>NC_135954.1:15954840-17339516 GCF_053455715.1 Rhinoraja longicauda
GGGTCTGGGGATCACGGATCTCAATGTGTCCCGCCGGCTCCTTCCTCTGCCCGGCTGCCCCTCACCGCTCGTTCATCCTCCATCCCCACGCATCCACCGCCTGCCGTGCGAGGGTTCGCAGCCCGGAACCGCCGCTGTCAGTGTCAGTGTCCGCTGGTCTCTCAGCCTCCAGCCGCGGTTAAAACTATTGGCACTTCGCACAGAATAAACTGAGGCTCCGAGCGGCTTAATCGGATCAGAGCAGATTGCGGCAGCACGGGTTTAAAAGCCCAGCAGAGATTTGTGGACGGCGCCGAGAGTTAGCAGCACATGGGAGCTGTGCTGAGACGCTGGTACAAGCTGGCTCTCTGCTCCTCTCTGCTCCTCTCTGCTCCTCTCTGCTCCTCTCTGCTCCTCTCTGCTCCTCTCTGCTCCTCTCTGCTCCTCTCTGCTCCTCTCTGCTCCTCTCTGCTCCTCTCTGCTCCTCTCTGCTCCTCTCTGCTCCTCTCTGCTCCTCTCTGCTCCTCTCTGCTCCTCTCTGCTCCTCTCTGCTCCCACACATGTACTGATAGGGCGGCCACTCTGCCACTGGGGAAACCCCGGCCTGAAGCTCCCACCCCTCCCAGTCATGGGCTTCCCCTCCACCCGAACAATAATCCTCGGCATTAACGTGACCTCCTCGTCTTTAAATAACATAAGAAAATAACTGCAGATGCTGGTACAAATCGAAGGTATTTATTTCACAAAATGCTGGAGTAACTCAGCAGGTCAGGCAGCATCTCTGGAGAGAGGGAATATGTGACTAGGCTTGTATACACTGGAATTTAGAAGGATGAGAGGGAATCTTATCGAAACTTATAAGATTATTATGGGGTTGGACACGTTAGAGGCAGGAAACATGTTCCCAATGTTGGGGGAGTCCAGAACAAGGGGCCACAGTTTAAGAATAAGGGGTAGGCCATTTAGAACTGAGATGAGGAAAAACTTTTTCAGTCGGAGAGTGGTGAATCTGTGGAATTCTCTGCCTCAGAAGGCAGTGGA
Organism: Rhinoraja longicauda; assembly: GCF_053455715.1. Classification (NCBI taxonomy): domain Eukaryota; kingdom Metazoa; phylum Chordata; class Chondrichthyes; order Rajiformes; family Arhynchobatidae; genus Rhinoraja; species Rhinoraja longicauda. Next base: position 15,955,861 of record NC_135954.1, read on the forward strand.
GGCCAATTCTCTGAATGTATTCAAGAGAGAGCTAGATAGAGCTCTTAAGGATAGCGGAGTCAGGGGGTATGGGGAGAAGGCAGGAACGGGGTACTGATTGTGAATGATCAGCCATGATCACATTGAATGGCGGTGCTGGCTCGAAGGGCCGAATGGCCTCCTCCTGCACCTATTTCTAACCCCTCTCCTACCACTCTTCCGTTCAGCTCTACATCCTTCACTCCGCCTCTTGTCCCTTGCGTTATTTTTCTCTCCCCATTGGCCTCGCCCTCTTAAACCTCCCTCCTCTCCCCAGGGATGAAACACTGTCAAATGTGGGCTGAAGCGTCAGCACTCTCCACTTGCACTCTGGGCCAGAGGGGGAATTCGGTCACACCCAGCCCTCATGATCAACTTACCCCGGACAGAACACCGCTTACAACAGCTGAGGTCCCAGAGGTATTCACAACAAGCAGACAAACCAGCACTGGGATGTTTGGTGTTTTTTTTTGTTTGATGAGGGGAATTCCGGTGGTTTTTCAAACTTGTGTCCCACCCACATAATACTGTTTACTCACTCTCCTCGTGGTTCCGACACGGAATGACATTGCTGTTTCCAGTAAAGAGCATCGGCTGATTGTTTTTGCATTTAAACAAAAAAATCCTGTGTCTGCTGTTGTTTTAGTCGGCGGTGAATTGTTCCCCCTCGACCTCAATCTGCATTTGACAGGCTGCATCCAGCAGATTGGTAATCGGATGCCCAGAAAATGCTTTACATTTCTATGTACATGTCGAATTTTAGCGGGATGGCGAGGATTCTGCCTATCGTTTGCTTGGCGACCTTCACTCAACTTTGACGTTTGCACAGGTTTTCCACGTTTTCATCCTGTGGTTGCAATTGTTAAAAATAAAGTTGCAACGTTTAGAAAACAACTCCCAACAGATTGTGAGTTGGGTGTTACGCCATCTGATTTATTGGCCTTCTCTTTTCCCGCAAGACTTTCTACGGACAAATCCCCAAAACAGCCCTGGGGGGGGGGGGGGTTTGTTGAAATAAATTCGACATTGAACATTTCCTGTAACGTTCTTGCGTTTGAGGCAGCAGAGATTATGTAACGCCCTCCAGGCGCTGTAGCCAGTGCAATGTGCTGTTGTCGAGGGCCGTGAGGTCTACCCCTCCACCAGGGGGACGGAGGACAGTGCAGTCGAAAATGACATACTGCGCTGTTTGCTGGTCTGCTCCACACACGCAGGTCGCTGATGAACGCAACCCCCAACGATGCATGTTGGCATTGAACCGGCCGCCCCCTGTGCAGAGCTGGTTCATGGCGACCCACTCTTTGCGGGGCATGTCCGAGCCGGGTGGGGCTGTGGTGTTCGGTACAACAGTGAATTGAGGAGGTGGCGATGTCTGTTCCCAGCTGGTTCTCCATGCTCCTAGTATGTTAAAACCGGAGCCACAGAGGGTCACTGCATGACGGGAGAAAGGGTGACGAGATGACAGGCGTTGAGGTCCCAGTTGCTGTGAATCCTGGGCGAGATGGTGCAAAGGATGTTTGACGTTCGATGGGGCCTTGCACACCAGCCTATGAGTGAAGAACTCTCTGCGAAGCTTGGCGGGTGGGATAACTGTGAGCACCGGCAGGAGATCCGTCGGAGTAGGGCGTAGGCAGCCAGTGATGATCCACATGGTGTCGTTGAGGGTGACGTCTAGCTTGCTAGTATGAGCGCTGCAACACCATGCTGGAGCGGCGTACTCAGCGGCACTGTACACGAGTGCAAGAGCACTGGTTCGAAGAGTGGATGTCCTGGCGCCCCATGACGATCCGGCCAAGCAACGCAGGAGGTTGTTCCGTGCCGAGACTTTAGCACGGAGAGCTTCAAGGTGTTGCTTGTAGGTCAGCTGCCGATCTAGTTTCACCCCAAGGTATGTAGGAAATGGGTTGTAGGGTAGCGGTGACCCATTGAGGGTGACGGTTAGCTGGCGTTGAGCTTCATTGTTGTTCAGGTGAAAGGCCGTTGTGGTGGTTTTTGCCACACTCAGTTTTAGTCTCCAAGTCTTCAGGTAGCTCGCGACAAGTTCCATATCCGCCGAGAGCACATCCTCAACATTTAACCAACTCTTGTCCAAGTGCAGTAGGGCCAAGTCATTTGCGTATCCATACTGGCGCGAGGTCGTGTGTGGCAGATCGCTGATATAGAGGTTGAAGAGGATGGGGGCCAGTACCGAGCCTTGGGGGACTCTGTTTCTTAGCCGTCGCAGTCGGCTAGATTGTCCGTCGCTGGTCTTGAGTACAAAACTGCGGTTGGCAAGGATGTTGGCAAGGAACCGCACGAAATGACGGTCAGGGATGGTTCGGAGGAGCTTCTAGATCAGGCCCTGGTGCCACACAGTATCATAAGCGGCGGTGAGGTACACCAGTGTGATGCCCGCCTTGTGACACTTTTCGAAACTGTCTTCGATGTCATTGGTCAACTTGACTATTTGGTGGGTGGTGCAGAGTCCACGCCGAAATCCGGCTTGTTCAGCGGGTAGTTGAGGGTCAACGAATGGATCGAGCCGGGCCAGGAGAAGCCGTTCGAGGAGCTTGTATGGGACAGACGAGTGAGATGGGCCGATAGTTCCTTGGGTCGTCCGCAGGCTTGTTTGGTTTTGGTAGCGCAATGACGGTGGCTTTCCGCCAGATCTTCAGAAATGGACTGACCAATGAGGCAAGAGGAGTAAAACTCACGGAGCCAGACCAGGCATTTAGGACCGCAGTGTTTCAGGAATTCTGGGGGGATGTTATCAGGACCCTGAGCTTTTCCACATTTCAGTTGAGAGATGACAGAAGAAAGTTCTGCAGAGGAAAAGGGTGCTGCCAGGTGCCCATCATTGCCTGGAGCTTTCCAAAGATTAGTGGATTCCTGTTTGACAGAACGAGTATGGTTCTTGTCCGCGTCTTTGGAGTGGCCATTGGCCAGGAACTGGTGGGCGATGGAGTTGGCCGTGACAGGGCAATGCTTTGGGCGGGTACTTCGACCGGTGAGGCGATTGAAGGTCTTCCACACCACCCTACTGGAGTGTGTGAAGTCGATTCGTTGGACTGTCTCTTCCCACCGCTCTCTGCGCTTCTTGTCAAGGCAGTTTGTCAGTTCCGCAGCCTTGGAGGCAGCCTCTTCGCCAGGTTCAGCGTACAGGAATGAGTCGTAGCATGCGCCGCATTCTCCGTCCCATGTGGGGATACACCGGCAATGATAGCTGCGAGGAAAGCCGCCGGTTAAACCTACGTGATGTTAAATCTAATTGTGGCCCTATCTTTAATCGCTTCTTTCTGCATATCACACTACATGATGTACACTGCACTCAAAACCACATCACTGCAGCAGTCGATTAATATTCAGAATTAAGTGAAAATAGACATTAATTAAGACCACTGACTTCAGATAACGTCAACGTGAGTCAGAACCTTCACAATGAAGGGCATAAACTCTGATTCGCTCCCCTTTTGGAAAGCTATCCAATTTAGTCATAAACATTGCACAAAGATAATCAATTGAGTTTAGTTTATAGTCACGTTTAGTGAGGTACAGTGAAAAGCTTTTGTTGCGTGCTAACCAGTCAGCTGAAAGACCATACATGATTGAAATCAAGCTAATCAAAGTTCAAGTAAAGATAGTCTGAGGGTCTCTCTCTACTGCTCTCTAATTGTTGTAGGATGGTTCAGTTGTCTGATAACAGCTGGGAAGAAACTGTCCCTGAATCTGGAGATGTGCACTTTCACACTTCTATAAGCTTTTGCCTGATGGGAGAGGGGAGAAGAGGGAGTGGTCGGGGTGTGACTCATCCTTGATTATGCTGCTGGCCTTGCGGAGGCAGCATGAGGTGTAAATGGAGTCAATGGAAGGAAAGTTGGGTTGTGTGATGGTCTGGCCTATGTCCACAATTCTCGCTATTTTGTGTGGTCTTGGATGGAGCTGTTCCCAAACCATGCTGTGATGCATTCCAAAATGTACCAGAATGATAAGATGTACCTTCGGAAAGAGATGAGGAGGAATTTATTTAATCAAAGGAGGGTGAATCTGTGAAGTTCATTGCCACAGACGGCTGTGGAGGCCGTCATTGGGTGATTTTAAAGCAAAAATTCACAGGTTCTTGATTAGTATGGGTGTCAGGGGTTATGGGGAGGAGGCAGGAGAATGGGGTTGAGAGGGAAAGGTAGATCAGCCATGATTGAATGGCAGAGTAGACTCGATGGGCCAAATGGCCTCGTTCTTTTCCTGCAACTTATGAACTTGTATAGAGCTTCTCACATCTTCAAAACTTTGAGTCTGAAGAAGGGGCTGGACCAGAAACCTCACCTATCCATATTCTCCAGAGAAGCTGCCTGACCTGCTGAGTCCAGCACTTTGTGTCCTTTCAAAATTTGTTTGTGCTTGCTAATAAAGGTAACACACAAAGGTACAGTGGATTATATATTTTGAAGTTAGAATCACAGTAATGAGGAGTATCCTTTTCTTGAACATGGATCTGTGTTGAATGTATGAGGACAAATAACAGGCTGTGGCCTGTCATCTTCAAGTATCCGCCATTTATTTTGAGTCCTACTAATTCTTATCTTCTCAATAATCGTGATTAAAGCAAACTTTGCCAAGAAGGAGCACTGATTACAAAGAAGCAACATAGAAAATAGGTGCAGGAGTAGGCCATTCGGCCCTTTGAGCCAGCACTGCCATTCAAAATGATCATGGCTGATCATCCAAAATTAGTACCCTGTTCCTCCCCATATCTCTTGATTCCGTTAGCCCTGAGCTATATCTCACTCTCTCTTGAAAACATCCAGTGAAATTGGCCTCCACTGCCTTCTGTGGCAGCGAATTCCAGATTCACAACTCTCTGGCTGAAAAAGCTTTTCCTCAACTCAGTCCTAAATGGCCTACCCCTTATTCTTAAACTGTGACCCCTGGTTCTGGACTACCTCCAACATGGCGAACATTTTACCTGCATCTAGCCTGTCCAATCCCTTAAGAATTGTACATGTTTCAAAAAGATTTCCTCTCATCCTTCTAAATTCCAGTGAATATAAGCCCAGTCGATCCATTCTTTCATTATATGTCACTCCCGCCATCCCGGGAATTAACCAGGTGAACCTACGCTGTACTCTCTCAATAGCAAGATTGTCCTTCCTCAAATTAGGAGACCAAAACTACACATAATACTCCAGGTGTAGTCTCACCAGAGCCCTGTACAACTGTAGTGGGACCTCCTTGCTCCTATACTCAAATCAATAGAAAATAGGTGCAGGAGTAGGCCATTCGGCCCTTCGAGCCAGCACCACCATTCAATGTGATCATGGCTGATCATTCACAATCAGTACACCGTTCCTGCTCTCTCCCCATACCCCCTTGACTCCGCTATCATCTACCGAACTAAAATCCTCTCGCTATGAAGGCCAACATGCCATTTGCTTTCTTTACTGCCTGCTGTACCTGCATGCTTACTTTCAGTGACTGATGTACAAGGACACCCAGGTCTCATTGGACCTCCTTTTTTCCTAATCTGACACCATTCAAATAAAAATCTGCCTTCTTGTTCTAGCCACCAAAGTGGATAACCTCATATTTATCTACATTATACTGCATCTGTCATACCTTTCACATCATTTAAATTGTTTTTTTTGAGGAGGCAACAAAGATGTCGGTTTAGTTTAGAGATACAGCATGGAAACAGGCCCTTCGGCCCACCATGTCCACACTGACTAGCGATTCCCACACATTAACACTATCCTGCACACATTAGGAACAATTTACACTTATACACTTAACCTACAAACCTGTGTGTCTTTGGAGTGTGAGAGGAAACCCGAAGATTTCAGAGAAAACCCACGCAGTCACGGGGAGAAAGTGCAAACTCCATACAGACAGTTCCCGTAGTCAGGATAGAACCGGGGTCTCTGGTGCTGCAAGTGCTGTCAGGCAGCAATTCTACCCCTGCGCCACTGTGCCAGGTAGGACTGTGGATATTGTCTACGTGGATATCAGTAAGGCGCTTGACAAAGTCCCTTATGGTTGGCTGGTCCAGGTAAACAAGTCACATGGGATCCATTGTAAAAGTTGGTAAACTGGATACAAAATAGGCTTGATCATAGAAGACAGTGGACTGTGACAGAACAGTGTAATTATGAAGAGATCTATGACCAGTGATGTACCTCAAAGATGAGTGCTGGGACCTCTGATGTATGAAATATATATAAAGATGGCGGCGCTGCCCTAGCAGCTGCGGCTTACCTGCAGTCCATTTGTCTTTGTGTTTTTGTTGTTTTTGTTGTCTTAATTGTAGTTGTGATGTGGTGTTTTTGTGTTTTTGTACTATGTGTGTATGTGGGGGGGAGGGGGGGAACTGTAACATTGTAAATATGTGTCCCTTCCGAACGGAGACCCGACCTTTGTGTTCTGGGCCGTGTCTCCGTTCCTGCTGCGGCCTACCATCGGCCCAACTCCTGGAGCTGGCGGCCTCCAGGGCTCTGGTTCGCAGAGCCCGCGGACCAGACTCACCATCAGCGGAGCCGGCCGTTCTCGGAGGCTGCGGGAGCGGCTGCGACTCGCCTTAGGCTCGGGCCGCGTGGATGCCGACATCGGGAGCTCCGGCAGCGGCAGCGTGTTCGCCCGCCCCGGATCGCGGGGCTTGGGTCGGCCCGCCGCGGATATTTCACCGTCCGGCGCGGCCTGAAATAGGCCACGGAATTTTCTCTGCTCGGCGGGGGCTTCAATGTCGGGAGCCCCAACCGCCCCGACTTGCAGCGGGGCTTGGGTCGGCCCGTTGCGGACATTTCACCGTCCGGCGCAGCCTGGAACATGGCAACGACAACAGCCTGACCGCAGGAGAAGACGGCAGGGGAAGAGATAAAGACATTCTGGCCTTCCATCACAGTGAGGAGGGGACTGGAGGAGACTCACTGTGATGGATGTTTCTTTTTGGGGGGTTTTGTGTTGGTTGGGGTTGTGTAATTTGCTTATTTTATTGCTCTTATTGTTGGACTGTGGGTGACGAAATTTTGTCCAAAAAACTTGTTTTTTGGATGACAAATAAAGATATCTTGAATCTTGAATCTATATATATATATATATATATCTACACCGATCAGCTAAAACGTTATGACCTGATGAGCCAAAACATTATGACCACCTGCCTAATATGCTGTTGGTCCTCCGTGTGCAGCCCCACCACTAATATTTTCTGTGGTTTGTGCTACAGTAGACCTTCTGTCCTTGTCGCCTTGTTTAAGAAGCAATTAGACAAGTAGATGGATAGGGCAGATTTGATGGATGGGGATTTGAGCCAAACACAGGCAAGTGGGACTGGTGTAGATGGGACATGTTGGTCGGTGTGGGCAGTTGGGCCGAAGTGCCTGTTTCCACACTGTATGATTCTATGATTCTATGTTGCCTGAATCAGAGTGTATTGCAATAAGAAACGGTTGAATAAATGGATTGTTGTCTTTGAAGTTTTGGAGGCTGAGGGGCGATGTGGTATATGTATATACAATTACAAGATGCATATAGAGAGTAGGTAGTCAGTCTAATTCCAGGTGAAAATGTCAAATTCTGGACGGCATAGGTTTATGGCGAGGGGGGGGGGGATCTAAAGGGGATGTGGGAAGCAAGTACAGATGTTTGGAATGCATTGCAGTGGTTGTTAGAATAAACAGATAAGATAGCAACATGTAGGTGGCATTTACACAGATGCGTGACCAGGCAGGGAATAGTGGGACATGACCCTGTTCAGGCAGATGGGATTGGTTAGATTGACATTATGGCTGGTGCAGGCATGGTGGGCCAAAGGGCTTGTTCCTGTACTGTACTACTGTTTAAGTCTTTAATCATTTACACAGGTGTGTTGCTCCAGATTGGATAGACTCACTGGAATGGCTTCACTCATAACAAACTGTATCTGATCTATAGCTCACAGAATTCACTGGGCATTAACATTTTAAGAAATAAATCTATAGTCAATTAAAAAAAACCATTTAGACAGATAAATGGATAGGAAAGGGTTTGAAGGCTCTGAGCCAAATGCAAGCAAATGGTACCAGCCTAATATGCAAACTTGGTCACTGTGGACAAGATGGGCTGAAGGGCCTGTCCCCGTGATGTACAGCTCTAGGACTCTAGTCACTGAATTTTTTTGGCCTGGAAAGGCTGTACTCTTTGAATTCAGGCAAGGCTGTTAAAGGGTGAAATATTGAATATGTTGTAGGGACACAGGGATTGGTCCAGACCATCGAACCCTCTGATTGGTAGAAGGGGTGAGGTGGTGCGCAGGTAAAGGAACGGTTCAGTCTCGTTTAGTCCTCCGAAGGAGACAGTAAGATTTATGGTTGTCTGTCGTTTGATGCGTTGATTGTCACGGTTGTTAATGTTACAATAAACGTCTACCTCAATGTACTTCGCCTACGACTCGCCATATTGGTGACCCCGACGTGATCACAGATCACCAAGATGTCCCATCGGGAGGCATCGACGCCAAACGCAGTCGGCGTTCATCTGCCCCCGTTCTGGGCCCACCAACCACGCCTGTGGTTCGCCCAAGCGGAGGCACAGTTCCATCTCCGGGGAATACAGGAGGACGCGACCAGGTTCTACCACCTACTGAGCGTCCTGCCGTCGGAAACGTCCGCACGGGACGCACAGTACGTCACCGACCCGCCAGAAACCGACAAGTATGCGGGCCTCAAGTCGCTGCTGCTGAAAACCTTCGGGCGCAGCCAACAACAGCGGGCCAGCGCACTCCTGCACTTACCTGAGCTCGGGGACCGACCGCCGTCGGTCCTCATGACGGAGATGATGACTCTAGCGAGAGAACACACCAAATGCCTCATGTTCGAGGAGGCATTCCGCGAAAAGATGCCAGAGGACGTCCGCGTAGTCCTAGCAGACGTTACTTTCGGGGACCCGATGGATTTCGCAGAAAAGGCGGACGCACTTGTCGCGGCAAAGGCGAGGCGCCCCGGGTCAGTAAATCGGGTTTCAACACAGGTGAGCGACCGACCGCGCGGCCATGATGGCGCCCATCCGCCCGCCACTTTTCAAAAAACCCGCCAAGCTGCTACGTCGACGGCGGCCATTTTGAAACAGGCCCGCGACATAGAAACACACCAGCGCGGCTGGTGTTTCTTTCACAGAAGGTGGGGAGAAGTGGCACGCAACTGTAGAAGCCCCTGCACATTCTCGGGAAATGCCTTGGCCGATCAAATTTAGAGGCAATCTCGATCGGCCAGAACCATCGCCTCTACCTGGCGGAGCAACATACGGGTACCGTTTTCCTCGTGGACACCGGGGCGATCGTCAGCATTGTGCCTCCATCCTGCCAAGAAGCGCGATCAGGTAAGACCGGCCCCCCCACTCATTGCGGTCAACGGCAGCCCTGTCCGTACCTACGGAACACGGGACATGTCCCTGTCCTTTGGTTCCAGGACCTACAACTGTACTTTCATCATCGCAGATGTAGGCCAGGCAATCCTGGGCGTGGATTTCCTTTGGGCTTTTTCGTTAATCCCTGACGTCCGCGGGAAGAGCCTGCAACCGTCATCCAGTAGCGTTGACCCCCCGCTCCTTCGGTTTCCGTGTCATCCAGCCCGACCGTCCAGGACGTCACTACGACCTCCGACCCGTTTGCTGCGATACTCGCTGATTTCCCGGAGCTCCTAGTCCAGCGATTCGACACACCTGCCGCCAAGCACGGAGTCGTGCACTTCATCCTTACGGAGGGACCGCCTGTTTTCGCCCGAGCCCGACGCCTACCCCCTGATAAGCTGGCAGTCGCTCGCGAAGAGTTCCTCACTTTGGAACGACTGGGGATCATACGCCCGTCACACAGCCCGTGGGCCTCACCATTACACATGGTCCCTAAAGCATCTGGGGGGTGGAGACCATGTGGCGATTACCGACGTCTGAACGCCATCACCACGGCTGACCGATACCCGATCCCGCATATTCAGGATTTTTCTGCCAGCCTAGAGGGTGCCATGGTTTTCTCAAAACTGGACTTAATCCGAGGGTATCACCAGATCCCGGTTCGCCCCGCAGACATTCCTAAGACCGCCACAATCACCCCGTTCGGGCTTTTCGAGTGGCTGCGGATGCCTTTCGGCCTCAAAAACGCCGCCCAGGCGTTCCAACGCCTCATGGATCATGTGGGTCGGGGTATGCCTTTTGTATTCATATATCTGGACGATATTCTCGTGGCAAGTCGGTCGGCTCACGAACACCGGTCCCACCTGCGCTCCATATTCCAAAGGTTGCAGGACCACGGTCTGATCCTACACCCGTCCAAATGCCAATTCGGACTATCCTCAGTAGATTTCCTGGGTCATCGGATCACACAGGCAGATGCCGTTCCCTTGCCCGAGAAGGTGGCTGCTATCCGCTCCTTCCCCCACCCCGACACTATCAAAGGGTTTCAACAGTTTGTAGGGATGGTAAACTATTACCACCGCTTCGTCCCGGCGCCAGCCCGGATCATGCGCCCCCTTTTCCAATGCCTCGCGGGTAACCCCACCGAGCTCGTATGGTCCCCTGCTGCCGACGCGGCTTTCGCAGCAGCCAAGCTGGCCCTCGCGAACGCCACCATGCTCGTCCACCCGCGCTCCTCTGCCCCCACTGCCCTCACCGTCGATGCCTCCGGCGTGGCGGTGGGGGGCGTCTTAGAACAGCAGGTTAACGGCCTCTGGCACCCTTTGGCCTTTTTCAGCCGCCAGCTTACTCGCCCCGAGATAGCTTACAGTGCCTTTGATCGGGAACTCCTGGCCCTCTACCTGGCGATCCGTCATTTTCGCTATTTTTTAGAGGGTCGCTTTTTCGTGGCTTTCACTGACCACAAGCCACTGACGTTTGCTTTTTCGAAGGTTTCCGATCCGTGGTTGGCCCGCCAGCAGCGACACCTCACTTACGTTTCGGAATTTACCACCGACGTTCGGCACATTGCGGGAAAACTAAACGCCGTCGCGGATGCCCTGTCCAGACCGGCGGTTTCCCCGGTTGCCGAGGTATGTTCCGGGGTGGATTTCCAGGAGCTCGCGGAGGCTCAGCGCCTGGAAGACACCCCCTCCCTGTACCCCCACACCACCTCGGGGTTGCGGTTGGCACAGGTAGCTTGTGGTCCCACGCATACGAAACTCTGGTGCGACGTTTCCCTGCCGCGTACCCGCCCGGTAGTACCCACTTCCATGCGGCGCCAGGTTTTCGACACTATTCACGGCCTGGCACACCCGTCCATACGGGCCACTTCGGCTCTGATTGCGGCTCGATTTGTCTGGCACGGGCTGCGGAGGCAGGTGGCCTCCTGGGCCCGCTCCTGCATTCCGTGCCAAACCTCCAAGGTCCACCGACACACTCGGCCCTCCGTCCAGCAGTTCACGGTCCCCGCAGTCCGATTCCTCCACATCCATGTGGATCTCGTCGGCCCGTTACCCCACTCCAGGGGCTACACCCACCTCCTCACGGTAGTCGAGTGGTTCACCCGGTGGCCAGAGGCGCTCCCGTTGTCCGACATCTCAGCAGCCTCCTGCGCGCGGGCTCTGGCGCTAAATTGGATTGCCCGTTTCGGCATCCCGGACGTCATCACTACCGACCGGGGCGCCCAATTCACCTCATCCCTGTGGGTGGCTCTGACTCAGCTGTGCGGGTCCCGATTACAACAAACCACCGCCTATCACCCCCAGGCCAACGGGATGGTGGAACGGTTCCACAGGCAGCTTAAAGCCTCACTCACTGCCCGCCTGTCCGGCCCCGACTGGGCCGACCAGCTCCCATGGGTTCTCCTGGGTATCCGCACGGCTCCAAAGCACGATCTCGGAGCTTCCTCGGCAGACCTGGTCGATGGCTCGCCCCTGCGAGTACCAGGCGACGTTCTCCCCCAATGTTCCACCCCCCCTCCCTCCATGACAGCACTCTTAGCTGCACTCCGAGCGCGGGTGGGGTCCCTGGCCCCGGTCCCTGCTTCTCGTCACGGGGATCCCCCTTCACACGTCCCACCGGCTTTAGGCGACTGCGAGTTCGTTTTCCGGCGCATCGATGCCCACCGCCCCCCTTTCCGACCAGTTTACCAGGGTCCGTTCAGGGTAGTGAAGGCACAGTCACCTTCACGTTAGAAGTGGGTACAAGACAAGAGGTCGTCTCGGTGTCCCGCCTCAAGCCTGCCTATTTGGACCCAGACCAGCCCGTCACAGCGGCTCAACCTCCTCGCCGAGGCCGCCCTCCGGCCGCGGCTCCCGTACAGCAGTTTTCCCCCTCGCTGCCCCCGTTCGGGACCCCGCTTCCCCCGGTCTCCTTGCCACTGCCCCCTCCGGCTCCGGCAGTTTCCCCTCCTCCCGTGGTGCCGGTTTCCCCGTCCCCACCCCCGGCAGGGCCCCCCTCTCCTCTCCGCACCCGCTCCGGTCGGGTGGTCCGGGCACCTTCCCGGTACCGCACCGAGGGTTCTGGGGGGGGGGGGTCATGTAGGGACACAGGGATTGGTCCAGACCATCGAACCCTCTGATTGGTAGAAGGGGTGAGGTGGTGCGCAGGTAAAGGAACGGTTCAGTCTCGTTTAGTCCTCCGAAGGAGACAGTAAGATTTATGGTTGTCTGTCGTTTGATGCGTTGATTGTCACGGTTGTTAATGTTACAATAAACGTCTACCTCAACATACTTCGCCTACGACTCGCCATAATGTACAAATTCATGAGAGGGATAGATTGGGTGGGCGCGCTTGCTCAGAAAGGGGAATCAAGAAACCAGAGGACATAGGTTTAAGGTGAGTGAGGAAGGATTTAATAGGAACCTGAGTGATAACTTTTTTCACACAAATGGTGGTGGGTGTAGGGAATGAGCTGCTGGAGGAGGTAGTTGAGGCAGGTACTATCACAACGTTTAAGAAACATTTAGACAGGTACATGGATAGGACAGGTTTAGAGGGATATGGGCCAAACACAGGCAGGTGGGACTAGTATAGATGGGACGTGTGGGCAAGTTGGGCCAAGGGACGTTTCCAAGTTGTATGAGACCAACTAGCCCTACACAAGTAAAATCTGAACAGCTGTACATATAACGCACAAGATCCTGAAACTGTAGCAATCCCCCTTCTATTTCTGAAAGCCAGGAGAGAAGCAGGCAAAGTTACTCGTTGAAAGTGACTTGCCTTAGATTTTGCTGATACTTGCCCTTGTGGTGCCCTCAGCGAGTCCTGTGTATTGGAGCTTTAATGTCATTTGTTGCCTTCAGAATTGCGGGAAGAACCAGCCGCATCTGTGCTGTTTTGTTCAATTAGAATGCAGCAGATGGCATGATTTGATTGATGACACTGCAGAGAGGTGAAGACAGGTCCCCTTTGACATACTCAGGTAGAACTACCACTCACCATAAACATTGCTTTAGGAACTCAACGAAACAAATATTCCTCAGCTTGTTACAGCAGAGATTTAATGGAATGTGAGTGCCCAGAAACTTGAAGCTGGACACTCTCTCCACACTGTCCCCGTTGATAGAGATCGGGGCATATTCCCCGTTATGTGACCTACGGAAGTTGATGATCAGCTCCTTGGTCTTGGTGGTATTTAGGGACAGGTTGTTATCCGAGCACCAGTCCGCCAGGTTCTGCACCTCCGCTCTATAGTTTGTTTCATCCCCGTTGGTGATAAGCCCGATCATCGTTGTGTCGTCTGCAAACTTGACAATGGTGTTGGTGTCGAATGCAGGAACACAGTCATGTGTGAAGAGGGAGTAGAGCATGGGGCTCAGAACACAGCCCTGTGGTGTGCCGGTCGGTACTCAGGGTGATAGTGGAGGACAGGTGCGGGCCCATTCTCACTGCCTGCGGTCGTTCCAGTAGGAAGTCCAGGATCCAGTCACATAATGACGAGCTGAGGCCTAACGCATGGCATCCCTGTGTGGTACCTCAGCTGCACGGAGGCAGAAAGGAAAGCTCTACAGCGGGTAGTCCATAGAGCTCAGGGGGCCATCGGAACACAGCTACCAGACTTGGAGGGCATCTACAACACACGATGCCCCAGAAAAGCCACCAGCATCCACAAAGACTCTTCACACCCCTGCAACAGTCTGTTCGACCTCCTTCCATCGGGCAGAAGATACAAGGCCTTCTACGCCCGCACCTCCAGACTCAGGAACAGCTTCATACCCAGGGCCATAGCCGCTATGAACCGGTCCTGCTGAGCCGGATGGCCACAACGCATAGATCAACTTGCACTTTACCCTGTCTAAAAACTGTTACAATTGTTTCGTTTCGTTGGGTTGCTGTTAATTACTTAAATTATTGCATCGTATGGGAGGCGCATTCCCAATCTCGTTGTACCCCTGGGTACAATGACAATAAAGATATATTGTATTTTATTGTATTGTATTGTATTGAATAGAGTTATTTAAAGTTATGAAGGGATGGGATGGTGGGGTAGGGTTGCCAACTGTCCCGTATCAGCCGGGATATCCCGTATTTTGGGCTAAATTGGTTTGTCCCATACGGGACCGCCCTTGTTCCATATTAGGCCCGGGGGGCGCTTAGGCCCGGACGCTGTAGGCCCCAACACTGTAGGCCCCAACATTTTAGGTCCCGACACTCTAGGTTTCCGACATTTTAGCTCTAGACAGTTTAGGTCCGGAGACCCGGGCGGCGCCTACGGAGGTTATGTAGCAACCCATCTCCCGGCCCAGGCGGCCGCCATTGTTGGAGCGGGAACATGTGGCCGCTGGCTGGGTGAGGTCACATGCGGCGCAGGGCAGTGACATCACCTTGTCCCGTATTTGGGAGTGAGATAGTTTACACCCCAATGGTGTGGGATCAGGCAGAGGGAGTTATAAAACAATAGGACCTGGATATAAAACAACACTTTAATTGGCCAAACACAAAAAGTGTGGGATAAGGAGATAAGGATAGACAAGGCATGAATTGTGAAGCCTGAGGAAGGAATATTGATGGAAAGGGAAAAATGGGTGTGTATTCAGGGGGGTGGGGGTGTCTGTAGGTTATGTAAAATTGGAGAATTCAATGTTCATACCATTGAGTTGTAAGCTACTCACACAAAATACAAGGTGCTGTTCCCCCAGTTGCGTGTGGCCTCACTCTAGCAATGGACAAGATATAGGAGAGAATAAAACGGCATGGGAAGGGGAGTTACATGGTTAGCAGCCTGGAAATCCAGCATGCCTTGGGGAACCAAGTGATAGTGCTCACCAAAACAGTTACCTAGTCTAGCTTGGTCTCGCCGATGTAAAGGAGGCCACATCATGGGGGAACCTAATACAGTAGATGAGGTTAGAGGAGGTGGATGTGAACCTCTGTCTCACTAAAGTAGCTGTTCCTGAACCTGGTGGTGTGGGACTTCCAGCATTTATATCTCCAGCTCAGTAATAACAGTGAGAAGAGTGCATGGCCTGGATGGTGAATGTTCTGTGGATGAGAAGTTGGAGCCTCTCTTTGCAAAGGAGAAGCTTTTGAAATTCTGGTTGTATTTCAGTGCCATGCTTCAGCTTGTGCATCCAGTGCAGAGGACTCCTCCTTCTAAGCTTGCTGCTCCATGGCCGGCTAAGTTCACAAGCCCAAACAATAGGCAACATCCTGACTGCCTAGTCCCATTCTGTGTACGTTTGTGTCTGGGTGCCTTTGGAGAGGTTGCACACTGGTTTACCTGAGGCCTTCTGCTATTAGGGGATACTGCAGGGTCTGGAGTGCATCTTGAATAAGAATGGCAGTATTTTAATTTTGTTTGAATTTGTTTTAATGCATTTATTTGAAAACAAAACAAAAAGGACAAGGCTAAAATGGGGACTTGGCCAACGCAAAACATTTAGACTGTTGGCGAGTCTCCACCCCAGGCTCATGGGCTCTTAAACTATAAATATGGTCAATCCTTTGAACTGGGTGTCCTTGACTTTCACAATCAATAAAACTTGAAACGAGTAGCAATATTGTTTAAAAACATTAAAAACATTATTTGCATGTAAAAAGCACACCTGCCCTCTAAAAATCAATTAAAATGAGTAAAGCTAAGTTAAATAATCAAAACACAACTACTTACCATTCTCCTAGGAGGTGGCATCTCCCTTGGACTTGAATGGGACTGCAATGCATGTGAAACATTTAACCAGCCACATGCTCTGGGACAGATTGTGCTGCCTTTGGAAACCATGGAGCAGATGGACTGAAAATGCAATTACCAATTTAGACCAGCACATGCACTGGTAATTGGGATTTCGATGAGGATACATTTATTCGCAAGTTCTAGCAGCAGAATGAGGCCATTCAGCTCATCAGGTCTACTTCGCCATTCAATCATGGCTGATCTATCTTTTCCTCTCAATTCCATTCTCCTGCCTTCTCCCCATAACCTCTGACACCCACACTAATCAAGAATCTGTCAATCTCTATCCTAAAAATATCCATTGACTTGACCTCCACAGCCTTCTGTGGCAATGAATGCTGCAGATTCACCACCCTCTGACTAAAGAAATTCCTCTTTATCTCCTTTCTAAAGAGAAACATTTAGACCGCTGGTGAGCTTGGGGTGACCAGGCTCATGGGCTCTTAAACTATAAATATGGTCAATCCTTTGAACTGGGTGTCCTTGACATTCACAATCAATAAAACTTGAAACGAGTAGCAATATTGTTTAAAAACATTGGCCTCTGTTCCTAGACTCTCCCACTGGATACATAGCCAAAGGGATCCAGTATTGGCAATAGGGCAGAATTGTTGGAAGAGAGTTAGATATAGCTCTTAGGGCTAACAAAATCAAGGGATAAGGGGAGAAAGCATGAATACTCCAGCCATGATCATATTGAATGACGGTGCTGGTTCGAAGGGCCGAATTGCCTACTCCGGCACCTATTTTCTATGCTTCTATGTCAACTCTGTTCTTCTCTCCACAGATGCTGCCTGACCTATATTTTATGTTAAAAGACACAAAGAGCTGGAGTAACTCAGCGGGTCAGGCAGCATCCCTGGAGAACATGGATAGAAGGTGGTCTGAAGAAGGGGCCCAACTCCAAACGTCACCTATCTATCCTCCAGGGTTGCTGCTTGACCTGCTGAGTTAAGCCAGCACCCTGTGCCATTTCTTTTTTGTAAACCAGCATCTGCAGTCCCTTATTTCTGTATTTTATGTTTTAATTTCATATTTCCAGCATCAGCAATATTCTGCTCCAGAGTCCCTCGTTGGGAAGAGTTCCCATTAGAATCATGACAAGGGCCAGTTATAGCTGGCAGACAGCTGAGAAGCTTAAAGAGGATCAAGCGCTTAAACACAATCACAGAACAACAAATGACAACAGAAAATGCAATGCAGTTGGAAGACAGCATTAACAGTTTGCAGTTCAGTAAATTATGTTATTTGGAAGGTAGTCTGGCAGATGTAATTCACTTTTCTTTTGAAGTTATTTGACTGAATTGTTCAACAGTACATGTGGGCCAAAATATATTAATTTAAAGAAATACAACAGTAAAGCTATTGTGATAACACAATTGCAGAGTCAAGCACCATCATGGTACATTGTAGAGAAGAAACAGCAAATTTAGATACAATTGGACACAATATACAGTACAGAAACAAGCCTTTCATTTTAATTGGTCCACAATGGTGATCATGTTCCATCTTATTTCATTCAGCATTTAATGAGTTTGAAATAGATGATTAGGACTTTGGGACAGAACGTCCCAATGCAGAAAAATCAAGATAGGAATTTTAAAAAAAAGGTATAATAAGAATTTTTTTTTAAATTTGAAAAGAATTGTAGATAGAATCTTACAGCAAAAGTAGGATCAAACTGGGTTCAAACGTGGAATAATAACTTATAAAATCAAAATAACTGCTGGAGTATTGCCAAGGGAGAGGTTCTAGGACATGGTGAGAGAAAAAAAATTATGAATTACATTAGGATAAAATTAATTGTGCACATTTAACACTGAAATAGGATATGAATAGCAGGTCACTCATTAGGGACTGTACTGCAGGCTTAGCTTGAGCTTTGTCTGGGAACAGAGAATTATACCATACTTGTGGAGTGACGCTAATTGCCGATGAATCTTAGTTTGCTCATAGGGATTGGTTCAATGGTACTTAATTGTCATATATACCCAGGTACAGTTTTTGCAGTTTGATAACAATCTTCTTATAATTATATATGGGCAGCACAGTGGTGTAGATTGTAGAGCTGCTGCTTCACAGCACCAGAGACCTGGGTTTGATCCTGACCTCAGGTGCTTTCTCTACAGAGTTTGCACGTTCCTCCTCTGACCATATGGGTTTCCTCCGGGTGTTCCGGTTTCCTCCCACAGCCCAAAGACATGCGGGTTTGTAGGTTAGTTGGCCTCTGTAAAAAAAAAAATGTCTCTGTTTAGGGAGTAGATGTGAAAGTGGGAAATAACATAGAACTAGTGTGAATGGGTAACGATGGTCAGTGTGGACTTGGTTGGCCGAAGGGCCTGTTTCTATGCTGTCCAAGATATATGGGCCCTGGCAACACACCGGGGAGGCAACACACCATCCTGCACACCATTCTTGAGGTCTTGATTGCTGCCACAGAATTCCCTGTCTGCCCCCCCTAACTAATGAGACTCCTACCACAATGGCTATGTCTGAAGTTATCCTTTCCCACTGTGTATTAATCAGGCTTGGTGCCATAGGCCTGACTGCTACACCTGTTCATCCCAGTTAATAGTATCCAAAAGGGTGTCACCGGCACCCTCTGCTTACTCTCTTTCCTTGTGGTCACCCATCTACTCTCTTCCTGTAACTTAGGCATGACCACCTCGCTAGAATTCCAATCAATGAAGCTCTTATTCTCCCGGATAATCCCGAGGTCGGCCAGCTGCAGCTCCAGTTTCCTAACTTGGTCCGTAAGGGGCCGCACTTGGACACAATTCCCATTGGTGTAGCCAACCAGCAGTTTCCCAGACTTCCCACATCCTGCAGGAAGAACGTTGCATCATTCTACCTGCCATCTCTACTGCACTAAAACCAAGAGGGAAAAAACACAATCACAAAGAGCAGATTGTGCCTTTACCTCCACTGCTCAGCCTCCTTGTCGAACCTCTTGAGCCAAAACCTCACACTTTCCCTCCACACTGTCCCTTGAGCCAAAGTCACTAACTTAACCTCCACACTGCACTTCACCTCAACACAGCCACTTCCCTTAGGCCGCTCCTGTACAAATTGCCTTCTTTCATTGGCTGCTCAATTAGCCAATTTTGAGCACTCAATCAATCCAAGAGCTAACTTTTGATATCTGCTGCTCCGACACTGAAATAGACTGACTCCACCAATCCAACAGCTAGCATTTGAAAGCATATGAAAGCATATATATCTTGAATGTATATGCCAAAGATATTTATTCACAAAATGCTGGAGTATCTCAGCAGGTCAGGCAGTATCTCAGGAGGGAAGGAATGGGTGACGTTTCGGGTCGAGACCCTTCTTCAGACTGATATCAGGGGGCGGGACAAAGGAAGGATATAGGTGGAGACAGGAAGACAGTAGGAGATCTGGGAAGGGGGAGGGGAAGAGAGGGACAGAGGAACTATCTAAAGTTGGAGAAGTCAATGTTCATACCACTGGGCTGCAAGCTGCCCAGGCGAGATATGAGGTGCTGTTCCTCCAATTTCCGGTGGGACTCACTATGGCACTGGAGGAGGCGATTTGTACCAGCATCTGCAGTTATTTTCTTACACTTGAATGTATATGCTTTCAGAGTGTACCACAGTGATCGTCTTGTGCTTACCTGGCTCAGACCAAGTGACTGTATCGATCAACACATTTTGCAGAAAGATTCTCAGCGCTCCAGTCTCCTGGTAGATCAGATCACAGAGGAGAAAAATCAGATTCACCATTTTGACCCCGAGGATGATGGGTTTGCCAAATGAGGAAAGGTGGAAGATGCTAGCTCTGTGTATGCTGTAACTGTAATTCTTTTTTGTGCACAATCCGCAGGCATTGCCACTTTCATTTCACTGCACATCGTGTATGTGTATGTGACAAATAAATTTGACTTGACTTGACTTTCCCTGCATCCAACCTATTGAGTCCTGTAAGTATTTTGTAAGTTTTGGTGAGATTACCTCTTTCTTCCAAATTAACATTTGGAAGAAAGAGGTAATCTCACCAAAACTTACAAAATACTTACAGGACTCAATAGGTTGGATGCAGGGAAAGTCAAGTCAAGTCAAATTTATTTGTCACATACACATACACGATGTGCAGTGAAATGAAAGTGGCAATGCCTGCGGATTGTGCACAAAAAAGAATTACAGTTACAGCATATAATAAGTTAATAAGTTACTATAGTGTATGCAAAAATTTAGTCTCTGGGGTTATAAAAGTTGACAGTCCTGATGGCCTGTGGGAAGAAACTCTGTCTCATCCTCTCTGTTTTCACAGCGTGACAGCGGAGGCGTTTGCCTGATCGTAGCATCTGGAACAGTCCGTTACTGGGGTGGCAGGGGTCCCTCATGATCTTGCTTGCTCTGGATCTACACCTCCTGATGTATAGATCCTGCAGGGGGGCGAGTGTAGTTCCCATGGTGCGTTCTGCCGAACGCAGTACTCTTTGCAGGGCCATTCTGTCCTGGGCAGAGCTGTTCCCAAACCAGACTGTAATGTTGCCGGACAGGATGCTCTCTGCAGCCCCAGAGTAGAAGCAATGAAGGATCCTCAGAGACACTCTGAATTTCCTCAGTTGTCTAAGGTGGTAAAGGCGCTGCTTTGCCTTACCCACCAGTGCGGCAATGTGCGTTGCCCACGTCAGATCCTCTGTGATGCGGACTCCAAAGTATTTAAAACTGCTCACCCTATCCACAGTAGACCCATTTATCTCCAGTGGCGTGTACGTCCTTGGATGTTTAGCCCTTCTGAAGTCCACAATCAGCTCCTTCGTTTTAGTGACATTCAAGAGGAGGCTATTGTCCTGACACCAGAGTGCCAGATCAGCCACCTCCTCCCGGTAGGCCTTCTCATCGTTGTTGGAGATCCGGCCCACCACCACAGTGTCATCAGCAAACTTGATGATGGAGTTTGAGCTGAACCTGGCCCCATAGTCATGTGTGTACAGAGAGTACAGTAGGGGGCTAAGGACGTACCTGACCACTTGGGGCCTGGCGGTGAGAAAGTCCAGGACCCAGGCACACAGAGGGGTGCTAAGCCCCAGTTCCAGCAGCTTCTCAACCAGTCTGCTGGGGACTATTGTGTTGAATGCTGAACTAAAGTCAATGAACAGCATCCTCACATAGCCCCCCTGGTTGTCCAGATGAGAGAGAGCGGTGTGTAGAAGCTGGGAGACCGCATCATCCGTGGACCTGTTCGGACGGTATGCGAACTGTAGTGGGTCCATGTTGCGAGGAAGGAGGGCGCAGATGTGCTTCAAGCTGAGGTGTCTTAAACCATGAATCAGAGTCTCAGAATAAAGGGTATGGCATTTGGACTGAGGTATGGAAATCTTTACTCAGAAGATGAGCATTTGACAGCACTGGGCCTCTAGTCGCTGGAGTTAAGAATGGGTGGTGGGGGGGGGGGGGACCTCATTGAAACCTACCGAATGGTGAAAGGCCTGGATAGAGTGGATGTAGAGAGGATGTTTCCACTAGTGGGAGATTCTAGGACCAGAGGTCATAGCCTCAGAATTAAAGGACATTCCTTTAGGAAGGAGATGAGGAGGAATTTCTTTAGTCAGAGGTCCCTGACAGATGTATCTTTACTCGTGTCAATGCACAATGTAAAACCAATGTTAAGATTACATTGTTATAGTGTGACAAATTTTATTGTACGTCAAAGCGGATGAACCAAATTGGGACTAAACTTCCTGGCAGCTTTTGATTCGGTTTTACTCATCATAACCAGAAATATTTTTAAAATCTTGTTAGACAGTGACATAGCATGCATATTTAGTATGCATTGCACTCACTATTTGAAAACTTGATTTTTTTTTTTTGTAAAGTGAATCGACCAATAGCAATTTGCTAAATTGTATTTTATTAACTGCTTAATAGTAGAATGCATTTAGTTGAGATTAGGAAACAATTATTGCAAAGCCAGAGGAAGTATTAACATACCATTACATCATCAAGGCAGCACAATTCCAGGATACAATTACTCTGCCCCATTGATTGAAAACAAATCTAAGACATTCCTGAATTTCTACACACTTGCTGGATTGTCATGTCCATAGAAGTTATTTGTAAGTCATTAGGCATGGATGGTTGTGTGGTCCCTGGTGCTTGAGAAAAAATACCAAACATCTGCTGGTAGTGGTGAAAATTCTGGTTCCCATCAGTGAGAAGAACTGTGGAAGGAAACTTTCAAGTTGGAAGGTGCAAAATGATTGTCATGTTGTAGGACATACAGGCGTATAAATGATCATAGCAATTCTTTTTCTTCATTTACTGGTCAAAGAAATGCACAGAATATTTTTTCAGATTAAATTACCTCAGTATTTTACAAGGAATGAATGAGGATGTAGGTAAAACAATATGTAACCTAACCAATAAAAATGCAAATGTTTTCATCTATGTGAGCTGAAGAAAGATTTTTTTTAAACTTCTAATCAAACTCTATAAAAAGTACAATGTATATGTGCCCAAAAGCAGTGTTCAGGCAGTTGTTCTCATAGAAAATGGGTGCAGGAGTAGGCCATTCGGCTCTTCGAGCACTGCCATTCAATATGATCGTGGCTGATCATCCAAAATCAGTACCCTGTTCCTGCTTTTTCCCCATATCCCTTGATTCTTTTAGCTCTCAGAGCTAAATCTAACTCTCTTGAAAACAACTCTCGGGGTAAAAAAGGTTTTCCTCATCTCAGTCCTACATGGCCTACCCCTTATTCTTAAACTATGGCCCCTGGTTCTGGACTCCCCCAACATCGGGAATATTTTTCCTGCATCTTTTAAGAATTTTATATGTTTCTATAAGATCCCCTCTCATTCTTCTAAATTCCAGTGAATATAAGCCCAGTCGACCCACTCTTTCATCATATGTCAATCCCGCCATCCTGGGAATTAACCTGGTGAACATATGCTGCACTCCCTCAATAGCAATAATGTCCTTCCTCAAATTAGGAGACCAAAACTGCACACAATACTCCATGTGCGGTCTCACCAGGGCCCTGTACAATTGCAGGACCTCTTGCTCCTAAACTCAAAACCTCTCACGATGAAGGCCAACATGCCGTTAGCTTTCTTCACTGCCTGCTGTACCTGCATGCTTACTTTCAGTGACTTTCAGTACAAGGACACCCAGGTCTCGTTGCACCTCCCCTTTCCTAATTTGACACCATTCAGATCTGAAGAAAAGTCTCGACCCGAAGCGTCACCCATTCCTTCTCTCCAGAGATGCTGCCTGTCCCGCTGAGCTACTCCAGCATTTTGTGTCTACCATTCAGATAATAATCTGCCTTCCTGTTCTTGCCACTAAAGTGGATAACCTCACATTTATCCACATTATACTGCATGTGCTATGCATCTGCCCACTCACCCAATCTATCTAAGTCACCCTGCAGCCTCATAGCATCCTCCTCGCAGCTCACACTGCCACCCAGCTTTGTGTCATCTGCAAACTTGGAGATGTTACATTTAATTCCCTCGTCTAAATCGTTAATATATATTGTAAATAGCTGGGGTCCCAGCACTGAGCCTTGCGGCACCCCACGAGTCATTGCATAAGTGTTATATGACCTAAGGAAACTGGAGTAAATGTTTTAATTAGTACACTTAATTTTATTACATCTTAAAATCAATTTACAAAGTTTCAGATTTTAACACAAACCAGCAATCATATGGTCGAAGAATAGAATTTACGATGGAAATATAAGTCATTCATCTTAATTGGACTGTGCATAAGACAATTTCCCTTCCACTTCTCTTGTTTGTACATATAGTTAGTTCTGTTTTAAATGCATCATCTCCTCTCACCAACTATTTCATTCTGCTAGCATATTTCATACAATTATCCGGATAAAGAAGTCTCTTTCAAATTTTATTCTCTGCATTTACCCATGGCTATCTTACAATTATGATCATTAGTTTTGGAATCCCTGAAATGGAGGCAATATCAAATATATGCATTGTATCTTCTTTAAAGGATCCTCAGAATGTCCTGAAATACTTTCCAACAAATGCATTACTTTTAAAACATAGTATCAAGCGAGTAGTACAAAAACAAACACCTTTGGAAAACATGTATTTTATTAAGCATTATCAAATAATCATAAAAGACTGTAAGAAAGATGTTGCTTGTTATCTGTGATACTTTATGCTTTTTGTTAAGTAGTTTTAAATATGACCTTGAAGAAACAAACAGTTCGGGTGTTTAATTAAGGAGGTGTTTCATCTTTCTTTGGTTCTTTAGTTTTCTGCAAATGTTTGAAATTTCTGGGTTGTATCAATCCACCTTGTTTTTCTCTGGAAAAAAGTTACAAAAAGTTTGTTGTTAATAAAAAATACTCTGAGCTCACCCAGGTAATTTAAAACCCCATCTTCAAATGTTCAATCTACATTTTTATTCTCCAGATTTCCTGCATATACTATATTATTCTGTTTGGATACAAAACTTTCCATTGTACCTCAGTACATGCAACAATAATAAATAAACCAAAACCTAAAATACCAGATTAAAGATATTCTAATTAAGCCTTTTATAATAAATAAGCAAATGATAATTTTCTTTAATTTGTTAAAACTAACATGTTTTCTCAGATATGTTCCATTCTTTCTAACAGCACAGGATGAAATAGTAGCAAACAAAGATGACAAAAGAGTGGTCCAAAGAGGAAAGAGTTGAGAAGGGGATACCAGAGCTGATGACCTAGGTTGCAGATGGCACAATTGACAATGTTAGATTGATAAAAGTGGGAATGGGCTCACAGAGGCATACAGATTTTGTTGAACTACCAGGATGGAATAGGTTTAAAGACAATAAGAATGGTGAAATATTTTAAAACACAAATCAGAATTAAAAAATCAGAACAGTGCCTGACTGGCAACCGGACTATCACAGCAGACTCAAGGGTTAAAAGGGAATGTGATATAAAAGTACTGTTCACTGCAATCTATTGTGCGATAGTTACATGGGCAACAAATTGAGACATCCTGAAAGATGCTATATAAAGGGTGGCACAGTGGCGCAGAGGTAGAGCTGCTGCCTCACAGCGCCAGGGACCCAGGTTCGATCCTGGCTACGGTGTTGTCTATGCAGATTTTTTACTTTCTCCCTATGTCTTCGTGGGTTTTCTCCAGATGCTCCAGTTTCCTCCCACATTCCAAACACCTGCAGGTTTGTAAGTTAATTGGCTTCTTTACATTATCCCTAGTGTGTAGGATATATAATTATTGTACGGGTGATCGATGGTTGTCATAGACTAGGAGGGCCAAAGGTCTTGTTTCCACACTAGTTTCTCTGAACGGAACAAAAAACGTGTAGGAAAGAACTGCAGATGCTGGTTTATACCAAAGATATAAAGATAGACACAAAATGCTGGAGCAACTCAGCGGGTCAGGCAGCATCTTCAGAGAAAAGGAATAGATGATATTTCAGGTTGAAGCCCTTCTTCAGACAGTATGAAGGGTTCCGACCCGAAACATCATCCAAATACATGTCCTTGCTTGTTTTCTCATTGCAAGTGTGCTCCTCCTCCAAGTGGCTTGCTCCCAATGACCAAGAACATTATTGAGATCCCACTGAACTCATCCTCCCCTTCTCTTGGATCTATCCAAGAAATGTACTTTGAGTGTGTTCACAGGAAGCTAGTGGCACTCCACATTCTCCAATAATAATAGGTGAGCCTCAGCCCTGAAGCCTCTCTGTGGAGTTCCAAGGACAGGTCTATGCCAGTGAGGCAATTTCTAAGTCTTTGTATTGTATTTATTGTATTGTATTTTAAATACAAGTCAAATTTGGAAAGAGAATGTAAACAAAATGATAATTGCATATAGATGATGCTGCCTGATCCTCTGAGTTACTATATCACTTTGTATCTTTCTTTGTAAACTAACATCTGCAGTTCCTTGTATCAGAATACATGCTGTTCTTTTTTCCATTAAAGAATTATGCACCATTAGTAGCCATCCATGTCACCACGGTCCAAGGATAAATTTTCTTACAGGTATATAAAGTTACTTATGGTTTATAATGGGAGCAATAATATCAAAGCTTATTTATTTATTGGTGTCTTAAGTGTTTATGAACATGTAGTGCTCAGAGAACGACTATGATAAAGTTTACAAGCAAACAATAAAAATCAATCCAGACTTTAAACAGGGTAGACATGTGTGGAAAGGAACTGCAGATGCCGGTTTACACCGAAGACAGACACAAAATGCTGGAGTAACACAGCGGGACAGGCAGCATCTCTAGAAATGAGGAATGGATGATATTTTGGGTCGAGACCCTCCTTCAGACTGAGAGTCAGGAAAGAGGGAGACACAGAGATATGGAAGGGTAAACAGGATATTTTCTCAATTGTCTCCATAACAGATTAAAAAATCTCTAGTTGAGGGTTAAATTTTGGTAGCAATCACTCATAATACTGTAAAAAACTGCTGATTTGCACACCTGGCTTAGGAGAAAAAAATCAACATGTTAGGAAAGTTTCAAAAGAGAGATACAAGGATCATTCCTCAATTTAGGGTGTTGTGTTATTGAACAGATGCAATATTAAACTTTTTGCTATAATGTAATTGAGAGGAATCACAATGAGCGGCTTATGGAGATGTTGATGTATGTAAGCAGCCTTTTTAATTTGTACTGATTGTACTGGGTGCTTTAAAGCATAATGTTGGCAACTTTGGACAAGGCCATGGATATAGGATAGGAAAATAACTGCAGATGCTGGTACAAATCCAAGGTATCACAAAATGCTTGAGTAACTCAGCAGGTCAGGCAGCGTCTAGGAGAGAGGGAATGGGTGACGTTTCGGGTCGAGACCCTTCTTCAGTCTGAAGAAGGGTCTCGACCCGAAACATCACCCATTCCCTGTCTCTTAGATGCTGCCTGACCTGCTGAGTTACTCAAGCATTTTGTGATACCTTTGATGGATGTAGCATGGACTTCGAAGAATACATTCAGAACTGTGCTGGTTGACATGCTAGAAAAGAAGAGCCAATTCTTGATGCTACTGGATCCCAGTGATACAAAAGCAAAGGCCTACATTTTGTCCATCATGTCAATGCCTTCACCCGGGGAGAACTTAACATGTCACTGTGGCCAATATAATGCCTCTGGATAATTGACAGGTGTCAAGGTGGTGTTATCCCCAACATCGTAAAATTATCTCAATACCACATATTTTGTCTGTGGAACTAAATGTTTGTGTTACTTATTTGTTCCACAATGCTTGATAGCTGATATATTTGCTTTCACTGCACAGAAACAGAAGTTGCCCAATGTCTGGATGGAAGCTGGATCATGCACCCTCGGTTTGCTGACATGAAGACACAAACTGTTGCCTCATGGCAATGGACATCATTCTTCATAAGAGGATTTGGGATAATACACTGGTGCATTAACCTGCAAATTACTAGGATTGATGATTGAAAGATACAGCATGGAAACAGGCCCTTCAGCCCCATGAGTCCACGCCGACCATCGATCACATGTTCACATTACTTTTATGTTAAACCACTCTCACTTCCATTCCCTGCACACGAGGGGCAATTTTACAGAGGTCAATTAACCTACAAACTCACACTTTGGGATGTGGGAGGAAAATGGAGCACCTGGAGGAAACTTATGTAGTCACAGAAGAACTTGAAAACTTCACACAGATTGCACCCGAGGTCAGGATCGAACCTGGATTTAGACAATAGACAATAGGTGCAGTAGGAGGCCATTCGGCCCTTCAAGCCAGCACCGCCATTCAATGTGATCATGGCTGATCATTCTCAATCAGTACCCCGTTCCTGCCTTCTCCCCATACCCCCTGACTCCGCTATCTCTTGAATGCATTCAGAGAATTGGCCTCCACTGCCTTCGGAGGAAGAGAATTCCACAGATTCACAACTCTCTGACTGGAGCTGTGGGGCTGCAGCGCCACTAGCTGAGTTGCTGTTGAGTTATTTTAATATTGCAGAGTAGCCAGCGAGGCTGTTGCTCATGCTCGGAAAGCTCATTGTAGAGCTGGGCCTTCCAGACAAACTGAAATTCAGCAGCCAAGACCAGCCAAGCTGCAAATACACAAACATTTCTTTTCCTGGTCTTTATAGGTCATTGAACCAACAATCTCAAAATAATTTATTACTAAGATCTGCTAGCTACTGTGGGCAGACCTCTAATCAATGCAGTGACAAAGGGCGCAATGATTTGGAACTTAGCCTCTAGACCCGCTGAGTTACTCCAAATCCTGTAACTGCCCTGCTTGTTTCTCTCCAATTAAAAGAAAGATGAATTCTCCTATATTTCACTAGACATCCAGTTAGGTCTCAAATGTTGTACACCACTATTGCCTGAAATCTTCCAAGAGACTATTTTTCTGCAGCAGATTTCAACAGCAACTTCAATTCATGGCTTGCCCTCCCGCCATCATGTAAAAACACATTCCCATGAACTGCACAAACTCTAGCAGCCCTCAAGCGAGGTATAATTATTGAAAGAGTTTTGATCTAGACCTCATCTTTTCAAGTGTGTCGCCAATCCAATGTGATGGCAGCCAAGTATCTTTAAATTGTGGAGATGAAATTAACTCATCATACCCAATAATAATCATAAATCATAGTATTATGCAGCATAAAATTGGACCCTTCGGCTCAACGTTCATGCTGACTTTCTACCCATCTACTCTTATGCCATTTGCCCGCATTAAGTCCGCAAATCGTTTGGTAATCTGCCGATTCAGGTGTATATCTAATAATGTCTTTTCAACATTATGATTGTATCAGATTCCAACACCTCCTCTGGCAGCAAATTCCATATATCAACCACTCTCTGCAAAGTACTTTCCCCTTAAATCCCTTTAAAAGCCCCTCCTCTCACCACGTGCCATCTTGTTTTTGTTACCACTAACATGGTAAAAAGATTATGACCATCTATTCTACCCATTCCTCTTATTAGTTTATTACAGTCAATGATGTCACCCCAGTTTTCTTTGCTCTAGGGAAAACAAGACAAGCAAGCCTATTCAATCTCTCCCCATAACTAAAGACTTCCAATCCTGGCAACATCCTGGTTAATCTCCTCTGCACTTACTCCAGTGCAACCTGGACTATCGTGACCACACCTGCATACAATACCTGAATGTCTAACAGCGTTTCATAAAGTTGCAAGATGACACTCCAACTTTTACACTCTATCCCTAACACGGCATGTTAACGCAGTGATTAACTTTAAAAAGTCAATGACGGACTTCCGGTTGAACGAGCCACGAGATGGCAGATTAGGGTAAGAGCTCCCGACATTTTGAGTTAATATTTACCCACTACAACTCGAATATTTTCAAAACTTTTGTTGCAGTTTCGTAAATATTGTGGGTCAGGATTATGCCTAGAGGAAAGAGTAAAAACTCGACGCAGATGGAGTTTTTCGATGGTGAGGGGGAAGGGGCTAGCCGAGCCTCCTCAGCTAGCAGTGCAAGGGAGGACGATGATAAGCAAATGCACCCAGATAAGGAACGAGAGAGCGCGGACCTCAGCCTCATATTGAAAGAGTTGAGAGAGTTTAGAAAGGACAATAGTGAGCAGTTGAACGGAATTCGGGAAGAAATTACTAAGATGAACACCAGAATCGGGGAGGCGGAAGAGAGGATTGACGCGGCTGAAAACAGGCTACAGGTGGCAGAGGACGTGGTGACGGAGCTGCTGCAACTCCAAATATACCTAGATGCCAAATTGACGGATATAGAGAGCCGCTCCAGACGTGAAAATATCCAAATTCACGGAGTTAAAGAGGGAGCAGAGGAGAACTCCCCATCAATGGTGGATTTTGTGGAAAGTTTGTTGCGGGAAGGACTGGGGCTCCCGGCCACCTTTAAACTATGGGTAGAGAGAGCGCACCGAGCTCTGATGTCGAAGCCGCCCGGGGATGCCCGACCGAGGTCCATGGTGGCCAAGTTGTCAAGTTACAGGATGAAAGAGGAGCTGCTTAGACTGGCCTGGCAGAATAGAGGATTTCAATACCTCGAGAAGAGAGTTAACCTGGATCACGATTATGCGCCAGATGTATTAAAAAAACGGAGGGAATACACTGAAGCGAAAAGAATCCTGAAGGAGAAGAAAATCAGATTTCAAACTCCATTTCCGGCCAAGTTAAGAGTTTTCTACCAGGAGGGAACAGTGGTATATGGATCGGCGGAGGAGACGACAGAGGATATGGCGAAGAGGGGACTCCCGGTGTCGGTCATCAAACACCCGGAGTCCCTTTTGGAGCGGATCCAGCATCTCACGTGGCGTAGTGCCGGGAGACCGGGGAACCGGGAGAGAACGGTCAGGAAAGTGGATTTCAAGGAAAAGTTACAGGCTTTTAGACGCCAGGACTCGGGATAATGACTGAACCGAAAGGTTCGAACGGCAGAGATGACCAAAGGAAGCGGGTGAGTCGAGTTTTGATGTTGGGGAGTTTCAGGACCCGTCTCCCATCGGAGGACAGACTTTAAGGCCTTGTTTTTACTCGTTACATTAAACGAGCATGGTATAGGCTATGAACACGGATATTACGTATATGTCGGGTGGACTCTTCTAACCGGGTAGCCGGATAGATGGACAGCTTTGGAACGGAAGAGCCACCGTTAGAAGACGGCCCTCTCCCACCTGTCAGGGGGAGAGGCAACACCTCAAAGCCCTCTCACCATCAGGGCTTTAATAGGGTCAAAATCAGGACCCCACAGTTGGAAGTCCATTTATTTACTTTAGTGTTATTATTGTGTTTTTGTTTTGTAGTTGTTTTTTGGGGGCTGTTTTGTGCATGGATACTGGAGCTGGTATGGTTTATATACTTTTATTTCTTCTACTTATTGGACACTAAATGCAAGCAGTTAAAATAGTAACTTATAATGTGAATGGCCTTATCAATCCTATTAAGAGAAGCAAGATATTAACCAAAATAAAGAGAGATAGAGTCGAGGTGGCCTTTCTACAAGAAACACACCTGTCTGAAACAGAGCATGCTAAACTAAAACGACTGGGCTTTAAACATCAGTACTCCTCATCATATAGTGCTGGTCATAGGAGGGGGGTGGCAATATTAATCTCTAGCAATATAAGTTTTGATCCTACCTTTGAAAAGAGAGATCCAGAGGGGAGATATATTTTCATGAGAGGTAATTTAGGCGGCTCATTGGTTACTCTGTTAAATATTTACGCTCCTCCCAACTCGGATTGGAAATTTTTTAAACAAGTGTTTGATTTGATAATATCTGAAACCCAGGGAGTATTAATCTGTGGGGGGGATCTTAATGTTAGATTAAATCCTAAACTGGACTCTTCAAATGTTCATATAGCTCAGCCGAAATTGATAAATAAATAAATTAATTTGGCAATGAAGGATATTGGATTAATTGATGTATGGAGAGAACTAAATTTGTCAAAACGAGACTACACATATTTTTCTAATCCACATTTGGCATATTCTCGGATTGATTATTTTCTTACCTTTGGAAAAGACCTTCATAGGGTTGTAAGCTGCGAGGTGGGGAGCATGGACCTTTCAGATCATAGTCCTGTGTATTTAAAACTACTTCTTGATCGGTATCAAAGAGACACTTTATGGAGATTAAATACATATGTACTGACTCATATGAAAGAACAGATTAAGAACGATATTACAGAGTATCTGGAACTAAATGACAATGACGAAGTTTCACCTCTGATACTGTGGGATGCATGTAAAGCGGTGCTTCGGAGCAAGATAATAGGATACAGTGCTCGCATAAAGAAAGCTAGACATGAAAAGTTAGATCGGCTGCAAGTGGAACTGAAACAACTAGAACAAAACCATAAGGATACAAATGATAAAAAAATCCGAGAACTACTTGTGAAGAAGAAGAATGAAATAAATGATATTTATACAAAAGATATAGAAAACAACAGAAATATTATGATGGGGGAGGAAAAGCCAGTAAATTATTAGCCTATAAACTAAAAAAACAACAGGCAGAGAATACAATTCATAAAATAAAACACCCTGTAACCAATTTTACACACTATAAATTGAAGGAAATACAAAATTGTTTTGATATATATTTCAAAAGATTATATTTACAACCTCAAATCAGTGGGGAGAAAATGGAGGATTTATTTAATGAGATTCATTTGCCAAAATTGACCAGTGAACAGAGTAAGTCCCTTGTAGCTGAAATAACAGAGAAAGAAGTTAGGTCTGCTATAGTACATCTTAAACCAAATAAGGCCCCGGGCCCAGACGGGTTCCCTTCAGAATGGTACCGGGTAATGGTGGATTCATTGGTCCCTACGTTACAACGCACTTTCAATTGGGTTCTCAAAGAGAACGTAATACCCCCCTCCTGGAAGGAGGCAGTAATCTCATTGATTCCGAAAGAGGGAAAAGATAAATCTGTATGCAGTAATTTTAGGCCAGTGAGTGTACTCAACCAGGATTACAAAATTTTTACTCACATACTAGCCAAACGATTAGAGTGTTTGCTACCACAAATTATTAGCCTGGATCAGACAGGGTTTGTTCGAGGGAGACAAACCTAAGACAACATTAGAAGGACATTGCACATAATTGACCACATAAATTTTTTTAACTTAGAAGCAATCCTAGTTGGGTTAGATGCTGAAAAAGTTTTTGATTGTGTAAATTGGTCTTTTTTGCTTAGAGCTTTAGATAGATTTGGATTTCACAATACTTTTATTAAAACAATACAGGCTCTTTATGATAGCCCAAGTGCAAGAATTAAAATTAACGGAGTAGTTTCAAAACCATTTTTGCTAGAAAGAGGAACAAGACAGGGATGTCCAATCAGCCCCCTTTTATTTGCGGTTTTTATCGAACCTTTGAGTCAGTGGATTATCCAGAATAATAATATCAAAGGAATAGTAATGAAAGGAGGGGAACAAAAGATTTCTTTATTTGCCGATGACGTATTGGTGTATTTGTCAGACCCTGAACAGTCTTTGTTACAGTTATTTTATGTTTTGGAACGATATGGATCCTTCTCTGGCTATAAGTTAAATGTTATAAAAACACAAATTCTTAGTTTCAAATATAACCCCTCAGTAAAAGTAAGGGAAAAGTTTAATTTGAGGTGGGATGCTGAATCCATGAGATATCTGGGAATAAACATTCCAATAGATCTGACTAAACTGCACTTGCTTAACTACCTCCCATTGAACAATAAGATCAGGGAAGACATTAGGAGGTGGGACCTAATACCTTATCTTAATTTTGGATCTCGTATTGAATTGGTCAAAATGGTTATGTTACCGAGGCTGTTGTATCTCTTTCAATCACTTCCACTAGATATATCAGACCAACAATTTCAAGAATGGGATAAACAAATCTCGAGGTATATTTGGCAGGGACAAAGACCAAGAATCAGATACCAGGGGTTACAACTGACCAAAAATAAAGGTGGGGTTGCACTCCCGTGCTTGAAAGACTATTATGCAGCTGCTCAGCTGAGAACATTAATTTATTGGTGCAACCCCGACTATTGTGCTAGATGGAAGGAGATTGAGATTGCTATAACAGAGGAATTTCCGATTCAGGCTGCAATCGGAGATAAGGAGTTAACAAATAAGTTAATTAATTTGGGAAACTCATGGATTCGATTATCACTTAAGGTATGGAATAAGGTCGTTACCCAAAATCATCTGAGGGATGCTGTGAAGGTTTTGAGATGGTGCACGTTTGATCCAGATTTTGTACCAAAAAGACAGGACACTAATTTTAAAAGATGGAGTTCTCAAGGTTTGACATCATATTGCACATTTTTACATAAGGGGTCTATGAACAGCTTTGAGAATCTGAAGAGGCAATTTGGTTTGAATAATGATGATTTCTATAGATACCTTCAAATTCGCCATTATATAGATCAAATACAAAAGGAATGTGCAGAAGTAAAATGGGATAATATTTTGTTAAATGTATTTATTGATGCTTACCATGGAGGCTCAAAACAGAAAACCATCTCAAAATTATACAAGGGTTTACGGCAGAGAAAAGGCAACTCACTGTATGTAAAACAGAAATGGGTAATCTGGTTCTAAAGGAAAAAACCTGGGAGAGCTTATGTGAGATACAATGGAAAACTTCAAGTTCAAATGTTTGGCGGGTGTTTTGCTGGAAAACCCTTATTAGGTTTTTTATTACACCAGTTCAAAAAAGGCATTACACAAATTCTTCTTCATGCTGGCGACAATGTGGGTGCCATGAGGCAAACCATTTTCACATATTTTGGTCTTGTGTATCAGTGATCCCATTTTGGCAGGAGATTCATAAAGTTTTACAAAAAGTTTTTTATATGGATATTCCATTTAAATTTGAGTTTTTATATTTTGGTGCTTTACCAGTACAAAATGCTTCTATTAAAGATAAGTATCTTTTCCAGATCTTAAGTGCTGCCAGCAGGAAAGCTATTACTAGGAAGTGGTTGAAACCTGGAAAACCTAATGTGGATGACTGGATTAACATTGTATATGATATTTTTATAATGGAAAGGATAACTTTTGCTTTAAGATTGCAACAGGGAATATTTTTGAAAAGGTGGGAAAAATGGATGTTGTACATCATGCCCATACGGCCATCATTTGTTTAAAGCGGATCTTTGTATCCTACTTCCGTGTCCTATCTCATTTTCCTTGATTTCATACCACTCCAGAAGTAGTGATGAAATATTATAGAGGTATACCCCAAATGTTGGTTTTAGTTGTTTTTGTTTTTGTTTTTGTGTGTAGTTGAGTTTTGGATATGATCAAATGTCCAGTAAGTCATTACCCATCCTTGTAGTGCTTCCAATACCTGTGGTATGATTCAGTTTGGGATATGCAGTATTTGTTAACTACGGAGGGTTTAAGGTGAATGAGAATGTGTATCATTGCGGAATGTATGGAAGTGGAAAATCAAAAAAAAAAAAATTTATTTTAAAATTAAAAAAAAAAAAAAGTCAATGACAGATGCTGCAGAAACCTTCGAGTTCCTCCTGAAATAATAAACATTGTTCTCCAGTTTCCAAAGCTTCAATGCAAGCTAAAGATCAGCTGCATATGGAGAACAGTTAATGTATTAACTTTTTAAAAAACCAGAAAATGCTGTACAAAATAAACCTGGCAGGTCAGGAAGTAACTATACAGTGACATACTGCTTTAATGATTCAATTATATAAGTTTCAGGTGAAAAGTTATCAACTTGAAACATTAACTATGCTTCTCTAAAGCTGCTGCCTGATATGCTAGGATACAAGGACCGGATGTTGAATTAGTACTGTACGCATTTTGGAGGAAAAAGTACAAAACAAAAGCGACCTCCTTGTGATCTCTGTAGATATAGATTTATTGATTAAAATTACTTAAAATAATCAATAGTAGATGAAAGCCAACTCTCATTATCAATCCTTTTGACAATCTCTCTGCTGATTGAACTTACTTCTGTAGTAAATCTGAAACAGCAATTATGCATTTTGTGGGATGGGTGTGAGCAGGTACTGTATTCCACTATGTAGCACAGTCACATAAAAATGTGGTTGGATTAATGAAGAACTATGAATAGCAGCTGTTGGCTTAAATGTAATTGTCTGATTCTGAATCAGTCCTTTAATTAATTTTAACATATTCAGAAATGCAATTAACAGTTGAGAAATGCATATACTATATAAAGAAGTGTTCTCGTTTATGTAGGAAGAATTTTAGAACAGCAGCAGTTTACACAGAGCTGTCAAATTTTTAATGACTGAGCTAAATGTTTAAATATCAACCACTTTGGGCATGGAAGGTTCAGAAGGAACTCACCGATCTAATTCATTTACTGGGTGGATTAAAAATCAGAAGCCTGGAAATGCGATTCAATCTCACCAATCATTCTGGCACTGTGTGGCCAATTGTAATTTTGTACTATGATCGCGATATTATGGTGGCCTTACACTGCTTGCCACATGGAATCACATTGTTCACTTGCCAGTGTCTGCCACACGATCATAGAGTGATACAGTGTGGAAACAAGCCCTTCCGGCCCAACTTGCCCACACTGGCCAACATGTCCCAGCTACGCTCGTCCCACCTGCCTGCGTTTGGTCCATATCCCGCCAAACCTGTCCTATCCATGTACCTGCCTAACTGTTTCTTAAACATTGGGATAGTCCGAGCCTCAACTACCTCCTCTGGCAACTTGTTCCATACACCCAGCACCCTTTGTGTGAAATAGTTACACCTCAGATTCCTATTAAATCTTTCCCCCTTCACCTTAAACCTATGTCCTCTGGTCCTT
The DNA here is from genome assembly GCF_053455715.1 of Rhinoraja longicauda. NCBI lineage: Eukaryota > Metazoa > Chordata > Chondrichthyes > Rajiformes > Arhynchobatidae > Rhinoraja > Rhinoraja longicauda. The sequence continues at coordinate 15,992,216 of NC_135954.1, forward strand.
GATTCACCTACTCTGGGCAAGAGACTCTGTGCATCTACCCGATCTATTCCTCTCAAGATTTTATAGACCTCTATAAGATCACCTCTCATTCTCCTGCGTTCCAGGGAATAGAGTCCTAGCCTACTCAACACCTCTGCCTACGGCTCAGACCCTATAGTCCTGGTAACATTTTCCTAAATCTTCTCTGTACCCTTTCCAGCTTGACAACATCTTTCCTATAATATGGTGCCCAGAACTGAACACAATACTCTAAATACGGTCTCACCAACATCAATGTTAGACTTCGCAAAATGCAACACCTTACATTTCTCTGTATTAAATTCCATCAACCATTCCTCAGCCCACCTGGCCAATCGATCAAGATTTCACAACCATCTTCACTATCTGCAATACCACCCACTTTTGTATCATCATCAAAAAGAAAGAGCAGAAATGGCTACAACCATCATGGAACATCGATTTGACACACATTCTGCCAAACTGTCCTGAAAAGATGAAGGTTCTTTCATGCAAAATGTGGATGTTATAGTCGTGGCCTGCAGCACAACTATGAGCAGGAGAAGAGGGCACAAAGTTAAGACACGGGGAGGACAGATGCCAGGAGAGTATCGCCCAACAGTCTTCAAGAAACAATGCCCCTATTACCACATGGCCATATATAAGGGTTTCTGAAGGCTAATATTCTCAAAATAATTCATTACTAAGATCCTCTGGCTATTGTGGGCTGATCTCCAATCACTGCAGTGACAAAGGGTGCAATGATTCAGCACTTAGCCTCTTGAGGATTTCACGCAATTGTGGTATACAAAATTTGAGACCTAGTGGGATTCTCTAATGAAATGTAAGATAATGATGATGAGCAGTGCAGTTACAGGATTTGACCAAATACTGGCTTCCTGATGGGTGTGGAAGCATCAGATTCAAGCATGTGTTGAGTACAACACTTTAACTTCGGTATTCACCTCCCCTCTCACACCAGTCACAATTGGCCCTGACCTTACTCTCTAATCCCTTCTAGAACTTCCCTTCCCATTTATTCGAGAGTCCTTTGCAATTTCTCCTGTATTCACTTCCCCTTTAACTCCATCTTCATATTCCCAATTTGTCAACCCTTCCCCCCCACTACTTAGTTTAAAGCCACACTTGTAGCACTAGCAAACCTGCCTGCCAGAATGTTGGTCCCCCTGTTGTTAAGGTGTAACTCGTCCCTTTTGTACAGGTCACCCCTACCCCAGAAGAGATCCCAGAGGTCTAGAAATTTAAATCCCTGCTCCCTGCACCAGCCCCTCAACCATACATTCATATCCCCGATCTCTCTGTTCCTGCCCTCACCAGCACGAGGTACAGGTAGCAGTCCAGAGACAACCACCTTCGACGTCCTACTTCTCAGTCCTTTTCAGAATGGCAGGCAGTGGCGAGTGGAGTGCCGCAAGGCTCGGTGTTGGGGCCGCAACTGTTTACTATATATATTAATGATTTGGAAGAGGGAATTAGAAGTAACACTAGCAAGTTTGCAGATGACACAAAGCTGGGCGGCAGTGTAAACTGTGAAGAGGATGTTAGGAGGTTGCAGGATGACCTGGACAGGTTGAGTGAGTGGGCAGATGCGTGGCAGATGTGTGGCAGATGCAGTATAATATAGATAAATGTGAGGTTATCCACTTTGGCGGCAGAAACAAGGAGGCAGATTATTATCTCAATGGAGTTAGGTTAGGTAAGGAGGAGGTGCAGCGAGACCTGGGTGTCCTTGTACACCAGTCACTGAAAGGTGGCGTGCAGGTACAACAGGCAGTGAAGAAAGCTAATGGAATCTTGGCCTTCATAACAAGAGGATTTCAGTATAGGAGTAAAGAGGTTCTTCTGCGGTTGTATAGGGCCCTGGTAAGACCACATCTGGAGTATTGTGTACAGTTTTGGTCTCCTAATTTGAGGAAGGACATCCTTGTAATTGAGGCAGTGCAGCGTAGGTTCACGAGATTAATCCCTGGGATGGCGGGACTGACATATGAGGAAAGATTGAAAAGACTAGGCTTGTATTCACTGGAGTTTAGAAGGATAAGAGGGGATCTTATAGAAACATATAAAATTATAAAAGGACTGGACAAGCTAGATGCAGGAAATATGTTCCCAATGTTGGGCGAGTCCAGAACAGGGGCCACAGTCTTAGAATAAAGGGGAGGCCATTTAAAACTGAGGTGAGAAGAAACTTTTTCACCCAGAGAGTTGTGAATTTGTGGAATTCTCTGCCACAGAGGGCAGTGGAAGCCAAATCACTGGATGGATTTAAGGGAGAGTTAGATAGAGCTCTAGGGTCTAGCGGAATCAAGGGATATGGGGAGAAGGCAGGCACGGGTTATTGATTGGGGACGATCAGCCATGATCACAATGAAAGGCGGTGCAGGTTCGAAGGGCCGAATGGCCTCCTTCTGCGTCTATTTTCTCTGTTTCTACGATATTGATGATCAGATCGATTGAAGAATGCGTCTATGATAGGAGTAATCTTATAAGGAGGCCAAGTGTAGATCATCCTTTCAAACTATGTGATGACATATTGAAAAGGTCACTGTCTCTATATTTACGTCCTTTTCTAGCCGTGTAGCTTAAACCTGCCTGAAAATCAGCTTCCCAATACTCCAAAGCCCAAAGACATGGATCAGTAATATTAGATAGGTGGGATAGACAAAATGAAGAGTCTCTGCATGTGGATATTTTAATTCAAAGTAAAAGCATACTGATGTGCAACAAACTGAAAAGGAAGATGAAAACCCAGAGGATTAAATTCACAAATAACCAACTAATCTAATTATCACACTGGCCTGCCAACATGTATAATCTTGCCTATTCAAAATGGTATGTCTCAAGTGAGTGTTATTTTGAACTTAATAAGATTTATTTTTACATATCTTTTCACAGGAAGTGAAACACAAAAAGCTGTGATTTTTAAGTAGTCCTCATTCACGTGAATCACTATGATTTAAATTAGATTTACACCATCCATTTTCATATAAAGTAATAGTTATCACGGTATTTTTGCTTTAGTTTGTCATAGCCGTGATTGCCAATGTTAAACTGTTTATTTGCCTATTTAGATTTCCACATCTGTTCACAACTTATGGCAACATACACAAAGACCTAAAACCAAACAATCTTCTGGCAGAGAATAATGGCAAAAGTTGTACTTCCATCATCATTTTTTTAAGGTTTTATGTTAAGTCATGCACCAAATTTATTTTATTTTGATGTGTAGTTAAACAGCATAATTTTCAACAAGTTTGGAAACCATAATCAGAGCACATGAACATCTCTGCAGAACAGGCTGAGGAGCTGATGAACAAGAACCAAGAACCAAAATTCCATAGAAAAGGGTTATTAATGGTGTGGTTTATGTATGCATTTCCATAAGGCATGAGATCATATGCAATTTATGAATCATCAAAAGAGGCGTGAGGGAATGGGGGCGCAAGGGAATGGGTGGGAGGGTGGAGGGGAGGGTGCTGCACCAATGCAGGAGTGGTTTGGGCCCAACGGGTGCACTTGGTCTAGTATACTACTAAAAAACCCGAGAAGTACAAATGCTAGATTTTTCGTCATTACATGAACTATATCTCTAAACTAAAAAACTAAACATATCTTATCTAATTTCTGGTAAAATCTTAAGAATGATTGTTAATAATTGCTTATCTCACATAGTTTTTGGACCCTTAATGAAATTTAAAACAACTTCATAATCTTCATAAACATAAACTTCATACATTTAAAAGTGTTGTTCTGCGTGGCCAAACAAACGTAACTCCCACATGAAGTCAACTCACATCAACCCTGACTGCAATTATACCACTTCATTTGCAATATGTAGAAACAAAATATGCTTCACACATATGCTAAATGTGAAGTTCTCCTGCCTTATACAAGATAACGAGGGAAGTAATTATTTTTCTATTGAGTGGATTAAGATTTAGTGTGCAGACTCCCTGTCGTTCGGTGATCTCCAGCGGAAAGAAAAATCTATGTCTTTAATGAGCTTATTCAGCAGTTGAAATGTTAAAGTAATTAAAAACAATCCCTCCCACAGTACTCTCTTGCTATTGCTCTATATTAGAAACACACACCCATGATTTAATTGTGTAATGATTGTTAAACTTAATTGTAGATTAGGCTTGACTGATCAGAGAAATGATCATTTTGGGTCCAATATGCAGGGCAATATTGGAAATGTGTGAATTCTCAGCTATGTTCAAAAGAGAGGCTATGCCCATGAAAGCAATGGGCATTTGACTCCATCATGTTTTCTGGACTCAGGCCTATTTATTTCTGTCAAACAATCACAAAAAATATATATTGTTATTACAGGGAGTCCATATCTTGGGACCAGGATGCTCAGTGGTGTTCCAGAGATCTAAAGAGTGACAACACACATCTCCAGATTCAGAGACAGTTTCTTCCCAGCTGTTATCAGGCAACTGAATCATCCCTCCACAACCAGAGAACAGTGCTGAACTACTATCTACCTCATCGGTGACCCTCGGACTATCCTTGATCAGATTTGCTGGGTTTACCTTGCACTAAACGTTATTCTCTTATCATGTATAAACATACACTATAATTGGCCCAATTGTAATCATGTATTGTCCTTCTTCAGACTGGATAGCACGCAACAAAAGCTTTTCACTGTGCCTTGGTACACATGACAATAAACTAAACTGAAATGAAGGCCAGCGGCAGCAGCAGCGGCAGGTGCTTTTGCTGCAAATAATTGCAGGCAAAACAGGAACATGGATCGAGGGTCAAGCATACTGTATTCTCTACGGTTTGCTGATGTTTCAGGATGCTGCAAAAATGATTTTCTTTTGTACCATCCACATGAACCTTACAAGCATTGATGTAAAGAGAAACCTTGGAGTACAAGTTCATAGCTCCTTGAAAATGGCAACACAGGTGGACAGGATATTGAAGGTGGACAGGATATTGAAGGTGGCTAATGCCACCTTGCTTGCCTTCATAGGCATGGGTATTGAGTATAAGAGTTGGGACATCATGCTGCAGCTGGACGAGACAAAGGCCACACTTGTAAGAGTGCAGTTCTGGTCACCACCCTATAGAAAGGATGTGGTAGGGCTAGAAAGATTACAGAAACATAGAAAATAGGTGCAGGTGTAGGCCATTGGGCCCCTTGAGCCAGCACCACCATTCAATATGATCATGGCTGATCATCCAAAATCAATACGTCATTCCTGCTTTTTCCCCCATATCCCTTGATTCCGTTAGCCCAAAGATCTATATCTAATTCTCTCTTGGAAACATCCAGTGAATTGGCCTCCACTGCCTTCTGTGGCAGATAATTCTGCAGATTCACTGGGTGAAAGCGTTTCTCCTCATCTGTCCTAAATGGCCTACTCCTTTTCATCAGAAAAATTTCACCAGAAAGTTGCTTGGAATGAGGGAATTGTTACAAGATTGTACTTTAGACATTACTTTAGAGATAGAGCGTGGAAATAGGCTCTTCGGCCCACCGAGTCCATGCCAACCACTGATCACTATCCTACACATTCGGGAAAATTTACAGAAACCGATTAACCTACAAACTTACATGTCTTTGGAGTGGGGGAGGAAACCAGAGCACCCAGAGAAAACCCACGCGGTCACAGGGAGAATGTATAGCAGCACCTGTAGTCAGAATCAAACTTGGGTCTCTGGCGGTGGAAGGCATCAACTTTACTGCTGCACCACCATGCAGCCCTGGGATAGGCTGACATTTACTCACCGAAGTATGAAAAGGAGATTTGAAAGGCAATTTTTCACAAAGAGGGCGATGGGTATATGCCATAAGCTGCCAGGGGAGGTGGCAGAGATGGGTATATTTACAGGGTTTAAAAAATACCTTGTCTATAGGCATCATGGTTGGCATTGTCAAATTGGACTGAAAACCATTGCATGACTTTCTAGAATAATTATTGTAAAAATCCAATAAGCCTAACAACGGCCAATTTTTGGAAGGAACTGCAAATGCTGGTTTACACTGACGATAAACACAAAATGCTGGAGTGACTCAGCAGGATAGGCAGCATCTCTGGAGAGAAGGAAATGGTGATGTTTCGGGTCAAGACCCTTCTTCAGTCTGAACAGGGGTCTTGAACCAAAATGTCACAATTTCCTTCTCTTCAGAGATGCTGCCTGTCCTGCTGAGTCACTCCAGCATTTTGTGTCTATCCTCAATGTATAATGTTTGTCACCTTTTACAATAAGAGTGTCAAACAGGTCTGAAATAGCAACACTATATATGGAAGCAGGAAGGTAAAGAGCTTCAGTGAAGCTAATTCTACATCTCTAATCTTAGAGTTAAGAACCAAACTTTAGATACGATTTCAGCTGGTTAACTGTGGAGATGTTTGCTGAGAAAAAGCAAATTCAATCAAGAATTACATGTGGTTATCACGGGCACAGCCTTCTCACGATCTTCAGTAACAACTGATGGATGTATGGAACAAGCTGCCAGGGGAGGTAGTTGAGGCAGGGACTATCTAACATTTAAGAAACAGTTAAGACAGGTATATGGATAGGGCAGGTTTGGAGGGATATGGACCATATGCGAGCAGGTGGGACTAGTGTAGCTGGGATATGTTGGCCAGTGTGGGCAAGTTGGGCCGAAGGGCCTATTTCCACACTGTATCACTCTAACTTAGTATGCAATAGATTCACAATTCGTAATTTCATAAGTTCTAGGAGAACAATTAAGCCATTTGCCCCACCACGTTAGGGGCAGCGGTAGAGTTTCTGCCTTGCAGTGTCAGAGACCCAGGTTCGATCCTGACCATCGGTGGTACTGTCTGCACAGAGTTTGTATGTTCTCCTCGTGATCGGGTGGTTTTCTCCGGCTTCTCCGGTTTCCTCCCACACTTCAAAGACATACAGGTTGTAGGTTAATTGGCTTTGGTAAAATTGTCCCTAGTGTGTGTAGGATAGTGTTAGTGTGCGGGGATCACTGGTCGGCATGGACTCGGTAGGCCAAAGGGCCTGTTTCCACCCTGTATCTCTAAACTAAACTAATCTAAAAGTCCACTCTGCCATTCAATCATGGCTAATCTATCTTTGTCTCTCAACCCCTATTCTCCTGGGTTCTCCCCATAACCCCCGACATCCTTTACGTCTGTCAGAGCAAGGTCACAACATGACTGTTAGCTTAACTGGGTATTTTTTTCTCAATTTTACCTCAAGTGAACTGTGGGAAAATGTTTATCATACTACTGTTATAAGTGATACAGCCTTGTTAAAACCTTTGTCGCTCTGTACCTTGCAAACAAACCTGAATCCAAGTTTAAAATGTGTTCTAACAGTGTAGTATTCATCTGCATCACAACATTAAAGGACATTTACACAAAATCATCCTGAGTTATCGTGTAGAGACTTCGATATAGGCCAAGTTGTGGGACAGAGGAATGAATAGCATTTTCAGAAGTACATAAGTGATAGGAGCAGAATTCGGCCATTCGGCCCATCAAATTACTCCGCCATTCAGTCATGGCTGATCTATCTTTCCCTCTAACCCCATTCATAAGATCAAGTATTTTGAATCAACAAGTTGGTCAGATGCCACTCGAATCCAGAACATACAACATAGATCAATATTTCTTTAAAAAAGAGAGTGACATACATTACATTGCCTGAGAAAAATATTCTAGTTTCCGGTCAAATGATTTTTGACTGATACTTCTGAGCAAATACAAGTAAATATGAGTGCAAATTAATGGTCTGGTCTCTCAAGATGCAAAACTCAATGCTACTAATATTAAGCTTTCAAATAGAGGGTTGTTTCAACAAAGCTGCATGAGGAAATAATCATTAATGATTACAGATTTGTAAACTGACATTTTAAGAGGATCAAATTGCAGACCTTCAGCCTCCTGCTATTGATCTAGAGCTAGAGTTAAAAGGACACTGCTCTGACAGTATTATTAAACTCATGGTGTAGAACTGCTTGTTTACCAATACTTATGCAGAATAATGAATCATTCAGTGCTTATAGGTTTCCCTCTCCACCATAAAGTTGAATAGGTCATTAAACTAAATGTCTCAACATTTACAGGCAATAAATAAATAGGTGAAATGTGATGAGAAAAAGGAATGTATTACAATCGATATTGACAGAGAAAATGCTCCAGTAATTGGGGCCCACAGGGGGCCAGCAGTAGAGCTGCTGCCTTACAGCGCCAGCGACCCGGGCTCAATCCCGACTACGGGTGCTGTCTGTACGTTCTCTCCGTGACTTGCGGGGGTTTTCTCCGGGTGCTCCGGTTTCCTCCCACATTCCAAAAACTTACAGGTATAGACAATAGACAATAGGTGCAGGAGGAGGCCATTCGGCCCTCCGAGCCAGCACCGCCATTCAATGTGATCATGGCTGATCATTCTCAATCAGTACCCCGTTCCTGCCTTCTCCCCATACCCCCTGACTCTGCTATCCTTAGGAGCTATGTAGGTAAATTGGCTTTGGTACAAGTGTAAATTGTCCCTAATATGTGTAGGATAGTGTTAGTGTGCGGGGATCACTGGTCGGTGTGGACTCGGTGGACTGTATCTCTAAACTAAACTAAAACAAAACTAAATTAAGGGGATTAAAAGCCAATAAATCCTCTGCAGCTGATGACATACATTGAACAATTCTAAAAGGGATGACTATAGAGATAGAACAGAGAACATTTTATAGAACATAAAATGATGCCAACACCAACTCTATCTGGCTGCACCTAATTTATATCCCTCCATTTCCTGCACATTTCCTGGGCGGCACGGTAGCGCAGCGGTAGAGTTGCTGCTTTACAGCGAATGCAGCGCCGGAGACTCAGGTTCGATCCTGACTACGGGTGCTGCACTGTAAGGAGTTTGTACGTTCTCCCCGTGACCTGCGTGGGTTTTCTCCGAGATCTTCGGTTTCCTCCCACACTCCAAAGACGTACAGGTATGTAGGTTAATTGGCTGGGTAAATGTAAAAATTGTCCCTAGTGGGTGTAGGATAGTGTTGGTGTGCGGGGATCGCTGGGCGGCGCGGACTTGGTGGGCCGAAAAGGCCTGTTTCCGGCTGTATATATATGATGATATGATATGATATCCATGTGCCTATCTGAAAGTCTCTAAAATGCCACTTTTGTATCTGCCTCAACCACCACCACCAGTGGTGCGGTCCAGGCACTCACCACCCTCTGTGTGCAAAAAAAATGCCCCATACATCTCCTTTAACCTTTGTCCGTCTCATCTTAAAGCTATGCCCTCTAGTATTTTATTTTTCCAAAAGACACAAAATGCTGGACTCAGTGTATCAGACAGCATCTCTGGAGAACATGGATAGGTGACGTTTTGGGTCGTGACCCTTCTTCTGACTGATTGGAGGGGGGGCATGAAATAATGCTGGAAAAGAGGAGGGGCAGGGGAGAGCATGGCCAGTACTATGTGAACACAGGCAAGGGTTTAAAAAAAAAAACTTTTTTGGGCTTACACCTGTCTTTTTATCCCTGGCCTCTATCCAACAATCTGCCTGTCAAAAAAAAGCTTGCTTGTATTCATCAATAAAAGCCTGTTAATTTGGTGATGTAACGGGCCACGATTTATTTTGCTCGAGTGCTTTTCCACCGCAAAACTCAATAACAGATGAAATACAAGGCATTATGAACAAGAGGATAACCGTTACAACATCAAAGGTCTTCCCTTTGTAAGCACTGTAATTTGGGAGGTTTGTGGATGCATCATAGAGATGAAGCATCAGATGTTGGGAATCTGGATGTTTTGGTAATATCATCATGGAGCGGAGTGGAAGAGTGACTGACAGCTCCTTTGGTTGGGGTGAAGTTTAAGCGGAGGATTCCTTGTTGGGGGGGGGGGGGGTTCTTGGCTAAGATGTTTTGCTGCACTAATGCAGAAATCAATTGAGACCACATTCAGAGATTTGTACACAATTTGGGGCTACTCACCTAAGGAAGCGTTTTACTTATCTCAGCAATAGTGCAGGTTTTGAGGATTCCCAAGATACAGTGCCCTCCATAATGTTTGGGACAAAGACCCATCATTTATTTATTAGCCTCTGTACTCCACAATTTGAGATTTATAATAGAAAAAATCACATGTGGTTAAAGTGCACATTGTCAGATTTTATTAAAGGATATTTTTATACATTTTGGTTTCACCATGTAGAAATTACACCTGTGTTTATACATAGTCCCCCCCCCCATTTCAGGGAACCATAATGTTTGGGACACATGGCTTCACAGGCATTTGTAATTGCTCAGATGTGTTTAATTGCCTCCTTAATGCAGATACAAGAGAGCTCTCGGCACCCAGTCTTTCCTCCAGTCTTTCCACCACCTTTGGAAACTTTTATTGCTGTTTATCAACATGAGGACCAAAGTTGTGCCAATGAAAGTCAAAGAAGCCATTATGAGACTGAGAAACACGAATAAAACTGTTAGAGACATCAACCAAAATCAGCTTACCAAAATCAACTGTTTAGAACATCATTAAGAAGAAAGAGAGCACTGGTGAGCTTACTAATCGCAAAGGGACTGGCAGGCCAAGGAAGACCTCCACAGTTGATGACAGAAGAATTCTCTCTATAATAAAGAAAAACCCCCAAACACCTGTCTGACGGATCAGAAACACTCTTCAGGAGTCAGGTGTGGATTTGTCAATGACCACTGTCCACAGAGGACTTCATGAACAGAAATACAGAGGCTACACTGCAAGATGCAAACAACTGGTTAGGATGGCCAAGAACCAATAACAAATAGGATGGCCAGGTTACAGTTTGCCAAGAAGTACTTAAAAGAGCAACCACAGTTCTGGAAAAAGGTCTTGTGGACAGATGAAACGAAGATTAACTTATATCAGAGTGATGGCATGAGCAAAGTATGGAGGAGAGAAGGAACGGCCCAAGATCCAAAGCATACCACCTCATCTGTGAAACACAGTGGTGGGGGTGCTATGGCCTGGGCATGTATGACTGCTGAAGGTACTGGCTCACTTATCTTCATTGATGATACAACTGCTGATGGTGGTAGCATAATGAATTCTGAAATGTATAGACCCATCCTATCTGCTCAAGTTCAAACAAATGCCTCAAAACTCATTGGCCGGCGGTTCATTCTACAGCAAGACAATGATCCGAAACATACTGCTAAAGCAACAAATGAGTTTTTCAAAGCTAAAAAATGGTCAATTCTTGAGTTGCCAAGTCAATCACCCGATCTGAACCCAATTGAGCATGCCTTTTATATGCTGAAGAGAAAACTGATGGGGACTAACCCCCAAAGCAAGCAAAAGCTAAAGATGGCTGCAATACAGGCCTGGCAGAGCATCAACAGAGAAGTCACCCAGCACTGGTGATGTTCATGAATCGCAGACTTCAAGCAGTCATTGCATGCAAAGGATATGCAACAAAATACTAAACATGACTACTTTCATTTCCATGACATTGCTGTGCTCCAAGCATTATGGTGCCCTGAAATGGGGGAACTATGTATAAACACTGCTGTAATTTCTACATGGTGAAACCAAAATGTACAAAAATGGCCTTTATTAAAATCTGACAATGTGCACTAAAATTAACCACATGTGATTTTTTTCTAATATAAATCTCAAATTGTGGAGTACAGAGGCAAATAAATAAATGTTTAATCTTTATCCCAAACATTATGGAGGGCATAATTTAGTATTTTGTTGCATATGGAGGGCACTGTAAGCTTAGTCTATAGGCAAGATAGATAAATGCTGGAGAAACTCAGTGGGTCAAATGCTCTCTGGAGGAAAGGAGTAGGTGACGTTTCGCGTCGCAACCCTTCTTCAGACTGTCCTTAATGTCTATCTTTGGTATAAACCAGCATTGGCAGTTCCTTCCTGCAAAATTAGTCTGTACTCATGTCATTTACAAGAAAGAGAGGTTATTTTGTTGAAACATACAAAACTACCCAAATGAGAGTGTCTTTTCCTCTATATTTCATCAAAATCCTTTATAATTTGGGAAACTTTAGTTAAACATATCTTCTTTGCTGCATGCTTTTAAACATAATTTTTGGTGTATAAGTAACCTGTGATCTTCCATAGAAATTTCAATTCAAAGATGAAGTGAATGAAGAGAATTGGGAAATGCTGTCAGCTCCACTTAGCATCTCCCTTTTTAGCTTTGTAATGGAGTAATTACCTGCTTTGGCCAAGAGGGCATGAATAGCAATAAAAAGAGCTAAGTCCATTATCATAACCATTAATACGATGCTGGAACCAATAACAATGATTTGTGTGCATCATCAAAAACAAAGAAATTAAATAATTTTAAATAAAGGTGGTTCTTTGCAAAATCTTGCTTCAATCTCATTTTGATTTGCGCAATGCTATTTTTGCATTTAGGTAAGCAGCAAGGATTAGCAAATAGCGTAAGAGCAATGGCCACATTCAGCTCAGTCCAAATTAAGCTAAGCTGATCAGATGTAAATCAGTGCTCACCCAGTACAAGCACTATTCTGGTCACTAGCAAATTGAAGCCTTTGTTTATTCCAATGGAAGATTGGTTCTCCATCTCATAGTAAAATAGAAACAATCTCAATGCTTCCTCCCTTTGGAGACTTTGCCTGCAAACTTAATTACATAATGCTGCCCACTCAGTGCCTCAAAAAGGAGGCCAGCATCACCAGAGACCTACACCATCCTGGCCACAAACTCATTTCACCCCTGCCATAGGGAAGAAGGTACAGGAGCCTGAAAACTATAACGTCCAGCAGTAACAGCTTCTTCCCTGCAGCCATTAGGCTATTAAACACTACAAACTCAAATAAGCTCTGAACTACATAGGCTATTATTGCACTATTGTTGTTTGTTTGTTTGTTGTGTGTACGAATGCATGTGTGTGGGTGCATATATACACACACACTGAACTTTTCATCTCATTTATTATATTGTTTACAGTGTACTATGTTCATATGTTCTGTTGTGCTGCTACAAGTAAGAATTTCATTGTTCTATCTGGGTCATATGAGAATAAAACACATTCTCTCTCTCCCCCTACTACGAACAGGGGCTCAGTCATACAATACAGTAAAATTGCACATTCATCTAAAATAATTATTTATTTACTACTTGGACACATTGATGAGAGATTTGCAAATGAACAATGAAACTATATCCAAACTATGTCCCAGATAAGTATCTTTTCGATGTGCTTCAGACTCATTCTATGATCAGGAACCGTGACGTGACCCTTTTCTGAGATATCAGATGATTGAGATTTGACTTTAGACGTTACTTTAGACTTTAGAGATGCAGCACATAAACAGACCCTTCGGCCCACCAAGTCCGCGCCGAACAGTGATCACCCCGTGCACAAACGCTATCCTACACACTAGGAACAATTTACAATTTTACCGAAGCCAATTAACCTACAAACCTGTACATCTTTGAAGTGTGGGCGGAAACTAGAGCACCCAGAGAAAGCCCACGTGATCATAATGAGAATGTACAAACTCCATACAGATAGCACCCGTAGTCAGGATTGAACCCGGGTTCTTGGCACTGTAAAGGGTCTGTCCCACTTAGGTGATTTTAAGGCGACTGCCGGCGACTAGGCTGTCACCGACAGTTCCCCGGGGTGTCGCGGGCATGATCGTGAGGAGTCTTCCAAAGATCATAGTGGATCGTAGTGGATCTCGTCGCGTCGCCGAGAAATCAAACGGTTTGAAATCTCTCGGCGACAGCTGGCTTGTCGCCAAGCATCGTAGCTTATTGCGGTCGCTGTCGCATGCTGTCCCCAGGTTTGATAGGTTCTCTTAAGATACATTTAGAAGCACATAATATTAAAATAAGTAAAGTCATTTCAAAATACCATAAAATGCTTGTTTTTAACCAATTTATTTACTGTCAGGACATTTGACAGGTAGATTGGAGGCGACAGTTTGACGGTCAGGTAAGCGTGGGAATTTTCGCAATGTTTTTGGCCTCAGCCATTACATTTAAAGTGGGCTCCAAATCCAGATATTCAACCCAGAAACCAGATATGCATCTCCCTTACATTTTCAAAGAATGCCCACACACTTTTCACAAAAATCCACGGAACCACTTTTTAAATTATTTTTTTAAATACAGCTATTAGTAAACTGGAAGTAAATCCAGTTTATTCCTTGTTACAGTGAAGCTTGGTTTTTAAGTAACCTATACAAGGTGTTATAGTTCAAAACTCTCAAGTACTTACCGACTTGTCAGTGATTTCAGCGAAAACCAGGACGCCGGAGAAGCATTGACAGCGTGGGAATTTTTGCGATGTTTCAGAAGACTCTGTAATCTCGACCCGACTCGGCATTGTCGTGGTCATTGTCGTCGGGTAAAAGAAAAGTTTGGCGATCTGCTACGACTTTGACAGTCGCCGGCAGTCGCCAAAAAGATCACCTAAGTGGGACAGGCCCTTAAGGCAGCAGCTCTGCCACTGTGCTGCCCCGAGGGGTGCTTAGATTCAATGTAACTTTCTATATTTGAGGAGACACTTCTCAGCAGTGAGATGTCCAACAATGTGCTAGCAGCTAGAGGAGACATTCTCACCAGGTCATGGGTATGTCTGACCTGACTGGACAAAATAGAGTTGTAGTATCTGGGAAAGCACTGAACATGTCAAATCTCTACAATAGAAACATATGGAAGCCATGTAATCAGCATCGGCCTCACCTAACAATGCCCCTCCCAGATGAACTCAATGCATACTACGTCTCCTTTGAACAGAATGTCAGTGGTGGAATGCCATCTGCCCCACCAGTGTCAGGAGCGCTTGTACCAACGATTACCATGGCAGACGTAGTATGCCTTCTTGAGAGCGAATATGCAGAAAGCAACTGGCCCAGATGGTGTCCCTGGCCACGTCCTCAGGACCTGTGTGGATCAGCTGGCAGAGGTCTTCAAAGACATCTTTAACCTCTCACTACTCCATTCTGAGTTCCCCGCCTGCTTCAAAAAGACCACTATCAAGGAAAAGTAAAGTAACATGCCTCATTGACTACCATCCAGTGACGCTGACAACCACCATCATGAAGTGCTTCGAGAGACTTGTGATGACAAACTTAACTCCAGCCTCCTCGCCAGTCTTGATCCACTTCAGTCCGCTGACCGTCGCAACAGGTCCACACAGACACGATCCCTATGGCCTTACACTCACCTCTGGAACACGCATCTCTGGATTTTCTGGGTGGCGCCGTACAATGGCAGCCTCGTCAACAGTCTGTCTTTTCTTCTTTTGTTGTTTTTATTCTACTTTTAAATGTATATTTTAGTGTATCTTTAGTTTTGTATTATGTGGGGGATTGGGGATTGTTTATCTCTTTCCTTGACGGAGATACCACTTTTTCCGTATCGTATCTCTGTCCGCACTGCGGTCTAACATCATGGAGCTGGCAGTGCCTTTGCTGAGGATCGACTTCGGGAGCTCCAACTGTGGGAGCGTGCGGACTTAACATCGTGGAGCTTGCAATCCCTTTGTCAGGGATCAACTTTGGGAGCTCCAACCGCAGGAGATTTGACCGCCCCGATCGCAGGAGCCTCGATTGCCCCGACGCGGGAGCTTCGATCGCTGGCTGCGGGTGACTGTGGATGGTTCGACTGCCCGGACCACGGAGAAAAGGAGGGAAGAAAATATTACGTTATTGCCTTCCATCACAGTGCGCTGTGATGGATGTTAATGTTCATTTTTATGTAGATGTGTGTCTTGTTTTTTTTTGGTATGACTGTATGGCAAATCAAATTCCTTGTATGTTTTTACATACTTGGCTAATAAATTAATTACAACAACTACAACACCTATAACAGGGACTCCTACGTTAGGCTCCTATTTATCGTCTATAGCTCTGTCCTCAACACCATAATTGCATCCAAACTCATCTCCAAACACCTGGACTGATGAGTCAGCTCCCCCCGCCACCGGATCAACTTTCTGACCCACAGACCTCAATCTGTGACAACACCTCCTCCACAAACATTCTCAATACTGGTGTCCCACAAGAATGCGTTCTCAGTCCCCTACTGTACTCCCTCACAGCTGTACAGCCAAATTCAGCTCTTGTTCCATCTACGTGTTTGGAGACAACACCACTGTGGTGGGCCGAATCATGATCAATGACGAGACAGAGTAGAGGAGGAGATAAAGAATCTAATGACAAGGTGTCAGGACAATAACCTCTCCCTCAATGTCAGCAAGTCAACCGAGCTCCGGAAAGCATGGTGAGGTAAATACCCCTAACAGCATCAATGAAAATGGTCAAGAGCTACAAGTTCCTTGGTGGTCTGTCGTGAACCAACCAAATTGATACAACAACCAGGAAGGCACACCAATGCTTCTACTTTCTGAAGACTGAGGAAATTTGGCATGTCTATTGTTTTTGAGTTTGATATGATTGTATTTACGTATGGTATATTTGATCTGTTTGGACAGCAAGCAAAACAAAGCTTTTCACTATACACGTGTCAATAATAAACCTAATCCATGGGATAGAATTCTTCAATCACCTCAGAGATGGAGTGGAAGCAAGTCATCCTTAATCCAGAGGAATACTGAAGAATATCCAAAATTATTTTGGTATTTGAGAAAATGCAGGAAAGATTTGCAAAGATGTTGTGAGAAATGCGAAGATGCAAATATTAAGGAAGAATAAACAGGCTGGAGTCCTTACTTGTAGAAAAGAGATGACTTAGTGAAGATGACCAAATTACGAAGAAGTTTGATGGAATGGAAATATATTTAATGGAAATATATAACTAGTAATATATCTTAATAAACATTTGAACAGGATGTGATAGCTGCTGCATAGTGTGGGTTGAAGTAATCAGAATTAATCATTTTAACTATGGGCTTGTCTCTGTGTGTGCAGGAGAGCATATGAATATAATTACATTTTGGTACCACTATGAAACATGATATATGTCTTCTGATTAACACCTTTCTTTGACTTCCTGAGCATCCGTGATACAGCCATGTTGTAGGTGCTTTTAAATTCAACTAGACTATTAAAATTGTTTGTTTTGGGTCATTGATATCCAATTAGCATATCCCATGCTATGACAAGGATAAAATACAAAGTAAGAAATCAGCAGCTGTCACACTATGGGTTATTAGCTGCTTTCAATGTATTGACGCCATCATGAATTAAAAATAATTTAGATGACATAGATCAATCTAATCAGACCACATCTAACAAGTTATAAAAATATGTTTTAAGAACAGAAGAGGAGACAGTTACATTATCTATTCAAGACATTAATGACTTATTTTCTAGATCAATTCTAGTTCCCCATCTTGTTTTCTTCTCCTGAGAACTTAGTGGGTGATAATCCTAAAAAAATAATAATCTTGGTACAAAATGGCTAATACTTTGTCCTGCAATTGTATCTTCTAGTCAGGGAAAGTTATCCATTTTGACAAGTTCTCTAAGAATTTTAAATATCTCAAAGAGGTGACTGAAGGTTCAGAAAATATAGACCCATCACCTGTACTCTCCAATGACCATTCAATGCAATTGTTCCACAGCTAGTAAATCAATTGTTAGGTAAGACCAGGTGTTGTCTAAACAAATCCCTTGTCAATTGCAGCAAAAGTTTTACTTATTTTTATATCATATCCTTTTTGCAATAACATATGCCACTCTGAAAACTTGCAGTATCTGTATTTTCTGTGAATCATGCACAAGTAATATATTTTACCATTACCTGCCAATTTATTATTTTCTCACTATTTTAAATAAGTATGGTTTTAGAAGTATTCCATCATTTAAGTACTGTAGGTGCAGGGAATCTGCTTTCCCATGCTTGGCTCCATCTTTTTGTTACTCGTATGCTTATCGATATGATGGTATGATGTTTCATGAATGTTAAATGTACTTTGAGCAGACATGGGATCAAAAGTTTCAATATTCGCTGAGCATATAATATGACAAAGATAAGGTCATAAGTGATAGGAGCAGAATTAGGTCGTTCGGCCCATCAGGTCTACTCCCCCATTCAATCATGGCTGATCTATCCCTCCCTCCTAACCCCATTATCCTGCCTTCTCCCCATAACTCCTGACACCTCTACTAATCAAGAATCTATCTATCTCTGCCATATAAATATCCATTGACGGCCTCCAAAGCCTTCTGCGGCAAAGAATTCCACAGATTCACCACCCTCTGACTAAAGAAATTCCTCCTCATCTCCTTCCGAAAGGAACGTCTTTTAATTCTGAGGCTATCGCCTCTAGTCCTAGACTCTCCCACTAGGGGAAACATCCTCTCCACATCCATTCTACCTAAACCCTTCACTATTCGGTACATTTCAATGAGGTCCCCCTCATTCTTGTAAACTCTCGCGAGTACAGGCCCAGTGCCGTCAAACGCTCATCATATGTTAGATCAGGTTTACTGATCAATTTTACAATGCAAATCAATCTGTCGTCCTGGAAAAAAACCTGTGCAATGATATTGAATTTTGAAGCCTTTAAGTCTTACCCGAATCAATGTTAAATATGTACACCCAATCAATAAAGCAAATAAACCTTTTCACCACACAGGCAAAGCAATGGGACACAAGTCAGCGGTGGAATTGGTCTAACTGAAATATGTGCTGCTCAAGCTACAGCTGGAATATTATTTACATTTCTGGTCAAGAATAAACAGATTTTTGAATGCTAGAGCATTGCAGAGAACAGTGGCGAGTCTTTGTGAGAATAAAGCTTTGGAGAAATGGTCAAAACTATTTAATTGATGTCAGGAAACTCTACCTCAAATAAAGAATAATTAATAAATAGAATAAACTACTGGACAGAATATTTAAAATTCAAATGGCACAGTCCACTCTCCTAGTCTCCCAGCTTACATTAATCGTAAATCATATTAAACAACCAGTTAGGTGTTCTGCAACGATATTTGCAGGGTGAAAAAATGCCATGAATAGTGATTACTGTATATTTAAAACCATGTATACTCATAGATACAAATGCATATACCATTCTCTATCAGCGCCAAAGGTGGCTGCTATTTGTATACATTGTGTATGCAAGCAAAGAATCTCACTGTGCCTAGTCACATGTGACAATAACGTATTGCTATTCCTATTCCTAATATGATCTAATGGTAACATTACCCTCAAAGCTTTAAGGCTCTCAAAAACATAAACTTCTGCAAAATGTACTTTTGTAAAATGTTACCTTATTTTGTTTTTAAAAAGCTCTATACTGCAACTATTTTTGTTTTGCTATTTTTATCCCCCCCGTCCTTCTGTACATATACTTGTGTTTACCACAATGGCATGTGAACATTGCTGGTGGATATCAGCATGCATTCAACCATTGGTTGGATATCTGGGGTTGGATTACTGTCCAACTAGATTACAGCTTCTCAAAAGGATAGCTGGTTCAGGCACCATAGACAATTTTCCAATTCATACCCCGGGAATGCTGTGCATCCCTGTTGCCACCAGTCTGGGGCCTGTAGACATGCTGGCTTTTATGACTTGGTTGTTCACTTTATCCAGCAGAAGAGCCTTTGGGTAATGCACTTGCCCGTATTTTTAATACACAAATTTACAGGTTTTGCTTTACTATCATTTACTGAAATTAATTAAGGAAACTAAAATGTGACAGGAGGAAGGTAGTAAGTGAATGCATTCATATAATTAGTGTCTCCCAATATAACTAATGAAATACTTTCAATTCTATAGGCATCTTTTCAGAAAACTATTCAATATAAGAATGTGTTCTACAATTTCTATCACTTATGAACACAAAGTTAAAAGCCCCCATAATCACTGAGTTTGTACGGCTGGATTCCATGATTTACTCACACATCGTCCTCGAAGGTCATAAGCATCTCTTCAATTTTTTCTTCTGTAAAGTCCGCATCCATCTTTGCCAGATAGGTGAAAAGGTAAGTGAAGGTTTCGATTTTAATGTGAGAAGCACCACCCGGTGGGTCAGTCGTTAGAATTTCACAGGCGTATTTCAAGGCAGTGAAGAGCGACTTTAAAAAGAAAAAAATTGTCAATAATTTGCTGCTTGAAATTAAAAAAAGGTGCATGATATTGTTTTACAATATGCTTGTATTCAGAAAATTTCATCAGCAGCTAAAAACTGCCGTAACCATCAATGGAACTTAGTTCATAAAATGCTGGAGTAACTCAGCAGGTCAGGCAGCATCTCAGGAGAGAAGGAATGGGTGACGTTTCGGGTCGAGACCCTTCTTCAGACTGGTCTCGACCCGAAACGTCACCCATTCCTTCTCTCCCGAGATGCTGCCTGACCTGCTGAGTTACTCCAACATTTTGTGAAATAAATACCTTCCATTTGTACCAGCATCTGCAGTTATTTTGTTACATCAATGAAGGAACTGTGCTTTTAACATGGAATCTGAGCAACATTAATTCAATCTGAAAAAGTGTCTCAATACATTGTCTATCCATGTTCTCCAGGGATACTGCCAAAGACCCCCTGAGTTACTCCAGTGCTTTGTGGCCTTTTGTGTATCTGCAGTTATTTGTTTCTACTTCTTGATTCAAATTCCATTAGACAATAGACAATAGACAATAGACAATAGGTGCAGGAGTAGGCCATTCAGCCCTTCGAGCCAGCACCGCCATTCAATGCGATCATGGCTGATCACTCTCAATCAGTACCCCGTTCCTGCCTTCTCCCCATACCCCCTCACTCCACTATCTTTAAGAGCTCTATCCAGCTCTCTCTTGAAAGCATCCAACGAACTGGCCTCCACTGCCTTCTGAGGCAGAGAATTCCACACCTTCACCACTCTCTGACTGAAAAAGTTCTTGCTCATCTCCGTTCTAAATGGCCTACCCCTTATTCTTAAACTGTGGCCCCTTGTTCTGGACTCCCCCAACATTGGGAACATGTTTCCTGCCTCTAATGTGTCCAATCCCCTAATTATCTTATATGTTTCAATAAAATCCCCCCTCATCCTTCTAAATTCCAGTGTATACAAGCCCAATCGCTCCAGCCTTTCAACATACAACAGTCCCACCATTCCGGGAATTAACCTAGTGAACCTACGCTGCACGCCCTCCATAGCAAGAATTAGCTACCATGGTTTACATCGTTTGTTTAAAACGGAAAGAATTCGCTTTGCAAACAGTGTGACTGACCAACCTTGCTGTGTTCATTGGAAAGACACTATGTTTTGGAAAAAGTGTCCTTTTGATGTAGATATTTTAACGATGAAGAACAGCTAAGATAATGACACATAATCCCCACATAAAGTAGCTAACGTCAATAAAGGCGCAGCTGCGACTGTTGCCCTTGATCATGATGCACATCCACCTCTCTCCTCCAATAAGTACAACCAATATAAACAGATTTTGATCTTTTTATAGACTGAGTGGGTAATCAGAAAAAGGCACAACGTGCTAGAAAAGCTCAGTGGATCAGGCAGCATCTCCGTAGAACATGGATAGATGATGTTTCGGGATGGTCAGTCACTTGGGAATCATTGTGAAAAATTCTTATGTGATGGACATATTCACAAGAAAATAGGTGTACAACATTAGGCTCTTCAAGCCTACCCTACAGTGCCCTCCTTAATATTTGGAACAAAGACCAATCATTTATTTATTTTCCTCTGAACTCCACAATTTGAGATTTGTAATAGAAAAAAATTACATGTGGTTAAAGTGCACATTGTCAGATTTTAATAAAGGTCATTTTTATACATTTCAGTTTCACCATGTAGAAATTACAGCAGTGTTCATACATAGTCTCCCCATTTCAGGGGGCCCTGAAACACCATAATGTTTGGGGCACAGCAATATCATGTAAACGAAAGTAGTCACGTTTAGTATTTTGTTGCATATCCTTTGCATGCAATGACTGCTTGAAGTCTGCGATTCATGGACATCACCAGTTGCTGGGTGTCTTCTCTGGTGATGTTCTGCCAGGCCTGTATTGCAGCCATCTTTAGCTTATGCTTGTTTTGGGGGCTAGTCCCCTACAGTTTTCTCTTCAGCATATAAAATGCATGTTCAATTGGGTTCAGGTCGGGTGATTGACTTGGCCACTCAAGACTTGACCATTTTTTAGCTTTGAAAAACTACTTTGTTGCTTTAGCAGTATGTTTGGAATCATTGTCTTGCTGTAGAATGAACCGCCGACTAATGAGTTTTGAGGCATTTGTTTGAACTTGAGCAGGTAAGATGTGTTTATACACTTCAGAATTCATTATGTGACTTCCATCAGCAGTTGTATCATCAATGAAGATAAGTGAGCCAGTACCTTCAGTAACTATACATGCCCAGGCCATAACACCCCCACCACCGTGTTTCACAGTTGAGGTAGTCTGCTTTGGATCTTGGGCAGTTCCTACTCTACTCCATACTTTGCTCTTGCCATCACTCTGATATAAGTTAATCTTCATCTGTCCACAAGACCTTTTTCCAGAACTGTGGTTGCTCTTTTAAGTACTTCTTCGCAAACTGTAACCCGGCCATCCTATTTTTGCGGCGAATCATTGGTTTGCATCTTGCAGTGTAGCCTCGGTATTTCTGTTCATGAAGTCTTTTGCGGACAGTGGTCATTGACAAATCCACACCTGACTCCTGAAAAATGTTTCTGATCCGTCAGACAGGTATTTAGGGATTTTTCTTTATTATAGAGAGAATATTTCTGTCATCAACTGTGGAGGTCTTCCTTAGCCTGCCAGTCCCTTTCCGATTAGTAAGCTCACCAGGAGCTGGCCTCAACTCCCTCTGCTGTGCCATTTCTCCAATCCCCTGTATTATATGACCTATCAAATATTTAAACACGTTAAATACCTTTAATGGTCTTGCATCCACCACCCACTGGCACAGGGAATTCAACTACAATTTGTCAAATACGATTTACCATGTTGATTCACTTTAATTTTATTTTAATTCATTTTAATTCATTTTAATTTTATTCTGCTTTCCTAGATTATTTACTATTTTCTCTTTGATTATTGACTCCAACATCTTGCCAATAGCAGCAGTTAAACTAGCTCTGCCTGCCTTCTGCCTTCCTTCTTTTTTGAAGAAGTGACTCACATTGGCTGTTTTCCAATCTACTGGTACCATCTCAGAGTTTAGCAAACAATGAAAAATTGTAATCAATGGGTCCACTACTTCTGCAGCCACTTTAAAAAACAAACATTGAGTGTACTCTAACAGGTTCTGGCAATCTGCCCACCCTTAGTGCCTCCCTCCCCAACTCTTGACCGAGTTTCTCCAATATTTTACTGCTTGTAATTGGGTTTTTTGTAAGTTCTACCATGTTATTTGATATTAGTCCATCTAATTCATAGGGATTTTAGTTATGTCTTACACAATGAAGAATGATGCAAAAAGTACTTATTCAACATTCTCTGCCACTTCATTGTTTGCTGTTATTAGTTCTCCTGCGTCTTTTTTTTGGAAGCCCCACATTTTCCTTAGTCACCATCTTCCTATTTAGATGTACACAAAAGCTTTTACTGTTTGCTCTTACACAACGTACAGGTTTCCTCTCAAAATTGATTTTTTTCAGTTCCTATGAGCACTTTTAGTCTTCTTCTGCTAGAACTTTCCAGTTCTCTGGTCTACCGCCAGCCCTAACCACTTGTATTCCCAACTCTTCAATTGTACATTATCCTTCACCTCTTTTGTTAACCACTGGCAGCAGGTGCGCAGTGGTGGACTTGCTGCCTCATAACGCCAGACACCCGGATTCAATCCTGATTACGGGTGCTTGTCTGTACAGAGGTTGTACCTTATCCCCGTGACCTGCATGGGTTTTCTCCGGGATCTCCAGTTTCCTCCCACATCCAAAGACGCACAGGTTTGTAGGTTAATTGGCTTGGTATAATTGTAAAATTGTCCCTAGTGTATAGGATAATGTTAATAGACAACAGGTGCAGGAGGAGGCCATTCGGCCCTTTGAGCCAGCACCGCCATTCAATGTGATCATAGCTGATCATTCTCAATCAGTACCCCGTTCCTGCCTTCTCCCCGTACCCCCTGCGCTATCCTTAAGAGCTCTATCTAGCTCTCTCTTGAATGCATTCAGAGAATTGGCCTCCACTGCCTTCTGAGGCAGAGAATTCCACAGATTCACAACTCTCTGACTGAAAACGTTTTTCCTCATCTCAGTTCTAAATGGCCTACCCCTTATTCCTGAACTGTGGCCCCTTGTTCTGGACTCCACCAACATTGGAAACATGTTTCCTGCCTCCAACGTGTCCAACCCCTTAATAATCTTATACGTTTCAATAAGATCTCCTCTCATCCTTCTAAATTCCAGTGTATACAAGCCTAGTCGCTCCAGTCTTTCAACATATGATAGGCCCACCATTCCGGGAATCAACCTAATAAACCTACGCTGCACGCCCTCAATAGCAAGAATATCCTTCCTCAAATTTGGAGACCAAAACTGCACACAGTACTCCAGGTGCGGTCTCACTAGGGCCCTGTACACCTGCAGAAGGACCTCTTTGCTCCTATACTCAACTCCTCTTGTTATGAAGACCAACATTCCATTGGCTTTCTTCACTGCCTGCTGTACCTGCATGCTTCCTTTCAGTGACTGATGCACTAGGACACCCAGATCTCGTTGTACGTCCCCTGTTCCTAACTTAACATCATTCAGATAATACTCTGCCTCCGTATTCTTACCACCAAAGTGGATAACCTCACACTTATCCACATTAAACTGCATCTGCCATGCATCCGCCCACTCACACAACCTGTCCAAGTCACCTTGCAACCTCATAGCATCTTCCTCACAGGTCAAACTACCACTAATGTGTGAGGATCACTGGTCGGCACGGACTCGGTGCGCCGAAGGGCCTGTTTCTGCGCTGTATCTCTAAACTAAACTAAACTAAACTGAACTAAACACTGATTGTGCCCCTTTCTCATGGAGTCCCTCTTTTCGTTTGGGAGGATTATATTTAAATTGAAAAGATCGGTTATGGACCAAGGGTGTTCATTCTCAAAGTGGATTAATCTCCCATGCAATTCATATCAAGAGGGTGACACAGGAAACTAGCGATGCTGGAATCTTGATCAAGACCCAAAGTACTGGAGGAACTGCGCAGGTAGGCAACATCTGTGTAGGGAATGGACAAACGATATTTCGGGTCGGGACTCGTCTGGAGAATGATTTAGTCTGAAGAAAATTATTCTTCAGGGGGGGAGGGGGGAGGAGGAAGGGGAGGAGGAGGTAGGAGGGGGGTAGGCAGGAGGGGGGAGGAGGGAGGAGGGGAGGAGAGAAGAGGAGAGGAGAGGAGGGGAGTAGGCAGGAGGGGGGATAAGGGGGGTTGAGTGGGGGGAGGGGAAGGGAGGGGTTGGGGGAGGGAAGGGAGGAGGGGAGGGGGTGGACGGAGGGGTGGAGGGAGGGGGGAGGGGGAGGGGAGGGGGAGAGGAGGGGAGGGGGGAGAGGGGAGGGGGAGGAGAGGGGAGGCGGAAGTGGGGGAGGAGAGGGTGCTACACCAATGCAGGAGAGGCTTGGGCCCAACGGGTCCACTTGGTTTAGTAGTTACATAATTAGGGGTGGGTTATATAAAACCACTTTTAAATTACATTTTAAAGAGTACATCTGCTTACAAAAACCTGTAGACTCAACTTTGCCGGAAATCAAAATAATCATAATCATACTTTATTAGCCAAATATGTTTTGCAACATACGAGGAATTTCATTTGCCATAGTCATACCAATAAAAAGCAACAGAACACATAAAATACATTTTAACATGAACATCCACCACAGTGGCTCCTCCGCATTCCGCACTGTGATGAAAGGCGTAAAAAAGTTAAATCTCTCCCTTCTTTGTCCTCCAGCAGTCGGGGGCCTCCAGCAGTTGACGGGATGATCTTACTCCCGTAGCCGGCGGCGGGCCTTCCTCTTCAGGGCGACAAGGGATCGTATGCTCTGATGGTAAGTCCACGTCCCGCGGTGAGATTCAAAGTCAGTCCTGAGCAAGGCCTCCAGCTCCACGATGTTAGACCGCAGAGCAACCGGAGATACGATCCAGAAAATACAGTGCATCATATGATAGAATCAAATATCTAATTTGACTTCTGTGTTTATTATTATTGATTAGAGACTTTTGCCCTTTCTATGTTGATTACACGCCCATGATTAGTACTGCAGTACAAGTGATGGCAATTGTAATGAAAAAACTACAATAATGAGCAACGCATATTTCTAACAGATAGTGTGCTGAGAAGAGAATCTGCTACATATGGAAATATGACACAAGATGTTCCAATTAAAGTCCTTGCATCAACAGATTCTCCCTACTGCCCCCAGTTCTCACTTGTACCTATTTATAATTGCAGCTCCAAGAAACTCTAAATTGGATTATTAACTGGGCAAACAGACAAGTGAAGATCATATTGTTAGTGATGTTCAGCAGCTGTGACTTGTAATTCCATCAGGGCTAAATTATTGGACCCAACTTTCTGTTTATAAAATGTATTGATATTCCCACATGATAAATCATAACATTGAATAATGTATTTTGGAAAGCAGAAAAATTACATGCAATGCAAAAAAGGAATTACGTATTTAATTTAATGTTTGGGAAAGGATACTCCCATTTGGTGCTGTGCTGGGACCTCTGCTGTTTGATCATATCATTGACTTGATCCTGAGCCACGATCATATCATTGACTTGGATGTAAATGCAGACAGGTTGGTTACTAAGTTTGCAGTTGATACCAAGATCAGTGGTGTTGTGGACTGTGAAGAAGGTTGTCCACGTAGACACAGATACACTTGATACTGATTAGTTCTAGAAACGGATGGAAAAATGGCAGATGGAGTTTAATCTGAGCAATCATTTTAAGAAGGGCTGCAAGTAAAAGCTTGGGAACTATAGACCAATGAGCCGAACATCTGTGGTGGGCAAGTTGGGCTGAAGGGCCTGTTCCCATGATGTATAACTCTATGACTCTAAGTGCGAGGTATTGCACTCTGGGAGGTCAATTGTAAGGGGAAAATATTCAATTATTGGCATGATCCTCCTGCAGTTGAACAAGGCCCTGGTTAAACTGCACCTGGAGTATTGTCTGCAATTTTGGTCTCCTAATTTGAGGAAGGACATTATAGCTATTGAGGGAGTGCAGCGTCGGTTCACCAGGTTAATTCCCAGGATGGCGGGACCGACATATGATGAAAGAATGGGTCGACTGGGCTTGTATTCACTGGAATTTAGTAGGATGAGAGGGGATCTTATAGAAACATGTAAAATTATTTAAAGTTTGGACAGGCTAGATGCAGGAAAAATGTTCCCGATGTTGGGGGAATTCAGAACCAGGATTTAAAAATAAGGGGTAGGCCATGTAGGACTGAGATGAGGAAAAGCTTTTTCACCCAGGGAGTTGTAAATCTGTGGAACTCTCTGCCACAGAAGGCAGTGGAGGCCAATTCACTGAATGTTTTCAAGAGAGTTAGATTTAGCTCTCAGGGCTAAAGGAATCAAGGGATATGGGGAAAAAGCAGGAACCGGGGTACTGACTTTAGATAATCAGCCACGATCATATTGAATGGCGGTGCTGGCTCGAAGGGCCGAATGGCCTACTCCTGCACTTATTTCTCTATGTTTCTATGATCCATGGGATCCAAGTCCATAACTCCCTGAAACTGGCAACACAAGTAGATAGAATGATTAAGAAGGCATATAGACTGCTTCCTTTCATAAGTCGGGGCATTCAGTATAAGAGTCAGGAAGTCTTGATGCAGCGTTATAGGACTATGGTTAGGCTGCATCTGAGGTATTGTGTGCAGTTCTGGTCGCTCCATTACAAGAAGGAGGCTTTGGAAAGGGTGCAGAGGAGGTTTACCACAATGATGCATGCATTAGTGTTTTAGCTACAGGGTTGGACAGACTTAGACTGCTTTCTCTGGAATGCCAAAGGTTATGGGGAGACGCAATAGAAGTATATACAATTATGAGAGGCATAGATAGGATAGGATAGATAGGATACAGTCAGAATCTTTTTCCCAGGTTGGAAAACTCAAATTCAAGAGGGCATACCTTTAAGTAGAGAGGGACTAAGTTTAAAGGAGATGGAGAAACATCTCCTTTAACTTTGCCCCACTCACTGTAAAGCTGTATAAATAAACACCCCCATCATCCAGGAGATTTGCGAAGCAAGTTTTTTATTTTACACAGACGTTGGTGAGTGCCTGGACCGTGCTGCTGTGGGTAGTGGTCGAGGCAGATATAATAGTAGCAGCTGAGAAACTTTTGGATAGGCATATGGATATGCAGGGAATGAAGGGATATGGATCATGTGCAAGCAGATAAGAGTTGGTCTTGGCAGCATGTTTGGCACAGACATTGTGGGCCACGGGACCTGTACTTGTGCTGCACTGTTCTGTTTCTCTAAATGCCAAACATATCACTCAAAAAGTAGCAGATAGCCTGTCTTAAAATAATGATCTACAAAGAATAACATTTGAATGGATGTAATCGCACACAAAAGGTGATGAAAAAAATTTAATCGATAAGTCCAAAGCAAAAATAGAAAACTCTTGTACAGAATCTTGAGAGTTTCGTATCTGGAAATCCATCCAAAGCTTTATATTTTTTCGGGTTTACCTATTAACTCATACCAAGGTTTTGTATCCTCTGCCTTCCTTCCAATTAACACAATTTCAACTTCCCAGATTATTTAAATTATATTTACATTTTTCTTATTCAAATTTCCCTACCTACATTTCCGACATTACACCAGTGACTACACTTCTAAGCTACTTCATTGACTGTAAAATACTTTGGTATGCCTCCAGGCTGTGAAAAATGCTACACAAATCATTTCCTTTTCTTTTTCCATCTGCAAGGAACCGTAAAACCAACAAATTCACTGAAAATTGAAGTCATGATGTCATACAACACAGAAACAGATCCTTCAGCCCAACTAGTCTTAGCCGACCAAGATGCCCCATCTAAGTGAATCCCTTTAAACCATTCCTATCTATGTACTATGCAAGTGCCTTTTAAATGCTTTAATAATACTTGCCTCAACGATCTCCTTGGCAGCTTGCTCCATTTACCCACCCACCAAAAGTTGCCACTCAGGTTCTTATTGAATCTGGCCCCTCTCATCTTAAACCTATGTCTTGTGGTTCTTAATTCCTCTATCCTGGGTAAAAGACACTGTGTACTCGCCCCATTTATTTCCCCCTCATGATTTTATACACTTCTATAAGATCACCCCTCAGCCTCCCACGGTCCAAATAAAACCTCCTAGCCTGCCCAATTAATCCCTATAGCTCAGGCCATCAAGTCCTGGCAACATCTATTCTTCACTGTTTATAGCTTAATGACATCCTTCTTATGGCACGATGACCAAAACTGATCACAGTACTTCAAATGCAGCCTCACCCATCTCCTGTTCATGTTATTTTGTTGTAAAACACAGAGCCAATCTGCAATCATGATCTTTTGGGAAAACAAAACTACAGCAATATGGAAAGTTTGAAGAGACTGTATTTAAAACAACAAAAAAATTCACATTTTTTTCTAATAAACTTCTCATTTTGTCATTGAAAAAATAAAAGTTAAGATTACAAAAACAAAGTGTGTGACAGCTCCATCTAGTGTTCGAGTCTAGATTTCATGGAGCTCAATTTTCTAATTACAGCATAACATAAATGACAATATTCACCAATATAACAGCACCCATTAATTAAACTAATAAATTAATTGTGATCTGTAGCATATTAAGGTACAGAAACATGACGTTTTTCTTTTAACTATCTCATTCTTCCTCCTGTACTCGGTCCTCATTTCAAGAACTTTTCACGATCAAGGGGTGAATGCCTGGCTTGATTGTCAGAGCTTCTGAATAGATGATAATTTGCATAGTCTATCCACAAACATAACCTGTTCTATCTCTCTACCACTTCTGTTAACTGTAAAACCAATGTTGTGGTGTTAAGCCTTTCTCCAGAGTTATTCCAGCTGAGTTATTCCAGCATTTTGGAAACATAGAAAATAGGTGCAAGAGGAGGCTATTTGGCCCTTCCAGCCAGCACCGCCATTCATTGTGATCATGGCTGATCATCCACAATCAGTAACCTGTGCCTGCCTTCTCCCCATATCCCTTGATTCTACTGGCCCCTAGAGCTCTATCTAACTCTCTCTTAAATCCATCCTGTGATTTGGCAGAGAATTCCACAAATTCACAACTCTCTGGGTGAAAAAGTTTCTTCTCACCTCAGTTTTAAACGGCCTCCCCTTTATTCTTAGGCTGTGCCCCCTGGTTCTGGACTCCCCCAACATTGGGAACATTTTTCCTGCATCTAGCTTGTCCAGTCCTTTTATAATTTTATGCGTCTCTATAAGATCCCCTCTCATCCTTCTAAACCCCAGTGAATACAAGCCTAGTCTTTCCAATCTTTCCTCATATGACAGTCCCGCCATCCCAGGGATTAACCTCGTGAACATATGCTGCACTGCCTCAATAGCAAGGATGTCCTTCCTCAAATTAGGAGACCAAAACTGCACACAATACTCCAAATGTGGTCTCACCAGGGCCCTATACAACTGCAGAAGGATCTCTTTTCTCTTACTCAAATCCTCTCGTTATAAATGCCACTGCCTGCTGTACCTGCACTCTTACTTTCAGTGACTGGTGTACAAGGACACCCAGGTCTCGTTGCACTTCCCCTTTACCTAATCTGACACCATTGAGATAATAATCTGCCTCCTTGCTTTTGCCACCAAAGTAGAAAACCTCACATTTATCAACATTATACTGCATCTGCCATGCATCTGCCCACTCACTCAACCTGTCCAAGTCATTTTGTGTCTATCTTTGGTGTAAACCAACATCTGCAGTTCTTTCCTACACACTTTGTTAAGTTTTTGCCTAGCAAAATTAAGAGCACGTTTACATTTTCCAAACTGAACACAGCAGAGATGGAAACTTTCATTATTTAGAAAAAACCCTGTACGGTGGTTTCTCGTCACCAAGAGCAGCTCATTTCCCTGATTTCCTTCTCAAGGTAGATCAGAAAAACCTTAGTGTCTATCAATGGAAATGAGCTTCAAAATTCAGCTTCACAATATTCATTGTTTCCTTATCTCAGACCTTCCACCACTGAAATACTTGGATTGCCTTCTATTATTTCCAGATTTAATTTCTCCATAGTCCTGTGTGTCTTTTCATCTTCCTTCTCCATACACTTTTTTGCTTTAAATTCAGCCACCTAAATCTTGCCCTCTAACCTGAACGTCACTATAGTTTCTATTGACCGCAATGGGTCCAATTTTTGTCGTATGCCAAATTAAAAACCCCTTCTTTGTCCATCTCCACTACCTTCCATCACTTATCCACTTTCCCCAATTGAAATGACTTCTCATGTGGCCTATACCTTCTTCCAGTATCATGTGTGTTCATTCCTTTACATTTTAGTAGTATCTTCTCAAAAGAAGCAGCCCCATTGTCAGCACTGATACCAAATTAAACATCTGCTCTGCACTAACACCAGCATTCAGAGGGTTTTGGCAAAACATTGACATGCATGGTAGCAGTAAATGGAAGCATTCTATATTAAAACAAAAAGTTGCAAACTAAAGCAAATCTTCCTTGACCATTGGGTTTGAATTTATGACTTGTTCTGAAATGCCTTCTCAACTATGTTATTACTACTCAACATTTTAGGGGTTAGAATTTTGTGGAAACAGATACTACCTTTGTAACCTCTCTCAAAGAAACCATCTGTATTTAATACTTGTATTTTGTAGACACCTCATTTATCACTTCATGTTACCAATTAAAAATTTAAACTGTCTAAATGTTAATAGAATTTAAAAAACACAAAAGGTCACAAAGTGTTGGTGTAACTCAGCAGGTTAGGCAGCATATAATAATAATATAATAATATATTCCTTTATTCGTCCCACACCGGGGCAATTTACAGTGTTACAGCAGCAAAGTGGATAGCAAGAGAGCAAGAGATCATTCATTATAAATAGAAAGTACATAAATTGTCATCAGTTTTCTGTATCTCTGGAGTATAATAATAATAATAATAAATTTTATTTGTCATATGTAGGTTGGCACAGGGTCAACGGTACAATGAAATGTATTTGACAAGACAACGGGTCACGTCAGCAGTAATATTCCAAAGATAAATAAGATTAAAAATGACATTAGTAAGGTAAAAAGACAATATTAAAAACAGGTAAAAAGACAATATTAAAAATAATCAACATATATGATTTGAAATGTGTTTATGAGTTCAGTAGCCTGATGGCCTGATGTTAGAAACTGTTCTTAAGTCTGGTGGTACGCGCAGCCATACTCCTGTAGCGTCTGCCTGACGGTAACAAGAACAGCCTGTGTGCTGGGTGGCTGTGGTCCTTGATGATGCTGTGTGCCTTCCGCAGGCACCGCCGGTAGAAAGTGGCCTGAATGGCCGGGAGACAGTTGCCAGTGATGTGCTGTGCCGTCTTCAACACTCTCTGTAGTGATTTGTGGCTGTGGGCAGAACAGTTCCCGTACCAGACTGTAATGCAGCCCGTCAGCAGGCTCTCGATGGTGCATCTGTAGAAGTTTGTGAGGATGCTGGCGTTCATGCCAAACTTCCTCAGTCTTCTCAGGAAAAAGAGCCACTGGTGGGCTTTCTTTGTTATTGTGTCTTGTCCAGGAAAGGTCCTCAGTGATGTGCACACCGAGGAACTTAAAAGCTGCTGACCCTTTCAACCCAGTACAAGGATAGGTGATGGTTTAGGTCGAGACCCGAGACCCTCAGACATTGTGGTTGAAGGAGAAGAAAGCTAGAAGAGGGGCTAGGTAGGGCAAAGTGTGGCAAGGAGTGGACCGATAGACAGATGGCTGGAACGAAGGCCAGAGATCAACGCAGCAGGAGGAAAGTAGCAGGAGGGGAGGGGTTGAGGGGAGAAATAGGTGGGAGTCTAGCTGGTGCACAAGGGAGGAGAGGGAGGTGGGGAAATTTAGTATTGGAGAAAATAAGTATTGTAGCAAATAACACCCAATACTATGCTCTGTTAGTATGCAGTGAACATTTCATCAAACATTTAGTTTGTAACTTCAATATTTTTTTGTAAATTTCAGGTTATAAACAGCTGCACAGTTTTTTCCACAGTTTTTAAATGTATACCTACCCCACCCAAGTCACTGCAAGCAAGTGCCAGGAATTTCAGCCATTCAATCTCGAATTCAAATTTGCCCAATCGTAGAATGTATTTCAGCCGCTCTATTGGCAGACCCAAATCTTTCCATTTCGCAACCAACTCGGCCTCTGGAACAGTATTGTTTGGAGATAGCTGAAACACAAATAGATTTTTAGAAACTGAATTTCAGCATAGCCGCCTTTAAACATTTTGATAATCAAACTAGCAAGAATAAGTCAATTGGCCCCTTTAACCTTCCCTGTCATTTAATAAGATCATAGCCTCAACTTCACATTCCTGCCTACGTTCCCCCGTGCTTGTAACCCCATGCTAATCAAGTATCGATCATGCCCTTGCAGTAATTAATTCCTGGCATATCACAGGTGACAAAATACAAGCAACATAAAGTATAAATCCAAACTTTAAGTACAGGTCCATATCTAATTTACACACAAAGATACAAATTGGAAGAATAGGTCTCTCAGCTCAAGTCTGCTCTGACATTTAATAAAGATCACCGGCGATTTAAAAGTCGCCTCAGATCCACACTCCTGCCTACCAATGGTAATCTTTTACCCCCTTGAACATCAAATATTTATCTATCTCTGCTAAGAATCTTTCCAGTATTGTACCTGATTGTGCAGAATCTTTAGAAGTCCTGGTGTAAGACCAGTGTCATTTTTCTGTGTTGCCACTGGCATTTCAAACCGTTCCTTCACTGGAAGTGTTTCACCTTTTGACAAAGCTGCAAAATATCTACTCAACAAAATTGATCACAAAATTGTATTAGGTCCAGGTAGTGCAGAACTTATCAGGCTATTCATCAAAGTATCATTTTGCCATAAGTAGATACAGAAAATGATATAAATGGTCAGTGGATCAAGCATCATCAGCGGAAAGAGAAAGAGTTTTCAAACTGAAACATGAACAAACATTTTTCTTTCCACAAATCCTGCCTGACCTGCTGACATTTATATAATTTTCTGTTTTATTTAAGATGTTTAGTTTCTGTAGTTTCTATGATCCTTATTTATTATCAGATGCCAGAACAGAAACACATTTAAGGACACATTTAAGAAACAGGTACATGGATAGGACAGGATTGGAGGGATATAGGCGAAATGCAGGATGGTGGGATT
Source organism: Rhinoraja longicauda (assembly GCF_053455715.1). Lineage (NCBI taxonomy): Eukaryota > Metazoa > Chordata > Chondrichthyes > Rajiformes > Arhynchobatidae > Rhinoraja > Rhinoraja longicauda. Next base: position 16,026,477 of record NC_135954.1, read on the forward strand.
AGTGTAGCTGGTACATGTTGACTGGTGTGGGCAAGTTGGGTCGAAGGGCCTGTTTCCACACCGTATTACTCTATGGCTGTTTGACTATTCTTTCTTCAGTGTTGCCATTGCCATTCCTTCATAAAAATTGGGCAGAAGTGGCATTATTCTCAATGTGACCATATGTAGGCTTAAGTGGGAGGCACCTGCGAAAAAGTCAGTGCATGATCTGGATGTACAAGGTGGTTAACACGATAACAGTCAAGAGGGCTGTTTTTTTTCTCTCGATGTTTTAAGCTTGCTTTAATGTTTTGGGAACTACACTCATTAGGAAATCTCATATTGGAAATTTCATCACATTCCTGTCTTGTGATTTGATGGAAAAACATTTGGGAAGTCAGGTATTCAGGCATTTGCCACAGAATACCTAACTTTGACCAGTGTTTTTCAGAAACTGCATCCCTGTGGCTAATCTAGTTAAGTTTTTGGTGAAAGGTGGTAACGAGAATGATGATAATAGGGAATTTGATGATGGTGGAACTCCAGGGGAAGCAGGTTCGACACCATAAATTGCTATTGATTAGCATACATGGCAGGAATGTTACTCGCCACTCTTTATCCTAAGCCTCAAGCTACTGCAACGTGTTTGGTCCACGACAGATCATTTAAATATTTACGCCAAGGAACGTGAAGCTCTCAATCTTTTCAGGCAGAAGTAGAGGCAATGGCAAAATAAATATCATGGGTAAGAGCTCGTGGATTTCATAATGTAGATAGTATGTAGGCAGGGCAATCCAGGGCACAAAAAAGTAAGCTGTTGAAATCACAATTATCCCAATAGAATGGATGGGAATTTCTTCGGCACATATACTGATACAGTGAAATACTTGCACTGTTACCTTTCAGGGAACACTAAAGATTTGACCCTTCACATACAGCTCCTCGGTGATGGCATTCATAATGTAGTGAAGAGCATTGTGTGGCTGGGTCTATTGATTTACTGCAATTTATGAAATCATCAGAATTTGAAGTTTTAGACAGGATTGAAGACGATGGCTTCACACTTCCCAGTGGAAATGGAGAAAAGTGTGACTCACCTCAAATGCGTTGAACAAGATATACGTCGACATTGAGTCATTGTTGAAATCCCAAGATGTGGTAGAGACTAATGGATCTAGGCACACAATGTCCTTCACCACTCTCTGGATGCCAACACCTAGCACCTGCCAAAGAGACCAAGTCTTTGGCAGGTCTTCAAGTGTAACAGTGCAAGAACCAGAGTGGATGCTATTGCTGGAGATGTTCTGCCTATGATTATATCGGTAAGAATGAAACAAAGCAATAATACAAGTTTGCATTTATTTCAACAACCACTTGCACATTTATTAATGTATGTATTCAGATTCTCAGAGCCAAATTGCCAAGAAATAAGGGTAAATGTAGAATCCTAAAGCTCTCGTATTTGCCCCTCACCTTAATTTGTCTATCAAAAATATTCCAAAAACTTGAAACTGTTAGATGATGTAAATGTTTTACTCACGCAGCAGACCATTGAAGAACATCAGGTGGCTGGGTACGAATAGCAGCCTTTGTAAACTGTTTTAAAATGTCAGGAAACTCAGGGGGGATTTCAATCTGCTGAGCGCAGAACATAACATCAGGGAGAGGCATGATTGCTGAAAAGAATTAATAAAAAGTTGAGTTAGATAGAAACTTTTCAAAGAGGCACAAATCAGAATTGAATATGAAGTTCAGACAGATCGTGTCAGTGAGTTAAAGACATACTAAATCTGAAAGCTAACTACAGATACAATTGAACTCTGATAAATCTTTTATTCAACCATTCAAAACTTCCAATGTACTGTATCTAACTCACTAAATTTGTTATACTCCCCTTGACTACCTGAGGCTCCAGTTCCCAACAGTTTCTGCACTCTCTGCAAACTTACCAGTCCCATTTCCTATGTTCCCTTTAAGTTTATCTGGGAGATTTATTTTAAATCTGTGTAACCTCCAGTTTAAATTCCATTTGGAATATTTTGGAGGACCAAGAACCAAGAACCAAGAACAGGTTTATCAACATATTGCCTGGATTTCATAAGGTAGAGTACTATTCGATTCACTTCTACCCTATTGAGGACATTGGACATTGTCTAAGGAACTGATGCACAACCATGCTAAGAACTATAATCTACACTCTGTATCTTCCTCTTTTCTCTATCTGGTTAGAACCTATTGTATCTATGGTATATCTGATCTGTTTGGATAGCATGCAAAACAAAGCTTTTCACTGTATCTTGATACATGTGACAATAATAAACCTGCTACCACCAGGAGAGGTTGGAAAAACTTTAATTAATTTCTCTGGCACGTTGGAGGCTGAGAGGTTACATAATAGAAGTATATAAAATAATGAGAGGCATAGATATGGTAGGTAGTCAGTCTTTTCCAACAAGCTGGAAATGTCAGGTACTTGTAGGGATAGAAGTAAAGTGAGAGGTCTAAGTTTAAAGGAGATTTAAACTTAAGGAGGATACAAGTCAAACGATCCCGAGTGGTACATGAAGGCCCGCTATGATCTCCGCAAAGCCATCAAGGATGCCAAGAAACAATACCGGGACAAATTTGAGTCCCAGTGTAATCATTCGGACATATGGAGAATGTGGCAAGGTCTGAATAAGATAACTTGCTGCAAAGCGAGGTCAGACAACATCATTGGCGATAGTGCGACCCTACCTGATGATCTGAATGCTTTCTAAGGAGTGTAGGAAAATAACTGCAGATGTTGGTACAAATCGAGGGCCTTGACCAGAAACGTCACCCATTCCTTCTCTCCTGAAATGCTGCCTGACCCGCTGAGTTACTCCAGCATTTTGTGATACCTTCTGAATGCTTTCTAAGGTTGCTTTGAGCAGAAGGCCAACAACAGGGTGGTGACAACTGGCCCTTCAGACTCATGTGTGACTCTTTCCCAGGGTGACTGTAGCAGAGGTTAGATCGGCCTTCCTGAGAGAAACCCACGGAAAGCAACTTGCCCAGACAGAGTCCCTGGCCATGTCCTTAGTCCTGGCCAACTAGCGGGAGTATTCATGGACATCTTTAATCTCTCCCTATTCCGTTCTGAGGTACCCACCTGTTTCAAGAAACCCGCCATCATCCCAGTGCTGAAGGAAAGCAAAATTTCATGCCTAAAAGACAACCGCCTGGTGGCCTTGACATCCACAATCGTGAAATGTTTTGAGAGGCTAATTATGGAACGCATCAAATCCAGTCTACCAAGCGGCCTTGAAGCAGTGCAGTTCACCCACCGCCACAACACGTCCACGAACTATGCCATCGCCCTGGCCCTACACTTATCCTGGAACATCTGGATAAGAGAGACACCTATATCAGACTCCTATTCATAGACTACAGCTCTGCCTTTAATACCTTTATACCATCCAAGCTCATCACCACACTTGCAGGACATGGAGTTAGTACTCAAATTTGCAACAGGATCCTCGATTTCCTGATCAAAAGACCTCAAATGGTGAGGATCGGGGGCAAATCATCCTCGACAATAACCCTCAGCACTGGTGCTGCGCAAGGATATATTCTCAGCTCCCTCCTTTAATCCTTGTACCCACGGCTATGCATCCATGTACAAATCTAAATCACTCTACAAATTTGCAGACGACACCACCATTGTGGGACGGATTTCAAATAATGATGCGAAGGTATACAGGAAGGAGATAGAGAACCTCGTGTCCTGGTGTCGAGGCAACAAACATTAACTCAGTGTCAGCAAAACAAATGTTCAACTTCAGGAAGCGAAGCGGTACATATATCCCAGTTTACGTTTACGGCACCAAAGCAGAGATGGTTGAAAGCTTCAAATTCCTAGGAGTAAATATCACCAAACAGCTCTCACCAACTTCTACAAATGCACCGTAGAAAGCAATTTATCAGGATGCATCACAGCCTTGTTTGGGAACAGCACCATTCAGGACCGCAAGAAATTGCAGCGAATTGTGGACGTAGGCCAGACCATCACACAAACCAACCTCCCTTCCATTGACTCCATCTATACCTCACGCTGCCTCGGCAAGGTCAGCAGCATAATCAAGGATGAGTCACACCCTGGCCAATCCCTCATCTACCCTCGGGCAAAAGGTATAGAAGTGTGAAAACGCACACCTCCAGATTCAGGGACAGTTTCTTCCCAGCTGTTATCAGGCAACTGAACCATCCTACCACAACTAGAGATCAGTCCCAATCTACTATCTACTTCATTGGTGACTCTCAGAGTATCTTTGATCGGACTTTACTGGGTTTATCTTGCACTAAATGTTCTTCCCTTTTGATGTATCTGTGCACTGTGAATGCTCAATTATAATCATGTATTGTATTTCCGCTGACTGGTTAGCGCACAACAAAAACTTTTCACTGTACACATGACAATAAACTAAACTGAACTGACATTTGCAAAGCATTTTTTTAAAATACACAGAATGGTAGGTGCCTGGAATATGCTGCCAAAGGAGACGGTAGTAGCAGATACAATAGCAACATTTGAGGCTCACCTGGAGAGCCACATGACCAGGCATGGAACAGGTACATAGTTTCCTGAGAGTGGTGTTGCAGGTAGATAGAGTGGGGTAAAAAGGCTTTTGCTACATTGGCCTTCATCAGTCAGAGATTGAGTACAGGCGCTCTGAGACTTACTTAAGGGTTATGTCCCACAGACCCTTGCGTAAGTGAGATGTTACATAAGTTGGAAACAGAAGTGCTATTGCGCACGTGTAAATTTACTATTTGGCTTGGAGACCACATGGGATCATCCACAAGAACAGCTGAATGGCTCGCGGAAACGGTCGCATGCACAGTAGCACACCGCTACCGAGAGGGGCAACTCGGAAATAAAGCAATGGACTTAAAGAATTGTGTTGGAAGGAACTGTAGATGCTGGTATACACTGAAGATTGTCACAAAAAGCTGGAGTAACTCAGCGGGACAGACAGCACCTCTGGAGAGAAGAAATGGGTAATGTTTCGGGTCATGACCCTTCTTCAGACTGGTTAGGGATGAGGGGAATGAGAGATATAGACAGTGATGTAGAGAGATAAAGAACAATGAATGAAAGATATGCAAAAAAAGTAATGATGATAAGGGAAATAGGCCATTGTTAGCTGCTTGTTGGGTGAAAACGAGAAGCTAGTGCGACTTGGGTGGGTGAGGGATAGAGAGTTAATGCGGGGGTTACTTGAAGTTAGAGAAATCAGTATTCATACCACTGGGCTGTAAGCTGCCCAAGCGAAATATAAGATGCTGCTCCTCCAATCTGCATTTAGCTTCTGACCATGGAGGAGACATAGGGCAGAAAGATCTGTGTGGGAACATGGAGGAGAATTAAAGTGTTTAGCAACCGGAAGATCAGGTAGGTTCAGGCAGATTGAGCGAGGGTGTTCAGCGAAACAATCACCCAGTTTACGTTTGGTCTCACCGATGTATAAAAGTCCACATGTTGAACAACGGATACAGTAGATGAAGTTGAGGGAGGTGCAAATGAACTTCTGCCTAACCTGAAAGGACTGTTGGGGTCCCTGGACAGAGTCGAGGGAGGAGGAATAGCAACAGGTGATGCATCTTCTGCGGTTGCAGGGGAAGGTACCTGGGGAAGGGGTGGTTTGGGATGAGTTAACCAGGGAATTGCGGCAGGAACAGTCTCTGCGCAAGCCAGAAAGGGGTGGAGATGGGAAGGTGTGACTGGTGTTGGGATCCGTTGGAGGTGGTGAAAAATTTGGAGGATTATGTGTTGTATGCGACAGCTGATGGGGTGAAAGGCAAGGACTTGGGGGACACTTGTCTCTGTTGCGACTAGGGGGAGGGGGAGGGGGAGCAAGGGCGGAGCTGCAGGGTACTGAGGAGGCAGGAATGAGGGCCTCGTCTATAATGAGAGAGGGGATCCCCCGTTCCCTAAAGAATGAGGACATCTTTGTCCTGGCATGGAACACCTCATCTTGGGTGCAGATGCTGCACAGACAGAAGAATTGGGAGTAGGGAATAGTCTTTGTAGGAAACAGGGTGGGAAGAAGTGTAGTCGAGATAGTTGTGGGAGTCAGTGAGTTTGTAATAGACAATCCCCTCCCTCTAGTCGGAACTATAGGCCAGTTAGTCTGACTTCGGTGATTGGTAAGATTTGAGTCGATTGTAAAGGATGAGGTTATGGAGTAATTAGTTCACGATAAAATAGGCCGAAGTCAGCATGGCTTTGTGAAGGGGAGGTCTTGTTTGACAAATTTGTTGGGATTCTTTGAAGAAGTAATTAGCAGGACAAAGGAGAGTCAGTAGATTTTGTTTACTTAATTTTCCGAAAGCCTTTGATACGGTGCCACACATCAGGCTGCTGGGGAAGATGAGAGGTGCAGGAAAGAACTGCAGATGCTGGTTTAAATCGAAGGTAGGCACAACATGTACCTGAAGTTAGAGAAGTCAATGTTCAAAAGGAAGATGAGAGCCCACGGTATCAAAGGTTGGAACAGTGGGCAAGGAAGTGGCAGTTGGAATATAGTGCAACAAAGTGTGGAGTCATGCATTTTGGTCGTTGGAATAAACAATAGACAATAGGTGCAGGAGGAGGCCATTCGGCCCTTCGAGCCAGCACCGCCATTCAATGTGATCATGGCTGATCATTCTCAATCAGTACCCCGTTCCTGCCTTCGCCCCATACCCCCTGACTCCGCTATCCTTAAGAGCTCTATCCAGCTCTCTCTTGAATGCATTCAGAGAATTGGCCTCCACTGCCTTCTGAGGCAGAGAATTCCACAGATTCACAACTCTCTGACTGAAAAAGTTTTTCCTCATCTCAGTTCTAAATGGCCTACCCCTTATTCTTAAACTGTGGCCCCTTGTTCTGGACTCCCCCAACATTGGGAACATATTTCCAGCCTCTAACGTGTCCAACCCCTTAATAATCTTATATGTTTCGATAAGATCTCCTCTCATCCTTCTAAATTCCAGTGTATACAAGCCTAGTCGCTCCAGTCTTTCAACATATGATAGTCCCGCCATTCCGGGAATTAAATTAGTAGGTTAAAAGCATGGACTATTTTCTAAATGGGGTGAGAATCCATAAATCGGTGGTGCTAAGGGACCTGAGAGTGCTGGTGCAGGATTCCCAAAAAGTTAATCTGCAAGTCAAATCAGTAGTAAAGAAAGCAAACTCAATGCTAGCATTTATTTCAAGAGGGCTTGTATACAAAAACAGGGATGTAATGTGAGTAATGTTGAGGCTCTATAAAGGTGCTGGTAAGGCCACATTTGGAATATTGTGAGCAATTTTGGGCACCATATCCGAGGATGTGCTGGCTCTGGAGAAGGTCCAGAGGAGGTTTACAAGAATGAACCCAGGAATGAGTAAGTTAACCTATGATGAGCGTTTGTCGACACTGGCCCTGTACTCACTGAAAGTTTAGAAGAATGAGGGGGGACACCTCATTGAAACGTACAGAACAGTGAAAGGCTTGGATAGAGTGGATGTGGAAAGGATGTTTTGACTAGTGGGAGAGTCTAGGACTAGAGGTCATCACCTCAGAATTAGGAAGATGAGGGGAAATTCCTTTAGTTAGAGGAATCTGTGGTGAGAGTTAGTTAGAGTTAGTGGTGAATCTGTGGAATTCTTTGTCACAGAAGGTTGTGGAGGCCAAGACAGTGGATATTTTAAGGCGGAGTTAAGATAGATTTTTGTTTAGTACAGGTGTCAGAGGTTATGGGGAGAAGGCAGGAGAATGGGGTTAGGAGGGAGAGATAGATCAGCCATGATTTGATGGCGAAATAGACTTGATGGGCCGAATGGCCTAGTTCTACTCCTATCCCTTATGACCTTAAGAAGGTACGGGCAATAAATCGGCAGCAACACCCATTTCACGGAAAACTGAAATGAAAAGATTAATATTGTGCTGAGGCAACCCCTCTCTCTTGCAGCCACTTACCATCTACTGATGTTGCTGTCGCTTATTCCCTTTTATCCGAACTGATTGCAGGGACTAACACTCTCTTGTGGTTTTTTTTTATCCTGATGCACTGGCTGGGTTACCCAGTGGTGGCGCCGCTAACTCTCCACGCTCACTGAGCTGAGCCGGGCCCGTCCCTGCTGCGCTGCGCCTCAGGCCTCAGGCCTGGCCGCTCTGCCCAGACCGAGCGGCGGTTGCTAGGCGACCCTCGTCACAACGGCGGCGGCTCCGGTTGCCAGGGCGCCGGCAAGCACGCGGCTGGCTGCCTGCCCGCGTCACGCGGCGGGGGGTTTGCAGCGACCCGGACTCTTGCTCCCAGGCGATGACAATATTGCCACATGCAATATTGAGTATAGACACGACATGCTGGGGTAACTCAGCGGGACAGGTATCATCTGTGGATGGAAGGAATGGGTGACGTGTCGGGTCGAGACCCTTCTTCACACTCAGTACAATTGAGTGCATTTTCTTCCGCTGTAATCAGAGAATACACAATGTGTAGGAAGGAACCGCAGATGCTGGTTTACACCGAAGGTACACACAAAAAGATGGAGTGACAGAGAGTTGTGAATCTGTGGAATTCTCTGCCTCAGAAGGCAGTGGAGGCCAATTCTCTGAATGCATTCAAGAGAGAGCTAGATAGAGCTCTTAAGGATAGCGGAGTCAGGGGGTATGGGGAGAAGGCAGGAACGGGGTACTGTTTGAGAATGATCAGCCATTATCACATTGAATGGCGGTGCTGGCTCGAAGGGCCGAATGGTCTCCTCCTGCACCTATTGTCTATTGACTCAACGGGACAGGCAGCATCTCTGGAGAGAAGAAGTGGATGCCGGTCCAGTTCGTGTTAGAGGCGAGTAAAACTAGAGATCTGGAAGGGTGTGGTGTGACAGAAAACGACAGATCAAAGTAGACGTTGTTCAAGGAAATGTCCTGCTGGTTAATTTTGCTGATTGTATGCTTCGTTGTCACCTTCCCCTCAGCTCACAATGAACCATTTCAGTCTGAAGAAGGGTCTCGACCCGAAACGTCACCCATTCCTTCTCTCCTGAGATGCTGCCTGACCTGCTGAGTTATTCCAGCATTTTGTGAATAAATACCTTCGATTTGTACCAGCATCTGCAGTTATTTTCTTACATGAACCATTTCTACATTTCCTTGATCAGCGGCCGTTTTGATCTGTCGTTTTCACACCTCATCCATCCACATATCTCTAGTCACACTTTCCCGACACTCAGTCTGAGGAAGGTTCTCGACCCGAAATATTATCCAGAGTTGCTGCCCGTCTCGCTGAGTTACTCCAGCATTTTGTGTCTATCTTCAGAGAACATTCATGACAGAAGAGCATAAGGTAAATCTACACCAGCTCTTCCGAGAGTGTTCAGAATAATTAATTGCAGGAACACATGGCAGCAGAATAAACCGTTGAGCACCAGGCAGTATTCAGAGCAATACAATTCAACATGGTGTTTTACATACAATCTATAATGCAATTCAGTATTTAGTGCAGTATTCAGTAAAAAACAATTCAGGCGGTCAGCGTCAACTTACGACAGCTGCATCACTTGAGTGTTTAAAAAATGATTAATTTCAAATCGAACACGAAACAGTTCCTACGGCCCAACTAATCCAAAGCAACTAGGATGCCCCATCCAAACTCATTCCATTTGCCTGAGTTTGGCCCATATTCCTCTGAAACTTTCTTACCCATACAGTACCCTCCGTAATGTTTGGGACAAATACCCATCATATATTTATTTGCCTCTGTACTCCACAATTTGAGATTTGTAATAGAAAAAAAAATCACATGTGGTTAAAGAGCATTGTCAGATTTTAATAAAAGGCCATTTTTATACATTTTGGTTTCACCATGTAGAAATTACAGGTGTGTTTATACATATAAGAAAATAACTGCAGATGCTGGTACAAATCGAAGAAGACTGAAGAAGGGTCTCGACCCGAAACGTCACCCATTCCTTCTCTCCCGAGATGATGCCTGACCTGCTGAGTTACTCCAGCATTTTGTGAATAAATACCTTCGGTGTGTTTATACATAGTCCCCTCATTTCAGGGCACCATAATGTTTGGGACACAGCAATGTTATGTAAATGCACGTAGTCATGTTTAGTATTTTGTTGCATATCCTTTGTACAAAGTCTGCTTGAAGTCTGCAATTCATGGACATCACCAGTTGCTGGGTGTCTTCTCTGGTGATGCTCTGCCAGGCCTCGATTGCAGCCAATTTAGCTTATGCTTGTTTTGGGGGCTAGTCCCCTTCAGTTTTCTCTTCAGCATATAAAAGGCATGCTCAATTGGGGTCACATTGGGTGATTGACTTGGCCACTCAAGAATTGACCATTTTGTAGTTTTGAAAAACTCCTTTGTTGCTTTAGCAGTATGTTTCTGATCATTGTCTTGCTGTAGAATGAATTGCCGGGCAATGAGTTTGAGGCATTTGTTTCAACTTGAGCAGATAGGATGTGTCTATACACTTCAGAATTCATGATGCTACTACCATCAGCAGTTGTATCATCAATGAAGATAAGTAAGCCAGTACCTTCAGCAGCCACACATGCCCAGGCCATAACATCCCCACCACCGTGTTTCACAGATGAGGTGCTATGCTTTGGATCTTGGGAAGTTCCTTCTCTCCTCCATACTTTGCTCTTGCCATCACTCTAATATAAGTTAATCTTCATCTCATCTGTCCACAAGAACTTTTTTCCAGAACTGTGGTTACCTGGCCATCCTTTTTTTGCAGCTAACCAGTGGTTTGCATCTTGCAGAGTAGCCTCTGAATTTCTGTTCATGAAGTCTTCTGCAGACAGTGGTCATTGACAAATCCACACCTGACTTCTGAAGAATGTTTCCGATCTGCCGGACAGGTGTTTGGGGATTTTTCTTTATTATAGAGAGAATTCTTCTATCATCAGCTGTGGAGGTCTTCCTTGGCCTGCCAGTCCCTTTGCGATTAGTAAGCTCACCAGTGCTCTCTTTCTTCTTAATGATGTTCCAAACAGTTGATTTTGGTAAGCCGAAGGTTTGGCTAATGGCTCTAAGTTTTATTCTTGTTTTTCAGTCTCATAATGGCTTCTTTGACTTTCATTGGCACAACTTTGGTCCTCATGTTGATAAACAGCAATAAACGTTTCCAAAGGTGGTGGAAAGACTGGAGGAAAGACTTGGTGCTGAGAGCTCTCTTGTACCTGCATTAAGGAGGCAATTAAACACACCTGAGCAATTACAAACACCCATGAAGCCATGTGTCCCAAACATTATGGTGCCCTGAAATGTGGGGACTATGTATAAATACAGCTGTAATTTCTACATGGTGACACCAAAATGTATAAAAATGGCCTTTAATAAAATCTGACAATGTGCACTTTAACCTCCTGTGATTTCTTTCTATTACAAATCTCAAATTATGGAGTATAGAGGCAAATAAATAAATGATGGGTCATTGTCACAAACATTATGGAGGGCACAGCATATCTTTACAAGTGCCTTTTAAATGCCATTATAGTACCTAGCTCAACTACCTCTTCTGACAGCTCATTGCAATATACCCATTGCCCTCAGTGAAAAGGTTGCCCCACAGGTTCCTATGAAATCTTGCCCCTTTCACCTTCAACCTGTTCTCTGGTTTTTGATTCCCTACCCTAGGTACAAGATTCTGTGCATTAACACTGTCAAATTCCCTCAATTTTATACACCTCTATAAGATCAACCCTCAGCCTCTTGTGCTTTAATAGAGTCCTAGCCTTCCCAGAATCTCAGAAACGTAGAAAATAGGTGCAGGAGTAGGCCATTTGAGGCAGCACCGCCATTCAATATGATCATGACTGATCATCCAAAATCAGTACCCTGTTCCTGCTTTCTCCCATTATCCATTGCTTCTGTTAGCCCCAAGAGCTATATCTAACTCTCTCTTGAATACATAGTGAATTGGCCTCCACTGCCTTCTGTGGCTGAGAATTCCACAGATTCACAACTCACTGGCTGAAATGTTATCTCATGTTTGCTAATGTTATCCCACTTTTTAAGAAAGGAGGGAGAGAGAAAATGGGAAATTATTGACCAGTTAGTCTGACGTCAGTGGTGGGGAAGATGCTGGAGTCAATTATAAAAGACAAAATTGCAGAGCATTTGGATAGCAGTAACAGGATCGTTCCGAGTCAGCATGGATTTACGAAAGGGATATCATGCTTGACTAATCTTCTGGAATTTTTTGAGGATGGGAAAATTGACAGGGGAGAGCCGGTGGATGTGGAGTACCTTGACTTTCATAAAGCCTTCGACAAGGTCCCACATAGATTAGTGGGCAAAATTAGAACACATGGTATTGGGGGTAGGGTACTGACATGGATAGAAAATTGATTGACAGACAGAAAACAAAGAGTGAGGATAAATGGGTCCCTTTCAGAATGGCAGGCAGTGACTAGTGGGGTACCGCAAGGCTCGGTGCTGGGACCGCAGCTTTTACAATATACATTAATGACTTGGATGAAGGGATTAAACGTACCATTTGCAAATTTGCAGATGACACAAAGCTGGGGGGCAGTGTGAACTGTGAGGAAGATGCTATGTTGCAGGGTAACTTGGACAGGTTGTGTGAGTGGGCGGATGCATGGCAGATGCAGTTTAATGTGGATAAGTGTGAGGTTATCCACTTTGGTGGAAAGAATAGGAAGGCAGATTATTATCTGAATGGTGTCAAGTTAGGAAAAGGGGACGTACAACGAGATCTGGGTGTCCTAGTGCATCAGTCACTGAAAGGTAGCATGCAGGTACAGCAGGCAGTGAAGAAAGCCAATGGAATGTTGGCCTTCATAACAAGAGGAGTTGAGTATAGGAGCAAAGAGGTCCTTCTGCAGTTGTACAGGCCCCTAGTCAGACCGCACCTGGAGTACTGTGTGCAGTTTTGGTCTCCAAATTTGAGGAAGGATATTCTTGCTATTGAGGGCGTGCAGCGTAGGTTTACTAGGTTAATACCCGGAATGGCGGGACTGTCATATGTTGAAAGACTGGAGCGACTAGGCTTGTATACACTGGAATTTAGAAGGATGAGAGGGGATCTTATCGAAACATATAAGATTATTAAGGGGTTGAACGCGTTAGAGGTAGGAAACATGTTCCCAATGTTGGGGGAGTCCAGAACCAGGGGCCACAGTTTAAGAATAAGGGGTAGGCCATTTAGAACGGAGATGAGGAAAAACTTTTTCAGTCAGAGTTGTAAATCTGTGGAATTCTCTGCCTCAGAAGGCAGTGGAGGCCAATTCTCTGAATGCATTAAAGAGAGAGCTAGATAGAGCTCTTAAGGATAGCGGAGTCAGGGGGTATGGGGAGAAGGCAGGAACGGGGTACGGATTAAGAATGATCAGATTGAATGGTGGTGCTGGCTCGAAGGGCCGAATGGCCTACTCCTGCACCTATTGTCTATTGAAAATGTTTTTCCTCATCGCAGTCCTAAATGGCCTACCCCTTATTCTTAAACTGTGACCCCTTGTTCTGGACTCCCTCAACATCGGGAACATTTTTTCTGCATTTAGCCTGTCCAATCCCTTAAGAATTTTACGTTTCTATAAGATCCCCTCTCATCCTTCTAAATTCCAGTGAATATAAGCTCAGTTGATCCATGCTTTCATCATATGTCAGTCCCGTCATCCCAGGAATTTACCTGGTGAACCTACACTGCACTCCCTCAATAGCAAGAAAGTCCTTCCTCAAATTAGACCATAACTGCACACAATACTCCAGGCGTGGTCTCACCAGGGGCCCGGAACTGCACTGGAACCTCCTTGCTCCTATACTCAAATCCTCTCGCTATGAAGGCCAACATGCCATTTGCCTTCTTTACTGCCTGCTGTACCTGCATGCTTTCAGTGACTGATATACAAGGACACCCAGATATTGTTGCACCTCCCCTTTTCCTAATCTGACACCATTAAAATAATCTGTCTTCTTGTTCTTGTCACCAAAGTGGATAACCTCACATTTATCCACATTATACTGCATCTGCCCACTCACCCAACCTATCCAAGTCACTCTGCAGCCTCTTGGCATCCTCCTCGCAGCTCACACTGCCACACCTTTGTTGCCTTGTAGCTCAGACCCGTCAGTCCAAGCAGCATCCTTGTAAATCTTCTCTACTCTTTCTAGCTTAAATACATCATTCTTATAGTATGGTGGTCAAAAATGAACAAATTATTCCAAATTTGGCCTCACCAATGTCTTGTACAACTGTAACATAACATCCCATCTTCGATCCTCAATACCCTGACCATAGGCCAATGTACCCAAAACCTTCTTTACCACCCTATGTACCTGTGAAACCATTTTCAGGAAACCATGTACTTGTTCTCCTAGATTCCTCTGCTCTACAACACTTCCCAGAGCCCTACCATTCATGATGAAGACCCTGCCCTAGTTTGATTTCCCCCAAAATGAAGCACCTAACTTATCTGCATAAAACTGTTATCCATTCCTCCATCCCACTTGGCCAGCTGATCAAGTCTGCAGTAATTTTTAATAACCATCTTCACTGCCTAGAATACCGCCTACTTTAGTAATAAAGATCAGTGATTAAAATTTAAATTATATTTAAATATGGATTTAATATATACTTAGCATGCCAAGATGATTCACCAAAGGGAGGTGAGGTCTTAATGGAGATAGCATTTTTTATATGACCAAGTGGTCACTCTAGAATTTGCTAATCAGTTAAATGCAAATGCTACATGCATTTCTCCAGGCCCTGATTAACCCCCTCTGCCATATATATCCCTTCCAATTAATGTAGACATCCCCTGCTGTATTAGTTTAGTTTATTGTCACATGTACTGAGTGAGGTACAGTGAAAAGCCTTTGTTACATGATTGGAAAGACAACCTTCAGGTGATTTACTTTCTCTATGAGTATGGTCAATATAAATACTAGCACATTAATCCCATTTTCTCCTTGCAGTTTTTGAAAATAACAATTTTGACAACCCTTTGAGCAGTGAAGATTAAGTAATTGTATTAAAAAAACATAGCTTATTATAGTATTATTTGGGATATCTTCACATGCTCCAGTCCTTAACATTTGTTCACCAGGATAACTCCAGCTGAGGTCCAAATTGTGAACAGAAGCCACCCTACAGCATTGACCAGTCTTCGGTACGTGCATCTTAGTGCAAGCCAAGGCCTATTACTATGTTCTTAAACATGCAGTTTATTTTGTAGAAAAAAAAAAAGAAGAAATAGAAAAAGATGAGGTAAAAATGGAATGGATGAGTGGTGCTGGGATAGAGATATTACCAAAAGTGATCCAACTTTACAAATAAATAACTTGCATTTATATCACACCCGTAATATATTGAATCACAAGGCACTTTGCAGGTGGCATTAACATGAGATCAAGAGCTAGGTCAAAGAGGTAGATTATAACACACAAAAAAGTGTAAATTGCATAGTTCAGATCTTAGAAAGCAGAAATAACAGCCCTCAATGGTAGAAGTCTAAGCTTAAAAACAGTAAAACTCAAATAATCCAGAATCCAATTGTGTGAATATCCACAAAACTAAATCCTGATAGTTCAGTGCATTGCATTTCTGGTTGTTTCCATTTAAAGCCAATGGTTTATGTTGCACACTCCCTTTTAAATTCACCATGGCACAATTTCCCATGCTCTCTTCACACATTTCCTTTAAATTCACCTGCATGTTGACCTTCGATGAATTGTGTACATCCACCAAGTCCTTTTGAACATCAACACTAGCTAATCTCATAATTGAAGAAATACACTTTTTGGTACATGTATTAAAGTGAATGTCATAACACTTTCCATTATATAGCACCTGCCATATCCTTGTCTGCACACTCATCCATATCTCCTAGAAATATATTTGTTTTCTATATTCTCAATCTCACTTATGTAGTATCATCAATACATTTGGAACCATGATGTTTTGTGCCCTCAGCCAAATCATTAATAGATTGTGATTCGTTGGGGCCAAGAGCAGCTGCCCACAGTACCCCACTAATCACTAGAAAGAGCGTTTGATGAATTAAAAGACAAGGAACCATATGGCAGCTACAGGCTGCACATAAAAAGGGTTCACTAAATATCACTGCCAGACAAGGTCAGCATGAATTTTCAGATCCCGATGAGATGCATTCCAAGCCGTTTTAAGGAACAAGGGAGAAATTTGTTGTTACCCTAATGGAGATTTTTTTATATCTTCACGAGTCATCGGTGAGGTATCAATGACAGCGAAACGATCGCCCAGTCTGCGCCTGATCTCGCCGATTTATAGGAACCCACACAGTGAACAGGGGATATAATAAATGAGGTTACAGGGGGTGCATGTGAACCTCTGCCTCACCTGAAAGGATAGTCGGGGTCCCTGGATGGAGTCGAGGGAGGAGATACGATGACAGGCGTTACATTGCCTGCAGTTGCAGGGTTCCAAATTAAAATTATGGATACAAGACCAAGTGAACGTTTAATAACTCAGCTGGAGAAGGATAGGTGATATTTCGGTTCAGGACCTTTCTTCAGCCTGATTTAGTTTTTTTAGGGGGGGGAGGGAAGGGAGGAGGAGAAAGAAATATGGAAGAGTGGAGGCACAGGACAAAGACTGGCAAGTAATAGGTGGATAGTTAAGTGGGGGGGTTTTATAGGCAGATGGTTGGACAAAAGCTAGAGATGAAAAGGCAAGGTGGAAGACAAAATGACTGAAGAGTTGCAAAATGTGAAGCACAGGAGCGAGATGGGGAAGAAGAGGGGATGTTTGTAGTTACTCAACATTCGAGAATTCAATGTTCATACTGTTGGGTTGTAAGGTACCCAAGTAGTATATGACATAGCTCCATCTTACTGGCCAAACTTTGTTTCTCCCCCCCCTCTCAAACACGCTGAAGGGTCCTGACTGAAACACCACATATTCATGTTCTCCAGATATGCTGCCTGATCTGCTGAGTTACCAGTTAAGTTTAGTTTATTATTGTCGCACGTCTCAAACATCTGAAAGATGAAAACGATGAATCTTGTCATGAAAGACTTGTGAACAAGTGACATTGATGACATCCTTGCATTGGCCAACTTTGAAGTCAGGGAAGACCATTGCGCACAAGATAATTCTAGATCCATTGTAATTGTATAAATATGATTTGGACAATGAAGTAGATTTAGATTGTTTTTGCCTTCAGCAAATGTTCTCAATTGTTAATGCGAGACATCAGCACTGAAAGACTATCATAATGAATGCTTACGACACAAATACAATTGTCAATGTAACTACAGTGCCCTCCATAATGTTTGGAACAAAGACCCATCATTTATTTATTTGCCTCTGTACTCCACAATTTGAGATTTGTAATAATAAAAAAAATCACATGTGGTTAAAGTGCACATTGTCAGATTTTAATAAAGGCCATTTTTATACATTTTGGTTTCACCATGTAGAAATTACAGCAATGTTTATATAGTCCCCCCATTTCAGGGCACCATAATGTTTGGGACCCAGCAATGTCATGTAAATGAGTGGTCATGTTTAATATTTTGTTGCATATCCTTTGCATGCAATGACTGCTTGAAGTCTGCGATTCATGGACATCACCAGTTGCTGGGTGCCTTCTCTGGTGATGCTCTGCCAGGCCTCGATTGCAGCATGCTTGTTTTGGCGGCCAGTCCCCTTCAGTTTTCTCTTCAGCATATAAAAAGCATGCTCAATTGGGTTCAGATCAGGAGATTGACTTGCCCCCTCAAGATTTGACCATTTTTTTAGCTTTGAAAAACTCCTTTGTTGCTTTAGCAGTATGTTTGGGATCATTGTCTTGTTGTAGAATGAATCGCCGGCCAATGAGTTTTGAAGCATTTGTTCGAATGACCAGATAGGATGTGTCTATACACTTCAGAATTCATTATATTACTACCATCAGCAGTTGTATCATCAATGAAAATAAGTGAGCCAGTATCTTCAGCAACCATACATGCCCAGGCCATAACACCCCCACCACCGTGTTTCAGAGATGAGGTGGTATGCTTTGGATCTTGGGCAGTTCCTTCTCTCCTCCATACTTTACTCTTGCCATCACTCTGATATGTTCATCTTCGTCTCATCTGTCCACAAGACCTTTTTCCAAAACTGTGGTTGCTCTTTTAAGTACTTCTTAGCAAACTGTAACCTGGCCATCCTATTTTTGCAGCTAAGCAGTGGTTTGCATCTTGCAGCGTAGCCTCTCTATTTCTGTTAATGAAGTCATCTGTGGAGAGTGGTCATTGACAAATCCACACCTGACAGCATTTCTGATCTGTCCGACAGGTGTTTGGGGATTTTTCTTCATTATAGAGAGAATTCTTCTGTCATCATCTGTGGAGGTCTTCCTTGGCCTGCCAATCCCTTTGCGATTAATAAGCTCACCAGTGCTCACTTTCTTCTTAATGATGTTCCAAACAGTTGAAATTGGTAAGCCTAGTTTGGCTGATGTCTCTAACAGTTTTATTCTTGTTTCTCAGTCTCATAATGGCTTCTTTGACTTTCATTGGCACAACTTTGGTCCTCATGTTGATAAACAGCAATAAAGGTTTCCAAAGGTGGAGGAAAGACGAGGTTCTGAGAGCTCTCTTATACCTGTATTAAGGAGGCATTTAAACACACCTGAGCAATTACAAACACCTGTGAAGCCATGTGTCCCAAACATTATGGTGTCCTGAAATGAGGGGACTATGTATAAACACAGCTGTAATTTTTACATGGTGAAACTAAAATGTATAAAAATACCCTTTAATAAATTCTGACAATGTGCACTTTAACCACTTGATTTTTTCTAATACAAAATTCAAATTGTGGAGTGCAGAGGCAAATAAATAAATGATGGGTCTTTGTCCCAAACATTATGGAGGGCGCGGTATTTGTGCTGTAATCTTGAGCTTAAAGTAAAACTTGTACTTTAAAGCAGTTTCCATAAATGCGACTTTGCACTGATCTTTAAAAATATATAAATCATAGGAGGATGTAATCAAATCCCGGAAAATCACATTAACTATTGTCCAGTTTAAGCCAAATATACCAATTTTCATCATCCACATATGCAGCACTTAACTTTTAAAAACAATTACAGGGAACACCCATTCATACTGAAAACCTATATGGTTAAATTGGCCTTATTTAAGATACAGAACAGTCCCCACTTACTAAAGGCATTATCACCAGATTTTGATTGCTTTGCACTATTTTCTTTCGAATATAATCCAGCTAAACATTTCAATTAGCCATTCACCGTACTGGGCATTTACACAGTACAGAAGGACATGGCTATATATTCAAGGGATTGCTTCCCAAGTTTTATTCTGAGTTATGTAAATATTGGAACACCTAGACATTCTTCGGTGCCTGAGCTGAACACACAAAACATAGCTTTACTATTAGAGTGCCAATGCTAATACAGATCGTGCAAAACTGCCCTTGCCTTCAGTTCCAGAAAAGAGATGGGAATTGTGTTATAGAGTTCAATTTGTGACAATTTTAGAGGAAGAAAAAAAGGAAAAAAATTCGAAGGCTGTACAAACACTGCTTGTCCCAACTATTTGTGCTATATTTTCCGAGCCTCTCAGATGTTTTTAACCATAATGCTCCATTGTTGCTATCAATATAGTAACTCAAAGATTTTGATAAGAATAATATGGCTAAACATGCGGCTGTTGCAAGAGATTGTGAAAATCAAACAAAAGCTCTCATTGTTGCCATTCATTTGCAGTTTTGTTTTTCTTTTCCTGCTCAATAGTTTATTTTTATTCTGTATTAAAACATCAGCCATTATGAACATTTCTAAAAAAAGTGAGTTATGAAGTATTCAAACACCTCATTATATTGCCTCGATGCCACCGTCACTCCCAGAATGTAGGACAATAGTCCAAATAAAGTGATGACTACATTTAATAAATTAATATACATATTTTAAGATTTACAAAGCACATTCATTTATCTTTAAAGGGGCTCAGAATGTTCATTATATTTACACATATACAGTTACCAGACAGGACTGTGTAGGACTTTTTTGCTCAACATAAGCGATAGGAAAAGGGAGAAGTTGGGGCTTGGGGAGGGGATTGCTGGGGTAGTGTGGTAGGAAACACATAGGTGGAAGGGCTGGGTCAGTCAACACCCACTATTCTTCAGAAGATGGCGACGCAGTTGTCATCGTTTGTTTACCCAACTTCCGCTCATAGTTAACAAGTCGTTGACCAACAAGATATCTAGAGTTAATGAAAATTACAACATCGTCATTAAATGCACGTTTTCAGTAAGATTGATGTTATATGTGAGTGCATTCCTTAACAGCAGTGATAAAACTACTTAACCACATGATCCATGAGCAAGTGAATTCATGTAACAAGCTTGGTAATATAGTCATTAGCAGAACCCAAGCACCCATCGAGACCAGTTTATACAACTGACACACACATACAAATTTATCTTGCAACTCTACTCTTTCTAATTTACACATATTTATAACCCTTAGTAATAAAACTTGTATACATCTGCAAGAAGCACATTGGATATGGCCATAATTGTAGAGGCCTCAATTCCAGAAGGAAAGGATCTTTTTTTTTAACCAGGATGCTTAAGTTCAATGTATGGTGTTGCAAATTAAAATACCTACTTGTCATTTTTAATGTGTTCATATAGGCGCTTGAATTGGCGGATTTGGAAGGATAGGACTCCCATCAATATCACCACCATTAGAAGGAAAGGATAAATTCGACGCTGGACGAGATTCTGCATCTCAGTAGTCACACCTGCATAACAATAAGGACCAAAGGCACCAACGTCAAAATTGATACTGAACATTTTACACACACATTGCAACTTGGAAATGAATAGAAAATATACCAAGACAATGATGCAAAATAACTAAGAGAAATTTAAAATATTTAAATTCTTGATGCAAACTAATTATGCGCATAAATTCAATTATTTTATCATTCTTTCAGGATGAAAACTTTCCTTTCTAATGAAATTATGCTAAACCATGTTTAATTTGAACTGTTGAAACTACAGAACTGATATATAACTAGATTGCTTTATAAAGTATTTATATGGACTAACTGTTCATACAAGAAGGGCACTATCCTGTGCATAAGTGGACTTCAAACATTAGAATTCCTATGGCAGGCCAGATTTAAAAAATAAATATACCTAAAACAGTTACAACTTCATCATTTAACATAATTCTTGGAACAAAGAACTGGCTATTTGTATTTATTGGAGGAATTTCATTTAACGATACCCAGTTCAAATTTCAGTTTGGGGATTTTAGATGTTTTTAAAAAAATCACACTGTCAGAATAACTTAAACATATTTGCTGATCAAGTTTGCATACCATTACTTTGTAGGAAAAATGAATAATGTCTTAAATATGTTTCAGTACATACCCAGCAATGGTACAATGCCAGCAGCTATGACATAGGGCAGGCAGAGTGACAACAGCAACACTGCAATGACTGGTGCTGCTAGTTTGCAAATTATAAAATGTAAATCAAGGTTTCGAATGCCATTTGCATAGACCTAAAGAAAAAGTCACAATTAATGCTTATGCACAAATTCGAGATGCAAGCAGCACACCATTTTACGTTCACTAATTTTCTTCACGCAGGCCCCAAATTAAAAATATATTAATGATGTGAGATGGAATAGATTAAAATAGGAACCCGAGGGGCAGCTTTTTCCCCAGAGAGTGATGGGTATATGGAGTGAATTGCCAGAGGAAGTAATTGAGGCAGGTACAATCAACACAACATTTAAAGGAATTTGGACAGGTACATAGAAAAGGGTTGGAGGGATATGGGCCAAATGCAGCAAATGGGACTAGCTTAGATGGGGCATCTTTGGTTTCACAATTCGCAACTCTTTTATCCTTATCTCACACCATATGTTGAGTGTCATACCATGTGTCACGCCATATCTTTTCATCACTGGCCTTTGTCCTACCATCTGCCTGTCTGGGACTCCCCCTTCACCCGCACCCACCTATCACTTGCCGTGCTTTGTTTTGCCCCTCCTCTCTTCCAGTTTTCTTCACCCCCCCACCCACCACATTCAATCCAAAGGAGTCCGACCCAGGGCCTCGCAAATCCATGTTCTCCAGAGATGTTGCCTGACCCGCTAAGTTACTCCTGCACTTTGTCCCTTTCTCTGTAATCCATAACATTTTTATTCATTTCAAGTGAACATAAAATGTGTGCAGTGATAGTTATGGGAGTGAGTCTGTAATTCGACAATCATGATATCAGAACAATTTTTAATTGTTTCAGTTCAGTTTATTGTCACGTGTACCTCGGTACAGTGAAAAGCTTTTGTTGTGTGCTAACCAGTCAGCGGAAAGACAATACATGATGACAATCGTGCCAATTGAATTAAATAAATCTGATAATTTAGACCACAAAAATGTGAAATCCGTTGGATTAGTGCACAAATCAAGCTTGTTAACAATTTTCAGAAGGCCTTTGATAAAGTGCTGCACGTGTGGATGCTAAACAACACGAGACCCCATGGTATTGGAGGTAAGATACGCGCATGGATAGAAGATTGGCTGAATGGCAGAAGGCAATGAGTGGGAATAAAAAGGGCTTTTGCTGGTTGGCTTCCGGTGACAAGTGGTGTTCTACAGGGATTGGTATTGGGTCCACTACATTTCACATTGTATATTAATGATTTGGATGATGGAATTGATGATTTTGTGGCCAAATTTGTGGATGACAGGAAGATAGGTGGAGGGGCAGGTAGCGTGGACGAAGCAGGGAGTCTTGGACAAATTGGGAGAGTGGGCAAAGAAGTAGTAGATGGAATGCAGTGCACCAAAGTGTGCGGTCATGCATTTTACTAGCAGGAATAAAGGTGTAGCCTATTTTCTAAATGGGGAGATACAAAGGCAATTGGGAGTGCTGGTGCAAGATTTCCAAAAGGTTAATTTACAAGTTGAATTGTTAGTAAGGAAGGCAAATGCAATGTTAACATTCATTTCAAGATGAATAGAATATAAAAACAGAGACGTAATGCTGACCAGGCGCTGGTCAGACCACAGTTGGAGTATTGTGAGCAGTATTGGGCCCTATATCTGAGTGGGGGTTGTGCTGGCATTGGAGAGGGTCCAGAGGAGGCTTATGAGTATGATCCCTGGGATGATTGGGTTAACGCATGATGAGCGTTTGACAGCTCTGGCCTGAACTCGCTGGAGTTTAGAAGGATGAGGGATACCTCATTAAATTTACCGAATAATGATAGCCTGGATTGAGTGGATGCGGAGAGGATGTTTCCACTAGTGGGAGAGTCTAGGACCAGAGGACACAGCCTCAGAATAAAAGTACTTACCTTTAGAAAGGAGATGAGAAGGAATTTCTTTAGCCAGAGGGTGGTGAATCTGTGGAATTCATTGCCACAGACGGCTGTGGAGACCAAGTCTTTGGATATTTTAAAAGCGGAGATTGACAGGCTCTTGATTAGTAAGGGTGTCAAAGAGAAGGCAGGAGAACGGTGTTGAGAGGGAAAGATAGATCAGCCATGATTGAATGGTGGAGTAGACTCAATGGCCTAATTCTGCTCCTATGACCTATGAACTTCTCTTGGTCAGCATAGGCAAGTTGCTCCAACTGAACTATCTTCATGCTCTATGACTGTTTGGCAATGTCAATGTGGCAGGCTTTAGCAACATGATTTTTTTCAGCAATGGATGACATAAGTGTGGACTAAATGTAAATGGAACTGGAGGAGATGTGTATAGATTTGAACAAGGAAGGTGTGATGGTTTGATGTTAATAGGAAAAAAAGTAAAAATTAGGAGTGACAATTTGCTACCACCTGTTCCTTTGCCAATTATAAATCAGCATCTGATGGTAGCTTGTGCATAATCTATCATCAACCAAAGAAGGAACCATGTACAGGCAGCTCTGACATAATGTACTAGTCTTGATTCCAAGAATCCTCCTGTCACAGCAAATAGTGTTGCAAAGGGGGAAAGGAGCTCGAGAGTTTCAGACTCTCAATAATAGTTTATTTTACGCTGCAAGATTCTTTTTAAAAAGGTCCTTTCATTTGCTATGTTTATTTCTGTTACTGCACACCAAAAATAAAGGCTGTATCATTGCACAAGTCAATTTTAATAACCAATTAAATAGTCAATAGTTATTAAACAACCAATTTAATAGTCAATTTTAAAGTATCAACTGTGTTAAAGAGTTTATCTACTTTACACAGGTATGATTTAAGATGGCTATTGATGCCGGAGAAATGTTAACTCCCGTCACTAATGTGCTAATCCAAATTACAACCCTTTATTAAATACAAAAGTCTTTCAGCATATAATACCATTCCTACTTTTACTACTTTGATCCTTATTTGGATTTTATTTCATCAGCTTCTTCTATGCATGCATCAGGTCAATGTGGCCAAGGTAATGGCAACTGTTAACTTACAAAATACCGTCTAATGAAAGCACAATACTAATTTCCTATGCATTTCCAATGTATTCCTGAAAGACTTTTACCTGTTCAATAACAGTTTTCAGCCACCACTGAGGCCCCATCAGCGTTATAGCAGCAATAATTTTTGCATGTAGAACACCAAGTGCCCAGTCCTATTGCAAACACAAACATGGCATCAAGAAGTGAAGCTTCAGAAGACAGGCACAAAGTCACAATACTCAAGGCCCCAACAGCCTAGACTTCAAAACCGAGCATAACTCTTTTGATAATACATGCTAAATGCATGTTCTACATAGGTTCTATGTGAAACAACTTGACCCTCGGGTTGCTTTTACATCTTTCTCCCACCTCTTAATTTAAACATGCCCTCTCAGTCTTGATTCCCCAATACTGGGAAAACTTCCTTAAAGTTATAAATCAAATGTTAGTGAATTAATTGGTTCATGAGAAACCAGAAATGACAACCAAAACCTTCTCAAAATTGAGAGAAAGGACATGGGACTGATTAGTGCAAATTCCACTGTTGCTCGCTGCTCCAAATTTTGTACTAGGAAAGGCCCCGTCAATTTGGCACTACTTTTAAGATTCTCAAAATTGCTAGCACATCAAGTAGGCCAGAAGATTGTCGATTTCAAGCACTTCTCCATCCTATCATTTAGGTTATCTGTGCACTAATGAGGGAATATTATATTTTTACAGGTGAGAATTTGTAGGCCAAACATTACAGAACAGCTCCATTTGGTGGAAAGTAAAAGATTCTATAAAAACTGTTTGTGCAGTGTCAAGACCAACATTCTAGTTTAGTTTAGTTTAGTTCATTGTCACGTGTACCGAGGTATAGTGAAAAGCTTTTGTTGCATGCTAACCAGTCAGCGGAAAGACAATACATGATTACAATTGAGCCATTCACAGTGTGCAGATACATGATAAAGGGAATTACGTGAATAACGCTTAGTGAAAGATAAAGCCAGTAATGGCTGATCAAAGATAGTCTGTCGGTCACCAGTGAGGTAAATAGTGGTTCACGACTGCTATCCAGTTGTGGTAAGGTGGTTCAGTTGCCTGTTAACAGCTGGGAAGAAACCGTCCTGAATCTGGAGGTTTGCGTTTTCGCACTTCTATACCTTTTCCCCGATGGGAGGGGAGAAGAGGGAGTGGCCAGAGTGCAACTCGATCTTGATTATGCTGCTGGTCTTGCTGAGGCACCGCGAGGTATCAATGTAGCCAATGGAAGGGAGGTTGGTTTGTGAGATGGTCTGGGTTGCGTTCACAATTTTTTGCGGTCTTGGATGGTGCGGTTCCCAAACCATGCTGTGATGCATGCAGATAAAATGCCTTCTACCAATCTGTAGTTGGTGAGAGTTGTTGGGGACATACCGAACATCCTTAGCTCTCAAAAGAAATAGAGGCATAGGTATGCTTTCTGGGTCGTTGCTAAACATTTCTAAGTAGAAGCATCACTATAAAGAAATTAAGTAGCAATTGATTACATTCAATGTCTAGGCCACTCCTTTGGAAAACCAGCTTCTTCATTGACATACTGTAACTGGCCATCAAATGCATACCACTGGTTGTAAAGAGTTTTCAGACCTGTATGTTGTGAAGCATTCTGAAAACATGCTGACGATAAGGAATCAAATAAATGTAAATCATTATTTTCTTATTGCACATTTTGCCCTAACTTATTCCATGAAAGAAAGTGAGTAACTGACTCATGAAGGACAAGATATGCTCATAGGAGTAGAATACCTAATCAATCTGGATTAGTTGTAAATAGCAAATAAGTGACAACTTTTAAATTTGATTTACATCACACCTCTTACAGTTGGTGTGGTCAGAATTCTTAGGAAATTAAAAACAGCAGCAGGTTAAGGACACCATTTAGCTAGTTAGCAGGGGCACAGAAAATTGCAGATATAACTCAGTACAATGGGCAATTAATTGAAGGAGTCTGGATATGCCAAGATTTACTTTCAGAATCAAAATAGTGTGTCAGTCAAGTTTTTTTTTCCCAGTGTTCAGTAAATCAGAACATGTATATATAAAGCAATTTTTATAACATCCCAAATGCTTTGCATACATTAGAAGTGGAATGGAAAAGTTGCAAGCGTTGTGGGGCAGAACAACGCGGTAACCATTTAGCAAATAACAAAGTCTTGCAAACATGTAGGCATATAATCTTAATAAGCTTGCTTTGGTTTAGTGAAAATTCAAAAAGGATTTTGTTTAATGTTATTGAAACCAGTTTCAACCCCAGTTTTAGCCACTGAAAATCAATTTAAATTTGATTTGATTCCATGATTTCTTTAGAATGCATTTGGTCAGCTGAGCTACTATCTACATGCAAGAGACTGGAAAATGCATTTAAGGATACTCACGCACCTGCCACGGGTAAAAGAGAGGTGTCTGATCCAGAGGTACTCTTAAGGGAGCTACAATAACCAATTCAAACAAAAGTCCCAAAAGAAGAGGAACCATTCCAGCCAACAACAAGGCCACTACTAACGTTTTCACAATCTGTGGAGAAAAAAGGGCAAGAATATGAGAACAGACAGAGACTAAAGATCCCTTGCGCATGTTTCACAGCTCAGAGATCAAAACCAATCCCAATTTAGCAACATGGACACTTTCTTGCTCCCTCTGCCATATCCCTACTTTCCTGTAGTTCAATTGTCTATC
Source organism: Rhinoraja longicauda (assembly GCF_053455715.1). NCBI lineage: Eukaryota > Metazoa > Chordata > Chondrichthyes > Rajiformes > Arhynchobatidae > Rhinoraja > Rhinoraja longicauda. Next base: position 16,053,588 of record NC_135954.1, read on the forward strand.
AAAATTTTCCTTAGACATATTCAATGTTTCTGGCTCCACAGCTCTCTGAAGAACAGAATTCCAGAAGTGTCACAACTGGCACCAAGGAAATTGTAAATTTCCCCGGTGTGGGACGAATAAAGGAATATATTATTATCATTCATTACCTTGTTTGAAATGGCTGAAGACTGTGGTTGAAACTATGCCTCCTGGTTCCATATACCTCATAAGCAGAAAAATCCTCTGTATCCAGCTTGCTACCCCATCCAATTGCCCAACATTTCTTTAGACATCAACCCCTGCATCCCAGGAATCAATCCAGTAAAGCTGCTTCCAATGCAAGAATGTAATTTCTTAAAATATGGAGATCAAAACTATATACAGTCCCCCAGCTGAGATCTCACTAGCACCCTATAAAGTTAAATTAAAACTCCCCAAACTTTATACTCCACACCATTTGCAATAAAGCCCAATATTCGATCAGACTTCCCAACTATACATGGCTGCTTGTTTGCAAACCCTGTAATTCATGCACTTGAGCTTCAGCTTCCTTTCCAGTCACACTCAATTTAAATAACATTTTGCTTTCGGAATCTTTCCTTAAAGGTATAAGTTTCTCCTATATTACACAATGCCTGGGCCACTCCTTTGGAAAACTGACTTCTGTACACACGTACTGCAACTGGCCATCAAAAGTATACCCCCAGTTATAAAGTTTTCAGACCTATACGCTGTGAAGCATTCTGAACCATGCTGATGAGAAGGAACCAAATAAATGCAAGTTATTATTTTCTAACTTTAACAAGCGATCTGTGCATTCAATGCCTTCATCTAAATCATTAACAGTTTGTACACTGTTGAAGTCCCGGCACTAATTCCTGTGACACCCCCACCCCCCCGCCAGCTATTGATTGTCAATCTGAAAATGACCCACTTCCAAAAACGCAACTCACTTTATCTTTAGTAGGTTGAATAACTCACCATGAAGGACCATTCCTTTACTTTCTGAAAAATAACATCTCGCCCTTGTGGCATCCAGGCAGCTAGCACTGTAATTGCCCGGATTGACAACCAGCAGATATACAATCCACAGGCAGCTGTGTATAGTTCATGAATTTTGGCACTCCCAGTCCAAAATGACATCAACCAACGACCTGCTGAAACTGGACACAAAATACTAGTTGATTAATTGCTTCATTGAAGGATGCACCATAAAATGAATTCATACATTGAAAACAACGGCCAATAAATATTCATTTCAAATGCCCAGGATTAATATAACTGTTGAAAGATTCATCCAAGTTCTATTTGTGGTGTTTTAAACCCAACATTTTGGTATTTCATTCTATCCAGTCCAGTACATTTGCCCAGGAAATAATTTTAATTATTCAGAGTTGATTATTTTAAATACCTACGGCCACTTGTGTCCAACAAAGATACAAAACATTTAATTCACCACTTTATACTCTCCTGAGATTTCATCTTTAACCAATTGCACTTCAAATAGTAGAATTTAAATTTGCCTAACTTTTCTTTGCAGGCTTATATACCCTAGATCTTCCTTATTCCCCTTCTTTACACTTTTCTAATGTGTCCAAATCTGGGTCTAAACTGAAGACCGATATGCAAAAGGTGCTGCATTCTGCAAGAATTATATTAATATTCATTCAGCATAAATCAAGATGGCCATCAAATATACATAACAAATGATTATTGAGATTTTAACGAAATGGCAGTAGTTCTGTATACCTGGTAATGTGAGGCAGATGAGACTGGCAATCAGCAATGTTAGACACATGAAGATTACCAATAACAGGATCTAAAAGTAATAAAGAATAACTTTGAGTTAGTGAAGATAACTTTGTAAAAACCTGACACGTTAAGCAAAAGAACAAGCTTCCATCAAAGTACATTAAAGCAGTAGTTTCAAAACATTTCTTCTAATAGCTGGTAAGTACAAGACCCACGTATTTCTGTACACTTGTTAATAAAAGCAAGTATGCAGGTGCATTGGATAGTTAAGAAAGCAAATGGTACGCCAGTCATGAGAGTTAGATAGAGCTCTTAAAGATAGCGGAGTCAAGGGATATGGGGAGAAGGCAGGAACGGGGTACTAATTGTGGATGATCAGCCATGATCACAGTGAATGGCGGTGCTGGCTCGAAGGGCGGTTTCCTCCCACACTCCAAAGACGTACAGGTATGTAGGTTAATTGGCTGGGTAAATGTAAAAATTGTCCCTGTTGGGTGTTGGATAGTGTTAATGTACGGGGATCGCTGGGCGGCATGGACTTGGTGGGCCGAAAAGGCCTGTTTCCGGCTGTATATATATGATATGATATGATATGACATCATAACAATAGGATTAGAGTACAGGATGTCTTCATGAAAGTTTGCAGGGTTTTGGCCGCACCTGAAATTTGTGACACAAAGTACTGGAGTAACTCAGTAGGTCAGGAAGCATCTCTGGAGGATATGCATTGGCAATGTTTGGGGCCAGGACCCTTCTTCAAACTGATAGTAAAAGGATGAGAAAGTCGGAAGAGAGAAAAGGAGCCAGGGCAGAGCCTGGCAAGTGGTAGGTACATATAGTAAACCTCTCTCCTTATTTCATAGCCTTTTGTCTTTTCATCGCTGGCCTTTGTCCAAATATCTGCCAAACAAACTCCTCCTCACCTATATCCACCTCTCACTTGCCTGGCTCTGTTCTGCCCTCGCCTCGCTTCCAGCTTCCCCCCTTACTATAAACGGCCTGAGAAGGATCCCGACCTGCCATGTCACCTATTCATGCCCTGCCGGACCCGCTGGGTTACTCCAGCGCTTTTGTTTGGAACCAGCATCTGCAGTTCCTTGTGTTCTCAAGATATTGTCTGCAGTTTTTATCTCTTTAATGGAGGAAGAATATTCTTCCTACTGAAGCAGTGCAGCAAAAGTCAACCAGACTGATTCCTGGAGTGGCAGGGCTGACATCTGGAGAGACATTGGAATGATTTGACTTATAATCGCTCAAATTTAGAAGAATGAGAGGGAATCTCATTAAAATTTGTAAAAGCGATAGGTTTGGACAGACTGGTTTCAGGAAGGATATCATGGATAGTGGGGAAGTCCACAACTTTGGGGAATTATAGTTCTAATGGCTAAAGAGATGAAGGGATTTGGGAAGTCAATAGGAACAAGGGAATGAATCTGGATGACAAAACAAAATGTCACAGGTATATTTACCTTCCATTCCTGATGCCAGATAAGTAGTTATTCTCGAAATACAAAGATAAGCCAACACTGAATTAAAATGGTGCTTACCCTAAGGGGAAACTGTAAAGGTTTCCGATAAGGCTGGAAGCCCACAGGTCCACCCTGTTGCAGTATGGCCTGATGGGCGGCATGAAGCCCTTCCCCGACTACAGGAATAGCATTATTATTACGAGCCTGCTGATTGTTGTTTGCCTGCTGGTTGGCATTGTTCTCATTTTCCTCCTGGTCTCCAAGCAAATATGAATGCAGATCCCTATTCGTAAGGGGAAAAAAAATGTATCCAAAAACGTTAAGACGAGAGATCAACAAGTTTTATGCAACTTTTTTTTTTGCAGTACACAAGTGTACACAGCACTTCTGCCGATTTAAGTTAAATGATGCTTTTACCAATGGTTATTTCAGTGTCTAAAATTACAAAATGCTTTTGAAAGCAGTCATTAAAAAAACCCAAGTTTAATTTCTGTAGAAGCATGTGGTAGCTTTCCTCGGAATTTTAAGATGTCAGATTTATCATAATTTGGGAACAAAGTTTGAATCAATTTTAAGAATTGGTGCTAAATGTACAATAATTTTACTATAACTTGCTTAATTATACTGCATGACCCAATGTATGTATCCCACAACTTGAGCAAAATAGGAATGTGCTTTTATTATCAGGAATGTTACCAATAATGCTGTAAAACCTATTCCAGAATAACCATTGGACTTTTACAAACAGGCATGTGAGTGAGGTAAAAAGAGGAAAAGGGTCGAGCGCTTGCAGAACCCCTAGCGGAACCCCAGTTGAGAAACACTGCTATACATAGTTTATACATAGTACAGCGGGAGTCCAAAAAATCTGATTTTTGGGGGAAATTTACACACAAAATTACCAGTTTCAAACTTCTTTTAGTGCATTTCAGAGTGGAAACAGACATTACAAAATAATGTAAATATGTCACTGTATACTAATAACATTTTTATTATTTTAATTAATTTAGTTATATAATCTTGCACTTAAATTTAATATTTACTCATTACAGTTCCACCACTGATTTTCTGGCACTCTTGGTTCCAGAGCTTTGCTGGCTTATCCAGCCGACCAAGGAAGTCGGCTATGGGGATAGATGTGCTGGCTCCAGCTGGGCTAGAGTTCCAGATCCCCGGTGGCAGGTTGCAAATTCAACCCACCGATCAGCCGTGGAAGTCCCGATGAGGTCAAGATTGGCTGCCTTGCCCAGCCTAGGTGCCACATTTTCGGGGAGACTTCCAGGGCGGGGGGATTTCAAGTGGGCTCTCGTAATTTTGTCCGGATTTCAATGATTAGTGGCTATTTCTCTTTTTTCCTTTCTTTTTTTCGATCCGATTTCTCCGTTGGTAAACGCGATTTTGGCAGTGAAAAACGCGGAAATCATGCAAAAAGGGCAGAAAATTGATTTTAAAAATGCGGAAATCTGCGGAAAATTCACATGCCTGTACAAAGATGTTCATCCACTCCACTTATCTGAACCAATTAATAAGCTTTACCACTCAGAAGTAAGGATAAAGATTGAAGAAATACTTACAGCAAATACCCAGCTGTGACAGTCCAAGCTCGAACCAGGCCCTTCAACCATTGCCGGGTATGCCCCTGCTCCAGTAGAGCTGGCAACACCACTTGCAACAGCAGAAGCTCCAGAGACAGCTCACTAACTGGGGCATCACTACAAAGGAAACCGAATGTCAAGACAAATGCCATACTATTGACCTACAAAATGTAAAAGTATTGGCAAGAAACAAATCTCTTCTGATCCAAATTATATCCAAGAAAGGCTTTTTGCTTCTTTGGAATTTTAAGACGTGCATTTTTAGCAGGGTCTGAAAACAGCAACTAGAGGAAGAAAGTGTGATAGATTTTACCTTTGTGTGCTTTAGATAGCCTTGTCAAACAGTTTAGAAATTGAATCTGGGTTAACGGGGTGGTAGAGATGGTGAACTGGGAGTATGAGATGAAAAGATGAAAGCACACCATCTTTTGTAGGTCAGTTCTACATTTAGACTCTACTTTTTTAGTTGCCTGCCACATTGGACAATATGGATCCATCATAATGGAAAAGTAAGCAATGGAATTAAAATTCATTGAATTTTCATAGCTGACCCATCAACATTTTACAGACCCCAACTTAAGGGCCTTGACATACATATGTTATTTATAGGCGCATGACATTTAATGTCAGAGGCAGGAGAGATTCAAACAGAATTATATAAGGGGCGTAAGATTTACATCTGCAGCACAGTATTGGAGCTATAGTAAGGAAGCCAGGTATTGTTCTAGTTGTTGGCATGATGGGAGTGTGGAGGTAAAGTCTTTTACAGCACCTTAAGCAATCCCCCAGGATATTAGCATCAGATATAGGTGGAACATCTACCTTGTACCAATCTAAAGCCAGCCCAAGATACATTTAAGTGTAAATTACTTCAGTGGTTACTCACAACTGTACGATAAATGTGAACTCTCTTGTGAATATAGAACACTTCATGCATCCATGGACATGCAGGATATTCTTGTGTCTATTCTTCAATACATGTCATTAATGCACCTTATGCTATCTTTTTGCATTCATGTTTGTAGGACTATACGTTGCTCAGGTGAGTTCCAACAATGCTGCATTAGCTACAAAATTATTTGGAAAATCATAACTCCACAAAATAATTGCAATGATGATTTTCCTTTGTACAATGATAAAGTCAGAAAAAAGAGTACAAAAGTCTAAGAAGGAGGAAAAACTTTTTCAGTCACAGAGTTGTAAATATGTGGAATTCTCTGCCTCAGAAGGCAGTGGAGGCCAATTCTCTGGATGCTTTCAAGAGAGAGCTAGATAGAGCTCTTAATGATAGCGGAGTCAGGGGGTATGGGGAGAAGGCAGGAACGGGTTACTGATTGTGAATGATCAGCCATGATCACTTTGAATGGCTCGAAGGGCCGAATGGCCTACTCCAGCACCTATTGCCTATTGTCTAAGTATAAATTTCCCCAGATGCATTAATATAGCTGAACAAAAATAAAGGTAACATGGGAATGAATTAGATTAAAAAACTAAAATATCTTTTTTCAATGTGAAACTTCAGCTTCTAGTCGTTAATGGCTTGATTGTACACATGTACAATATGATTTGACTGGATGACATGCAAATAAAGTATCTTGGTACACCCGAGAATAATAAACCTATACTGTCAAACCACAAATGGTTTCTCGGCTGCATGAACAGGTCTCGCTCGTGATCTGTTACTACAACCGCTCTGTGGATACCAGTTCTTCCAATTGTCACCACTCATACTGCTGTTACACGCTTTTTAATTAAAAGGTAAAAATTAAGATAATATTGATAAGAGTACATGAAATAAAGTTTTACCTGTAAAGCATAACATTGTATGGTAGAAAATCAGGGAACAGAGTCTTAATAATACGAATTGGTAACCAAAGCATTAGGAGGACTATTGACCCAAAGACAATCTGAAAGAAAACATCAACATACTTAATCTTCACAAAGTTATCTAGGTAAAACTTAAAACAAAGTTCTCAGATATTTTATTTATTTCCAATTACTTAGAAAAACTGTCCTCAAAATGATTTCATTTTTCTTCCAGTTATTCTTTTATTTGTTTTGTGATGAGTATGATCATTGGTATAAAGAATAATGATTGTTTTTCACTGATTCAAAACCCACAATATATACAATATATATTTTTTCAAAAAATCCCAATCTTTACTCTTGATGAAAATCCAATCACTGAAAAATCAAGAACTAAAAATTTTTTGAGATCAAAAACTACAAAAACAACAGGTGGAATGTACAAGTTTATGATAAATTCTCCCATTCATTTGCATGCAATGCAAAAATTAAGTGAAATAATAAAATATTCAGTGCTCCACTCGGCTGTGAATGGCAACCCAATCACCATGCTGATATTATATCCAAATCATATTGGCCCACAGTACCGAGTGACTAAAAATAAAAATATTTTGCACGTTTTTTGTAAGCAAAAACTTAATTCCAGATGTTAATTTTTTTCATAATGCTTTGTGAATTCTGTAAGGATAAAATTCCATTACCCAAACATCATAATGCGAGGAGCCTTATCTGAAAAAACAGTATTGAAACTGTACTTACCACAGATAATATGAATCGCCTGAAATGCCTATATATGGGCAAATGGATCATTTCCTGAACTGGGTTAAAGTCTGGATCATTCAAATTTCTCAAAAACCATAAGACCCCAGGTCTCAACACCTAAAAGAAAATAACAACTTTAAACACTAACAGAAACAAATACAAGTGAAATCTACAGTGCCCTTCATAATGTTTGGGACAAAGACCCATCATTTATTTATTCACAAAATGCTGGAGTAACTCAGCAGGTCAGGCAGCATCTCGGGAGAGAAGGAATGGGTGACGTTTCGGGTCGAGACCCTTCTTCATACTACCCATCATTTATTTATTTGCCACTGTACTCCACAATTTGAGATTTGTATTAGAAGAAATCACGTGGTTAAAGTGCACATTGTCAGATTTTAATAAAGGCCATTTCTATACATTTTATTTTAACCATGTAGAAATTACAGCAGTGTTTATACATAGTCCCCCCATTTCAGGGCACCATAATGTTTGGGACACAGCAATGTCATGTAAATGAAAGTAGTCATGTTTAGTATTTTGTTGCATATCCTTTGCATGCAATGACTGCTTGAAGTCTGTGATTCATGGACATCATCAGTGGCTGGGTGTCTTCTCTAGTGATGCTCTGCCAGGCCCGTATTGTAGCCATCTTTAGCTTATGCTTGTTTTGGGGGCTAGTCCCCTTCAGTTTTCTCTTCAGCATATAAAAGGCATGCTCAATTGGGTTCAGATCGGGTGATTGACTTGGCCACTCAAGATTTGACCATTTTATAGCTTTGAAAAACTCCTTTGTAGCTTTAGCAGTATGTTTGTGCTCATTGTCTTGCTGTAGAATGAAACGCCGGCCAATGAATTTTGAGGCATTTGTTTGAACTTGAGCAGATAAGATGTGTCTAAACACTTCAGAATTCATTATGCTTCTACCAACAGCAGTTGTATCATCAATGAAGATAAGTGAGCCAGTACCTTCAGCAGCCATACATGCCCAGGCCATAACACACCCACCACCATATTTCACAGATGATGTGCTATGCTTTGCAACAACCCTGGCTTAGTCATCAAACACGCTGACAAGGGAGGTGCCGTGGTAGTCTGGCGCGCAGACCTCTACCGGACCGAGGCCAGACGACAACTCTCAGACACTTCCTCCTACCTATCCTTGGACTATTACCCCACCGACGAGCACCAGAATCTTGTTTGTAGATTTCTCCATTACCAAGTAGAAAATGATTGAATTCTGGTGTATCAGAGAATAGATATTCTGCATTATATATTTAAGAATACATTGGGAAGTACGAATTTAATTGTTTACTTGGATTATCCGAACAAAATTGGTATATTCAAACATTGAACCGATTTTGTGGGGCATGTGAAGCTGACCCCCTATTGACATGGACAATGTGAACCAAAGGGCCTGTTCCAATGTTGTGCTGTCCAATGTTTTATGATCTACAAACGTTTTTAATAACCTATAAACAAAGGACCAATAAAATGATAAAATATCCAAGAGAAATCTCAATTCTACCAGTATTCATTTTTAGATTATCTCACCTCTCTGAGTAGAAGAATGAAGGATGCAAAGTAGAAGACGTAGACCATTCCCACCAGCCAATGCAGAAACATTGTGGTGCCAGGCGCAGATTGAAAACTCAGTTCCCGGTCTTTCAAAGTAGCATCAAACATCTCCTAGAGACCAAATTAAAAAGAGCAATAGGTTATACTCTACAACTGAGCTTCCAAAACACACTAAAGAGAGTATATCAAACATTAACAACATCATAAAATAGCTTTTCTCCACTCATTTGAATGACCAATACTCTAAATTGCCTAATTTTGGACTGTTGGCAATAAAAACATACCACCCTGTCAAAACGTTGAAGATTCATGCCGTTTTCAGTTAGATCATCCATTGTTTCTATACATCGGCAAATTATGACTTAAACACTGAAACTCTGAGCATTTAGATTTTGGTCCCCCAAATGATTTGCATTTTTTAAGTTTTTGAAAATAAGAATGATTCTCAAAGTCTCGTATTGCCTGTCAGCTTGGCCAGACATCTGCAGCATAACATATTTAAAAAGAAAACACACGATAATCCTGCTTTTGGAAGCCACTTACCAGTGAACATATATCAAGCCACCAGCCGCATATAAGAGGGAATACACCAATTTCCACAACCACCAGTAAAGACACCTGAATGAAAACACATAGCATTACCAATCTCCAAAAATGTACTTGCTGATCATCTCATTTTGCAAATATATTAATTTAATGAATTTCACATCCAAAACCACAAAGGCAGTTATAATCTTTGTAGTTAGTTATAATCAATGCAACAATACCTTAACAACAATATAGCAGACGCCCAATAAACGTCGCGATCTCTGAAACTTCACCAGTGCAGCCAACCCCTGCTTTAGGTTAAGCAAAACAACCAAATATTTTGTGATGTGAATATTCTGCTGATTACATCTTGTATTGAAAGTGGCAATAGGTGGGGCAAGAGGAAACAATCTCATGTTCAGTGCAATTAGGACAACATTCTGCTGGTTTCATAACAATTAGCAACTAGAACTTTAAAAAAATGTTTGTGGGCACCTGTAAAAATAACTGGACAATAATAAACTAAGCATCGCACGCACGTGTCTCAATTGCTATCCAAACAATTTCAGAGACATGATCCTAGAGACTTCCAGATTAAATGAGTGCATATCTATTTTGAGCAGTCACATTTTCAATAGCAAGGAACTATCTGACCACAGGGCTGTGTTCAAGACAGTACACCCATATTAGCAGCGAGAGCAAGCCCCTGAAACAGCACACACAAAAACTTTGTTCACTGTTTAAGCCATGCTCCCAAACAAAATAATTTAACGTTTCTGAATTTCCCTGACATTTAGAAAGAATAGAAGGCAAGTTCACAATTGATACTTAAGAGATTAATTACAAGAGGGCAGTTTGCTCACTTGAAAACAAAATACTTGAATGCAAGGGAACTGAAATTGGGGATAGGGAGCACTGCAAATGCTCACACTTGCAGTTAACAGTCGATAGTTGGGTATGGTCAGGATGGGGTGAATTCCAAGGAAGGTAAAGGGTACTAAAAGGGAGGAAGATATGTGAAGATGAAGTGGTAGTGGGGGCAATGAGTCAGGACCGAAGGAACAGCTAGTACAAGAGCAGAAACAGAGGGAGCAGTGCAAAGGAGGGAGATCACAGAAAGCATGGGGGTAAGATCATGTACCTGACTGTGTCTGCATGGGGTTAGTCTGCATGCGGAGGCCACGTCTATCCACATTTGTTGATGAGACAAGTCCATGTGGCAGAGTCTACTTTCTAATTATCATGAACTACCGTAGCATTTGACCAACAATTCACAAAATCATCCTGTCAATGGAAGATTCGAGGCCCCCGACCGCTGGAGGACAAAGAAGGGAGAGATTGAACTTTTTTCGCCTTCCATCACAGTGAGGAATGCGGGAGACACTATGGTGGATGTTCATGTTAAAATGTATTTTGTGCGTCCCGTTGCTTTTTATTGTTACAACTGTATGGTAAACGAAATTCCTCGTATGTTGCAAAACATACTTGGCTAATAAAGTATGATTGTGATTGTGAAAATGGAAAACAAGCAATGGCTGAGTATCAAATATAGTGAAGCCAATGACCCCAGACAACATCCCACATGTGGAACTGAAGATCAATGCTGCAGAACTAACACCACCTCTTCACTTGCCTGGATGAGTACAACCCAACATTCAGGAAGTTTAAATGCTATTCCAACTGCACCTCCTAAACTGGAGACCTCTACGAACATAGAAAATAGGTGCAGGAGTAGGCCATTCGGCCCTTCGAGCCATCACAACCATTCAATATGATCATGGCTGATCATCCAAAATCTGTACCCCGTTCCTGCTTTCTCCCCATATCCCTTGATTCCGTTAGCCCCAAGAGCTATATCTAACTCTCTCTTGAAAACATCCAGTTAATTGGCTTCCATTGCCTTCTGTGGCAGAGAATTCTAGATTCATAACTCTCTGGGTGAAAAGGTTTTTCCTCATCTCAATCCTAAATGGCCTATCCCTTATTCTTACACTGTGACCCCTGGTTCTGGACTCCCCCAACATCAGGAACATTTTTCGTGCATCTAGCCTGTCAAATCCCTTAAGAATTTTATATGTTGCTATAAGATCCTCAAAAACATAAAAGCCGCATCACCTGTATTTATCACCCCCACTAAATATCATACAGCAACCTGACCTGTAAATGCAACACCCATCCTTCATTGTCACTGCATCTACGACCTAAAACACCTCACCCAACAGTACTGTGGGCATGCCTTCACTAGAAGGGCTGAGCTCTGAAAAGGCTCATTACCAACTTCTTAAAAATGATGGCTCTTCCTGTGATACAAAGGCCCTGAAAAATAAAGTTAAAAACTACAAAAAGTCTCGCGTGTTAAATGTTCTATTGCGACTGGTAACCAGGAAAGCAACCTAAATTGATGTTTCACTGGCAGGCATTTTTAGGAGGTAGATCCTGAAAAGATTACCATTGGTTATTAATTATGTACTGTTACTTGGAACTTTTAAAATAAATTTTCTTTGAGGCAAGACTAAAAGGATACATGACAGATAATTAAAGTCATAGCCAGCAACACATAGCCCACTATAGTTGTTATCAGGCCTTCAAAATGCGAGGCTTGAACCTGAAAAACAAAAATCAGTACAGTGCATAATGAGATAACTATAATTCATTTGCATAAACATTTAATCTTACATTTAAGTTTTAAATATAATTTGCTTGACTAAATAATCATCTTTTAACACAAAAATTCTTTTAATTCTAATTCACTATTGAAATTTTAATTTTATATCCATGAGACAATTTAAAAGACAGTTCATTAAGGTATTAGCAAGACACATTCCACTTACAGTAAAACTCTGATAATCTGCTACCTGACCGTCTAGAAATTCCAGTGGTTCCACATCTGACTTACTAAATGATATTTGCAATTGATGCAAGCAACAAATGATGTTGACTTACTAACTGAGCGTTGCCCAGTTCCAACACTTTCAACCTCTTCACTAGAGCCCGTGCTCCCCATTCATTTGCCTGGGCCCCAATTCCTGTACTCTTGTTAAACCCATCCGGTTCAGTTGGCTGCCCTCCCTTGATACTTACCTGGTTCTCTTTCTGTGGTCCCTTTAAACCTATCGGTTTACTAAAATGTTACTGTCTAACATTCTCCCTGTGACCTGCGTGGATTTTCTCCAAGATCTTCGGTTTCCTCCCACACAGCAAATATGTACAGGTTCGTTGGTTAATTGGCTTGGTGTAAATGTAAATTGTCCTAAGTGTGTGTAGAATAGTGTTAGTGTGCGGGGATCGCTGGGCGGTGTGGACTCAGTGGGCCGAAGGGCCTGTTTCCGTGCTGTATCTCAAAACTAAACATTTTTTTTTTTTTAAAGATCATTTAAATTATGTTGGAGTATTAATAAAACATCTGATATTCTGTAAAGTCTGTTGGGGTGGCAGCAATGTCCAAAACATGCCAGATTATCAGAGTTTTACTCTATTGCCATTTTTAAAAAGGCAGCACTGCATAGCATATCAATGTCAAAAAAACCCACAAAATGTCCATTTATTCTGATCAATTACAAATTACATTTACCACTCTTAAAACATGCATATTATAATTTCACTGTAATTATTAAATTAGTGCATTTTCACATAATGAAGTGCAAATTATATAATTAATAATGAACAAAGTAGGAAGTCAAAAGCTATCAAGGCCTTCGTAAGGGAAAATAGAGATGGCAATAATTGATTGGCAATTGATGCATACACGTTTTAAGTGGATCAAAAACAGATTATTCCTAAATCATAGCGCACTTTTAAGCACTCATGCACTTTTTGGGGGCAATTTTTGTAAATAACACTCATTAAAATGTTGAAAGGCTGGAGCGATTGGGCTTATATACACTGGAATTTAGAAGGATGAGGGGGGATCTTATTGAAACATATAAGATAATTAGGGGATTGGACACATTAGAGGCAGGAAACATGTTCCCAATGTTGGGGGAGTCCAGAACAAGGGGCCACAGTTTAAGAATAAGGGGTAGGCCATTTAGAACGGAGATGAGGAAGAACTTTTTCAGTCAGAGAGCGGTGAAGGTGTGGAATTCTCTGCCTCAGAAGGCAGTGGAGGCCAGTTCGTTGGATGCTTTCAAGAGACAGCTGGATAGAGCTCTTAAGGATAGCGGAGTGAGGGGGTATGGGGAGAAGGCAGGAACGGGGTACTGATTGAGAGTGATCAGCCATGATCGCATTGAATGGCGGTGCTGGCTCGAAGGGCTGAATGGCCTACTCCTGCACCTATTGTCTATTGTCTATTACAGTCATACTGTTTTGTTTGCGGTCACCTAGTTAACTAGGATAGTATTGGGATCAACTAGGATTGTATTGGGATCATGAGGGCACCCCCCCCCCCCCCCCCCCCAACCACAAGACAGAGATGGGGCCCTGGTTGAGGTAGGTTACCAGCATCCACAATATTTTGATTTTGGAAATGGCGATTATCAAAAGGACATCACCAACCCCGAAATGATGCCAATTTCCTTTCAAAAAAGGAGAATTAACTCCAAGAAACATATATAATTGGGAGGCCATTGATCATTGTGATATATAATGCTAAAACAAAACATTCAATTCAATATATAGTCAAATATGTTAATACTACACAATAATGCTATATTGGTATTAATGACACTAACTTTATGTAGAATCTTTTCAAAGTACACGCACCGTATCATTGGTACTTACATACTCCTCAAAACCCAAACCAACAACTGAGAAGTGCCCGATGTGATAAGGACAGAATGCTGAAATGTACAAAAGCAATGTTGTAGAATAATGCACTGGAATTTGCATGTTCTTTCTGCTATCACTCATTAAAGTTGTACCTAGACTATTATAAAATGAAAGCTATTAAAAAAGAACAAGTTAAACATTAAAAAAAGGGATAGAAGGAATAAGTGGGTTCGCAAGCATTCAGCTCTCGTGATAAATGGAAATCTAAATCAGATTGTTGAATGAATACACACAAAAAGCTGTAGTAACTCAGCGGGTCAGGCAGCATCTCTGGAGAAAAGGATAAACGTCTGAGGTTTGATAAAATTTGTTTGCACACCATACGATTCAGCCAGGTTTAGCAATACCATAACAAAACCATATCCCGCAAGGAATATATTTTAAGAATTCATGAAGATAAAGCACAATATTTTTTAAGCTATAAAACATCAAATTTAAAAGATAACTTTCTTCCTTTCAGGGCAGCCAATAATGTAGAATATTGATAAGGAGATTCCATTAATGGCAAGATTAATTGAATTGGGCTTTGAAAAAAAAAAAACAGGCTAATGTAGTCTTAAACTGTACACAAAATTTATTCCAACAATGAACTGCAAAAAAACAAAACAAACCTGAGAAACGTTTTTAAAAAGCATTCATTATAAAAGATGGAGATAATTTAAAAGCACTTGACTTAACAGCAGTTAAAATAAACAACATTGGTACCTCCCAAAAAGCACGTTTGTCCAGACATACAGTCCAGACGATTTGGTGCTTTTGTTTCAATTTGCAGCAAAGTAGCTTATTTGAACTACATCACAATCTCTCTGTTTTAAATTTCCCCTCCCATTAATCCTAAGTGACATCACCTTATTTTGAACCGTGTCCCTAGTTCTACCTTCCTCATCCAACCTGCATCTACTCCAAAAATTATGCGCATTTCGATGAGATCTCACTGGAGAAAGTGCATGGAAAAATGGTTGATGCCCATGGCACCATTAACCAGAAAAAGGAACCAAAATTCCACATGAATATCCGCTTAGAGCAGAATGGCCTGCATTGTCAAGCATAAAGGTCCCAGTTCCACCATTAGTTGATGTAATATGTTTCCCCAGCACTTACATTGGGGAAAACCAGCTCTTAGATTCTAAACTGAATTAGACCTGGCACAGGATCTGCAATCACACTGATTTTAATTGGGTTTTGCATAATGTTTCAGATATTCAAAAAAAGTGGTATTTTAATTATTTAAATATTTGTAAATTTAATTAGTCAATTTCAAAACAGGTTACAAGCCCTTAGCAAAAAGCAGTGTTGGATGAACTCAGTGGGTTGGGCAGAGTCTACCAAGAAAGCAAAATGAACCACCCAATCCAATCATCTGTGAAACAAAGGACACTTCAGTTAGTCAGTCTGTCTTCTTCAGACTGATCCTCAGTCTTTGGGTTAGGGGCCTGACCTGAAATGTTGTGTGTACATTCATTCTACAGATGCTGCCTGATCTTCTGAGTTTCTCCAACACTGTTTTTTTGCTCAAGATTCCAGCATCTGTAGTTTCATATCCCCAATTAAAAAACCCTGAGTGTCTCGAAAATGAAAAGGACCAGAGATTCCTGAGCTGTCAAAGATAGTGGGTGAGGATTGGGTCTGCCCCTTCTCCATTTTTGTCACAAGACTGCGGTGCTATGGGTCAACAGGATGGGTCCTCCACACAAGATTCAACAAGTTAAGACACAGAATGACCAAGAGGAACAATGACACATGACATATCATACCAATGAAATCAAAGCGAATAACTTAAAAGTTATAACAACTGCACTTTTAACATTTTCATGAGGTATTATTGGTTAGTAATTCCCAGGCCAAAACATGACCTAGAGTTTCTGTTCTGCAACTTTTTTTAAACCAATTAAGTGTGAAAACAGGAAACATAGAGAAGATAAAAGGGTTCTTATTTGCCTATGGGGAATTCTCAAGCTTTTTAGTAGAATGGGTAAAATATTTTCAATATGATTACATAGAACAGCAATTGACGCGGCACTTACCGAACACAAGAATAAAAAGTGTATTTAAAGAAACGACCCAGAAGACATGTTCCTACCAGAAAAATAAAATCAGTTAGCATTTACTCCCATAAATTTACAAATATATATTTAGAGTAACTTCAAAAACAATATGCCGGTAAGATCCGTGAGTAACTGGTATTAACAAGCGTGTAAAATCTATGCACATATGTGTTTTTAGGCAAAATAACTCATGTTCACTGACTCTTATTCAAAAGATGCAAAATTGATTCAAAAATAACGTATGCTCAATTTTAATTTTTGTTATCACATTGCAAAAACGTGAATTACTTTCAGTATTATTGGTATCATATCACTCAAAAAAGCTTTAACTTACCAAGAAAACTAGTGAGCCATCCAATCCAAGCATCTGTGAAACAATAGAAGATGAGTTTAAACATAAAGTCATAAGTTCTAGAAGCAGAATTAAGCCATTTGACCCATCAAGTCTACTTCGCCATTCAATCATGGCTGATCTATCTTTTCTTCTCAACCCCATTCCCCTGTCTTCGCCCCATAACTCCTCACACCCTTACTAATCAACTAAGCAACCCTCATTAAACATCTAGAACATCGATCAACACTGCTCCTTATTTTTGGATATTTCACTTTATTGAATTTGTCATGCCATTACATTGAATGGAGAATTCATAGGTCATGGAACATAACTTTTATGAAAAAGTACTAGTTATACAACTGTAAACTTTATGATGTTAGCTTTTCAATTACCTATTGGAATTATCCATCTACAAAGCTTTCGCCTCCAATGCAATGTTGATTGAATGCTGCCATAAAGCATCTTGACTTTAGCTCAAATATGCAAGGCATTAACCTTCAAGTACATCTACAACTAGTTATTTAATTATGATTATTTTATAGTATAGCTAAATATCCTCTCATCTTTACCCTCAGTTATTTAGGGCATTGGTGTGACTGCACCTAGGGTAAAATTTTGCTCTCCTTCTCAAAAAATATATATGTTCCAGATTGAATGCAGCAAACAATCGCCAGATTGGTTCCCAAGAGATTGAGTTGGCTAAACCTTTTCTTTAAGAGTTTAGAAGATTCAATTATCTCATCAAAATGTTCATCATTATTCAAAGGTTCAGCAAGGACTGTGTTCCTTAGCCGAGGAATCGAAAACTAAGGGCAGAGGTTCAAAATACAAGGAGGCCATTTAGGATTGAAAGGAGGAGAAGCCTCTACTGAAAGTGGCAAAGTTTAGGAGTTCTCTGCCCTTGCAGGGTTGTGATAGATTTCATTCAAAATAATCAATAGATTTTTGATATTAGGAAAATCAAGGGATATGCAGTTAGGGCAGTTTAAATATTGAGGTTGGCAATCGGCTAATCTTTACTAGACGAATATCAGTAATTTCTTACACTTTTATAATGAAGTACTAACTTCTGCTCATCGATTAAGAGTACAATAGAGGCATAAATCTATCTGTGGAGAAAGACAACTATCCAGATACTTCAAGGCAATCCAAGATTCAAACCTGTCTTTATAATGAGGTTGTTCATAGGAGAATGCAGTTTTAAATACAATCTTACCACCCACTCATATTTTAAAAATATGGTAACAAATGTTTTTTGAATAAAAGCATGAAAGATCATTTTAACTTAATAAATAAATAAGCTTGAGAGATATGATCACATACGCGTTCCCAAGTTAGTTCTTCTGCAGCCCTGTCCCACTCTAGTGCATTCCAGTTCATGTCATCTGAAAAGAGAAATATTATTTTAATCTGTCAATTGAACAAACATGTGCAGTTATTTCCCTTTGAGAGTTCACTGCTTGGCGTGAAATCCTTCCCAAACGTCATTCAAACAGAATGGTTTACTTAAAATAAATGCGTCAAAACACAGAATTTATGCAGAATATATTTTGTGGAAGGTAGGCAGCTGATATGCAGTAATGTGGGAGGGGGGTGGGGAAATGGGGCAGGCATTTCATGCGGAAAGATTCCCAATTATAAAGTCACAATAGGTTGCAGCACTGATACTAGAAAATAAAAGATATCTTTCATCCTGAAAAAGTGCATGATGAGAGTGGCTGAATGGAATAAATTCAGGATTCAGACACAGTTTTATGAGATAACGGCTGCTAGAATATTGAGGCAACTTGGCAACATTCTGGTATTAAACGAGATATTCGATGTCTAGATTGAGTCACAGAAACCGTGATCTTGTGTTAAACATATAATGGCTCAATCCTATATGTAATAATATCCAAGTGGGTTAATAATTGCATAGTGGAGCAATCTGGTAGTGCATAGGATACACTAAAAGGTAACAAATAGTTAACAAGGATTATATGGGAGAGCTTTCAGAAACATTATTCCAGAACAGGATTGATAATTACTTGCAGGAAAATCAACCAATTAAGGTAAACCAACAAAGGTGAGTTATCAACTTATGAGCTTAGCCAATTTCTCTTTTTTTGATGAGGTAACAGGTAAGAGTTAATATGAATAATGTAGTCAATGAGCAGTATATGGACATATACTATACGTTTTCAATAAAACATAAACAAATTACAGCATAGGAACAGGCCTTTTGGCTCACAATGCTTGTGCCGAACATAATGCCAAGATAGCGGGGATCGCTGGTCGGTGCAGACTCAGTGGGCTGAAGGGCTTGTTTCTGGGCTTATCTCTAAACTAAATGCCTCTTAAGTGCCAACAGGGTGCCACAAACAGGCTTATTAGAAAAGTTGAAGTACGTGGCATAAAAGGGACATCAATAGTCTGGACTAGCTAAATAACAGACTGCAGATCATTGTGGTGAATGATTGTTTCTTCGATTGGAGGAAAGTGAAGTTTCTAAATTTGAGGATAAAATTAAAACTTGACAACAGTACTGCAACCTTAAAAGTGGAAAGTGATAAATTGCAACAGCATACTAAAAGGGTGATGGAACGAGCAAACATGGTACACGAGATTTAGGACTGTAAAATGTAAGAAAGAACAAAGATAGGCATTACAAAATAAAGAATACTGTTCTAAAAGAGTTGCAGGACTCAGTATGGATGCTCGTTTATTTAAAAAAGGCTGGGATTGTTGTTTTATTTTGATGCAACATGGTTGGAATTTTTAATATATCTCCTGTAGATCTGGTGAAGGAATTTCCAATGTACCTTTCCAATATATGGCAAAGAAAATTTTGCAAAGCTACAGAAAAGGAAGATGGGGGTGGATCAAATGAGTTGTTCTGGTCGGGCTCCTCATGTTGCAAACCATTCTACGATTATAGGTTCAAAATACAAAATTATGACTCGCAACAGTCACTGTTGATTGCACGAACAGACTTCAACTGCTGCCTCTTGATTAATCTTACGCGAACATGTGCGGAAAAAGATTCCATAAGCAATAAAAGGTCTCACGCTCAGCTTTATCCTAGACAGGCCACCATGGTATTATTCATACCTTGAACACCGTTGTTGGCATCAGCACCATCTTCTACCACTGCATCATCATCTTCATCGTTCTCATCCTCCTCATTCTCACCCTCATCTGCACGAACGTTGGCATTCTCTGCCACTGCAGGGGCAGCCCCGGCAGCTGCTGCTTCATTTCCTTCTGCCTCTTCAGCTGGTTGAGGTACTTGGGGATTCTCGGCTGCAGCATTTGGTGCAGCTTGAGGCTAAAGGGTTAAAAATGTTTGTAGGTTACACCGTTTAAAATTTTGCAGTTTATCACACAAGCTAAGATTTTCAGAGGGATGCTTTAGCAGGAAAGAGGCATACGTGTGTTTGAGTTTTCAACCTTTTATTCCTGATAAGATATTGCAGCTAAAGACAAAACACCGACAAAACAGGGTGGTTGATTTAATGCAGCAACTTTATTATTAGACATCCTTTATGCAGTCGTAAAAATGAGAGAGAAATTAACTATTAATATAGTCTACCCTCGTTATTGCAGAACTCATTTAACGGATTTTGGTTATAGCGGACGAAATCTGTTGTAACCGATGCGTCCATTGATATTGGAAACAAAGGACCGAGTTCTTTGTTTAATGGAGTGACTGTTAGGTGGCTGTTTTTCCAATATATGTACATATTTATCGCCCTTACTCGGTTATAGCAAACAATCGACAATCACAGACACCCTTCCCCCCCCCCCATGGTCTGTTATAAGGAGGGTTATCAGCACTGAACTAAATTAAGAGTATAGTCTCATAATGCTGGCCTGCATAACAATGACTGACCACTAGTAGCAGTTATCTGCCTGCAATTATTAACTACCCAGAGACGAGGTTGCTCGGGGATGATAAATCAGCATCCAAAGTTAAATTGATGAATTCAAAGCAAAAACACTACAACCTGCATCTAAGCTCCGAACTACATAGACATGGGGGGCACTGTTTTTGTCTCCGCACTATTATATATATTTTTAATATACTGAACTTCTTTTACCTGTTCATTATGGTGTTTACAGAATACTATGTTTACATATCGGTTGTACTGCTACAAGAATCTAATTGTTCCATTTTGAGACATATGACAATAAAACACTCTTCACTTGACGCAATCTTTTTTTCAAAAAGAGATGCAAAATTAACTGATATAAAAATCAAATATCACTTACAACTTTGAGCCCAATTCCTGAAATGCCTTAAGAATAATAATAATAAAAATAATGCATGTGATGGATGGAAGGGCTGATAGCATGCAAGAAAAATGCAGCATGAGAGCTCATCACTTCACTCATCTTTTCTTGTTACTCCAGTTAATAGCTCTCTAGAAGACCTTAGTAGCCCCTACCTCATTCTGTTGACCCACTCCATTGGGTGGTTGAGCTTGATTTTGTTCGAGCCACTGTGGAGCTCCACCATGTACGATTTGTTCTCGTAACCAGACAAGGCTAATGAATGCACACAGTGTGCATGTTACCACAAAACAACCCTGCAAAGAGTCTGCTAGCAAATTCTCCCTGTAAGTAAAGGTTAAAATGTGCAGAATCAGTTTGACAATTAAATAGTTTGGAATCTTAAGAGTAATTGTGTATACAGTGCCGTCCATTATGTTTGGGACAGAGACCCATCATTTATTTATTTGTCTCTGTACTCCACAAGTTGAGATTTGTAATGGAAAAAAAAATCACATGTGGTTAAAGTGCACATTGTCAGATTTTAATTAAGGCCATTTTTATACATTTTGGTTTCACCACGTAGAAATTACAGCAGTGCTTATACATAGTCCCCACATTTCAGGGCACCATAATGTTTGGGACACTGCAATGTCATGTAAATGAAAGTAGTCATGTTTAGTACTTTGTAGCATATCCTTTGCATGCAATGACTGCTTGAAGTCTGTGATTCATGGACATCACCAGTTGCTGGGTGTCTTCTCAAGTGATGCTCTGCCAGGCCTGTATTGCAGCCATCTTTAGCTTATAATTGTTTTGGGAGCTAGTACCCTTCAGTTTTCTCTTCAGCATATAAAAGGCATGCTCAATTGGGTTCAGATCGGGTGATTGACTTGGCCACTCAAAAATTGACCATTTTTTAGCTTTGAAAAACTCCTTTGTTGCTTTAGCAGTACAATTAGGATTATTGTCTTGCTGTAGAATGAGCCGTCGGCCAATAAGTTTTGAGGCATTTGTTTGAACTTGAGCAGATAGAATTCATTATGCTACTACCATCAGCAGTTGTATCATCAATGAAGATAAGTAAGCCAGTACCTTCAGCAGCCATACATGCCCAGGCCATAACACCCCCACCACCGTGTTTCACAGATGAGGTGGTATGCTTTGGATCTTGGGCAGATCCTTGTCTCCTCCATACTTTGCTCTGGCCATCACTCTGATATAAGTTAATCTTCGTCTCATCTTTCCACGACCTTTTTCCAGAACTATGGTTTAAGTACTTCTTGGCAAACTGTAACCTGGCCATCCTATTTCTGAAGCTAACCAGTGGTTTGCATCTTGCAGTGTAGCCTCTGTATTTCTGTTCATGAAGTCTTCTGCGGATAGTGGTCATTGACAAATCCACACCTAATTCCTGAAGAGTGTTTCTGATCTGTCGGACAGGTGTTTGGGGATTTTTCTTTATTATAGAGAATTCTTCTGTCATCAGCTTCCTTGGCCTGCCAGTCCCTTTGTGATAAGTAAGCTCACCAGTGCTCTCTTTCTTCTTAATGATGTTCCAAATAGTTGATTTTGGTAAACCTAAGGTTTGGCTGATGTCTCTAACAGTTTTATTCTTGTTTCTCAGTCTCATAATGGCTTCTTTGACTTTCATTGGCACAACTTTGGTCCTCATGTTGATAAACAGCAATAAAGGTTTCCAAAGGTGGAGGAAAGACGAGGTGCTGAGAGCTCTCTTATACCTGCGTTGAAGAGGCAATTAAACACACCTGAACAATTACAAACACCCATGAAGCCATATGTCCCAAACATTATGGTGTCCTGAAATGGGGGGGACTATGTATAAATACAGCTGTAATTTCTACATGGTGAAACCGAAATGTATAAAAATGGCCTTTAATAAAATCTGACAATGTGCATTTTAACCACATGTGATTTTTTTCTATTACAAATCTCAAATTGTGCAGTACAGAGGCAAATAAATAAATGATGGGTTTTTATCCCAAAAACATTATGGAGGGCACTGTAGGCTAATGATCCAAACTGGTTGCAATGTTTTAAGAAATGCTGAAATTGATCACGACACCCTACCAGTTAATCATACATTTTCACTTGACTAAACAATTTTTAGTCTAGGGAGAGATTACATTTGCCCCCAAAAGCAATAAAGTGGTTCTTGCTGAATAACACTTTATTTCCGTTATGTATAAAGAAAATTGATGAAACATGCAGGTCAAACTCAGTTCCTCTCGAAAATAAATCATTACTTCAAAATTGCTCCCTCGTCACAAAAAGACACGGTGTATAAACTTACGTGGATAACATATCGAGTGGCAGTGTCAACAGTGAGCTCACAGAGCCAGTAAACAAACATTTGTAGATACGACCTAAAAAAAACGTGGAACAGCCAAGGTCACTTAAAACCACCCTTAAATAGAAGGAATGTTTTTCCAAATCTCATTTTTTTTATATACATTTCTACCACACTAATTTTATAACAAAAATGTACAGAGAAAGCTACTATTATTAACCTGCATCTTGACACTTGGTAGGTACAAGGTGCCGCTAGACACATGGCGACTTTGTATACAGCATCAGAAGAAAGCTACTATTTTTACACGACAATTGTTGCACTCGTGCTTATGTATAATTGCGTTTAGTAGGACGATTTTACTAGATTGCGTGTAAAACTGAATTTCATTGTATTTAGGTACATATGGCAATAAAGTACTGTTGAACAATTAAACAAGAATTTTATGGGATGGGAGGTCCTTTCACTTTCTCATGGTGAGTGAAGCATGCTGCCTATCAGTTGTACAAATAACACTTTTTCCTACAACTGCACAGTTAACGTTGTTTACCACAGGTGATGTGTAAGCAAGGGCAGTGTATCAGACAACTGATACTATTGGCAAAACCTTTCCCTCACCCCCCCCCCCCCCCGTGGTTCCTTGCTACCACAACCTGCTCCAAATTGCTGCTGCAGCTCTGACATCCTTGTACAGGATTTTCAACTTTTAGCCACTTAGTTAAAGTGAGCCAAGACTGCAGTTTTAATGGATTATGCAGCAAATACTGGAGAGGGTGCTTGAATTCTCTTGTTACCCTCAACCAGTGAGAGCAACTTTTACATTTCCATCTGCTTACATGCACATGCCAATATTGTGAAGCTATTGCAAGATGTATGTGATTAATTTCCTAACTGCAAGTCTGGCAATCAACTCCTCACAAAGTGGGAGTGCTCAAGTTTTGGAGCAATTTTCTGCAGATTGTAATTCCGAATTCACCAGAATTGTGCCCAGTCATACATCACTTGTTACAGGCCTCCAGTCTGACAAAAAAAACCTGTACTACTACACCCAATCTCCTACTTTCAAGTTAATTTTGTATCCATTTGGCTGGTTTGTCCGTGAGATCTAATTTTTCAGTGCAACCAACTATGCAGTATCTTTTCAAAGGCCCCATTCAAGTCAAAGTCGGCAACATCAACTGTACTGCCCTCATCAATCTTCTTGGTCACCTCTTTAAAACAAAATCATATTTGTGAAACATGATTTCCCAAGCACAGTCATGATGACTAGTCCCAATATATCTTGGCCTTTCCAAATGCATGTAGATCTGTCTCTCCACCTACCCACTAATGTTCGGAGAGGGATAGCAGCTAGTTTAATTTTACCATATCATTGACTTCATTTTTTAAAGAAATTCTAACAGTTTTGATATAGCTTTAATTTTTTTTACATCACTTTGACAACCGTTTAACCTTGCATTCAGCAGAACTCTGTCAAGTTAGCCTGATGTTAATCATTTACAGCTGCTCAGTCTCAGGTTTCTGGATATTTCATCGTTTAGATTTGAAGCATCCTTGGCATCAATGATGTAATTCCCCCTCTACTGATCACACCCAATGATAAGATAACAATGGGGATTAGAAAAGATGGGAGTAAAATGTGACACGTTTTTTCAAATGGATGCCAAGGTGGGAAATGGAGCACAGAAGAGCTTTTTGTTGCAAAAAAAGTGTCCACGTGCCAAATCCAGAGAACTCTGAGGTTGTTAAGGAAAATGCAATTTGGAACATCTTGAAATCATTACTTAAAGTATAAACTGCACATAGGAGTAAAGTATGCAATATTAAGTGCATTTTGATTTTCCAGTAGTAGGGAATATTGAAGTGTCTCTAGATTCTAGAGGGCTTGGGGATCAAAACAGAGGATAGCATATATAAGACCCAGGTTAAAATAAAACTTTGGACAGCCAGATATATATTACTATGACAATAGACGATAGGTGCAGGATGAGGCCATTCGGCCCTTCGAGCCAGCACCGCCATTCAATGTGACCATGGCTGATCATTCTCAATCAGTACCCCGTTCCTGCCTTCTCCCCATACCCCCTGACTCCGCTATCCTTAAGAGCGCTATCCAGCTCTCTCTTGAATGCATTCAGAGAATTGGCCTCCATTGCCTTCTGAGGCAGAGAATTCCACAGATTCACAACTCTCTGACTGGAAAAGTTTTTCCTCATCTCAGTTCTAAATGGCCTACCCCTTATTCTTAAACTGTGGCCCCTTGTTCTGGACTCCCCCAACATTGGGAACATATTTCCTGCCTCTAACGTGTCCAACCCCTTAATAATCTTATACGTTTCGACTAGATCTCCTCTCATCCTTCTAAATTCCAGTGTATACAAGCCTAGTCGCTCCAGTCTTTCAACATATGATATGTCCTGCCATTCCGGGAATTAACCTAGTAAACCTACGCTGCACGCCCTCAATAGCAAGAATATCCTTCCTCAAATTTGAAGACCAAAACTGCACACAGTACTCCAGGTGCGGTCCCACTAGGGCCCTGTACAACTGCAGAAGGACCTCTTCGCTCCTATACTCAACTCCTCTTGTTATGAAGGCCAACATTCCATTGGCTTTCTTCACTGCCTGCTGTACCTGCATGCTTCCTTTCAGTGTCTGATGCACTAGGACACCCAGATCTCGTTGTACATCCCCTGTTCCTAACTTGACACCATTCAGATAATACTCTGCCTTCCTATTCTTACCACCAAATTGGATAACCTCACACTTATCCACATTAAACTGCATCTGACATGCATCCGCCCACTCACACAACCTGTCCAAGTCACCCTGCAACCTCATAGCATCTTCCTCACAGTTCACACTACCACCCAGCTTTGTATCATCTGCAAATTTGCTAATGGCACTTTTAATCCTTTCTTGTAATCCCTTAATTGTATGTTACAATTTTATTCCACAATTACAATAAAACTCACATAACCTGCCTTTCTTAGGATTTGGGTGATGCCAAACTAGCAGGCTATTGAATGTTTCTATTTAAACACTTATTTATTTATTTATTTATTTTAAACGATATTACACAGACAATTTCCCAGTGGACTCCAGAAGTTTATAGAGAGTGGGAAATAGAACCCAGCTGAGTTTAAGTTTGCAAGCTTCATCTCATACATTTTAGTTTCACCTCGTTATTCCCTACCCTGGGTCTGGCCAAGATCCAACCCACAATCCTAACGTTGGCCCCACTCTGGGACCCTCTCTCTTATTGCACACTCCACTTCCAGTCCAAATCTTTGAAGCATTCTCTGGACTAAAGAATGAGTCAGGTGCTAAACCATCTAGATTTCTGAACAATCAGATGCCAAATTATCAGAGTTTTGCTGTCGTTTATATAATTAATTGGATAACACTACTAGAAGAGCCGGGTTTAGTAAAGTATTACTATAAAATGGGCGCTTCATGGTTGGCATGAAGATTTAGATTTAGATTTTTTAGATTTAGAGGTACAGCGCAGAAACAGGTCCTTCGGCCCACCGGGTCCGCGCCGCCCAGCGATCCCCGCACACTAACACTATCCTACACCCACAAGGGACAATTTTTTTAAAACATTTGCCCAGCCAATTAACCTACATACCTGTACGTCTTTGGAGTGTGGGAGGAAACCGAAGATCTCGGAGAAAACCCACGCAGGTCACAGGCAGAACGTACAAACTCCGTACAGACGGCGCCCGTAGTCAGGATCGAACCTGAGTCTCCGGCGCTGCATTCGCTGTAAGGCAGCAACTCTACCGCTGCGCCACTGTGCTGAATTGGTTACTTGAAGGGCAGACAACCAGTGGCATAGGGGGATAATTGACCTCCGCCCACCTGAATTACTCTATTACAATATGGCTCATCCTTGACATTCTTTAAAGTGTAGCGTTTGACTTTAATTTTGAGCTTACAAGTCCAATGTTAACATTGATAACAACATGAAAGTAAAAGAAAATGTATTTCAAGATATTTTGATTTTAGGTGATAATAAATTGAAATGACCAAATATTGAAAAACATAGGGAAGTACTTACATGCTGTAAGAGGTACAACTCCCAGCCATGCAAAGGCCACCAATGTGTAATGGAACCAGTATCTTATTGCTGTGCCTATACTTGTAACCAATCCAGCAAAAATATCCTGAATTGGAAGTCTAGATGGCATATCTGGAGAATAAACTGGAAAAAGAAATGTTTGAAAACATAATGATATATTAGTTGTCTTTTAAGAGACCATCTCAATTGAAGTTCAATAATTTTAGAAAATTATGCGAAGAATAAAGTACATGCAATAAAATATGCAATGTGGCAACAGGAAAATCTACCGCTATACTTTCAACAAGGTTTTCTACAGGAATAAATATAAATTAACTTGCAGTGTCATGAACACTGGAATGTAGCAAAAAATGCCAATACTAGGTGCATAGAGGACTGGGAGTACCAGAAAACACTACAGTAAGCAATAGCAGTACAATATTTAGATGGGATTGCATGAAGAATACAAGATAAACAAGACAGCAATGACTGCCGTCCAACGGCACTAACGTCCATGGTGAAGACGAGCTTTCAGTAGTTAGTTATGACACATATCAACTCCTGCCTTAGTAAGGACCTGGTCCCACTACAAATTGCCTACCACAACAGAACAACAGGGAATGTGATCTTGCTAGCTCTCCACACTTGGACAATAAGAACACATACATCAGGCCATGGTCCATTGACTACAGCTTAGTATTAAACGCTATCATCCTTGCTAAACATATCATCAAATTCAGGGAATTGGGTCTCTCCAAATCCCTATGCAATTGGTTTCTTGACATCCTCGTCAGAAAACCACAATCAATGCAAACTGACACTTCCTCCTTGATAATCTTCAACACTGGAACATTTCAAGTTGTGCTCAGTTCCCTACTCTACTCTCTCTATACCCCTGAAATGTGTAGCCAGACATAGCCCAAACGCCATATTTAAATTCACCGATGATACTTCCGTTGTTGGATGAATAAAGGGTAATGCTGAGTAAAAGTGCAGGAGAGAGAGAGAGATGGATTAAGACATTAATCCATCCAACAATCTTGTTCTCACCATTAGCAAGACCAAGCAGCCGATTGTTGACTTCAGGAAGGGAAAGACAAACAACCTCTCTTCATCGAAGGGACTGTGGTAGAGAGAATCAACAGCCTTAAAGTTCCTGGGTGTGCTTCTCTCTGAAGATGGTCCTTGGCCCAGCCAATTGATACAATCACAAATAAAGCTCATCAATGCCTCTACTTCCTTTGAAGATTGAGTTTTGTTATGCCACTGAATATTCTATCAAACTTCCACAGGTGGATGGTAGAGAGCATGCTGACTAGTTGCATCATGTTCAGTAACTTGAATACCCAGGAACGAAGGAGGCTACAAAATGTTGTAGACATTGCCCAGTCTATCACAGATATTGACAATTAAATACTCCAGACTCTTGAAACACTAAATCTGATTAATAAAAAAAAATTAAGGGAATTATTTAAGGGAACTACGAATTCTCCTCGAGGTATGTCTGCTTTGAAGAAGTTCTCCTCCTCTCTTTTATACCAACATAAACTGGGCATGTGGACTGAGAAATGACTCATGGAGTTTAATGCAGGCAAGTGCAAGGTGTAGCATTTGGGAAATCAAACCAGGGCAGGACCTTCAGTGAATGGTAGTGGCATGGGGAGTGTTGCAGAGTAGAAGTACAGGTGCCTAGTTCCCTGAAAGTAGGGTCACAGATGGAGTGGTCAAGAAGGCTTTTGGTACACTGACCTTCATCAGTCAGGGTATCGTGTATAAAGGTTGAATTGTTATATTGCCGTTGAACAAGACGTTGCTGTGGCCACACTTGGAGTACTGTGTCTGCTATAGGAAGGATGTCATTAAGCTGGAAAGAGTGCAGAGAAAATTTCCAAGGATGTTGCCAGGACTTGAGGGCCTGGGCAGGATGAGGTTGGGCAGGGTAGGATTTTATTTCTTGGAGCACAGGGGGCTGAAAGGCGATCTTATAGAGGTCTATAAAATGATGAGGGGAATAGATCAAGTGAACTAAAGGTTTTTTTTAAAACTCAGGGTAGAGGAAGTAGGGGAATCAAACAAAAGAGGACATATGTTTGAGGTGAGAGGGACAAGATTTAATACAAACCCGAGGGGCAATATTTTCACCTAGATTTCTTCATTTAAGCATATCATTTCTGACTCCTGAAGTACTATCAACACCATGGGACAAGCTCCCAGAGGAGGTAGTTTAGGCAGATACTATAAGGCATTTAAAAGACTTGGATATGTATATGCAAAGAAAATGTTTAGAGCGATTTGGGCCAAACGCGGGCAAATGGGACAAGCTTAGATTAGGCATCTGGGCTGTATGATTCCATGACTCCACGACTAAACATAGAACCATAGAAAATAGGTGCAGGAGGAGGCCATTCGGCCCTTCGAGCCAGCACTGTCATTCATTGTGATCATGGCTGATCATCCACAAACAGTAACCTGTGCCCAACTTCTCCCCATATCCCTTTATCCCACTAGCTCTATCTAACTCTCTCTTAAATTCATCCAGTGATTTGGCCTCCACTGCCCTCTGTGGCAGAGAATTCCACAAATAAAAGACAAATAATACCGGAAATAATCAGTTTATAGTCTTTAAAGGCAAGATTGCAGCCATTTATTCAAAAGATTTCACACTGTTGCATGGTAAAATTAAATGGGCCAGATTTACACGAAGATTACAACCATTTTTTCTGTTACTTTAAATACTAACATACACCTTTAGTTCCAGCCAAGTTCTATTTTCATCATACAGTAAAGAACAAACATTAGGCTTTGTAAAAATGTCAAACATATCAGATTTCTCCATTTAAGCATATAATTTCAATCTTGATTTATTAGCTTGAATCTTCAGGTAACCAGCACTATCTGGACACCATTCTATTCAGAAGGCTAGAATTGAAAAGAGTGCAGTTATGTAATTGGTGTAACTATACTGATTATAAAATTCAATATATCCAAGTCCCAGAGATCTGCTATGCTAAGCCACATTCTCGTATTCTACCTTTAGGTGGAGTAACATTACCATGTTTAAGTGCTGTATACAGAAGACCATTTCAAAATCTGCATTACTCCAAGGTATAAAACATCACGTGTTAATGTTTAACAACACCCATTAACTCATTTGCTCAACTCGTTCTCAATCTCTACAGAAGAGGTACCTAGTCTATCCCATCTTCCACCCGGCCCTTTAGACCAGCAGGTCATGGCTCTTCTAATATGCATCCGTGCATTTTAAATGTGATAAGGGTTTCAGTCCACCCATCATTTCATACACTCAACGATTACAGCACTGAAGGAGGCTATTCAGCCCATTGTATCCACACTGGCTCACAGCCAGAGCAATTCTTAAAGCAGTTCTTAAAGGCAACAATGAAACCTGCCTCCACCACATTTAAAGTCAATACATTCCAAATTGGAATCACGCGTTATGTTAACATTTTTGTTTGTGACAATTTTCTCCCTTTTTATACCCATGACTTCCATGAAGTCCATGACTTCTCCACCAAAGGAACAGCTTTCCACTAGTACCATCCCTCATTACATATACATTCAGAGTTATACGGCAAGGAAATAAGTCCTTTAGCCTGACTCATCCATGCCAGGCAAGACGTCCTTCTTTAATCCCTTTTGCCCTTATTCCCCAAAATATTTCCCATGCATATGTCCTAATAATTTATAAACATTGCAATCATATTTACCTCTGGTAGCTATCCTGTTCATCCTACCAACAACTAGAGAGCAGTCCTGAGCTACTATCTACCTCACTGGAGACCCTCACACCATCTTTAATTGGACTTTACCCTGCCCAAAACATTATTCCCTTTATCATGTATCTGTACTCTTTGGATGGATCGATTGGAATCATGTATTGTCTTTCCGCTGACTGCTTTGCATGCAACTGTACCTCGGTATATGGGATAATAAATTAAACTAGCTTGTACCACCTACCCACAACCTTGCATGTGAAAACAATGCCTTAGATCCTCTTAAATCTTTCCTCTATCACTTGTCTATGTCCTCTAGTTTTAGACCCCTACCCCAGGAATAAGATTTCTACTTTATCTATAATTTTTATAAACCGCTACAAGGTCAGTCCTCAGCTTCCTTTGTTCCAGAGAGAAGTGTCCCCGCCTATACAATCATTCCTTATAACTCAAGCCCTCCAGTTCAGACAACATTCCTCTGAATCTTTTCTGCATCCTCTTGAGGTTCATCACATGTATCGTAAAATGTAGCAACTGGAACTGCACATACTACTTACTCCAAGTGTGGCCTGATCAACGATTTCTACATCTGCTACATGGGATCCCAAAGCCCGTTCGCAATGCCTCAACCAATGAAGGCAAACATACCACACATCACCATTCGGTATACCTGTTTCACCACCTTCAGAGACGTATGTACTTTTACCCGAGAGTCTCGCTGTTCAAGTTAATGTTTCAGGTCAAAGACCCTTCATAAGAACTGCGAATGACACAAAAGTAGTTCGTAAAGCTGCAGGGAGGGTGGGGGAAGAATGTCTCTGATAGGGTAAAAAAAACTCCAGTGACCTTGTGGGTAAGCTGTAAACAATGTTATCTGGCCAATTCTGGCCACTTTTTACCTTATCGGGAGACTATCTCTCCACATCCACCTTCCCTGTATTTTAACAAGCTTCTTTTCTCTTCCTCCCAGTTCTGACAAAGAGTCCTTGAGTTGAAACATTAACTATTTTCCTCTTCCCACCGATGAGGTCTAACCTGCTGAGTATTTACAATGTTTTCTGCTTTTGCTTTTTATTGTAATTGTTTTTATTTGGTTTTATCTGTTTTGTTTTTATTTCCAGCAACTGCAGTTTTTTGTTTTGCTTTTCAAGTACTCCTTATTTACTCAATTTAGACCCTTGCATCTTAACTAAGACTACATTCCTTCTCAGTTCCAAAGAAAACAAGAGAACATAAAGTGCTGGAATAACTGAGCACCATCTCTGAAGAACATGGATAGGTAACATTTCGGAATCAAACGCTTCTTCAAACTGATTATTGGGGGGGGGGGGGGGGAAGGAGGAATAGATGCAAGCCCAGTTAACGCACAGGGTGAAAGAAAAAGAGGGGTTTGGGGGAGAAAGGTGAGGGGTGGAAGGATTGTTAGACGTTGCCTAAAAGTGGAGAATACAATGCTCATATCGTTGGGTTGAGGTACCCAAGAGGTGCTGTTCCTCCAGTTTGCATGTGGCCTCACTCTGCCAATGGACGAGATCCAGGTAGAAAGGTCAATATGGGAATGGGAAGGGTTAGCAAAATGGTTAGCAACCAGGAGATGCAGTTGGCCTTCGCGGACCAAGTGCAAGTGTTTGGCGAGACAGTCACATCGAGAAAACCGGCCGCTGTAGATGAGGTTAGAGGAGGTGCACGTGAACCTCTATCTCACCCAGGACTGCTAGGTCCCTGATGGAGATGAGGAAGAAGGTAGAAGGACAGGTGTTACATCTCCAGCGGTTGCAGGGGAACGTACCCGAGATGAGTGAACCAAGTGTTTGCGGAGGGAGCCGTCTCTGCAGAAGGTGGGGACGGGTGGAGATGGGAAGATGTGGCTGGTGGTGGTGGGATCACGTTGGAAATGACGGAAATGTCATGATGACAGATGATTTGTTGGGACGCGGAGGCTGAGTGAGGCGGGGATGAGATCAGAGACAGTCTTGGAGCTAATGCCTGGTGATCGTCTGTGGGGTCATGGTCAAAGGATAGGTGTGAGGAGGTGCGAGAACTGACACTTGGTGCCTAAGAAAATCACCATAGCTTTTCCTTTCTTTGCTCATTATCAAAGTTTTCCAATCCTGATATCTTCACATTTCTACTGCACTCTTTACAGGACAATCATGGCATTCCTATAATAGTGACCAGTACTATAAACAGTAATCACATCCACCGTCTAACCAGCATTGTATAAAATTCCAGCAGAACATCCCCTGGTATCATGTTCAAAACCGTGGCAAATGAAAGTATCAGTTTGACAGTTACCTTATCGATTATATCCCAAATTCCTGCAAAATCACCCCCCTGAACGAGCATCCCTTCACTCACTCAATAACAATTCTAATATTGTTATATGTGAGACCCTCCTGCAAGATGTGTTGGGTGCTCACTCCAAGGTCAATATTTACTTTGTGCTTTTTTCCCTAATGGTCAAACACATCTCAGCATTACAGGCAGTAAAGTGATATGTTCTTTTCAACTGGATTACCAAGACAAAGATTTATTTGTGCAAAAACTGCAACTGTGTCACTGAAAATTACTAGGAATAAAAAGTTTGCCCTCATGACGAATATATTCTAAGTGAACAAATTCAATTGTTTGAAATATATGCACACATGGACCTACAGATCCAGACAGCATCAAATAAAAATAATTTTATTTTTATCTCAAAAAATTTTCACCGCCAAGGTGAAACTGGTTAATGATTAAATAACTGAACAGATTCTATATAATTTCAATAACTTGATGGAGAGTCCTGAGTGCCGGGCCGAATGGTTAGAAATAAACTTTACCCAACCCCTTCTATGGAACATTCCAGATTCCACTTTAATAGCATAATGTGGAGTGGATGTGGAGAAGATGTTTCCACTGGTGGGAGAGTCTGGAACCAGAGGGCATAGCTTCAGAATAAAAGGACGTACCTTTAGAAAGAGAAAGAATTTCTGAAGTCAGAGGGCGGTGAATCTGTGGAATTCATTGCCACACGGTTATGGAGGCAACATCATTGGGTATTTTTAAGGTGGTGATTAACAAATACTTAATTGGTAAGGGTGTCAAGGGTTATGGGAAGAAGGCAGGAGAATGGCGTTGAGAGGGAAAGACAGATCAGCCATGATTGAATGGCGGAGTAGATGGGCCGAATCGTCATCTTTTGCTCCTACTACTTATGAACTTATGTTGTTGAGGGATACCAAAATAAATAAGGGTGACTAGTTCAAAAACATATGAACTTTGCCACAGATGGTGCATCTCCTACAACAAATGAATGATAAAATAGTTACAATGATATTTACTTACTTGGTGTAAAAGCAAATCGATGTTTGCATAGTTCGCAGTATTCTTTTCTGCTGTGTTTGAGCCACTGAACTAAACTGGAAGGGAGGTGGATGGTTAGTAATTCAAAAATAAATCTCTCC
The DNA here is from genome assembly GCF_053455715.1 of Rhinoraja longicauda. Lineage (NCBI taxonomy): Eukaryota > Metazoa > Chordata > Chondrichthyes > Rajiformes > Arhynchobatidae > Rhinoraja > Rhinoraja longicauda. Next base: position 16,088,011 of record NC_135954.1, read on the forward strand.
TATTTACTTCAAGCATACGAGGGGCTATGTGTAGGAAGGAACTGTAGATGCTGGTTTACACCAAAGATAGACACAAAATGCTGGAGTAACTCAGCGGGACCAGCAGCATCTCTGGAGAGAAGGAACGGGTGACGTTTCAGGTCGAGACCTTTTTTCAGATTTTGATAAGCAAAACAGTCCATCACATGCTTAAAATTTACTGAAACTTTGTACATTTAATTATCCCCATTCTGACTCAGTTATATAAACTATTAGTTCGCATTAACTTTTTATTTCCAGGTGTTCTCACCTATCAAGTCTCTGCCGACATCTGTACTCACAGCTTGTCGCAAAATGTCAGTTAAGTAACTGCCTCCCTCATCAGAAGCAGAGTTTGTTGGTACATGAGGGCATCACCAGCGAGGTCCACATTCAGTGGATCAATAAAGTATTCTTGTTCAAGATAGAATGCTTCACTATAGACTTGAATATGTACTTGGGGTTTTTATGTGGTATCGGGTGTACTAAATTGTCAAAAATCATGCCCAGTGGACCATTTTGAGGTCTGGGTTTTGTTACCTAGCAAAGCAAGCCCAAATGGAAACCAAAGTAGTTGATATGAACTGTAATTCAATGAACAGATTCAACAGCAATTTTTAAGAGGCATGGGATAAATACTGGGTGGGTGGGAAATGTTCAGGTCTAAGAGACAGGATAAAGAGACAGACATCGCTACTTTCTGGTTAAGGATAGATGGAAAAAAAAAAGTGGATTATCTGCAACAGCTAATAAAATAAGTTTCTTTGGTAGCAGATTCATACACAAATATTTTGAATGCCCCAAATGAATTCATATGCAATCCAATGCCTTTTAAAACGTCAAACATTTATATTACAGGAATTAAATTAAATTAATTTAAATTATTTCAGAATTTGTGATAGTCTAACCATCCCACTTTCGTTGTCTCCACATGCAGCAAAACAGACTTATTTAATTAGCCCAAAAAATTATTATTCTGCATACCAACACTACTGATGTTATTTTCCATGCAAATATTTTAAGACAACATTAGCACCTATATATTTTTCACCGCAATTTGAGATTGTCTCTCCAAAATGGAACTAGTCCACAGCATAAACATATGACCCAACCTACCATTCCTGATGGATGAATTTTATACTTCCAGTACACACACAAGGATGGTAAAGTGGTTTGTCTGGTGTTCCTTCTGACCGACACACCCGACATATATCTGCAAATATTGGAGAAAAAAACCATTTCAGCATTGAAATTGTCAAAGACGTTCTTGACATATTTAATTTTACAAATACAACCATATTCACATTGAATATTTGCTTTGCTAAGGAAACTAATAAGATTGTGCAATATTATTTACTGGCTCCTCGTGCTTTACATGTTTGATTTATGCTTTAGTCAGAGGGTGGTGAATCTGTGGAATTCATTGCCACAGAGGGTTGTAGAGGCCAAGTCAATAGAATTTTTTTACAATGGAGATTGAAAGGTTCTTAATTAGTAAGGGTTTTAAGAGTGTAGAAAGGAACTGCAGATGCTGGTTTAAACCGAAGATAAACACAAAATGCTGGAGCAACTCAGCAGGACAGGCAGCATCTCTGGAGAGAAGGAAAGAGATTGTGTGTCTATCTAGGTTGTCAAGAGTTATGGGGAGAAGGCAGGAGAATGGGGTGGAGAGGGAAAGATAGATCAGCCATGACTGAATGGCGTAGTAACTTGATGGGCCGAATGGCCTAATTCTGCTCCTACAACTTATGGACTGATGCGTTTTTGAAATAACGCGCTTGTTCCTATAATAACCAGGCTTCATTCATGTGCTTACATTTTGGGGATAATATAAATTTACTGCTCAAATTTACTGTTTAATTTACATGTTTAATTTAACCATTTTTGAATTACCCTCCATTTTTCAAGCACACAGCCCTTCCGTAAAACTCAAGGTGCCTGGATTCTGACAGTACAAACTAAAATATATCAACCACAATACAAAAATGGAAAACACAAATACTCTTCCAGTGTGTAAATTCATTTTCTACAAAAGGTCACTTGCTTTTATTTAGCATGTTTATGGCTGAAAAAAAGCTTTGTTTATTGTAATTTTGCAGTAAAAATGTTTGATTTCTGATCCCCAGTTTATAGACAAGAGGTTGCAACTTCCCTCCTTTTTAGGAATGGAAATGTGGAAAAATAAAACAGGGAATAGCATTATCCAAACCCAGAAAATTCAGTCTCGTGCACTGTTGTAATGTGAACTTGATGAGAACCATTTGCAAGAATGCACATAATGCTTTCTACTGAAACTTGAGCATGCAAACACAAAATACTAATTTGAGATGCCAAGTCCGAGTTTCTGTAGAGCTTAATGCACTGCACCATTCATTGCACAACGGTGAAGATTCATAATGTGGGAAACATGACATTGTGCCCAGTTTCAACGTATTAGATAATGGTGAAGCTCTGAATTATGAAGTACCATGGATAAAATAAACTTTTTTAAACTAACATCAGTTTACACTATTTCAAGCCGTCTGAAAAACATTGGAAAGTATTGCTTGAAAGTACATTACACTGATGTACTTTATTACACTGATACACTTATATTGGAAGAAATATCACTTTTGATCAATTTTTTCAGACAATTGTGATAAAATAATTGCATTTTAAGATTAACACATCAGGTTAACGTAGAATACAAAATCAATCATGGAACGGTTGGTTACTCATGTTCCTTTTGAATGAGAGCACACTAATACCCCCAACATCCTAATTATGGCTATTGTGGTAATGGAAATTCACCCTTACAGTAGTTATAAATCATGATGCAAAAATTTGAGGTACGGAATTAAATTTACTCTCATGGAATTGATGTAAATAAAAACTTTTTTTTCCAAACTAATTTCTTGAACCTTGTAGATGGGTCAAAATTGTGATGAAGATAGGTCTCTAGAAATGCAAACACCCCTGTAATGTGTATTTCCATGTTTATTAAAAGCTACCTCAACAACTTTCAATAGTTCGAAGGTATTTATTCACAAAATGCTGGAGTGACTCAGCAGGTCAGGCAGCATCTCGGGAGAGAAGGAATGGGTGACGTTTCGGGTCGAGACCCTTCTTCAGCATTTTGTGAATACTCCAGCATTTTGTGAATACCTTCGATTTGTACCAGCATCTGCAGTTATTTTCTTATATAACTTTCAATAGTTGTCAGTTTGCCTTACAAGAAAACGCCATAACAGTCCACAATGGCAATTTCCCATCACACAAAGTTGCGTCACCTGTGCATGCTTCAAGAAACAACCTTAACATCTACAGTGCCCACTGTGAACCACCTTGCCATTTAAATCACAACTGAAATAGTCAGCAGAGATAGAAAAAAATTCAGAAAACTTAAAGAGACAGAATTTTGAATTGCATCAACTATCTACAAACTTTGCTCAAACCTGTTGAAAGTAAATATTCAGAATCCTTTAAAGAAAATCAAATGAATGTAGAAGTTGGAAGTATTTCAGCCTGCGTAGCCAATGAATTTATTATCTTCTATCTTGATATTATCCTTTCTCCCAGATCATTCCCATCTATACCTTTGAAGGCCACGATCATTTTGACTGCTCGCAGCTGACTGGTCTCAGCCAACTTAGTCATTAATGTATGAATAATTTCTTTAATTCCACTCAATTTTGTGTTCAAAGGCGTAGTCGCAGGAATTCACATGTCCAATCTACAGCTAACTCCTTGGAATACACAGTGTAGGAGCCATTTATGCTTAATTCAGTTATTGTCATTGTGTTATGGCTATGTTTTAATATTTCTAGTTTATGTCTTTTTTGCCTGCTTGTGGGTGTGACTTAATGCGTAATTGGGAGTGTCTAGATGGGAGGATGCTAGTGTGTCGACAGAGGTTGTGGGTCAGTTTAGACTCGGAGAATGGTGAGCATACAGTTCTTTACCACGCGCTCGTACCATGCGCTCGCACCAGCTATATTTGTAAGAACCATACGGTATTAACTGCAAGAATTTCTAGATATTGTTTGAAGAAGAAACAGTTGATAAAGTACAGAAACTGATGAATTACTCTATGATTTGTGCTACTTTAATAAAACTAATTAATGAAGAAAAGAAGTTTGGAAGATTCGTTTTGTCATATCAGGGTGCGACGTGTGCGTAAGCTATAACTACATTTCATCCCCGAGAAGTAATGGCTATCGAAGTGGGATTTCGAGATGGTATAGAAACTGCCATTACACACAGAACAGTCCTCCTTTCAAATTCTCTTCACGGTTTCTCCCTTCAGTTTTTTGTGGCAAAATGACAACTGCATTGATGCTGCTTCCTGCAGAGCTCAAAAATGTCATTTTTGCTGAGAATATCTATGCTGCTCTCACCGTCACATTATGAACCATGCGACGTTCATCTCTAACTCTTCCCGTTTCTGCATTTCTCAATCTCAGGGGATGCATTAGCCATCTACATTCATTACAGACCATTTTTACAATATTTGTCCCCATCCTGTCTCTTGGAAATACTCCATACCATTCTCCTAGTTCCTCCAGCTCTGCCACTGCTTCTTGGAAGACTTTCCTTGCAAGATACCTCCAAAAATCTTGGTTTCTCCACTATTATATTCAAAGAATATCACAGTACCTACCTACATTTCTGGTCTCAACTCTCTTCTTCCATCATGAGCAAGGATAGGTTACCTGGACATCACCAGCCATCCTGCAAGCCTCCCATTTAACCAGAGAATACTTTGGATTTCTACAATCTTCAACAAGATTTCACCAATTGATACATCCCCTCCTCCCTCACCAGCACAGCAAAGGGAGCCCACACTTCCAGTAAATATTTTTTTAAATCGGGTACCTTGCCTTTTATGTTTGTATAAGAATTAGATTTCTATATTATAATTGATCAGTTATATTAAACTGACATCAGTCTGAAGAAGGGTCTCGACCCGAAACGTCACCCATTCCGTCTCTCCCGAGATGCTGCCTAACCTGCTGAGTTACTCCAGCATTTTGTGAATAACAGTTTAGTTTATTGTCATGTGTACCAAAGTACAGTGAAACAAAAGTCTAATAAATTCTGTATCATACAATAGACAATAGACGCAGGAGTAGGCCATTCGGCCCTTCGAGCCAGCACCACCATTCAATGTGATCATGGCTGATTATTCTCAATCAGTACCCCATTCCTGCCTTCTCCCCATACCCCCTGACTCCGCTATCATTAAGAGCTCTATCTAGTTCTCTCTTGAATGCATTCAGAGAATTGGCCTCCACTGCCTTCTGAGGCAGAGAATTCCACAGATTTACAACTCTCTGACTGAAAAAGTTTTTCCTCATCTCCGTTCTAAATGGCCTACCCCTTATTCTTAAACTGTGGCCCCTGGTTCTGGACTCTCCCAACATTGGGAACATGTTTCTGGCCTCTAACGTGTCCAACCCCTTAATAATCTTATATGTTTCGATAAGATCCCCTCTCATCCTTCTAAATTCTAGTGTAAACAAGCCTAGTCGCACCAGTCTTTCAACATACGACAGTCCGACAATTAACCTAGTAAACCTACGCTGCACGCCCTCAATAGCAAGAATATCCTTTCTCAAATTTGCAATCGTCAGCAAAACAAACAAATCTCTCATTGCTTCGGGGAGAGGAGTGGGGGGGAGAGGAGTGGGGGGGAGAGGAGTGGGGGGGAGAGGAGTGGGGGGGGAGGAGTGGGGGGGGAGAGGAGTGGAGTTGGGGGGAGAGGAGTGGGGGGGAGAGCGTTGTGCGAATGCAGGAGGGGTTTGGGCCCAGCGGGTCCGCTTGGTCCGCACGCGCAGTCACCCGGCGGTCATCTTACGTAAGTGTGGGCGCTGGTCTGGCGGCCATCTTAAGTGAGGACCGGCCCCGACTGCGCATGTGCTGGGTTTTTAAAAAAATTTAAGATGTGAATAACTTTAAAAATAACACCAATTTCAGTAAAACTACCATTATTACCATTAAAGCGACGACGTTGACTAAGGTGGGTCTAAAATTGTCACGCTATCTTGTACCGTTTTGGCTGAAGTTCGATCACAAATAAACAAACGAGAGTTTTAGTATATAGATATATAGATAGACTTCATCAAATGAATATTCTTCCAAATTTAGAACGTCACAAAAATAAGTTTCCAGTTATTTTGACTTTCCACAACCCCACCTTGTACAAATGCAAAAGTAACAACTGATACAATGCTATTCTTGTGTAAATCTACAACTAGTGCAGTTGTCAGGATCACAATGTGCCAAAAATGGAGACAATGTGATCTGGCTATTTGCACTTTTGCTGATAGGCAGTGATAAACTAAATCTTGCTAAAGTATTAACTTAGGCTAGAAGGATTCATTGGCATGACTTCCCTGGAGTAAACTACAGTATTTCTTAAACGCAACTCTCATACCTGTCTGCACTAGGTTTAAACTTGGGTGCAAAGCAGTCATATCCAGCTTAGCAAATTCCTCGTTACTTCATCAGGAATACATGTAGATAGTTAAGATTATCAATAAGTGTGTTTCTGAAAAGCTTGAAGTTCTACCCAAACCAATTAACTTGGCACATGTGCAATATAAATTGAGAGAATTGAAATACTATTTTCAGTAAAACCAGTAATAAAATTCATACTGATTGAAATTCTGGTGAAATTAAATCATAAAAATACTGATTATACTCAGCAGGTGGGAAAAAATACAGAGTTAACACTGGAAGCCTGATACTTTGTCTGAAATTATAGTGGGCGTGTAAAATTCTTAAAGGGCTTGCCGCAGTCTTTATTTGTTAACTCAAACTTCAAAGGTAATAAAAGAGAACTTTCAAGTATAGATTACCAGACAATAAAAAATGGACACAGACGGAAGCAGAAAAGTACAAATTGTTGTGCAATTTTGCTGTAGATTATATGATTTGGCTAAAAAGAAATTAATATCTAGGCTAGGCTAACGCAACATGCAAAAATGTTACAATGAACCAAAGTTTTTTGATTGCATCAAGTGGAACTATAATAATAATAATAATAATGCATTACATTTATATAGCGCTTTTCAAACACTCAAAGACGCTTTACAGGGATATCTAGAACATAGAGAAGTGAATAAATAGATAAATAAGTAAACGAACAGAAAAAGGTACAAGGTACAACTATGTACAAGATGAAATCATAATTTCTTTGATCAGAACTGCAGAACATTTGGATATCTCGATGCAGGTTGAGCATCCCACAAAAGAACGGAAAACAAACTCAATTTCTACTCTCCCCATAAGAAATCACACTTTTGGGGTTCCCCGCAAATTTTAGCACGGATAGCACAGGGCAGTTTAGTTCATTTAGTCGAGTTTACTTTAGAGATAAGAATGGAAACAAGCCCATCGATCACAGCGTTCAGGCCGACAATTGATCACCTATTCATATCAGTTCTATTGCCCCACTTCAGCATCAGCTCCCTACACACTAAAAGAGGCCAATTAACCTACAAACCCACACGTCTTTGAGATATAGGAGGCACCCGGAAGAAACCCACGCAGTCACAGTGAGAATGTGCAAAAATCCACACAAACAGCACCCGAGGTCAGAATCAAACCCTTCTCTCACACCATGACGTTTTCAATCTCCATTCATCGCAGTTAATACCACTTTATATCTAAGGTAGTACCCAACACCATGAGACACGATGGTGTCCAGAATTAATACCAAAGAACTTCCAGGGTCATTGTAGCCCTTCCATATACAATTATGTTATCTCCCATGTTATGGTTCTGTCCATCTGGGCCACATAATTCATATCAAGGAGTGGTCTTGGCTAACCCAACCCAAACAGGTGATTTTAAGCAGCATTGTGGTCGTCTGCAGAACTGTGTCCCTCCTCCTGACTTCACCTTCACCATCAAGCAAATGACCAAACCTAGATGAACAAGGCTTGGGATAGCATGCTGAGAATAGTAATATACATACGTACATGCCTGGAAGTTAAAAGTAGCGTCAGCAAACAGCTGAAGCAGCTTGTGGTAGAAAGTTAGGGGATCCCACAACCAAATGATGAGATTCTATTTGGTGTCTCTGCCAAATTCAATCATGAATGGAGCAGAGCATCCTCCTCCAGTTAATTACTTAATTGCCCAGCAAAAGAATCACAAGGCTGAATGTTCAAGGTTACACATCCTATCAGAAAGACAGGTGGACAGAAAATAAAGGAAATAGATTTGTTCCTTAGCAAGTGGTGACATAGGAGCAGAAGTAGAGCTGAGAAACTGCAAGGGTAAAAATGGGAGTTATTTACAGGCCCCCAAAAAGTAGCCAGGATATAGGATACAAGTTACATCAGGAGATGCAATAACCATGCACGAAAGGAATGTTACGGTGGTCATGGGGGATTTCAGTATAATAATAATAATAATATATTTATTTTATATAGCGCCTTAACACATGCACAAAGCGCTTTACAAATACAATTAACATAGAAACAAACAGACAAACAGACAAACTATCCTGACGGAAAAGCGGCGAATAATCAACGCCAGCGTCCTCTCACGTCAGGGTCCGGCAGTAGACATTAAAGAACACAAGACACACAGATACAATTTTTTACACAAAACAGCCATCACAGTGATTGCTCTAGGCATACCCTCACTGTGATGGAAGGCAAAGTCTTATCTCCTCCTCGTTCTTCTCCCGTGGCGCCACGAGGTGATCGAGGCTCCCAACCCCTTGAAGCCCCCACCGGGCGATGGAAAGTCCCAGGGCCGAGGTAGACTGGAAAAATCAGGTTAGTACTGGACTCCAAGAGAGAATTTGTAAAGTGCAGATGGTTTCTTAGAGCCTACCAGGCAATTGTGGATTTGGTGTTATGTAATGAACCGGATTTGATAAGGGAGCTCAAGGTAAAGGAACCACTAGGAGGTAGCGACCATAAGATTCAACCTGCAATTTGAGACAGAGAAAATGTGGTGGATGTTTATGTGAACTTTTATGTAGTTGTGTGTCTTGTTGCTTTTTTCCTAGTATGGCTGTATGGTAAATCGAATTTCACTGTACCTTAATTGGTACACGTGACAATAAAATACCTCTGAACCTTTGAAATTGGATATGTCGGTATTACAACTGAACAAAGAGGACTATAGAAGCACGAGGGAGGAGCTGGCTAAAGTTGACTGGAAAGGGACATCCCTGCCTTAAAATTTTCCAATGAATTCCAGATTCACCACCCTTTAACTAAAGAAATTCCACCTCATCTCCTTCCTAATGGAACATCCATTAATTCTGAGGCTGTGACCTCTGGTCCTAGACTCTCCTACTAGTGGAAACATCCTCTCCACACCCACTCTATCCAGGCCTTTCACTATTCGGTAAGTTTCAATGAGGCCCCCCACCTCTTCATAAACTCCAGTGAATAGAGGCCCAGTGTCATCAAACGCTCATCATATGTTAACCCACCCATCAACCAATATACTTCACTCACTTGATAGCAATTAACAACAGTGTGTCACATCCAGCAACGGGTATAGGCTCAAACTATAATGACAAACGTGTGCCCTCCAGTCTTAGTCTTGGCAAGTGTTAAGTTTGAGTGTAGAACTGCACAATCCAAGCATGCACAGAAATCCCATCCGGTTCTTCATGTTCCACATGAAGGTGCTAGGAGCTAGGGAGGGCAAAATGGGAGCAGTTGGTATTGAGCAAGTCCACAGATGACATGTGGAAGTCATTTAAAGGCAAGCTGATCAAAGTGCAGGATCAGAATGTTCCAGTAAGGAGGAAGGTTAAGAAAAGGTGCCAAGGTAAGGGAACTGTGGTGACCAAGGTGGTTGTAAAATTTGTAACCCAAAAAGGAGGCTGCAAACTTGGTCGGGAAGAAAAAGGAAGCATATGTCAGGTTTACAAAGTTGGCATCAGATGGGGAATATAAAGGGAGTAGGAAAGAACTCGAGTGGGTGATTAGAAAGGCCTAAAGGGCCATGAAATGTCACAGGCAATTTGCCAATAAATGAAATAATACCCCCAAGACTTTTTACCCGCATGTTAAAAACACGAGTATAACCAGGGAGAAGGTAACAGAGGAAATCTATGCTTGGAGTTGGAGGATGTAGGCGAGGTACTAAACGAGTACTTTGCATCTGTATTCACTGAGAAAGATTTGGAGGACAGCGAGATTAGTGTGGAGAATACAAATATTCAAGGACACTTTGAAAATAGAGGATGAGGTGTTGCCGAGGCTCTTGAAGAGCATTGAGATAGATAAGTCCCCAGAGCCTGGTGGGATCTATCCTGGGTGGCAAGAGAGATTGTGGGGGCGTGGACAAGGATCTTTATTTCTTCTCTAGCCATAGGTGAGGTTCCAGAGGATGGAGAATGGCCATGTTGTTCCTTTGTTTAAGAAAGGAAACAAAAGATACAGCAAGATTCAGATCAGCTGCAGAAATGGGCAGAGAAATGGCAGATGCTGTTTAACCCGAGCAAGTGAGATATTGCACTTTGGGAGGTTGAATGCACACAGTTAATGGCAAGACCCTTAACAGCATTGTTATACCGGGGGATCTTGGAGTCCAAGTTCATAGCTCACTGAAGGTGGCAGCACAAGTAAATAGGGTGGTAAAGAAAGCGTATGTTATGCTTGCCTTCATTGCTAGGGGCATCGAGTACAAGAGTCAGGAAGTCACCATGCAGCTCCACATTCGGAGTACTGCGTGCAGTTCTGGTCGTCACATTACAGGAAAGATGTGGAGGCTTTGGAGAGAATGCAGAGGTTTACCAGAATGCTGCCTGGATTAGAATATTTCAGCTACAGGGATAGGTTGGATGGAATGTCAAAGGATGTGGGTAGACCACAAAACCATTTAAAATTATGAGCGGCATAGACCATCAGAATCTTTTCCCCAGGGTGGAAATGTCCGAGGGCATTACTATAAAGTAAGAGGGGGAAAGTTTAATGGAAATGTGTAGGGCAAGTTGGGGTTTTTTTAACGCAGAGAGTGGTGGGGGCCTGGAACACATTGCTAGGGGTGGCTGTGGAGGCAGAAAGAATTGTGGGTTTAAGGGGCTTTTAGATAGGCACATGGAAGTGCAAGAAATAGATGAATATAGATCATGTACAGGCAGACAAGATCAGTTTAACGTGGCATCATGTTCGGTACAAACATTGTGGGAAGAAGGGATGGCAAGCCCACTATTAAATGATATTATTTTCTATATCCTGTCACAATACCCACTTTGGGCTCCACGTCGAAAACTCATTATAGCCTTTGTCCAAGCACGGGCAAAAATGCCAAATTCCACATGAGACAAGACGGAAGTAATTGCATTGGAATCAAAACAGCATTTGGCATACCTTGTTATCAAGGAGCTTTAGTAATATTGATTAATATGGGACTCAAAATTAGCTCCAATAACATTAAGTAACATGGAAAGTTCAGTGATTGTAATGCTTATCAGAAAGAAAGACAGCTGCGTTGTTGATGGTGGTAAATCATCTCAGGACAATGGCATTGCAGCACTAAAGGACAGTGTGCTACATCCACAATTTGGAAACTGGGATGCTTATTAATGATTATTATTTACAAATCAAAAAGTTGTAATGGGAAACAAAATATTTCTGCCGACATGCAGCAAGATCCAGATAATAATCAGCCTAGGCCGGACATGCAGCAAAATATGTTTACTCCACACAACTGCCAGACAGTGATCGCTGGTTACGTTTAGGTTCATTATTGTTACATGTGAAAAGCTTTGTTTTGCATCTCATCCAATGTAATGGCAACTTTCCAACTTTTCCAGTGACTTCTATTCCAAATGCCATTACTACACAGGGTGTCGGAGTGATCTTACGCAGACCCAACAGAACAGAACTTCCAGTCGTTTTTTTCCTGTTTAATTAGTTGTTTATTGAAGTAGCTGTACAAACAAGGAGATGGACATACCAGGCTATACTTATTTCGCATACAAGTCGTAGCTGGCTGCTCTGTCCCTGGTCTCAGGTCTTTCCAGTCTGTCCAGGTCTGGTAAGAACTATATACTCTCCCTCCCTGTATCTGGCTCCTCCCAGTCCCTTATGCCCATACATATATATACACCACCCTGTACATCCAATGACCGCCCCCAAGTGTCCAAAATAAAACGGCAAGATATATCTAGACAAAATAATCATATGCCAACAGTATCTAGCCTAAACATAAATGGGTCCTACATCCAATAAGAGATCGGGTTGGTTAAGGCGGACTGAGCGAAGGTGTTGAGCGAAACGATCGCCGAGCCTGTGTTTGGTCTCGCCGATGTAGAGAAATTGACATCTAGAGCAGCGGATACAATAGACGAGGTTGGGGGAGGTGCAGGTGAACCTGTGTCTCACCTGGAAAGACTGTTTGGGTCCTTGGATGGAGTTGAGGGGGGAGGTAAAGGGACAGGCGTTGCATCTCCTGCGGTTGCAGGGGAAAGTGCCCGGGAAGGGGGTGGTTTTGGTAGGAAGGGACGAGTGGACCAGGGAGTTACAGAGGGAACGGTCTCTGCAGAATGCAGAAAGGGGAGGAGATGGGAAGATGTGGCCAGTAGTGGGGTCCGGTTGGAGATGACGGAAAGGTTGGAGGATGATTTGTTGGATACGCTGGCTGATGGGATGGAAGGTGAGGACAAGGGGGATTCTGTCCTTGTTACGAATGGGGGGAGGGGGGAGCAAGAGTGGAGCTGCGGGATATAGAGGATGCCCTAGTGAGAGCCTCATCTATAATGGTGTAAGAAAATAACTGCAGTTGCTGGTACAAATCGAAGGTGTTTACACAAAATGCTGGAGTAACTCAGCAGGCCAGGCAGCATCTCAGGAGAGAAGGAATGGGTGACGTTTCGGGTAGAGACCCTTCTTCAGACTGAAGAAAGGTCTCGACCCGAAACGTCACACATTCATCATCTATAATGGGAGAGGGGAAGCCCCGTTTCCTGAAGAATGAGGACATCTCTGATGCCCTAGTGTGGAACACCTCATCCCGGGCGCAGATGCGGCGTAGACGAAGGAATTGGGAGTAGGGGATAGACTTTTTGCAGGAGTCAGGATGGGAAGATGTGTAGTCCAGATAGCTGTGGGAGTCACTGGGTTTGTAGTAGATGTCAGTCACTAGTCTGTCTGTGTCAAAATGTGGTCGTAGAGTAGGAGGGCAGGAGAAAGTGTTACTGCTATCCAAAAGTTTCGCAATTTCTTCTTTTTGACTCCAGCATCTTCCCACTATAATTTCCCACTTTCTCTCTCGCTCCTTTCTTAAAAAGTGGGATAACATTAGCTACCCTCCAATCCACAGGAACTGATCCTGAATCTATAGGACATTGGAAAATGATCACCAATGCGTCCACGATTTCTAGAGCCACTTCCTTAAGTACCCTGGGATGCAGACCATCAGGCCCTGGGGATTTATCAGCCTTCAGTCCCATCAGTCTACCCAACATTTCCTGCCTAATGTGAATTTCCTTCAGTTCCTCCGTCACCCTAGGACCTCTGTCCACTAGTACATCTGGGAGATTGTTTGTGTCTTCCTTAGTGAAGTCAGATCCAAAGTACCTGTTCAACTCATCTGCCATTTCCTTGTTCCCCATAATAAATTCACCTGCTTCTGTCTTCAAGGGACCCACATTTGTCTTAACAATTTTTTTCCTCTTCACATTTTGTTTCCTGTCCAATGTCTGCAAGAAGCTTTTACTATCCTCCTTTATATTCTTGGCTAGCTTACATTTGTACCTCATCTTTTCTCCCCGTATTGCCATTTTAGTTATCTTCTGTTGCTCTTTAAAAGAGCCCCAATCCTCTGGCTTCCCGCTCATCTTTGCTATGTTATACTTCTCTTTTAGTTTTATACTGTCCTTGACTTCCCTTGTCAGCCATGGTCACCTCTTACTACCCTTAGAATCTTTCTTCCTCGTTGGAATGAACTGATCCTGCACCTTCTGTATTATTCCCAGAAATACCTGTCATTGTTGTTCCACCGTCTTCCCTGCTAGGGTCTCTTTCCAGTCAACTCTGACCAGCTCCTCTCTCATGCCTCCATAGTTCCCCTTGCTCAACTGCAATACTGACACTTCCAATTTTCCCGTCTCCCTCTCAAATTGTAGATTAAAACATCATATTATCATCACTACCTCCTAATAGCTCTTTTACCTTGAGTTCCCTTATCAAATCCAGTTCATTCCACAACACTAAATCCAGAATTGCCTTCTCCCTGGTAGGCTCCAGTACAAGCTGCTCTAAGAATCCATCTTGGAGGCACTCCACAAACTCCCTTTCTTGGGGTCCATTACCAAGCTGATTTCCCCAGTCTACCTGCATGTTGAAATCTCCCATAACCACTGTAGCATTACCTTTGCGACATGCCAATTTTTATCTCTTGATTCAACTTGCACCCTATATCCAGGCTACTGTTTGGGGGCCTGTAGGTAACTCCCATTAGGTCTTTTTACCCTTACAATTCCTCAGTTCTGTCCATACTGATTCTACAGCTCCTGATTCTATGTCACCCCTTGCAAGGAACTGAATATCATTCCTTACCAACAGAGCAACCCCACCCCCTCTGCCCACCTGTCTGTCTTTTCGATAGGTCGTATATCCCTGAATATTCAGCTCCCAGCCCTGGTCCTCTTGCAGCCATGTCTTTGTAATTCCCACATCATACTTGCCAATATCAAACTGAGCCTCAAATTCATCCACTTTATTTTTTATACTTCGCGCATTCAAATACAACACTTTAACTTCGGTATTCACCTCCCCTCTCACACCAGTCACTATTGGCCCTGACCTCACTCTCTTATCCCTTCTCGAACTTTCCTTCCCATTAATTCGGGAGTCTTTTGCAACTTTTCCTATAATCACTTCCCCTTTAACTCCATCTTTATATTCCCAATTTGTCAATCCCTCCCCCCACTATTTTTATGAACACAAGTAACAGAACTTGAGGCTGAGTGGTCTGCAGTGAGGGAACATGAAGAACCTGGTAGGATAATCTCTGTATTCTTGGATTGTGCTGATCTATCACTCAAATTCAATAGTGCGCACGACAAAGGAACAAGCTTACTCGGTAACTTATTCAACAAGTCGGGGGCAAGTTTGGCCGAAGGGCCTGTTTCCACACTGTATCACTCTATGACTCTATAACAACTTTTGTGACACTCCTTTTAACAATGTAACAGCATGGCATGAGTGCATATTATCTACAATGGAATTGCAGATTGGATGCAGCCCCATCCATCAAACAGATCAGCTTCCCCACCATCAACTCTGTCTACACTTCATGCAGCCTCTGAAAAGCAGCCAACATAACCAAGGATTTTTTTTCACCCCAGCCTTTCCCTCTTCTGCCTTCTCCCATCGGGCAAAATATACAAAAGCTTGAAAACACCTACCACTAGATTCAAGAACAGCTTCTTCCCTGCTGAAATCAGACTACTGAATGGCCCTCCCATAAGCTAGGGTGCATTCCCAACTTCCAACCGACCTCATTGCAGACATTGTACATTTTCTCTAACATAAGACTACAATTCTCTAACAATATATTCTGCACTCTGGTATTTCACTTTGCACTATGTGTTGTGCTTATGTATGACTTGATTGTTCTCATGTACAGTATGATTCGACTGGATAGCATGCAAACAAAGCTTCTCACTATATCTTGGTACACGTGGCAATAATAAACCAATACAAAAACAATACTAAATAGAGGCCCTTGTGAGTCAAGTATAGATGTTTGTATAATCCACATAAAATGTTAACAAGGAACACGATAAAGACATTCTGCATCCAAATTATTCTGAATGGTTTGACGGTTCAATACCGAGTTAATTATTTACATCTTACCTAACTAAAAATACTTCCACGTTCATGTTTATTTTTCAGCCACCCTTTTCTGATCACTTCCATAAATGTTCCAACTCACCTCATGTACGCCCAAAGTACATTGCTTCTACACAAACAGATTTACGTCAGGAAATCTAAGCAAACAAATCAGCTTTATATACATTGGAATCATGCCCAAGGATGCATTACAGCTGAAAAGGTAAGATCCTGAAAAATCTATGATTCAGTTATTTGTATGCAGCCTTTATTATTAGGCAGTTTGTTAATAGACAATAGACAATAGGTGCAGGAGGAGGCCATTCTGCCCTTCGAGCCAGCACCGCCATTCATTGTGATCATGGCTGAGAACAAGGATGACTTACTTCCACTTTAGTCTTTGGGATTCTGAGGTGGCTGTAGTGGGAATTGAAAACTCTTCCAAAGATGGGGCATGCAGGTGCGTAGTTTTCAAGATGCTGCACTCTTTTCACCTTTTCAATATGTTCCCAATATCAACTTGGCTCCTATTCAAGACTATTAGGGGTGCTGCACCAATGCAGGAGGGGTTTGGGCCCAACGGGTCCACTTGATCTAGTATATCTATCTTATCTTAATACTACTAAAACTCAGATATGTATGTATATTTGTAACAGTGATTTCGGCTGATTGCGGCAAAACGGTGAACCGTAGCGCCACAATTTTTGCACTGCCTTAATCACACCGCTGGACGCTTGCCGAAAATGATATTTTTATTTAATTCGGTCGTATATTTTTTAAGTTACAGAGGTAGAGGTTTAAAAGTCAAAACTTTTTTTCTCTCAGTTATTTCGGCTGATTTCGGCAAAACGGTGAACCGTCGCGCCACGGTTTTTGCACCGCCTTAATCGCCAGTCTCCCGGACGACCGGCCGTGATATTTTCATTTAATTTGGTCGTATATATTTTAAATTACAGAGGTTTAAAGTTTAAAGTTTAGACATTTTATTTTTAACTGATTTATTGGTCTTCAGCGTCACAATGCCCCTGTGAGATGAGCTCGAGCTGACCCCCCTGCCCTCCCCCCCGCGGTATTCAGCATGTGACGTCACAATGGACAAGCAGCTGCTATTGTGTGTCTACTCTGCTATGGGGCTGTGAGATCGTGGGGAAAGGGGAGTTGTGGGGAGAGTAAGAGTGGGGCTGGGGGAGGAGAGAATGGGGGGTGTGGGAATGGGCCAAACCCCCCTCCCTCCTTCCCGGTTACAATGGAAACCCTACGAGGACGGGCCCAACGGGCCCACTTGGCCTAGTATATTACTAAAACCCTCATCTTGTATTTTTGTGGGTTTGTGGATATATTTGTTCCCAAAATGCAGCCAAAGCAGTACACTGTAGCGCATCAATTTTAGGCCCACCTTACTCACCATTGGCATGCAGTTCAAATGGTTGTTATATTTTAAAGGTTATTCACTTTCTAAACTTTAAAAATCATTTCTTAAACTTTAACAAATCCCTTTTCAACTTGCCCTGCCCTTCAGCCGCGCCTGCCTCCGCTTTCGACGTCACAATGGGAGAAGGTCCGCGCGCGCACTTGGGAGCTCGGAGGGGGTGGGGGACCCACTCGAGTGATGGCCAATCGGGGGGGGGGGGGGGGTGAGGAGCGCTCTCCTGCTGCTGGTTGCACGGGGCCGGGGCGAGTTGCTCCCTCTCCCCTTTCCTCTCCCCCGCCCCTGGCCACGGGAGATTTTAAGGGGGGTTGGAGTGGGTGAGGAGGGGATGGAGGGGGTTTGGAGTGGGTGAGGGGAGAAAGGGGGTTGAGGGGGGATGGTGGGTGAGGGGGAATGGAGTGGGTTTGGGGGAGAGGGGGGGAATAAGGGGGGTCGAGGGAGGATGGAGTGGGTGAGTGGGGGGATAAGGGGGGTTATGGGTGGGGATGGAGTGGGTATGGGGGGGAAGGGAGGAGTGGGGAGGGGAGGATGCTAGACCAATGCAGGAGAGGTTTGGGGGGTTGAGAGGGTGGAGTGGGTGAATGGCTGAGAGGGGAGGGGGGTTGAGGGGGATGCAGTGGGTGAGTGGGGATAAAGGGGGTTGAGGGGGTTGGAGCGGGTTAGTGGGGAGGGGGAGGCGGGGAGGAGAACGTGCTAGACCAATGCAGGGGAGGTTTGGGCCCAACGGGTCCACTCGGGCTAGTATGAACCAAATGCAGGCAAATGGGTATAGCTGAGATGGGGCATTTGGTCAGCACGAGCGACTTCGGCCAGAGGGTGTGTTTCCGTACCGTATTATTCTATGACTTTAGCTGGTCATATGCAAGAATTACAATAAAAAGTGGGATTCAGAATTCCCGTCCCACTGGAAAATGTGAGCACATCTGCCATATCCCTATACCTAACCTCTTCCTGCCACTTCACCTCCATCCTCTGCTGCCCACCCAGTCTGAAGAAGGGTCTCGACCCGAAATGTTTTTTTTTGTGTCTATCTTCACCCAGTGATTTCTTCCTGTAACAGACGTAGAAATAGGAAAATCTGTTTGAGTAGTCTGGTGTCAGACACACAAACAACATAACCTGCCTAATAGAACTGACTAGAGAGTAACTTGGGCCTTGTTGCTGGGATGTTGATACGAGTTTACTTATCCTCAAAATGAATCTGAAGTATTTGGTAGAGGGTCTTGATCCTGCTGATGTTGAATGCAAAGCTTCTTGTACCCTTCAGCGATCGTTTCAACAATGGCTTGGCGCGTGGACGACCAGCATGCACGAACAAAAGTGTTGCCTGCATACTGCAGTGTAACTACTAAGGTTGAAGTGACCTTGGTTCTGGAGTGTAGTCACTACAGATTTAACAAGTTCCCATTAATTCTGAAGATTTGCTCCTGAATGGCGGGACTATCATATGTTGAAAGACTGGAGCGACTAGGCTTGTATACACTGGAATTTAGAAAGATGAGAGGAGATCTTATCGAAACATATAAGATTATTAAGGGGTTGGACACGTTAGAGGCAGGAAACATGTTCCCAATGTTGGAGGAGTTCAGAACAAGGGGCCACGGTTTAAGAATAAGGGGTATGCCATTTAGAACTGAGATGAGGAAAAACCTTTTCAGTCAGAGAGTTGTGAATCTGTGGAATTCTCTGCCTCAGAAGGCAGTGGAGGCCAATTCTCTGAATGCATTCAAGAGAGAGCTAGATAGAGCTCTTAAGGATAGCGGAGTCAGGGGGTATGGGGAGAAGGCAGGAACGGGGTACTGATTGAGAATGATTAGCCATGATCACATTGAATGGCGGTGCTGGCTCAAAGGGCCGAATGGCCTCCTCCTGCACCTATTGTCTATTGTCTCTCATGGAACGTTTGTTGAACGCAAAGCACAGAATTACATTTGGATTCATATTACTACCCACAGCATTTTCATATCTCAAAGCGACGATTCCTCAGGTTGCCAGTATCCTTGTTTTTTTTCCATCTTTATATTCTATTGCAATTTGTTTGGTTGGCTACAGCAAAGCAGTAGGCATTGTCTTTATGGACTTCGAGATAATTGTTAGGATTCTCCGGAAGGTTAGATTGCATGGGATCCAGAGACCTAGCCAATTGGATGGAGGATTGGCTTTGTGGTAGAAACAGAGGGTGATGGTGAAAGGTTGTTTTTCAGACTGAAGGACTATGACTAGTCATATGCCTTAGGGATCGTTGCTCGGCCCCTTTATTTTTTGAGGTTTATAGCAACAATTTGGATGCTAATGTACAAGGCGTGATTGGTAAGTTTGCAGATGACACTAAAGTGGGTGGTACCATGGGTAGCAAAGATGGTTATCATAAATTATAGCAGGATCTTGATCAGCTTAGCAAATGGGATAAGGAATGGTTAATGGAGTAAATTCAGAGAAGCGCGAGGCATTGTATTCTGGGAAGTTAAATCAGCACAGGACCCATTTAGAGAATGAAAGGACCTTGGGGTGTGTCGTAGAGCAGAGGGATCTAGAAGTGCAGGTGGACAGTTTCTTGAAAGTAGTGTCTCAGGTGGTTGCATCGGCTATTTTCTATGGAGTTGTCTGCATGAGCAGCAGCATCTCAGCGGCAGAAGGGAAGAGACTCAACAAGCTGGTCACGAAGGCCAGCTCTGACCTGGGTTGCCCCCTCGACTCAGTGCAGGTGGTGGGAGAGAGGAGGATGATGGCAAAGCTAACATCGCTGCTGGACAACGACTCCCACCCCATGCAGGACACTGTCACTGCACTGAGTAGCTACTCAGTGACAGACTCCTTCACCCCAAGTGCCTGAAGGAGATATAGGAGGTCCTTCCTTCCTGCTGCTGTGAGACTGCACAATCAGCACTGCTCCCAGCAGACGAGTCAACAATAACAGCTAAGAACACAGAAAACTGATGACAATTTATGTATCTTTTATTTATAATGAATGATCTCTTGCTCTCTTGTTATCCACTTTGCTGCTGTAACACTGTAAATTTCCCGGTGTGGGACAAATAAAGGAATATATTATTATTATTATTATTATTAGGTAGATAGAGTGGTCAAGAAAGCTTTTGGTACATTGGCCTTCATCAGGGTATCGATTATAGCAGTTGGGATGTCATGTCACAATTGTACCATACGTTGGTGAGGCTGCATTTGGAGGATTGTGTTCAGTTTTGGCTATCCTGCTGTGGGAAAGATGGTGTTAAGCTGGAAAGAGTGCAGAGACGATTTCCATTGATGTTGCTAGGACTTGAAGGCCTGAGTTATAGGAGAGGTTGGGCACGCTAGGACTATATACCTTGGGGTGCAGGAGGATGAGGGGCGATATTAGAGGTGAATAAAATCTTGATGGGAATAGAAAGAGTGAATGAACAGTGAAGGAGTTTCAGGACTGAAAGGGTTAAGCATGAGTGCAGAGGAGCGTGTCCTAACATGAGGGGCTTTGTTTCAAGGGTGCTGGTGATGAAAGGGGTGGGACCTCCCCCCCCCCCCCCCCCCCCCGGTATAAATAAGCACGGCTTTGAATCGGATCTTTGTGTGGGACGACGAGGGACAGCGAGTATGTAAACATACTCGGGTTGTTTTCCCACACCCACATGCGTGAATAAAAAGGTATTGTTACTTTCTTAAGGTGTCTAATGTGGTTTGTTGCCTGATAGCGCGGATTGAACTTAAACAACAGGGTCTATTACCCAGCATTGGGGAATCAAGAGGTCTAGGTTTAATAAGAACCCATGGGGCAACATTTTCACAGAGAGGGTTGTAGGTATGTGGAATGAGCTGTCAGAGGAGATAGTGATGCAGGTACTATAATGGCATTTAAAACTCATTTGGATAGGTACATGGATAGGAAAGGTTTGGAGGGATATGGACCCAAAGCAGACAGCTGGGACTAATGTAGATGTGACATCTTGGTCGACATGAGCAAGTTGGGCGAAGGTTCTGTTTCCATGTTGTATGACTATGACTCTAAGTCTGTTCAAACTATGGCCCATGGAACTGAAGGCTTCACTCGTGGATAGCAGCCAAATCAGTTTTACTTGTGCTTATATTTCTTTCCAGTTTATTTCTTCCTTTGAATGACTGCTCTTCGCGCATCTCTCTCATTGTTGAAAAACCCAAAGTACAATCGTTAAAATTCGCTTGCTCGGCTATGTAATATAAAAATTAAAAGGGAAATCGATTTAAACTTCACAAACAAAACTCTCAAGATTCTCAGTGTGCGCCACACAATTGGCCATTAACAAGGTCAAGTTATTCCCAAGTCTGATCTTCAGTCTAATTTATCTAACTTTAGTTAGTTTAGTGGTCCAATACAACAGATTATTTTCCAAAGATAAGAAATGTAAACTTGGTTAGAATTTACTGCTCTCAATTGTAATTTATTTATATATTGACCTACTTAATTTGTAACATGGTGGAAATTGCAGATCCCACACAATCAGACGTCTATTGTAATTCAGCAGATTCCCTGGTCTACAAGCCTACATTTCAAAAGGTCATCTGCAGTCCAACTCCACAAATCTCTGCATAGGAAGGAACTGCAGATGCTGGTTTGCACGGAAGATAGACACAAAATGCTGGAGTAACTCAGAGATGCTGCCTGGCATGCTGAGCTACTCCAGCATTTTGTGTCTATCCACGAGTCTCTGGCCTTCTTCCCCAGTGACTTTTAGTTTACCACGACTTAAATGCGGCATTATTTATACACTTATGCAAAAGGTCAGGTTCCTCTGAAAATACCCCACTACTGACCAATAACGTGTTGTGCTTGGGGATGTGAACAGCCACATGGCTTAAGTTCAGGAGTGAAAGTTGCACTAACAAAAGAAAATTATCTTCAACATGCAATTATCAATTTTAACTGCAGTATTATCATTATCATAATATTATTATATGCCCCCCCCCCCCCCTAAAATCATGCTCAACACTACATACATAACGAACTAACAACGTCACATTAACACCTCCTCAGGTGCACAATAGTGAGCACAGCAAGGAAATGCAATCTGTAAAATTAAAATACACGAATGAACATTAAGAGAATAAAAGATTACAAAATCGAAACAGGAGCAGCCATTTGGCCCTCCAAATATGTGCAACCATACTTCACGATGGTAGTTATCTTCAATCACACTGCCGTTATCCAACATTATCCCCACATCTCCTGCTTCCCTTAATATTTTATTAAGGGTTTGAATGGGCGGTCACGGTGGCGCAGCGGTAGAGTTGCTGCCTTACAGCGAATGCAGCGCCGGAGACTCGGGTTCGATCCTGACTACTGGTGCTGTCTGTACGGAGTTTGTACGTTCTCCCTGTGGGTTTTCTCCGAGATCTTTGGATTCCTCCCACGCTCCAAAGACGTACAGGATTGTAGGTTAATTGGCTGGGCAGAAGTAAAAATTGTCCCTAGTGGGTGTAGGATAATGTTAATGTGCGGGGATCGCTGGGCGGCGCGGACCCAGTGGGCCGAAGGGCCTGTTTCTGCGCTGTATCACTAAATCTAAATCTAAAAAAATCTAAAATGCCATCACCTCCTACCAGACGAATCCAGGAGGCAGCTCAAGCGACAGCGAAGCATCACTCCCTGATCTACGCACGCTTTGATAGGGAGAACACCGATGTGCCTTCCCGAGCCACCATACACCCAGATGGTATTACAGTCACAATCACAGAGGCCATTGTCAGAAGATCCTTCAGGGGGGTGAACCCTCGGAAACTGCCTGGACCTGATGGTATACCCGGTCGAGTTCTCAAAACCTGTGCAGACCAACTGGCTGGGGTTTTTGCAGACATTTTCAACCTCTCACGACTGAGGTCTGAGGTTCCCACCTGCTTTAAGAGAGCATCAATAATACTAAGCCCAAGAAGAGTAAGGTGATGTGCCTCAACGACTATCGACCAGTGGCACTAACGTCTGTGGTGATGAAGTGCTTTGAGAGGTTGGTTATGGTGGATATCAACTCCTACCTCAACAAGAACCTCAACCCACTATAGCTTGCCTACCGTCACAACAGGTCAACGGAGGATGCGATCTCACTAGCTCTCCACTCTGCACTGGACCACTTGGACAATAAAAACACTTGCATCAGGCTGTTGTTTATAGACTACAGTTCAGTGTTCAATACCATCATCCCATCCAAGCTGGTTACCAAGCTCACGGAACTGGGTCTCTGTGCATCCCTCTGCAATTGGATCCTCGACTTTCTCATCCACAGACAATAGTCTGTTCGAATTGGCAGAAATACTTCTTCCTCATTAACAATCAGTACGGGAGCACCTCAAGGCTACGTGCTCAGCCCCCCTGCTCTACTCACTCTATGCTCATGACTGTGTAGCTGGACACAGTGCGAACTCCATCTTCAAGTTCGCTGACGACACCAGTTGTTGGCCGAATTACAGTTGCCGATGACTCAGTTAGAGTACAGAAGTGAGATCGACCAATTGACCAAATGGTGCCAGCACAACAACCTGGCTCTCAGTAAAACCAATGAGCTAATTGTGGACTTTGGAAGAGGAAGGATGAGGACTCACAATCCTGTTTATATCAATGGGACGATGGTGTAGAGTCAAAAACTTCAAATTCCTGCGCGAGCATATTTGCGAAGATCTTTCCTGGACACAGCACACTGATGCAATTATAAATAAAGCACATCAACGCCTCAACTCCCGAGAAGATTAAGGAGATTCGATATGTCAAAGAGGAGTCTCTTGAACTTCTACAGGTGTACAGTAGAGAGCATATTGACTGGTTGCATTGTGGCCTGGTTCGGCAAATTGAACGTCCAGGTGCGGAAAAGACTGCAAAAAGTTGTGAACACTGCCCAGTCCATCACTGGCTCTGACCTCCCCACCATCGAAGGGATTTATTGTAGTCGCTGCCTCAAAAAGGCAGCCAGCATCATTAGAGACCCACACCATCCTAGCCGCACACTCATTTCACCACTGTCATCGGGAAGAAGATACAGGAGTCTGAAAACTGTAACGTCCAGGTTCAGGGACAGCTTCTTCCTTACAGCCATCAGGCTGTTAAACACTACAACCTCAAATAAGCTCTGAACTACAATAGACTATTATTATTATTATACTACTGTTTGTTTTTTGAGTATGTGTGTGTGTGTGTGTGTGTGTGTGTGTGTGTGTGTGTGTGAGAGAGTATATAATTTATACACTGAACTTTTTTCTCTCGTTTATCTGGGACTATGTTTACGTATTCTGTTGTGCTGCAGCAGGTAAGAATTTCATTGCTCTATCTGGGACATATGACAACAAAACACTCTTGACTCTATTTTAAAATCTATTGACCCATTTTGAACGACAGGGTAGAACCTCAGCAGCCCTCCTAGAAATTCAACTCAAAATGCAGTTCTCTCAAAGTTATGGAAGCAGAGCCATACAGCACGGAAACAGGCCCTTCAGTTCAATTCATTAATGCTGACCAAGATACCAATTCATTGATGCCGAATAAGCTAGTCCCAGTTGCCCGTGTTTGGCCCATTACCCTCTAAACCTATTTATGTACCTGTCCATATGACTTGATTTTATTACTGTGCCCATTTCAACTACTTCATCTGGCAGCTCGTTCCATATACCCATCACAATTTGTGTGCAAAGTTGCCTCTCAGGTTTCTATTAGATCTTTCCCTTCTCACCTTAAACCTACGGCCTTTAGTCCTTAATTCCCCTACCCTGGGAAAAAAAGACATTGCATTCACCATATCTATATTCCCTTCATGATTTTAACACGACACCACCGTGGTGGGCCAGATATCAAATAGTGACCTGAAGGAGTGCAGAAAGTAGATTGTGAATCTCATGACCTTGAAAGGAGAGAGTGATCAACATCAGGAAGCAAAGCAGTACATGTACCCCAGTATACATTGACGGAGTTGAATTAGATAGGAATAAATATCACCAGCAACTTGTCTTGGACTAGCTATATCAAAGCGATGGCCAAGAAAGCACACCAACGCCTCTATTTCCTTAGAAGGCCTAGGAAGCTCAGCATGTCCTCAGCAACTCTCACCAACTTCTACAGATGCGCCGGAGAAAGCACTTTATCGGGATGCATCACAGCATGGTTTGGGAACAGCTCCATCCAAGACCACAAAAAAGAGGTACAGAAGTGAGAAAATGCACACCTCCAGATTCAGGGACAGTTTCTTCCCAGCTATTATCAGGCAACTGGACTATCCCATCAACAACTGGAGAGCAGTCCCAAGCTACCTCCTTGAAAACCATGGGACTATATTAAATCGGACTTTACCTTGCACTAAACTTTATTCCCTTTATCATGTATCTGTAATCATGTACAGTCTTTCCGCTGACTGGTTAGCATGCAACAAAAAGCTTTTCATTGTACCTCAGTACATATGACAATAAATTAAATTAAACTATCCTCAGCCTCCTGATCTCCAAGGAATAAAGTCCTAGCCTGTCCAACCTCTCCCTCCCTGAATGAAAATGAAAATCAATTCTGTTCAGTGAAATGCAACATTGCTCATTTCCAGATCAGTGCCAGTCATAAAGCTCTGTAAACAGGACTTGCGGCCCACTTTGTCCATGCCAACCACGTTGGCACATTGGGCTGGTCCTTTTTGCCTGTATTTAGCGTATAGTCCTTCAAAGCCTTGTTATCGACTACCTGTCCAAATGTTATTTAGAGTCTTAATTGTGTCTGTTTCGAGGGTGATGTTCTTCCATGTTGACAGCTTCTAGAGCATTGTATGGGAAATCTGTGCAATGTGACGGTCCATTCTAGAATGACACGACTTTGCCAGCACAGAGCAAGATTGTGATACCTGCCAGGTAAGGCAATGGCCTTCATTGCAGCACCGCTCCCCCCACCCACACTGACCATCTGCCACAGACCAATGTTGATTTGCTTCCTCCAGGCAACACAATTCATCACACTACAATTTTTACTTTCCCAGGGTTTTCTTTTCTTGTTGTCCTCCACCAACACCCCCAGAACTAGCTGCTGGTTTTCCCAACCACCAAAGAGTTGATCACAATCTATACATTGTTACCATGTATACTACAGGAATGCAATGCGTCTCCGGCTCTCAATAGCCAGCAGGCTCAATCAGACATGTGGCCATTGTCCTACTCAGCAACCTACCCCAAAATTTCCAACCTCCATAAATCATACTGGTATCACATTGTGTGTCAATTTACAAAAAAAATCATGGTCAGTTGCATCCAGAGCCTTAATATCTGGCACAACAGAAATTTTCAGTAGAAGGCCAAACACAATCTGCTACTATATCAATGCTGGTCACAATGAAAGCACCGTAACGACACTAACCATTCTTCAAAAAGAGATTGTTACGCTAACAAAGATGAAGTAGATCTATGGTGATGCAGTTCCAATGAATGATTATGGAAGTCACTTATACAATAATAGAACGATGCAAAGAGTTACAGGTGTGCATTCCTGTTCTGTAATTCAAGTAGGAATTTCAAAAGTAGACGTGATAAAAAGCACCCATAAAGTCCACAGTTTAAGAATAAGGGGTAGGCCATTTAGAACGGAGATGAGGAAAAACTTTTTCAGTCAGAGAGTTGTGAATCTGTGGAATTCTCTGCCTCAGAAGGCAGTGGAGGCCAATTCTCTGAATGCATTCAAGAGGGAGCTAGATAGAGCTCTTAAGGATAGCGGAGTCAGGGGGTATGGGGAGAAGGCAGGAACGGGGTACTGATTGAGAATGATCAGCCATGATCACATTGAATGGCGGTGCTGGCTCGAAGGGCCGAATGGCCTACTCCTGCACCTATTGTCTATTGTCAACAGGATTCTTTGCCACAGTGGGATGCATTACTTTTTAAATCATGGAAGAAAATGATGCAGGTTAACTATCTCTACCATGTAATTTATGAATATCCCCCTCAAACTTCTTGACAACACCTTTCAGCATTCAAATATACAGAATTTGATTACACAGGTGAATCTAAAACTGGTTTCAGCTCAAATCAGTCATTTTCAGACAACTACAAAAAATGCCATCAACATAATATTGCAGAATTTTGGAAGGAAACCTAAAAAAAAGTTATATTCAAGTAACAAGAGTACTCATGAAATATTTGGATTACAGAATTGCAAGATCTCCAAATGCTTCATAATGCCAGTGAAGGTATTGTACAACTATTTTGCAACAAGCATCAAATTCACAATGCAAATCAGTTCCAGTGGCTAATTATACAAACACGAAAACCCCAGACCCACTGTGAAGTTACAAACACGACCACTCCCAATGTATCATACATTAGTTATATAGATCAGCAGCTGAGTGCCAATTTCTGACAGTTACGCTGGAAAACCTGCACATTCAGTGACTATTCATTCTCGGGAAGACTCTCAGATAGATGTTTCAGGCAATTTACAGTCTTGAACTAATGGAATGGAATTAATTATACTTCACTGCGAGCTTAAACAATCAAATGTTAAATGTATCTGATTACTGAAATATAAGCTGTGTTTATGATTTTTAATTTTAAGAGTGATCACTTAAATAATGCTTCCAAAGTTTGTGAAATCAGAGCCAAATCTAAAATGTTCAAAGTTCTGATGGGATAAACCGACCAATGTACAGTATATATTCCCTATTTTATCCAATTATGATGAACTATTAGAAGCAGGGTCTAATTTCTGAGTCTGTGATGTTAAATACTTGAGCTCAGTTTAAAATAAATTCTCTGCTACTTACCTCATAGAACAAATTTTAAAAATACTGCACAGGAACAGGCCTTCGGCCCACAACATCTGTGCAGAGCGTAATGCCAAGATAAACTAAAGTCACCTGCCTGCACATGATCCATACCCCTCCATTCCATGCAAATTTGCTTTTAAAGTCCGACTGAAACTATCTTTAGGACAAAGTAAACATAGATTAATTTTGCTTAATAGTGTTGATGGGATATGTTGGTCGGTTGGGCCAAAGGGCCTGTTTTCACACTGCATGACTCTATGGCTCTAAATGAATTGGCTTCGAATATTATTATCAAAGGAAACAACATTTGAAATATTTCACTGTAAAGGATTCCTTTTGCGTAAAGATTGAGCAAGAATGCTAAAGGCCACAAAGAAACACTGATAAATGGTCTAATGGCAATTTCATGGGTTGCACTTATTTTGCACAACTTCCTCTTAACCGTCGTACCTGACCACTTAGTTAAGATGCACTAGATGCAGTCCACCATGTTTTTGATCATCTCTCCTAACTTTGATCCTTTAGATTTTGGCACCCATTACTGGAAGGAGGGAGTCTGCGATGTTTTTAGGCATTGGTCATTCCAACATATTATTTTCTTGCCTTGCACTAAGTACTTTTGGTTTTCTTTTCGAACTAGTATTGTGATTATTAATTTATTGAATCTGTGTTTATTGTATGTTAAATCTAATATACAATATTACATTATTTGAATGTAAAATTATATATTATATATTATCTGTGTGCATTGCCTGCTGTGCTGCTTGCTGCAAGTAAGGGTTTCATTGTCCTGCCGTCGGTAGATTTGACAACTCAGTGGACTGGAGTCTCTTCTTGATCGGTAAAAGTTTATCTTTCGCAGCAAGTTCCACGTCGAACAACATCCCAACGAGAGTTTCGGGGCACTGATGAAACAAGCGCCTCTGGCCGCTTCCCTCCATTTGTTGCCGGGACCGCGTGTCCCTGCGGGGATCCACCTTGGATCCCCGGACACCTAACTGCACCCTCCTCCTCTGCCTCTGCACCTCCCTTGGGTGGAGGGCGGAGGGGGGAGAGGGAGGGCGGCGAACTGCGGGGAGATCTGACCCACCCCCAACAAATGAAAGCAGAGTTGCGGCCTGGCCTTCGGGTGCAGGGAGGCCGTGGTCCCCCCTCCCCCTCCCGCTTCCACGGCGGCCTAACACCCCGGCCCGATCCACGGCCTCGCCTGATCTCCTCTCCCCCCCTCGACCGGGGGGGGGGGGGGAGACGATCGCCGTCCATCCGTCCCCCTTCCCTTCCCCTCACCTTCCTCGGTGCTCTCCATCGTGTCGGGAGAGGCGGCGGCGGTGACTGCGGCCTGCAGGCGGGGCTGGGGCTGAGCCCCACGGACTCTCTCTTCGGGCTTGCGGCCCCTCGGGTCGAGTCGGGCCGGGTCGGGTCCCGCCGCCGGAGTCAGTCAGTCAGTGAGTGAGTGGGGGGGGAGTGGAGGGAGGAGGGGAGAGCGACGAAAAAGGCGCAGCACCATTTACGGCCGAGCGTCTGCGCCCGCGCGGCCCACAGCGCCTCCCGGAGGCGGCCTTGGCCTTGTCCCCGCCCCTCCGCCAGGCCGCGTCGCGTCGCGTCGCGCTCCGCCAGGCCGCTCAACTTCGGGCGGGGTGGGCTGGAGCGGCCGGACCTCCCTCCTCCAGCGCCGGCCGACGTGCACGGAGAGAGTCGCACCCACACCCGGCACCTCTTCAGTGATGAGAATGGGTTTTAGGAACTAGGGGTACTAGTTCACTCCGTGAGGCTGAGGTTGGGAAGGAGGGGGGGAGGGGAGGTTTATGTGCGGTCATACCCATGTAAGAGCACAAGAATGCATAACTTGTTTATTGTGTATTATATGTCATAGCTGCTTTCTGGCATCTCTCTCTCTCTCTCCCTCTCTCCCTCTCTCCCTCTCTCCCTCTCTCCCTCTCTCCCTCTCTCCCTCCCTCCCTCCCTCCCTCCCTCCCTCCCTCCCTCCCTCCCTCCCTCCCTCCCTCTCTCTCTCCCTCTCTCTCCCTCTCCCTCTCTCTCGCTCTCTCTCTCTATCTCAAAATATCCCATAATGGCATATAATCTCCATTGTTTAATGTGCGGTCATACCCATGTATGACCAAGAATGCATAACTTCCTTCTCTCCCGAGATGCTGCCTGACCTGCTGAGTTACTCCAGCATTTTGTGCATAACTTCTTTATTGGGTATTTATTATATTGTTTATTGTGTATTATATGTCATAGCTGCTTTCTGGCATCTCTCTCTCTCTCTCTCTGTTTACATTACAAAATAACATATAACATATAACAACTACAGCATGGAAACAGGCCTGTCCGGCCCTACCAGTCCACGCCGACCATTCTCCCTGACCTAGTCTCATCTACCTGCACTCAGTCCATAACCCTCCAATCCCCTCCTATCCATATACCTATCCAATTTACTCTTAAATAATAAAATCGAGCCAGCCTCCACCACTTCCACCGGAAGCCCATTCCATACAGCCACAACCCTCTGAGTAAAGAAGTTCCCCCTCATGTTACCCCTAAACCTTTGTCCCTCAATTCTGAAGCTATGTCCCCTTGTTGGAATCTTCCCCACTCTCAAAGGGAAAAGCCTACCCACGTCAACTCTGTCCGTCCCTCTCAAAATTAAAAAAACCTCTATCAAGTCCCCCCTCAACCTTCTACGCTCCAAAGAATAAAGACCCAACCTGTTCAACCTCTCTCTGTAGCCTAAGTGCTGAAACCCAGGCAACATTCTAGTAAATCTCCTCTGTACCCTCTCCATTTTGTCGACATCCTTCCTATAATTTGGCGACCAGAACTGCACACCATACTCCAGATTCGGCCTCACCAATGCCCTGTACAATTTCAACATTACATCCCAACTTCTATACTCGATGCTCTGATTTATAAAGGCAAGCATACCAAACGCCTTCTTCACCACCCTATCCACATGAGATTCCACCTTCAGGGAACAATGCACAGTTATTCCCAGATCCCTCTGTTCCACTGCATTCCTCAATTCCCTACCATTTACCCTGTACGTCCTATTTTGATTTGTCCTACCAAAATGCAGCACCTCACACTTATCAGCATTAAACTCCATCTGCCATCTTTCAGCCCACCCTTCCAAAAGGCCCAAGTCTCTCTGTAGACTTTGAAAATCTACCTCACTATCAACTACTCCACCTATCTTAGTATCATCTGCATATTTACTAATCCAATTTGCCACACCATCATCCAGATCATTAATGTAAATGACAAACAACAGTGGACCCAACACAGATCCTTGGGGCACTCCACTAGACACTGGCCTCCAACCTGACATACAATTGTCAACCGTTACCCTCTGGTATCTCCCATTCAGCCATTGTTGAATCCATCTTGCAACCTCACTATTAATACCCAACGATTTAACCTTCTTAATCAACCTTCCATGTGGAACCTTGTCAAATGCCTTACTGAAGTCCATATAGACAACATCCACAGCCTTGCCCTTATCAATTTCCCTGGTAACCTCTTCAAATGTTCCATAATGGTATATAATCTCCATTTTTTTATGTGCGGTTATACCCATGTAAGAGTACAAGAATGCATAAGAGTACAAGAATGCATAATAAGGAAGGATATTCTTGCTATTGAGGTGAGGAAGGATATTCTTGCTATTGAGGGCGTGCAGCGTAGGTTTACTAGGTTAATTCCCGGAATGGCGGGACTGTCATACGTTGAAAGACTGGAGCGACTCGGCTTGTATACACTGGAATTTAGAAGGATAAGAGGAGATCTTATCGAAATGTATAAGATTATTAAGGGGTTGGACACGTTAGAGGCAGGAAACATGTTCCCAATGTTGGGGGAGTCCAGAACAAGGGGCCACAGTTTAAGAATAAGGGGTAGGCCAATTAGAACTGAGATGAGGAAAAACTTTTTCAGTCAGAGAGTTGTGAATCTGTGGAATTCTCTGCCTCCGAAGGCAGTGGAGGCCAATTCTCTGAATGCATTCAAGAGAGAGCTAGATAGAGTTCTTAAGGATAGTGGAGTCAGGGGGTATGGGGAGAAGGCAGGAACGGGGTACTGATTGAGAATGATCAGCCATGATCACATTGAATGGGCGGTGCTGGCTCGAAGGGCCGAACGGCCTCCTCCCGCACCTATTGTCTATTATTGTCTATAACTTGTTTATTGTGTATTTATGATATAGTTTATTGTGTATTATATGTCATAGCTGCTTTCTGGCATCTCTCTCTCTCTCTGTGTTTACATTACAAAATGTTCCATAATGGTATATAATCTCAATTTTTTCCTGTCACCTCCTCTTTCTTTCTGCATGCCGTTTCTTCAGCACGCTTTCTGCCACTAAGAAGCCATGTCCTCACATATTCTTCAGGGTTGAATTTTGACAGAGGAGGTCCCACCAACTTAATAAATAGAAGAGTTGAGAGATGATCAGTTTGAAATCTTGCACGTTGTGGTGACATGCAGAAAGTCATGCCACTGAAGCTTCTCTCACATTCTGCTGTTGATACCGGAATTTTATTTACAGCCGTTACCAGCTGCCGAAAATCTGCAGAAACTATCTTCCCTTTAGATTCCTTGAATTCTCTAAAGGCTCTGACACAAAGCCGACCATTTAAGCCAAATTGTTCTGCCATTTCTTCTACATCATTATCCCCAAAGATAAAAAGTGAATCTTCTGGAATATTAATATCTAAATATTGCGACTTGTTAATTAACTTTTTACATTTATCATTGGAAGCTGTTGTAGATTCATGCAGCCTGGATTTCATATTATTGACTAAACTCCTCAAAAACTGTTGTCTATGTATAGTAGTACTTTACCAGCTCTCAAATTTATTCCATTAAATATCATCTGGCTTGTTGCTTTCTCCACTTGAGTATAAAATTTTCCTGGCTTCTCTATTTGACATTCAAGAACCTTGATAGTTTGTTTAATTTCCTCATGTGCTTTACTAAGTGTACAATTTCGGTTCTGCAGTTCAAGTGACAGTTCAGACAACTCTAGCAAACTGTCCATCAACAAGCCCAAATTATTTACGAAAGCTGATGACTCTTAATACTTTTTTCAGCCCCTCGTACTTTGCTCTCTCTGCACTAGATCTTGAAGCATCACAGCGTACTTTTCCAAAATGCTCCCAAATAGCTTTATAAGACTGACACATTGCCTTTACAGTTCGGTAAGACGAAGCAGCCCATCTCACACTGAAAACACGACCAATTTTCAACAGTTGACAGTGAAGAGTCTCAGCACATGCAGTTAATTCATCCTGATTCTTAGGAGACCTATGATATAAGGAATACAATTTATCACAAAATATCTGAAAATGATTCAAACCTGCAACTTCATTTATAGCATCACCTACACTGAGTTCAAGCCTGTGACTGGCACAGTGCCAAACAGTTGCATTAGGGAAATCATCAAGAAATAGTTTTGCAACCCCTGCATTTCGTCCTAAGATTACTGATGCACCATCAGTTACAAGTGATATCACATTTTCTTTTAGGTACTGTATTGAAAAACCACCTCTTTGTAAGTAACTTAGAAACCCATCATATATAGATTTTGCATTTGCACCAAGTTTCATATGTTCTAAGTCAAAATAGAATGATATAGGTTGGGAAGATTCACCAACTGCTGCTCTCAAGCAGACTACTAGAACAGTTTTCCCATTAATAGTAGTAGATTCATCAATCATAATAGACATTTTAGATTGTTTTGAGATTATATTTTCCACCACTGTCTTTCGCATCTAGTTCCCTATGTGGTGAGAAACATCTGCACATGACTTACGAAAGTGTAGAACGTACCCTAAGTTGATGCCGTTTCTTTTTTGCAGTTTAATATCAGAAGACATATCTGTGTAGGGCCTACCTTTGTGTACAATATTATATACAGTTCTAAAAACTCGACCTGTTTTTGCTTCGTCCTTTTCCAGTGACATATACACTACATTTTCGATTGCTTTTTCTTGATTTTTTGGCATCTGATGTGAGCTTCACTATTTTTGTGCTTAAAAATCTTTTTTTCTTAAACTCATTAACTGTTTTGCTTTGTCATCACTCACTCCTACTACATTAACACTGCACCACTCACGAGACAAATGAATTCCTTGTGTTCGTTCAAGTCCAAGATGACACTTGCTGCATACACTACATCATAGTTTTCTGTTTTAACAAGTAGCCAGGGATATTCTTTCTTTTTGTTTAAGTACATTTCTTGTGTCCAACAGTCTGGAAGATCAATATCTTTTTAAATGTCTTCACATGCAGCATCAGGCGAAACAGCTGCATCAGTTACATTATCATTTTCAAGTAATTTTGCCTTCTTTTCTGGCTGAGTGTTTTCATTATCATTTATTTCTTCATCAATCTGAAGACGCTGTCTTTCAAAGTATCTCAGTATGCTCATTTTCACAGGGGTACACAAATCTGAAATTTATAGATATTTGATAGTGATATATAATAAAATATTTCCGCTTGCACTATTGTTTTGCTAAATGAAACCACCCACAATAAAATATTCACCACTCACGATTTAGGCTGGAAAAAACTATTAACATATAACATATAACAACTACAGCATGGAAACAGGCCTGTCCGGCCCTACCAGTCCACGCCGACCATTCTCCCTGACCTATTGGTACTACTTATTTAATTTTCTCCCCATCCATTCTAATTTAACTGAAACAACTGAGGCACAGTGGCAGAGAGGCACAGCAGCAGAGCGGCAAATAAAATAACGTGGAATAATAAAATAACGTGACTTTACCTCAGCCCGTGCTTGCGGTCCGGTAGCCCTGACAGTGAGTTTAAGAAATTCTCCCTTGAATTTTATCCAAAGGAACGCGGTGTCATTAATACATGGTCAAAACACAATTACATTTACTGAGGAATGTGGGTCGATGTATTGATGACACATTGTATAACTACTACCTGTTAACTACTGGCTGCTAACAAGTGTTAACTGGCAGCTAACAAATCGTTTTCGCTTGAGTTGAATAAAGTGATAAACGACTCGAATCTTTCTGCAGTACTCATTAAACCTGAGCTGGAAATTGAAAACTAGGGGAACGCCATCCCCCTGCGCACCCCCCCATTTCCATCATTGGCGCCTCTAAAGTAAAATAACGCTGCGGGTACCCTGCACCACACACTGAGAACATCACAGCACAGCACAGGCCCATGCACCAAAGACGTGCAGGTCTGGTCATAAGTCAGAGGAGAAGAATCAGGCCATTCGAACCATGCAGTCTGCTCCCCCATTCAATCATGACTGATTTATCTCTCCCTCTCAACCCCATTCTCCTGCATTCTTCCCATAACCCCCGACACACGTACTAATCAAGAATCTATCTCTGCCTTAAACATATCCATTGATTTGGCCTCCACGGCCCTCTACGCCAATGAATTTCACAGATTCACCACTCTGACTAAAGAAATTCCTCCTCATCTCCTTCCTAATGGAGATAGTGTCGGCAGAAACTGCAGATGCTGGTTTACACCAAAGGCAGACACAAAATGCCTCATATTTCGCTTGGGCAGTTTACAACCCAGCTGTATGAATAATGATTTCTCTAACTTCAAGTAACCTTTGCTTCCCTCTATCTCTCTCCTTCTCTCCCCAAACTGTCCTCCTGATTAATGTTACTAATTGCATGGTTCGTTGTCACCTTCCCCTCAGTCAACATTGAATCATTCTACATATCCTTGAGCATCTGCTTTGATCTGTCATCTTTACCCTTCCATATATCTAGTCTCCCTCTCCCCTGACTCTCAGTCTGAAGAAGGGACTTCTCCATTCCTTCTCTCCACAGATGCTGCCTCTCCCGTTCAGTTACTTCAGTATTTTGTGTCTGTCTCCATGCCAAACACTTCAACTCCCCTTCCCATTCCCATACTGACCTTTCTGTCCTGGGCCCCCTCCACTGTCAGAGTGAGGCCACACGCAAATTGGAGGAACAACAATTTTCCATCTAGTTTCACAGTCCTGCTGTTTGCTGTTTCATTCGTTAGTTTCACTCGTTATCACCTCCACTGCCAACAATGAATCATTGTGGGCTCCACCTTTCCTTGATCATCGTTGCTGGCTTTGATCTGACCCTTTGCACTCCTTTCATTCCTTTGTTCTTTGTACCTCTTCATGTGTCTAGTTTCCCTCTCCCCTGACTCAGTCTGAAGAAGGGTCTCGACCTGAAACGTCTCCTATTCCTTTTCTCCAGAGATGCTGCCAGACTCGCTGAGTTACTCCAGCATTTTGTGTCTACGTACAGGTTTGTTGCTGCTTGTAAGCTTAATTGGCTTCCGTAAATTGTCCCGAGTGTAGGATTCGAAAGTGGTCTAACATCTAACAATGAATGGGTGATCAATGTTAGGTGTGGACATGGTGGGCCGAAGGGCAAGTTTCCACACTGTATCTCTTAACTAAATTTTAAAGAATGAAGTTGGAAAGTCCGTGAGAAGATCACTTGAGTAGACAGGTATCGAGAACTATGTTTTACACCAGTAAGGTGTGGTACAGGTACAATTTAAAAATCTTCTCATGGAAATTCAGCACTGCATTTGGCCATGGCCAAACAATACCTGTGTCAAATACGATGCCAAGATAAATTAATCTCTTCTGCCTGCTCTTGATCTCTAAATCTCTGTTCACTGCATACCCATGTGCCGAGCCAAAAGTCGCTCAAATGTCACTAGGGTACCTGCTCCCACCACCATTCCTGGCACCCACTACTCACTTTAAAAAAAATCAAAATCAGCTTTATTCAAGTAAAAAATATGTACAATACAGGAACTGTGCAAAGAATTCTTCCAACATTCTCGGAGATATACATTCAACAGTGTTAACACAAATCATACAATATAACCCCACACCCTTGCCACTCATGTGTCCCCCTGGCGTGAAATCCCTTCACTTATTCTGATGGGTGTCTCCACCACACCCTGCTACCCAATGTCCAGCAGTGGAAGGACCCTTGAGTGTTGCCCTCCCCCGCAGAGCCTTGGCTTTAGCTGCACCAAGCTTCAGTGCGTCCATCAGCATGTACTCCTGTCATCTGGAGCAGGCCTGTCGGCACAATACCCTGATGGACATCTCACTCTGCTGGGAGGCCAACAATGTTCGGGCAGACCAAAGAGCCCTTTTCACCGAGTTGATGACCTTCCAGCAGCACTCAACATCCGTCTCCGAATGTGTCGCTGGGAACAATCCGTAAATCAGAAAGTCCTCAGTTATGGAGCTGCTCGGAATAAAGCGTGTCAGGGACCCTTGCAAACTTCTCCAGACTCTCTTTGCAAAACCACACTCTGCAAAGAGGTGAGCAACCGTCTCCTCTCTGTCGCAGCCGTCCTAAGGGCAGCGTGCAGTGAGGTTCCGATGGTGCAGGAAGAATCTGACTGGGTGGGCTCACCGCCAGCCAAGACAGGTCTTGGTGCTTTTTCTGCGCATGTCCACAGTGGCCCTGGTGTTTTCAGCCGCCGAGTACTTCGCCCCGGTCTGGTGCCTTAGCCCTCACGCTAAGAAGCTGGATGCTGCCCTCAACAGCGCCCTACGGACTTTCTCCGGATGCCTACGAGCTACCCCAGTAAACCTACTGCCCGTCCTTGCCAGCATCGCCCCGGCCAACATCAGACGAGAAGCAGCCACGCTGGCCCTTTCTCGAAAGGCACAGAATAGTGATTTCCACCTTCTCTATCAGATCGTCACAGAGACACCACGACATGTGCGCCTCACGTCACGGTGCCCCTTTGCCATGCAAGCCCACGGGCTGCTCTGTACAACACCGGTTGACACTTCCAAGGCCACCTGGGTCAAGACGAGATGGAGAGACCAGTGGAAGTCAGCGGAACCATCTAGGCTACATCGGTGAACCCATGGACGTCCCTGGCCAGGACCTGCCCCGAAAGCAGTGGATAACCCTCAATCGCTTGAGGACAGGTGTCGGACGCTATGGAGTAGCGATGAAGAGGTGGGGTCTCGTGGACAGTGCCTCCTACGAGTGTGGGGACCCAACACAGACAGTGGAACACATAGTCACCAGTTGCCCCAAATACCGGCCACCGAATGGTGAACGAGGTCTGATTGACCTGGACAATGACAAGTTGGCCTGGCTCGCCTCAACGGAGCTGCAGGTCTAAAAGACGTACGACAGAAGAAGAAGAAGGAGCTTTTTCTGTGTAAACCAAAACTCACCCCACGCATCTTCTTTAAACTTTGTCTCACTCACCTTAAAGCTTTAAACAATGCCCTCTCACCCTTGACATCTTCATCCTGGGAAAAAGACTCTAACTAACCTATTGATGCCTCTCATACTTTCATATACTTCTGCAGAATCTCCCTTCAAACTCCAGAGAAAACAATCCAAGTCTACCCAACTGCTCCTTGAAGCTATTACCCTCTAATCCAAGCAGAATTCTAGTAAACTGCATCCTCTCCAAAGCCTCCACCTGTACTTCCTGTAATGGGGTGGCCAGAACTG
Organism: Rhinoraja longicauda; assembly: GCF_053455715.1. Classification (NCBI taxonomy): domain Eukaryota; kingdom Metazoa; phylum Chordata; class Chondrichthyes; order Rajiformes; family Arhynchobatidae; genus Rhinoraja; species Rhinoraja longicauda. The sequence continues at coordinate 16,126,490 of NC_135954.1, forward strand.
CAGAAAACGGAGAAAATTAGTTCCTGGACATTTAGGCAGTGGAGACAGTTCTGGATTAGGGGTTGCCTATTTTTGGATGTCTGACTCCTCACCCAGGCGTGAAAGAATCCTTGACACAGAAAGATAGAAAAATAGGTGCAGGAGTAGGCTATTCGTCCCTTCGAGCCAGCACCGCCATTCAATATGATCATGGCTGATCATCTAAAATCAGTACCCGGTTCCTGCTTTTCCCCCATATCCCTTGATTCCTTTAGCCCTAAGAGCTAAATCTAACTCTTCAAAACATCCAGTGAATTGGCCTCCACTGCCCTCTGTGGCAGAGAATTCCACAGATTCACAACTCTCTGGTTGAAAAATGTTTCCTCATCTCAGTCCTAAATGGCCCACCCCTTATTCTTACACTGTGACCCCTGGTTCTGGACTCTCCCAACATCAGGAAAATTTCTCCTGCATCTAGCCTGTCCAATCCTTTACGAATTTTGTATGTTTCTATAAGATCCCCCCTCATTCTTCTAAATTTCCGTGAATACAAGCCCAGTCGACCCATTCTTTCATCATATGTCAGTCCCGCCATCTCGGGAATTAACTTGGTGAACCTGCGCTGCACTCCCTCAATAGCAATAATGTTCTTCCTCAAGTTAGGAAACCAAAATTGCACACAATAGTCCAGGTGCGGTCTCACCAGAGCCCTGTACAACTGCAGTAGGACCTCCTTGCTCCTAAACTCAAATCCTCTCGCAATGAAGGCCAACATGCCATTAGCTTTCTTCACTGCCTGCTGCATCTGCATGCTTACTTTCAGTGACTGATGTACAAGCATACCCAGGTCTCGTTGCACCTCCCCTTTTCCTAATTTGACACCATTCTGATAATAATCTGCCTTCCTGTTCTTGCCACCAAAGTGGATAACCTCACATTTATCCACATTATACTGCATCTGCCATGCATCTGCCCACTCACCCCACCTATCCAAGTCACCCTGCAGCATTATAGCATCCTCCTTGCAGCTCACACTGCCGCCCAGCTTTGTATTGGCCGCAAACTTGGAAATGTCACATTTAATTCCCTTGTCTAAATCGTATATATATCTTGTAAATAACTGGGGTCCCAGCACTGGGCCTTGCAGCATCCCACTAGTCACTGCCTGCCATTCTGAAAAGGACCTGTTAATTCTTACTCTTTGCTTCCTGTCTACCAACCAGTTCTCTATCCATGTCAATATCCTACCCCCTCTACCATGTGCTCTAATTTTGCACACTAATCTCGTGTGTGGGACCTTGTCAAAGGCTTTTTGAAAGTCCAGATAGACAACATTCACTGGCTCTCCCTTATCCATTCAACTTGTTACATCCTCAAAAAATTCCAGAAGATTAGTCAAGCCTGATTTCCCCTTCATAAATCCATGCTGACTTTGACTGATCCTGTCACAGCTTTCCAAATGGCCTGCTATAACATCTTTAACAATCGACTCAAGCATCTTCCCCACTACCGATGTAAGGCTAACTGGTCTATAATTCCTCGTTTTCTCTCTCCCTCCTTTCTTAAAAAGTGAAGTTACATTGGCTACACTCTAGTCCGCAGGAACTGATCCAGAGTCCAGAGAACATTGGAAAATTATCAGCACTGCATCCACGATTATGAGAGCCACCTCCTTGAGTATTCTGGGATGCAGACCATCAGGCCCTGGGGATTTATCTGCCTTCAGTCCCAACAGTTTACCTAACACCATTTCCTGACTAACGTGGATTCCCTTCAATTCCTCCCTCCCACTAGATCCTTGGTCGCCTAGTATTTCTGGGAGATTGTTTGTGTCTTCATTAGTGAAGACATTATCAAAGTACTCATTTAACTGCTCTGCCATTTCTTTGTTTCCCATTATAAATTCACCTGTCTCTGATTGTAAGGGAACTACATTTATCTTCACTAATCTTTTCCTTTCTACATATCTAAAGAAGTATTTAGTGTCCGTTTTTATATTCCCCCCAAGCTTTCTTTCATGCTCTTTTCCCCCCTCTTAATTAGCCCCTTTGTCCTCCTCTGTTGAGTTCTCAATTTCTCCCAGTCCTCCAGTTTGCTGCTTTCTCTGGCCAATTTATATGCCTCTTCCTTGGATTTAACAATATCCTTGATTTCCCTCGTCAGCCACGTTTGAGCCGCCTTCCCCTTTTTATTTTTTCGCCGGACAAGGATGAACAATTTTTGGAGTTCATCCATGCGGTCTTTAAATCTTTGCCATTGCATCTCCACCGTCAACCCTTTAAGTATAATTTGCCAGTCTATCCTTGCCAATTCACGTCTCATACCTTCAAAGTCTCCTTTCTTTAAATTCAGGACCCTAGTCTGTGAATTAACCGTGTCACTCTCCATCCTAATGTAGAATTCCACCATATTATGGTCACTGTTGCCCAAGGGGCTTTGCACGACAAGATTGCTAACTAATCCTTCCTCATTGCACAATACCCAGTCTAGGATGGCCTGCTCTCTAGTTGGTTCTTCTACATAATGGTCTAAAAAACCCATCCCACATACATTCCAGGAAATCCTCTTCCTCAGTGCTGCTACCAACTTGGTTGGCCCAATCTCTTTGCAGATTAATGTCAACCATGATAACTGCTGTACCTTTGCTACACGCATCCCTAATTTCCTGCTTGATGCTGTCCCCAACCTCCCTACTGCTGTTTGGTGGTCTGTATGCAACTATGAAGTTTCTCCCATTGTAGTTTTGACCCGGCCAAATGCAACTTTGAATTTCCTCAGTTGCCTTGCTTTTTTTCCCTGTTGCAAGATTTGTCATTGTACCTGTACCTCGCTGTACAGGTGCATATGGCAATTAAATTTAACTTGTGAAGGTGATGGCAAACTGCCTTGTAGTTTTATTTTGTGGTGAAAGGTGCTCCCACTAGAATAATAAGGATTATTTAATGGTTATAACATTGTGTGGATAAAGCAGGTATTAATTCAAATGAGTGTTCAGCCTTCAAAAAACCTGTTCAAAGGTATATTGTAAACAGTAATCAGTTTGAAAATTAGCTTTGACATCTTTGAGAACCGAGTGATCTACTAACAAGACAATGAGATATTAACCTATGCTGCATGTAAGACAATGGGGCATGTTAATTTGGCTACATCAAACCAGGGATCTAGATCTCCATCCACCAGGGAGCAGGTCAGCAGCATCTCTGGAGAACCTGAAACATCACCTATCTATGTTCTCCAGAGATGCTGCCTGACCCACTGAGTTACTCCAGCACTTTGTGTCTTTTTGTTTGGTAAACCAGCATCTGCAGTTCCTTTATCTTTAACCGATTTTGTGGTGTCTGAGTTCCCTGTCCTCAGATTTTAGCTATCCATATGAATTAAAAAGGTGATGGGATGTTCAGAGGTGCAACAGTGCACTCACAATGTAACTGTGCAATTCAATGGAATCATTTGTCATACTTAAAATATCAAAGTAATCAATATCATTACAACTATTGAAATTGTAATGAATCCTGCTGTTGTTTTATTCAAGAGAGAGTTGGATATAGCTCTTAGGGCTATCGGAATCAAGGGATAGGGGGAGAAAGCAGAAACGGGGTACTGATTCTGGATGATCAACCATGATCATATTGAATGGCGGTGCTGGCTCGATAGGCCGAATGGCCTATTCCTGCACCTATTTTCTATGTTTAGCTTTGATTGTAAGAATATAAAACTTAACAGACTTTGAGTCTGGGAGATTCCACCAAGAGAATCTCCAAGAAAATGTCTGTTTCTTTCTGATTAAGGGGCTAAGGACACCAAACAAGGGAAGAGATATTATTCCAGTGGGCCACATGAGTGTCAATAATAGACACAAAATGCTGAAGTAACTCAGCGGGACAGGTAGCATCTCTGGAGAGAAGGAATGGTTCACCCTTCTTCAGACTGAGAGTCAGGAGAGAGGGAGACTAGAGATATGGAAGGGTAAGGTGTAAAGTTGACAGATCAAAGCAGATGATCAAGGAAATTTAGAATGGTTCATTGTTGGTTGAGGGGAAGGTGACACGAGCCATGCAATCAGTAAAATTAATCAGGAAGACAGTGAATCTAGTCGGAGAACTGAAGAAGGGTCTCAACCCGAAACATCACCCATTCCTTCTCTCCAGAGATTTTGCCTGCCCCACTGAGTTACTCCAGCATGTTGCGTCTATCTTAGGAATGGGTAATGTTTCTGGTTAATGTATATGTAATGGATGTGCTAACACAACTTGGTATAACACTAACAAACCCATATAGTAAGAATGTGTTGAGACTTTTGTAGTGTTTTGGGGTTTTTGTACATTTTAAATTATGAATAAAGTTTATTTTTAGAACTTAAGAAGTTTCTCTAAATGAATATAGGCTTCTATATCTATCAGCTTCAGCCAGCGAGTGGCATAGTTTACAATTTGCCACAACCATCAGCAGATATTCCCATATCTGACCTAACGTGGTCAGTTGTAAATAGCCACTTTTGTCCTGCACTGAATGAATAGGAAATATTGTGGCGAGTCTGGAAGCGGATGTGTGTTGCAGACAGAGTTTATTGCATGGGCAAAACTCCGTGACAATCGCAACACTCACAACTGTAGACAACCAACAAAACGTCTTCATCAGACGGAGTTCAACACTAGACTGCTTGTCCCTCCCGCGCTGGCACACCTGGTGACATCGCTAGCCAATCCGACGGTTCGAACCCTCCCAGCCAATCCCTATGTCCCTACATGACCCCCCCCCCAGAACCCTCGGTACCGTACCGAACGGGCACCCGGACCGCCCGACCTGAACAAGTACGGAGAGGGTAGGAAGGTACCCCCGGCGACGAGGGAGGCGGGGAGGGCCCTGCAGGTGGAGGCGATGGGGGCGCAGCTGGAGGGGGAGGCAGGGAGGGCCCTGCAGGTGGAAGCGATAGGGGCGCAGCTGGAGGGGGCAGAGGAAACACGGCCGGGGGCAGCGGAGGCCCGAGCGGTGGGAGAAGAGACGCAGCTGGGAAACCAGGTGGACCGGCCAGAGGGCGGCCCCGGCGAGGAGGTTGACCCACCAGAACGGGACGGTCCTGGTCTAAGTGGGCCGGTTTAAGCCGGGAGACAGAGACAAGCTCCTGTCGGGTGCCCACTTGCAGCGTGAAGGTGACCGTCCCTCTTTTCAGCACCTGGAACGGGCCTTGGTAGACCGGCTACAGAGGGGGGCGGTGGGAATCCTGCCGGAGGAAAACGAACTCGCAGTCGTGCAAGTCCACCGGTACGTGCGCTGCGGTGCACCCGTGACGGGAGGCCGGGACCGGGGCCAGGGAACCTACCCGAGCCCGGAGAGAAGCCAAAACTGACGGGACGGAAGACGGCAGGGCGGAGGATGGAGGAAAAATGGCACCCGGCACCCGCAGGGGCGAGCCATGGACGAGTTCCGCTGAGGAAGTACCCAGATCGGACTTAGGGGCCATGCGAATACCGAGGAGGACCCAAGGCAGCTGGTCAGCCCAGTCAGGGCCGGTCAGGCGGGCACAGAGGGACGCCTTCAGCTGTCGGTGGAAGCGCTCTACCATCCCGTTAGCCTGGGGATGATAGGCGGTAGTCTGCTGCAAGCGGGACCCATAAAGCTGCGCAAGCGCGACCCACAGGGACGAGGTGAACTGGGCGCCCCGGTCGGTAGTGAAATGGGCAACCCAATGTAACGCCAGGGCCCGTGCACAGGAGGCCGCCGAGGTGTCCGACAACAGAAAAGCCTCCGGCCAACGAGTAAAACGGTCGACCACCGTCAGGAGATGAGTGTAGCCCCTAGAGTAAGGCAATGGACCAACCAAGTCCACGTAAATGTGGAAAAAACGGACGGGCGGAACCACGAAATTCTGGCACGGAGGCTGGACGTGGCGGTGGACCTTGGAGGTCTGGCACGGGACACAGGCGCGGGCCCAGGCGGCCACCTGCTTCCGCAGGCCGTGCCAGAGAAATCGGGCGGCACCATAGCCGAGGTCGCCCGAATGGACGGGTGTGCCAGGCCGTGAATGGCCTCAAAAACCTTACGCCGCAGGGCGTTCGGCACAACCGGGCGGGGGCGGGGAAGGGAAACGTCACACCAAAGTGTGGTACCTGTGGGGCCGCACGCCACCTGGGCCAACCGCAACCCTGAGGCGGTGGAGGCGTACGCTGAGGCAATGTCTTCCAGGCGCTGAGCCTCCGCTAGCTCCCGAAAATCCACCTCGCCCCCCACCGCAGCAACAGAGGAACTGGCCGGCTGGGACAGGGCGTCAGCAACGGCGTTAAGCCTACCCGCGATGTGGCGAACATCCGTGGTGAACTCCGAAATGAGGGTGAGGTGCCGTTGCTGGCGGGCCGACCACGGATCAGAAACCTTAGAAAAAGCAAACGTGAGGGGCTTGTGATTCGTATATGCAACAAAAGAGCGGCCCGCCAAAAAATGACGAACCGCTAAATAGAGGGCCAGGAGCTCCCTGTCGAAGGCACTGTAGTTCAGCTCGGGTCGGGTAAGCTGCCGGCTGAAAAATGCCAAAGGCTGCCAGTGACCATTGACCTGTTGCTCTAAGACCCCACCCACCGCCACGGCTGAGGCGTCCACCGTCAGGGCCGTGGGGGCAGAGGAGCGGGGGTGCACGAGCATGGTGGCGTTGGTGAGGGCCAGCTTGACCGTATCAAAGGCCGCCGCGGCAGCTGTGGACCAGATCAACTCAGCGGGATTACCCGCGAGGCATTGAAAAAGGGGGCGCATGATCCGAGCTGCCGCAGGCACAAACCGATGATAAAAATTCACCATGCCCACGAATTCTTGCAAGCCCTTGATGGTGGTAGGGCGGGGAAAAGAGCGGACGGCGTCCACCTTAGCGGGCAAGGGAGTGGCACCGGCCCGTGTGACCCAGTGACCCAGGAAATCCACCGAGGACAGGCCGAACTGGCATTTGGACGGGTGGAGGATCAGGCCGTGGTCCTGCAGCCTCTGGAACACAATGCGAAGGTGGATCAGGTGCTCTGGGACCGAACGACTAGCAACCAGGATGTCGTCGAGATAAATAAACACAAAAGACAATCCGCGACCCACATGATCCATGAGACGTTGGAATGCCTGAGCCGCGTTTTTGAGACCGAACGGCATGCGTAACCACTCAAACAAACCGAACGGAGTAATCGTAGCCGTCTTGGGAATGTCCGGTGGGTGGACGGGGATCTGATGATATCCCCGCACCAAATCGATCTTCGAGAACACCGTAGCGCCCTCGAGGCTGGCTGAGAAGTCCTGTATGTGAGGGATCGGATAGCGGTCAGGCCGGGTGGCAGCGTTAAGACGCCGGTAGTCCCTGCATGGTCTCCACCCCCCAGATGCTTTGGAGACCATATGCAAGGGGGAGGCCCACGGGCTGTCTGAAGGACGAACAATCCCCAGCCGTTCCAAATTCAGGAACTCCTCCCGAGGCATGGCCAGCTTGTCGGGAGGCAGGCGCCGAGCCCGGGCAAATACAGGCGGCCCCTCGGTAGGGATGAAGTGGACGACACCGTGCTTAGCGGAAGGGGCATCGAACCGCTGTATGAGGAGCTGAAGTCAGCGAACTGATCGGGAGCCGTGGTGATGGCCTGGATCGACGGGCAGGGTAGGGTGGCAGGTGGAGGAGTAGCAGGCTCCACGCTGCTAGCCGAGGGTTGCAGGCCCTTCCTGCGGACGTCTGCGACAAACGAAAAAGCCCAGAGGAAATCTGCGTCCAGGATGGCCTGGCCCACGTCGGCAATGATGAAATCCCAATGGTAGGTCTCGGACCCGAAGGACAGGGACATGGCCCTCTTGCCGTAGGTTCGGATGGGATGCCGTTGACCGCGATGAGGGACGGACCTTTCCTACCTGCTCGAACTTCGCAGCCGTAGGGAGGCACGATGCTAACGACAGCTCCCGTATCGACCAGGAAAACGGTGCCGGTACCTCGATCCGTGTCGTAGAGGCGGCGATTGCGGCCGATCGAGACTGCCTCTATATTCGATCGGCCGAGGCATTTCCTGGAAAGGTACACGGGGCCCTGCAATTTCGGGCCTCACCGCCCCACCGCTTGTGGAAAAAACACCAGCCGCGCCTGTGCGGCTCTGTTGCGTGGGCCCGCTGCAAAATGGCGGGCGCTGCAGCTCCGTCTTGGCGGGGTCTCTGTAAAATGGCGGCCGATGCGCCGCCATCTTGGCCGTGCGGCCGGTCGCTCCTAGGCCTTGAAACCCGATTTACCGAGTCGTCTACCGTCGAGTCCTCCGTTACGAGCGCGTCGGCCTTCTCCGCGAACGCCACCGGGTCTTCGAAGGAGACGTCCGCCAAAACTAACCTGACGTCCCGGGGCAATTTCTCCCGGAATGCCGCTTCAAACATCATGCAAGGTTGGTGGTCGCCGATCAAGGTTAGCATTTCGGTCATCAGAACAGACGGTAGCCGATCTCCTAGCTCCGGTAAATGCAGGAGCTTCAGAGCCCGCTGGTTTTGGCTAAAACCAAAAGTCCTCAGCAGGAGCTTCTTGAGCCCTCGTATTTCTCGGTTTGGGGGGGGAGCTGGCCAGGTACCGTCTCACCCACGCGGCCACATCGGGCTGTAGGCAGCTTACCAAGTGGTGGAACTTCTCTTGGTCCTCCGAGACTTTCTTGCGGTGGAACTGGGACTCTGCCTGCATGAACCACAGGTGCGGTTGATGGGCCCAGAACGGGGGCAGGTGAACGCCGACCGCGTTCGGCTGCCCACTGCTCGCTCCTTCCTGCGACATGTTCTTGTGATCGTTGATCACGTCGGGGTCACCAATGTGGCAAGTCTGGAAGCGGATGGGTGTTGCAGACAGAGTTTATTGCATGGGCAAAACTCCGTGACAATCGCAACACTCACAACTGTAGACAACCAACAAAACGTCTTCATCAGACGGAGTTCAACACTAGACTGCTTGTCCCTCCCGCGCTGGCACACCATGTGACATCGCTAGCCAATCCGAGGGTTCGAACCCTCCCAGCCAATCCCTATGTCCCTACAATATATATATTATTTCCTGCAATATCATATCATATATCTACAGCCGGAAACAGGCCTTTTCGGCCCTCCAAGTCCGTGCCGCCCAGTGATCCCCGTACATTAACACTATCCTACACCCACTAGGGACAATTTTTACATTTACCCAGCCAATTAACCTACATACCTGTACATCTTTGGAGTGTGGGAGGAAACCGAAGATCTCGGAGAAAACCCACGCAGGTCACGGGGAGAACGTACAAACTCCTTACAGTGCAGCACCCGTAGTCAGGATCGAACCTGAGTCTCCGGCGCTGCATTCGCTGTAAAGCAGCAACTCTACCGCTGCGCTACCGTGCCGCCCTACATACTACATAAATGCCAGGACTCTAATTGTTTTGAAACAATTAATGCATAATTTATGTTTTTTATGTATTTGTCTGATGTGCCTGTGATGCGGGTGCAAGCAAGATTTTGTGTCTACTTTTGATTTAAACCAGCATCTGCAGTTTTCTTTCCTAAGCAAGATTTTCATTGTACCTGGGTCTCGAGCTAAGAATGTTTAATTGTCATGTGCACCAGGAAAGCAACAAAACATTTCTTACTTGCTACAGCTATTCTTACGTTAGTGCATGAACATAACAAATAAATATACAATAATCAATAATACAGTAAATGATCAATAATACCATATCCTCACTGTACCTATGACAATAAGCTTGATTGGTACACTGGGTAAAGGGAGGTGGAGCAAACTTTGAGCATGTAACTGACTACAATCAGAATAGAACCTTGTGTGCAGCGCACATAAGTAGTTCTGGACATCATGGAGAGTGAAACAAAAGAACAGATAACCCAGAAACACTCGGCTGAGCAGGCAGCATCTGTGGAGAGAGAGGTCTGAAACATTGAATGTTTCTCTCTCCACATGTGCTGCCACTACTGAGCAATGAATGAATCAAACAGATTTGATCTCTTTGCATCAGATTTCTAGCATCTTCAGTTATTTGCTTCAAGTAGGTAGATGACTGAATTCAATGATGATAAGGAAACATGAAGGATGCTAAAACTTGAAGACTCTTTCGGTAGATTATTTTTTGATGTATTCTAAATCATATTTCTCTAAATTCCTAATTGAGCTACGGCTGATTCCCTGCCTTGACAGTAAAGATAGAATGTGGGATATTCCAGGTCATGAGTTTCTCCATGTTCTCCATAGATGCTACCTAACCCACTGAGACACTCTTCTTGGTAAACCAGCATCACTTCCTTATTTCTACATTTTGACACATCAACAATGTGTACCTGGGTTCTAAGGGAATCCGTTTTTCAATTTTATAGTTAAGTTGGTGTAAAATGACAATTTATTGTCACAAGTCATCTGCAATATTTTGCAAAAAAAAATAACTGTAAAAGGATGATGCCTGAAGCAAGATTCTTCAATTCCGTCAGGGAACCCGGGGCAAGAACAAGAGAAAAGGAACAAAAGGAAATTCCCATTTTAATCTGGAATAATTTCCACTCTTACAAAATCTAAAATGTCACCAGGGGGCAGCAACCTAACGGAATGATTTAGAAAACGGACAGAAATAACCATATAACCGTATAACAACTACAGCACGGAAACAGGCCCGTTCGGCCCTACCAGTCCACGCCGACCACTCTCCCTGACCTAGTCTCATCTACCTGCACTCAGACCATAACCCTCTAATCCCCTCTTATCCATATACCTATCCAATTTACTCTTAAATAATAAAATCGAGCCTGCCTCCACCACTTCCACCGGAAGCCCATTCCATACAGCCACCACCCTCTGAGTAAAGAAGTTACCCCTCATGTTACCCCTAAACTTTTGTCCCTCAATTCTGAAGCTATGTCCCCTTGTTGGAATCTTCCCCACTCTCAAAGGGAAAAGCCTACCCACGTCAACTCTGTCCGTCCCTCTCAACATTTTAAAAACCTCTATCAAGTCCCCCCTCAACCTTCTACGCTCCAAAGAATAAAGACCCAAACCTGCTCAACCTCTCTCTGTAGCTTAAGTGCTGAAACCCAGGCAACATTCTAGTAAATCTCCTCTGTACCCTCTCCATTTTGTCGACATCCTTCCTATAATTTGGCGACCAGAACTGCACACCATACTCCAGATTCGGCCTCACCAATGCCCTGTACAATTTTAACATTACATCCCAACTTCTATACTCGATGCTCTGATTTATAAAGGCAAGCATACCAAACGCCTTCTTCACCACCCTATCCACATGAGATTCCACCTTCAGGGAACAATGCACAGTTATTCCCAGATCCCTCTGCAAAACCGGTTTATTTTTTTAACATCAGTGGTGTGTTCGGAAATATTTGATGATATTTGTGAGAAATGCTAAAACTGGAAAAAGGACTGAGAAGAAATACACTCAGCAGCAGGCACCGCTGGGATTCGAACCCAGGATCTCCTGTTTACTAGACAGGCGCTTTAACCAACTAAGCCACGGCGCCGCTCCTGCGATCTGGTTTCAAGACTGTAAACTATTGACTGCCCGAATGCCTGAAGTCGTTTACGATTATTTTTAATATTCCCCGTGCTGTTTTCAAGTTGTGCGGCGCACCGATGGACGTCCCTGTATAAATGCATTACATGCTGGGGATGGAGAGTGCTGATGGTGCAACACGGTTCAGAGCCCTTGCACAAAGAGGAATGATGCAGCAGAGACAACATGCTGGAGCCCTGGGACCGCTCGCGCTCGCGCCCCGGGCTCCATTGTTGCAAAACCCCTGGAGCCACACAGCACAGCACCTTCACACACTCCAGCTCTTCATGCACAGCAATGTTGTGCCTCACTAAGCAACCGTTCCTCTCCTTATGCAACCGAGTTGGCATCCTCTGCTGCATACAAAGGCTTAAAACAAAACAAAAAATCACATCTTATCAGACGTGCACATTGGTTTCGATTTTCCTAGCAGCCTGACCTGCTGAGTTACTCCAGCATTTTGTGAATAAATACATTGGTTTCGATAGTCATTGTCTGATCATCCGGACTGACTTTCTTACAGACCGGCTCCGGGAAGTGCAGTTCTCTTTTGCTTTTTATGTGCCACGTATTTCTTTCGTCTCCGTAACTACTAACGAACGATCCGGTGTTAAGTTATTTTGCATTTCTGTATTTAAACCCCGACCCACAAATTCGCTGTGTGTTCTTTAAATCTGACAAATAAATGGAAATGAAAATCATCTGTACTCGTGTTTCTAACACCAATGTATCTGATTTAATATCACACCAGTTTTAGAAACAAATGCATGGTTACAATTTACAATCAGTCTGAAGAAGGGTCTCGACCCGAAACGTCGCCCATTCATTCTCTCCTGATCTGCTGAGTTACTCCAGCATTTTGTGAATAAACACCTTCGATTTGTACCAGCATCTGCAGTTATTTTCTTACACTTAAGTTACAATTTATTTCTTATTTTCGTTTTACATTTACATATAATGTAAATTATTTGCTTAATGTAATGACTATAATGAGAAACAGATATTAAAACTTCCCGAAATGGATATTTAACTCCCAAGAATACATTTAGATGATGGTTTCAGCAGCACCTTAGTAATTCCAAATTTAGATTTGATCTGTTAAATTTCAGGCACAGCTCGTTTAGTACTTCAAATGTATTCCTTAAATTCTATATTTTGCTTCCCTTTGAAAATTGTCCACACCATTTTATGTCCCCCAGCAATAAGTAAGGGAAAGGTACTTTGAATGTGAAATAAAAAGAAAAAAATGTTGGAACGACATGGTAGATTCCACATGGTAGGTTTTTTTGGAAGGTTAGATCACATGGAATCCAGGAGGAACTAAATTGTTTATCAGACTGGAGGTCTGTGACTAGTAGTGTGCCTCAGGGATTGGTGCTGGACGCATTGCTGTTTGTCATCTATGTTAACAGTTTGGATGAGAATGTACACAACATATTCAGAGGGTTAGCAGATGACACTTAAACAGGTGGCATCACTACCAGTGAAGATGGTTATCAAGAATTACAATGGGATCTTGATCAGCTGGGCAAGTGTTCAGCAGAATGGCAAATGGAGCTAATTCAGATAAGTGTCAGGTGTTACATTTTGAGAGGACAAACCAGGAAAGGACTTTCACAGTGAACAGGTAGATTCCACTTGGTAGGTTTTTCACATGGAATCCAGGAGGAACTCCTGGGTGGAGAGTAGCAGCATCTATAAGTACATAGTTCTCTAAAAGTGGTGTCACAAGTAGAAAGGGTGGTGCACAAGGCTTTTGGCACGCTGGTCTTCATTTGTCATGGAATTGAGTTATAGAAGTTGGAACGTTATGTACAGTTGTACAGGACACATGTAAAGGCGTACATGGAGAATAGTGTTCAGTTTTTGGCATCCTGCTATAGGAAATATGCCATTAAGCTGGAAAGAGTGCAAAGAAGTTGAGGCAGGCAAAATAAGAACATTTAAAAGTTGTTTGGATATGTACATGGATAAAAAAAATACAATGATACTGGGCATATGGGGCAAGATGGACCATCAGCATCATGGTTGGCACGAAGAGTTAGGCCATGGCAGTTTCCATGCCATATGACTCTACTCACTCATCATCCTTGCAGCGAAAAAGAGAGTTAATGATTTAGGTTCAAACCATTTTGCAGACAGTTTTGGGATGCACAGCTCAGCGTCTTCATGCAACCCCACCAGCAGAGAAGCAAGACTTCAGTCAATTTCATTTATTCCAAGTGATATCAATAAATGAATAAGAATAATGGATGCAGCAAAATCTATGGGCCAGATAATGTCCCAGTCATAGAATAAAAGACGTAAGCTCTCAAACTAGCCGTGTCTCATTACAACAGTGGCATTTACTGAACGATGTGCAAAATTACCCTGATACAATGTGTTCATAAGCATCAGGGCAAACCTCTATTGCCTGATTATAGAACATAGAAACATAGAAAATAGGTGCAGGAGGAGGCCACTTGCCCCTTCGAGCCAGCATCGCCATTCATTGTGATCATGGGTGATCATCCACAATCAGTAACCTGTGCCTGCCTTCTCCCCATATCCCTTGATTCCACTAGCCCATAGAGCTCTATCTAACTCTCTTTTAAATTCATCCAGTGAATTGGCCTCCACTGTCTTCTGCGGCAGAGAATTCCCAACTCTCAAATTCACAACTCTCTGGGTGAATAAGTTTATTCTCACCTCAGTTTTAAATGGCCTCCCCTTTATTCTTAGACTGTGGCCCCTGGTTCCGGACTCCCCCATGGGAACATTTTTCCTGCATCTAACTTGTCCAGTCCTTTTATAATTTTATACGTCTCTATAAGATTCCCTCTGATCCTTCTAAACTCCAGTGAATACAAGCCCAGTCTTTCCAATCCTTGATTGGAATATGTGGAATTCATTGCCACAGAGGGCTGTGGAGGCCAAGTCAATGGATATTTTTAAGGTAGAGATAGATGGGTTCTTGATTAGAATGGGTGTCAAGGATTATGGGGAGAGGGCAGGTGAATGGGGTTAGGAGAGATAGATTAGCCATGATTGAATGGTGGAGTAGACTTGATGGGCTGAATGGCCTAATTCTGCTCCTATCACTTATGAACCTATGAACTGCACACAGTACTCCAAATGTGGCTTAACTAAGGTCTTATAGAGCATGACTTCCTGCCTCTTGTACTCAACCCCCTAGCCACGAAAGCAAGCATACCACAGTCCTTCTTCAGGCTGCTATCAATTGTCAGCCAAGTGATGGAAGGTGTACTGACAATGCTACCAAGGTCCACTTACTCTCCAATGAGTTCCTCATTGATGTTCAATTTGGGCTTTGCCAGGACCAATCAGTTACAGACCTGATCACATCCTTGGTCTGCGTATGGACCAAAAAATCGAATTTGAAAGATGAAGTGGTCTTGTTTGTCATCAAGACAACGCGGAGAACCTCTGGTAAAATTAAAGCCAATGGGTATCAACGAGAAAACAGACCAATGGTTGGAGTCAATGCAATGTACCAAAGTAGATTGTTGTGATTGTTGGGAGGTCGTTCTCAACAGTCCCAGGATATCACTAAAGGAGTCCCTCAGGGCTGATGGGCTGAATCACCTTCTTCATTTATGTCACTATACCTATGTTAGAAAATTCTTCAATATGGTTTTCTAGGATCAACCATTTTAAACTTCTTGATGAGGTCAAAATTTGACATGTTTATTGATGGCACATGGTATTCAATTCTGTTTGTAGCAATTGAACAACAAACCACCCCTTGCCTGCATAGAGCAAAACCTCATTAACAGATAAGGAAGAGCTTTAAAGGGTCATGTCACAATTGCACCAGATGAGACAGCCAAAGAATACTGCCAATAAAGACAGCCATTCAATGGCATTACCATCACCGAGTGTGCACCATTAATGCCCTAAGGGGTTACAATTGACCAGAAACTCAACTGGACCAGCTGCATAAATACCATGGCTACATGAACAGGTATCTAGTGTTGAACGATTCACCTCCTGACATCTCAAAGTTTTTGCACTTCATTCTAAAAGGTGTGTCAGGCATGTGATGGAATGTTCTACACCATCCGCTACAAAGCACATATGTTACATACCTCATCCACCATCCTAAACATTCATTCCCTTCAGATTACGTGTGCAGTGGGCAGCAGTGTGAATCATCTACAAAATGCCCGTCAGTTACTCACCTCAGCTATTGCATTAGCATCTTCCAAACCTGACATTTTTACAGGCAAGAAGAAGGCACCAGACGCATGAGGACATGACCACTTACCTGCAGGTTCCTCTCGGGGTTGTATTCCATTTTTAAATGTACGTTGCTCTTGGTGGTTTTACAATCTGGAATTCTCTCCTCAGCAGCACCGTGGAATACCTTCACCAGAGGAGCTTCAGCTATTCAAGAAAGCATCTCAACACCATCCTCTCAAGGCCTATGAGGACTGGGCTTTACCAATGGTGTCCGGAATAGAATCATAGAAAATAGGTGCAGGGGTAGGCCATTTGGCCCTTTGAGCCAGCACCACCATTCAATATGATCATGGCTGATCATCTAAATATAGTACCCTGTTCCTGCTTTCTTCCCATATCCGTTGATTCTGTTGGCCCCAAGAGCTAAATCTAACTCTCTCTTGAAAACATCCAGTGATTTGGCCTCCATTGCCTTCTGTGGCAGAGAATTCCACAGATTCACAACGCTCTGGGTGAAAAGTCCTAAATGGCTTACCCCTTATTCTTAAACTGTGACCCCTGGTTCTGGACTCCCCCAACATCATGACCATTTTTCCTGCATCTAGCCAGTCCAAACCCTTAAGAATTTTATGTTTCAATTTTGAATAATTTCCAAAGAATGAATAAGCCACAACAAAGCAAGTATGAACACCCAGATGATGCATAACTGAATATTATATTGAATAACTCCTTTGTTTACCTCCAAGTGTTCATGCAATATACTTACAATTTCTATGCGTAGGAAAGAACTGCAGATGCTGGTTTATACCGAAGATAGACACAAAATGCTGGAGTAACTCAGCAGGACAAGCAGCATCCCTGGATAGAAGGAATGTCTGACATTTCAGGTCGAGACCCTTCTTCAGACTCAACCCAAAATGTCACCCATTCCTTCTATCCAGAGATGCTGCTTGTCCCGCTGATTTACTCCAGCATTTTGTGTCTATACTTAAATTTCCTGCAGTTTTCTCAGAGAACGCATTTTCTATGTGGGTTTCTGCTGTTGTAAGAAAATAACTGCAGATGGTGGTACAAATCGAAGGTATTTATTTCACAAAATGCTGGAGTAACTCAGCAGGTCAGGCAGCATCTCAGGAGAGAAGGAATGGGTGACGTTTCGGGTCGAGACCCTTCTTCAGATAGATGTCAGGGGGCGGGACAAAGGAAGGATATAGGTGGAGACAGGAAGATAGAGAGAGAACTGGGAAGGGGGAGGGGAAGAGAGGGACAGAGGAACTATCTAAAGTTGGAGAAGTCAATGTTCATACCACTGGGCTGCAAGCTGCCCAAGCGAAATATGAGGTGCTGTTCCTCCAATTTCCGGTGTGCCTCACTATGGCACTGAAGGAGTCCCATGACAGAAAGGTCAGACTGGGAATGGGAGGGGGTGTTGAAGTGCTCAGCCACCGGGAGATCAGGTTGGTTAAGGCGGACTGAGCGAAGGTGTTGAGCGAAACGATCGCCGAGCCTGCGTTTGGTTTCGCCGATGTAAAGAAATTGACATCTAGACCAGCGGATACAATAGATGAGGTTGGAGGAGGTGCAGGTGAACCTCTGTTTCACCTGGAAAGACTGTTTGGGTCCTTGGATGGTGTTGAAGGGGGTAAAGGGGCAGGTGTTGCATCTCCTGCGGTTGCAGGGGAAAGTGCCCGGGGATGGGGTGGTTTGGGTAGGGACGAGTGGACCAGGGAGTTATGGAGGGAACGGTCTCTACAGAACGCAGAAAGGGAAGGGGATGGGAAGATGTGGCCAGTAGTGGGGTCCCGTTGTAGGTGACGGAAATGTTGGAGGATGATTTGTTGGATACGCTGGCTGATGGGGTGGAAGATGAGAACGAGGGGGATTCTGTCCTTGTTATGAATGAGGGGAGGTGGAGCAAGAGCGGAGCTGCGGGATGTAGAAGAGGCCCTAGTGAATACCTCATTAATAATGGAAGAGGGGAAGCCCCGTTTCCTGAAAAATGAGGACATCTCTGATGCCCTAGTGTGAAACACCTTATCCTGGGCACAGATAGAAACATAGAAACATAGAAAATAGGTGCAGGAGTAGGCCATTCGGCCCTTCGAGCCTGCACCGCCATTCAATATGATCATGGCTGATCATCCAACTCAGTATCCCGTACCTGCCTTCTCTCCATACCCCCTGATCCCTTTAGCCACAAGGGCCACATCTAACTCCCTCTTAAATATAACCAATGAACTGGCCTCAACTACCTTCTGTGGCAGAGAATTCCAGATTCACCACTCTGCGTGAAAAAAAACGTTCTCATCTCGGTCCTAAAAGACTTCCCCCTTATCCTTAAACTGTAACCCCTTGTTCTGGACTTCCCCAACATCGGGAACAATCTTCCTGCATCTAGCCTGTCCAACCTCTTAAGAATTGTGTACGTTTCTATAAGATTCCCCCCTCACTCTTCTAAATTCCAGCGAGTACAAGCCGAGTCTATCCAGTCTTTCTTCATATGAAAGTCCTGCCATCCCAGGAATCAATCTGGTGAACCTTCTCTGTACTCCCTCTATGGCAAGAATGTCTTTCAAATTCTGTAGCTGATGCGGCGTAGACGGAGGAATTGGGAGTAGGGGATAAACTTTTTGCAGGAGACAGGGTGGGAAGAAGTGTAGTCCAGATAGCTTTGTGATTCAGTGGGTTTATAGTAGATGTCAGTCACTAGTCTGTCTCCTGTGATGGAGATGGTGAGGTCCAGAAACGTGAGGGAGATGTCGGAGATAGTCCAAGCATATTTAAGAGCAGGATGGAAATTGGAAATGAAGTGTATGAAGTCAGTGAGTTCTCCATGGGTACAAGAGGTAGCACCAAGCAGTCGTCGATATAGCGGAGGTAGAGTTCGGGGATGGGGCCAGTGTACGTCCGGAACAGGGATTGTTCGACGTACCCGACAAAGTAATAACTTCAAACATCTTCAAGAATTCAGGGTTTTTATAGAAGTCGAGACCAAGTGGACCCGTTGGGCTCAACCCTCTCCTGCATTAGTGCAGCACCCTCTCCTCCCCCCTCCACTCCACTCTCCCCCTTCCCCTCCCCCCCACTCCATCCCCCTCAACCCCTCTTATCCTCCCTCCTCCCTCGGAGATAGATTTAAACTTTAAAATGTGAATAACTTTAAAAATATAACACCGATTTCAATGAAACTTCTTTTATTAACAGCAAAGGGAAGACGGTGAGTAAAGTGTGCCTAAAATTGTCGCGCTATCGTGTACCATTTTGGATGTAGTTCAGGAACAAACAAACGAGAGTTTTAGTATATAGATAGAAGATGCCCTAACTATAATTTCCCATGGTTCTCTTGATTTTTGGGACTGTTTCCTTAAACTGTCAATGCACTACTTAAGATGTGACCATGATAATGGCATGAGGGGGAGGTGGCTACTCTCTCAGGTTCGTGATATGCACTACCTGTTACTTCTCAAGTGTGAATATTCCTTGCCACTTCTCTGGATTAATTTCATCTGCCACGTATTTCCCCATTTTACAGTACATCTATTGAAGTTTACTACTGTTCTCTTTACTGTTTATTTTACATTACTGTGTCATCAAAGACACAGAAATAAAAGCCATAATTTCAATGCCCAGTTCACCGATACGTCAAAATATGTTGTGGTTCTGAAACCAATCCAAAGGCTACTTACTTCCTTCCTGAAAAACAATCATTTACTATGTCCCTCTGCTCTCTGAGTCATGGATACATTAACAGCACAGTCTTTAATTTTGCTAATTATCTATTTTGTGGTGCTTAGTCAAACACCATTTGAAAATTAATGTATGCAGCACTAACCAATTTTCTCCACTATTTTATCAAGCACTCCATTATTTTGGTTTCACTTATTTGCCTACAAATGTATATGATGTGCCATCGATGGCATTAAATTGGAAATTATGGTACTATTTCTCTTCCAGTGACAGTTCCACATCTCACCACCAGGTGATGCTGAGCAGCCTTTTAAGACCTTCCTCGCAGCTCTGGAGTTGCGAAGTAAAACATTACTGGAACTTCATAATTGATTTTTGCTTTGACTTTTCGATCTATGAACTGCTAGAAAAAAGGGACATTGCATACTGAAAGGCAGATTGTAGTTCACAACTAATAAAAAATGCTGCCCTGTTTTTTTAAAAACCCAAATTCAGGAATATAGAAGTGGGATGTCATTGTCATTCAAGGATTGATCTCAATATTAATTTCACCTATTGCCATTGCTCCTTGTGTCAAAGGTTAACGATTTTAGATTTGAAATTGTTATTTCATTTGTTATCTGTACTGAATGTAACGCACTAAATTGGAAGAATTTGGGCTTCTTCCAGTTTAGTATATTGCATTTAGTGCTCATAATATGGTCACCTCTACATTGGAGAAACCAGATGCCAATTGTCTGACTGCTTTGCAGAAGACCTCCATTCAGTCTGCAAGGGTGAGTCTCAACTTCTGGTCCCCTGTAAATTCAATCCTTTAACCATTCCCATTCTGACCTGTTTTCGGCCTCCTCCATTGCTCTACTGATGCCCAATATTAGCTTTGAGTCAGTCCTTCACCTGATACATTACGCTATCAGGACTTAATATTAAATTTAACAATTTCCGGTTACCCGTTTAATTTCTGTCTCAGCATGTAGCTGCGCCTTTCTATTTTAACTTGTTCCATTGGTCTCTTCTATCTTCTCCTACCTGTTTTTAAAGTAATTTTAACCTGCTAACATTGGGCTGGACCGTGACATGTTCGACATTCCCGCTGTTTGCTTCATCCCTCCCTCCCTCCGCAACTTAAAACATGTTTATTAGGTTTAGAATTAGGTTTATTATTGTCACATGTCCCGAGGTATGGAGAAAAGCATTATTTTGCATGCTATCCAAATAGTGCAGAATATAGTTCTCGGCATTATAGCGCATCAGTTCCATAGACTAAGTGCAATGTCTTCAATGGGTAGAGGTGAATCGAGCAGTACCCTAGCTTATGGAAGGACCATTCAGAAGCCTGATAACAGGGGGGGTAGAAGCTGTTCCTCAGCCAGGCCATGCATGCTTTCAACCTTCTGCTAGACAGGAGAAGTCAATGAAGCAATCTATCTATCACTTGCAATTTTAATGTTCCTACCAATACCAATGAATGGACTGTGGGACTGGTGTGTTCGACTTGTTGTGGCATTGTTTGTCAATACACAATGTAAATGGTTGAAGTTCTAATCCAAATCCTGAAGGATAACATTAGCTATTTCCTTCCAATTTGATTGCATAATAACAATGATTCCTAGTATTTTCTGCTGCCTAACTAATGTCCTAAGCAGGTCAATAATCGTCCTTGGATTCTGTAAAGTTTAATTTCAAACATGCGTCTCTTCAGTTTAAAACTAATTGAATAATGTTTGGAAAACCAGGCAACAAGACAATGGACCTTTTAGTTTAGTTTAGAGATATAGCATGGAAACCTGTACGTCTTTGGAATGTGGGAGGAAACCGGAGATCCAGGAGAAAACCCACGTGGATCACGGTGGGATCATACACATTCCGTACAGACAGCGCCCGTAGTCAGGATTGAACCCGGGCCTCTTGCACGGTCTGTAAGCAACTCTACCGCTGTTCCACCGTGCTGCCATCTTTGGGCAGACCTCTTTGTGTACAGTTTGAACAGTTGTTTTACCTGGGATGGGTCAAGCTATTGATCATCTGTGGGTGTAATCATGGTCATTCGAAAATTGGTTCAAACAATTGGTGTGCAATTCACCTTGGAGTAGCAGATGGCTTTGTCCATGGAACTGGTGTAATGCATCAGTTACATAGACAATTACACTATAGGTCAATTGCACACATTTCATCAACTGGCAGCAGAAATTGGAGCTTTTATGGCAACCTATGAATTTTGCTGTAAACTACCAGAAAGTCAATACATTGTACAGGGGTTGGAAATGAGGTGGCAGTTATATGGTGTACACAGATTCAATGATACTTTATTATCACATGTACCTAGGAACAGTGTCATGCTTTATTTTGCAATAAGGTCAGTCATATCTAAACATGTAACAGTCGATTTGTTTATTAGGCCAATGTTTAAAAAGAATGAATGAAAGAAAACCAACTTACTTCAGAGGACCTAAGTTAAACAGTCATAATTTCAATGTTTTCTACTCATAATTTAATGAAGGAACTACTCCTTAAGATAGCCTAAAGCTATCTAAAACTATCTTTTTAGTAACTGCTTCAAAATGCTTAATAGATACAAAGTTTTAGTAGTACAAGGCTCATATTTAGAAAAGAAAACTTCATTGCACAAAAGAGCATCAGATTGTATATAACAATTTCCAGTTGTATATATACAATTATACATTATGCAATTTTAAATTGTTTCAGGCAATTGTTATCCAACTAGATTCACTTAAATGTTTATCTTTATTGGAAATTGAAATAATTCATATGGTATATCATGTTTAAAATATCTTGGTATTTGGAAATAAAGGCATTTTATGACCCCTATTCTTCCTCAGTGAGGCCAGTTTTATGTATCATTTTGTTACTGCAAGCTTTCTGCTTTAATTAACAGTACAAAAAAATAGAAAGTACTTCAAGTAATTTCTAATATTAAAAGTGGTGCTGTAGTAAATGGTAATTTTCCCATAACATTTACATCATTTGTGCCGCAAAATAAAAATAACAGGTCTATTAATTTACAAAATTCTGAACCTAGCTAGCTCTGCATGAATCTATTTATTTATTGTAAATCTGTACCTTTTCATTACCAACAACGGGATTAAAAGCAAACCTGCAGCAAAACATCAAAATATACATTTAACTTTATAATAGCTGAATGTTATAAATATTAAAAAAAACAAAAGAGGATTTCACTGCGAATATATATAAATATAAACATCAAAAGTACAAAGCTCTGTACGTTAGGCAATGTGTGGCACTAAAAGAACGTTACGTTAAAGAAAGTAGTTGATAAGAGTACTGAAAATATTCATCTTAAATTCATCACCATGTTATCTGAACAAAGGCAATAACCTGAAATAGGTTAATACTTCTGTTAATGAAATAAAGGGAGGAATTAGAAAAGGTAAATGCTTACATGTATCCTTAAAAACCTCTTGAGGTTGCAAAAATAATAGTTAACGATTATTTCAAAAGCGTGGCTGTTCAATTTATTTTACACAGTAGGGTTTGGACAAATTACCCTTCTGGTTCAAACTTACAAAAACATATTTTCTGCAGCTAGACTACACATTTAAGTAAAACAAAAAAATATTATTTTCATTTAATGCATAAAGGCACAAAACTATTTTTCATTTCTTTTGTGTGGCCATCACTGCATTTAATATAACCTGTGGAGGCTCATGATGTTTATATCTAGCTTTTCATTTTAAATCCTCAGTGGATCAGTACTAAAACTGCAGTAGCTTTGGGTTGAGCTTGGCTGAAACATGCGAGCTGATCTGTTTGGCAAAGGGAGTTTTCTGGAGAGGTTCCTTTCGAACACAACTTGAAAAGTTCCATGCTGTATCCCTGATGATTCTTGAAACAAATGAAGGTGGCATAAGCAGAAGATAATCGATCTCCTTGAAATGAGCACCATATACCCAGAGCACACAGTTTCCCACTGAGGTGTCACCTTTGCTCAAATGGTGTCAAACCCCTCAGTTCACCTGTATGATGATGTGGGCAGGCAATGTGTCAGATCAAGGCACTTGCGCAAGTGGCAGAGGGCAGCCTGCTGATGCTGCCGCTCCACTTCATATCTCTCTTTACTTGATTGCAACTCCTGCAGAAACAAAATGTAATAATTACATATATTAAATGTTATTGGAGAAGTTTAGTTCAGTTTATTGTCACTGTTACCATCGTGCAGCAAGTACAGATGCCTGAAGTCCTACACCACCAGGCTCAGGAAGAGCTACTTTCCTACAGCCATCAGGTTCTTGAACCAACCTACACAACCCTACCTTAACAACAGGACACCATTGCCCACATCTTGCATTATTCTTTTATCTTTTCACTGACTGCAGGACTTTTGTGTAATTTATGTATCATTTATTATTTTGACTGTGCCTGTGACACTGCTGCAATAAATATTTTCATTGTATCTGCAGCTCACCATACTTGTGCATTTGACAATAAGCATGACTTGGCTTCACAGGCAAAGCATTGGTGTTCTTGGGTCATTGGAGTAATCAGAAATGAGATTAGAAAATCTCTATTGCACGGTATATTTTCACCAATCATTGAGTAAGTAAGTGTGAATGCTTGGTGATTTTATAGTGGGAAAGTGAAGGGATTGAGGAGAATGGTATCTGAGATGTTTACGTGGAGCCGTTTTTGTGGGTAGTACAGAACTTGATGTTAACTTGTAAGAGAAACCAATATTCAAAACTATATATCATATCATATCATATATATACAGCCGGAAACAGGCCTTTTCGGCCCTCCAAGTCCGTGCCGCCCAGTGATCCCCGTACATTAACACTATCCTACACCCACTAGGGACAATTTTTACATTTACCCAGCCAATTAACCTACATACCTGTATAGCATTGAAGTAGTTAAAAACAATATTTTTTTAAATGATTACAAATTGGATTTTGCACTTTGGTAACATCCTGATGGGAAATTCATCTACCCATCCACCACACAGTTGTTTATCCTGGTAAGTTGTGAATTTTCTCGAATTTTGTTCCTTTCAGTGACTTTGTAATTCCCATCTTTGCTGCAGAATTGGGATGACATTACATAGGAAAATGGCTGTTAAGACATTGGGCACTTCTGGGACTTGTGCAGGGTGTGCTGTTCTTAAGGGCAACGGTATATTAATTTGATTAATTTTTTTTAAAAAAAATTACTTATGCAAGCTGATAACATCACTTTGACATTGGTTATATTCTTTTAAGATGGGCTTGTTTTCACCATCTTTTCAACTTTCTACCAAGGATGACTCTTTCAGTGGAATCACCATTTCCTTTCACAGCCATCCACTCCAGGAAGAGCAGAGATTGAGTGTGGGGAGGTGGTGGTGAAAGAAACAGAAGGTTGCATTAGTACAAGCAAAATTACTTATCATAAAAGATGGAAAATCTTTTCAGGTAAAACTAACAGTTTATTCTTAAATTATTGATGAAGACATATTTTGTATGACCCTCTTATAATTGATAGGTGTTGATGAATAATTGCAAGTGTAGAAAACGGGTTGTTTCTTGGATAATGGAAGACAATATATAATTGGCTTTGCTGACAAGTTAAAAATACAGGATTCCAACAATAACTGGTGGCAATAACCAATTATTTTAGTTAACAGCACTTGCAAGCTGTGTTCTCCTTGAACTTGACCTGCAATTCAGTGGCATTAAAGTTCTCATGCGTCCAACACAGTTATCAGAATAAGGCAAGCCTGGAAATCAAAGCTTTAAAAAAAATTACTCTGATATGGTGCATAAAAAGTTATAGTTTAGGAGTAGACTGATTAAAAACACAACTACAAGATTTGTTTCCCATCCAACTGTCTCTCCACCCTCTAACCACTCCTCCAATTATTTACGTACATTTTTATTGAAAATGCCATTTTTGGAATCACTTCTTTACAGCAGTGTAATTGGCGGCAACTCTAATTTGCCTTCTTTAATGCCATCTGCCATCAAAGTAACTCTGAATTGTAATTTTGTCTTGATAGAGAGAGGTTATTGTTAATATCGCTTCTATTTTTCCCAAGGACAATCCCCATGCTGTGATATTCTCATATGGCAAGTCATATGACAACCCTTTTCTTTATTCTGTGGAAAATAGAGTAAGGCCATGGAATTTAATAGACAATCGGGGAAATGCAACCCACTGTATGTTAAGTAATTCTTAATAATTAACTGGGCTTGAAATTCTTCTGCTCAGGGAGACGTCATGTAAAACATCCTTTTTCTGAATATGAACTGGCAATAACTCTTTAATGGCCCTGAGAACACAAGAGTGCCAGACCCTTTGTAGAAGTAGGATTACCAAACATACGAAGGGCATTAAAGGGAAACGGTAGACAATTCCATGAAACATATTAAAATACTACAAAAATATCACATGGAATATGGACAACATCAGAATATAAATTATGAATATCACCAAAATAGAAAATGTAGTTATATTATAATTTTTTAGTGTAGATGCTGGAAATCTGAAGTAAATCGGCAAATGCTGGAAACACTCAACAGATCAGACAGCATTTGTGGAAAGAGAAACAGAGACAATGTTCTATGTCAAAGACCTTTCATCACAGATGGGAAAGAGAAAACATATCTGTTTTAAAATGTAGAGAGAATGGGGGAAGCGATGGATGGCCATCTTTGATATGTGAGGGCAAAGGTGCTAAAGAGATAAATTGTAAAGGAGGTCAACTGCCAGGCTAGCTGTATGAAAGAAAAACATATTACAGATGGATGAGTTACAATAGAACTGGCCAGTTCTGATACAAAGAGAGTTATTTGAATTTGATATTGCGTCTGGAAGTTAGGTATGTACCCAGACAGAAGATGGAGAAAATGGGACAGGAATGGTTCAGGATGAAGATAGATATCTCAAAGGCAGCTGCGTGGAAAGATACATCATTGAAGCAAGTAGATGGAGGTAGACAAACAAAAAAGTAATGGAGACCTTGGATGGGAGTAAGTATATTAGAAATAGCTGTGCGAATAAGTGGGCTTAAAATGGAATTTGGTGTCTAGCTTATCCCCTTAAATGGGGACAAAGAGATCCAAAAAAGGAAGAGTCAGAGATGGACAATGTGAAGCCAAGAGCTCGGTGGAAATTGGCAGCAAAAGTAATGACATTTTCAAGTTCCATATGAGTGCTGGAAGCAGCACTACTGCAGTCATCAATATTGTAGAGAAAGAGTTGAAGGAAGTGCCCAATAGCAATATTCTTTTTTTTTTCTTGTTGCGTCTATTGGCTCCCGTGAAGTCTAATCACTATCTGTGTTTCCCCCACCACCCTGCAAACTCTATGGCCTCTCCTGGGATCTGATGGTCTGATTTAATTCCGATTACTAGATAAAAGAGTATCTCTTCGATGGTTAGCTAGACCAAGTGTGTGACTTCAGAGGTCCCTAAACCTCTCATGGAAGGTGTGTGAAAGGAAAATCTCCATCTGACTCTTAAAAAACCTGTGCTGTGTTTCTCAAATGAGAGAAGTCATATAACAACCTCATGTAGATCATGAAGAATGTTAGATCATAGAACAAACAGCAAAGGAACTGGCTCACAATGTGCCAAACATGATGCCAAGACCAACTCTTATCTACCTGCACAGATTTAGTTTTCTTCCTGTAAATATGGACCTGGAAATAACTCCCATTGTAAATAATAGCTAGAAAGCAGTATGTTGGGTCAGATGGAAAAAGAGACTGCACTACTAACTAGTGATGAATTACTAGACAACTAGATATCTAGTCTATATTGTAGATGATATTTTTGTGTAATATATTGCAGATGCATGTGCCTGAGGTGATGCAACACTTGTGGAATAAATTGAATAAATAGAACTGAAAGTCATGAGGACTGCAAAATGCTACATTAATATTGAAATGCTCATAATATGAGGAGATACGCAGCAGGGGGTATGGGGAGAAGGCAGGAACGGGGTACTGATTGAGAATGATCAGCCATGATCACATTGAATGGCGGTGCTGGCTCGAAGGGCCGAATGGCCTCCTCCTGCACCTATTGTCTATTGTCTATTAGCAAAAACAGTCTATCAGAAGCAGCTTTAGGTATAGCCATCTGGTTACCACTGTTATTTCTTACCAACATGTGTGCACTGAGGTGCTCTGCTGTCAAACTTAATTCATGATTTCTTTCCTTGAGACGATTCAGCTGCACTTGAAGAATTTGCTGTTCCAGATTTTTCTCTGCATAACAAAAATAATTTAACAATTGCATTAATAAAAGTCAGATAAGACTGCCTTATCCTTTCTCTTCACAACAATTCATGTCTTATGCACGACAAGTTTGCAGCCTGCATTTTACCAAGATTGAATCTGAAGCTGTCAGGATTAATACTTTGTTCAGTCATCTCAACCTTGACTATCTGTGCAGCACAGTACTGCACAATGTACCGTTAATTTAGTCTATTGACAAAGGCAAAAACATTCATGCTAGTTATAAAAGAAGAAATAATTACAAACACATACAACTGATTCAGAGAGATATATGAGGAAAGTATGACACATAGCTGTGAAAAAGCAAAGAAAGACAATGAATAAAATAGAAAGATGTAGGCTGATATTATTCACAAAAATGAAGAGCCAATGGGAAAGGAAATGGAAGAAAAAGGTTTACATTCTCCAAACTTATTTACAGGTATTCACTCCTGATTCATCATTTTGGTGTCTTTCCCTTTGATCTAACGTTAACATGATCACCTCACCACTGTCTCGTCTTTGGAGTAGTTGATAAATTCAACCGCTTTTGGTGAATTTGTGGTTGTTCAGAACCTAGCAGGGAAAGCTATCTAACATACAAAGAGCAGCTGGTTCATTGGAATATCCTTGGCCGAAGAGAATATAAAAAACTAGACAAAAAGCTGTTGAACAGTGAAAGCAAAGAATTACCTGCTGCGGAGTCAGCATCTGGCTCCGATTACAGAATGCACACGGATACTGTCAGAGCAACTGAGTGAGCTAAGCAGATGCAACTTTCTCATGAAATCATAGGGCCACAACACAGTTAACTGCTGTGCATGTCAGGTAAGGTAAATCGTAGATCATCTGATGTAACTGCACAAAGTTTGACAATATCAACACAGAAGCAGTAGCCTGTGGCCCAGAGAAAGGTTGGACTGAAGAATGTCAGAGCTTTGGAAAGAGTAATGTCATAACAATGACTTGAATTTATATATCCATCTACCATTTTAATTTCAGAGCGATGTCTAAAGCAACATTTGTCAGAGCTCTGGTAAAACTGGAATCAAAGGCCTTGAAGGGAAAAACACTGGTTGCAGTCATGTCTCACACATGATAGTTGTGTTATTGGAGGTCATTCATTCCAGCCCCAGCAGATCACTGCAGGAACGATTCAGTAGCAGTGACCAAACCCGACCACATTGAAGTGGTTCATCAATGACCTTCCATTATACGATAAGAACGCAACGGATGTTTGCTGATGACGGTACCTGTTCAACCAAAATAAATAAGTACAGCTTGACCAAAGAGATAGGTTTTAAGGAGCATCTTGGGCAACAAGAAAATGGTAGTGATTTAAACAAGCAATTTAAAAACTTTGAATTAAGGAAGTGAAAGTCTGAACTACCTGCAGTGAAATAGAAATAATGGGAAAGGGAAAGTCTTGCATTGAAGAAAACAGTGGGAAGAAAGAGAGAAAGCGAGACTAAGAGAGAGAAAGAGAGAGGGGGAGAGAGGGGAGAGAGGGAGAGGTTAGGAGGTTCAAAAATCTCAGTCAAATTTTTAAGATATAATCTGCCACAGATAAAGCCATACTGACTATTCCTAATTAGTTGATTTGGACTTTACCATAGACTTTAGAGATACAATGCAGAAACAGGCCTTTTGGCCCACCGAGTCCACGCCGACCGGTGATTGCCCCGTACACTAGCACTATCCTACACACTAGGGACAATTTACAATGTTACCTAACCAATTAACCTACAGACCTGTACGTCTTTAAAGTGTGGAAGGAAACTCGGAGAAAATCTATGCGATCACAGGGAGAATGTACAAATTCTGTACAGACCGCACCCGTAGTTAGGATCAAACCCGGGTCTCTGGCACTATAAGACAGTAACTCTATCGCTGTGCCATTGTGCCGCCCTCCTCTTCCAAATGCTAAATCCTATTCTTAAGAATCGTCTCCAATTACTTCCCTACCACCACTTTCCCTCAATGTCCTGACTTACCCTTATTTATAACTAACTTGAAACTTGTTGTGATCACTGTTCCAAAAACGTTCTCCCACTGAAATGTCCGTCACTTGGCCAAGCTCATTTCCCAATACAATTTCCAGTAGGGTCCCTGAAATTGGACTATTCACATACTATTTCAAGAATGCACCCAAGAAATTCTCACCCGTAAGCCTCTTGCGCCAAGGAAATCCCAGTCAAAATTGGGGAAGCCAGTACAACAATCCTGTTGTTTTTACACCTTTCCATAATCTGTCCAAGCATCTTTCCAGTTGATAAAAATGGAAACCAGCTGGGGCTTGCTTCATTCAGCAGGTCAATGACGTTGATGTGCTCGTGGGGTTTGGTGTGGTCAGCCATATTAATAGTTGTTGAGAAGAATTAAGAAGAAAAATATACCAATGCCACAGTTGTAGAGGATGCCCATGGAATTTTTATTGGGGTTGTTTTATTTCTGTGGAAGCGGCAAAAGTCTCATTGGAGAAATTCAAGTATAAGCAAGTAATGTGTGCATGGATTTAAAATGCAGATATATTGATAAAGGATGTATATTCATGTTGTAAATATTTATTGAAATCACAAGGATAGCATTCAGCAATGCAGATATAAGATAGTGTAAGTAGTGTGTGTGCAGCCTCTATGAAATCACAAACTTAAGATGATGCATCTGGGGTAAACCTGAAAAGAACCTTAAGTTCAAAATGTTAAATATCTTAATTTACAATTTGCAAAGGAAGCTATTTCAGCAGAGACACCTTAAAAGATCAGCCTTTTTCCTTTAAAAATGATAGTTTTGGATATTGAAACAGAACTTCACAAGTAATTCATCTTTAGATTTTTTTGTTCAATGATCTGCCAATGAGCAGGAGTCATAAAATGTACAATAAAATTAAACGTATTGACCCGAGGTCATCAGCTGATATTCATTAACAACTTCTCCTGGACCATCCATATTGAATCCATGACCAAGAAAGCACAATAACACCTCTATTTCCTTAGAAGGCTTAGGAAGTTTGGCATGTCCCCCGCCAACTGTCACCAAGTATTTTATCAGGATGCATTGGAAAAAGATGCAAGTTCAGGGCTTGGGCACTTCAGAGAAAATCTTCAGGAAAAAAAACTATGAATGCTGAAAAATTGAGAAAACAAGTATGTTTTCAAATTGCAACTTTTGGCAAAGTTTGACTTGGTATGCAAGGGAAAGGGAGAGACAGCTAAACAAACTAATGATTTTAATAATTCCTATTAATTAAATTTCCAGCAATTAAATTTCCTTCAATATAAACTAAAAATACTGGAAATGCTCAGGACCTGAAAAGTTAACTTTCCTTTTCCATAGATATTAATTTTCGTGTTGAGTGTTTTCAGCATTTTGTTCTTTTACGTTTCATCCTTTCCTTTCCCTTTCTTACTTTCCTAGTTCCAATGAAAGGTCAATGACCTATGGGATTAAGTCTGTTTTATCTTTCCACTGATACTAATTGATCTGCTGTTTAACTTGCAAACATTCACCAAGTGCATTTAAAAGAAAATTACATTTACTTACAATTTTTTGCAATTGTTAACCTGGTTTCATGTTTTTTTTCAATCTTGCCTCTACTTTACTTGATTAATGGCCTGCACATTTTTAAAAGTTTTGAAATAGTATATTGCTAGGATTGCGATTTTTTGGGATTAACTGATAAAATTCCCTGAAGGCCTGAAGAAGATTACTTTTCTGAGCATTAAAACTTCGTGCTGTCACTGCATGAATATCAAGCAGAATGCAGGTTTTGATTTCATATGTTGCTTTCGGTGAAAAAACAAAAGAACAAAATTATAGGTAGAAGTGGGATTAAAAATCAAAGGTATGCACAATCAAGTTAAAGAAAATAAACATATTAATGAAATAGTTTTTTCTCTGGAGGCTAATTTTGTGATCCGTCTTATATTCAAAAGCAAATAATGGCTTTTGCTAAAGGAAGAACAATAAGACCCCGAACAAGGAGATTACTTTCAATAATAAATCAATTTTATGCAGATTGCAAAGTAGCTTGCTTGCGTTTCTGTGCATGTTGCCATAAAGCACCAGCAAGCATATTAACATCTATTACCTCCATTAAAAAAATAGTAGAGTTAAGGCCAGACTTTATTACCATGTGTAAAAAGTGGTAGAGGTCTCACATATGTTATATTTTGCTGTAAAATAATGATAACTTGATCTCAAATCAAAAACAGCTTCACCAGGCAGCCTGCATAATCATAGTCATTGAGACATACAGTGTGGAAACAGGCCCATCGGCCCAACTTGCCCACACCGACCAACAAGCCCCATCTACACAAGACCCACCTGATTGCGTTTAGCCCATATCCCTCCAAACCTTTCCGATCCATATATATCAGAATATCGTGATTTCATATTAACTCATGGCTCAGTTGCTGACAATAAACTCAAACAAATTGATTTTGCTGAACACAGATCAAAAGGTAATTGAACTGAAACCAAGATAAAATCCCAAAACATAAGCCTCAAATATGTTTTGAAAATGGAACATTGGTAATTGTTAAGAGTTATGCAAAGCAAAATACCACAGATGCTGGAAACCCAAAATCTATAAACTAAAACTTTTGTTTGTTTGTTCCTGAACTACAGCCAAAATGGTACCCGATAGCATGACAATTTTAGGCCCAATGTACTCACCGTCATCCCTTTGGTGCGAATGGAAGAAGTTTCATTGAAATCGGTGTTATATTTTTAAAGTTATTCACATTTTAAAGTTTAAATCTATCTCCTAGGGAGTGAGGGGGGAGGGAGGGAGGGGCGTGGAGGGAGAGGGAGGGAGGATATCTATGTGCCTACCTAAAAACCCCTTAAACACCACTATCATATCTGCCTCCACCCCCACTCCTATCAGCGCGTTTCAGGCACCTGTCACTCTGTGCAAAATAATTTGTCCCGCACATTTCTTTAAATTCTGTTCCTTTTCACAACAATGTTATGCCCTCTTTGACATTTCCACCTTGAGAAAAAGGTTCTGTCTATCCTATCTACTACGCCTCTCATAATTTAATTTACTTCTTTCAGGTCTCCCCTCAACCGCTGGTGTTTCAGAAAAAAACAATCCAAGAAGAACTCAACAGATGTAAAGTTCACCGATGCAGCGGTATTAACCGGGATGCAGCTGGAGTCTGATCATTCAGGCAGAATGATCAGAAGAGATGGTGAAGAGAGATAGGGCCATGAGGAAATGAAGAGGAATAGACATTCAGTGGCACTTTGAATTCAAGAGTTGTTGAAGCTTAAGATCCTTGGCACCTAAAAGAAAGCGTAAATCATCCATTGTTACAGCACTAGATGAAGCAAACGGTAAACTGCATCTGTAAGCCTCGTGACAGAGCCCCCTCCCTTGGATGCTGCTCTGATCCCCATCACTGGCTGACTGGCCAGGAGAGGCCAAGCCCCAGCATCACTGGCAACAGCTGGGTATAATTAGCTCAGATTGGTTTAGTTTAGTTGAGAGATACAGCACGGAAACAGGCCTGTTAGCCCACTAAGTCCATGCCGACCAGTGCTTCTCATACACTAACACTATCCAACACACTAGGGACAATTTACAAGTTTTACCGAAGCCAATTAGCCAACAAGCCTGAATGGCCGGAGCACCTGGGGGAAACCCACGTGATCACGGGGAGAACATACAAACTCCGTGCAGACAGTGCCCGTAGTCAAGATCGATCCCATGTCTCTAGCGCTATAAGGCAGCAACTCTATTGCTGCGCTACCGTGCTGCCCATAAGATTTGGCCACCCGAATCATGTCAGCCTACTGCAGGCATTCCAGCCAGAGGAGAGAAGGGAGAGGATGAGATAGGAAGAGAGAGGAAGAGAGCCAAAGTAGTATGCTCCCTGCTAGCTGTGTTCCCCTGTCGCAGGTTCAAGGAAGACTGAGCCACTGGGACTAACCCGAGACCACCGACACCACCGTGTGGCTAAGACTGAGTTGCCTGGAATAAATCCTAGACAGACAGTGTCTCTACTGAGGCTAAGAATGTGGCCGGGGCAAGACTGAGATGCCTGAGCCATTTCCTGCGTGCAGACAATGAGGGATTGCACCCACACAGAGGTAAAGGCTGATAATCCAGAGACCACCAGCACCGCCACTTCAAGCCCCAAAGCTGAGGCACCAGAATAAACCTGAGACTGCCAGCGCCTCTTCACAAGGCAAGATTGAACTGCAGGGAGAAGTCTAAAATTGGCACACCTCCTCCTTCCAATACCAGGACTGAGCTGGTGGATAATCCCGAGATCACCACTGTAAATAAAATATATCATGCGTGTTCACCCTACTGCGAGGGTCGGTGTGGGTCACTGCCAGACCCGGCATCATCTCCAATGCCACAATGTGGACAATTTGAAAAATAATAAGTCAGTTTTGCTCAAAGATAGACACTAAATGCCAGACTTACTCAGCGGGACAGGCAGGATCTCTGGAGAGAAGGAATGGGTGACGCTTCAGGTCGAGATCTGAAACGCCACCCATTCCTTCTCTCCAGAGATGCTGCCTGTCCCGCTGGGTTATTCCAGCAATTTGTGTCTATCTTCGATTTAAACCAGCATCTGCAGTTCCTTGCTACACATGTCAGTTTTGCTAAACGTCGAAACAGTCAACATTTCAGATCCATGGGGTCAGCGACTTAAATATTATCTCTTTCTTTTTCCGCAGATGCTGACCGATCTGCTAAGAATGTCCAACACTGTTAAATTTTAATATCGTAGCATATATTATTCAGTGTTCATAAAGTACAGGAAAAAAAAGTAGGATTTCAAGAGGTTAAATGTTGTTCTTCTCGGGTATTTTAGATACGTAGATACTTCAACCCCTATGGATTATTGGCATAATTGGAAACAGAAAAGTCGACTTCTGCCGCAATACTTAAGTGCTTTGAATGCTATTAATCATGCTTCTATTTCTGCAGGCTGTCTCACTGAGCTCACTTGTAATCGTTTAAAGATTAGATGAATTAGCATTTTGTGACACATAAGTTCTTTTTGTTCCTCAACAAAAGCCTTGGCATTTTGACACTGCTTATCATTCTTTCAGTTACTCTCAAATTGAAGGATTGAACAGGTTAGTCGATTTCTTGCTTCATTTACTGGATAACACCACTCATCCTAGGAGGATACACTTTGAAAATGTCTGGTATTTCATGCCTGTCAAAAACGGTTTATAAATTATTTTCACTTCAACTTGGGGATCAAACATATGGAACTTCATTTAAACGCAGAATGAAAAACAGATCTCTGAGTATGACAGGGACTAAGTATTATTTTTTAATATTTTTCCTGGTGAGCCTCCATAATATGTCTGAACCTGTGCAAATTGTATCCTTAAAGTATAGCACTAGGATTTTTGTCCACTCCACTTGCTCAGAAATATCTGTTAAGTTTTTAAGCAAAACTACTGAGAAGTTGCAATCAGACAGGAAACGAAGTCTGTTATTGAGTCATAGAGTCATAGAGTGATACAGCGTGGAAACAGGCCCTTCAGCCCAACTTGCCCACACCGGCCAACAAGTCCCAGCTACACTAGTCCCACCTGCCTGCGTTTGGTCCATATCCCTCCAAACTTGTTCTATCCATGTACCTGTCTAACTGTTTCTTAAATGTTGGGACAGTCCCAGCCTCAACTACCTCCTCTAGCAGCTTGTTCCATACACCCACCACCCTTTGTGTGAAAAAGTTACCCCTCAGACTCCTATTAAATCTTTTCCCCTTCACCTTGAACCTATGTTCTCTGTTAAAATGAATGCTCAGAAAGATACGTGACCTGTTATTAAACAAAACACATTAAATAGCAATACCGTCATGTTGTACTCTCCCTCTGGAATTCATTATATTGATATAAGAAAGTGATGTATAGCATAATTTGATTACTCTTCAGCATGTTTAATGAAAGCAATGGTGGATGATTTTCTACGCAGTATTAGAAACATAGAAAATAGGTGCAGGTGTAGGCCATTCGGCCCTTCGAGCCATCACCGCCATTCAATATGATCATGGCTGATCATCCAAAATCAGTACCCCATTCCTCCTTTCTCCTCCATATCCCTTGATTCTGTTAGCCCTAAGAACTATATCTAACTCTCTCTTGAATATATCCAGTGAATTGGCCTCCACTGCCTTCTGTGGCAGAGAATTCCACAGATTCACAGCTCCCTGGGTGAAAAAGCTTTTCCTCATCTCAGTCCTAAATGGCCTACCACTTATTCTTAAACTGTGACCCCTGGTTCAGGACTCCCCCAACATTTTTCCTGCATCTAGCCTGTCCAATCTCTTAAGAATGTTATATGCTTCTATAAGATCCCCTCTCATCCTTCTAAATTCCAGTGAATTATTTGGCGGGAACCATGAATCAGGAGTCATGGGCCCTAAAAGAATGTGAATGCAGCTCTATAGGACTTTGGTTAGGCAGTGTTTAGAGTATTCTGCGCAGTTATGATATGATACTGCGTTTAGGAGGCTTTTAGGTAGGCACATGGAAGTGCAGGGAATGGATGGATGTGGATCATGTACAGACAGATAAAATAATTTTTACTTGGCAGCATGCTCGGCACAAACATTGTGGGCCATCGGGCCTGTTCCTGTGCTGTACTATTCTATATTCTGTGTCATGCAGCAATCCTAGTGGATGTTAAAACTTGGGATCACAGTAGTCCAATATACAAATCCCAGAAGGCACAATCCGTAGATCCCAGAATAAGTCATCCACGTTGGAAGTGACAAGGCTCAACCCTAGTCACTTTCACAACTTCCAACATGGAGTTTGAGAAAGGAACAAAATGCAGAGAAGGTGTTGGAGCATTAGGAGCATTCCAAACATCAAACATCTTTTTAGATTTTGATGTGTGAATGCACTCCAGGTGTCTCTTGTAAAAGCCCAGGTGTAGAAAATGTAGAGCATGAGTGATAAATGCATTCTGACCATTTATATTTAAATTAATTTCATCCAGATTTCCAGTTTACATGTGGACGCTCACCTGGAACATCCAAGCATTTGAATAGGTGTTATGTGACCTAATATTATTTCCAGACTGCTATCACTTCACTTTTGTGAGTTAGAGTGAACCTGACCCTAGCAATTCTATTGCGCTACAATGTACTAGGCGGCAGCAGCGGTAGAGTTGCAGCCTTACAGCCCTTATAGCGCTGGAGACCCGGGTTCGATTCTGACTACGCCTGCTGTCCGTATGGAATTTGTATGTTCTTCCCGTGACCACATGGGTTTTCTCCGACAACTTTGGTTTCCTCCCACACTCCAAAGACGTACAGGTTTGTAGGTTAATAGGCTTGCTATAAATGTAAATTGTCCCCAGTATGTGTAGGACAGTGTTAATGTGCGGGGATCGCTGGTCGGTGCGGACTTGGTGGGTCGAAGGGCCTGTTTCTGCGCTGTATCTCTAAACTAAACTAAACTAAAACAATGTCCACAGAAATGCACTTAACCCTGTATTTGTTGCCCAATTGGACATGAAGTAGTTGGCCAAGTAGCTTAATTTGGTTACTTCTTTCATCTTACCTTCAAGGTATTCTTGGTAGGCTTCAAGAACAGCAGTCACACCGTGCCATTTTGGCTGCTGATCTATTTCTTCCTCACTGTCCAATTCATCGGGCTGAGGGCTAACTTGTCTGCTCTGATGTTTTGGTTTGTCAAACAGTGATGAACCCTGAACCAGCAGTGAGCTGCCATTTCTGTCACTCAGCTGTACAACCTCTGGAAAATCAAAGCACAAAACGACATTTCAGTTAACAGATGAATGAAATATGGATCAATGTTATACTTTGATGAGAACTGGGTTAAAGTTCAAAATCAGGATTAACATGCGGCCTGGTGTCTGAGCGAGGGAAGAATGACAGCAGAGGAATAGTCAGCATCCTGACAATCAATGTACATTATGAATGGGCAAATATGAGTTACATATGCATCCTTTAAAAAGTGGTCAAATTTAAACTACCATGCGAGCTCCAGGTTGAAACATTTAAAGCTAGTGTGGACTACTTTCCTCTGACTTTGAGACCTCTGCACAGATTTGTTGCATACGGATAGGGGCGTACTCAAAGGCTTCCCATTAGAGATCAACATTATTGAGAGAGCAAACTGGGAGAATGAGAGGCAACCATATTGCAATATAAATAATTCTAAGGGGGCAAGACAGATTGAGATCAGCCCAGCGCTTCCAGCTGCCTATCACTTTAATACTCAATCCCATTGCCATTCTGACCTATCAATTCGATCTCGACTACGGGTGCAGTCTGTAAGGAGTTAGTACGTTCCTCCCGTGACCTGCATGGGATTACTCTGAGATCTTTGGTTTCCTCCCACACTTGAAAGACATACAGATTTGCAGGTTCATTGGCTCGGTATAAATGTAAATTTTCCCTGGTCTGTGTAGGATAGTGTTAATGTGCGGGGATCGCTGGTCGGTGCGGATTCCGTGGACCGAATGGCCTGTTTCCGCGCTATATATCTAAATTTGGAAGGTTAGTTCGCATGGGATCCAAGGAGAGATAGTTGAATCGATAGAAAATTGGCTTCATAGAAGGAAGCAGAGGGTGATTGCTTCTCGGACTGGAGGCCTATGACTAGTGGTGTGCCTCAGGTACGGTGCTGGGCCCGTTACTGTTTGTCATCTATATCAATTGTAGGAATCATTTTGCAATTATTAGTTATTTTTGCTTATTAATATTATTACCTTGTGTCCTGCTGTAGTCTGGACACTATAGAAATGCAATGCTTACGTAGGGGCTGGGCGTAGCTAGAGTGCGGGGCTGTTGGGTACGTGCTGGCGGAGAGAGTGTGTGTGAGCCAAGGAGGTGCTGACAGAGGGTCAGCCAGAGGCTCCGCCAAGACGTAATCGCCTGTTTTAGTAACAAGAAGATTAATGCAAACTGTGTCGGTTATATCTGGCAACCAGTATCGATCGCATAGACTGTGGTAAGATATGGAATTTTACCTAGCAAATTAATAACCAGTCGATGACAAGAGATATGCCAATATGTTTATGGCACCTTCAAATAAAGAAGACAAACTATCAAATGTAAGGAGGATCTCTGTTATTATTTGTTCGAGTCATTACGCTTATCGCTCACCCGGTCTATGCAAGTGGCAGCTTGGGAGCTAATTGATAGACGAGAAGCTGGCCGCTACATCGTGTAAAATTCCTTCTTAGCTGAAGTGATCAGCTTGAATCCACTCCTTCGGAAAGTTCAGAGAACTTGCCTTCGCAAGAGATGAAGTGTGAGATCTTATGTGAACTGGAGTGATTCATCGTGAAATCTGCCTAAGCTGGAACGATTTATCGGAATTTACTCTTCGGAAAGTTCAGAAAGCTTATCTTCGCAAAGGAAAGACGAAGGCTATAAAAGTTTACCGACCTGGGAGAGATTATTGCCAAAAGTTGAAGCATTATATCTGTCTCTTAGAGTTATTTGAAAAGAATTAGCTCTTGGAAAGAGACTGTGGGAACAAACAGCAGAAATCGTAGTCTGCTTTAAATTCATTTTTTCTGTATGAGAAAACAAAGGCTATTTTCGAATGATCAAGAGCTTGGAATACGGACAGCGTAGCAACGACCTTGGGAGTCCCTGGTTACCAAGTCTTGTTTAAAATATATACCAAGATAGTGGTATAGTGATAAAGGAAAGCACATCTGGCTTATGTTACAAACCACAGAATGTCTGAAATTAAATCCGATGTTCAGTCACAAGGTGGCGATAGTGGACCACGGCCTAAAATGGAAAAAGGGCCATTAAGCTTACTCAAATTGGCAAAGATATGGCTTATGAAAACAATGAGAAGCTAAAGAAACGTAAATATAAGATGGCTGTGAAGACCATGGAAAACATCAAGGAACTAATAAAATTAGGAAAGAGGGCAGAGGTGGAGCTCAATCTGGATCAAATTAACCACCTCAAAGACGAAATCTACAGCATCTACTTCAATCTGAAGAAGGGTCTCGACCCGAAACATCACACATTCCTTCTCTCCTGAGATGCTGCCTGACCTGCTGAGTTACTCCAGCAGTTTGTGATACCTTCGATTTGTACCAGCATCTGCAGTTATTTTCCTACTGGAACTTGTAAGTAAAATAAGAAACAAAGAAAAAAAGTGAGGTGCATAAAAGGATGTAAATACCTTTGTGGGGATCTGAAGGCTGGTGTTTCGTGCTCTGCAATATCGTTTCCTGGAACTCCTGCCAAAACTTATCCAGTAGCTTGAATTTTCCATTCCTGCCAGTTACCGTCCCAGATGGTTTGGCCTCATCACTTGAAGATCTGCCAGAATCTGCAGCTCCCAGCTTGTCAGATTTGTTCCCATTTACACTGCTGGTGTAATCCTTTGACACAATCCCCGATGCTTCTGCTGTGAGCAGTGGCCTGCATTGCTCTGCCCAAGGCAGGGCGGTCAGCTTCCTCTTAGAACAAGCAGTTGGATTGCTGTCAGATGCAATCACTGGGGGAAGGCTGATGTCAGATACACCTGGCTGGCCGGGAGAATCTGCAAAATAATAACTGATCATCTGTTTGCCTTGTAAAAGCTTTATAAAAGTTCAACTTTCTTAATGTAAATATACCAACAGCGGCATTGCTCGCTTCTTTTGTGAAGAGTATTTCACCTGGTGGCATTCGAATTCTTGAGAATAATTGATTGAACAGGCGAATTTAAAGCAAACCAGGCATTAATCTGGGATGGGTACATACAGGCGTCGTCGGTTCAATGGTTGTGGCAAACTTGGGCCGGAGGCTAGAAATGAAAGCCAAGCTAAATCGATCTATTATAAGATTAAAGAGTTGGCCCATGTATTTTATACCTGCTGAAAATCCTGCACCTACTTAGTTTGGTTTCGGTTAATACAAAATGCCTGCATCCCATCAAAATTTCTCCAAACCTGTGGCTACAGAAACAAAATTATAATTATATTTTTACCATGCACGGCTGAGTAGCTGCCTCACTGATGGAGGGACTCCAGATTGTATGAATAATTTCAATCCACTCAGGGGAATTTAAACTTCTCAACACATGCACATTGGTGTCACCAGTGGGTAGAAGTCCCAACATTTTTTGCAATGCATTTTTTGGAGCAAGATTAACTCATCTACTTCATCGACACATTAGCTTTGCATTTCTTAACCGATCCGTCAGGGGAGGTGAGATAGCCGAATACAAGATATTCAGCTCGGTTTCAGCTTGGGTATTTAAAGGCACATTTCAGACATTACACTGGATGGATTCTGAAGCTTCTATAAAGAATGGAAGGTGGACGGTAAACACAAGAAAATTGCTGCAAATTCATCAATGTTTTGCTGGTTATGACATTGAGAATAGCATGGACATTCAAGGAAAGTATATTCTCTGCTGACAGGTGGAAGAAATTGCATGACAACAGGTGGACTCGGCAAGAACATGATTCACTTCTTCTGAATTCAGTGCTTCAACCTGTTTGGATTGGAAAGGGCAAACACAGTGGAACATTCATCCATGTCCTGATGCACTCAAGACCTCGTGCAGCCTCGGCAAGGCCAGCAGTATAATCAAGGATGAGTCCCACCCCGGACACTCTACCATCAGGCAAGAGGTGTAGAAGTGTGAAAAGTGCTAAGTAAAATGTTTTGCATTAGCACCAGAAATACCAGGAATCAAGGGAGATGGGGAGAAAGCAGGAATGGGCTACTGATTTAGGATGATCAGCCATGATCATATTGAATGGCAGTGCTGGCTTGAAGAGCCCAATAGCCTACTCCTGCACCTATTTTCTATTCTATGTTTCTAGAAGCGTTTCAGTGTATAATGACATGACAATAAACTAAACTGGTCAGGTTCCCTAGGTGGTAAGAGAGGAGGGTGTCAACTAGCTGGTATTTCTGGTGCTAATGCAAAACATTTTACTAAGCACTTTTGGAAGTGCTTGGCGTGATATTGCAGGCATTTGGCCTGATTTATGGTCCATGGAAAAATGGATGGAGCTTCAAAGATTATGACCAATGAATGGATGGAGGTCCTCACCAAAAGCTTATATACTATAATTACCATCCTTAATAGTACAACTAAATATTCTGATGTTCATTCCCAGCAGGAAACTGAAGAAGCCAAAATAAGTTTGTTCATAACATAAGGCATGTACGAAAAGGCTTTGTGCTTCCTTTTTACAACTGTTGTCTTCCTTCAATTAAAATCCCACATGTTACCTATTCTCCCAATGGACAATTTTGCCTCTGCACTGATGCATGAGGAACAATCTATGAAGGGATGCTGACAGGCTTCAAAAACTATGTGTTCAGCATAGCCATTTCAGCAGCTGTTTCTACCTCTCCTGAAACCATGTGGGGTTGCAGTGTGTAGCAATCCCAGAAGGAAAAAGGACACGTTGGTAATTGGCACGGGTAATAGACAATAGACAATAGGTGCAGGAGTAGGCCATTCAGCCCTTCGAGCCAGCACCGCCATTCAATGCGATCATGGCTGATCACTCCCAATCAGTACCCCGTTCCTGCCTTCTCCCCATACCCCCTCACTCCGCTATCCTTAAGAGCTCTATCCAGCTCTCTCTTGAAAGCATCCAATGAACTGGCCTCCACTGCCTTCTGAGGCAGAGAATTCCACACCTTTACCACTCTCTGACTGAAAAAGTTCTTCCTCATCTCCGTTCTAAATGGCCTACCCCTTATTCTTAAACTGTGGCCCCTTGTTCTGGACTCCCCCAACATTGGGAACATGTTTCCTGCCTCTAATGTGTCCAATCCCCTAATTATCTTATATGTTTCAATAAGATCCCCCCTCATCCTTCTAAATTTCAGTGTATACAAGCCTAATTGCTCCAGCCTTTCAACATACGACAGTCCCGCCATTCCGGGAATTAACCTAGT
The DNA here is from genome assembly GCF_053455715.1 of Rhinoraja longicauda. Taxonomy (NCBI): domain Eukaryota; kingdom Metazoa; phylum Chordata; class Chondrichthyes; order Rajiformes; family Arhynchobatidae; genus Rhinoraja; species Rhinoraja longicauda. The sequence continues at coordinate 16,168,981 of NC_135954.1, forward strand.
GAACCTACGCTGCACGCCCTCAATAGCAAGAATATCCTTCCTCAAATTTGGAGACCAAAACTGCACACAGTACTCCAGGTGCGGTCTCACCAGGGCCCGGTACAACTGTAGAAGGACCTCTGCCATGTATCCGCCCACTCACACAACCTGTCCAAGTCACCCTGCAGCCTTATTGCATCTTCCTCACAATTCACACTACCCCCCAGCTTAGTATCATCTGCAAATTTGCTAATGGTACTTTTAATCCCTTCATCTAAGTCATTAATGTATATCGCAAATAGCTGGGGTCCCAGCACCGAACCTTGCGGTACCCCACTGGTCACTGCCTGCCATTCCGAAAGGGACCCATTTATCCCCACTCTTTGCTTTCTGTCTGTCAACCAATTTTCTATCCATGTCAGTACCCTACCCCCAATACCATGTGCTCTAATTTTGCCCACTAATCTCCTATGTGGGACCTTGTCGAAGGCTTTCTGAAAGTCGAGGTACACCACATCCACTGACTCTCCCCTGTCAATTTTCCTAGTTACATCCTCAAAAAATTCCAGTAGATTTGTCAAGCATGATTTCCCCTTCGTAAATCCATGCTGACTCGGAATGATCCTGTTACTGCTATCCAAATGCTCAGAAATTTCGTCTTTTATAATTGACTCCAGCATCTTCCCCACCACTGATGTCAGACTAACTGGTCTATAATTACCCGTTTTCTCTCTCCCTCCTTTCTTAAAAAGTGGGATAACATTTGCTATCCTCCAATCCACAGGAACTGATCCTGAATCTATAGAACATTGAAAAATGATCTCCAATGCTTCCACTATTTCTAGAGCCACCTCCTTAAGTACCCTGGGATGCAGACCATCAGGCCCTGGGGATTTATCAGCCTTCAGTCCCATCAGTCTACCCAAAACCATTTCCTGCCTAATGTGGATTTCCTTCAGTTCCTCCATCACCCTAGGTTCTCCGGCCCCTAGAACATTTGGGAGATTGTGTGTATCTTCCTCAGTGAAGACAGATCCAAAGTAACGGTTTAACTCGTTTAAAACTTTGTTCCCCATAATAAATTCCCCCGCTTCTGTCTTCAAGGGACCCACATTTGCCTTGACTATTTTTTTCCTCTTCACGTACCTAAAAAAACTTTTGCTATCCTCCTTTATATTATTGGCTAGTTTACCCTCGTACCTCATCTTTTCTCCCCGTATTGCCTTTTTAGTTAACTTTTGTTGCTCTTTAAAAGAGTCCCAATCCTCTGTCTTCCCACTCTTCTTTGCTATGTTATACTTCCTCTCCTTAATTTTTATGCTGTCCTTGACTTCCCTTGTCAGCCACAGGTGTCTCTTACTCCCCTTAGAGTCTTTCCGCCTCTTTGGGATAAATTGATCCTGCAACCTCTGCATTATTCCCAGGAATACCTGCCATTGCTGTTCTACCGTCTTCCCTGCTAGGGCCTCCTTCCAGTCAATTTTGGCCAGCTCCTGCCTCATGCCTCTGTAATCCCCTTTGTTATACTGTAATACTGACACTTCCGATTTTCCCTTCTGCCTTTCCATTTGCAGAGTAAAACTTATCATGTTGTGATCACTGCCTCCTAATGGCTCTTTTACCTCTAGTCCCCTTATCAGATCAGGATCATTACACAACACTAAATCCAGAATTGCCTTCTCCCTGGTAGGCTCCAGTACAAGCTGTTCTAAGAATCCATCTCGAAGGCACTCTACAAACTCTCTTTCCTGGGGTCCATTTCCAACCTGATTTTCCCAGTCTACCTGCATGTTGAAATCTCCCATAACCACAGTAGCATTACATTTGTGACACGCCAATTTTATCTCCTGATTCAACTTGCACCCTATGTCGAGGCTACTGTTTGGGGGCCTATAGATAACTCCCATTAAAGTCTTTTTACCCTTACAATTCCTCATTTCTATCCATACTGATTCAACATCTCCTGAATCTATGTCACCCCTTGCAAGGGAATGAATATCATTCCTTACCAGCAGAGCAACCCCACCCCCTCTGCCCACCTGTCTGCCTTTTCTATACGTTGTGTACCCCTGAATATTCAATTCCCATCCCTGGTCCTCTTGTAGCCTGGTGTTTTGTACAATGCTGGAATTATGTTCAACTTCTTTAAAGGACCTAAACAGTCTTTCCAGGTGAGACAGAGGTTCACCTGCACCTCCTCCAACCTCATCTATTGTATCCGCTGCTCTAGATGTCAATTTCTTTACATCGGCGAAACCAAACGCAGGCTCGGCGATCGTTTCGCTCAACACCTTCGCTCAGTCCGCCTTAACCAACCTGATCTCCCGGTGGCTGAGCACTTAAATTCCCTCCACCCACTCCCACTCTGACCTTTCTGTCATGGGCCTCCTCCAGTGCCATAGTGAGGCCCACCGGAAATTGGAGGAACAGCACCTCATATTTCGCTTGGGCAGCTTGCAGCCCAGCGGTATGAACATTGACTTCTCCAACTTTAGATAGTTCCTCTGTCCCTCTCTTCCCCTCCCCTTCCCAGATCTCCCTCTATCTTCCTGTCTCCACCTATATCCTTCCTTTGTCCCGCCCCTCTAATATCAGTCTGAAGAAGGGTCTCGACCCGAAACGTCACCCATTCCTTCTCTGCTGAGATGCTGCCTGATCTGCTGAGTTACTCCAGCATTTTGTGAAATAAATACCTTCGATTTGTCTTACATTCCCTTGCTGGTAATCAGATAGAAATCATTATTTGACCCCACTTTCTGATCTACTGCAATGCATTCTTTGAATGAAAAGTGATCCGATGTGAAGTCGTAACCATAATGACACTCTAAAATGTTACCAAAAAACCCCAATTATTTCAATCACCAACTTATATTGGAGATAGACACAAAATGCTGGAGTAACTCAGCGGGTCAGGCGGCATCTCTGGAGAAGATGGATGAGTAACGTTTCGGGTCAGACCCTTCTTCTGATTAAAGTCTTCTTGAGTCCGAAGAAGGGTCCCAACCCTAATCGAAAAATATAAAAGCAACTCAGTATCAGTCAGGAATTCTCAGTACTCCAGACAGAAAAATTAGTTTAATTTAGTTTAGTTTATTGAGGTGAAAACCTTTTTCGTTGTTAAAAACGTTTTATGTTGTTTCAATGACGGTGATCTTATGCTGCTTGATAGGGAAAATTGATATACCTCCAGTCGGTGAGAAGATTCCTTTCATATCTTTGTTTCAATAATCTTGAAATTGTTCTTTAACCTATTACTTTCTTCGATTTAGTTCTCCCTATACAGCGTAACATTCCTTTGCTTCGATGGCCATCTCAAGAGCATACCCCTGATCACTTGCCTTTATTGCTCTTGAAATGATCCACATAATGGATTTGGCCTTCACTGTGTGGAAGACCCTGATCTCTCTTCTCTAAATTAGTTGAGTTTTTGTCATATGCTGAGGTTTTGATGTGGCACATGGGAGCAGAAATATTTCAATAAACCTTTGATCACATGTTAACAGGTTAATAAAGTTAAGGTTGAAAGCCCAAATAAAGGGTCCAAGTCCACAATTCCCTGAAAGTGGCTATACAGGCAGGTCGACTGGTAAATAAGGCATAAATAAGGTAAATAAGGCTTGCCTTCATTGGTCAGAGCATTGAGTGTAAGAGTCAGGAAGTCATGATGCAGCTTTGTAGAACTTTGGTTAGGCCTTATTTGGAGTATTGCATGCAGTCACCCCATTACAGGAAGGATGGGGAGGCTTTGGAAAGGATTTAAAGGAGGTTTACCAGAATGATAGACACAAAATGCTGGAATAACTCAGCGGGACAGGCAGTATCTCTGGAGAGAAGGTGATGTTTCGGGTCGAAACCCTTCTTCAGACTGATGTCAGGGGAGTGGGCGATATAGAGATAAAATGAAGTCAGAGATAGTAAGACTGGGAAAGGGATGGGATGGGGAGAGAGGGAAAGCAAGGGCTACTTGAAGTTGAAGAAGTCAATGTTCATACCACTGGGGTGTAAGCTACCCAAGCGAAATATGAGGCGTTGTTCCTCCAATTTGCGCTGGGCCTCACTCTGACAATGGAGGAGGCCCAGGACAAAAAGGTCAGTGTGGGAATGGGAGGGGGAGTTAAAGTGTTGAGCAACTGGTTCCTCCAATTTGCACTGGGCCTCACTCTGACAATTCCTCCAATTTGTGCTATTTTACCAGAATGGTAATTTACCAGAATGATGGCTGGATTAGGGGATATTAACTGCAGGGAAAGGGTGGACATATTTGGATTGTTTTCTCTGGAAAGCCAGAGGTCGAGCGGACACTTGATAGAAGTGCATCAAATTATGAGAGGTATAGATAAGGTTGGCAGTCAGAACCTTTTCACAGGATGGAAATGTCATATATTAGAGAGCATAACTTTAAGGCAAGAGAGTCAAAGTTCAACGGAAATGTGGTGAGTGCCTGGAGCATGCTGTTGGGGTGATGGTGGAGGCAGATAGGATGTGGCATTTTAGAGACCTTTGGCTAGGCACATAGATGTGCAGGGAATGGAGGGAAATGGATTATGTGCAGGCAGATAAGAGTTGGTCTTGGAATCACGTTGGCACAGTTATTGTGATCTGGAGGGCCAGTTCCTGTCATATGTGCTATGTTCTGAATAATGTAAATATCTTAAAGTGTCCTGTGAACTTGCAGTACAATAAAACTTACATTTCCATAAAAAACAAACTACTGTAAGCACTGAAAGTGTCCAGATGATCTGTCAGTAGCAGTTAAGAATTAAGTCAAATTGTCATGTAATATGTAACCCTGCACAAGTACGAATTGCGAATTGTAGTGAAATTGTAAATATGAGGATAAGAGATGGACATGATTTCATTTAAATAGCAATTAAAAATATCAAAAATATCTTTCCTTCGGTGGGATATAAAGGAAAAATGTAACAGTTACAAAGAGTGATAACATTTAATCGTGAATTTTATCTGCCATTCTTGTAAAAAACAGTGTCATGGTTTACTAACCAAAGTCTGTAGTCTCTATTTTGCTCTGGTTTATTTTCACCCACATGTTTAGATCGTAATGTTGTATCCTTAGTGTTTTGATGTGTTTATGGTTTATTCTTAATTGTTAACTGTATGTTGTGTTGTCATTTGTGAGCGGAGCACCAAAGCATATTCCTTGTATATGCACATACTTGGCCAATAAACATATTCATTCATTCAAATATTAATTATATTTTACCAAATAAACCCAATGCAAACGGACGTGTAGATATTGCGTTCCTTGTGCTTCTTTCAGAATGATCAATACAAATAGGACTGGAACTTTGGAACATTACTCCACAAAACATCCTACCTGAACATGGTGTCAGGACCCTGTTAGAATAAGCTGACTCTGATGATTCTGAATGTGTTTCAGAATTGTTCTTACTTTTACATAACTTCAACAATGCCTCTTCAATATCTGTAAGGTGATAATTTGAACTTAGAATTAAATACTTTACGACTTTGGAAATCCCATTTTGAGTTGACATTTCCTTGAGAATTGGTGCGTTAAAGGCTTGCACAGTAATTATCAAATGTATCTTGAATGATTAAATGGCTTTAAAGTTTTGTGGTAGAATTGTTAAATCCCTTAGCCAATTCTTCCATTGTATTTAAAGTAGACACATTGCATTTATTTCACTTGGGATTCCATTGAACACACCATTTACACCTCGTTTAATGCAGCCCTTTACATTTAGTCCTCTTATCCTAATCAATTCTTTATTTTGTTTTCTTCTTGTTTCTAACCATTTATTTTCTTTTATATCCACGTCAGGAATTGGACCTCGGTCAATGGAATTGTGAGATAGCTGCTCAAAAACCTGTGTCGCTCATTTTATCATCTCTATTAATGGCAGACATAATGGAAATTCTGTGTTCACAGATTCATAGAAAATGTACAATACAGGAGGCCTATTGTGTCAAGAAAGTGTGTCCCAAGTTCTTGATATGCACCCTGCAGTATACAGTCCTCCACAATTTCCACAAGCCATTCTTCCCTTGCTTTTAAAAAAAAAACAGCCTTGGATATGTTTAATCTGAGTTTGGCAATTCATCCACTTTCAAAAATTCAAAATCCCTTAAGAATGTTTGTTTTACCATGTTCAACCCATTCTGCTTTTCACATTCTTCCTCCTTAACAATAGCTGACTGCCTCCCATTTTGGTGTGAAAAAAGCCACAAGGTATTCATTAAGAACTTTGTCCATATCCTTCCTCACATAGAGTCATAGAGCTATGCAGCATGGATAGCTTGCCATAAGCTAGATCCACTTGCTTATGCCTGGCTCATATCCCTCTAAACCTTTCCTACCCATGCACTATGCAATTTTACCCACTTCTACCACCTCCTCTGGCAACTCATTCCAAATTTGTGAGAACTGATTTCCCACACACAAAGCTACACTGATTATCCCGAATCACTCCATGCCTTTCCAAATACATGTAGGTTCTGGCTCTCGGTATCCCCTCCAATAACTTAACCACCGCCAATATTATGCCATGGCTTGTCCTTTCAACCTTCTTAAATAGAGGCACAACATTTCTTGATTAGTACAGGTGCCAGAGGTTATGGGGAGAAGGCAGGAGAATGGGGTTAGGAGAGATAGATCAGCCATGAATGAATGGCGAAGAAGACTTGATGGGCCGAATGGCCTAATTCTGCACCTATCACTCACGATCTTATGAACATTAGCCTCCCTCCTGTCTTCCAGCACCTCATTCCATGGCTATTGATAATGCAAATATTTCTGTTTTGTGCTTCGCAAATTCTTCCCGAGTTTCCCCACAGTATCCTAGGATAGACTTTATTTATTTACCTTTATTTGTTTTAAGACCCAGCACCTCCTCTTTTGTAATGTAGACTCTCTTCAAGACATTACAATTAACATTTCTAAGTTCCCTAGCATCCATGGATTTCTTCATGATAAATTCAGATGATATATATTCATTTAACACTTCACCCATTTAGTCATAGAATGATACTGTGTGGAAAAACAGGCCCTTCGGCCCAACGCCCACACCGGCCAATATGTTCCAGCTACACTAGTCCCACCTGTCCGCTTTTGGTCCATATCCCTCCAAACCTGTCCTATCCATGTACCTGTTTCATCCATGTAACTGTTACTTAAATGTTGGGATAGTCCCAACCTCAACTACCTCCTCTGGCAGCTTGTTCCATACACCCACCACTCTTTGTGCAAAAAGGTCACCACTCAGATTCCTATTAAACCTTTTCCCCTTCACCTCAAACCTATGTCCTCTGGTCCTCGATTCACCTACTCTGATGAGACTCTGTGCGTCCACTCAGTCTATTCCTCTCATGATTTTATACACCTCCGGAAGATCACATTTCCTGTGGCTCCACACAGAGATGATTTTGTTGATCTGTAAGGGGCTGTATTCCCCCCCCCCCTAATTTTTATTTTGCCCTTACTTTACCTGTACATCCTCTTTGGATTCTCCTTTAGCTTATCTGCCAATGCTATCCCCTTGATTTTCCCTTTTAAGTGTATTCCTATCATCCCTACACTCCTCAAGGGAGTCACTTGTTTCCAGCTGCCTATGCCTGACAAATGCTTCATTTTTCTTGTCCAGAGCTTCAATATCTCTTGTCATCCAGGGTTCCGGGTTCCTGCAGCCTTACCCTTCACTCTAATAGGAACATGCTGGTTGTGAACTTTCACATTTAAAAGCTTCCCATTTTCCAGACCCACCCCTTTACCTCCAATCATCCTTTGAAAATTCCTGTCCAATTCCAACAAAAGTGGCCTTGCCCCAACTTAAGACTCTCCACACATGGGTTCCATTTTAATGGGACCTAATCTTCTTCGGTTGCTCTTTAAATATTTACAAACAACAGTTTTGAGTTATCCTTGACTCCCTTTGCTAAAAAAAATGTATTGTCCTCTTTTTTAATTTTCTTAACTTCCCTTTTAAATTTACTCTCTCAATTTCTATACTCATCCAGGATTTTTGCTACATTAGACACTCAAATTTTCCCTTTTTTGCCCTTTCCACTCTTGGTACGCCTTGTCATTCAGTGTCCTCCAGGTTCATCAACACTATCCTCTATTTTCTTAGAAATATGTTTATCTTGAACGTCTGGAATGCCTTCCGTTGGTGTGGAACTGATTTGTCTATGTTAATGTTTCCAGCCCACTTTTACTAAATCAGGTGCTGTGAACCAGTAAAGGAATTAGATGAAATGGAGCAAAGAGATGCTATTCTGCAAAAAAATAAGGTTACTCTTTCCTTGTCTGAATGCCAAATTTATCTTGAAATAAGCAGGTTAGCTAAAAATAAAAGAGATGCTGGTGATGGCCTGTCAGTTCTCATTTCCAGAGCATTCACCTACCTTTCTTCTGTGCAGGGCTCAAGTGCGTTAATTTGAAGAGTGCAAGAAATTGTTTCTTTTCCTCAAAATCAGATGTCTTGTTCAGTTCATCTGGAGAAAGTTTGAGGTAAGGTACTTGAGGAGGAAGAGGTTTCTGCTCTAAACCAAATGGGGAAGGGGTGCGTTCTCTCAGCATCCGGCGCCTCCTCCTCATCTTCTGCTCTATGACTTCATCTTTTTTGCTCTGGGTGGTCAGACCCACGGCCCCAAGAAGCAACATTTTCTGTGACAAGGAAATTACAGGTAAAAATAATAATTTTACATTCTCCAACACTGTATGTCTGCAAAGAGTGAACATTTGTAAATAAGGCTGCTGCTCTTGTTATAACTCATGCTGTTCAACCTTTTCACACATGGAGATGACACAGAGAGTTCCACAAATGTAAAGCATGCATTTCAACCATGAAATACATGGAATTCAACCATGCAATGCATGCAATTTAACCTTGAAATACGTGCAATTCAACCATGTCATAGAGGCATTGCAGCCATGTGTTATATCAAATCCAACTTTGTAACATGGTAAATTTTGCAGCCCTGCATAACTAAGTAAAAGAACAACTTGCTCTAAAGATTGGTGGCTTGAAATTGTGACAAGTGCCACATAAATGGATATCTTCCTTCTGTGTTTTAATAATTTCATGGGGAATGTTGGCTCTGAAGGTAGCAGTACACCATCATGGTCTTTCAAGCCTGCCCCACCATTTAATATGATCATGGGTTATCTATACTAGCCTCAACCTCCCTGCAGTGCCATCTTTCTGTGTCCCTCTATTTCTCAATCTATCAAATATTTATTCACTTCCACATTAAATACTTCAAAGTGTCCAGCTCACACCACCTGCAGGGACAAAGAATTCCAGATATTCACCACCTTCTGTGAGAAGAAATGTCTATGTTCCCCAGTATTTGATGCTTGGCCCCTTATCTTGCAGTCATATCTCCTTGTTCATAGAAACATAGAAAATAGGCGCAGGTGGCCAGTCAGGCAGCATCTCTGAAGAAAAGGAATAGGTGACGTTTCAGGTCGGAACCCTTCTTCTGTACGGAATCTGTCAGACATGCTCAATGCAATATTTAACTGTGATTGCCACATTCCCCTGAATTTAATCAGTGGTCATCTTCATTACCATGTACCCAATGCTGCTGTTTTGGGTGCAGAATATAAAAACAGTTAACCTTTGTTTTCCCCTTTTCAGGCTCCGCGCTGTATCTCTAAAACTAAAACAGACCAGGAGGGGAAGCAGGTGTATGAGGGAAATCTGGAGGCGAAGCAAAAGAATGGGGCTGGTGCTGCTAATGACCAAAGTTCTCCATTAAGCCTGGTTCCTTTCTATCCCCTTTTCCTGCTTTCATCTCCCCCTACAATCAGTCGGAAGAAGGCTCTTGACCCGAAATATCACCTACCCTTGTTTTCCAGGGATGCTGCCCGACCTGCTGAGTTACCTCAGCACTTTGTGTAAGGATTTTTTCATTTCTGTATTAATTAATTTTACTCGATAAATTAATCATAATTGATTCTTGGGATACCAGCATTGTCCAAATGCATTCCATTTAGAGCAAAATATATATTTGAGTGGCAGTGCGCAGCAGCTGGTATTTCTGCATTCCCTGTAATGTCTCAATTAGAGAGGTTGTTCATGTCAAACATGTCATGTGAATGTTCTCACATGAAATCATTATTGTTGCAAGGCACTGTATGATGTTTTCCCATCGAATTTGATAGACCTACTGCAGCAAAGCAAATAATAAATATTCAGGCAAAGATTGTGTATAACCCTGAATGTGAGGTTCATTACTAACTCACTATCCTTCTTCCTTGCTTGATCTGTTCTTCCAATAATTATCATGACTCAAGCGTCAAGAGTATTTAATTGTCTTATCCACCAGGAATGAAACAATAGACAATAGACAATAGGTGCAGGAGTAGGCCATTCGGCCCTTCGAGCCAGCACCACCATTCAATGTGATCATGGCTGATCATTCTCAACCAGTACCCCGTCCCTGCCTTCTCCCCATACCCCCTGACTCCGCTATCCTTAAGAGCTCTATCTAGCTCTCTCTTGAATGCTTTCAGAGAAGTGGCCTCCACTGCCTTCTGAGGCAGAGAATTTTCAAACAATAAAATTCTTACTTGCTGCTTCTTTACACACACATCAACTCAACAACACAGAAATAAGTGTTCAACGATAATCAACGATACAATAAATGATTAGCAATTCTAGGTACCCAGGCCATAATAGTGTAAACCGAAATACATAGTGCAACCTAAACAAAGTCGATATAAGCTCGTTGCAGAGGAAGGTTGTGGTTAGGGTTATGCAGTGTGGTTCAAGAAGCCTGATGGTTGATGGAAAAACCCTGTCTTGAGCATGGAGGCCATGGTTACCTTCTTCCAAATGGTAGCAATGTGATGAGTGTGTAGTCAGGGATTTGTGGGTCTTTGATGATATTAGCTGCCTTTTTGGGACAGCGCTTCTTACAGATATCTTCACTGTGGGGTGGTCAACACCCAAAATGGACCGGGTAAAGTCTTCCACTTTCTGCAGCCATCTCCTACACTACCATGTACTTGTTTCCTAATTGTGTTTTGCACTAATGTCTTCTTTTGGAACAGTCTTTTTATCGTTTTACTGTCTTGCAGAATTTATGTAATTTATGTTTATTGTGCTGTCTGAGTCGATGTCCCTGTGATGCTGCTGTAAGCAAGATTTTTATTGTACCTGTACTTCACCGTGCTTGTTCATATGACCAAAGACTCGACTGAACTATTGAAATTGGAAGGAATCGTTGAGAAACATTCTGTCAAAAGTAGTTGTTTTTGTAAGAAATTATGGCACCAATTACACACAGCTATTGTGAGCCGAGGAAATTGCAGTGCTTCTAGTTGATCAGTACTGCCTCATTGTCTGATCAATATTTGCATGCATCATCACAGCTGCATTTGTTGCAGTCGTGATGAACCACCATCGATGCTGAAAAGCAGTGAAAGGGATCCAGGTTTTCAAACAATGCTAAGATCTGGAGAATGGAGCTGCTTTGAGGAGAATATATTTTGTGTAGAAGCCATTACTATTCTTCTTTTTATTGTGCCCACACATGCTAGATATTGTGTTTCAACCAAAACTGAACACGCCTCTTAGCAATATCATTGTTCTCTGCGAGGTCCTCAACTTTGCATTCGTGCTCCAATAGAGGGCATCTCAATAGGTGCTCCATAGTTTGCAGTTCAGTGCCACATATGCAGGTGACGTCTTCAGTGTCCATATAACCCCACTTCTTGAGAGTTACTTTACAACGACCAGTACCAGAGGAAATGCCTCTTAGTTTGTTGAGGCATTTCCATTCAGACCAGCTTGATTCAGCTCCAGGAGGAAGTTCTTCTTTGGCACTTAGGGACATGGATGTTGTTGATGGGAGATTGGCTAGTCTGTCCTCCCACAATGCAATTCTAGTACCTCTAAACCATTACTGTTTCGGCAAAGCGTCACTCATCAGAAAATATAGTCATTAATGGGATCCCTTCTGGACCCATGAGCACACTCAATAGTTGTCGGTACTTATAGGGAGCCAGTGAGCCTAGTAGATTCCAGTGCCCATGATGCCATCTTTTTACTGAAACCAAGTGCTACTCACAGTGTAGCAAGTCAAGGATACTTCACTGTAGCTATAGTGAGTAGTCACTTAAGGAAAATGGCAGTGGTTTGTTGGATCATGCAAGTGCCTATGAAATTGATAGCCAACATCTTCTTGAGCTCCACAATGGAAGCAATCCAGGCATGGGAGCCATTGAAAGTGACATACCTCTGCAATGACCCCTTAAAAAACTGCACCAGAAGATGAACTGGTCATAGATAGGTTCGGGCAGAATATTGTGTAGATTCCGTGTGGGAATAGGCTCTTTGTGAATGGCCATGTCTTTGCCTCCTCTCCTGAGGTCCATAATCCTCCAGTGATGGTGTGCGACTGACATAGTCAGGACTGAGGCAACCATTAAATGTGTAGCTCGGCAGCTATATTGTTGAAAAACACCCTCTATGTCAGTGGCACCATATTCTGTTGACGATGTTAGATGTCTGAGCAGAGTGCAATCAATTCTGAAGCTGCCCAGCCAGGTCACTCAGTGTCAGCATGGCTTCCCTTGAAATAGCAAGCAAAGACAGAACTTAACACCATGTGCTCCTGGATTGACTGAGACAGTTTCATGTCAGTATAAGCCGAAACATGCCATTCATAAATAATTGCATCATGAGGTGTGCATCTGATACTGGGAAATGTCAGGCATGCTGACTAAACAGTGACCAAAACGTTGTTGTCAAATTTACACAGAAATGATTGCAAATTTACTCAATGCTGGATGAAAATTATTTCAAATTACATGCTATTTAAAATGAATGTGCAGAATGTGTACAATGCATTCCAATGAATCAAACTACCACAACCAGAGATAAGTGCTGAACTACTATCTACCTCTTTGGTGATCCTTGGACTTTCCTTGGTCAGACTTTACTGGCTTTACCTTGTACTGAACATTATTCCCTTATCATGTGTCTATACACAGTGAATGGCTTGATTGCAACCATGTATTGTCTTTCTACTGACTGGATAGCATGCAACAAAAGCTTTTCACTGTACCTTGGTAAACTAAACTAAACCATTTTCCAGCCTCTGGAGAAACGTCCTAAAAGCATCTTGATTTGCATGGTCACCTCAGATTTGGGTTAAATGCACCTACCCTAGGAGCATCATCTAGCTTGAGAGGAGGCCGATCAGCCAGTCTGCAAATCCGGTTTCTTACTTCACCTTTGCAGAATACCTCATCTGAAGAGCTACAGCCAGAAAGCTCTCCTAGAAAGCAAAAATCAAGAAAGAATAATGTTGATCACAAAATGAATGCAAATCATCAAGAGAAAAACATATGTTCTCAATCTCCATCGCAACATTTCCGCATCAAATTTTATAAAAAGGTGCAAATTAAGAGCCAACAGCTCTAAAGTCTTTTAAATTTATTCACTTCACTCCGACAAAAAAAATCTTATGTTCCACTCATGACTCGGATAATTTACTTGATGCAGCTTTTTTTTCACCCACTCGCTTTTCAAACATGCCGCCCCCCCCCCCGCACCCACCCCACAACCCTCCTCCATTTCAAGGTTTCAATGTTTCAGGGTTTCAAGGTCAGTTTATTGTCACATGTACCAATTAAGGTACAATGAAATTTGAGTTACCATTGAGCTATATTTGTAATAGCTTCAAAATATTTGGGGTTTGGAACAGGCATACCACAAAATGTGCAGGAATGAATCAGAGGAGAAGGGTAAAAATATGCATTTGCCTGCATTCCATCTCCAGGGGATATTTTGCTGGTAGCAAGAGTGATAATGGAGAAGGCGGTAGCTTCATATGCTTCCCAGATGGAGGAAGTTTGAGCTGTCTGGACCAGCAACAGTCATACTGTGTAGGAAGGAATTGTAGATTCGCTGGTTTACACCGAAGATAGACACAAAATGCTGAAGTAACTCAGCGGAACAGGCAGCATCGCTGGAGAGAAGGGATGGGTGACGTGTCGGGACGAGATCCTTCTGCAGACTCATACTGGGTGACTTTCCATACAGTCTACAAGGATGATCCTGAGCTCTCACTTTAATCCTCCTTCCCACACTTACTCTGACCTCTCCTACATTGCTCCACCAATCCCCAGCATGAGCTTGAGGGGCAGCACCTCATCTTCTCTCTTGGAAGGTTGCAATTTGAAGTTAGCAACAGTTGGTAATCACTACTCTTTTTCTGTTTCTGCTGTTATTCTGTTTTATTGTGTCTTTTATTTCCTCTTCCCAGTCTAATTGCTGGTTTTTAGTGATTCTTAGTTTAACAACTATGGTTTGGACTCTTTCAGTCATTCCCTCTGTCTCTCCATTCCTCTCTCCCTTTCTCTGCAGTTTAAAAGTGCCTTCTTTCCTTGATTTGAAATTGAATTTTATTTCTCTCCGCAATGTTGCGGCATGATCGACAGTTTTTATTTTGGATTTGCAGCTTTTTTTGCTCCGGCATTACATAGGTCAAAACATTGTGACTTCAACCCTCACTTCATTGATATTTCAGAAATTACCCTAGACATACACTTGCTCCACTATTATTGTTCCAATGTGTACTACTTACAAAAAGCACTGACATATTTGCCAAGGATTCTCTGACATTGCCAAGGTGGACATGGGCAGCAGGTACACGGAAATGTCACAGCCTGCAGGTTTTCCTCCAAACTATTCACCATCCTGAAGTGGAAATATCATCCTATTCCTTCACAGAATCTTAATCCTATAAACTCCCCAACTAATAGCACTGAAGTGGGCTTATCCAGAAGGACAAGAATAGTTCAAAAAGGCAACCAAGGACAAAGGCACAAATTCATGCTGCTTCAGGTCACTAAGATGTCTACTTTTTCCAAACTTGAGAGAAATACAAGACATCAATTATCATTGACAGAGACCCTTGTAGATGTAGGAATGAGGTAGATACTAAATTAATGTTTACATATAAGATGTTTAAAATCAGAAAAAATGTCATACCATTCATCCTGGCTTCTTTTAGTTTCTTTTCTGCCGTATCTAACTTGCTGACAAGAGGCAGCTGAAGTGGAAGCTCCTCGTTGTACACGCTGCTGGTAGTGGCATCATTGCTGTAAAGAATAAACATATTGGGCACTGGAGAACTCTTTTTGTTTTTCAGACTCAGATCAGTTGCTCCAGAGGTGATGGACAAATCCAAGCATTCTTTCTGCAGCTCTTCAAGATGTCTACTTGAAATTTGGCATTGCAAATCTTTGATGGATTGATGACTGGAGCTCTGGTCCCTCAGGTGTGGCGGCATACCAGTTCTTAAACTTGGTATTCCAGACTTCTTGCTCTCATTCATATCTTTGTCAGTGCAAGATTTAAGAAGTTCTGCGTTAAAGTGCTCTCCCGTGCTCTTTTTTGAAGCATCAAGCCTCACATTATTTTTCAGAAGTTTTTCTGGCTCTTTTGGTGCATCATGGTTGAGCTTAGAGCAATTATTACTGCAGTTAAGTGCTTGAGCTGGCTGAAGTGCATGGGCAGAAATAAAGGGCCTGAGCAAAGGGGAAGTCTCCTTCAAAGGGTATTGTGGTGAGATGAGAGGTGGGGGGGCTCCTATGTGTAGTGGCTGGTGCTGATTTTCATCTGCCAGGAGTACTCTGTGGAAAAAAATATATATATTTGATGAAACAAATGGCATCATTAAAAGTATGATTGCATATTGCTTAATGAAAGCTCAACCTTCCTCTGATTATTTGAAATAAAAAATCCACAGCACGTATAACTTTTATTGATTACCATGACTCTTTCTTTGCCCAGAAATGATATTCAGAATGAAATTTTGAACCATTTCATGGGTTGTTTTTAAATCTGCTACATAAATCACTTTTTAAGTAATCAATCGCTCTCGAACCATGCGGAAAATTAAAAGGGGAGAATCACAACTGTGTTGCTGTATTCACAATTGTAAAACTTAAATGCTGACATTTTCCTGGTAGTTAACATAACATAACATAACATAACAACACTTTATTGTCACTCGGCACAACACCGAGCGAAATTTCAGCAGTCACACAAAATACAGCAAAAAAGAAAAGAACACAGGACACCCGACCCCAACACAAACATCCATCACAGTGACTCCAAACACCCCCTCACTGTGATGGAGGCAACAAAACTTCCCCTCTCTTCCCCCCGCACCCACGGACAGGCAGCTCGACCCCTACCGAGGCAAACGACACGCACAGCCCCCGCAAGGGGATGGAAGGCCCCCCGGCCGAGCCGCCCCGGGCACCGAAACGTCCCGCGGCCACACCGGGCGATGTTAAGTCCAACGGCCGAGCCGCACCGGGCACTGAAACGTCCCGCGGCCGAACAGCGCTGACGATGTTAAGTCCAGCGGCCAAGCCGCACCGGGCACTGAAACGTCCCGCGGCCACACCGGGCACTGAAACGTCCCGCGGCCACACCGGGCGATGTTAAGTCCAGCGGCCAAGCCGCACCGGGCATTGAAACGTCCCGCGGCCGAGCCGCACCGGGCACTGAAACGTCCCGCGGCCACACCGGGCACTGAAACGTCCCGCGGCCACACCGGGCGATGTTAAGTCCAGCGGCCAAGCCGCACCGGGCACTGAAACGTCCCGCGGCCGAGCCGCACCGGGCACTGAAACGTCCCGCGGCCGCACCGGGCGATGTTAAGTCCAGCGGCCGAGCCGCACCGGGCACTGAAACGTCCCGCGGCCGAGCTGCGCCGGCGATGTTAAGGCCCGCAGCCGAGCCGCACCGGGCACTGAAACGTCCCGCAGCCGAGCTGCGCCGGCAATGTTAAGGCCCGCAGCCGAGCCGCGCCCCGGGGAAGAGACCTAATAAAATAAAGGTTTCCCCCCGCCCCACCCCCCCACCCCACCCCACCCCCCCACCACACACCCCCACCACACATACACAGCCAAAAACAGAAACAAAAACCATCCCAACACCGACACAAACAAAAAAAAAGAAAAAAAGACAACAGACTGCCAGAGAGCCGCAGCCGTTAGGCGCAGCCAACTCCTCCCATAAACAAGATGAGGCAGCTTAACGTGGAAGAATGGATACAAGATCGGAAATCACACGTGCACTGTAGATATACAATCAATTTTTTTCTACTACTGCAGTTTAAAAGATTGGCTACCTGAGTCAGAATGACAAATAAATGGGGGAAAAAAACATTGATTCTAAAAATTGTAACCTTACATATAAAGAAAAAGAACAAAGACCTAAAGTTGACAGTAATAAGCATGCAATATAATTTTATCAACGTCTGATTCTTGAAAACAACTAATTGATTTATTTCATAGTCAAACACCATTATTTCACAAGATAACTAAAAAGTAACCAGAGGGTATTCTTCTCATTGAACTAAATGCAAAGCAATGACTGGATTAGAAGTGATTTACTGTTAGGGGTGACATAAGAATAATGTTTTGAAATCAGTCTATTTTACAGAGAGAATCATTTTGTGTTGTAATCTGTGATAAGTGTTATAAAGGTAATCTGTACTTCACTAGTGATAAATAATTCTGTATTGTATGAACCAAGATTGGCTCCAAAAATAAGATTCATTCATCAGATAAGAGTTAGGATTTAGGTGCACTGGTGAAAATAGACAAGACTAAATTTATAGACACAAAATGCTGGAGTAACAGTCCTTCCCACACAAGACTAACTTTATCTTATAAAACTCTTTACGTAAACAGCAAGTAGGTCTAGATCTCTATGTGCCCTATGTGGGTGAGGAATTAGTCAATGTGAAGAACTTTTCATTCTTCAATGTAACTGGTCCTTCAGGTAATCCAAAAGGGATTGGAGGCGTGAAGGCGGGAAATATTTTCCTACTCTGTGGAAACTTTTCCTTAAAAAAAAGGTATAATTTCAAATAGTAACATATCAATGTCAGCATTACATCACTTTGTCCAATGTTGTGATGTTGTTCGTACATTAATTATAGCAAGTGCTATTGGCTTCGGTGACACTTGATAGCAACATTTGAGCAAGTGCTGCTCTGCTTGAGAAGTGTGAGAGAGGTTGGTGGTGGTTGAAAGAGACTGAGGAAGACAGTTTGGGCAGAGCATATCTGTTATCCATATGTATGCTTTGAGTGGGTGAAAGTTTCACTAAGTTTATACGAGTCCAAACATGCAAGTGTGCTAAATCCATGCAGCAGAGCCAAGTCTTTAATCGCCTTGGACTTATTTGGCATTGGACAAAGACCTTGCTCTATGAAGACATTGTGGAAGCTAGGTTGCGATGGACAGCTCATGTTAAAATTAATTGCCTACAGACGGGTGTGAAAGGAAGTCATTCTCAACACCAAGTTACTCACCTACACCTGTCCTGTTCTTGTTCTGAAAACAGGTGCCCTTGTTCTCCATGAAGCTGTTGATGGTGATGCTGATGAAAGTCCACACCATGTCCAGAATGTTCATCTTTCCTCTGCTGCTGATGATTGTGATGCCGCCCATACTTCTCCTCCGAGGCTGAAGCGTATGAGGGAGCATTTGAGGGAACATTAAATAGAGAACAGGGACCAGATAGGGTTATAGGTTCCAGTGACACTGTTCGAACTTTTCCTTTTCCCGGAGATGGCTCTGCAATGAAACGATCGCCACATTACAACCCAAGGTGACAGATGAATAATGGGTTACCATAGAGTCATACAATATGGAAACAGGCCTTTCGGCTCAACTCCTTCATGCCAACCAAAATGCCCCATATAAAGAAGTTCCATTTGCCCGCGTATGGTCCATATCCTTCTCAATATTTCCTAACCATGTACCTGTCCAATTGTTTTTTAAATGTTGACACAAAGAGCTGGAGTAACTCAGCGGGTCAGGCAGCATCTCTTGAGAACATGAAGAGGTGATGTTTTGGGTCGGGACCCTTTTTCAGAAGTGTTTTTTGGAAACTACCATCTACATTTCCTTTCATCTCCTCTTTTAAATGTTATTATACCTGCCTTAGCTACTTTCTTTGCCAGCTTGTTTCATATACCCACTGTGTGAAAACTTAACCCCTCATTAATGCCCTCTTGTTCATGATTATAGACCAGTTAGCCTGACATCGGTGGCAGGGAAGATGCTGGAGTCGATTATCGATTACGTAATAGTGGCACATTTGGATAGCAGTAACAGGATTGGTCCAAGTCAGCATGGATTTACAAAGGGGAAATCATGCTCGACAAATCTTCTGGAATTTTTTGAGGATGTAACAAGTAAAATGGACAAGGGAGAGCCAGTGGATGTAGTGTACCTGGACTTTCAGAAAGCCTTTGATAAGGTCCCACACAGGAGATTAGTGGGCAAAAGTAGAGCACATGGTATTGGGGGTAGGGTATTGATACGGATAGAGAATTGGTTGGCAGACAGGAAACAATGAGTAAAGGGTCCCTTTCAGAATTAAAGGGTCCCTTTCAGAATTGCAGGCAGTGACTAGTGGGGTGCCGCAAGGCTCGGTGCTGGGACCGCAGCTATTTATAATATACATTAATGATTTATATGAAGGAATTAAAAGTAACATTAGCAAATGTGCAGACGACACAAAGCTGGGTGGAAGTGTGAACTGTGGAGAGGATGCAGGGTGATTTGGACATGTTGGGTGAGTGGCAGATGCATGGCAGATGCAGTATAATGTGGATAAATGTGTGGTTATCCACTTTTGTGGCAAGAACGGGAAGACAGATTATTATCTGAATGGTGTCAGGTTAGCAAATGGGGAAGTACAACGAGACCTGGGTGTCCTTGTACATCAGTAACTGAAAGTAAGCATGCAGGTACAACAGGCTGTGAAGAAAGCTAATGGCATGTTGGCCTTCATAACGAGAGGATTTGAGTACCGGAACAAAGAGGTCCTTCTGCAGTTGTACAGCACCCTGATGAGAACACACCTGGAGTATTTTGTGCAGTTTTGGTCTCCTAATTTGAGGAAGGACTTTCTTGCTATTGAGGGAGTGCAACGTAGGTTCATGAGGTTAATTCCCGGGATGGCGGGACTGTCATATAATGAAAGAATGGAGCGACTGGGCTTGTATTCACTGGAATTTAGAAGGATGAGAGGGGATCATATTGAAACATATAAAATTATTAAGGGATTGGACACACTAGATGCAGGAAACTTGTCCCCGATGTTGGGGGAGTCCAGAACCAGGGGCCACAATTTAAGAATAAGCGCTAGGTCATTTAGAACTGAGATGAGGAAAAACTTTTTCACACAGAGAGTTGTGAATTTGTGAAATTCTCTGCCTCAGAAGGCAGTGGAGGTCGATTCACTGGATGCATTCAAAAGAGAGTTAGATAGAGCTCTTAGGACTAGTGGAAACAAGGCATATGGGGAGAAGGCAGGAACGGGGTACTGATTGTGGATGATCAGCCATGATCACATTGAATGGCGGTGCTGACTCGAAGGGCTGAATGGCCTACTCCTGCACCTATTGTCTAAGTATCTATGTATCTATGATTCCCCTACCCCGCTATTTATGCCTCTCATGATTTTATACACCTTTATAAGGTTACCCCTCAGCTCCTGCGCTCCAAGGAATACAGTTCTAGCATTCCCAACCTTTCCCTATAGCTCAGGCCCTTGAATAGAGAAGAATCAGAATCAGAATAGCCTTTATTGTCATCCAAAAACATGTTTTTGGACGAAATTCCGTTACCCACAGTCCAACAATAAGAAGCAATAAAAATAAAGCAATAACACACACAATTACAAAACCAACATAAAACAAAAAAAAACATCCATCACAGTGAGTCTCCTCCAGTCACCTCCTCACTGTGGTGGAAGGGCAGAATGTCTTTCTCTTCCCTGCCGTCTTCCTCCACGGTCAGGCTGTTGAAATTGCCACATCGGGGCGGTTGGGGCTCCTGACATTGAAGCCCCCGCCAGGCGGAGAAAATCCCGCGGCCTATTGCAGGCTGCGCCGGACGGTGAAAGGTCCAAAACTGATAATATCCTCATAAATTTCTGCATTCTTTCCAGCTTAATGGCATATTTTCTACCGCAGGATAACCAGACGTGAACACAATACTCCAAATGTAGCCTCACTAATGTCTTGTATTACTGTAATATGACGTCTCAACTTCAGTATACAATTTCCTGACTGATGCAGGCCAGCGTGCCAAAAGCCTTTTTCATTGCCCTATCCACTTGAGATGGCACGTTCAGGGAACTATGTATTCACACTCCTTTACACTGTACCTAGGTACACATGACAATAATAAACCTAAAACTAAACCCCACACGTCTGAATTACACTCCATTTGCCATTCCTCGGCCCACTTGTCCAGCTGATCAATTTCCCACTGCAATTCTTATAATCGTCTTTACTGTCTATGATACTACCTATTTTAACGTCATCTGCAAACTTACTAAACATAAGGGCAGCCCAATGGTGCAGCGATAGAGTTGCTGCCTTTACAGCGCCAGAGACTTAGATTCAATCCTGACCTTGGGTGCTGTCTGTATGGAGTTTGCACAGATGGGTTTCCTCCGGGTGCTCCGGTTTCCTCCCACGTTCTAAACACGTGCAGGTTTATAGGTTGATTGGCTTCTGTAAAATTGTCCCTAATGTTTAGGATAGAACTAGTGTGTGGGTGATCATTGGCAAGAATGGACATGGTGCACTGAAGAGCCTGTTTCCTTGCTATATCTCTAAACTAAATGACTTGTAAATTCTCATTTAAATTGTTGATATAGATGCTGAACAGCAAGGGGCCCAGCACTGATTTCTGAGGTACACCACTAGTCACAAACAATAGACAATAGACAATAGGTGCAGGAGTAGGCCATTCGGCCCTTCGAGCCAGCACCACCATTCAATGTGATTGATCATGGCTGATCATTCTCAATCAGTACCCCGTTCCTGTCTTCTCCCCATACCCCCTGACTCCGTTATCCCTAAGAGCTCTATCTAGCTCTCTCTTGAAAGCAATCAGAGAACTGGCCTCCACTGTCTTCTGAGGCAGAAAATTCCAGAGAACCTCCCATTTGAAAAACATCCTTCCACAACCACCTTTTGCTTCCTACCATGAAGCCACTATTGTATCGAGTTAGCTAACTCTCCCTGGATCCTATGCGATTTAATTTTCCAGAACAGCTGATCATGCAGAACCTTATCAAAGGCCTTATTGAGGTCGATATAGACTATGTCTATGGCCCTGCCCTCTTCAACCTTCTTGGTTACTTCTTAAAAAAACTCAATCAAATACGTGAGGCACCATTTCCCACACAGACAACCCTGCTGACTATCCCTAATCAACTCCTGCATTCATATCTTGTCCCTCAGACCTTCTCCTGTAACTCTCATTTTGCACCTGTTAGGCTTATTGGTCTATATTTCTCAAGTTTTATCTTTGCAGCCCTTCCTCAATAGAGGTGGCACATTGGCCAAAATATCAATTGTTAACATTAATTTTATTTCTGAGATCTTACTTACTTTAATATCTTTTTATTGTTCCTTATTTCAATTTTCCCATGAATATTTGAAAGATAACCCACACTTGGATTTTTAACTCATCTGGCTAATATTCCTCTCTTGTACTTTAAAACACAGTTGAGATGGAATTGAAAATGATGTCGTTTCTGTAATGGACAACAAATCTATCCCAGATTTGTGCCTGAATGACAAAGATGAATTCAAGCCCACTGACCTCACAGCATATATTATACAGGCAAACAGATTGCATTATGCATACTCAGTGAGATAAGTGGAAAATCATGCTGACGCTCGTTAACATTTTATAGCATTTGATCTTCACTGTACACTCAAATGCAATTTTGTAAAGGCACCATCATATAACTTTAAATAAATGACTAGTCAAGCCGTTCCATGTTAACAGAGTACCTGTTTAAGTAAATTTATGTCAGACAATATTGAAAAATACCTCTATGTTCCATGGCAGATATGAAATCCTTCCATTCCTCCTTATGTCTTTTTGCCGCATCGTTGATGTGAATTGCATTCTGTTCTGCCCCATGTTCAATCTTGAGATGTTTCTCCTGCTTCATCATTTCTTTCCTTCGTTTAGTTTCTTTCTCCCATTCTGGGTCTAGCTGTTTTTCTCTTTTCCTGGCCCTTTCTGTCAACACTTCAAGTTCCCTTTCTTGAGGAACCCCTCTTTTCCAATCCCTTTTCTCTTGTTCCTGCTCCTTTTCTCGCTCTCTCATTTCATCATCCATTTGTAACCTGTGGCGACAAAATAAATGCCTTGAATTTTTTCAGGATTATTGGAATTCCCTTGTTTACATTTCCTCTCAACATCGATCATGATTGATTTGTCCCGTAACTTATATCACTACAAGTGGATGTAATATAATGCAGTTTTTTTCCATTGTATTACCATGTTTTCCATTTTAGGATATTTAGTGATTTTTAAAAGGCCATTGACAAAGAATATACCATAAGACTGCTGAGAAAGTTAAAACTTGAGGATGATATTGTAGTCTTTTAGAAATGACTACAAATTAACTTAAAAAAGCCAGAGGGATCGACCTGTGGAATAGTGACCCATTTGTGTTCTACTATTCCACTCTCCATATTATTTCTCAATAATAAGATATTTAAAATAGTGGATAACAAAAACCTATGTTTACAGATAGTGAGCAAAGGGGGAAATTATCACTTATGTAAATAAGTCTTAGATGGACTTAAATTTTAATTTGAAAATATCTTACATAATGCACGGAGAAATAAATGGAACTCGACTCAAGGCTCCCATTTGGTGATTAGCTATGTTAGGAAATTCTATCTCATAGATATACAAGCATGTAACTCCCCCAAAGGGGAAACATCCATAATATTTCTGGGGAGAATAATATTTCACCAAGGAGAAGGACATGGAGGACAGTGAGATCAGTGTGGAGAATACTAATATGCAAGGGCAGTTTGAGATTAAGAAGGACGATGTGTTGGGGTTCTTTAAGATCGTTAGGGTGGATAAGTCCCCAGGGCCCGATGGAATCTATTCCATGTTATTGAGAGAGGGAACAAAGGAGATTGCAAGAACCTTCACAAAGTTTGCATCTTCTCCAGCCACAAGCAATGTCCCAGAGGACTGGAGAGTCGCTAATGTTGTTCTTTTGTTTAAGAAGGGAAGTAGAGAGAATCCAGGGTCCAGAATCCAGGAATAGGCTGGTGAGCCTCACATTAGTGGGAGGGAAGCTGTTGAAGAGGATTCTTTGGGATAGGATTTACTTCAATTTGGAAGAGAATGGATTAATTAGGGAAGTCAGCATGGCTTTGTACATGGCAGACCATATCATGTTTTTTGAGGAGGTGACAAAGGTGATCTATGAGGGTAGGGTGGTGAATGTGATCTACATGGATTATAATTCACTCTGGGAACTGGGTGGGTCAGGCTGTGATTATGATGCGAAATGGACAGACGATGTTTCAAGTCAAAATGCTGTCCTTCCACAGATGCTGCCTGACCCACTGAGTTCCTTCAGCATTTTGTATTTTGCTCAGTAAACTGACCCGGCTTGGAAGAATTTACAAGAATTATTCCAGGAATGAGTAGGTTAACCTATGATGAACCTTTGTCGGCACTGGGCCTGTACTCGCTGGAGTTTAGAAGAATGAGGGGGGACCTCAGTGAAACATTCAAAATAGTGAAAGACTTGGATAGAGTGGATGTGGAGAGGATGTTTCCACTGGTGGGAGAGTCTCGGACTAGCGGTCATAGCCTTAGAATTAAGGGACATTCTTTTAGGAAGGAGATTAGAAATTTCTTTAGTCAGAGGGAGGTGAATCTGTGGAATTTGTCACAGAAGGCTGTAGAGGCCAAGTCAGTGGATATTTTTAAGGCCGAGATAGACAGATTCTTGATTAGTACAGGTGTCAGAGGTTATGGGGAGAAGACAGGAGAATGGGGTTAGGAGGGACAGATTGATCAGCCATGATTGAATGGCGAAGTAGACTTGATGGGCCGAATGGCCTGATTCTACTTCTATCACCTATGACCTTATAATGTATTTGATAAAAGTCCCCATGGTAGAATATTAAGGAGCACGGGATTAACAATGACTTTGTCCACAGCCTCCACATCCTTCCCATAATGGGGCGACCAGAACTGCATGCAGTACTCCAAATGTGCCCTACTTAGTTTTTTTAGTTTAGTTTACTGTCTATGTAGTGAGGGACTGTGAAAAGCTTTTTTGTTGCATGCTATCCTGTTAATGGAAAGACTATATATGATTACAATCAAACCGCCCACAGTGCACAGATAAAGGGAGCAACGTTTAGTGCAAGAAAAGTCCAGTAAAATCCGATTAAAGATTGTGGAAGGGTCTCCAATGAGGTTGATGGTAGGTCAGGACCACTTTCTAGTTGGTGATAACCAAAGTCATATAAAACTCTAACCAAAGTCCTATACAACTGCATCATGACTTCCTTACTCTCACACTCTCGACCAATAAAGGCAAAGATAGAAAATTAGAAAAATAAGTGCAGGAGTAGGCCATTCGGCCCTTCGAGCCAGCACAGCCATTCAATATGATCATGGCTGATCATCTAAAATCAGTATCCCGTTCCTGTTTTTTTTCCCATATCCCTTGATTCCTTTAGCCCCAAGAGCTAAATCTAACTCTCTCTTGAAAACATTCAGTGAATTAGCCTCCACTGCCTTCTGTGGCAGAGAATTCCACAGATTCACAACTCTCTGGGTGAAAAAGGTTTTCCTCATTTCATTCCTAAATGGCCTCCTCCTTATTCTTAAACTGTGACCCCTGGTTCTGGACTTCCCCAACATTGGGAACATTTTTCCTGCATCTAGCCTGTCCAATCCTTTAAGAATTTTGCATGTTTCTGCAAGATCCCTTCTCATCCCTCTAAATTCCAGTGAATACAAGCCCAGTCGACCCATTCTTTCATCATATGTCAGTCCCGCCATCCCGGGAATTAACCTGGCAAGCATACCGCATGCCTCTTTAACACTCCAGCTACGTGTTGCCACTTGCAGGGAGTTATGGACGGAGCTCAGGATACCCCTGTACATGAATGCTGTTCAGTGTCTTGTCATTAATTATATATTTTCCCCTTACATACGACCTCCTCAAGTGCAACACATTGCACTTGCTCTGTCATTTCTCCACCCATTTCTGTTGCCTATGTACATCTGCCGTATACTTCCTCATTTTTGCGACCCCAGCGATCTTGATATCATCTGCAAACTTACGAACCAACCTGACTACGTTTATGTTCAAATCAAATGTGTAACTATCCTATGTTTTCTTTTTATGTAATATAAACTAAAATGCTGGGAACAGTAGGTCAGGTCACATCTATGGAAAGAGAAACAGAGTTAATGCCTTGAGTCAAAGATCCCATCAAAACGTTAACACAAAGTGTTAACTCTGTTTCTCTTTCCACAGATGCTGCCTGACCTGCCGAGTGTTTCTCACATTTTCTGTATATATTCTGTATAACTATTTTCTTATTTCAGATTTCTGGCATCCAGAGTTTTCATTTTTTATGACATTTATCACTCACTTCCAATGTGAATTATAGCATCAGGATGCAGGATAAACATTTGTTCTTGGTTATAGAAAATAGAAATACTATTTGTGCATTATATTACGCATTTGAAAGTTTGTTCCATTGAAGAAAAGGTGAAACACAAGGACTTAAGAAAACACTTTGGAACTAAAACCAAAATTCTCATATTAAATTTTAACCAAACTGCTTTATAGTGTCTACACAATATAAATGGAAATGCAATCCTCTTCAACTTTGCTTCTGATCACAGTAAATCAGTTAATCATTGGTACAGTACTGAATATATCAGCATTACCACCACTTGCAATTGCATTGAAATTACCACACATATTGGAAATGCAGTCAGCTTGGAACATGTTGACTTCCAAAATCTGGAGCTATTCCACTAGTCACCCACCAATGAAAGATTGCTAGAAAGCCGGCCATGTGCTGGATATCACAGATCTCGACCTTCTGCCATAATCTCCGTATGCACTTGTGTTTGTGAACATGGGAGGAAATAAGATCTGACTACCGAAGAGCAGTCCAGAAATAGGGATGACAGCCTCAGGTTATGGGATATGTGACTTAGAACCATAATCAGAAGACATTTCGTTATCTAGTGGATGCGGGTCTGTGGATTTAACTATCATATAATGCAGTGGAAGACAAGTTATTAAATATATTCAGGAAGATAAATGTACATTTTAATGTTTCAGGAATAAAAGGATACGTGAAGAAGGCAGGAACAGGATAGTGAAATGAATGATCAGCCATAATCATATTTAATCATCAATGACACACTCCTGCTTCTGTTTTCTATACTTCTAAAGCTATTTATGAGGAATGACACAAAGTTAGCGCAGGTTCGCCGTTTGACACTCTATAGCCCAAGAGGTCAAGGATTGGATTATGTCTAGGATCTCCCAACATTTGACTGATGAAGAATTAAAAATGTTAAAGCAGCCCTATTTTCTATTAGGCTTTCTCTTGTAATACAGCCTGAGGAAGTCACCAATCCTCGCTTCTGGAGTGGATTCATTCCCAAGTCCAAGTCCAATATTGTTCTGCAGGATGTTTTGAGCTTTTGTGGTGCAGCAATGAGGGACCAGATCCGCCACCACATCATTGAAGACTTGCAAATTGACCTGTAAACTTGACTCGGCCACTGGAGGATAGTTGGGGTGAAAGTGATTTGGCACTTACACAGGATTCACCACCCCTCCAGAATTCTGGGACAGCTATTTGGCAATTTGATGTCTGGTTTGGTTCATTTTTAGATTTCCCACATTAACCTCAGAATAAATAAGTCTTAGAGTCATAGAGTAATATGGTGTGGAAAAAGGCCCTTTGGCCCCACTTGCCCACACCGGCCAACAATGTCCCAGCGACACTAGTCCCACCTGCCTGTGCTTGGTGCATATCCCTCCAAACCTGTCCTATTAAATAAATAGGCTATGTGGGGGGAAAAAACATGTAAATTGTTGTGATTACAAAATGCATGAATGCTTTGTTCAGTACTGACCTTCTTGCTGCATGAACCGACAAATGATCTGTGGGTATGCCAGAGAGTGATGAATGGGCTACATCTGATGGTGGTCGCATACCAGTGAGAGAGAGTTGCATGTTAGAAGCTTGGATGGATGGAATGGTACCAGGCTGTGGAATGTGGAAAAATGGTGCACGAAGCGATAGGAAATAAGGGTCATCAATTCTGCAAGTGAAGCACATAAAGATTACTTAAACTGTTCCAAATAGTTACAAGCATCCATTCTAAGTAACTATTTATTTAATTAATGTGCTTGATTACTGGGCAATTCAGTATGTATCATTTTGGAGACCAGTCTTAAGAGAACTGAACCATCTTACCGCAACAAGAGAGCAATCCCGAACTACTATCTACCTTGGACTATATTTGATCGGACTTTACTGGCTTTACCTTGCATTAAACATTATTCCCTTGTCAAGTTTCTGGACACTGTGGGTGGCTCGATTGTAATCATGTATTGTCTTTCCGCTGGTTGGTTAGCATGCAACAAAAGTTTTTCACTGTACCTCAGAACACGTGACAATAAACTAAACTGAACTGAACTGAGGAAAACATGCAAGCTGAATGATATTTCCAAATCTTAACCTAGCCTCAGGATGCTAATGCCATAGGATGCTTCAATGAGTGTGTAGGAAGGAACTGCAGATGCTGGTTTAAACTGAAGATAGACACAAAAAGCTGGAGTAACTCAGCAGGACAGGCAGCATCTCTGGAGAGAAGGAATGGGTGACGTTTTGGGTCAAGACTCTCCTTCAGACTGAAGAAGGGTCCCACCCAAAACGTCACCCATTCCTTCTCTCCGAGGATGCTTCAATGAAATAGTTTAAATGCTTAAGTATTAAATACATACAAGAAAAACTTAGCTCATTTATTTGACAACTAAATTCAGTTAAGTTAAAAGTTCAAAATTGACAAGTTTATCTGGTTATCTTTTGCCAATAAAGTCAGGCAATGAAAGTCAGGCCAAGGCGTGGAATATGTCTGAGTTCTGAGCAGACAGCTGACAGGCAGTAAACAATGTCAATTTATTTTCAAGACAATGTGCGTGCAGCATAACTTATTACATAATCTTCAACAAATTCCCCGAATAAAAATAAGAAATTTGCACAGAAAAATGCAGAAAAGACAATTGTATACAAATTATGAACATTAATCTTCACTGTTGATAGTGGCTGAATGATAGGGTTTACCTGATCACCCCTATTCTGGCCAGAAGTAACACTGACAGTATATTCATTATGTCGATCGTAAGATATTCACCTGTATGGTGGATGTTGATACGGTGGATGTGAAAGTATGGCAGGATGGTAGAAAGCTGCAGCTGTAGCCGCTGTTGGGGAATTCAATCCTATCGAAGGCAGAGAAGACAATGTCCGGATTGCATCTCGCCCATGATATGGACGGAAGCTTGTGAGAAAATCATCTGATCTGCTGCTGGAAGTTACCAGGTGTGGAACAGGTCTCTGCAAACTGCAAATACAAAGGCTGTTAGGAAATATATACTGCTGAGGCAGAGAATCTACAGATCCTGTTGTTGAATTAAAATGAAACGCAACATAATTCAAATCTAAACTTTTCACCAGGCTTGTATGGATTGGATGTTTCTCATCTAAAAGCTCTGGGCGAGAAATTCCTCATTGCATGTGTTCAAGTGGTGGGAATAACCGCTGGGGAAACTGATATTCCAGCATTAATGAGGCTCGAAATTCTCTGCACATTAGCAGAATTGGACCTTGCTTGCACATTCCTGCACAGGTTACATGGGAAAGGGCACTGATCCAAAATAATGATGGGGATATTACAGATTCATGTTTTCATCGAGTTATACATGGAAATATGTCCTTAAGCCCAACTCATCTATGGTAACCAAAATGTCCAATAAAGATAATCCAATTTGCTTGAGTTGACTTCTCGGCCTCTAAACCTTTCCTATCCATGTGTCTGTCCAAATGACTTTTTTAATATTGTAATTTATCTGCCTCTCCAACCTCCTCTGATGGCTTGTTCCACATACCCACCACGTATTTTGCAAAAAACCTACCCCATAGATCCTCTAAAAATATTTCCTCGCCTCAGACATAGGTTCAGACTCCCTACCCTGAGAAACCTCATCTTTCCCCATCATTATTTTATACACCTCTACAAAGTCTCCTTCATTTCAGGGAAAACAGTCCAAGCCTCTCCAATCTCAACATGCCTTCACTACCACCTTCTGCCTCTTATCAACAAGCTAATTTTGTATTCAATTGGTGAGCTCACCCTGGATCCCGTAAGTTCTAACCTTCAGGACCAGCCTACCATGAGGAACCTTGTCAAAAGTCTTGCTAAAGTCCAAGCAGACAACATCTCCAACCTTGTCCTCATGAAACTCCTTGTTCACCTCATTAAAAATTCAATCAAATTTGTGAGACATGATTTTCCATGTCATGCAGAGTCTCCCTAATCATTCCTTGCATTTCCAAATGCAAATAAATTCACTCTCTCAAAAATCTCTTAACGGTAGCTTTCCAGCCACTGATTTTAAGCTCAGTGGCCTGCAGTTCCCTGGCCTGTCCTTGTAGCCCATGTTAAACAAAAGCACAAAATCCGCCATTCTCCAGTCTTCCGCAACCTCACCTGTGGCAATGGAGGTACAGAATTATCTGCCAGGATCTCAGCAATTTCTTTGCTTCCCACAACATCCTAGATTACTGTTGGCCAGGTGTGTGGAGGTGGGGGTCATTATTTAGGCAGAAAATCAGAGGTGGGGAGAAGACCATGTTTGGTGATAAGAGGGGTTGATAATTAGAAGACCAGGAGTGGAGAGGGAGCTGCAACAGGGGATAACTGGGTGAGAGGATTAGAGGGTGAGTGGAAGAATATCATGAAGTAGAGATGATGTGTGGAATGGAAGAAGAAATGAGTAGAGTATTGAGGGAACAATTAGTGGGGTAAGGGAGGGAGGGGGCATGTTCAAGGAGAAGAGAGATTATTTGTTAGAGGATTAAGAGTAAAATTAGGAATGGTACTAGAAGGAGATTGGAGATAAGAGGAAACAACTGGAATACTAAGGTGAAGGTAGAACGGGGCAGAAGATGATTGGTGGGGTGAGGGTAGAGGCTAGTCAAAGGTTGATGAGGGCTGGAGAAATTTCCTAGCAGCATGAAATATAATAGAAAAAAAGAAGTCTTGTTCCAGCTGGGATTCAGGACTTTCTCGAACTTCATAATTACATGGCAGGGGAGGAGGTGATTGATTAGTATGGGTGTCAGGGGTTATGGGGAGAAGGCAGGAGAATGGCGTTAGAAGGGAGCGATAGATCAGCCATGATTGAATGGCAGAGTAGACTTGATGGGCCAAAAGGCCTAATTCTGCTCTTATTACTTATGAACTTATGAGGCCTCACTCAAGTTCAATCTTAATAGTACTGCTGCAAAATTCTATGATATAAGGTTTGCGGATGACACGAAGCTGGGTGGCAGTGTTAGCTGCGAGGAGGATGCTAGGAGGCTGCAGAGTGACTTGGATAGATTAGGCGAGTGGGCAAATGCATGGCAGATGCAATATAATGTGGATAAATGTGAGGTTATCCACTTTGGCAGCAAGAACAGGAAAGCAGAGTATTACCTGAATGGTGACCGATTGGGAGAAGGGGGGATGCAACGTGACCTGGGTGTCATGGTGCACCAGTCATTGAAAGCAAGCATGCAGGTGCAGCAGGCAGTGAAGAAAGCGAATGGTATGTTGGCATTCATAGCAAGAGGATTTGAGTTTAGGAGCAGGGAGGTTCTGCTGCAGTTGTAGAGGGCCTTGGTGAGACCGCACCTGGAGTATTGTGTGCAGTTTTGGTCTCCTAACCTGAGGAAAGACGTTCTTGCCTTAGAGGGAGTACAGAGAAGGTTCACCAGATTGATCCCTGGGATGGCGGGACTTTCATATGAGGAAAGACTGGATAGACTGGGCTTGTACTCGCTGGAATTTAGAAGACTGAGGGGGGATCTTATAGAAACATATAAAATTCTTAAGGGGTTGGAGAGGCTAGATGCGGGAAGATTGTTCCCGATGTTGGGGGAGTACAGAACCAGGGGTCACAGCTTAAGGATAAGGGGGAAGTCTTTTAGGACCGAGATGAGAAAACATTTCTTCACACAGAGAGTGGTGAGTCTGTGGAATTCTCTGCCACAGAAGGTAGTTGAGGCCAGTTCATTGGCTATATTTAAGAGGGAGTTAGATGTGGCCCTTGTGGCTAAAGGGATCAGGGGGTATGGAGAGAAGGCAGGTACGGGATACTGAGTTGGATGATCAGCCATGATCATATTGAATGGCGGTGCAGGCTCGAAGGGCCGAATGGCCTACTCCTGCACCTATTTTCTATATTTCTATGTTTCTATGTGGCACTGTTAAGAACGGTTAAAGTCAGTGAAAACATAACCAGATAGAGTCATAGAGTCAAAGAGTGATACGTGTGGAAACAGGCCCTTCAGCCTGCCATGCCCACACCGGCCAACTTGTCCCACCTACACTAGTCCCACCTGCCTGCGTTTGGTCCATATCCCTCCAAACCTGTCCTATCCATGTACCTGTCTAACTATTTCTTAAAAGTTAGGATAGTCCCTGCCTCAACTACCTCCTCTGTCAGCTAGTCCATACACCCACCACCCTTTGTGTGAAAAAGTTACCCCTCAGATTCCTATTAAATCTTTTCCCCATCACCTTGAACCTATGTCCTCTGGTCCTCGATTACCCTACTCTGGACAAGAGATTCTTTGCTTCTCATGATCTTAACCTCATGATCTTATACACCTCTATAAGATCACCCCTCTGTGTAGTATCTCTGGATAGAAGGAATAGGTGACATTTCGGGTCGAGATCCTTCTTCAGACCCTTCTATCGTAATAAATATTTGTTTTCCGAATACAACAAAATCTTGTCCCTTGGAATGTTCTTAAATGATTTCTATGATATAAGGCTCAATGTCCTATAATATCCTAGTTTGTCCTTGATGCTCTTCTTAACCAAAGGCTATTTTCCAGTCTTCAGGGACCTGGTCTGTAGTTAAATAGAATACAAATATCTCTATCAAAGCCAACCAATCTCCTCCCTTGCTTCCCTCAGAACTCTGGGATAAATTCCATCAGGCCCTGGCGGCTTATCCACTTTAATGTTTCTCAATGCACCAAATACCCCCTCGTTAATATTGACATGTCCTAGAATAATCAACATATGCAAATCTCACCATCATCTATGTCCTTCGTCTCAGTGGATACTGATTAAGAATCTTGCCCACGTGATCTGGGTCCATGCATAACTTCCCTCCATTGACTTAACCTTTTCCCAAGCAACCGCCTTGTTTCTAATTTACACATAAAACGCTTTGGGATTCTCCTTAATCCTATTTGCCAAGGACATTTTATGGTCCCTTTAATTTAATATATAAACATAAAAATAAAATGGCAACAAAAACTGGGATAAGCGAATTAAATAATTGGAATAACGATCAAAAAGTAAATTTATAAAGGCTTGAAATATAGAAAAGTATTAGCAAGCAGTGACATTTAAGGAGAGAGTTACTGGCTCGATTGAAGAGCTGCACAATTTCAATTGACACCCTCACCAACTGCAGAAGGACCTCTTTGCTCCGATACTCAAGTCCTCTCGTTACCAAGGCCAACATGCCATTAGCTTTTTTCACTGCCTGCTGTACCTGCATACTTACTTTCAGTGACTGGTGTACAAGGACATCCAGGGTCTCGTTGCACTTCCCCTTTACCCAATCTGACACCATTGAGATAAGTCTGCCTCCTTGTTTTTGCCGCCAAAGTGGATAACCTCACATTTATCTACATTATACTGCTTCTGCCATGCATCTGCCCACTCACTCCAACATGTCCAAGTCACCCTGCAACCTCCTGACATACTCTTCACAGTTCACACTGCCACCCAGCTTTGTGTCATCTGCAAACTTGCTAGTGTTACTTCTAATTCTATCATCCAAATCATTAATATATATTGTAAATAGTTGTGGCCACAGCACCGAGCCTTGCGGCACTCCACTCGCCACTGCCTGCCATTCGGAAAAGGACCTGTTTATTCCTACTCTGCTTCCTGTCTGCCAACCAATTCTCTATCCATGTCCCCACTTCCATGTGCTCTAATTTTGCCCACCAACCTCCCATGTGGGACCTTATCAAAGGCTTTCTGAAAGTCCAGATACACTACATCCACTGGCTCTCCCTCATCCATTTTACTTGTTACATCAAAAATTTCCAGAAGGATAGTCAAGCAGGATTTCCCTTTCATAAATCCACGCTGACATGGACCAATCCTTTTACTGCTATCCAAATATGCCATTATTACCTCTTTAATCATTGACTCCAGCATCTTCCCCACCACCGATGTCAGGCTAACTGGTCTATTATTCCCCATTTTTTCTCTCGCTCCTTTCTTGAAAAGTGGGATAACATTAGCTATCCTCTAATCCACAGGAACTGATGCTGAATCTATTGAACATTGGAAAATGATCACCAATGTGTCCACAATTTTTAGAGCCACCTCCTTGTGTACCCTGGGATGCAGATCATCAGGCCCTGGGGATTTATCAGCCTTCAGTCCCATCAGTCTACTCAATACTATTTCTCGCCTAATGCAAATTTCTATCAGTTCCCCTGTCTGCCTAGATCCTCTGTCCTCTAGTACATCTGGGAGATTGTTTATGTCTTCCTTTGTGAAGACAGATCTGAAGTACCTGTTCAACTCTTCTGCCATTTCCTTGTAACCCGCTTCTGCCTGCAAGGGACCCACATTTGTCTTTACTAATCTTTTTCTCTTAACATACCTAAAGAAGCTTTTACTGTCCTCCTTTATATTCTTGGCCAGCTTTCCCTCGTACTTCATCTTTTCAGCCCGTATTGCCCGTTTTGTTACCTTCTGTTGTCCTTTGAAAGTTGCCCAATCCTCTGGCTTCCCACTACTCTTTGCTATGTTATACATCTTTTCTTTTAGTTTTATTCCATTCATAACTTCCCTTGTCAGCCACCGTTGCCTCTTACACCCCTTAGAATCTTTCTTCTTCTTTGGAATGAAATGATCCTGCATCTTCTGGATTATGTTCAGAAATTCCTGCCATTGCTGTTCCACCGTCATTCCTGCCAGGATCCTTTTCCAGTCGACCTTGGCCAGCTCCTCTCTCATGCCTTCATAATCCCCTTTGTTCAACTGCAACACTGACATTTCTGATTTAACCTTCTCCCTCTCAAATTGCAGATTAAACCTAATCACATTATGGTCACTAGCACCAAGTAGTTCCTTTACCTTGAGTTCCCTTTTTAAATCTGGTTCATTGGACCACACTAAATCCAGAATTGTCTTCTTTCTGGTAGGCTCCAGTACAAGCTGCTCTAAGAATCCATCTTGGAGGCCCTCTACAAACTCCCTTTCTTGGGTCCAGAACCAACCTGATTTTCCCAGTCTACCTGCATATTGAAATCTCCCATAACCACAGTGGCATTACCTTTGTTACATGCCAGTTTGAACTCCTGCTGTAACTTACACCCTATATCCGGTGTAAGTTACAGGGGGCCTGTAGATAACTCCCATTAGTGTCTTCTTACCTTTATAATTCCTCAACTCTATACACAGTGGCTCTACATCGTCAGTCCCTATGTCACCCCTTGCAAGGGACTGAATTTCATCCCTCACCAACAGAGCGACCCCACCACCTCTGTCCTAACAATCTCTATCAGTAGTAACTATTGCCCAATATTCATTTGGTCTCTGAGAGTCCCACATACCTACTATCACTATTCCGACTGACCTGCTCATATTCAGTGTCCCTCTGCTGCCAGCTATTAAGCCGTTGCAGGCACAGCACCTGAATACATTGTAACGACCTCATTATATACTTTAAGAAAATAACTGCAGATGCTGGTACAAATCGAAGGTATTTATTCACAAAATGCTGGAGTAACTCAGCAGGTCAGGCAGCATCTCAGGAGAGAAGAAATGGGTGACGTTTCGTGTCGAGACCCTTCTACGACCCGAAAAGTCACCCATTCCTTCTCTCCTGAGATGCTGCCTGACCTGCTGAGTTACTCCAGCATTTTGTGAATAAATCATTATATACTTTCCTCTCTTTTAAAGGTGGTGCATTGTCAGGGCCAATATTGACATAATGGGAGAGGCCAAACCTATGGCCATTAACTCAAAGAAGAAAAGGTGAGGGTGCTGGCGATTATTGATGTACCTGCCACAGAGGTGATGAATCATAGAAACCGTTCTTGTTCCCTGAAACCCATTCTCACATCCCTTTACCCCTTTACTCCCTGAACCCTAAATCTCTTCAGATTTACAACCTGTTGATGTTCTTCTGCGCAGGGAACTCCTGCAGCAAACTCTGGGGCAGTCAAAAGATTGACCTCCTGAATAATGTGGGCAAATGTGTGGTTGTGGCAAAACAGAATAAATTTTAAATGGTGAAAACCAAGTAAATGTCCGCATGCAGAGGGATTTAAGAGAACTTGCACATGAATCACAAAATCAACAGAGAAAAGTATCGAATTACTGACAAGCTATTTCCCCTGTCTGGGAAATCTGTCAGCAGCAGTTCTATATTCAGAATAAGGAATGACCAATTTTGGAGTTAATTTGAAAATACATTTCTTTATATGGGGAATTGTAACACAATGTCATTGAAAATATCTAATGCTGCGATCAATAAATCTTCGGATGCTAAGGGCATTAGAGAATATGGGGATTAGGTGGGAAAATACTATAGGAAATAATGATATAATGGTTTCTTCCCAATTATCAACAATAGTATTTCAGTTAGAGGCAGGCACTTGTGAGTCTGCATTTCGCTATTCACGATGGCATACAGGGATTATTTTACAGAACTGAGGAATTGGCAGGAAACTGCACAAGCTGAGACAGTGCACTACAATTTTTGACCATGACTTTGAATTTGTTTAGGTTTCAAAACAACAAGCAAATCAAACCTGAATTTCCCTTTAGGTAAGATTTGACATTACTAATGTGATGGCAATAGTTACTACTGATAGAGATGGATTACTGACGGCAATAGTTACTACTGATAGAGATTGTTAGGATAGAGGCGGTGGGGTCGCTCTGTTGGTGAGGGATGAAGTTGAAAAATAAACTGGATATACAAATAGGTAATGAAATGATAACAAAAGATTAGTTGATGTTTTAAAGTAAGAGCAATAGGGGGAGAAGTATATTTCCACAAGATGAAAAATTGTTAATAACATTCACAACAAGTTGTTGAAGGTTTATGTCTATATTCCAATGCTATTGTGATTAAGAGAATAAAGCTAGAAGAATTCTATAGTGTTGCTGGCACTGTGCACGAGATTGTCAACGCATATCCCTAATTTAGGCTGATGTCCCCAGAACAAAAATGATTTGTGCACCCTGATTCCCACTGTGAAATTCCGATAGTCGAGGTTTATTACTGAAAGTCAATATCTGTTGCATGCGTGTCTTGGTATTTGTATAATACTGGTAATTAGTGGTGCTGCATAGTCATGCTGATCAACAGCGATTCTAGCTATCAGTGGTGATACCTTCTAGCTACCAGGTGGTGATGCATACATATTAATGAGTAACAGTGCATGCTGACCAATATCTTTAGTGTCTTGGACTACATTTATTCTGTAAATGCTGTAATGCTGTAAATGGTGTAAACCAGCATCTGCAGTTCCTTCCTATACATTTATTCTCTGATCCCAATTAATTAACACCGAATATCTAGTCATTATCTCATTGCCATGTGCAAGAGCTAGCACCACAGATCTGTTGAGGGTTTCATTTGTGGGTTTAGGACTGGCAAAGCAGAGTCATACAAGAAGTCCAGATATGATCTCTGAAGGTCATCGCTAGCGCTGAAGAATCAAGTCCGGACTAAACTGGAGTCACAGACTGATACTCAGCAGCTGTGGCAAGGCTTTCACACGAGGGCAAAACCAGATAGCATAAGTGGCAATGATGCATCACTTCAGCATGAGCTCAATGACTTTTATGCACACTTTGAAAGCGAGAACACACCTACATGAGTCCTGTCGATCTCAGAATTGGAAGCCAATGTCACAACACCCTTCAAGAGGTTGAATCCATACAAAGGTTTTCGGGCTTAGATGTCATAACTGGCCAACTACTAAAAACTTGTGTATTCATGGACAATTTAAACTTCTCGCTACCACTGTCTAAATTTCCCACCTACTGTAAAAGGGCATTTATTTATTATGGCAGCCACTGACTCCCACTGTCATAAAGTGCCTTTGACAGGTTGGTTATGGTGTAAATCAACTCCTGCCTCAGAAATGACCAAGATCCGCTTCAATTTGCTGATCGCAGCAACAGATCAACAGCAGATAGGAATACCTATGTCAGGCTGCTGTTCATCGACCACAGTTCAACACAATATTTCCCTCCCAACACATCACCAAACTCCATGATCTGGATCTCTGCATCTCCCTTTGCAATTGGATCCTTGACATCCTCATCAGTAGACCTCAATTAGTGTGGATGCTAATCACATCTCCTCCTCACAGACCATCTACACAGAAACACCTCAGAGCTGCATGCTTAGACCCCTGCTCTTCTCTCTTTACACTCACCTGACTAAGCTTAGCTGCAATGCCATCTATATATTCGTTGACAACGGCACTGTTGTTGGACTGCTTACAGGTGGTGATGAGTCAGCGTACGAGGGAATGAAAGAACGCCTAGTTGAGTGGTGTTACAATGATAACCTCTCATTCAACGTCAACAAAACCAAGGAATTAATTGTTGACTTCAGAAAGAGGAAATTTGAAGATTGCACGCCAGTTTTCATTGTTAGGTCAGTGTTGGAGAGAGGTAGCTGCTTTAAATGGCAGGGCTTTAACATCTTGGATGAACTGACCTAGTCTCAGCAGACAGATGTTATCATAAGGCATTCCAGTTCTTCTACTTTCTTAAAAGGTTAAAGAGATTCGGGACTAGAATCATAGAGTCATAGAGCACGAAAACAGGCCCTTTGGCCCATGTAATCCATGCCAATCAAGATGCCCTATTTACGCTAATCCCATTTGCCCGTGTTTGGCCCATCTCGCTCTAATGCTCCTAACCATGTATATGTCCAAATCACTTTTAAATGCTGTTATAGTATCTGTCTTAACTACCTCCTCTGGCAGCTTGTTCCATATGCCTACCACCTTAAATGTAATAGCTGTTTAAATAGCAAGTTGTTAGGCAAAATATGGCTATTAAAATCTTGCCATTTTGTTAATAAATAAGAACTATAATTTTTCACATCATTGAGGTTGATAAAGATGAAGATGCATTTTGTGTGTTTTATTACTATTGATGTTCTTTGGGGGAAGATAAAAATCCTTCTGAAAAATCAGGAGTGGAATCTCATGGCAGCCAGAAATGGGCGCAACATTAGATATCTGGGTTAAGCTCATTTCCCACTGCACAGCAAATTTCCTTTGAAGTTTTGCGAAGGAATTTTCCAGCTCATTTCATTTTGAAAGATGGACTTGCTTTTGAAACTGAACATAATACGTGATGTTTTGTTAAAAAATCAATGACATGTTTGTTGGGTCAAGCGAGATGGTATCTACTTGATGGATGAAAAGGAAGGTTAGTGGGGGCTTGCAACACCTTGGATCTCAAACTAGTGTTCTTTGCCAGTTGTAGCTGAGTATCCTGCTGCAGAAACCAGTGAGATAACTGCAAAGACAGACACAAAATGCTGGAGTAACTCAGCAGGACAGGCAGCATCTCCGGAGAGAAGGAATGGGTGACGATTTGGGTCGAGACCCTTCTACAGACTGATGTCAGAGGAGTAGGCGGTACATAGATAAGGAAGTGTATTGATAAGGAAGTGTATAGACAAGGAAGTATAAGGTGTGAAAACAAGACAGAGAGAACAGAGATCAAGGAAAATGTAGAATTGATCATTGTTAGTTGGGAGAAGGTAACAACAAAACAAACAAAGATAAAAGGTAGTCGGAGACAGTAAGACTGGTCGGATAACTGGGAAGGGGGAGGGGATGGAGAGCAAGAGAGAAAGCAAGGGCTACTTGAAATTAGAGAAGTCAATATTCATATCGTTGGGGTGTAAACTGCCCAAGCGAAATAGGCGGTGCTGTTCCTCCAATTTGCTCTGGGCCTCACTCTGACAATGGAGGAGGCCCAGGGCAGAAAGGTCAGTGTGGGATAACTGCAGTGGCTCATCATTTCAATCAAAACACTGGAAAATGTAATGACAAAAAACCCCAGAAAAATAACTACTAAAAATTGTTCAAACCAGTCCAATTATATTACAAACAATACTGCTGATACTATTCAGTTCCCAAGTTTCAGATTATGTTTGAGACACGTTTGCATCAGTTCCAGCAATACCAGTCGTTGAATTGAAGCTATCCCTTTGGAACTCAATGCCTGACAACAGAAGCACAAACAACAGTAATTGAACTAACAATAGTGCAATAAATTGATAAAGCCCTATCATGCAGTGTGTTCTTCTTCTTAGAACTGTCTTGGGATTGAAGATGACTTGTGTCAGTCGGTGGCTGATGAGGTTGATGTGGGTATCACCAACTGTGGGTATTTTTTGAGGTGGTCCACTGCTTCTGCCACTTAAGCAGGCCCTTTGTATGTTCCCGAGGCAAGGAATCAAGGTTCGCAATGCAACCTTGAATGCTTATTTACTTTGAGCAGCAATGGACCCAGAAAGAAGTTCCTAGAGTCTCTGGGGTTATATTTCTTCATGGGGACAGAGCACCTTTTTGAGTCTTTTCCTCTGTCGACTTGATAATCTCTTCCTGTGACAGAGCCAGGAAAAATGAAGCAAAGCAGTGAAACATTGTTATGAGAGGAGGAAAGATCAACATGAGAGTGTTTTTTGTACTCTTAGCTCTATCTTTTCTACAGGCTGGAAAGAGTAAAAAGGTACAATGGAAGGGTGAGGGTGGTATTGTACCAAGAAAGCAAGAAAACAAGAACGTAGGAAAAATACAGCACATAGTGTGAGTACAGGAGTGTAGGAGGGAGGGAATGACATGAGTTTAAAATACATAAGTTTGCCATTGTAATGATTTGCAAGTCACATACTATGCAGAACTAAATTTTCACAAATAAATCAGCACCTGGATGCATTTTCTATATAGTAACGATTAACCAAAGAAAGTATTTAAACTAGACATATTGTGGGGACTAGCCCAGGTTGAGAGGAAAGAATTGATTAATATTTAGTACATTTAATAATATTCAGACCATGAGACTTGAGGTACTGAGATTAAGGGACTGAAATTTCTCTGTATGCTACCAGTAGCTTACTGATTAATGACTTACTTGATGATTGAATAGGGTGACTCTTGGATGGGGTGACTGGATAGATAGAAAGCTGGATGTGAGGGAGCAGCATGTGTTGGCAATGGTGGCTTATCTTTTTTTAATAATGACTCTGTCGAAAGTGGGTGATCACAGCTTCTGGATCTCAGGGTGCTGTCTGAGGGCTAAGGAGAGAGAGAATATAATTAAAGTTAGTTGTCAAAAATCTTAACTTCTGGTTATCTCTTAGCATCTGGGCTAAACACCAGAAGGAAGAATATGTAATTTCACGTAAAATTAAACAATTACAGTCTGATCGGAGGGGTAATGGAGAAATACTCATTTACATATCGGCATGCTGCTGCTTTTCTAATTAATCTTTCTCTCCATTAGCAGTTCTGCTGCAGCTGGCCTGTTTCGGTCTGTGTTGCGTTTACACTCCAGGGAACTAATTCCGTGTAATTTGCAACAGAGGAAAATGGCATTAAAGAAAATGCCACAAATTCAATACCGATGTGCGCATTATGCAGAAAAGTAAATTATTGCCATGTAGATTTTAACAGCGACTTGTGTAAATCATGTCCAGTCCCACATTTAAAGTCACAAAAACAGTTTCATGGGAAAATACTGTAAATGGATTTTACACACAGGAATTTTGAAGGAGGTGATTGAATGAAAAAAAAAGGAAGAATAAATTGCCCAGTCAGATTAAACCCATGTTTTTGCAATCTAGTCAGAGTTATGGAGTCATAGAGTCGCACAGTGTGGAAACTGGCCCAACTTTGGCCTAACTTGCCACGCTGACCAACATGCCCCATCCACGGTTTTTTTTAAACCGAAAATAAATGTAATCAATTATTTAGAATAATATGTACAATACTAAAACAATCCAAACAAACTCACCACAATAATACAAGTAAAGCAAATATTCTTAAATATCTATTTCCCCACCCTTATTAAGGATACATTCCACCCCTAGCAGTGCCCAGTATTCCTGGAAATCCCCCAGGAAGCCCGTGGACAGCGCGTAATCCCTCTCTAGTGCCAACAGGGGGCGGACGTAACCCCGCTCCATCTACACTAGTCCCACCTGCCTGTGTTTGGCCCATATCCTTCTAAACCTATCCTATCCTTGCACCTGTCAAAGTCAAAGTGTTTTTTAAAAATTTTTGTGATGGTACCTGCCTCAACTA
Organism: Rhinoraja longicauda; assembly: GCF_053455715.1. NCBI lineage: Eukaryota > Metazoa > Chordata > Chondrichthyes > Rajiformes > Arhynchobatidae > Rhinoraja > Rhinoraja longicauda. The sequence continues at coordinate 16,211,494 of NC_135954.1, forward strand.
CCTCCTCTGGCAGTTTGTTCCATATACTTACCACCCATTTGTGTAACAAAGTTGCCCCTCAGATTCATAATTAAATCTATCCCTCCCCAGAGCCCTGCCATTCACTGTGTAAGTCCTGCCCTGGTTATACTTCCCAAAATGCAACACCTCGGACTTATCTGGATTAAACTCCATTAACCATTCCTCAGCCCACCTGCAATTTTTGACGACCACCTTCACTTTATACAATATCATCCACTTTCGTGTCATCTGCAAACTTACTAATTGTGCCTTGTATGTTCTCATCCAGATTGAACCTTCCACCCTCAATTCCATGAAGCCAATTTTCCATCCAGTCGGTTAGCTCTCCTTTGATCACATACGATCGAACCTTCCAGAGCAGAGTACCTTGCCAAATGCCTTGCTGAAATCTATACATACAACCTTTTTGGTTATATCTTCAAAAATGTAATCAGATTTGTGAGTTGCAGCACTATGCTGACTGATTTTTATGTGCAGATATTTATGAAATTGGATTTATGAAATTAGGCCTGATCAGAGTCATAGTCATAGAGTCATAGAGTGATACAATGTGGAAACAGGCCGGCCCAACTTGCCCACACCAGCCAACATGTCTCAGCTACACTAGTCCCACCTGCCCACCTTTGTTCCATGTCCCTCTAAACCTGTCCCATCCATGTACCTATCTAACTGTTTCTTAAATGGTGGGATAGTCCCTGCCTCAACTACCTCCTCTGGCACCTTGTTCCATACACCCACCACCCTTTGTGTGAAAAAGTTACCCCTCAGATTCCTATTCAATCTTTTCCCCTTCACCTTAAATCTATGTCCTCTGGTCCTCGATTCACCTACTCTGGGCTAGAGACTCTGTGCATCTAACTAATCTATTCCTCTCATGATTTTATACACCTCAATAAGATCATCCCTCATCCTCCTGTGCTCCAAGGAATAGAGTCCCAGCCTACTCAACCTCTTCCTATAGCTTAGACCCTCTAGCCCCCGCAACATCCTTGTAAATCTTCTCTGTACCCTTTCCAGCTTGACAACATCTTTTCTATAACACGGTGCCCAGAATTAAAAACAATACTCTAAATGCGGCCTCATCAACGTCTTATACAACTGCAACAAGATCTCCCAAATTCTATACTCAATACCCTGACTGATGAAGGCCAATGTGCCAAATGCCTTTTTGACCACCCTATCTACCCGCGACTCCACCTTTAAGGAACCATGCACCAGCACTCCTAGATCCTTCTGCTCTATAACACTCACCAGAGCCCTACCATTCACTGTGTAGGTCCTGCCCATGTTAGACTTCCCAAAATGCAACATTTTTCTGTATTAAATTCCATCAACCATTCCTCAGCCCACCTGACCAATCGATCAAGATCCTGCTGCAATTTTTCACAACCATCTTCACTATCTGCAAAACCACCCACTTTAGAATCATCTGCAAACGTGCTAATCCATATACTTTCAAAAATATTGCATTGTCTACTCAACAGCAAAGACATACAGGACCAGGAGTATCATTAACGAGAGCCTTCAATCTATTTAGGGAAAGTCTGAGTTTGTTGCATAGCCGACAAGATTACCTGTAGTTATGCTTTGAGAAACTACTTATAGGTGTTCTGAGGATCAAATTGCAACAAACCTGCAAAATCAAACCCATAATATTTGTTGACATAACAAGTACTGTTTTTGATAAAATGCTCTCAATTTGCATGTGCTTGCTAGTCCGTTAACTACAAAGCTAACAAAACACATTTTGTTTTTTTACCCTGTGCCACTTTCTGTTTTGAATCACGCGTTAGTTTTACCTGCTTATTATTCTTGACAAACCTTGCTAAATCATTCTGCTAACTTCTGACCCATTGTCTTAACTGAGTGCTTTGCTTTGTCACAATATAAGAAAATAACTGCAGATGCTGGTACAAATCGAAGGTATTTATTCACAAAATGCTGGAGTAACTCAGCAGATCAGGCAGCATCTCGGGAGAGAAGGAATGGGTGACGTTTCGGGTCGAGAACCATCTTCAGAAGAAGGGTCTCGACCCGAAACGTCACCCATTCCTTCTCTCCTGAGATGCTGCCTGACCTGCTGAGTTACTCCAGCATTTTGTGAATAAATACCTGCCTTGTCACAATGCTCACTTGCAATGTATTATAAAAATAAATGTTTCCTAAGAAAACAAAATTCCATAATAAATACAACAAGCTTACTTAGGATTTGTCCCACATTTGTAAAGTTACCAGTGTTCCAGTGACTTTGGGATGAACACCCATCATCACCTTTTAACAGGCAGCGTGCTGCCCAATGAATTTTGCACTAAGGATTTTAAGTAACGTAAGGTGAAAAGCAAAGTGCTAGCTCTTGACTGTTATACTACTCTTTTGCCAGTTGAAGCCCTTCTCCCATGTTAAGAGGGATAGACACAAAATGCTGGAGTAACTCGGCAGGGCAGGCAGCATCTCTGGAGAAAAGGAATGTAGGTATGTAGGTTAATTGGCTGGGTAAATGTAAAAATTGTCCCTAGTGGGTGTAGGATAGTGTTAATGTACGGGGATCGCTGGGCGGCACGGACTTGGAGGGCCGAAAAGGCCTGTTTCCGGCTGTATATATATGATGATGATGATGATGATGATGAATGGGTGATGTTTCAGGTCGTGACCCTTCTTCAGACTGATCTTCTGGGCTCAGGTTGCTGCACTGTGAAAGATGATTTACGTCAGTGCCCTTTTCCAACTTTACGTCGCATCTTTACCCTTTTTTACGTGGTGAAGTTAGCTATACTGAATAGGTCTGATAGAAGTTTTCCTAAGGAAGCGTTTTGCCATTTCAAACCTTTCCTTAGGTTCCAGTTTTACATGTAATTCGATTGGGGTACCACAAAGCTCGGTGCTGGGACCGCAGCTATTTACAATATACATTAATGACATAGATGAAGGGATTAAAAGTAACATTAGCAAATTTGCAGACGACACAAAGCTGGGTGGCAGTGTGAACTGTGAGGAGGATGCTATGAGGATGCAGGGTGACTTGGACAGGTTGTGTGAGTGGGCAGATGCATGGCAGATGCAGTTTAATGTGGATAAATGTGAGGTTATCCACTTTGGTGGTAAGAACAGGAAGGCAGATTATTATATGAATGGTGTCGTTAGGAAAAGGGGAAGTACAAAGAGATCTGGGTGTCCTTGTTCATCGGTCACTTGTTCATGCAAGTACCGCAGGCAGTGAAGAAAGCTAATGGCATGTTGGCCTTCATGACAAGAGGAGTTGAGTATAGGAGCAAAGAGGTCCTTCTACAGTTGTACAGGGCCCTAGTGAGACCACACCTGGAGTACTGTGTACAGTTTTGTTCTCCAAATTTGAGGAAGGACTTTCTTGCTATTGAGGGAGTGCAGCGTAGGTTAATTCCCGGAATGGCGGGATTGTGGTATGTTGAAAGACTGGAGCGACTGGGCTTGTATACACTGGAATTTAGAATGATGAGAGGGGATCTAATTGAAACATATGATTATTAAGGGATTGATAATGCTAGAGGCAGGAAACATGTTCCCGATGTTGGGGGAGTCCAGAACCAGGGGCCACAGTTTAAGAATAAGGAGTAGGCCATTTAGAACGGAGATGAGAAAAAAAAATTCACTCAGAGAGTTGTAAATCTGTGGAATTCTCTGCCTCAGAAGGCAGTGAAGGCCAATTCTCTGGATGCTTTCCAGAGAGAGTTAGATAGAGCTCTTAAGGATAGCGGAGTCAGGGGGTATGGGGAGAGGGCAGGAACGGGGTACTGATTGTGGATGATCAGCCATGATCATATTGAATGGCGGTGCTGGCTCGAAGGGCCGAATGGCCTACTCCTGCACCTATTGTCTATTGTCTATTGCCTCATTCGTGAAATCATTCACGCCTTTTCATGATTCAAAATCATTAACGTTCAGAATCTTTTGTTTAGAGTTGATTGCGGCGCTAAAACCACCACTCTTTTTTTCAATCTACTGTGCATTGGTTCTGACCTTCCTTACAATCTGAAATACTCCCAGTTGACTGGAATGCAGCAAAGGTACCATTGCTATTTAGAAAAGAAAAGAGAGAGAGAGAGTGACAGAGAGAGAGAGAAAGTAAAAAGGGAACCACAGGATAGTTGGCCTTACATCAACCTTATATCAATACTGAAATCCACATGAACCTTTGGGGCAAGAAGCTGTACAATTTGGGGAAAATTGTGTTATTCATTTTGAAGATAAATAGAAAAACAGAATATTTTAAATAGTTAAAAATTATTAAAGAAAGGCATTCGGCTACAAAATATAGGGAAAAAAAGGAGTGACGTAAGAATTTGGTAAGGCTTAGTGTCATTTACTGCAAAATAATTTGAGTATAAGAGGAATATTTGTAGCATTTAGATAGAAAGATAGATAGTTTTCTTGGAGTCAGCACATCATAGATTCATTAGAATGATTTAATCTCCAGTCCCAATGGAACGGTTTCACATGTGAAAAGGGTTTGCGTTCATCTGCAAAAACCAAACCTCACTGCTCATTACAACAAACTAATTCTCATCTCTTTACAGAGTTAGAAGTTTGGATGTGTGCAGGTTTGGCATGAAAAGTTTTTGATTACTAATATGCAATTTCTTCTCCCATCATTCACATACAAGCGAAAATATATGAGGGGAGGGGGAGGTAAGGACACAGTGAAAGCTGGAAAATCAGTGATATTCAGGAGCGAGGAGAAAATATAATTGGCATTTTTGTGGATGAGGCACTATTCGATAAAAAAGTTATATTTATGAGTTCTGGTATATCAGTTTACGGAAGCTGAGGCTAGACGGAAGAGGCATGACAAAATTGGTAGAATGTATAGGAAGGACCTGCAGATGCTAGTTTACTCCGAAGATAGATACAAAAAGCTGGAGTAACTCAGGGGTCAGGCAGCATCTCTGGTGAAAAGAAATAGGTGACGTTTCGGGTTGAGACCCTTCTACAGACTGAGTTGAGAGTCAGGGGAGAGGTAAACTAGAGGTATGAAAATGTGCAGAGCAAATCAGAGCTGGCACCGATGGCCAAGGAGCCCACGATGGTCCATAGTTGGTTGTGGAGAAGGTGCTAACAAAGGGATATGAACAGTGAAACTAGTACGAAGGCTAGGTTTGGAGAGAGACAAGGAGCCGTCCTGCAGTCATGTTCGATCTGTGTTTTGTAAGGACCCAGGCCTATATACAAATGCCACGTCTCACATCTCTGCTTCTAAGCCATTTGTTCTTTAGTTAATATCCTGCAAACATAGAAACAGAGCGAAAATAAAACAGCCCTCTCAGTTGTGGGTGTGATAAATTAGCTGACCTGGGAAATCATAGCGATTTCCACAGTTAACTAGCCTCGCTGTTGGTAACCGGTGAAACTTACAGCAAGCCTGAGGGAAATTTGATTTGTTCCCAGTTAATTAAAGGCAGCATATTATTGAATCAGCAAATGCTTCATTGGGGTAGAAGACAGCTTCCCTTAATTAGGTTGCTTTTCACAAAGCCACCAAAAAAATGTGGTCTCTCATGATTAATTTTGCCTTTGTGGAATTTCTACCAGCCAATTATTACATTTCTGAAAAATGCTCTGGCATTAGAATTATTATGGGTTCATACAAGCAATGTAAATGAGGAAGTGTTAGTCATGAACTATAAGGATAGGCCATAGACACATAAACAGGTTTGTATTAAGATGCCACCCCTTTCTTTTATCTCCATTCGTATTTGTTTACACATAAGTATTGATAATATGCTGTCATGTAATACAATACAATACAATACAATATATCTTTATTGTCATTGTACAGGGGTACAACGAGATTGGGAATGCGCCTTCCATACGATGCAATATATTAATTAGCTAACCAGTGTAAATTTATACAACCCAGTGAAACAAATTAGAAACAGTTTAAAACAATGTGAAGTTCAAGTAGGTCTGTGCCGTTTCACCTTGCGATGTGACCATCCGGCTCAGCAGGACCGGTTCATAGCAGCTATGGCCCTGGGGATGAAGCTGTTCCTGAGTCTGGAGGTACGGGCGTAGAAGGCCTTCTAGCGTCTGCCCGATGGTAGAATTTCGAACAGACTATTGCAGGGGTGTGAGGAGTCTTTGTGAATGCTGGTGGCTTTTCTGAGGCATCGTGTGTTGTAGATGTCCTCCAAGGCTGGTAGCTGTGTTATAGACAATAGACAATAGGTGCAGGAGTAGGCCATTCAGCCCTTCGAGCCAGCACCGCCATTCAATGCGATCATGGCTGATCACTATCAATCAGTACCCCGTTCCTGCCTTCTCCCCATACCCCCTCACTCCGCTATCCTTAAGAGCTCTATCCAGCTCTCTCTTGAAAGCATCCAACGAACTGGCCTCCACTGCCTTCTGAGGCAGAGAATTCCACACCTTCACCACCCTCTGACTGAAAAAGTTCTTCCTCATCTCCGTTCTAAATGGCCTACCCCTTATTCTCAAACTGTGGCCCCTTGTTCTGGACTCCCCCAACATTGGGAACATGTTATCTGCCTCTAATGTGTCCAATCCCCTAATTATCTTATATGTTTCAATAAGATCCCCCCTCATCCTTCTAAATTCCAGTGTATACAAGCCCAATCGCTCCAGCCTTTCAACATACGACAGTCCCGCCATTCCGGGAATTAATCTAGTGAACCTACGCTGCACGCCCTCCATAGCAAGAATATCCTTCCTCAAATTTGGAGACCAAAACTGCACACAGTACTCCAGGTGCGGTCTCACCAGGGCCCGGTACAACTGTAGAAGGACCTCTTTGCTCCTATACTCAACTCCTCTTGTTACGAAGGCCAACATTCCATTGGCTTTCTTCACTGCCTGCTGAACCTGCATGCTTCCTTTCATTGACTGATGCACTAGGACACCCAGATCTCGTTGAACTCCCCCTCCTCCTAACTTGACACCATTCAGATAATAATGGTGTTCCGATAGTCTTTTGAGCTCTGTGGACTACCCGCTGATGAGCTCTCCTCTCTGCCTCCGTGCAGCTGAGGTACCACACAGGGATGCCATGCGTTAGGATGCTCTCTATGATGCAGCGGTAGAAGGTCATCAGCAGCTGTTGGGGCAGACCAGACTTTTTCAGTGTTCTCAGGTAGAACAGTCGTCACATTCCTATTGTAATTGAAAAATTGAATGGGAAGCTAAGGTCTATAATTTATGGCAATGCCAACATTGAAAAGACCAGGAATGCAGATGTAGATGACTCAAAGTCTAAATCTCATGTTGATTATGGGAGTTAGTGATACTTGAGAAATCTTAGGGTAGATGATTGATGTGATCCTAATCTCAGGAAAGAAGTTCACAGCAGCAAAATTTTAAAAAAGAGATGGAGAGAAAATATAGGAGAAAATTAAGTTGTGTTATCAGGTGGCAGAGATCAAATTGTAAAGGGCCTGTCGCACTTAGGCGATTTTAAGGCGACTGCCGGTGACTAGGCTGGCGCCGACAGTTCGCCGGGGTGTCGCGGGCATGATCGTGAGGAGTCTTCCAAATATCGTAGTGGATCTCAGCGCGTCGCTGAGAAATCATCCGGTTTGAAATTTCTCGGCGACAGCTGGCTTGTCGCCAGGTATCGTTGCTTATTGCGGGCGCTGTCGTGTGCTGTCCCCAGGTTTGCTAGGTTCTCTTAGATGCATTTAGAAGCACATTATATTAAAATAATTAAAGTCATTTCAAAATACCATAAAATGCTTGTGTTTAACCAATTTATTTACCGTCAGGACATTTGACAGGTAGATTGGAGGCGACAGTTTGATGGTCAGGTAAGCGTGGGAATTTTCGCGAAGTTTATGGCCATCAGCCATTACATTTAAAGTGGGCTCCCAACCCAGATATGCAACCCAGAAACCAGATATGCATCTCCGGTACATTTTCAAAGTATGCCCACACACTTTTCACAAAAATCCACTTAACCACTTAATTTTTTTAAATTTTTTTAATACAGCTATTAATAAACTGGAAGTAAATCCAGTTTATGCCTTGTTACAGTGAAGCTCGGTTTTTAAGTAACCCATACAAGATGTTATAGTTCAAAACTCTCAAGTACTCACCGACTTGTCAGTGATTTCAGCGAAAATTAGGACGCCGGAGAAGCAATAGACGCAGGAGGAGGCCATTCGGGCCTTCGAGCCAGCACCGACCGCCATTCAATGTGATCATGGCTGATCATTCTCAATCAGTACCCCGTTCCTGCCTTCTCCCCATACCCACTGACTCCGCTATCCTTAAGAGCTCTATCTAAGCTCTCTCTTGAATCCAATTCAGAGAATTGGCCTTCACTGCCTTCTGAGGCAGAAAATTCCAGCATTGACAGTGTGGGAATTTCGCGGTGTTTCCGAAGACGGTGTAATCTCAACCTGACTCGGCATTGTCGTGGTCATTGTCATCGGGTAAAAGAAAATTTCAGCGATCTGCGACAACTTTGACAGTCGCTGACAGTCGCCAAAAAAAATCGCCTACAGGCCCTTTAGATGTAAGCTCAGGCATCCTGCTTCGTCTGATGCCGAATTTGTTTATCTATTTTGTCCACCCACTTTCAGTTCTCATACAACCTTTATCAACTGCTATTAATTCAGCAACATGCATTGGTATATTAACAAAGTAACAGTGCTGTGATATTTATTTTCTAATTTGACTTCACTTTTCTTAAATATATCGCACATTTAGTTGATGTAAAGTTGGGTGTATGTCCTTTTGAGAGTGGCCATTCCACTCCATAGAAATAATGCTCAGTAATGTTCAGACTGAAATAATTATCCCTAATTTTCCTTTTTAAATAGTTTTGACATTTTGACTGTGATTTTAATGTCAAACAGTTAGCTAGCAGTTTCCACCATTATTGGGATGAGGGGTTGTATTTATTTGCCTAGTTACTCAGATAAATGAATGGAATGGGTTGAATTTCCTCTGACAGTAAGATCCTAAAGGCAGGAAACATGTTCCCAATGTTGGGGGAGTCCAGAACCAGGGGCCACAGTTTAAGAATAAGGGGTAGGCCATTTAGAACGGAGATGAGGAAAAGCTTTTTCAGTCAGAGAGTTGTGAATTTGTGGAATTCTCTGCCTGCATTCATGAGAGAGCTAGATAGAGCTCTTAAGGATAGCAGAGTCAGGGGGTATGGGGAGAAGGCAGGAACGGGGTACTGATTGAGAAAGATCAGCCATGATCACATTGAATGGCAGTGCTGGCTCGAAGGGCCGAATGGCCTACTCCTGCACCTATTGTCTATTGTCTATTGTCTAAAGGAGTTTAACACCAAACTGAGCAAAGTCGCATAATTGATTGGGACACCATACAATCACTCATCATTTACTCACTCAACCAACAATATCGAGCTCAAGAGCAGGAGAGATTTCTCACAGATAGTGCACATTCTCTGGAAAGTACAGTGATCTGGTGGGCTTTGAGAGCACTCTAAAATCTGTGACACAGACAGCAGGCCCAATGGTGTGCACCATACCAAGCCACATAACATCCTGATTTTGAAATAAGATTTTCTTCAAGGGGTTAAAACCTTTGAAGTCTTTATCTAAAAGCATCATGGAATTACCTTCACCACAAGAACCACAAAATCTTCAGAAAGTAGCTCATTACTCATCATCTTCCCGAAACCAAACAATAACTTCTGACAATGTCAGATTAACTTACATTGAATGAATGAAAAATGCAGACTAATCTCACCACAGAAAGTCAGATTTTTCTATTTCAGTGTCAGCAATGATGTGAAACATCTTGACCTGTCATGCTTTGTCTTCCCCACCACTTCTCTAGGTTTCTTTTCCCCCACACCTGTAATTGGTCTGAAGAAGGGTCCCGACTTAAAACATCACCTATCCATGTTCTGTAGGGATGCTGCCTGACCCGCTGAGTTATGCCAGCATTTTGTGTCTTTACATGGTAAACGAGCAGCTGCAGCTCCTTGTTTCTACTATGTGAAACATCTGAGTAGCTACCAAACATGTGATACAGAAATTTATTATTTATGTTATGGTTTACATTTTTTTCACATTTTAATTGCTGCAGAGTAATTTTCGTTCTGCCTTTTCTCATTTGATTTTAGCCCAATCTTTTGACTTTTGTCTTTATTTTACTTCTTGTTCATAAACTTATATTGACGTTACTATTCCAATTGACCCTTCTTGATTCAGACGCTGTGCTGTTTACTAACAATACTGCATGGCGCAACATAGAATTGGTTGCTTCTTTCAATGCTCCTTACGGGACACTGCCCATTTTGCATTTTTAATTTATGTCAACCGACTCTAAAAGAAATTAAGTGCGTGCAAACAAGCCTCATATTTACTGGTTGCAATAAATTTTGACCCAATGTATAAATTCACATGCCTCAACAGCTATTTGAACTTTGGCAGCAGAGATCTAAAAGTTTTGTATGGATATTAACTAGAAAACCTTAATAGCTCCAGAAGAGTGTTGGACTCCATCAAGATACATGAGTGGAGAACAGAGCTAAATTGATGGGAAACCTCACAGGATGTTAGCAATATCATTGTAAATATATCACAATGTCTTAATAGAATACATCTTAGTATGTCTTAATGTATATTGAAGAAAAATCTGAGGGAAAGAACTTGTTTAAAGTAGATGGAAGAAAAAAAAGTGATTGGAGAGGATTCTCAGGTACAGGATTTACACTCGCAATCTTTTTCCTAGGGTAGAGAAATCTAAAACTAGAGGGCATAGGTTTCAGGTGAGAGAGGAGAGATTTGAGAGAGGCCTCAGGGGGCAACTTTTTCATTCGGAGTGTAGTCGTTGTCGGCATTGAACTGCCAGAGGAAGCTATAGAAGCAAATACAATTACATCTTTTAAAAGACATCAGAACATACACAGATAGGAAGGGTTTCGAGGGCAATGTACCAAATGCAGGCAAATAAGACAAGCCCAGTATGTCAACATGAACGAGATGGGCCAAAGGACCCTGTTTCCATGCTGTACAGCTTCTGACTCTGCAAAGTTATCAGAAATATCATGTCTTACATTTGGTACAGTGCTTGCATACTTGCCTCCAAGTCAAAAGTCCAAACTTCATTCCAATGAGCTCAGGATACATCCTATGCTAAAACTTCATGCAATATTGCTTGTGTTGCTCTTTTAGAGATGTTATGTTTAGATGAGATGTCGAAAACGAAGCCATGTGCACATTGCTGAGGGGGTTTTTCTGACATCTTGAACTGCACTCCTCTTCAAACAAAATTTCTGAACCAGACATCAACTCATTATTGCTACTTTTGAGACCTCTCATTGGTGTGTTTCCCTTTGTTATACGGAAACATACCTCAAAGGTCTGTAATTGCCTGTGAAACACTTTAGTATGATATTCTGGATAAGTGAAAAGCACCATATGGAAAGTCAATATATAAATGCTAGTTCGTTCTTAATATATAGTTTAAAATTAATTGTGTATTTTTGTAAGTTAAAATATTCCTTTTATTGCTGCCCATGTGTTTTTGTTGCTGCCCATCAATTCTTATTCCAATTCCTAAATCGCCCCGTTCTTGTTCAACTTCTTTGATTTCACGTTCCACAATACATTAACTATGAAATTTTGGTTTTAGCATTTTAATCTCACCACTAAATCATCTACTTTTAAAATTCGCTGTGGTGTTGTGTCTTGGTGTTCCAATTCCCAGACATCTTGTTCTGAATGTGGCGTTTGGTGCATCCATTTTTCTTCCTTCCAGCTCCCCAGATAAGATTCAATGAAATTCTCCAATTTAACCTCTTTGCTCTCGTAGTTTTAAAAACATCAACTATTATCTTTATTGAACGCTCGGCTCGTCCGGCAACCTTAACAAGCATCGGAAAGCGGTAAATGTGTCACAACTGACATAGATCTAGGCAGTGCTGTAATGCAAGGAAAGCCACAGATGACAAAAGAATCACAAAAAGGAAACCTTTGCATTTAAAATCTCAATCAAATCCAAGGCACTTTTAGTTCCCTCCAGATGAAAATCCAAGCCCTCAATAAAAATTTCCATGAATCCGTTATAGAGTCACATAATAGAGCCATATAGCAGAGAAATAAGCACTTCAGTCAAACTTGCCCATGCTAACTAACATGCCCATTTGACTGCATTTGGCCCATATCCCTCCAAACCTTTCCTATCCATGTACCTCATCAAATGGCTTTCAAATGTTGTTATTGTACCAAACTCAGCTACCTCCTCTGGCAGCACATTCCTTATACCCACCACCCACCCTCAGTGTGAAAAAAATGCCCCTTAAGTTCCTTATCTTCCCCTTCTCACTTGTTAATGCTTGGTTGGCAATTTTTGTGTTTGTATTCTATATTTAGTCGTGAATGAAACAAAAGTGCTGAAAAAATAACCCTGTTTGAACATCCAGAACTTTAAACAGAGCAAACCAAAAATTAACGAATAAGGATTGATCTACCTGCAATTCAGGCAAGGCTTTGACAGTGCAAGTGCCCATGCGTTAGTTTGTCAACCCTAACCAATCATTTCTGAGCCTATGATTTTACTCTGCATTTAAACTAAAACAAAAGAATCATCTCCAAGTACTGTCCAAATATAGATGCTATTTCAGTCAAGAAAATGTCAGTAATTGGCACATAGCTATAATCAAAAATGGTATAGGAAAGAAAACTGCAGATGCTGGTTTAAATCGAAGGTAGACAGAAAATGCTGGAGTAACTCAACGGGTCAGGCAGCATCTCTGGTCGAGACCGAAACGTCACCCATTCCTTCTCTCCAGAGATGCTGCCTGACCCGCTGTGTCTACCTATCAAAAATTGTATCATGCACCTCATGCTTGAACATCAAATTGAACAAGCAAGTTGTTTTAAATTGGTTCATGCCTATTCTAAAGTATAGAGAGAATACAATACTCACTCTTCACTTACTCAATTAATGTATTGCTCACTGTTATTTCTTCTCAATTTTTTTCATCACAACATTAAGATAAATTGCTGAACATTGTATTATTAAACAAAAACAATTTAAATCTCTGAAGTAGTGGTTGCATTCATTGTATCAGGCTTCCTTGTCTTACCTGTCTACCATCACCTCTCCAAAGCCCATTGATGCATTGTGTCGGAGCAATAGTCACCACAGGCGGGGTATTTACTACTCTGTGAGTTCCAGGTGGAACTATTATTGTTCCTGGAGCCCTTTTGGGTGTGCCAGCAGGAGAACTGTGCTTAGCAACTGGTGACGATGTGGGAGAATGTTCACTGCAATGTGAAGAACCTGAAATTATAAAGGGAAAAACAAAATCTCAGTATTACGTGTTTTCTGGTCATCAGCATTGCACTGATTAATTTATCCCATAATGTTTACAGCTTTAAGCATTCATGTATGATATATTATAATCTCATACCTTGCCCCTTCATCATGAATTCTTAAATAATTCTGGCAAGGACTCTTATGTTATTATGAGACCGCGGTATGTTGTCCACTGTGGGCACAGTCTGACAAAAATGCTGTGTGGTATTGGACAAATTGACTGATCCTGTACTCCCTTGGAGTCACTGATGAGAGCTCAGGCAGGCAAATCAAGTTTGAAGTATAGATACAAAGTGCTGGATTAACTCAACGGGTCGGTCAGCATTTCTGGAGAAAAAGGAAAAGTTGACTTTTGGGCCGGGACCCTTCTTCTGACTGAAAGTTGGGGGTGGGAGGGAAGGAAGAGCTAGAGACGAGAAAAGACCAGGACAAATCAGAGCCGGCAACAAATGGCCTCAGGCAGGGTGGTGTCCTGCTGGTCAACTGTTGGCTAGGGAAGATGGGATCTCAAGAGGGATACCATGTGGTGAACTGCGGTACTAGGGTGGACGAAGGGGGGAGGGGAGTGTAAGAGAAGTTACTTAAAATTAGAGAATTCAACATTCAACTGTTCTCCAGAGATGATGCTTGACCCGCTGAGTTACTCCAGCACTTTGTGTCTTCCTCCAGTAGTCTTTTTTTTTTGCTACAGTACAGGAAGTAATCAATCGGTACTTCCCTCCTTTCACCTTTCTTCCCTCATGGTCAGTAGCTTACCCTTAGACTCACGAAAATACTTCAAAAATATCTGGTGCTGTTTGGTATCAGTAATCTGGATTATGGAATTAAATCCTGACCGTCTACTTGATTAGTGGTTTTCAAACTTCATTTCAGGTGACTCACTTAAATCAAATTGTTCAACTAAAATCAAATAATAATAACCAGCTAACTATAAATCTAACTGTAGGTGCAGTCAAACCACTTTGAGTAAACCCTAAAAGCCAGTATCAATTGATAATGGTATTTAATGTATATTTCAGTTACATGCAGCTACTATCAGAAGGTTCAGAGTAACTAGAGTGGAGGAAAGATGTATGGTTCTCCAATCTGTGGTCCCAAGCTCTCTCACCACATTACCCAGACATGCCAGTGACAGAATGGAAAGGCAGGTGTGAAAAATGCCGTAAAATAAGAATATACGGATACATAAATATTGCCCAGAAGGCATTTTGTTTAAGACTAACTGCACTGTTGGATTATAGAAACATAGAAAATAGGTGCAGGAGGAGGCCATTTGGTCCTTCGAGCCAGCACCGCCATTCATTGTGATCATGGCTGATCATCCACAATCAGTAACCCGTGCCTGACTTCTCCCCATATCTCTTGATTCCGCTAGCCCCTACAGCTCTATATAAAGCACTAGGGGCTGGCGGTCCTTATAATTTGACATATGTCAAAGTTAATTGCGCCTCCAGAGATTGAATCATTCAGCAACAATTCATGTATGTGAATTCTCCTGTAGCCTTTTCCAGGTTCAGAACTGAAGATAAAAATGGTTTGTATGTTAAAGATATGTGTAAGACTGATGTCATTTTAAGAACCAAATGTACCATTGAGTATGATCGTGATTTGTACTTTTACCAAAAAGTGTTATCTAGTTGACAGTTACTGACCTCAATAGAGGATGCCCTGCTTACATTTCTACCTCTGTCTGATTGCTTATGAAACCACATTGGCATTGAGCTACAGATGCTGTTGCATGAAGGAAATTACATTAATGACTTGGATGAAGGGATTAAAAGTACCATTAGCAAATTTGCAGATGATACAAAGCTGGGTGGTAGTGTGAACTGTGAGAATCACTCTATGACTCTCTGTGACTCTATAATTCAGCAGATCAGACAGATCTCTGGCGAAAGGGAATAGGTGACGTTCCTCATTCACCTCTGAATTCTGTTTTAATGTTACACAGCCTCTCTTCCATGTTCAAGTTAAGCATACAGATTACTGGCCTCTAATTTTGACCCAAGACAAATGTAAATGTGAGTCAAGTACCCAGCAATATTCCTTCTCTCCAGAGATGCTGCCTGTCCCGCTGAGTTACTCCAGCATTTTGTGTCTATTTTTGGTTTAAACCAGCATCTGCAGTTCCTTCATACACACCCAGCAATATTGAGTTGGTCTAAAGATACTAATACTGTGAGAAAAGCTTCAGCAATACCCTCTGCTGCCAACGTAGTGTAACACTCACTGTTGATTCAAGTTAAGTCAGGACAAATTTATTGTCCAATGCACAAGTGCGATAAGGTACAGGTTCAATGAATTTTTTTGCCTGCAGCAGCCTGATAGGCACATAAACTCAGACATACACACAAAAACTAATTATACATAAATTATACACAAATTACACGTAAACGTTCTAAAACAAAACGAAGACTGGGCAAAAAGCAAGACAGAGTGCAAAGTCATGATTCGAGAGAGAAAAAAATTATTCAAGAGCTGAACTGTGGTGTTCTGTTGTTGAGGTAGGGTTGTACAGGTTGTGGTTTAGGATTAGAGTTATAGAATCATAGATTCATAGTGTCATACAGCATGGAAACAGGCCTTTCAGCTCAACTTGTCCAAGCTGACCAAGATGTTCCATCTAAGTTAGTCCCATATCCCCATATCCCTCAAAACCTTTCCTATCCATGTGTATTTTAAATGCTGTTACACTGCTTGCGTTAATTACCACCTTTGGCCACTTATTTCATTTATGATTGAATATACCCTCTGATTGAAAAGGTTGCCCCTCAAGTTCTTATTGAATCTTGCCCCTTTCACCTCAAACCTTTGTCCCCTGGTGTAGAAACAAAGGGCTGCAGAAGCTGGTTAATACACAAAAGGACACAAAGTGCCAAAGTAACTCAGCAGGTCAGGCAGCATCCCTGGAGAACGCGGATAGGTGACGCTTTGGGTCAAGTCACTTCTTCAGACTGATTGCGGGGGGTGGGGGTGTTAGTGGAAAAGAGGAAAGGGAGAACCTGGTGGCAGGTAATAGCTTGACACAAGCGAGGGAGGTGCGTTTTGATAGGCAGCTGGTTGGAACAAAGGCCAAAGATAAGGAAGGAAGGTGTGAGACAGATGTGGAGTTTCAGATTGTAAAGCCAGAGAGAGCAAATTGGCAGGGAGGGGGGTGAGTGGATGGGGAGAAATAGGTGTGAGTCCAGGTGGCATAGGGAAGGGAAGGGAAGAGGGCCGAGGGGGGGGGGGGGGGTAGTGGAGAAGGGGGGGTTGAGAGATTACCTAAAATTGGATCATTCAATGTTCATACCATTGGGTTGTAAGTTACGCAAGTGGAGGAACTGCTGTTTCTCCAGTTTGCATGACACCTCACTCTAGCAATGGAGGCGGCCCAGAGCGGAAAGGTCAGTGTGGGAATTGGAAGTGGAGTTGAAATGGCTGGCAATTGGGAGATCCTTTTGGCGGACCAAACGCAAGTGTTCAGCAAAACAATCTCTGAGTCTGTGTATAGTTTCGCCGATGTTTAGGAGGCCACATCGGGAACACGGGATGCAGTAGATGAGGTGAATCCATTTACAAGGAACACCAGTGCCAAGAAACACTGTAGAGGCCTCTATTGTGTCTGGAAGTGTGGTTGGATGGAAGACCGAAACGCAGGGGACCACGACCTCCCTTCTCTACCATCCTAAAAAATAATGTTGAGGGCTTAAATGCAAGGCTGCTTTATCAAAGACAGATGAGGTAATGCCACGTGCATGGCTCACTCCCAGCTTCTTAGACTTGGCCTTCCATCCCAAAGATCTCTCCATTTATCGCATGTACTGAACAGAGGCATCAGGGAAAGGAGGAGGTGGAGGCGCGGCCTCGTAGTGAACTCCGTGGTTCTCAGACATAGCGGTCCTGTACATCTCCTGCTCTCCATGCCTGAAACACCTGGCAGTAAAGTGCCATCCCTTCCACCTCCCAAAGGAATTCACCTCCTTCATCATGACTGTGGTCTACAAACTACCAAAGGAGAACATTCATCTAGCACTGGTGGAGCTGCACACTGTGGTCAAGAAGCACCAGGTGGTATACCTCGAAACCTTTCCCATCATACCTGGGAACTTGAACTAGGCCAGTTGAAGAAGTCACTTCCAAACTACCACCAGCACGTGTTCTGCAGCAGCAGAGGATTAAACACCTTCGACCACTACTGTTCCACCATCAAAGATTCCGACCTTTCCATCCCTCGTACTCACTTTCAGAAATCCAACCACCTGGCTGTGCTCCTTCTGCGTACAGGCGGTGACTGAAGAGCGATTGCTTGGAGTCGGTAGACTGGGCAATGTTCAAGGACTCCGCAAATGACCTGAACAAATATACCACACTTGTCACTGACTTCATAAGGAAATGTCTGGGGGAGTGTGTTCCAACCAAAGGAGAGACTTTCGCTCTAAATTGGAGGATGAAATGGATGTTCGGCCGCCGTCGCAGGGCTTGCACACCATCACTTCTTGGTAACAACACTTGCTGCTCAATAAACATCAGCACAGGGATACGGGAAGGCTATGTGCTCGGTCCCCTGGTCTACCCACTCTATACCCATGACTGTGTAGCCAGGTACAGTTCCACTCCATATTTAAATTTGTCGACAACAACACTGTTGTTGGACCAATTATTGGTAATAAAGTCATTGAGTCATAGAGTGATACAATGGCCAAAATGTCCCAGCTACACAAGTCCCACCTGCCCACGTTTGGCCCATATCCCTCCAAGCCTATTAAGGCAGAGATAGATGGATTCTTGATTAGTACAGGTGTCAGAGGTTATGGGGAGAAGGAAGGAGAATGGGATTAGGAGGGAGAAATAAATCAGCCATGATTGAATGGCAGAGTAGACTTGATGGGCCCAATGGCTTAATTTTGCTCCTATCACTTATGATCCTATGATCTAATGATCTTATCCATGTACCTGTCTAACTGTTTCTTAAATATTGAGATAGTCCACGCCTCAACAACCTCCTCTGGCAGCTTGTTCCATACACCCACCACCCTTTGTTTGATAAACCTACCCTACAGATTCCTATTAAATCTTTTCCCCTTTACCTTAGACCTATGACCTCTATTCACTTACTCTAGGCAAGAGACTGTGTGCATCTACCCCATCTATTCCTCTCACGATTTTATAGTAATAAAGTCCCAGCCTACTCTCCCTATAGCTCAGACCCTCTAGTCCTGGCAACATTCTCGTAATGATGAGTCGGAGTATTGGAGGAAGATCAATCGGCTGTTTGAATGATGCCAGAACAACAACCTTGCTCACAAGGTAAGACTAAGGAGCTGATTATTTCTTGCAAGGAGTCAGATAGTTTTTCTAGAAAGAGATTAGTGGCCAGGTGTACCGATTTAGGATTAGTCTGATCGTTGAAGATTTAGTTCAAATATATAGACAGCAAGGACATTCATTCCAGGGGATACACGTTGATTTATTTTTCAACCTGTTTTCTTTGTCCTAGGTTTTTAGCCTTTTTGTAATGGTTTTAAGCTGTTGTGTTGTGCGCCCCCACAGAGATGTCCAGGCTTTGCAGCTCATGGTCTCCCCGAGGAACAGCGGGATCGTCCAGAAGGCACAGTGTAAAAATTGTGAAGTACTGGGAGTCAGGTATAACATGGTGAAGATGGAAGATATTGGAAAGATATTGTCAAGCTTGAAAGGGTTCAGAGAAGATTTACGAAGACGTTGCCAGGACTAGAGGGTCCGAGGTTTAGGGAGAGGTTGAGTAGACTGGTTCTCTATTCCTTGGAGCGCAGGAGGATGAGGGGTGACCTTATAGAGTTGTATAAAATCATGAGAGGAATAGATCGGGTAGATGCACAGAATCACTTGCCCAGATTTGGGGAATTGAGTACCAGAGGACATAGGTTTAAGGTGAAGGGGGAAAGATTTAATAGGAATCTGAGGGGCAACTTTTTCACACAAAGGGTGGTGGGTGTATGGAACAAGCTGTCAGAGGAGGTAGTTGAGGCAGGGACTTTCCCACCATTTAAAAAACAGTTAGACAGGTACATGGATGGGACAGGTTTGGAGGGATATGGAACAAACGTGGGCAGGTGGGACTAGTGTAGCTGGGACATGTTGGCCGGTGTGGGCAGTTGGGCCGAATGGCCGTTTCCCACAAGGTTGAACTCTATGGGAATATAGAAGTCGAATGGTTTACATAGATTATAGAT
Organism: Rhinoraja longicauda; assembly: GCF_053455715.1. NCBI lineage: Eukaryota > Metazoa > Chordata > Chondrichthyes > Rajiformes > Arhynchobatidae > Rhinoraja > Rhinoraja longicauda. The sequence continues at coordinate 16,230,999 of NC_135954.1, forward strand.
CAGGAGGCAGAAGAAACCTCAACAAGAGCGACGACACACAACCGACATGATGTAGTCCACCATAAAATATGTTTCCTGAGGATATGTCATAAGTCAAGTGGATTAGACAATAGACAATAGGTGCAGGAGTAGGCCATTCAGCCCTTCGAGCCAGCACCGTCATTCAATGCGATCATGGCTGATCACTCTCAATCAGTACCCTGTTCCTGCCTTCTCCCCATACCCCCTCACTCCGCTATCCTTAAGAGCTCTATCCAGCTCTCTCTTGAAAGCATCCAACGAACTGGCCTCCACTGTCTTCTGAGGCAGAGAATTCCACACCTTCACCACTCTCTGACTGAAAAAGTTCTTCCTCATCTCCGTTCTAAATGGCCTACCCCTTATTCTTAAACTGTGGCCCCTTGTTCTGGACTCCCCCAACATTGGGAACATGTTTCCTGCCTCTAATGTGTCCAATCCTCTAATTATCTTATATGTTTCAATAAGATCCCCCCTCATCCTTCTAAATTCCAGTGTATACAAGCCTAATTGCTCCAGCCTTTCAACATACGACAGTCCCGCCATTCCGGGAATTAACCTAGTGAACCTACGCTGCACGCCCTCAATAGCAAGAATATCCTTCCTCAAATTTGGAGACCAAAACTGCACACAGTACTCCAGGTGCGGTCTCACCAGGGCCTGGTACAACTCTAGAAGGACCTCTTTGCTCCTATACTCAACTCCTCTTGTTACGAAGGCCAACATTCCATTGGCTTTCTTCACTGCCTGCTGTACCTGCATGCTTCCTTTCAGTGACTGATGCACTAGGACACCCAGATCTCGTTGAACATCCCCTCTTCCTAACTTGACACCATTCAGATAATAATCTGCCTTTCTATTCTTACTTCCAAAGTGAATAACCTCACACTTATCTACATTAAACTGCATCTGCCATGTATCCGCCCACTCACACAACCTGTCCAAGTCACCCTGCAGCCTTATTGCATCTTCCACACAATTCACACTACCCCCCAGCTTAGTATCATCTGCAAATTTGCTAATGGCACTTTTAATCCCTTCATCTAAGTCATTAGTAAACCAATTTAATCTACAGTATAACTTCCTAATTGTTTGAATTTATACCTATGTATATGTCTGTGTGTTGTATACTCTGTACCTTTACATGTGTTAATAGTTGAAGGTTTGTTTGAGTTTCTTCCCTTATCAAAGGGGGAAGCAGTGTAATCTATGTAAGTGCAAAAATAACTTTAAGAACTGAGTGTACCATGTTTCCTAACCTTGATATATTGTTGCACCATGATGTCTCTTGGTTACTGCTTTTAATGAAGGATGGCCTTATTATAGCTCTACTTCTGTCTAATCATTTGTGCTTGCAATAACATAAAGAAACTACAGGTTTCTTATCGCCTATGGTAAAACACTCACTTCTTCAATTCGGCAGCTGGTCCTGAATGAATGGTAAAATCTTGAGAGCATAAAAGGATGCCAATTGGCCCCTCCTGCCTTTGCTGGCTCTTTGAAAGTGCTGTCTAATTAGTCCCACTCTCAGACCCATTCCCGGTAGCTTTGCATTTTTTTTCTTTTCAAGTATGTATCCAACCGCCTTTTGAAAGTTACTAATGAATCTGCTTCAAATGCCCTTTCAGGCAATGCAGTGCTGATCATAGCAACTCACTCTATACAATAAAAGTGGCCTCCTTCCAAAAAGAGAAAGAGAATTTCATGGACTTGAAACAAATTAAAGGTTTAGAGCAAATTCGTCAGTCCTCTTATTAGTTTGGAATGAATGTGATACAACATGGGACTTCTGTCAATAAGTGTCCTAAATGTAATATTTTTGAGTAGGGTAGTAAACATTTTAACATTGATAGTCAGATTGGATTTTTACAGCAGCAGCAAAATATTCAGTGGGAGAGCATAAAATACAGCAGGGCGCAAAAATGTAGGCAAGGGTGACATCTAGATGGATAAGTTCAGCAGCAGAGTCTGGGTTCAGGGAGGGGTTGGCAGCAGGTTCGTAGCTGCAAGGGAAATGAAGGTGCATGCACTGTCAAGGTCAATTCATTCCAATCTGCAAACTAGAAGAAAAAGAACTACAAACACATTATTAAAAAAGGGCTCAATTTTCCATCAAACTGTACTTAATTTGGCCCAAATCAATTAATATAACAGAGACCCAATGACAAAGGGAGGTGAATCTGTGGAATTCATTGCCACAGAAGGCTGTGGAGGCCAAGTCAATTGATATTTTTAAGGCAGAGATTCTTGATTGAAACGGGTGTCAGGGGTTATGGGGAGAAGGCAAGAGAATGGGGTTAGGAGGGAGAGATAGAATAGTGGAGTAGAATTGATCGGCCGAATGGCCTAATTCTACTCCTGTCACTTATGAACTTTTGAGACAATTTATACAAATTCAAAAGTAAAATATAATTTCTTCTCAACAATTCAATCAAAAATATTTGGTACCATTTACAATTATTTTTAACAAGGTGTTATCTTTGGCCATTTGCTTGAAAAAGGTCCCATATCACTTGTGGTCCAGCACTTAATAATCTCACAATGGAAACTGCACCGAATCTTTTTTTTTGACATGTCATCAGTGGCATTTCCCAGAGGCTGGTGGGAACTCCCTCCACTCCTCTCCTTCCATGCAACATATAAATAGCCAAATTCATATATTAACAAAGATCTAAAGATTTGATTATGAACAAGTAAGTGTGTATTTGTCATAAAATGCTAGTTAGGTTCAGCGGAATGATACCTATGACTTTTCCATTCTCAAAAATGGTAGATGTCGACGTAGATTTTAAAAAAATAAACCTGCACTCATGTAATTAATTGTACTCAATTTGAAGATGTGATAAGAATATTCGCTATCTGTAACTTGCAAATAGCAAAATGGACAATGCACTGTTGAAAAACTGAATTTGGTTGGTTATTCAACATTCATTCGAGGCCAGTTTTATGTTTTCACGCCTAAAAGATAATGCTTAGAAGTCTCCTTGCAATTTAAAAATCAAACTTCAGCCTTTTATTGTATAATAAATTTGCCTAGAAATCGGACTGTACATCTCTCTATGTGCTCCCCCTATGAAACACAGTCTCATTTGGAGCACGGAACACCTTTCAGCAAGTAGGGAGAAGTTACAATGGACTGCTGGCACTGCTACATAACTGATGATGCATCATTTAATAAGGATGCCGAGGCCAAGCATTGCATCAGAGGGCTGAGGTCATACTTGATGGTTGCCGGCTGTTGAGGGAGGCAATGTAAATAAAAAGGATTGCCTCATTGCAATGAAGCACAGGACTGTGAAATAAGTATGACCGATGCCATACCTGTCAGATAATTCAGGCAATGAATGAGTATGACCTCTGATGTAAAGTTGATTAGTTCGTTGTGTTTCTTTTCTCCTGCTTGGGCTGCTCTTCAAATAATTAATGGTGCCCTCTGTTTAGTTTTTTTTTAGTGCAGTGACACAACACGGAAACAGGTCCTTCGGCCCACCAGGTCCGCACCGACCAGCGATCCCTGCACATTACCACTACCCTACACACACTAGGGACAATTTTACATTTATAACCAAGCCAATTAACCTACAAACCTGTACGTCTTAGGAGTGTGGGAGGAAACCGAAAATCTCTGAGAAAAACCATGCAGGTCACGGGAGAATTTAGAAACTCCGTACAGTCAAGCACCCATAGTCAGGATCGAACCCGGGTGGGTCTCTGCTGCTGTAAGGCAGTAGCTCTACCACTCTGCCACTGTGCTGCCGTCTGAAGGAGGGATTCCAATATAAGCAGAGTTACATGACCAACTGAAACATCCACTTTTTTACAGGTGATAGCAGACTCTTTCTAACAGTGTGCTGTAACAGCGCATGCTGCTTCAATATAATCTCTGGTGAAAGTCTTTTATAGCATGCTACCCTCATGTTAAATCCACAAAAAACTTCAATTAAATTAGTCAAAGAAGATATTCCATTAACAAATCCATTTTGATCCATTAATACTTCTGCTATATTTATCCAGCCAATATTTCTCAATCTTACTTCTTAACTACAATGCTGTTATTCTCCTCTTCTTGTGGGAAAATTGTCATAACGTATAATTATAAACCTGAACCACATCCACTGCCTCTACTCATGGGATTCTCTTTTCTTAATCCGACATTCCTTAACCGCTTGCTCTTTTTATTTCCGTCACTAAGACTTTATTAGACATTATCTGGAAATACTTTTCATGCCATCCCTCTGCTTTCTTGATTTACCTTCACTCCTTCTCCTTCAATACTGCGCAAGGCTTTTTGGTATATTGAACACAGAGATCTGACATATGTGTTCCTTCTTTGCATCATCTTACTGTCTTTACACATTGTCAGCTATTGGGCTCGAAATTTTGCAGTCTCCCTCCCTTTTCCTTTGCGTGGTTGCGTTTATTTTGAACTTATTGAATCCCCTTTCTTGAGTACCTTCCAATAGCTTAAAATAGCTATTTCCACTCCAGTTTTGCAAAATCACTTCTCAGCCTTGTAAAATTAGTCTTGAAATCCATAATCTTATTATATCCTGAAAAGGAAGGAACTGTAGCGCGTCGATAAAGGCAAGGAGCCAGGTATTTCGGGAAGGTATATTTTATTGTATCGTGGGTATCAGACGGGTCTAGTCTGCCGGAATGGCTTGGCGCCCAAACCTTGTCCTTATATACCTGAGTCCAGGACCGCCTCCCGGGACTGGTCCATTCCCGTGCCGAGGGGTCGGTAGAAGTATGGCCCGACCCTTGGGAGCCGCCACAGTACCCCCCCCCAGAACCGGAGGCACGAAACGCACTGGTGGTCGCACAACCCGACCGGACCGCGTACGGTAATCGGTCGACAGAGGGGCCGGCGGAGGCACAGTTGGAGGGACAGGCGGTGGGACCCGCAAAGGGGGGCGACCTCGTGGCCGAGGCTGGGCCACCCGCACCGGTTGGTCGATGTCTAAGTGGGCCGGCTTCAGGCGGTCAATTGACACGGCCTCCGGCCGGCCCCCCATGTCCAAAACAAAGGTTGTCTGTCCGTGCTCCAGCACCCGGTACGGGCCTTCATACGGCCTCTGGAGTGGCGTCTGGTGGGCGTCACGGCGCAGGAACACAAAGGCGTAGTCCCGGAGGGCCGATGGCACGTAAGGGCGGAATGTCCCATGGCGGGACGTCGGCACGGGTGCGAGCTTGCCAACTCGTTCTCGGAGGCGCTGTAGGGTGGATGAGGACGGTTCCTCTCGCCCCGGCAACGAGGGCACGAACTCCCCGGGCACCGTGAGCGGAGACCCGTAGACGAGCTCCGCTGAGGATGAAGCCAGGTCTTCCTTGGGCGCGGTCCGGATGCCCAGCAAAACACATGGTAACTCGTCCATCCAGTCGGGGCCGGCGAGTCGCGCCTTCAGCGCTGCCTTCAGCTGCCGGTGGAACCTCTCCACCAAGCCGTTTGCCTGCGGGTGATAGGCCGTGGTATGGTGCAGCCGCACGCCCAACAGGTGGGCCATGGCCGACCACAGCTCGGAGGTGAACTGTGGCCCCCGGTCCGATGAGATGACCACCGGCACACCAAAGCGAGCAATCCAGTGCGCGGCCAACGCACGAGCGCATGTGGCTGTAGACGTATCAGCCAGTGGTATGGCCTCCGGCCACCGCGTGAAGCGGTCCACCACCGTGAAGAGGTGGGTGATGCCCCGGGACGGCGGGAGCGGGCCCACAATGTCCACATGCAGGTGGTCGAAACGGCGGCAGGGTAGACCGATCCCTTGGAGTGGCGCCCAGACGTGGCGTTGAATTTTTGACGTTTGGCAGGGAATGCAGGTGCGGGCCCAGTGGCCAACCTGCTTGCGCAGACCATGCCACATGAACCGCGCAGCTACCAATGAGATCGTTGCCCGGATGGATGGGTGAGCCAGCCCGTGGACCACGTCGAACACCCTCCTGCGCCACGCGGCCGGGACGATGGGGCGCGGCTGATCAGCCGACACATCGCAAAGTATCGTCGTCGCTCCGGGGCCGAGGGGAACATCCTCAAGGCGGAGGCCAGCGATGGCAATCCGGTAGGCGGGCATCTCCCCGTCCGTTAGTTGGGCCTCCGCCAGGGCAGAATAATCAATGCCGGGTGCCACTTCTAACACGGCATTGATGGCGGGGCGAGACAATGCGTCGGCCACCCGGTTTTCCTTCCCCTCGATAAAGCGGATGGAGGTGGTGAATTCTGATATGTAGGCCAACTGGCGCTGCAGTCGGGCGGACCATGGGTCGGAGACCTTTGCCAGGGCGAAAGTGAGCGGCTTGTGGTCCGTGTAAGCGGTGAACGGGCGGCCCTCCAGAAAATAGCGGAAGTGACGAACGGCCAGGTACAGGGCGAGGAGCTCGCAGTCGAAAGCGCTGTACTTCCTCTGGGCGTTGTCGAGGTGCCGGCTGAAGAAGGCCAGGGGGCGCCAACCCCCGTCCGTGAGTTGCTCCAGTACGGCACCAACCGCCAACTCTGAGGCGTCCACCGTAAGGGCTGTCGGGGCATCCTCCCGTGGGTGAACCAGCAGCACAGCCCAAGCCAGGGCCTCCTTCGCGCCGTCAAAGGCTGTTACAGCCTCGTCGGTCCACACGACGGTCTTACGCTTGCCCGCCAGCAGCTCGTATAGCGGCCGCATGATGTGGGCCGCGGATGGCAGGAACCGGTGATAAAAGGCCACCATGCCGACGAACTCCTGCAGGCCACGCACCGAGGACGGACGGGGAAACCGGCGGATGGCGTCTACTTTGTCCGGCAGGGGAACCGCTCCTTGCGAGGACACACGGTGGCCGAGAAAGTCGATTGTGGCCACGCCAAAGCGGCACTTGGCGAGGTTTATGGCCAACCCGTGTTCGCTGAGCCGCTGGAAAAACTGCCGGAGGTGGGCACAGTGCTCCTGCCGCGAGCGGCTGGCTACCAACATGTCGTCAAGGTAGACAAATAGGAAATCCAGCCCGCGACACACGCCGTTCATTAACCGCTGAAATGACTGCGCGGCGTTCTTGAGGCCGAACGGCATCCGTACGAACTCGTAGAGTCCGAACGGCGTGATGATTGCCGTCTTGGGTACATCCTCCGGGTGGACCGGGATCTGGTTGTAACCTCGCACCAGATCCACCTTTGAAAATATCGTGGCCCCAGCCAAATGGGCGTTGAAATCCTGGATGTGGGGCACGGGGTATCGGTCCCCGGCGGTAGCGACGTTCAGCCGCCGATAATCCCCGCAAGGCCTCCAGCCCCCGTTTGCCTTGGGGACCATGTGGAGTGGAGATGCCCATGGGCTGTTGGAAGGGCGGACGATCCCCAAGGACTCCATCGTGCGGAACTCCTGTCGTGCCAGGCGTAGTTTCTCAGGCGGGAGTCGGCGTGCTCGTGCGTGGAGGGGTAGTTGTGATATAATGGTACACCCCATGCTTGGGGGTCGACGACCGGAATTGCGGGGCCATAATATCAGGAAAGTCCGCCAGCACCCGAGCGAAATGGGAGTCCACGGACGACAGCGGGCGTATAATGGGGTCATTCAGCCGCAACGCGATGGGCTCCATCGTGGCGGAGTGGACCAAGCACTGCTGCCTGACGTCCACGAGGAGAGAATGAGCCCGCAGAAAGTCGGCCCCGAGCAACGGCTGGGAGACGTCGGCGATCGTAAACAGCCACGTAAAATGACTGGCGCCGAAAACGATGTGGACCGTGCGGACGCCATATGTCTGAATAATGCTCCCATTTGCCGCGGTGAGGATGGGCCCCCGCTTCCCAGAACGAATGTCCAGCGGCGAAGGGGGCAGGACGCTCAGCTCCGCCCCGGTATCCACGAGGAAGCGGCTCCCGGACCGCCGATCCCAGGCGAAGAGGCGGTGAATCTGGCCGGCCACCGCAGGGACTATTGGCAGCCGGCCCCGGCGTTTCCCGGAAACGTGCACGGCTGGCGGCATTGTCGGGCTGCCGCACCCCAGCGCTGGTGGTAATAACACCAGTACCTCTTGCTGGTGCTGGCTGGAGCCTGCTGGTGTGGGACTGCAGGTGCACGACCCGCAATGGCCACCGGGGGCGATCTCGCAGGCCTCCGGGACGTAGCTGTCACTCCTTCCACAGCTCCCCCGCCTGACCGGAGAAAATCGGGCGCTTGTCGAGTGACGTTTAGCGCACTGACGTCATCACAGCGCGCCGCCCACAGCGCGTCCGCGCGCCTGCCGAGGGCCCGGGTGTCTTCAAAGGAGGCGTCTGTGAGCTGCAGGCGAATGTCGGCCGGCAGCAGGTGCAGGTACGTATACTCGAACATTAGGCACGGTCTGTGCCCGTCGAGTCACGCGGCCATCTTCTTCAGGAGGCTAGATGGGCGCCGGTCACCGAGGCCTGGCATGTGGAGGAGCCTTTCGGCCCGCTCCATTCGGGTTAGCCCGTAGGTTTGGAGCAGCAGCTCCTTAAGGGCTTCGTATTTACCGTTGGCCGGGGGGTCCTGGAGGAACTCCGTTACCTCTTCGACCATGTCCTGGTCAAGGGCTCCCACCAGGTGGAAAAACCGGGTGTTATCCACTGTGATGCCCTGCAGCTGGAACTGGGCCTCCGCTTGGTAAAACCAAACGCGAGCCCGGGTGGTCCAGAAGGTCGGGAGCTTGATTCCTACCGCGTCGACAGCTGGGGCCTGGTCGGCCTGCGAGCCGGACGGGCGGTCGGATTCTGCTTTTCTGTCCATCCTAATGAATGGACCGTCGAGGTCACCAATGTAGCGCGTCGATAAAGGCAAGGAGCCAGGTATTTCGGGAAGGTATATTTTATTGTATCGTGGGTATCAGACGGGTCTAGTCTGACGGAATGGCTTGGCGCCCAAACCTTGTCCTTATATACCTGAGTCCAGGACCGCCTCCCGGGACTGGTCCATTCCCGTGCCGAGGGGTCGGTAGAAGTATGGCCCGACCCTTGGGAGCCGCCACAGAACTACAATTGCTGGTTTCAAACGAAGATGGACACAAAATGCTGGGGTAACTCAGCGGGACAGGCAGCATCTCTGGAGAGAAGGAATTCCTTCTCTCCGGAGATGCTGCCTGTCCCCTTGAGTTACTCCAGAATTTTGTGTCTTTCCTATTATATCCTCATGCTTTTTGATAGCATAATAACGTTATGAATAAGGGGTAGGCCATTTAGGACTGAGATGGGGGGAAAACGTTTTCATCCAGAGAGTTGTGAATCTGTGGAATTCCCTGCCACTGAAGGCAGTGGAGGCCAACTCAATGGATGTTTTTGAGAGAGAGTTAGATATAGCTCTTGGAGCAAACAGAATCAAGGAATATGGGGAAAAAGCAGGAACTGATTTTGGATGATCTGCCATGATAATTTTGAATGGCGGTGCTGGCTCGAAGGGCCGAATGGCCAACTCCTGCACCTATTTTCTATGTTTTTATGTAATTGATTACTACAAAAATGCTCTCTCACAGAAACTGCTTCCACCTACCCAGTTTCATTCCCTGAAACTAAATAGAGAATTGCATTCACCACCATTCCCCAAATACCCGTACTCCTCCCACCACCAACCTCCCCTTGTTCCTCAGTCGCATACCTCCTCCTTTTGAACTTGTTGAACACTGTCCACAATAAATTCTCCTGAACACAGAATTTTAGGTTTCCCTGGACTATCGTTTATTCTATCTGAGCTAATAATCAGATAAATAGAATTAAAATAATTGTTATTGCTCTTATACCTTTGCGCTTGTTATAAATTAAACTACAAAATTGCCCTTCTATCTTCCTTGGCCTGTTTGGTTCTATTCCACGTTTAGAGATCTGGTATTTTTTATTCTTTGATGCTTTGATGCTTTGATTCAATGCATCAAATTAATGCTCAGGTTTCAGTATTGTTTTATCAAAACAAGACGCAGGAATTTCAGTATGCATGCAATAACTTTTGCTTTTAACTGTTGGTTTAGCAAATAAATGACTTCTGTAATAAAATTTGCAGTTGGAATATTTCCATTAGATTTACATGGACTGTTTGAGATTACAAGGGCTTCACAATGTAAACAAATGCAGAGACAACAATACTTAAAAATCTCTGAACGCTTGGTTACCCATGAAATGAATAGAAGGTAGTGCCCTGGGAGGTCTGGAGAGTCAGGTTTGCAATTAAGTTCAGCTGTACTATTTGCTAAGTTTTTTCCTGTTTGATCCTTTCCATGGCATTATTGATTCTGCTACCGAAGCTGATTTTGCTTTTTTTTTTAAATCCACTCGAACATATTAGATTGGAGAATGGATGACTGAACCATCCCAGTAACTCAAATCAGCTCTGCTTTTTGTTAAATACTTGCAGCTGCAGAGTTTAGCACCTTTCGCTCTGTTAACAAAATAATAATGTTGCCAGAATATTTTGTTATTATCAGACCTTTTCTTTGAGTGTAATGATAAAATTTAGAGTTTTTCTTTTGCTCATTAATATGATTTCACATGATTTATGTTATGTGTCTCTGTGGAAACTGTAGTAAAGTAACCAATGTCAATTTCATGTAGGCTGAGAATCATGGAGCTAAACAGCATGGATTCAGGCTCTTTGCTCTAACTTGTACACGGCTAGTCCCATTTGCTTGCATTTGGTCCATATCCATTTAAACCCTTCCTCTTGATATTTATGAGCTTTTCTTGTCAAACCCTGAAAATATTACATTTTGTCAATTCTACAATCGTTTCTTTATTATCACATGTATCAAGATACAGTGAAATGCTTTTTGTTGCATAGAGATCTGCAAGACAAGCACCAAACATAAGCACAATCCCCCGGTTTGTACAGAATGTACAGAACAGCCCGGTGATTCTATTTGCAAGAGGTGCCATTTTGGCGCCATTTTACAGTCCCAGCAGCAGCTGGCCATAAAGGCCCATTGCAGCCGTTGCCTCCAGTCTGGTTTTCCACGAGCCATCGTCCCACTTCTTGCATGGCCCCCTTCAGCCCTTGTTCCCCAGGGGGCAACTCCCACAGCCGATCTTTGTATGTAATTGGAGCTGATCATCTTACTTAACGACATGAGTTTTGCTAAATACCAGTAATCCCTTATTTCTGAAGCCTGAAAGATCGTCCATTGGGACAGTTAAAATCCATGCTACACAGCTTGGTAAATCATTTTAGACATCTTTTGGCTGTGAGCACTGTGGTCTTGTTTCTGACATCAACGGTCAGACTACACACCCCCAAGATGCGTTAATATTTCAAGCACAAATTCTAATTGGTATAAAAACTGGCCTCAGGTAATGAGATCTAATTACAAATTGAGAGGGGGCATACACAAAATGCTGGAGTAACGCAACGGGTCAGGCAGCATCTCGGGAGAGAAGGAATGGGTTTTTCAGTGCATCAAACCAACTTTGGTTGGTCAAAAAAGTGGCTAACTCTGTAAAAACTCATAACTGTCAGCCGTGTAACTACAGCAGTGGGAATTTTTGGAATGTTTAAATGAGCAATTGATGATACAACCAATGATATGGGATGCCATGGGATTTCTTGAGTAGTGTTTCTTGTAAACATGGCATGGTGTTAGGTGCATCTGATCTTGGAAGCAATCCAATAAAATGGGCAAATATGTTGATTTGCAAATATGCACCTCACAGCTTAAAGCATCATGCCATGACTGACCCAAAAGGAGCAAAAGTGATTTGTTGCTACCTTAATTTGATTCATTGCACGTGCCTGCTTTGTGAACAGAGCAAACAAGTAAAGTTTCTGGTTACAGTCAAATTGTGCTAAATGCACTTTCAAACATTTGTAAAATGAGTACTCAGAGGCATCCAATGCAAATGTGAATAGAAATGAAATCATCATACTTGAGCATCCACATTCAGAATAGCATGTTCATCATCATGTTTTCCAGCCAACTGCAGTATGTGACTGCTGTCTGGATCAAGGCCAGACTGGGATTAGTGCCAGAGGTCAGAGGTGCTTTCCAATGTTTTGGTTGCTAGTTCTGAAGCATAAATTAGTCGCTTGAGTAAACATATTCCAGTGTCAGTACCACCACCTTGCTTTGTGGGGAAAATGAGGGCCCAATTTTGCTTCCTCTTTTATGCATTATTTTAAGTTTTTACCGTTAACTGCTGTTTTCTGGACAACCATAAGTCAACCATAGCACTACACGTTTGGAGTCACAAGGAGGTCAAACCATGTAAGAAGGTTTAGTTTAGAAATACAGCGAGGAAACAGGCACTTCGGCCCAACGGGTCCATGCCGACCAGTGATCCCCGCATATTAACACTATCCTAGGGACAATTTTTACATTTATCAAGCCAATTTACCTACATACTTTTACATCTTTGGATCGTGGGAGGAAACCGAAGATCTTGGAGAAAACCCATGCAGGTCACGGGGAGAACATACAAACTCCATACAGACAGCACCCGAAAATGAAAATATTATTTTCCCTGAAAGATATTTGCAAACCATGTATGATTTACCAACCATCTAGAAGCTTTTATTGAGCAACTTCTGACTCTGACTTTTTAATTTCAAAACTTAATTTACTTAATAATATTTAAATTTCCCAACTGCTATGATAGCATTTTAAGTAATGTCTCTGGAATAGACCACACACCATGGTGTAAATCACGATTGCTTGTCCAATAATGTAATTACTATACCACCATACCTGAAACAATATTCTTCTGGAATTCATTGTTTTGCATTAAAAATTTATAACTCCTCTGAGATTAAAATATTGTTTTAACTCAACATGAAAGGTGATTTTTTTGTTGTTGTGCATTCGCATTTTATGTTTGTACAACTTTTTCTATGGGGTTATGGGAGTTGAAGTGTTGTCGTGGTACATTATTAGATTGCCTACAATTTTGCTGAACATTTAAAAAAAGATTTTTTGACAAAAATAAGATCAATGGATATTTTATAGGCAGAGATAGATAGATTTTCAATTAGTACGGGTGTCAGGGGTTACGGGGGGAAGGCAGGTGATTGGGGTTAAGAGGGAAAGATAGATCAGCCATGATTGAATGGCGGAGTAGACTTGAAAGGCCAAAAGGCCTAATTCTGCTCCTGTCACGTGAACTTATCTGTTGTGCCGCTTGTGGGAACTGGCACCTTTCCAATATTCCAGTTTGGCCTCCTCCCCAGCAGCAGTTCACAGGGAAGTCCTGGGTAGGGGAGTCAACTGAAGGCCAGCTGAAGCTATCTCTTAAAAGGACACAAAGTGCTGGAATAACTCAGGCAGCATTTCTGGAGAACATGGATAGGTGATGTTTTGGGTCACGACCCTTCTTCAGACACATTCTCTTCTCTCCCAGCTCCACCTCAAACTTTATGTACAGTTATCTTTCTAGTGGTGGCCATTTGCAAAACCAGATTCATTCTATGATTGGTCTTGCAAAGCAAGCTCAGAGTTCAGTGGCATCCAAATTGTCCTGACAGAATCCAACCGACATCAGTACAGATAAGGGGGCCAAAGCTGACATGGAGACAGCTGAACGTTCAGCATGTGGACTGAAACCCTGACACAATGCGGCTTCAAAGCTGACCTCAGGTGCTGTCTGCATGGAGTCTGCATGTTCTTCCTCTGACCCTATGGGTTTTGTCCCACATCCTGAAGAAAATTGCTGCAGCTGAGTGGGAGAATATTAAGGGAGCTGAACACAATGTGAGGAGAATTTTAAAAAGTGATTAATACAAGATTATTGTAAAATAGGTGGTAGTTAGTCGGTGGACTTGATATGCAGCCTGTTTCCATGCTGTCTCTCTCTATGACTCATTAACAGTACACCGCCCTGAGAAATGGCACCTCTGTGCATGTTCCGGTTACAAAATATTGAGTAGACTATCTTATAGTTTAAAGGAACTTTCAGATGGTGTTAGATTTTCACTCATCAACTGATTGAGTACAACATATAAATGACTTGGACATAAACATAGATGGGTTGCTTAGTAAATTTGCAGATGACACCAAGATTGTCAAAGTAGAGAGAAACAGAACAACTACAGAATGGGCTGAGAAATGGCAGACGGAGTTTAATCCGAGCAAGTGTGAGGTGTTGCACTTTGGGGGTCGGATGCAAGGGGAAAATATGCAATTAATGGCATGACACTTCACAGCATTGATATACAGAGGGATATAGTAAGTCATATGATAAGCTTGCCTTCATTGGTCAGGACATTGAATATAAGAGTCAGGAAGGGCGACACGGTGGCGCAGCAGTAGAGTTGCATCCTTACAGCGCTTGCAGCGCCAGAGACCCGGGTTCGATCCCAACTACGGATGTTATCTGTACCGAGTTTGCACGTTCTCCCCGTTGCCACGTGGGTTTTCTCTGAGATTTTCGGTTTCATTCCACACTCCAAAGACCTACAGGTATGTAGGTTAATTGGCTTGGTGTATGTGTAAATTGTCCTTAGTGTGTGTAGGATAGTGTTAATGTGCGGGGATCGCTGGTTGGCGCAGACACGGTGGGCCAAAGGGCCTGTTTCCGCACTGTATCTCTAAAACTAAAAACTAAAACTATAGACATAAAGCAACTTTATAAGACTTTGGTCAGGCTGCATTTGGAGTATTATGTGAAGTTATGGTTTCTCCATTCCAGGAAGGATGTGGAGACTTTGGAGTGTGTGCAGAGGAGGTTTACCTGTGTAATGCCTGGATTCGGGAGTATTAGCTACAGGGAGAGGTTGGACAGACCAGTATTATTTTCTCTGGGTTCCAGGGAGACCTAATAAGAGCACGTAAAATTATGAGAGGCTTTGATAGGGTAGACAGTTAGAATCTTTTTCCCATGATGGAAATTAAATTACAAATATTAGAGGGCGATAGGAAATACTAGAGGGCATAGCTTTAAGGTGAGAGGTACAAAGTTTAAAGGAGATGTGCATTGCAAATGTTTTACAGGGAGAATGATGAGTGCCTGGAACACACTGCTGGGAATGGATTGTGGCATCTAAAAGACCTTTGTATATGCATATGGATATGCATGGAATGAAGGAGATGGATTGTGAAGGCAGATAAGACTTGCTTGAGGCATCATGTTTTGGCACAGGCAGTGTCAATCCGTGGTGTACTGTTCTAGTTTCTATGTTCTAATTGGCTCAAAAACACCATCCGACAAACACAAAGGGTCAGATTTAGATGTAATCTGAACTATAAGAGCAGTTTTTCAAAACTAAAATGTTTAGACTTGTCTCAAGCACAACAATTTAATTGTTAAATAGGCTGCAAAAACAAGATGTAAAAGTGGCGCCCTGTGCATACATTTCAGATCTATTCATTGTTAACTAAAGAATCATATTGAATATTCTCGTTCCTTCATTTCACTTGACACGCCAGTTAGAGACATCCACCTTATCACATGCAACATTTTCCTGCAGGTAAAGTACACTGACAAATATTGTATGCTGATGATTATGTGCATGCAAAAGATTATTAGGAGGAAATGACACAAGTGGTGGGGTGGAGGGGTTGTGGGGGACGGTGCTTTAAAAAAATAAATCTGAAGATAGCAGCAAAAATGGATGAATCATTTAGTATCGACCTTGTAAAGTATAGGCTTTAGTGACTTGATTTTTGTTCCATTTTCTAATGGTTCAGTTTCCCCTTATTTATTTCCACAGATCTCTCAACCTCGGCTCCATTTTTAACATGCCCGATTTGATAGAATGAAATAACAGTATTTGTGGGGCTGAGCCCATTGTTATTCTGACCTGTTTGCCATTGCTGTGGGATAACAGATGGTTCGTAATGAATAGTATATGTGCTGCACCAGTGGCGTTCCTATTACTGACAACAGACTCTCGATCAATCAACGAGAATTTCCTCTTTTAGAGTTATAGAATGAAGCACAGCGCATAAAGTTGTAATTTTAAAAATAAGTTTATGTAATATAAGTGGGCTTGTAATTGCTAATACTTGATAAGTATTTTTACTGACAGTAAGAACTAAGAATCATTAAAAATTTGCTTACAATTGATAAATCAATCATAATTGTCATCTGGTTATCATACATTATTTGTTTTGTTGCAATTCAGTACAATCTAAACTTCACGATAAAAACGAAAAGCATGAGAAAAGGAACATTCCAAAAATATATTGAAATATATTGAAATAAAAGTGCTTGCTTATCCTTCAGTTTCAATTTCTGATTAGAAGATTAACTATGCGATGTCTTTTAGAAACCACCACATTGACCATATCTATTTCTTTTCATTTTTGGTTCATCTCAACAGGAGAGACTGGAGTCAGAGATGTGGAGTGGACAAACAAGTGAAACAAGATGTAGAAAGTAAGGAATAAGTTTATAACTGCCTCCAGATTAGTTTTAGTTTTTTAGTTTTAGAAATACAGCATGGAAACAGGCCCTTCGGCCCACTGAGACCGTACCAACCAGCTATTCCTGCACATTAACGCTATCCTACATGCACTAGGGACAATTTACATTTATACCCGGCCAATTAACTAACAAACCTGTACGACTGTGGTGTGTGGGAGGAAACCGAAGATCTCAACGAAAATTTCTCAAAGGTCATGGGGAGAACATACAAACTCTGTACAGACAAGCACCCATAGTCAGGATCAAATCCGGGGACCCTGCTGCTGTAAGGCAGCAACTCTACCGCTGTGCTGTTGTGCCGCCCCTACTTTTGATTCGTATCACTGTTTGTCCTCATTGATCCTTTGTAATTAATCTTCAGCTATCTATTGTTTATTTTTGCTTCTGTCTGGGTTGTGTCCTGGTATCATGTATCAACATGTCGGAAGATATAAACTGCACAGATATTCTTCGCATATGTTGATTGGCAATCATGCTAAATGAAAGAAACGTGATGGTTGATGCCATGGATTGCCTCAGTGGATTCAACAGCTGCTCTAATGCAAGCATTGACCAGGTGACGCAATCTGGAGTGGTGAGGGAACAATGAAGAGAAGCTCCTCACATATCTTTCCCAACATCCAAATACAAGCAGAAATTAGAGGAAGTTGCAATCCAACCTCTACAATTGCAGTGAAAAGAAACCCAAATAAAAGCTTCACAAACATGTCCTGCCTCAGTGCTTTAGTTACCATGTTACCACATGTCTGCAACAGAGTGGCAGATATGATTTATGTGGCAATGTCACTGATATTTATGCTTTCACAAATGAGCAGACATACAATGAGGTATGCTCCACTTCAATTAAATAATGTGCTGTGTTTTTATGCTTTCAACAATGGAACTGCACTTATCTGTGCCAGTTACAATTATAGGACTGGGTTGAAAAATGACTTCTCGCTGATTTATTATCACCATTAATAGAAAAGAAGACAGTTGGTAAGATTCACTGAAAATTGCTGAAATGCAAGAGGAGAGTTATGGGAAAGCAATTTAGGAGACTCCCAACTGTTAAAGGTGAATGGCTATTGAGAGAATAATCCTGTAACATTATATATCAATTTACTGGTAAATATGCTTCCCTCGAATACGCCTTCACACAAAGATACGGAGCAGAAATTAGAAAATGTCCGTGGTAAGTAAAGCTAAAGTAAAGGAGTGCACTACAAAAGAAACATAGAAACCAGTTATATATAAATTCTGCCTGAACCGTTGGTGTTTTTTTAACTTGAACGTAAGATTGAAATAGTTCTGAAATTCTGGACCGCAGGATGCTGAGGGGTGATCTAACAGACCTGTATTAAATCATGAGAGGTATAGATAGGATGCATGCACGGAAATTTTTTAACTAGAGTCGAGGAATCAAAAACCATGGGGAAATAGGTTTAAGATGAGAGGAGAAAGATTTGATAGGAACCTGAGGGACAGGTTTTTCCACCCATAGGGTGGCGTGTTGCCAGGGGAGGTAGTTGAGGCAGGTAGAATAACAGCATTTAAAAGAGAAAAGAAGCATTCTGAAGAAGGGTCCTGACCTGAAAGGTCACCTATTCATGTACTCCAGACATGCTGCCTGACCGGCTGAGTTACTCCAGTGTCTTTTATTGTCAGCATTTAAAAAACAGCCAGGGGAGGTGGTTGAAGCAGTTAATATGACAGCATTTAAAAGACAGAAGCAGCCATCTGAAGGGTCCTAACCTGAAACATCACCCATCCATATGTTCCAGAGATGCTGCTTGACTCGCTGAGTCACTCCAGCACTTTGTCTTTTATGTTAGCATTTAAAAGACACCTGGACAAGTACGTGGACAGGAAAGGTTTAGAGGGATACTAGTAAAGGGTGCACCCGTTGTGGGCCCCAACCTCATTGGGTTCCCATTGTGACGTGGGAAAATCACATTTTTTCTTTCAAATAAATGGCATTTTTTAAGAAATTAAATAAATCTCAATGAAAATCGCGTTTTTTCTTTAAAGTAAAAAGCCTTTTAAAAAACATCACAATGAAAATCTTGTTTTTTCTTTAAAATAAATGGCGTTAAAAAAATAATAATCTCAATGAAAATCGCGATTGTTCTTTAAAATAAATGGTGTTTAAAAAAAAAAGAAATCTCGATGAGAATGGAGATTTCTTTTTAAAAATAAAATAAATCATCTTTAGCGTTTTTGCTTTTTATCGTGAAAATCCTCTCTTGGAGATCCTCGAGGCTGTCCCCTCCTTCAGCAGCAGCGGCAGCTTGACTGTGACGGCCGTTGCTTTGAGAGGGAAGAAGACCCGGCGGACAACCAGCTCGCTTTGAGCGGGAAGAGCCGGCGACCAATCAGAGCGGCGGCTGTGCTCCTCCCACATGGGACCCGGACCAATCGGGCATAGAGTGGGAGGTCGGAGCCAATCAATCGACGCCATGTGGGAAAATCGCGTTTTTTCTTTAAAATAAATGGCTTTTTTAAAAAAATGAAATAAATCTCAATGAAAATATGCGTCTTTTCATTAAAATAAAGGGCATTTTAAAAAGAAATCGCAATGGAAATTGCGTTTTTTCTTTAAAATAAATGGCGTTTAAAAAAAATCTCAATGAAAATCACGTTTTTTCTTTTAAATAAATGGCGTTTTGTTTTTAAAAATGAAATAAATCTCAATGAAAATCGCGTTTTTTCTTTTAAATAAATGGGGTTTTTTTGCATTGGTCTAGCACCCTCCCCTCCCCCCCCCACGCATTTCCTGTCAACACCTGTCCCTTTACCTCCCCCTCAACTCCATCCAAGGACCCAAACAGTCTTTCCAGGTGAGACAGAGGTTCACCTGCATCTCCTCCAACCTCAACTATTGTATCCGCTGCTCTAGATGTCAATTTCTCTACATCGACGAGACCAAACGTAGGCTCGGCGATCGTTTCGCTCAACACCTTCGCTCAGTCGGCCTTAACCAACCTGATCTCCCGGTGGCTGAGCACTTCAACTCCCCTTCCCACTCCCAGTCTGACCTTTCTGTCATGGGCCTCCTTCAGTGCCATAGTGAGGCCCACCGGAAATTGGAGGAACAGCACCTCATATTTCGCTTGGGCAGCTTGCAGCCCAGCGGTATGAACATTGACTTCTCCAACTTTAGATAGTTGCTCTGTCCCTCTCTTCCCCCCCTCCCCTTCCCAGTTCTCCCAGTTTTCCTGTCTCCACCTATATCCTTTCTTTGTCCCGCCTCCCTGACATCAGACTGAAGAAGAGTCTACCCGAAACGTCTCCCATTCCCTCTCTCTTAGATGCTGCCTGACCTGCTGAGTTACTCCAGCATTTTGTGATACCTTCGATTTGTACCAGCATCTGCAGTTATTTTCCTACAGAACAATGAGAAAGTGAGATAAATAGAACAAGTGTGAATGGGTGATTGATGGTCAGTGTGGACTCAGTGAGCTGAAGGGCCTGTTTCCATGCTGTATTTCTAAACTAAAACCAAAGTGCATCCTTGGACCTTATGGGAAGCCAGAGAATAAATTGTGAAGACCTTTGCAGGGATATTTGCATAATTTGACTTAACAGGTGAGGTTTCAGAAGGCAGGAGGATGAGTAATGTGCATTTATTTAAGAAGAGCTGCAAAGAGAAACCTTGGAATGAAGACCAGTAAGCCTATCATCTGTATTCCTCTGTGTTTAAGAACAGCAAGGGCTAGCCGGGGAACCACAGGCCCAAGATCTCCCAGCATTTGGGCAGACAAGGACTAATTAGTCAGCACAGCTTTGTCAAAAGTCTAAAGTCAAAAGTATTTATTTGTTGTATGCACAAGATATTAACCAAAACATTTAAATTTTTACCTAGATTCATAGGGTCATATGACATGGAAATAGCACCTTCTGCCCAACTCATCCGTGCCAACTAAGATGCCCATGAAAGCCAGTCCCAATCCCCCAAGTTTGCTCCATCTATCTATATATCACTAAAACTCTCATCTTGAATATTTGTGGGTGTGTTTGTTTGTTTGTAGGTTTGTGGATATATTTGTTATCGAAATACAGCCAAAACGGTACGCGATAGCGCGACAATTCTAGGACCACCTTACTCACCATTGTCCTTGCAGCCCAGTGGTATGAACATTGACTTCTCCAACTTTAGATAGTTGTCGATCCTTCGCTTTCCCCCCATCCCCCTTCCTAGTTCGCCCACTGTCTTCCTGTCTCCACCTATATCCTTTCTTTGTCCTGCCCCCCTGACATCAGTCTGAAGAAGGATCTCGACCCGAAACGTCACCCATTCCCTCTCTCCTAGAAGCTGCCTGACCTGCTGAGTTATTCCAGCATTTTGTGATACCTTCTCATTGTTCTCCTTAGTTCTCATAGTTCTCACACATTAAGTGTCTTTTTACACATTAAGGGCAACTAACGGTTCATTGGCGCTTTTATTATCACAAGTGCAAACACCGATCCAGGCAAGCCCCAGGCTGTTGTGGGCCTTCAGCTATTGCCTGCCTTGGACATGACGTCTCCCTCCTCGCCCATCTACCTTTGTGCCCCGACCTTGAGGACACGGTAAGCCAGCCCCCAGTTCCTTCTCCTACTGGCCTTGCTCCTTGGAGCCTTTACAGAAGCCAATTAACCTACAATCCTGCACATCTTTAGGATGTGGAAGGAAACCAAAGCACCTGGAAGAACCCCCATGTGGTCACAGAGAGAATGTGCAAACTCCACACAAACAGCATCCAAGGTCAGGATCAAACCCAGTCTCTGGTGCTGTAAGGTGGCGGCTCTACCAGCTTCACCACTCTGCTGCCGTTTGGCCAGGCTCTGGGGATATCTTTTTACTGGGGATATATATTTTTCCTACACCGGACGGTGTGGACCCGGATGCCGCCTAACGGAGGTTGCATAGCAAATGCCTCCTGTCCCGGACGGCCGCCATTGGTGGAGCGGGAGCACGTGGCCGATGGCTGGGTGACGTCACCTTGTCCCGTATTTGGGAGTGAGGAAGTTGGCAACCCAATGCAGGGGTGAAATGCTGGAAGACTGGAGGGTGTTTAATGTTGTGCCTCTCCTTAAGAAAGGCTGCAAAGAAAAAACAGGAAACTAGAGACCAGGATGCCTAACATCTATTGTAGGAAAGTTACTGGAGAGGATTCTGTAGGATAAAATATACTTTCATTTAGAAAGAGTGTGGTTGATTAGGGATAGGCAGCATGGTTTTGTGTGTGGGAGATTATGTCTCACAAATTTGATTGGGTTTTTTGAAGAAGTAACCAAGAAGGTTGACAGGGCAAGGCAGCAGACATAGCCTGTACGGACTTTAGCCTGTATGGACGTTGGTGAGGCCGTATTTGGAGTATTGTGCTCAGTTTGGTCATCCTGCTATAGGAAGGATATCATTAAACTGGAAAGAGGAAAAACAAGATTTATGAGAATATTGCTGGGATTTGAGGGTTAAAGCTACAGGGAGAGGTTGGTCAGGCCTTGGACTTTATTTTTTTGGAACACAGGAGATTGAGGTGTGATTTTATAGAAATGTATAAAATCATGAGAGGGACAGATAAGGTGAGTGCACAGTCTTTTTTGCCCAGGGCAGGGGAATCAAGAACGAGAATGAAGAAACATCCTTCTCACGTGCAGTCACAAATGCACTCTCTCTTTATCTCACTGTCACACCCAAGCGCACGCGCACATGTATGCACATGCATATACACGCACACACTACACACACACACACACACATACATACAATCATGCACAGACACGCTCTCACGGAGTAACACATATGCTAACATTTAAGATGTCTCTTCTTACAGTCAGTTCATCAAAATAATGATAATTTGATAATGAATAGGGATAAAAGCCCATGAAAATCTCAAGAACTAAAGGGATGGCTAAAGGTCAAGACGCAGTCTTTAAACTGGTACATTTCAACTAGATTAGATTATCAGTATTAGATGCAAATGTGAGAAAAGGCATCTCTATCTTTACTGAGCGCAATTAATTCCTAGTATTGCTTTGTATGCAGATTATCTGCAGTTAACTGCTTCCCATCTGTTCTTATCATTCATGTGCATGGCTTTGATTTTTACTCATATGAATTCCAACCACCACTAGTTTAAAATGCTAAATTGTACCTCGGCATATTATGTGACAAGTTGATGAGGGCTTAACATTGATTTTCAGTGAAATATCAGATATTCACTGCGATTATCCCCGTGGGTAGGTGCTGAGCTTAGGTCAAGACAGGAAAGCAAAATCATACCATTTTTGTTTGGTTCTGATGAAATCGTGTGAAAACTATCAGCATCCAACAGTCTCTAGGGATAAACATCAAAGCCTTACTGCAGTTAGTGGAATACATTGACAGATGTGCCATATAGCTACCAGTCTAGACTGCTGGGAGGCTTACACTGGGGGTGCTGACTCTTTGACTGGAACGACAAAGATTACAGATGAAATAAATTATAAGCGACAACACTCAAATATTATAATTCTTTTTACTAGTTCCCAATGAATGCCAAGTGATTGAAATCCTGGTGATCTGGTTCAATATTAGACATTCAGTTTGGCCTGGTGATAATTTAGTATTGACTTGAACCACAGTTTTAGTTTAGTTTAGTTTAGAAATACAGCGTGGAAACAGGCCCTTTGGCCCACCAAGTCCACGTCGACCAGCGATCCCTGCACACTAACACTATCCTACACACACTGGGGACAATTTATATATTTTTTATAGAAAGACAATTAACCTACAAACCTGTACGTCTTTGGTTTGTGGGAGGAAACCAAAGATCTCAGAGAAATGGAAGATTTCATAACGAGAGGATTTGAGTATAGGAGCAAAGAAGTCCTTCTGCAGTTGTATAGGGCCCTGGTGAGACCACATCTGGAGTATTGTGTGCTGTTTTTGTCTCCTAATTTGAGGAAGGACACCCTTGCTATTGAGGTTAATCCCTGGGAAGGAGGGACTGTCATATGAGGAAAGATTGGAAAGACTAGGCTTATATTCACTGGAGTTTAGAAGGATGAGAGGGGATCTTATAGAGACATATAAAATTATAATCACATTCATTGTGATCATGGCTGATCGTCCCCAATCAATAACCCGTACCTGCTTTCTCCCCATATCCCTTGATTCCACTAGCCCCTAGAGCTCTATCTAACTCTCTCTTAAATGCATCCAGTGATTTGGCTTCCACTGCCCTCTGTGGCAGAGAATTCCACAAATTCACAACTCTCTGGGTGAAAAAGTTTTTTCTCACCTCAGTTTTAAATGGCCTTGCCTTTATTCTATGACTGTGGCCCCTGGTTCTGGACTTGCCCAACATTGGGAACATTTTTCCTGCATCTAGCTTGTCCAGTCCTTTTATAATTTTATATGTCTCTATAAGATCCCCTCTCATCCTTTTAAATTCCAGTTAATACAAGCCTAGTCTTTTCAATCTTTCCTCATATGTCAGTCCCGCCATCCCAGGGATCAATCTCGTGAACCGCACTGTCTCAATTACAAGGATGTCCTTCCTCAAATTAGGAGACCAAAACTGTACACAACACTCCAGATGTGGTCTTACCAGTGTCCTATACAACTGCAGAAGAACCTCTTTACTCCTATACTGAAAACCTCTCGTTATGAAGGCCAACATGCATTAGCTTTCTTCACTGCCTGCTGTACCTGCACGCTAGCTTTAGAATGACTGGTGTACAAGGACACCCAGGTCTCGCTGCACCTCCCCCTTACCTAACCTAACTCCATTGAGATAATAATCTGCCTCCTTGTTTCTGCCGCCAAAGTGGATAACCTCACATTTATCTATATTATACTGCATCTGCCACGCATCTGCCCACTCACTCAACCTGTCCAGGTCACCCTGCAACCTCCTAACATCCTCTTCACAGTTTACACTGCCACCCAGCTTTGTGTCATCCGCAAACTTGCTGGTGTTGCTTCTAATTCCCTCTTCCAAATCATTAATATATATGTAAACAGTTGCGGCCCCAACACCGAGCCTTGCGGCACTCCACTCGCCACTGCCTGCCATTCTGAAAAGGACCCGTTTACTCCTACTCTTTGACTCCTGTCTGCCAACCAATTTTCTATCCATGTTAACACCCTACCCCCAATACCATGTGCTCTAATTTTAGTCACCAATCTCCCATGCGGGACCTTATCAAAGGCTTTCTGAAAGTCCAGATACACTACATCCACTGGCTCCTCCTCATCCATTTTACTTGTCACGTCCTCAAAAAATTCCAGAAGATGTAAATATTTTTAGCATAATATCTAAAGTAACCAGCACACAATTGGACCCAGATCCAAAATTAATTATACTCGGAATATTAGAATTAAATCAAACATTTAGAACAACACAAAGAAACTTTATGGATTATAGTTTAATAACAGGAAAAAAATTAATTCTAAAATTTTGGAAAGGCCCTACGGCCCCCACAATCAAAATGTGGATTATAGAAATGACGGAGACCTTAAACGTGGAAAGAATCAGATTTTCCCTGTTGGATAAACAGGAATTATTCATTGGAATATGGTCTCCTTTTATTGATTACTTAAAGGGTCAGAATGGTTCAGCACAGGAACCTGACTAGCACTCGGACTAAAGAATGGATGAAATGCTATACTTTGAAATGTACGAATATATCTCGAATGAAGTTTTTGTTATTTTAATAAATTTCTCCACTCTTCTTTAACTAACTTTTTCCTTATCTTTATAATCTGTTTTTGTTTTTGTTTTTATTTTTCTTCTCTCTCTTTTCTTTCTTTACTTCATCTATTTCTTTAGTTCTATCTAGTTTAAAAAAAAAAAAAGGGGCAAAAGGTATTGGAGACAATATAATAATAATTGACAATATTATCAATTTAAAAATGTATGACTGTAAAGATGTAAACAGGTTATGTACCTATCTCCAATAAAAAAATTATTAAAAAAAAAAAAAAAAAAAAAAAAAAAAAAAAAAAAAAAAAAAATTCCAGAAGATTAGTCAGGCATGATTTCCCTTTCATGATTTCGGCGTGGACTCTGCACCACCCACCAAATAGTCAAATTGACCAATGACATCGAAGACCGTTTCGAAAAATGTCACAAGGCGGGCATCACACTGGTGCACCTCACCACCACTTATGATACTGTGTGGCACCAGGGCCTGATCCTGAAGCTCCTCCGAATCATACCTGACCGTCATTTAGTGTGGTTCCTTGCCAACATCCTTGCCAACCGCAGTTTTGTACTCAAGACCAGCGACGGGCAATCTAGCCGACTGCGACGCCACAGAAACGGAGTCCCCCAAGGCTCGGTACTGGCCCCCATCCTCTTCAACCTCTATATCAGCAATCTGCCACCCACGACCTCGCGCCAGTATGGATACGCATATGACTTGGCCCTACTGCACTCGGACAAGAGCTGGTCAAATGTTGAGGATGTGCTCTCGGCGGATATGGAACTTGTCGCGGGCTACCTTAAGATCTGGAGACTAAAACTGAGTGTGGCAAAAACCACAACGGCCTTTCACCTGAACAACAAGGAAGTTCAACGCCAGCTAACCGTCACCCTCAATGGGCCACCCCTACCCTACAACCCATTTCCTACATACCCCGGGGTAAAACTAGATCGGCAGCTGACCTACAGGCAACACCTTGAAGCTCTCCGTGCTAAAGTCTCGGCACGGAACAACCTCCTGCGTTGCTTGGCCGGATCGTCATGGGGCGCCAGGACATCCACTCTCCGAACCAGTGCTCTTGCACTCGTGTACAGTGCCGCTGAGTACGCCGCCCCAGCATGGTGCCGCAGCGCTCATACTAGCAAGCTAGACGTCACCCTCAACGACACCATGTGGATCATCACTGGCTGCCTACGCCCTACTCCGACGGATCTCCTGCTGGTGCTAGCAGGTATCGCACCCGCCAAGCTTCGCAGAGAGTTCTTCACTCATAGGCTGGTGTGCAAGGCCCCATCGAACGTCAAACATCCTTTGCACAACCTCGTCCAGGATTCACAGCAACTGGGACCTCAACGCCTGTCATCTCGTCACCCTTTCTCCCGTCATGCAGCGACCCTCTGTGGCTCCGGTTTCAACATACTAGTGGCATGGAGAACCAGCTGGGAACAGACATCGCGACCTCCTCAATTCACTGTTGCACCGAACACCACAGCCCCACCCGGCTCGGACATGCCCCGCAAAGAGTGGGTCGCCCTGAACCGGCTCCGCACAGGGGGCGGCCGTCATTTTCGACTGCACTGTCCTCCGTCCCCCTGGTGGAGGGGTAGACCTCACGGCCCTCGACAACAGCACATTGCATCGGCTACAGCGCCTGGAGGGCGTTCCATAAATTCTGCTGCCTCAAACGCAAGAAGAAGAAGATTAACATCAGATATTCGGTACCTCCAAACATTGTTCCGGATTTCTCTCACTCGCTGGATTATTTGGACATCCTTGTCGGCGGGGCTGTGGCTGTGTTCAAGGACTTGAGATGGAGAAGGACCCGGGGGAAGTGCTCTGGAGCACTCGCCCGATGTCAGCGACGAGGATTACGCACACCGCTCCCGAGTATATTCCTTGCAAATCTACATTCTCTCAACAACAAAGTGGACGAACTGAAACTCCTGTGCCAAACAAGTAAGGACTTCTCTCGAGCCGCTGCCCTGTGCTTCACCGAGACCTGGCTGTGCGAGTCGACCCCAGACAATGCGTTGCAACTGGCTGGCTTTCAACTACACAGAGCGGACCGCAAAGCGGAAGCAGCGGGGAAATCAAGAGGCGATGGACTATGCTTCTATACCAACCAGGGCTGGTAGTACTGTCTAACTTCTGTTCTCCTAATCTGGAATCTTTTTTTATAAATTGCAAACCGTTTTATTCTTAGAGGGAATTTACCTCTTTTATTCTCGCTGGAGTTTACATCCTCCCCCCCCCCCCCAAGCCTGCATACGTGAAGTGCAAACACAACTCGCTGACCAGGTAATGAGAGTAGACAGTGACTTCCCGAACTCCATGGTCATTGTTTTGGGGGATTTTAACAAGGCTAACCTCAGCCGAGAGCTTCCAAAATACACACATCACGTTACCTGCCCCACCAGAGGGGAGAGAACACTCTATCATTGTTATTCTACAATCAGGAATGCTAGTCACTCTGTTCCCCTTGCGTCTCTGGGTCTCTCCGATCATTGTTTAGTTCACCTTATTCCGACCTACAGGCAGAAACTAAAATCTGCTGAGCCTGTGGTCAGAACAATGAAAAAGTGGACAAGCGAGGTCATTGAAAACCTACAGTCCTGCTTTGACTGCACTGATCCGGCTGTGACTGCACTGATTGGAATGTGTTCAGGGAAGCAACCACAAGCCTGAATGAATATACAGACACCATAAAATCATATGTCAGCTTTTGTGGGGACAGTTGCATTCCCACTAGGACCCGGATCAGGTTGAACAATGACAAGCCCTGGTTTACAGCAGAACTGAAGGCAGCTCCGCCAGTCTAAAGATGAGGCCTGCAGGAGCAGGAATGCAAACCTCTACAGGCAGGCCAAGTACAAACTGAGAAGAGGAATCAGAGCTGCCAAGGAAAGGTACTCTGAGAAGTTGAGGAGCAGGTTCTCAGCTAATGACTCTTCTTCAGTGTGGAAGGGCTTGCAAGAAATCACCAGCTACGAGGAAAACCCCCTGCTCCTTGGACAATCGTCAGCTGACCAATGACCTGAACAAGTTTTACTGCAGGTTCGATAGACAGAAACTGTCCCCCCTCCCCCACCCACTCCTCCCCAATCACCACTTACACCTACTTACAGCCTGACTCCAGTCTGCAAAGACTGGGGCCTCGTCCACTACCCATCCCCTCCTTGCTGCCCAACATCAGTATGGCCACTTCTCCATCACTAACAATAGCAATTGAGGAGTGGAAAAGCTATTCAGGAGACAGCAAAGCCGGAAATCTCCAGAACCAGACAATGTTTCGCCCTCTACCCTCAAGCTCTGTGCCGAACAGCCGGCACTAGTCCACACAAACATTTTCAATTGGTCCCTGCAAACCTGCATGGTTCCAGCCTGCATCAAAGTCCCCACCATTGTTCCCGTACCCAAAAAGCCAAGGATTACTGGTCTTCTGACTACAGGCCTATCACACTGACCTCTGCAATCATGAAGACCCTTGAAAGACTTGTGCTGGCCCACCTGAAAAATATCAGAAACCCCCTGCTGGACCCCCTGCAGTTTGCATACTGGGCAAATAGATCAGTGGATGACTCAGTCAACTTAGGCCTGCATTTCATCCTCCAGCACCTAGACTGCCAGGGGACCTATGCAAGGATTTTGTATGTGCATTTTAGCTCTGCATTCAACACCATTGTGCCAGAGGTACTACACTCCAAACTCTCCCAGCTGACTGTGCCTGAACCCCTCTGTCAGTGGATCACCAACTTCCTGACAGACAGGAAGCAGCATGTGAGGCTGAGAAAGCACATCTCGGACCCGCAGACCCTCAGCATAGGAGCACTGCAAGGCTACATACTCTCCTCTCACCTTTACTCTTTCTGCACCAACAACTGCACCTCCACAGACTCCTCTGTCAAGCTGCTCAAGTTTGCAGATGACACTGTTCAGTCCTGATTGGACTGTTCCAGGATGGGGAGGAATCTGCCTACAGAGGGGAAGTGACACAGCTGGCGTCTTGGTGCTATCACAACAACCTGGAGCTCAATGCTCTTAAAACAGTGGAACTGATTATAAACTTTAGGAGAGCTCCCCCTCCCCTTCCCCCACCCACCATCAACAACACCACAGTCACATCTGTGGAGTCATTTAAGTTCCTTGGGCCCATCATCTCCAGCGACCTTAAATGGGGGGCCACCATCGACTTCACAGCCAAAAATGCCCAACAGAGGATGTACTTCCTGCGGCAGCTGAGAAAACACAATCTGCCACAGGCAATGATGGTCCAATTTTATACTGCCATCATAGAGTCTGTCCTCACCTTCTCTATCATGGTCTGGTTTGGCTCAGCTACCAAGCATGACATCTGGAGGCTGCAGCGCACCGTTTGATCAGCCGAGAAGTTGTTGGCCGCACCCTTCCTCCCATTGATGAACTGTACACTGCTAGGGCCAGGAAACAAGCGGGCAAGATCATCTCTGACCCCTCTCACCCCGGCCACAACTCTTTGAAGCACTTCCCTCTGGAAGGCGACTCCGGACCGTCAAAGCGACCATAGCCAGACATAAAAACAACTTTTTTCCATGCGCAGTAGCTCTACTCAACAGCAAAAGTCTGTAGCCTCCTTTTGCTCTGGTATTTTATTTCATTCTTCACATGTTTAAATTATAATGTTTTATTTTTAATTGTCTATTGTATATTGTGTTGTTACTTGTGAGCAAAGCACCAAGGCAAATTCCTTGTACGTGTACATACTTGGCTAATAAAGTTTATTCAATTCAATTCAATTATTCAATGCCCCATCCCCAAAAAGCAAGCTACAGTGCATTTATCCAATCTATTCCCCTTATGAACCTGTACACCTCAATAAGATCACCCCTCATCCTCCTGCGCTCCAAGAAATAAAGTTCAAACCTTCTCAACCTCTCCCTGTAGCTCAGACCCTCGAGTCCTGATAATGTAAATCTTCTCTGCACACTTTCCACCTTGACAAAATCTTTCCTATAACATGGTGACCAAAACTGAACAGAATACTCTAAATGCGGCCTCACAAACATCTTATACAACTGTAATATGATGTTCCAAATTTTATATTCAATACTCTGACTGATGAAGGCCAATGTGCTGAAAGCCTTTTTGACTACTCTAACAGTGGTGCTGCTTTTAATGAAGTATGTACCTGCACTCCTCGATCACTCTGCTCGACAACACTCCGCTGAGCCCTGCCATTCATTGTGTTGGTCCTGTCCCTGTTAGACTCCTCAAAATGCAACACCTCACATTCCTCTGTATTGGATTCCATCAACCATTTCTCAGCCTACCTGCCCAAACGATCAAGGTCTTGCTGCAATTTCTGACAACCATATTCACAATCTGCAACACCACCCATTTTAGTGTCATCGGCAAACTTGCTAATCATGCCTTGTATGTTCTCATGCAAATCATTGATGTAGATGACAAACAGTAACGGGCCCAGCACCGAACCCCAAGGCACACCACTAGTCACAGGCCTCCAGTGCCAAAAGGAACCTTCCACCATCACCCTCTACTTCCTTCCATGAAGCCAATTTTCTAAACCGTAAGCTATCTCAATAGTCGAAGGTTTCTTTATTATCATGTGTACCCAGGTACAGTGAAATACTTTTTTGCATATAACTCGGCAAAACTATCACCATAATGAGCACAATCTCCCGGTTAGACGAGAATGTACAGAACAGCCCACTGATTCTGTACGCGAGAGGCGCCATTTTGGTGCCATTTTACAGACCCAGCTGCAGCTGGCTACAAAGGCCTGTTGCAGACATCGCCTCCATACTGGTTGTCCCGCGAACCGTTGTCTTCTCCATGCTTGGCCCTCCATAGCCCTTATTCCCCACTGGGCACTTCCTGCAGCCAACCTTGAGGGCGCAGAAGGTAAGACCCCCACCCCCCTGGTTCTTGGATGATCAGCCATGATCATATTGAATGGTGATGCTGGCTCGAAGGGCCGAATGGCCTACTCCTGCACCTATTTTCTATGTTTCTATGTTCTTGTCCGGCGTCCGCTGTCGTTTCCCTCCATCCTTCTTTCGCAGTGGGCAAGCTCGTCCTGCTGCTGGGTTAAAGATGGCTGCGGCTTGCTGGAGTTCCCTCTCCCGGCGGATTTGCAACTTTGCAGAAGGCGGCGAGCCACACCTGCTGTTGGGTTGGGCCGCGGTTCGCGGGGCCCTTTGTCCAGTGTCTGCCGCCGTTTCCTTCCACCCTTCTCTCCGGGCTCATCGGGCTTCTGTGGGATACCATTGCAGCTCACCGGCATTTTATTTACCGCACGTGGATCGCCGGAATTCCTCCTCCTTGGATCGTATACGATCTAACCTTCCAGAGCAGCCTACCATGTGGTACCTTGTCAAAAGCCTTGCTGAAATCCATGTATACATCGTCTAAAGCTCTGCCCTCATCAACTTTTTTGATTACATATTCAAAAAATTAAAACAGATTCATGAGACACAATCTCCCATGTACACAACCGTGCTGACTATCTCTAATCAGCACTTGTCCATCTAAATCCATGATTATCCTATTGCTCAGAATACTTTCTAGTAACTTTCCGAACACATATGTTAGGTTCTCTGGCCTGTAAATCCAAGGCTTTTCCCTGCAGCCCTTCTTTAAATAGAGGCACAACATTTGCAACTCTGGCAGTCTTTCTGCACCTCACCTGTATTTAATTTCAGCCAATTTTTAATTATGCCAACTACTGTGATCATTTCAGGATCATTACATAAGACCATAGACATAGGAGCAGAATTAGGCGATTTGGGCCCTGGAGCCTGCTCTGCCATTTATTCATGGCTGATCTATTTTTCCCTCTCAACTCCATTCTTCTACCTTCTCAATGTAATCTTTCATGCCTTTACGAATCATTGCTTATTTTCTCCAACTCAAACTAGCTCCTTCTTATGAACGTACATGTCCTTCTCTCGGGCTAAGTTTGAGGACCTTGTGTGCATCTAATTCCATGGTTCAGGTTTTCTTCTTGGCTGCCTCAACTTTGTTTTCTTCCTCGTTTCTTTATAAACCCAAAACATTCCTGAGCCCAATACAGACCCCAGAACATTTGGCATTGTTAAATCATCAGTTTAAAATTCCACCCCATATTGTTCCTCTGAACTTCACCCCATAGTTCCTCTGAACTTCCTCCCACTCCAGTGGCAGTGTGAACAGTGAGGAGGATGCTATGAGGATGCAGGGTGACTTGGACAGGTTGTGTGAGTGGGCAGATGCCCGGCAGATGCAGTTTAATGTGGATAAATGTGAGGTTATCCACTTTGGTGGCACGAACAGGAAGGCAGATTATTATCTGAATTGCGTCAAGTTAGGAAAAGGGGAAGTAGTTTCCTCCACCTCCAGTTTAAATTCCATTTGGAATATTTTGGAGGACCAGGAACGAAGAACGAAGAACCAAGTACAACGAGATCTGGGTGGCCTTGTTCATCAGTCACTGAAAGGAGGCATGCAGGTACAGCAGGCAGTGAAGAAAACTAATGGCATGTTGGCCTTCATAACAAGAGGAGTTGAGTATAGGAGCAAAGAGGTCCTTCTGCAGTTGTACAGGGCCCTAGTGAGACCACACCTGGAGTATTGTGTGCAGTTTTGGTCTCCAAATTTGAGGAAGGCCATTCTTGCTATTGAGGGAGTGCAGCGTAGGGTTCACGAGGTTAATTCCCGGAATGGTGGGACTGTCGTATGTTGAAAGACTGGAGTGACTAGGCTTGTATACACTGGAATTTAGAAGGATGAGAGGAGATCTTATTGAAACATATATGATTATTAAGGGGATGATCACGCTAGAGGCAGGAAACATGTTCCAGATGTTGGGGAAGTCCAGAACCAGGGGCCACAGTTTAAGAATAAGGGGTCGGCCATTTAGAATGGAGATGAGGAAAAAGTTTTTCACTCAGAGAGTTGTGAATCTGTGGAATTCTCTGCCTCCGGAGGCAGAAGAGGCCAATTCTCTGGATACTTTCAAGAGAGAGTTAGATATAGCTCTTAATGAAAGCAGAGTCAAGGGATACGGAGAGAAGGCAGGAACGGGGTACAGATTGTGGATGATCAGCCATGATCACAGCGAATGGTGATGCTAGCTCGAAGGGCTGAATGGCCTACTCCTGCACCTATTGTGTATTGTCTGTTGTCTATTGTCCAGCTTTGCATCATTCAATGGTCATTTCTTGATCAAATTCCTGTTTTTGGTAGTCCAGTCAGATGATCAGCATTCATATAATTGAAAGTGTTTCAGCTCTATCTCAGTTGCTCTCTCATCAAGCCCCTAAAATACCTTTGCTTCTGCAACATCACTATCTTTACTAGATTCCTTGGTACCCTCCCATCTTTCATGCACCAAATTCTCCAATCTCGGCCCAAATCTACTGTTCCACATTATATCTTGTCCGTCATCACCGATCTACATATGTTTCACAATTTCCACTGCAACCCTTTAAAAAACCCCAGCCCGTGTTTAACTCTAACTCTCCTTATCCGCAAAGATCAATAGGTCTTCTTGAATGCTCCATTCTGAATACAATCTTCCATGCATTCTCTTTATCTCCCATGTGTTTAGCCTCAATCTTTGTGAGTCACCCTTTTTTATTTCCCTTATTGCATTTCTCCCTCCGAAATGCCCCATAAAACTCATTTGTTCAACATGTTTCCATCCACAACATGTCTCCTTCTGAGTTTTATTCATATTCCCATGCAATGAGTACCTTATTATGTATTTTCCTATGAAGGCATTAAATAGATTCAGGTTGCTGCCCTTGCACCAGTTAAGTTGCTTTAGCACCATTAACAATTTTACCTCTCTGACCATTCTTTCAAAGGTTATATCCATTTCTTGGCAGTTGCAAAATTCTTTACAATTAGCGCAGATTGTACTTTTCATTCTTGTATCATTGAGAGAATATAAAAGAAAATTGATGTAATTTCTGCTTGAGCAACACACTAAGCAAGACAGTAAATGATCAGTCTGGTCTTGACCCAAAACGTCACCCATTCCTTCTCCCGAGATGCTGCCTGACCCGCTGAGTTACTCATAACATTTTGTGTCTGCAGTAAATGCAGGTTATCTAAATCCCCCTACAATAGCTGCAGGATCTCTGAATTTAAAAGTGTGTAAAGTTTGAAAGATGGCTACTTACTGTTGACTGTAGCTCTTGGTTCTTCGGCTTGCTTGGCCAGTTTTCGAAGGGCTGCAGCAAAGCTAGCTGTATGACCTCCTCGGGTGTTTGGTACCCCATGAGCTGCCTGACTCCCATGTGTTACAACTGGTCCATTCAGTAAGGATGGAGTTAAGGGATTCACAGTAGCTGTGGTCCTCTGTGTTGCTGAGATCATACTGAGGGCAGATGACTTTGGCTCATGGCTCATTCCTGCAAGTAAAGACAATCGCAACATAACGCTTTTGTTTTGGGTCCTAAAATTCATCACTGAAACCCACTCCAATTCACTTGATCAAAACTTGATCATGTATTACAGCACTCATGAGGTTTATAATCCTACAATGTATAGAGCAACCTTCCAGGATTACCACTTGCAGTTATGCTATCGGAATTTAAGAGAGTCTCTTAAATTCGCAACTAGGTTATAAAGAGTGTTTTATTGTCAGCATTCATATAATTGAAAGTGTTTCAGCTCTACCTCAGTTGCTCTCTCATCAAGCCCCTTATTTGCAGCAGCAGCATAGCAGGGTTGTAAAGTTATTAATAGATAATATAATAAACAAACAAAAAAAGGTTCAAAATATAATTTAGAAACCCAATATAACACAAAAACAAAATAAAGCCCAGTGTCCCTGGTGCAACCCAGGCAGTTCATAGTTTGGAGTTTGTAGTGTTCAATAGCCTGATGGTTGCTGGCATTAAACTATTCCCTCTTTTATAGCAGTTTCATGCTTGTCATATTTAAGCAGATTCAAGAAATCATCCAAGCGCTTGCAGAGCTGAAACAGCTGATTAGTAGACAAAGAACATGCTTTTAATGTCTCAATCCTTTAATCATCTAAAGGTTTTGCGGACACAATCAACAGTCAGTTACATGAGGCTGAAGCTGCAATAATGCAAGAGCATTCCAAGACTTGTTGAAACTGATACCAACATTTATTTCTTGTGGAAATGAAGAACTTTCTCCAGGTTCTTTCAATTTTGGATGCGCAACAGGGATATAAGTTGTTTCACTTTCATTATTTGTTATTTTTGAATGAAAATAGAAAGTAAACTCTCAAAGTACGGTAAATTCCCAAAAGCTGCAGAGGGAACGTTTACACCTGCATTAGATAACTAGGTTATGAAGTCAAAGAAAATCTGTAGATGCTAGAAATCTGAAAAAAAAACTTGAAAATTGCTGCAAGCACTCAGCAGTCTGGCACCATCTTTGGAAAAGGGAAGAGTCAATGTCAGAGTTATGGAACAGGGTGATGGGGGAAATGTCTATGGTGTGGTTGGCGGGTAGGAGGGAAAGGAATGGGGGTAGGGTGCATTAATAGGCAATAGACAATAGGTGCAGGAGTAGGCCATTCAGCCCTTCGAGCCAGCACCGCCATTCAATGCGATCATGGCTGATCACTCTCAATCAGTACCCCGTTCCTGCCTTCTCCCCATACCCCCTCACTCCGCTATCCTTAAGAGCTCTATCCAGCTCTCTCTTGAAAGCATCCAACGAACTGGCCTCCACTGCCTTCTGAGGCAGAGAATTCCACACTTTCACCACTCTCTGACTGACATTACTTGTCATTTATCCCAACACACCCGTGAGCCTGTTCATTTCTGCTTCTCCTTCTGCTTATCTCCCACCCCTCCCATCTCCGTGTCTCCCATTTTATTTATATCCCCCCTCTTTCCCCTCTCACCCATATTCCCCTATCTGGCTTTAGATTTCATTCCTCCTCTTCTTTCCTTATGACACCCTTTTCCACCTCTAACCTCTGTCACTATCTTCACCCCCAACCCACGTACTTACCTATCACTTTCCAAGCTTTGTCCTACCCCGACCTCTCTTTTCAAGCTTTCTTCCACCTTTTCCATCAGGCTGAAGTTCCTCCTGCACTCTGTGTTTTATGCAAGTCTGGTATAACGTTGGTTTATCCACAGAAACGAAACTATAGGGCGGCACGGTAGCGCAGCGGTAGCGCA
Source organism: Rhinoraja longicauda (assembly GCF_053455715.1). Lineage (NCBI taxonomy): Eukaryota > Metazoa > Chordata > Chondrichthyes > Rajiformes > Arhynchobatidae > Rhinoraja > Rhinoraja longicauda. The sequence continues at coordinate 16,267,131 of NC_135954.1, forward strand.
GCGGTAGAGTTGCTGCTTTACAGCGAATGCAGCGCCGGAGACTCAGGTTCAATCCTGACTACGGGTGCTGCACTGTAAGGAGTTTGTACGTCCTCCCCGTGACCTGCGTGGGTTTTCTCCGAGATCTTCGGTTTCCTCCCACACTCCAAAGACGTACAGGTATGTAGGTTAATTGACTGGGTAAATGTAAAAAATTGTCCCTAGTGGGTGTAAGATAGTGTTAATGTGCGGGGATCGCTGGGCGGCGCGGACTTGGTGGGCCGAAAAGGCCTGTTTCCGCGCTGTATATATATGATATGATATGATATGATATACTGCTGCAATCCATTGGCGAAATAGATAAAAGAGTGACAAAGTTATTTTCAAATAGCCCACTGTGCATTGTTCACCGCGGAATAGTTTTGCTGGTTCTGGGAAGGATTATAGGCAACATCTATTACAAAGTCATGGACAGATCTGTTAACGTTGCTATTGATCATTCCAATCATAAACATGAAGATAAAATTAAAACCTGCAGATGCTAGAAATATGACCTGACCTGCTGAGTTTTTTCTCCCATATTCTGTTTTAATTTCAATTACAAACATATGTAATTAGAAGGTATTGCTTTAGATGGCCTGATCTACAGATGTAGCATTTGTGCGCTCTCACCTTTTGAGCTTAATGACATATAAACCACTGGTTTTCATGGTAAAGTGCATTTTATTTGAAACATTGCTAATACTTTTAATTCAATGCATCCATTTTCACCATTTGAAGGATTCATATTTCAAAGCAGTGAGGAAATCATCAATAATTCACACAAGCAATGTATCACTTAACAGCCAGTGGCAATTTGCAGGGATGTCAGAATTTATTTGAAGGATCCACTTAACGTTGTACCCAGGAGACAGGCACACAGAATGCAAAGCATAGATGAAAGAGCAACATAATTTACTTGTGCCTAAAATGCCTATGAGTTTCCAGATCATACATAATAACGGGCTAACTTAAGCTATTCCTCAAGTGTTCACACATTAAGGGCGGTTCGAAGACAATCTTTCCAGACAAAAAGCACAATTGGTTAGTAACTCCAAGCATTGCAGGCTTTCCAAGTCCATTTCCAAGTTACAACCACCTCCCAGATAACTCCTTCCAGAGATGCCAGGCTGTAAGCTTGAATAGTCTCTGTGGGTCCCCTCCACAAAGAACATGCCATCTGTGAGTAATGCTCTCCACCAGCCCACCCAGGTCCCACTGAAGCAAAATCCTCCTTCCCTCCCTTTCCCCATCATTGCAGCATGGATTGTTGAAGCAGCAACACTCTCCGACAACTGAAAGGAGCTTATGCATATGTCCCTTTAAGGGATGATTTCTGAGGTCATGGCTGCAGGACTAAGTGTTGGCAGGTGCAAGACCTTTCAATTGATCCATGCAATGATTTATGCTGAGGCTGATAAAGCACGACACAGTGAAAACCAACTAACATCCCCATTTATTTTTTTTAAACCATAATTGAAGATATGGTCTTAATGCAAAATTCTAAAACAGCGACAGTTTAAATCCTGACCTCCCATACAATCTGTATGGAGTTTGCATATTCTCTCTGTGATCAAGCAGGTTTCCACCAAGTAAGTAATGTTCAGTTTCATCCCATATCTTGAAGACGAATGGACTAGTACCTTTTTTGACTACCACATTGCAGGTGGGTTCTTGCATTGTGCACATTTCCCTTTAAGGGCTGTAGGAGAATCAGGGGGTTGTTAATAACCCCAGGTCTCCACCCAAAACGTCATCCATTCCTTCTCTCCAGAGATGCTGCCTATCCCACTGAGTTACTCCAGCTTTTTGTGTCTATCTTCGGTTGTTAATACAATCGGTTACAAGGAAAGTAATTGAGAATGGAATTGATGAGATTGTTCTCAGAGCTGGCAACTAATCCTTAGTTGGTGGATGGAAATAGTGAAAAAAATAGTGAAGGAATGTAAAGAGTAAATGTGCAACATAGTACTGGCTCTGGAAATTTGATTGAAATAAAGTAATTAGAAGTGGATTTGACAAGCAGATTTCAAACACTATACACTTGGCTTGTAACAACATAGATAGGAGCAGGAGTAGGCCAATGAACCCTTCAATGCCATGCATCAAGATCACAGCTGACCTCTCCCTGTGCCCTTTGCCAAACTATCTCTATAATCCTTGATTCCTTTAAATGTCTAGATATATCTTTATCTGCATTTTGAATGAATACAATAACTGAGTCTCCACAGTCATGCAGCTTAGAGAATTCCAAATATTCATCATACTCGGAGTGAAGAAATGTTTTCTTACCTTCGTGCAAAATGGCCTAATTGTATTTTGCAACCGTGCCTCCTGATCGTCCACCAGGAGAAATATCCTTCCTGAATTTAACCTCTGAAACCTTAAGAAGTTTTGCAAATTTCAATGAGATATCGTCTATTCTACCCCAGAAAATACAGTCTACTCAATCTCTCGCCGGGCAAACCTGCCATTCCTGGAACCAGTGAATCTTTGTACGAAGGAACTGCAGATGCTGGTTTAAACCGAAGATAGACAAAAAAGCTGGAGTAATTCAGCAGGACAGGCAGCATCTCTAGAGAGAAGGAATGGGTGATGTTTCAGGTCTAGAAGGGTCTCGACCCGAAACATCACCCATTCCTTCTCTCCAGAGATGCTGCCTGTCATGCTGAGTTACTCCAGCTTTTTGTGTTTTTTTGTGTCCATCACCAGTGAATCTTTGTTGCACCTTCTTTCGAATGCAGGTAAGGAGACCAACACTGTACACAATACTTCAGGTGCAGCTTTACCAAGCTCCTACACAGTTGCAACAATATTTCCTTCGTTGTGTATTCAAATTGTAATAAAGGCTAACGTCCCATTTGTCCACCAATGACAAATGGGAAAATCAGGTTGGTACTGGACCCCAGGAAAGGGAGTTTGTGGAATGCCTCCGAGATGGATTCTTAGAACAGCTTGTACTGGAACCTACCAGGGAGAAGGCAATTCTGGATTTAGTGTTGAGTAATGAACCTGATTTGATAAGGGAACTCAAGGTAAAAGAGCCATTAGGAGGCAGTGATCATAATATGATAAGTTTTAATCTACAAATTGAGAGGGAGAAAGGAAAATCGGAAGTGTCAGTATTACAGTAGAGCAAAGGAGATTACAGAGGCATGAGGCAGGAGCTGGCCATATTTGACTGGAAGAAGACCCTAGCAGGGAAGATGGTGGAACAGCAATGGCAGGTATTCCTGGGAATAATGCAGAAGTTGCAGGATCAATTCATCCCAAAGAGGAGGAAAGATTCTCAGGGGAGTAAGAGGCACCCGTGGCTGTCAAGGGAAGTCAAGGACTGCATAAAAATAAAAGAGAATAAGTATAACATAGCAAAGAAGAGCGGGAAGCCAGAGGATTGGGACTCTTTTAAAGAGCAACAGAAGATAACTAAAAAGGCAATACGGGGAGAAAAGATGAGGTACGAAGGTAACCTGGCCAATAATATAAAGGAGGATAGTACAAACTTCTTTAGGTATCTGAAGAGGAAAAAAATAGTTAAGGCAAATGTGGGTCCCTTGAAGACAGAAGCAGGGGAATTTATTATGGGGAACAAGGAAATGGCAGACGAGTTGAACCGGTATATTGGATCTGTCGTCACTAAGGAAGATACAAACAATCTCCCAGATGTTCTAGTGGCCAGAGATCCTAGGGTGACGGAGGGACTGAAGAAAATTCACATTAGGCAGGAAATGGTGTTGGGTAGACTGATGGGAATGAAGGCTGATAAATCCCCAGGGCCTGATGGTCTGCATCCCAGGGTACTTAAGGAGGTGGCTCTAGAAATCATGGACGCATTGGTGATCATTTTCCAATGTTCTATAGATTCAGAATCAGTTCCTGTGGATTGGAGGGTAGCTAATATTATCCCACTTTTTAAGAAAGGAAGGAGAGAGAAAACAGGAAATTATAGACCAGTTAGTCTGACATCAGTGGTGGGGAAGATGCTGGAGTCAATTATAAAAGATGAAATTGCGGAGCATTTGGATAGCAGTAACAGGATCGTTCCGAGTCAGCATGGATTTACGAAGGGGAAATCATGACTAATTTTCTGGAATTTTTTGAGGATGTAACTAGAAAAATGGACAGGGGAGAGCCAGTGGATGTGGTGTACCTTGACTTTCAGAAAGCTTTCGACAAGGTTCCACATAGGAGATTAGTGGGCAAAATTAGAGCACATGGTATTGGGGGTAGGGTACTGACATGGATAGAAAATTGGTTGGCAGACAGAAAGCAAAGAGTGGGAATAAATGGGTCCCTTTCAGAATGGCAGGCAGTGACTAGTGGGGTATCGCAAGGCTCAGTGCTGGGACCGCAGCTATTTACAATATACATTAATGACTTGGATGAAGGGATTAAAATGAACATTAGCAAATTTGCAGATGACACAAAGCTGTGGGGCAGTGTGAACTGTGAGGAAGATGCAATGAGGTTGCAGCGTGACTTAGAGAGGCTGTGTGAGTGGGCAGATGCCTGGCAGATGCAGTTTAATGTGGATAAGTGTGAGGTTATCCACTTTGGTGGTAAGAATAAGAAGGCAGATTATTATCTGAATGGTATCAAGTTAGGAAAAGGGGACGTACAAGGAGATCTGGGTGTCCTAGTGCATCAGTCACTGAAAGGAAGCATGCAGGTACAGAAGGCAGTGAAGAAAGCCAATGGAATGTTGGCCTTCATAATAAGAGGAGTTGAGTATAGGAGCAAAGAGGTCCTTCTACAGTTGTACAGGGCCCTAGTGAGACCGCACCTGGAGTACTGTGTGCAGTTTTGGTCTCCAAATTTGAGGAAGGATATTCTTGCTATTGAGGGCGTGCAGCGTAGGTTTACTAGGTTAATCCCCGGAATGGCGGGACTGTCGTATGTTGAAAGACTGGAGCGCGTAGGCTTATATACACTGGAATTTAGAAGGATGAGAGGGGATCAAATTTAAACATATAAGATTATTAAGCGGTTAGACATGTTAGAGGCAGGAAACATGTTCTCAATGTTGGGGGAGTCCAGAACCAGGGGCCACAGTTTAAGAATAAGGGGTAGGCCATTTAGAACGGAGATCAGGAAAAACTTTTTCAGTCAGAGAGTTGTAAATCTGTGGAATTCACTGCCTCAGAAGGCAGTGGAGGCCAGTTCTCTGAATGCTTTGAAGAGAGAGCAAGATCGAGCTCTTAAGGATAGCGGAGTCAGGGGGTATGGGGAGAAGGCAGGAACGGGGTACTGATTGAGAATGATCAGCCATGATCACATTGAATGGTGGTGCTGGCTTGAAGGGCCGAATGGCCTCCTCCTGCACCTATTGTCCTTTGTCTATTGTCATTCATATGTAGCTTTCCTAAGATAATTGGCAGAGAAATTGACAAATTATTTGCATTCGTGCGAGGAATGATTGTGGCACTGTATGCAAATAATTTTAATGGTTTACATTTAGCTTACTTGCTGATTGATGCTCTAAATGAGCAAAGTTCCATGTTGGGAAAGCAAATTTCTATTTTATTTATGATAAGTAGAGGTAATAGTTTCAGAGCTTAGAATTGGTTTTCCGTATTACAATAGAACATAGAACAGTATAGCACAGGAACAACCCCATCACCCTACCACATGCTTGATAGGGAGGTATGCATACAATATCATGCCAGGGAATAAGCGAGTTCGGTATCTCGACTGCGCATGCGCAGGTCATAGGTCACTTGTGCTAAACATTCTCACCGGCTGAGCTGCTGCGTGTGTACAGACCTGCGTTTCATCCGTATTTGCCACCGGCTCTCCCCTATCAATTTTCCTAGTTACATCCTCAAAAAATTCCAGAAGATTAGTCAAGCATGATTTCCCCTTCATAAATCCATGCTGACTTGGAACGATCCTGTTACTGCTATCCAAATGCTCCGCAATTTCGTCTTTTATAATTGACTCCAGCATCTTCCCCACCACTGATGTCACACTAACTGGTCTATAATTTCCTGTTTTCTCTCTCCTTCATTTCTTAAAAAGTGGGATAACATTAGCTACCCTCCAATCCACATGAACTGATCCTGAATCTATAGAACATTGGAAAATGACTGATTTTATACATTCATTTGTATTAAGAAACAATCCTGGTTCCACTCGATGCATTTTGCTGAAGGTATTATCCTATTTTTATGGGTAAACATTTCTCCAGGTTTAGTGACGATGTCCATTTATTATGGTTTCTGGGGACTCTCTAAATAAACTGTTTGCTGAGTAAGTATATTTTAATGGGTTAATTAGTAAATCTGCTTCACCTCCAACTCTATGAGACTATTGATTTTCTGCCCAGCTACTTTTGCTTGCTGCTACAAAGTGTTGTTCAGTTCAAGCACTGAACCAGAAGTGGGTAGCACTAGCTTTGTGATGACTGGATGAGCACTTTCTAATGAAGTCAATAGAAAGGAGAAACAGACCAGGTGTTCAACAGATGGCTGATATAATACTTACAGTTTTTGCCTATGCTGGCTACCATTGATTTTCCGGCACCCTTGGCTCCAGAGCCTTGCCGCATTATCCGTTTTGCTGGGCCAAGAGGTCACGGCCTCATGGGGCCCAGAAATCCCCCCCCCCCCACCAAAGTTGGCTTCGTAAATTGGCTATGGAACGGATCTGCCGGCTCGGGCCGGGCCGGAGTTTCAGAGCCCCGGCTACAGATGGCAAATTCTGCCAGTCAGTCGCAGAAGTCCCAATAAAGTCGAGTTCAGTTGCCTCACCCGGTTTTGGCGCCACATTTTCAGGGGGACATCCAAGGGTAGATTTCAAGTGCGCTCTCATAATTTTGACAATAGACAATAGGTGCTGGAGTCGGCCATTCGGCCCTTCGAGCCAGCAGCGCCATTCACCGTGATCATGGCTGATCATTTACAATCAGTACCCCGTCCGTATTAAAGGGGGGTGCCAGACCACCAGTTGCCCGAAGATTAGTGGTGGACCTGTAGTTGAAAATTTATCCTATATATTTCCATTTCCCCACCACATCACATCACTTCACAGTGCATATATTACAGTATCTTATAATCTATCCTATTTCTATAAAAACAGCCCTAATTTCAAATCTTTCTTTGAATTTTTTCCTTATATCAGGTAAGAAAATATCCTAAAGAATGGGTATGGAAACAGAACATTTAGGTTATCAAATGAGCATACAGAGAGTTGGGTCATTGTTCTAGGTGGAAGAGTAGGTCAATTAAAAACATAACTAATTCAATAAACCTGGAATGAAAAGCTAATGTCAATAATGGTCCATGGAGATAAGGGATAAAAATCTATCCGGTGTATTAATGTTCTTCAGAGAGGGAGATCTGCCATCCTTACCAGATGTAGTCAATTACACAAGTGATGGATGCTTAATTGCCCTCTGAGTTCAGGAACAATTAGGAATGTTTGATAAATGGTAGCAACCCAACGATATCTACCCCCAGCGAACAAATGAATAAAAAATAAATCTGTATTATGTTCTTAACATTCAATATCCTTCCCTCAAAGTCTTGTGGCGTCCATTTTACAATAACAGCCTAGCATTGTTGCAGAGGATGTACTTTTACAGCAGAATATGGCTGTGTCAAAATCTTCAAATTATGCTGTTGGGTAATTTTATATTATCTGAAAATCTCTTGTCAGAAACTGAATTATTTAATTTTGGTGTTTCTTACATTTCGTCACAGTGAGATGAAATAAAGTATTCATAATAATGCTAATGTAAAAAGAGCACCTTTATTACCTTTTTAAATTTTCAAAAGAAAATCAGGGTGTTGCTCAGCAACCTATTTACAATTTTATTTTTATCCATTGAGATATTGCACAATTTGATTATCCTTTAAAGATTAATTTTTCCCTTTAGTCTGACGGGATGTTTTAAATTCTATACCTTGATAACAAATGCTCAGAATTGTAACTGAATCAGTAAGTTCTAAAGCATGATAGAAACTTATTAATTTATTCAGCTACACCCATTTTCAGTTTTCTATCTCACACCAGGGCACATTCTTGTATCATGCTTTCAAATTGTCTCGCACCATTGAGTATCTATTACACTTTAAATATCATCTTTCAAAATTTCTTGTTTTGTTACAAAAGCAATCAGACAACAGTTCCAAAATAGTTTTTAAATGCCTCAAAGCAAAAATATTCTACATAGGAGATTGCAGTTACATTTTCTTGGATTTGTCTATTTACTTCATTTGTCCACAGGGAGTTGTTTAGGTCAAGTTCAGTTAGACATCGTTGTGCTGTTCCTGACCCCAGTCTATGTCTGTCTCGGAAATCAGTTAATATATGTGGATCAAAATGCAAATTCATTTGACCCAGTAAAGCAACTTTGAAAGAAATGAAATAGTTTCTGGTTACTAATGTGGTTCTTTTTTTAAACTCTCTCTAATGCACTAAATCCCCATTTAGTTGTTAATGACCACAAGTGATCTAATTTAATGGATGCTATAGGAATAATAAGCAAATGTGTTATCTTTTTTTTAATAAATACAAAATAGTCTTATTTCAAACTGAAACTAATTAAGCGCCCAAGGTAAAACTACAGATTGAACAATATTATAGAAGCTCAATCATTGGTGATATTACCTGTGAAATGACATATCTTTCCAGTGTGCTATTCCTTTTCAAGGGGTAATCCGTATTTGGAATGAACTACTAGAGGAAGCTAGATAGATAGGAAGGGTTTATAGGGCTATGGGCCAAATATATGGAAATGAAAGATTTATAAGGCTTTGGGCCAAATACAGGCAATGGGCCCAGTATGCCAACTCTTGGGATGGATAAGGTAAGCCAAAGGGCCTATTTCCGTGCTATACAGCTCTATGACTCATGCTAATTCAAGCTTTTACCCTATTTTCATTGTAAAAGAACTTCTTCAATTCCTGGCCAACCATCATTCATTCTAATCCCTAAAATCCCCCCAAAATGCTTTCATAATTTAAAAAGCTGAGTTCAACAAGATAAAGAATTTACACTGTAGCCCTGATGGTCATATATATAAACGGACAGCTTACAATTAACAACAGTTACAATTATTGGGATATTTTATTGTATTTTTAAAAATAATGCAATGGGTGTTGAATGGTTTTGTGAACAGAAGAATGTGGAATTTAGAAATAATTTTCTGCAAAATAACATGAAAAAACAAATTGAAGAAATATATCATCACAGTAACAAGGTACTGATATTCATTAAACAATAGACAATATTATGTTCATCTATTGTATTGAAGACATCCTCACAGAAAAAGCTGCCAACCAAACAAATCTCCATGGCGCAGTATAACACACGATGTATTATAGTTTGTGTTTTTAAGTTATGTTTAAGTTATAGTAACTTCTTAACCATAAACAGAAGCCTTAATATTTTGTACTGGAAAGTTCAGATTACGCGATTTTATAACATTTTATTAACATATCACCAGAATGTAATTCAGAAATTGTCAGAAGTAAATGCTATATTCAAAGTAAGTATTAAAAAAACTGCTGGTTGAACTCAATGGATCAGCCAGCATCTGTGGGAGGGACAGGAATAGTCAATGTTTTGGGCCAAGACTCTGCATCAGGATCTTGATGCAGGCTCACAACTCGAAGCAATGACTATCCTTCTGCTTCCATCGATGCTGCCAGACCTGTTGAGTTTACTCCAGCAGATTGTTTTTTTTGGCTTCAGATTCCAACACCTACAGTCTCTTGTGCCTCTGTTCATAGAAGGTAAATACTGTAAGGTAGATTTCTATAGAGTATAGATACTCAGTTTAGGTTGTCTCTGACATAAATATTCAGAGATCTTTTTGTATAATTGGCGATTGAGCTAACTGGATTTGAAAAAGCAAGAAGATTTACCGACGTGTTTCCACTTTACATAGGGTTCACCTGCAATTTTAAAAAAAAAAGTGTTTTCCTCTACTCCTCAAATTCATGACTAGACCAGAGTGGTATTAGTAAAGACGCGATGAGGGTGGTCAAAGAGAAGAATTACGAGGGTTAGTACGGGGGTAAAAATGAAAGCATATTTCCTATTTGTGTTCTTTGTTACTCTATTTGTGATATGAACTCAGTAATGAATGATTCAGGAATAAAAGTTTTTAAAATGAACAGCAAATGAAATCTCATCGCAGTTCACTCTGTGCATTCACCCTGTCTATTCCCTTCATGATTTTATACACCTCGATAAGATCACCCCTCAGCCTCCTTCACTCCAGGAAATAAAGTCCTTGCCTGTCCACCCTCTCCCTATAGCTAAGGCCCTCAAGTCATGGCAAATCTTCTCCACCCTTTCCAGCTAATTGGAAATGTAGCTGAACTATTTCATGCATAAGCCTTATAACATGGTAGCACTGGAGATGTTCTAATTCTCATTCAAAGCTTCAGAAGGCATGGTAATCTATTCCATCTGTTTTTCTTCATGTCAGAAGTGTTCTGGACATTGGATTAATGATCCAAATATCTAACCAGTGAAATAAATGGACCAGTACAGGTTTTGACTGACTAGCTGGTAAGACCTAGGCCACTGCTAGTTCCAACTTCGTGACTTTGATTGATGAATTTATGATTATTGCACAACGTAATTCTGCATTATTGATAGTGTCTTGAAGTATTGTTCACACAATTAAAATAAAGACGTCAGTGAGCTCACTGTGCATTATAATTAGCTTGAGACTACTATTATATAGTACAGGTGAAAGTAAAAACAAAGCAAATCATTATTAATCATAATGGAAACTAAATTAAGGGTTTAGTTAAGGAAGAATTTTGGTCTTGTGTTGTGTGGATAGATTGCTTATCCTTTCAGTAAGCCAAAAACTACTACTGTACTAAATCTGTTGAGTTTTTATAAAATCAAAAGTGATTTTTTTCGACTGATTCAAAATAAGCAATATTTATATTATGCTTTGCCTGTCCCCTTTGTAGCCTGTCTTTTCTGACTGTATAAATTATTTTCCCCCCCATTAAGCAGCATAATTTAAAACGTATTTATGGTGATAAAACATCTTGCCTGATATGGTACCTTCATCTATTCAAGAACTTCACATTAATAATGGTTATTGTTAGGGTGAAAACATCTATCAGACTTTTGATAATAATTTATTACAGCTTCTTTATAAATAATCTGGAAGTCTTCAGTCAATGAAAATCATAATTTATTGTTTATTTGGCTTCGTCTTTAGAAACAGGCTAACGTGAAACCAAAGATAGATACAAAAAGCTGGAGTAACTCAGCGGGACAGGCAGCATCTCTGGAGAGAAGGAATGGGTGACGTTTCGGGTCGAGACCTTTCTTCAGACTGGTTTGGGATATGGGAAACGAGAGATATAGACGGTGATGTGGAGAGATAAAGAACAATGAATGAAAGATATGCAAAAAAGTAACGATGATAAAGGAAAAAGGCCATTGTAAGCTGTTTGTAGGGAGAAATGAGAAACTGGTGCGAATTGGGTGGGGGTGGGATAGAGAGGGAATGCCAGGGCTACCTGATGTGAGAGAAGTCAATATTCATACCACTGGGCTCTAAGTTGCCCAAGCAAAATATGAGATGCTGTTCTGTTAAAGCCCGTCCACTGGGGTTTCCCCACACAGGTTCGAATCCTGCCGACTACGCCAATGTTAAAGCCCGTCCGCGCTCTGAAATATCAATCACCATCAGACAGTTACAGTAAAGCCACAACTTTATTATACTAGCGGGAGTGGGAGAGTCACTGCGAGTATGGTCACATACTTGCCAGCTCCTCGTGGTCCCACTCAATTATTTTGTGCACCGGCAGTATATTTATACATGAGTAGTCACGGGTCCAGCTAATCACACAATCAGCACATTTCTACACCGGTTCTATTGTCTAGGACAGACTTGTTGTTCTCTGCAGTACTACTTGGTATCGGGCCTTTCTCCTTTAGTCACAACACCCTCTGCAGTTATGCAAAACAACCTGTTATACTTTAGCTAGCAATTCTAAGTAAACAAAGCAGGCTCACCACGCACAACTTGCAATCTGTACACATTAACTCTTAAACCCCCATCCTCCTCTATATTTCCTCCAATTTGCTTTTAGCCTCACTCTGACAATAGAGGAAACCGAGGTCAGAAAGGTCTGTGTAGGAATGGGAAGGAGAATTAAAGTGTCCAGCAACCGGGAAATCAGATTGGTTCACGCGGGCTGAGCGAATGTGTTCTGCGAAACGATCGCCCAGTCTGCGTTTGGTCTTGCCGATGTATAAGAGTCCACATCTTGAACAATGGATACAGTAGATAAGGTTGGAGGAGGTACAAGTGAACCTCTGCCTAACCTGAAAGGACTGTCGGGGTCCCTGGACAGTCAAGGGGGGAGGAATAACGACAGGTGTTGCATCTTCTGCGGTTGCGGGTGAAGGTATCTGGGGAGGGGGTGGGTTGGGTGGGAAGGGATGAGTTAAACAGGGAGTTGCGGAGGGAACGCTCTCTGCGGAAGGCGGAAAGGAGTGGAGATGGGAAAATGTGACTGGTGGTGGGATCCCATTGGAGGTGGCGGAGATTTCGGAGGATAATGTGTTGTATGCGATGGCTGATGGGGTGGAAGGTAAGGACTACGGGGATTCTGTCTCTGTTGCGACGAGAGGGAGGGGGAGCAAGGGCAGAGCTGCGATGTACCAAGTAGAGGAGTGAGGGCCTCATCTTTGATGGGAGAGGGGAACCCCCGTTCCCTAAAGAATGAGGACATCTTGGATGTTCTAGTATGGAACACCTCATCTTGGGTGCAGATGTGGCACAGACGGAGGAATTGGGAATAGGGGATAGAGTCTTTGCAGGAAGCAGGGTGGGAAGAAGTGTAGTCGAGATAGTTGTGAGAGTCAGTGAGTTTGTAATAGACGTCAGTCAATAGTCTATTTCCTGTGATGGAGACTGTAAGATTAAGAAAGGGGAAGGAAGGTGTCGGAGATGGTCCAAGTAAATTTGAGTGCAGGATGAAAATTGGTGGTAAAGTTGATGAAGTCCTTGAGTTCTGCATGGGTGCAGGTGGTAGCACCGATGCAGTCATCAATGTAACGGAGATAGAGTTCGGGGATAGGGCCAGTGTATGCCTGGAACAGGGATTGTTCAACGTACCCTACAAAGAGGTAGGCATAGCGGGGCCCATGCGGGTGCCCATAGCTACGCCTTGGACTTGGAGGAAGTAGGAGGAGTCAAAGGAGAAGTTGTTGAGGGTGAGGATCAGCTCCGCTAGGCAGAGTAGAGTGTAAGTAGAGGAAAATTGGATGGTTCTGCGGTCGAGGAAGAAACGGAGGGCTTTAAGGCCTTCCTGGTGGGGGATGGAGGTGTGAAGTGACTGAACATCCATAGTAGAGATGAGGGAGTGGGGGCTCGGAAAGCAGAAGTCATTAAAGAGATGAAGGGCATGTGAGGTATCTCAGACATAGGTCGGGAGAGATTGGACCAAGGGGGATAGGATGCAGTCGAGGTATGTGGAAATCATTTCCATGGGAGAGGAGCAGGCTGAAATAATGGGTCTGCCAGGGCAGTTGTGTTTGTGGATTTTGGGGAGAAAGTAAAAACGGACTGTGCGGTGCTGGGAAATGATAAGGTTGGAGGCTGTGGAAGGCAGACAGCCGGAAGTGATGAAATTAGTAATGGTATTTGAGATTAAGGCCTGGTGCTCATCTGTGGGATAAAGCCAACACTTGCACACAATCCCCACAGCACTCCAATCCCCCACCTCTCACGTTATTTGGAAATAGGTCAGGCCATTTTTGAGATAAATTATCATAGTGGAAATGATCACCATTTTCAAGAACACAGCTGGCTACTTCCCCAGTGGGAACTACATCTCACAATGATGTTTGGTTAGGAAGAATTTCTAATTTTCATATCACCAATTCCATTCAGTGCAGAATATTTAGCAACATGAGAGTGCGTGGCTGTAGGGGTGTGATTTTGTCATTAACCCATTGTCATTAATCCAACATAGCAGCTGCTCTACAGGCGCTCAAAGCGATTGTAGGCATTGCCAAAGGGGGACATATTAGTCTAACCCACAGGTTAATTTATGGCCCATTTAAACGTGCTTTTGTTTTCATTTTAATTGCACAAGATAGAATGAACAACATCGTTACTGCCATTCACTGACAAATGACAAATTACTTTTGGGGAGAATTTTCAATCAGAATTACAAGACTATTCAGCATTTTCCCACCATTGGCCAAAAATGTTCAATGCTCTGTATGGGAGTCATATGAAACCAAGCAGCTGGTGAAGAAATTATTATTATGCATTAACCACTGTCACAATAGTCTGATTTAGCGTATTTCTTCGTGAGGTTAGTGGTCATAAAAATTCAAGGAAGTGCAGGGCTACACTGTCCCATACTTGCTTTTACAAATGAGCAAGAGTTGCAATTGTACATAGTCTTATCAAGAATAAATTAAAATCACCAAAGTATCAAAGTGGGTAACAACATTTTTATTTTGCTGGCTGTGGAGGCCCAGTCTTTGGGTATTTTTAAAGCAGCGATTGACAGATTCTTGATTAGTAAGGCTGTCAAAGGTTACAGGAAGAAGGCAGGAGAATGGGGTTGATAGGGAAAAATAGACCAGCCATGATTGAATGGCAGAGTAGACTCGATGGGCCGAATACTGCTCTGATGACATGAAATTTATGACAAAGTTGGATCTGTTTCAATGTCATACTCAAAAAATAAAAGGTCTTTAAAAAATCAAAAAACGGCTTTTTAATCAAAGATTGTTGGTTCAGTGGACAATGTGAAAGGATATCTAAGTTTACAACAGGAGATAGATCAATTGGAAAGGTGGGCCAATGAATGGCAAATAGGATTTAACTCTGACAGGTGTGAGGTTGCACTTTGATATGTCAAACCAGCACAGGACTTAAACAGTAAATTGTAGGACCTTTGAGAGTGTTGCAAACAGAGAGACCCGGGAGGACCGATGCATTGGGGCTAAAAGTGGCGAGTCAGGAGGACAGTATGCTGAAGAAGGCATTTGGCATGCTAGGCTTCACTGGGAAGGGTATTGGGTACAAATGATGCAACTGTACAAGTCTGTGATGAGACCACATGGAGTCCTGTGTGCAATTCTGGTTGCCTAGCTACAGGAAAGATGGCTCTAAGTTGGAAAGGGTGCAGAAGAGATATTACCTGGGCTTGGGGGCTTGAGTTATAGGAAGAATTTGGATGGCCTAGGACTTTTTTAGTTGGTGCATAGGAAGCTAAAGGATGACCTTATTGAGGTATACGAGGTCATGACGGACATGGATCAAGTGAATGCTCACAGATTTTTTCCTAGCGTAGAGGATTCTAAGACTAGAGAGCATAACTTTAGCTGAACGGGGAGAGATTTAACAGTACCTCAGGGACACCTTTTTCACTCAGAGGATTGTCCATATTTGGAACAAGAGGTCTGACTGAGGAAGCTATAGAACTGGACACAGTTATGACTTTTTAAAGACAATTGGATAGGATTGGACAGCAAAATGGATAGGTAGGGTTTAAAAGGCTATGAGCCAAGCACAGGAAAATGGGGCTAGCTAGTATGCTAACTTAGTTGGTGTGGACAAGGTGGGTTGAAGGGCTGTTTCCATGCTGTCCAGCTCTAATTGTAATATTCATTCACATTGGTCCACATTCCTGGTGACAGGGTTTATAATGAGAATAAAGAAGATAAAGAGAGACAGAAACAAAGACAGAGATGTAGAGAAAGAGAGAAAGATAGAGGGGGAGGGAGAAAGAGAGTGTGTGTGTGTGTGAGAGAGAGAGAGAGAGAGAGAGAGAGAGAGAGAGAGAGAGAGAGAGAGAGAGAGAGAGAGAGAGAGAGAGAGAGAGAGAGAGAGAGAGAGAGAGAGAGAGAGAGAGAGAGAGAGAGAGAGAGAGAGAGAGAGAGAGAGAGAGAGAGAGAGAGAGAGAGAGAGAGAGAGAGAGAGAGAGAGAGAGAGAGAGAGAGAGAGAGAGAGAGAGAGAGAGAGAAGAGAGAGAGAGAGAGAGTGTGTGAGTGAGTGAGTGAGTGAGGGGGGGGAGAAAGACAAAGAGAGAGAGAATCTTCATAGTCAAAAACTTCCATCTACTGCAGCTGATGGTTACAGAGGGGTAAACTGCAAGCTTTACCTCTCAAAGAGAGACACCAAAAGATATTGGACACTTAACATGGGAGGAGGGGCGACAATTTCTCAAAATGTCTTAATGAGAGCTAGACTATCACCACTCACTATTCAATTGCAACTTAATTTACTGTTTACAGATTTGGTCCAATGTATTTCTAGATGAGTGCAACTTCTGCTGAATTTGGATGCAAATATTTCGAAACAGGGAAATTTTGCTTTCACATGCAATTTATTGCTTAAGTGAGTTTAAATGGGTTCAATTTCTGGGCAATGTATTTTTACATTGCATTTGACAGCATTGGACCTGTATTTGCTAACGTTTGGAAGGGTGAGGGGGGACCCCATTGAAACCTACCAAATAGTGAAAGGCCTGGATAGTGTGAATGTGGAGAGGATGTTTCCACTAGTAGGAGAGTCTAAGATCAGAGGCCATAGCCTTAGAATAAAAGGACATACCTTTAAAAAGAAGATGAGGAGGAATTTCTTTAGTCAGAGGGTGGTGAACCTGTGGAATTCATTGCCACAGAAGGCTGTGGAGGTCAAGTCAATGGATATTTATAAGATGGAGATTGATAGAATTTTGATTAGTACGGGTGTCAGGGGTTATGGGGAGAAGGCAGGACAATGGGGTTGAGAGGGAAAGATAGATCAGCCATGATTGAATGGTGGAGTAGACTTGATGGGCTGAATGGCCTAATTCTGCTCCTGTCACTTATGAACTTTTATATCCATTAAGACAATCTGTTACAAGTTCTTGTTGGAAATGACAAATCAATGTGCCCAACAAAAGTTTGCTAAGCAAAGTAAAACTATAAAAATATATTTTGGATTCAAACTCCATACTTTGCCCTCTACCCAACAAAAAAAAACCCATAGGTGAATTCAACAAAGATTAAATGTGATTCAATATTTTGAATCTGTTCTTTGACACTCTTATTCCTTTGGTTCAATAACAGTCAAAAGAATTTCAAATGTTACTTGGTCAAAACTACTAATACAATAAGCCTAAATATAGTGCTGAAACAGATATTGTGATGATGAATTCTTGTTTTGAATTACTCAATTAAATATTCAGAGACACTACCAGGTACATAATTTTGGTTGAGAGATTCGGTATTACAGGGTTTATATAAGTAGAAGAGTAAATGTTGTAATTGATTTCATATTCTTTCCCAAAGATCATGCCAAGTACTGGAAGGATTCCGAGAGAGGTTAATAGTCTAGCAAGTTTTAATAAGACCAGTTGCTTACTGTGGTAACGGTCTCTGGTCAGTTCCATGGAATGGAATGGTTTATGGGATCCCAAGACCATCCATTGAAAGAAATGGGGGCAGTCACATTCACCAAACTTAAGCATTCTGATGAAAATGAACACAGAATTCAGTAGAACACAATGACTGTGGTGCAGATGCACGAATGCTATCTTGCAACAAAGGCTCAGTCATTAACATGATTTCTTGTCCATATGAGGATACCTCTTAAACACAAGAATGAAAGAAAACAGGAGCAGGACAAACTATCAGACCCTTCAAGCCTCAAGTCGAGTTTAAATTGTTTCTCTCTCCAACATGCTGCCTGACCTGCTGTGTAAACTCAGCATATTCTGTTTTAATGACAGATTTCCAGCATCATGATTTATTGGAACATAGAACATAGAACATTACTGCACAGGAACAGGCCCTTTGACCCATAATGTTTGTGCTGAACTTTGCTGAGCTAATAGAAACATAAAAAATAGATTCAGGAGTGGACCATTCGGCCCTTCGAGCCAGCACCGCCATTCAATATGATCGTAGCTGATCATCCAAAATCAATACCCCGTCCCTGCTTTTTCCCCATATCCCTTGATTCCGTTAGGAAAAACTTTTTCAGTCAGAGAGTTGTAAATCTGTGGAATTCACTGCCTCAGAAGGCTGTGGAGGCCAAGCCTCTGAATGCATTCAAGAGAGAACTAGATAGAGCTCTTATGGATAGCGGAGTCAGGGGGTATGGGGAGAAGGCAGGAATGATCAGCCATGATCACATTGAATGGCCTCCTCCTGCACCTATTGTCTATTGTTAGCCCTAAGAGCTAAATCTAACTCTCTCTTGAAGTGAATTAGCCTCCACTGCCTTCTGTGGCAGAGAATTCCACAGATTCACAACTCTCTGGGTGAAAATGTTTTTCCTCATCTCAGTCCTAAATGACCTACCCATTTTACTTAAACTCTTAATCTCATCTGCCTGTGCATGATCCATATCCCTCTATTCCCTGCACTTCCATGTGGCTACCTAAAAGCCTCATAAATGCCACTATTGTATCTGCCTTCATCACCACCCTTGGCAATGTGTTCCAGGCCCCCACTACCCTCTGTGTAAAAACTTACCCCACTCATCTCCATTAAACGTTCCTCCTCTCACCTTATAGCATTGCCCTCCAGTGTTGCATATTCTCACCCTGGGAAAATAGGCATTGACTGTCTCCCCTATCTGTGCCTTTTATAATGTTATATACTTCTATCAAGTCTCCCCTCACCTCCAATGTTCCAGAGAAAACAATCCAAGTCTATCCTGCAGCTGAAACCCTCTAATCCAGGCAGAATTCTGGTAAACCTCCTTGGCACCCTCTCCAAAGCTTCCAGATCTTTCTTGTAATGGGGCGACCAGAGCTGCACACAATACTCCAAATGCTGCCGAAAAAGTCCTGTAGAGCTACATCATGACTTCCTGACTCTTCAATTCCCCCTAGCAATTAAGGCAAGTATACCATATGCCTTCTTTATCATCCTATCTACTTATGTTGCCACCTTTATGCTGTTAAGGGTCTTGCCATTAACTTGCCATTATTTACATTCAACCTCCTAAAGTGCACCACCTCACACTTGCTTGGGTTAAACTCCATCTGCCATTTCTACGCCCATTTCTGCAGCTGATCTATATCCCTTTGTACCTTCTGACGGTCTTCCTCAATGTCTGCAATGTTTCAATGATTCAATGGTTTCTTTTATTGTCACGTGTACCAGGTACAGTGAAATACATTTTTTGCATACAGATCTGCAAGACTATCCGCATACATAAGTACAATCACCCCAGTCAGTACAGAATGCACAGAACAGCCCACTGAATCTATATGCAAAAGGCGCCATTTTGGTGCCATCTGAAAATTTACTCAACAACCCATCCACATTTACATCTAGGTTATTTATATCTATATATCAAATACAGCAGATGTCCCAGCACAGATCCCTGCAGAACTCCTTGGGTCAAAGACCTCCAGTCAGAAAATCTACTTTCCACCACAACCCTGTCTTCTATGAATAAGCCCAGTTCTGAATCCAAACAAGTTTCTGTGAATCTTGTACATTTTAATCTTCTGGATCAGCCATTCCTCGAGGGACCTTATCAAAAGCCTTACTAAAATCCATGTATACAACATCCACTGCCCTACTTTCATCAATCTTCTTTGTCACCTCCTCAAAAAAACTTAATCAATAGATTAGGGCGGCATGGTGGCACAGCGGTAGAGTTGCTGCCTTAAGCTCTTGCTGCGCCAGAGACACAGGTTCGATCCTGACTGTGGGTGCTGTCTGTACGGAGTTTGTATGTTCTCCCCGTGATCGCGTGGGTTTTTTCCGAGAACCTCGGTTTCCTACCACACTCCAAAGACGTACAGGTTTGTAAGTTAATTGGCTTGGTAAGCGTAAATTGTCCCTAGAATGTGTAAGATAGTGTTAATGTGCAGGGATCGCTGGTCGGCGCAGACTCGGTGGACCAAAGGTCCTGTTTCCACACTGTATCTCTAAACTAAACTAAAGTTAGTGAGACACAAGCTACCACCAACAAAGCCATACTAGTTATCCCTAATTAGTCAATTGCCCTCCAAATGGGAGTAAATCCCATCTCGAAGAATTCTCTCCAATAGTTTCCGTACCACTAACGTGAGACTCATTGGTCCATAGTTCCCTGGATTCTCTCTACTTCTTTTTTTGAACAAAAGAATAACATTGGCCCCCTCCAGTCCTCCAGGACCTTGTCTATGATTGGAGAGGTAACAATCCCTCATACTTTTGTATATGGGTTGAGCAAGTTGAGCCTACGGTCACTGGAGTTTAAAAGACTAAGAGCTGATTGTATTGAATCATAGAAGCTTGGAGGGAGATCAACAGACCGAATTCTGAGAGGAAGTTTCCCACAGTGGGGTCATGAGGAGCATAATTCCAGAATACGGCAATCGTTCATGTTAGATGGAGATGAGAAGGTATTTGTATTCACGTCTTGTATCTTCGGAATTCTTTGCTCCAGTTGGCTGTGGAGACAGGGTTACTGAACATATTTAAAGCCGAGTTTGCCAAACATTTACCTCGTAGGAGAATCAACAGTACAGGGAGAACGGGAAAGTGATGCTGAGGCCAAGATTGGATCAGCCATGATCTTATTGAAATGTGTGCAGCAGATTTGAGGGGCTGAATGGCCTGCTCCTACTGCTGTTTTTATGTTCCTAACTAAAACCAGAAAACTAATACAATTTCTGTAGCAGAATTTTGTGTTAACTGAGACAGCAGGGGATCCCATGCCAATTAAATAACGATATAGGGTAATAATCACCCTAATATAGAATATATATATTCTAAATATATATATATATGGTTCAGCACTGGCACAGTCATGTTGTAGTAGTCTATGTTGCAGTAATATTTTGTACAAGTGGAACAATTCAACCTATTTGTAGCAGGATGGCAGGGAGCAAATTAGTCGAACGTCTACTTCTCATCGGATGAGCATGGCTGAAGTGCTAGAGTTGTGTGAAATTCAAATGGCCTGCAATAGAGTCGTTACTTTGTCCCTGAATTACCGGACCATGAGATGAAGACTGATGCCACAGGGTGGAACTCCCACAGATACTGTACACTTTGACAACAACACCTGCTGTCAAACCATTCGAGCAGCACCATTGCGAAAGATTGACTTGATGCCCCTGTCTGAGATCACCCTGCTCGCCTACCAAATGAAGCACATTACTCCAATGGACCATAAAGAGCACCATATTTAAAATACCTTTATACAATCAAACTTGTTAACTGATATGAGAAACATATTGCCATTAGCTTTGAAGTGGTTAATACCTTATTAACCACTTGCTTAATGAAGTAGATGAAAAATATGGTCATTACAAAATGTCGTTTTGTGCACTTTATCCTTCAGTGGATTACTGAGGCAGCATGGTTACTATCCCGAGGATAGTAATTCACCAATGCCTTCTGCCATCTTGTCACCCTAACTCATGTTTTACTTCAATCGGTACAAAAGATACAGCCTTACTATCAGGATTTTACCTTACGCATCAAATTTTCAAGATTTGTAATCTATGGCCTTCTGCTAATGGAACTAAAGCCTCCGCTCAGCCACTCTTGTCACATTACTAATGCACTTGCTCAAAAGCTTTTAGAAGAAAAACAGGAGAGAAATTGGTTTTCTACCTCTTAATTAGGCACCCACAGGAAAGTGCTTCATATTCTGACCTTTCATACTGGGCAAAACTTAAATTGCACTTTAAAGACAGTAGTTGTGGAAAACAGCAATAACGGTTTTCCTATATTAACAAGATTGCACAAAATAAGTGCAATTTCACACAGTGTCCAATTGGCTGTGTCCAATGCAGTTTTGATTTGTGTCAAAATAAGATTGTAAATATTTTATTTTCTTTTGTAGGCCATCAGAATGTTAAATAAATGGACAGTTCGCTGGTGCAATTCAATCATTATGGACCTGGGCCCCAGCTATGCAGAAGCAGGTTAAAATGTTCAGACTGGTTTAGTTGAATAGGTGCTTAGCTGATTCGATCCCTACTGATCCACAGGCAGAGAATGGTATTAACTCTAGTGTCCCACATGAAATTAATTTGTATTTTGTAGCTCCAAACGAAATACATTGACATGTATTCCTGTGATTTTCTATGATCGTAACATGTTTACAATTCACAGGAAAATTGTCCCACTGTCTTTGTTATAAGGGGTCAGTGCAGTTCAAACTGATAGACATATCAGGTCCTGAAGCTTTGATCAGACGACTACACAAGTAAGAAAAGGACTTGAATTCTGATTACAAAGCAAAATGTTCACTTAAATGTCTGGCCTGTATCATCTGCTTTCAAGATATTATCTGCTGTTTTAATGGTTCAATGGTTTCTTTATTATCACGTGTACCAAGGTACAGTGAAATACCTTGTTTGCATATAGCTCAGCAAGACTATCACTATACATATGCCCAATCCCTCGGTTAGTAGAGAATTTACAGAAAAGCCCACCGAGTCTATATGCAAGAGGTGCCATTTTGGCACCATTTTACAGTCCAAGCTGCAGCTGGCCACAAAGCCCATTATAGGCATCATCTCCATTCTAGTCATCCAGCGAATTGTGGACCCTCACTTTGCACGGCCTTTATTCCTGGAGGGGAGGTTGGGGGGGGGGGGGGGGGGGGGGGGTAAGACACTTCGGTTCTTCTTTGTCCAGCATCCGCCTCCGTCTCCCTCCATCCGCTGCCGTCTCCCTCCATCCTCCTCTCCACGGCTTCCCTTTCCGGGTGGATTCCCGGTTCCACGGTGCGAGACCCAGGTCTGCCATTGGCATATGCCCGTGTCTCACCAGGCTTCCCTCTCCGGGCAGGATCCGGGTTCTGCAGCGGGTGTGCCAGGCCTGCCGTCGGGATGGACCACGGTGCTCCAGGATTCCTTTCACCACGCGTGGCTGGCTGGGGAAGGTTTGTTTAACGCTTGAGCTCAATAAGACACATAAAATATGAGAGGGAGGTTTGTGGGGTGGCATAACTGATGGTGGCCGTATTGGTTAAATGACTATGTACGTCAATATATGTGTGACGTTATCGGTTTTTGACATTTTGATTGTATAATGTATCAAGGGAGAAAGGGTGATTATAGAGAGAGAATAGGGCCCCTCAGAAATCAAAGTGGTCATCTATATGTGGAGCCACAGAAGATGGGTAATGTCCTCCATGAATATTCCTCCTCTGTTTTTTCCACAGAGAAAGACATGAAGACAAGGGAACTTGGAAAGGTTAATGGCGATGTCTTGAGGACAGTCCATATTATAGTCGAAGATTTCTGGATGTCCTAAAACTCCCATGCCTGATCAGATATATCCATTTCATATAACCATTGCATGCTGGTTCACACACAACAAAAGCTTTTCACTGTACCCGACATGTGACAATAAACTAAACTCATCTGAGTGAACTCACCCTGTGGGAAGCTAGAAAATAAATTGCAGGAGCTCTGGCTGGTATATATGTGTCATAGGTAGCCACGGGTGGGGTGTAAGCAGAGTAGAGGGTAGTTAATACGTAGGAAGGAACTGCAGATGCTGGTTTAAATCAAAGATAGACACAAAATGCTGGAGTAACTCAGTGGGACAGGCAGCATCTCTGGAGAGAAGGAATTCAGACTGAAGGGTCTCGACCCGAAACATCACCTATTCCTTCTCTCCAGAAATGCTGCCTGTCCCACTGAGTTACTCCAGCATTTTGTGTCTATGGAGGGTAGTTAATGTTGTGCCTCTATTTCACAAGGGCCATAATGAAAAACCTGTGAATTAGCGACCAGTAAACCTAATATCTATGTGAAGCTGATATCTGTGAACTGAATTATTCGAAAGGATTATAAGGGATAAGATAAATTAATTTGGAAATCAGGGGTTAATTAGGGATAGTCAGCATGGTTTTGTGTGTGGGGGACATGAATTTGATTTAAGTTTAAAAAAATGTTACCAGGAAGGATGGTGGGGAGGCAAGCCTGTGGATATAAACAATATAAACATCGGCATGGCCTTTGGTGAGCCTCCACATGGTAGGCTGCTCTGGAAGATTAGATTACGTGGAATCAAGGAAGAGCTAGCTAACTGGATATAGAATTGGCTTCAAGGTAGGACGCAGAGGGTGATGGTGGAGGTTGTTTTTTGGACTAGCGACCTGTGACTAATGGTGTGTCTCAGAAGTTGGTGCTGAGCCCATTGCTGTTTGTCATCTATATCAACGAGAGGGTCTCGACCCGAAACGTCACCCATTCCTTCTCTCCAGAAATGCTGCCTGTCCCGCTGAGTTACTCCAGCATTTCATGTCCGTCTATATAATTTGGACGAGAATGTACGAGACATGACTAGTAAGTTTACAGATGACACTAATATAGGTGGTATCATTGACGGTGAAAATGATTATCAAGGTGCTTGAACAGCTGGGCAAATGGACAAGGAATGGCAACTGGTGAGTGTTGTAGAGCACAAGGATCTCAGAGTACAAATACACTGTACTCTAAAAATGGCATTGCCTGTACAAAAGCTTTTAGCACACTACTCTTCATCGAGCAGGGAATTGAGTACAGTAAACCCTCGTTGTCACGGACCATGAGGGGAAATGGTATCTGTTATTGCTGATTGTCCACCATAACTGAATAAGGGATTACCTAGTAATAGGGTATCATTGCATTAGTAGTGGGAAGAAAGAACTGCAGATGCTGGTTAGTACACAAAAGAACACAAAGTGCTGGAGTAACTCAGCAGGTCAGGCAGCATCTCTACAGAATGTGGATAGGTGACGTTTCGGGTTGAGAGCATTCTTCAGGCACTCGGTCTGGAACTGGGCCTGGAATCCAAATGAGTTGAAGGCTCTGCCCGTGCTGGCGGCTAGGAGAGAAGCGAGAATCGGTGCAATAATTGGTCGCAACCTGCGGGCTACCGGAGTGCAGATAATGGTCGGCGGTGGTGGCGGTGGCATGGGCAGCACCAGGCGTGGGCTGGAGGTGGCCGAGGAAGCTGTGTGGGCTGGCGATGGTGGCAGTAGATCTGGCCTGGACGCAGCCAGGGAGGCGACACAGGCTGGATAGTGACAATGGCAGTCTGGCCTGGAAACTGCTGAGGAAGTTGTGTGGGCTGGCAGTAGCAGCAGTAGGTCGGGCCTGGAAGCAGCGGGAGAGGGGATGCGGGCCAGGGTTGGTGTTGGCAGCCCAGCCTGGAAGTGGCGGGAAGGGGATGTGGGCCAGGGGTGGTGTTGGCGGGCCAGGGGTGGTGTTGGCAGCCCAGCCTGGTGGTGAAGGTTGGTAGGTTCATCCACTACAACTAAAATCCATTATAAAGAGGTCCGCAATAACAAGGGTTCACTGTGTAGAAATTAGGACATTGTTGCAGTTGCACAAAGCATTGTTGAGCTGGACTTGTGTTCCGTTTTGGTCATCCAGCTACAGAAAATATGCCATGAAGCCGGAAAAATTGCAAAGACAATTTACTAGGATGTTGCTGGGACTTTAGGGAGGGCATGATCTACAGGGAGAGATCACAACCAGCACTGCTCCCAGCAGACGAGTCAACAATAACAGCTAAGAACACACAGAAAACTGATGACAATTTATGTATCTTTTATTTATGATGAATGATCTCTTGCTTTCTTGCTATCCACTTTGCTGCTGTAACACTGTAAATTTCCCCAGTATGGGACGAATAAAGGAATATATTATTATTAGATTGGGCAGATTAGAACTTTATTTCTTGGACCACAGGAGACTGAGCGGTGATTTTATAGAGGTATACGAAAATCACGAGGGAGTAGAGTGAATGTACATAGTATTTTTCCCCAGAGTTGGGGAATCGAGAAATAGAGGGCATGGAATTAAGGTAAGAGGAGAAATATTTAAAAGCGGCTTGGGAGACGGTTTTCACACACAGAGGGCGGTGAGTACATGAAACAAGCTGCTGCGGGAAGTATATACAAGGAACTGCAGATGTTGATTTACAAAACAAAGCACGAAGTGTTGGGAGTAACTCAGCGGGTCAGGCAGATCTTCCGAAGAACTATTCATGCTGCCTGGCCGCAGAATTACTCCAGCACTTCGTGTCTTTTTTTTTGCCACGGGAAGTAGTTGAGACAGGTAGAAGAACAACATTTAAAAGACCTTTGGACAAGTACATGGATAGTAAAGGTTTAGAGGGGTCGGGGTGAAACGCGGGCAAATAGAACTGACTTAGTTGGGATAGTTGGCCAGCATGACGAGTTGGGCCGAAGGGCCTATTTCTGTGCTGAATAACTCTACGTGTGTAAGAAGGAACTACAGATGCTGGTTTAAACCGAAGATAGACACAAAAAAACTGGAGTAACTCAGCGGGACAGGCAGCATCTCCGGAGAGGAAAGGGTGACGTTTCGGGTCGAGACTTCTTCAGACCTCAGTCTCTCCAGAGATGCTGTCTGTCCCGCTGAGTTATTCCAGCTTTTTGTGTCTATCTTCTGAATAACTCTACGATATATCTTGCACCACTAACAGCCATATACTGCGCTGTTTTAGTTGACCAAAACGAACGCAGACAGGGACATTTAAATTGCACCAAACTGCAAAAAAAATGAACTCGCAGATAAAGTAACCCAACATACGAAATCGCTCTTCTCTATCCACTTGGTATTTGCTTCTTTCCTTCCTACTCTTCTTCCTTCTCCCCCTCCTCAGATTATCAAGTGTTCGCGCCTATTGTGTACATTGCCTGTCGATACATTTGCCTCTCCCCTCTGAAGAAAGAAACAACGGGTCCAACGTTATTGATGCCGGGTCTGAACTGTGGAACATGGGTCCATTAGCACAGAGTTACAATTCTCACCAATGACTACATTTTAACCACACAGAAGAGCGATACAAACAGAACTGTTTGCACAGTCCGAGGTAAGGAATTGAAATTGATCTTACCTGTGAAGAAGTAGGTTGAAGATTTTAATCCGAACATATTCCCCCTCAGCAATTTTTTGACATTGTGGAAAGAAAAATAACCCGAAGGGAGATCTTTTAATTGCAGCTGCGGGTGTCGGGGAGGTAGTGTGGGGGGGGGGGGGGGGCTTGATAATTCTTGGTACAAAGCAGCGAGAGAGGTCCTCTCGCAAGGTTATCGAAGCGCGGAGGAGAAAGAAAGGCTTCTGCTGCCCTCTCGAGTCAGCGGGAGGTCCGCGACTGAGAGAGAGAGAACAAAAACACGAAGAGACGGAATGATGCGAGGTCAAAGCGGCAGCATGAAAGGGCCGCGGTTCACGCTGACTGCTGCGCCGCCGTTTGGATAAGTGGAAGGAATGGCACCGGCTGGAAACTCCGGGCTCGGAACACGGCCGGGGAGGGAGGGGGGTGTCCGCTTTCAAACTCTGGGAGACATCAAGCCGCTGAAGAAGCCCCTACTGGCCAAGAACCAGAAAGGAAACAATATATATTGAAGCAAATCTCCCTCCATAAGATTTCTGCCTAATTAGCTGCGGGTCACATTCATAACAGCACAGGAGCATTTAAAACAAAATCACATCTTGGTTGGCACTCTCCGCTCTTTATTCAGCGCCAGTCGGTAAGAGGGGTGGGAGGGTTAGGGGGGGGGGGGTTGACAAAGTGAAGGCAGTAACACCTTTATGGCTCCAAAAAGGCTTCAGGCAGTTTATAAATATCCAGCTCGGGTTTCACATGACGCGGCTGCGGCGGCCCCAAGCAATCTTTGTGCTAGTGTGTTTGCTGGCAGAGTGACAAGTAGCTTGAATCGGAGACCGCTCTTTCCCTCTCTGGGCGACCGTGGGAGGCGCGCCTACACACACACACACACAAAGTTAGCAGCAACTACTGACAGCGCAGCCAAGACACCTCCTTACTTTTCGGACAATTTTTACCCGAGCCCATCTCATTCATCTATCGATTTAATCCCCCTGTCAATTTCCACGTTCGCGTCCCTCGATTTAATTTTGTTCCAATATCCCAGAAGAAATTCTGGAAAACCGCTTCAGAATGTAAGGAATGTCATCACCTCGCACTCATCCATTTCCCTCTCACTACACACACATACACACAATTTCTCTACCTTATTTTCGCCCCCACAGTTTGAGGGCTTCACTCAAAGAGTAGGAATTAACCCAGCCCGCCGGAGCTCCGAGCTGGTGACCCTGTGAATGCAGATTTCGGAGACAGCAGGTAATGAGGTGATCCTTGGAGCCCCCTGGATTCCCCATACAATCAAAGCACTGTTTGATTTACAACAAGAGGAGTCAGCAGACTCCTAGGAAACCGCGAAGGAAAGCACTGGGCAGATGTCCAGGATCTTTAAAAACCCTCGGATTCACTCTTCTCCTCGGATACTGTTGTGAGAGAAGACCAAGTGAACACCCTGACAACTGCAGCATGATCTGTTTCTCTCCCCCCCCTCAATTGTATTTGTATGACTTCATCCACAAGCTTTATTAAGGCTAGTTTTTGTCTCTGTGAATGTTTGCTTCTTACTGCAAACTGCATTGAATTAATTTAATGTGCCGAGCGATACTTTAAATCTTCACGACTGCTAAATCTGTTTTGATTTAGTGTTTCGAAAAACGTCCTTGAAAATCAAATCGGGCATTTTTTAGGTTTTGCACACGAAATTGTTCAGTTTTATACATTCTCCTGGATTCAGCAGTAGATGGATTCTATTTTTTTCAATTATTGCACTCGTAAACCAATGCAAATCATTCACTGCCTCATTTTTAAGTATTTAAAGTAAATAAGAATTATGTGCAAAGTAATTTAGCAAATTCCTAACATATAATGTAGACGCAAGGAGCTGCAGATGCTGAGTTACCAAAAAAAAGTGCTGGACCAACAGTGGGTCAGGCAACATCTCTGGAACATGGATAGATGACGTTTTGGGTCAGGACCCTTCTTCAGACTGGAGAACTACTTCATAGTAGGCATTCCTTGAGGAGATTTTGCAGTGGAGCAATAAAATGTAGGCACAAGGAACTGCAGTTGCGGGTTTACATTAAAAAGATACAAACAGCTGGAGTAACTCAGCAGGTCAGGCAGCATCTCTGGAGAACATGGAGAGGTGAGTTTTTCGATCGGGACCCTTCTTCAGATCCAGTCAAATCATTGCCTATCCGTGCTCTCAAGAACTTCATGCTAGTACACATAGTCACAATTTGGATGCTAATCTATGCAGCAGTTGGTTAAGTCCATGCAACATATGATCCAGATAAACCCATTGCTTCATTTTTTAATACAAAAGTTTGAAAAGGATCCTGATTTCAACCATTAATCTGTGAACTCCAGGGTTCTATACTGGTAGCTGTCCCTTGCCTAAGAGTCCCCTGCTACTCTACCATCTCCCCACAATATGTCTATGATCTTCTTCATCGCTCACCCATCAAATTGTACCAATTACTGAAAACTAGTGTCATTTCTAAATGTGGGATAACCAATGTGCACTGACTAAATTGTGTTCCCCATGCAAAAACAATATAATTAAAAGCACTGAAGCCATTAACACATTATTATTATTAGATAAATAATCTTCAAACATTTTACTTTAGATTTGGACAGGTACATGGATATGATAGATTTCGAATGATATGGGGCACATGCAGGCAGGTGGGACAAGTGTAGATCAGGTATATTGGCCAGCATGATCAAGTTGAGTCAAAGGGCTTGTTTCCATGCTGTATGACTATGACTCTATTGATTTGCATGTGTTATAAGTATGTAGAAAGTCGTTGGCAAAGCTTGACATGAAGCTTAATATTTCTGATGGATTAGGGAACCCAGGAGATTCTTGGTGCCGAGTACCTGTGCTTTGAAAAGCATTACTGAGTTCTGTCTATCTCTCTCCTGCATGAAAACCAGTCACCTTGCCTTGATGCTGAACTCAAATGTTATCATAGAGCAAAATCATAACACATCGGTCATAGCGCATGCAATAGTTTCCAACAATGTCTGGTCAAATATTATATCCACAATTTTCCTCCAAACATGGAGAATGGGCCGACTACGTTCACTGGAGTTTACAAAAATAAAAGGTGTCATAGAAACCTATAACATTTTAACAGAGCCAGAAAGATATGATGCTGAGAGGATCACCTCAATGGCTGGGGTATCCAATGTCAGGAGTCATAGCCTCAGGATAGAGGTATGCTATTTAGAACCAACATCGGAAGAAATACCTTCACTACCTCCTCTGGCAGAGGGTTCCAGGCACCCAACACTCTCCGTGTAAAAAAACTTGTCTCGCACATCTTTTTTAAATGTTACTCCTCTCACCTTGAAGCCACGCACTCCAGTCTTTGACATTTCCACGCTAGGATAAAGCTTGTAATAAATTTTCTGTATAAAAACTACTCTTTCAAATTCCCCCAAAGCTTTTTCCTCTCACCTTAAACCCAAGTCCTTTTGTTTTTGATACCCCTGCTATGGGAAAAAGATTTTGATTATTGATCCCATCTGTGCCTCTTTGAATTTCATATATATCTCTGTCAGGACACTCCTCAGCGTTCTCCGAAGTCTAGCCTTCCAAATTTCTCCCCATAACTAAAGTAGTCAAAAGCAGGGAACGTCGAGGTGAATCTCTTCTGCACTGTGCCCTGCCTGCATCATTCTTCTTAGTTACCTGCTCAAAAAACTCCGTCAAATTAATGTGACAGGACTTCCCTGTGACAAGGCCATGATGATTATCCCTAATCAGCTATGGCCTTTCTAAATGTTCACAAATCTTATCTATTCGGACTTTAATCAATAAGGTTCCTAACACAGACATAATATCCAATAATTTTCCTGTCACTTGCATAATGTTCAATAATTTTCTGACCACTGACATGCGAGGACGGACAGAATATGTAAAATCTATCTGGTTGCATTAGGATCACTTATCTTAAAAAACACTAGTTTATTATCAAGTCAAGTCAAACTATTATCGCTGTCATATGTTTAACTTACATTCTTTGTTTATCTTCGAGACTGGGTATCACACTGCCAATTCATCATCCTCACTTTTGTTACAGCTTTTTATCGGTCATTTTAACATATTTTTGTGTACATTGAAAGTGTTCTAAAAGATCAGTGGGACTTAAATGGATTGATGCTTATTTTATTACTGGCAGACATTTAGTCTGCATCACTCACCATTTGAACTGTGAATCAAAATAGTAGGGTACCCCAGCAGCATATAGAGCAGTGAACTATGTCCTGATTTTATCAGATAGACTGGTGTAGGGGCTGTTATGGCCTGGTGAGCTGATTAATTATTCAAGTGTCAGTCAGTAACTTTGCGAGGGCAGGATGTAGTGTTATCAGCCTTGCACTTGGGAGTTTATGCATTCTGTGTGAACAACTGCTGAGCTAAGGCATGTAGCACAGAAAACGTGGAATGGATTTCTCACAAGATGGTACCCTACCATCGCTCATTAAATTAAAGCTAAGGCCAGCAAAAGTAATGAATCCATTTTTTTTGACAGGATATTATATACAGTTGGAAACAGATTGATGCTTGTAAATACTTAAAATCTGCAAATGGATTTTTTCAATGTGGGTTTCCCCTTTTCCTGAACTTTTCACATTATATATAATTCAAGATAGTAATTAGTTCCTGTGAAAAAGACTCACTTGTTTCAACTAGCAATCTGAATTCCAGTATCAGAATGCAGAATACTTTTCAGTAGAAAAGCTAGCAGAAATTACAGTAGGATCTTGATCAGATGGACAAGTGAACTGAGGAATGGCTAATGGAGTTTAATGCAGATAAATGCTGGTGTTGCATTTTGGGGAAGTCAAACTAGGGCAGGACATTCACGGTGAATGGCAGGGCTCTAGGGAGTGTTGTTGAACAGAGGGATCTACATCGTTCCCTGAATGTGGCGTCATAAGTAGATAGGGTGGTTAAGAAGGTTTTCAGTACACTGGCCTTCATCAGTCAGGGCATTGAGTAAAGAAATTGCAATGTTATGTTACAGTTGCACACGACATTGGTGAGGCCGCTTTTGGAGTATTGCGTTCAGTTTTGGCCACCCTACTATAGGAAGAATATCATTAAGCTGGAATGCAGAGAAGATTTATGAGGATGTTGCTAGGACTTGAGGCCCTGAGTTATAGAGTGAAGTTGGGCAGGCTTGGATTTTAATCCCTGGAGCGCAGGCGGCTGAGGAGTGATCATATAGATGTGTCTAAAATCATGAGGGGGGGGGAGGTGGTGGATAAGGTGAATGTACAGAAGCTTTTACCCAGAGTATTGGAATCAAGAACATAGGTTTAAGATGAGAGGGGAAAGGTTTAATAAGAACCTGAAGGCAACTCATTCACACAGAGGGTGGTGGGCATATAGAACAAGCTGCCAGAGAAAGTTGATTAGCCAGTTACTATAACAACATTAAAAAGACATTTGGACACATACAAGAATAGGAAAAATTTAGAGGCTTATGGGCCAAACGTGGGCAGGTGGGACACCGTAGATGGGGCATCTTGGTCGGCCTGGGCAGGTTGGGCCAAAGGGCCTGGTTTCCATGCTGTATAACTCTATGCCTCTAAATGTAAGTGGGCATGATAGCAGCTTCAATAACTAAACGTTTATTGTAGGCACAATTGCTAAAATATGAAAAGCTGGAACCATTTCTATCACACACTTTGTGGAAGGCTGACTATCCATTTAATATTAATGAAATGATTCAGCTTTTCTTCAAGTTGTAGTTTTTGGTCAGTTGCAGATGCAGGTGTGCTTTTTGCTTCTATCGAACCTCAGAGCTGTTTATATCACCTTTTTATGTGTAAACATGTTAGCAGAGGTAAGTATATTGGAAGGGAACAAATAATTAAGCCTTACATGATTGGAAACAGTGTCATGAGTTAGCAGTTCCTGAAAAGGCCTGCGATACTGAACCGGTTACATTATTTGGTATATTTATCCCCAAGTATAATTGTTGCATAATTCAGTAGTCCAAAATATCTATTAAATGTGTAGGAAAGAACTGCAGATGCTGGTTTAAATCGAAGATAGACACAAAATGCTGGAGTAACTCAGTGGGACAGGGAGCATCTCTGGAGAGAAGGAATGGGTGATGTTTCTGGTCTTGACCCAAAACATCACACATTCCTTCTCTCCAGAGATGCTGCCTGTCCCGCTGAGTTATTCCAGCATTTTGTGTCTATCTACTATCCAACTTCCCAATAGAGTTCTGGGGTAGATTTTAATGCTTTTTGCAAGTAGGTTTAGTGCACGTTGATATTGAAATGTATTACAAGAACCAAGTAGGCATCCTAAAGCAGACTGTTGACTCCTGAATGGTACACCATAAGGCAACCCAGATGCCAGTTCTCCCAGTTGTGGTAGATCTGTGAATGATGGAGTTGGGGAGCCAAGAGTGATATGCATAATCCATTTGGCCAGAAAGTCTGCAAGATTGTCTTTTTGGATATGCTGGTACTCAAATTTCTGGCATCCTTATCTATCAACATGAGCATATAGGAGAGGAGCCGTGTGCTATAACAGATTTTTTCCCCCTGTAATATCAGTAACACAGCTGTTTCAAGCAGAAGATATGAGTCAATTTTAACCCAAAGCAGATTTCAGGCTGGCAGCACACGGCACACACAAAATGTATCTTGCCCCGCCAGGCATTAAGCCCAGGAAATTTTAACTCCCAGGCCTCATTAAAATCTGATTACCTTGTTTTTTATATATGATATAAAGGAAATAAATGCTGTTATGCCAATTAAATCACAGAAATCTAGACAATTAACGAGCAATAAACAAAATATTTTGACCTTGGAGATTTCTTAGCAATCAGGATATACTCACAGACAATAAAAATGCAGCACGATTTAATGTCTAGTTAAAGCTTGCCCTCCTCTGACTAGTACAGTACTTTACTGTTCAACATTTTCCTCGTTTATTGGTTATTGGTTCAAGAGTCAGAAATGCTTTCCATTCAGTGCACCATTACCTTGTTCAGTTTTACTTTTAGTTATTGCGTCACAAAAGAACGATATTGAAAGCCAATTTTTCTTGGTAAACGTTTTTGTACACCACTTTAATTTTTCTTCTGGTATTGTCCCTTCCGTATTCTTAGATTTGCCCAACTCATTTTCTCAGTACCTGATAATTATTCAGACTCAATGACTGCATCCTGATTTCAGCACTTTGCCTGAGGACCAGTGATCCAACTTCTGAATCTTAGTTAATGGGAGAATTACAAACCCACTCTTCATTTAAGCCCAACTTGATATCAGTGTCATTACTACCACAAACCCCTTTCTGTCCTTCAGCCAGTCTTTTATCCATTTTTACAATTAAAACAATTTAAAATGTTTGTTGGCGCCTTTCGTGAAGAGGTTTTGTCAAAGACCTTTTCAAGATCTAGTAGACAGCGTCATTTCACCCGAGGGACTGTCACAGCTCATGAAAGGGGTTCACCACCATCTTCTGAAGGGCAGTTAGGAATAGGCAATTGCCAGTGGTGGTCAGATTTTAGAAAACTAATAAATAAATAATCAACATAATGCAATGGGAACAGGGAATGTCCACCAATAAAAAAGCTGAAAAATACTTGACACCCGGTTAAACCCCTGACAAACTTTCCTGTTGAATTAGTAAAATACAATGAAAGATTCAAAAGTTTCGCAGTGACTCAAAACAAATAAAAATTAAAAGCATTGTTTGTACTTGAGGAGTAATAACAAGGCAAGGAAATACAAATTGAAGTTTCTAAAGTGAGCAAGGCCATATTTGATTAGTCAGGAACTCACATAAGTTCATAGTTCCCTGAAAGTGACATCACAGGTAGATGGTCTGGTAAAGAGGGCTTTTGCATGTTGGCCTTCATCGGACACAGAATTGAATACAGAAGTTGGGATGTTATGTTACAGTTTTACAAAATGTTGGTGAGGCGACACTTGGAGTATTGACTTCAGTTTTGATCACCCTGCCAGAGGAAAGATGGAAAGCTGGAAAGAGTGCAGAAATGATTTACAAGGCTGAATCCTCTCCCCTATTTAGTAAACAGTCAACGCCTTTATTCCTACTACTCAAGTGCATGACTGCACACTTTGTTGCACTGCATTCCAACTGACACTTCTTGGTCCACTGTCCCAATGTGTCCAAGTCCTTCTGCAGACTCCCTGGTTCCTCTCCACTTGTCTTCATATCATCTGCTAACTTGTCCATAAAACCATCAATTCCAGCATCCAAATCATTATAGTACAACGTGAAAAGTAGCAGACCCAATACTGACCACAGCGGAATACCACTAGTCACCGGCAACCAACCAGAAAAAGCCCCCTTTATTCCCATTCTTTGCCTTCTCCCATTCAGACAATCTTCTATCCATGTTATTGTCTTCCTTCTAAGAGCAAGGGCTCTCATCTTGTTTCTCAGCTTCATGTGTGGTACCTTATCAAAGGCTCTCTAAAAATCCAAGTAAACAACATCCACTGGCTCTTTGTCCATCCTGCCATTTAGAGTCATAGAGTCATACTGCATGGAAACAGGCCCTTTGATCCAACTTGCCCATACCAACCCATGCCCCATCTACACTAGTCCCACCTGCCTACGATGGCTCTCTACATCTACCCTTTCCATGTACCTATCTATACGTTTCTTAAACGTTGCAATAGTACCTGCCTCAACTCCCTCCTCCATACAACCACCACCCTTTGTATATTAAAGTTACCCCTCAGTTTCTTATTACATTTTCCCCCCTCAACTTAAACCTATGTCCGCTGATTCTCAATTCCCCTACTCTGGGCAAAATACTGTGCATTTACCCGATCTACTACTCACATGATTTTGACACGACTATAAGATTACCCCTCCTCCTCCTGTGCTTCAAGGAATAAAGTCCTATTCAGCTCATCCACTCCCTTTAGCTTAGGCCCTCTGTCGTGGCAAAATCCTCGTAAATCTTCTCGGTACACTTTCCAGCTTGACAATATATTTTCTATAACATGGTGACCAAAACTGAACACAATACTCTAAATACGTCTAGAACTTCTACAGATGTGCTAAATAAAGTATACTGATGGGATGTATCCCAGTTGGCTTTGACAACTGCTCTGCTTGGTGTATAAGATCATTAGAGAAAAAGCTAGGCTAAATGCAGTCTTTTACCCAGAGCAGGGGAATCAAGAACCAGAGGACATAGGTTCACGGTCAGGGGGGAAAGATTTCATAGGAACCTGAGGGGCAACATTTTTACACAAAGGGTGGTAGGTCAATGGAACGGGCCGCTGGAGGAGGTAGTTGAGGCAGGTACTATTGCAGTGTTTAAGAAACATTTGGACAGGAAAGGTTTAGAGGGATATGGATCAAACTCAGGCAGGTGGGACTAATGTAGATGGGGCAAGTTGGTCGGCTTGGGCAAGTCGGGCTGAAGGGCCTGTTTCCACCCGTGTGACTCTATGACTCTATGCTCTTGACTGACTGAACCTGCAGAGAGCGCAGTCTATCACAGGCTCATCACTTCTATCTATCTAGTCCATCTTCATGTGCGTTGGGTTTGTAAGGCTGGAAGTATCGTCAAGGATGCTGGTCTCCCTGGCCATTTCCTTTTCTCTCTGTTAATCCACCCAACATTTCAAACATTGGTGGTTTTCTTCCATTTCAGACACTCCAACATTGTAGTAACAGTAACACTGATCATTGGGAATAATTCAAATAACTGACAGTGGCTGATTTGAGATGTTCTATTGACCAACAAATACTGAATGTACCAATTGATTTGCTTTGAAACAGCGAAAGCTGCAGAGGATTTAGCAGTCCCAGGGTACAATCAACCCACCTGAATATTAACCTTTTCACATGAATCCAAAATGTATACATTTTGTTTATCACAATTGAAGTCTGAGGACAAACATATCACTTTTTCAAAACACAAGGGAAACTGGCTTCATGACATGCAACTTTTAAGAAAGAGCTTTTACAGTGCTTATTCACCCATGGCATGGAAGCTTAAATGATTTTTTTTTATGGCTAGGACATCAATTCAGGAAGAATAATTAAAATGTCTTGCTCTTTAGCTGGTTGATAAAACGAAGATGCAATAACATATCCACTAATTTCTTATCTGTAGTAATGCTTCCCTGAAACATGGTGGGCTCATATAAAGATTTATTCCTATGGACTGAAATCCTAAAAATGCAGTACACAATGCTATAAAACATCAGTATCTTGTGGTTTTGCTTTGTTAAAAGCTTTACTGTTTATATTCATGATATAAAGAGAAAACATGTTGAAAACCAAAAAAATAGATACATACATAGACAATAGGTGCAGGAGTAGGCCATTCGGCCCTTCAAGCCAGTAGCGCCATTAAAGGTGATCTTGGCTGATCATCCACAATCAGTCCCTCTTTCCTGGCTTCTCCCCATACCCCTTGATTCCGCTAGCCCTAAGAGCTCTATCTAACTCTCTTTTGAATGCATCCAGTGAATCGGCCTTCACTGCCTTTTGAGGCAGGAATAGGGTCGAGTCCCTTCTTCAGACTGATGTCAGGGGAGTGGGTGTGACAGAGATAGAATGTAATCGGAGACTGTGACACTGGTGGGAGAACTGGCAAGGGGGAAGGGATGGAGAGAGAAGGAAAGCAAGGGCTATTTGAAGTTATAGACGTTAATGTTCTTATTTGGGTGTAAAATAAGAGGTGCTGTTCCTCCAAATTGCGCTGGGCCTCACTCTGACAATGAAGGAGGCCCAGGACAGAAAGGTCAGATTGGGAATGGGAGGGGGAGTTAAAGTGCTGAGCAACCGGGAGATCAGGTAGGTTAAGGTGGATTGAGCGGAGGTGTTCAGCGAAACGATCAGCAAGCCTGCGCTTAGTCTCGCCGATGTACAAGAGTTGACACCTGGCCACCTGGAACAACTCCTTGTAGCTAATGGGCTCCTAATCCAGGTAGCATTCAGTAAATATCTTCTGAATCCTCTTCAAAGCTGTAAGGCCTGCACTTTATTAAAGGTGCATTTACTTTACTCCATTGAGGCCATTATCAAAGGAAGATGAGGACTTTTTGAAGATTTAGATGCCACAATCTGATCAAGCTATTTGCAACCTGACAGTATTTTAACGCTAGACGCAAGGAACTGCAGATGCTGGTTTACCAAAAAAAGATGTAAAGTGCTGGAGTAACAGACAGCCTCTCTGGAGAACATGGATAGGTGGCATTTTGGGTTGGGACCCTTATTCAGGGACTCTTGGTATTTTAATACCAAATTGTTTGGCACTCATCAGAAGTGTCAATTCCATTTGGGCCAGATGAGAAGCAGATTTGTTAGTAAAATATGTATTTTAAAGCTTTCTTGTGGGGCATGAGGAGTAAGATGTAAATGGATATTCACCTAAATTATGCCAATGAACTTTAAGTATGCAACATGTCCAGCTGACACATCTGCATGCCATTGAGTGGATATTTATTGCCTATAATCCCCATACAAAATTTCCACGTTAAAATGAGGATTTTTCTCTTTTGTGTTTTTTTTTCTTGTGTTTAGTATTAATATTTGACATTAACAGTAGGAGCTTCAGCATGAAAGGAAAGGAATGGCAATATGACAAATGTAATCTATGACTGGCAATATAAGTATCATCTTTTGTATGCATTCATTGACTGAGGCTTGTGTTCGTTCAGCTGTTTTCAAATATACATAGTTCTCTTTTATTTCAAAAACCAGGTCAAATGTCAGAGCAGTCAACAATGAAAGAATAACTGCACTCAGTAGAGTGATCTTCATACAAACAGAACATTATTTAAAATATAATAACCTCTGGAATTTAAATTATAGTGCAATCTTGTGTAACCCATGGGGATTTTTTGTTTATAAAAGTCTCAGCTCAATGTGCTAGGTTGTAAGGGGAAAGGCCTGATGCATCTATATAAATAACTATTCAACAAGGAATAACTGAATGCAGAGCATAGAAGTCATAATGTATCAATATGAACTTGTCATGCCCCAGTACCTCCTTTGACCAAATAAGAAGCCATATACAGTATTTCACATGCAAATGTGTCTCCTTGGAACCCCTTCTGTGCTCATGTATGGCTGCTGAACAGGTGCATGAAGTAGCCTTTTAGCCATGAACTGTCAGCACGAGATGCACAAAGTTCTTTATATTTGTACTTGTATGAAACAAAACGCTTAAGGCATTGCATTCAGGTTTAATAACAGAAGTGACAGTGGGTTATGGATTAAGTTAACGCACTATGCAAAGAAAATAAACTTTACATACATATCAAGAATTTACCTAAAATGTTTGTCACAGTATTTATTTTGTTATCTTAAATTAAAAAATATCCTGTCATTATTTTTCCACTTTTTTCTTTTAAGTTCTTCTCTTCATATTGTTTCTCTGTCAAAAAGGCAAGCATTAACTCTGTCCTATGTTTCTCTTTAAGTCATTCCTGAAATGGGTAGAGCAAAGTGGTTGACCACAAACTGATCCCTCACTATCTGTCCCAGAAATTATAGATAAAAATGGTCTTCATTAGTGAGCTGGGAAGCCTTATGAATCCAACATTCAAGGACCAGAATACTTTTGCACCATTAGGCTACCAGTTTCAAAATTTAAAGTGGGTTAAATGCAAAAGCACATGCAAGGAACAGAAAGGTTATGTACTTTAGAGATTTCACAAGCTTCTGCACCATTCAAACTGATTGGTGCCTTTCAATCCTTTAATCTACCTGAATTAGATGATATCTACCAGGGTAGTATTAACTTTGGTAAATTAAGGCAAGGAAAGGTTCATTTTGATTTGTGACCAGCAACCTCATCTGGAAATATGCATGGACAAATGTTAGGTGATGCTAGGATAGAACATGGATGTAATTCCTTGTGTTTTCAGTAAGTTAGCCAATAATCACATTGTTTACCCTTGTATTCCTCTGAATAGAAAGGAGAAGGGGAGGAATTTCTTCAGCCAGAGGGTGGTGAATCCGTGGAATTCATTGCCACAGACGGCTGTGTCATTGGGTATTTTTAAAGTGGAGATCGACAAGTTGTTAATTAGTAAGGATGTCAAAGGTTGTGGGGAGGAGGCAGGAAAATGAAATTGAGAGGGAAAGATAGATCAGCCATGATTGAATGGCCTCTTTCTGCTGCTATGATTTATGAACTTATGAAGCGGGATGAATGATTACTGACCCATTTCAGTTTGTTTGTAATACTTTTAGGACTGTTTAAAATGAGACAAATTTACAATTTGGTATTGGTGTTTGTAGAGGATAATTTGTCACCTATCTGCACTGCTTGTGCTCTGTTGGGCAGGTAATCAAGGACCCAATTGCAGAGGGGAGTGCTGATTGCAAGTTCCATGAGTTTGGAGATGAGCTTGGATGGGATAATGGTACTGAAAGCAGAGCTGTAGTCTATGACAAGGAGTCTGACGTAGGTATCCAGATGTTCCAGGGATAAGTGGGGGACTTCTGCACCAGTGACCCTCGGAAAAGGCAATTACGAGTCTGACGGGACGGATGTCATCACCCTATTGGCCTTCTGCTCAAAGCGAGCATTATCTGGACAGATGTTTTTAAAGTCCCTTTCAAAATTTTACCTGTGATAATTTACCTGTG
Source organism: Rhinoraja longicauda (assembly GCF_053455715.1). Classification (NCBI taxonomy): domain Eukaryota; kingdom Metazoa; phylum Chordata; class Chondrichthyes; order Rajiformes; family Arhynchobatidae; genus Rhinoraja; species Rhinoraja longicauda. Next base: position 16,307,593 of record NC_135954.1, read on the forward strand.
ATAGTTTCGATGGCTGCATAATAACCATATCACATTTTCAAATATAAATCTCCAAAGTAATACCCTAATACAGGCTTTCTCAGCTAATGCTTTCCTATCAACACATTGATACTTACGTACAATGGATCGACTGGGCTTATATTTACTGGAATTTTGAAGGATCATAATCATAATCGTAATTTATTAGCCAAGTATGTTTTGCAACATACGAGAAATTTAGTTTGCCATACAGTCATACCAAAAAAGGATGAGAGGGGATCTTATAGAAACATATCTAATTCTAAAGGGATTGGACAGGCTCAATGCAGGAAAAATGTTCTCGATGTTGGGGGAGTCCAGAACCAGGGGTCACAGTTTAAGAATAAGGGGCAGGCCATTTAGAACTGAGATGAGGAAAACCCTTTTCACCCAGAGAGTTGCGAATCTGTGTAATTCTCTGCCACAGAAGGCAGTGGAGGCCAATTCACTGGGTGTATTCAAGAGAGAGTTAGATATAGCTCTTAGGGTGAACAGGATCATTGGGAAAAAGCAGGAAAGGGATACTGATTTTGGATGATCAACCATGATCATATTGAATGGCTGGCTCAAAGGGCCAAATGGCCGACTCCTGCACCCATTCTCTATGTTTCTATGTACCCATTCTACATTCAGTGTTTTATTCTGAACATTCAGCACCATAAAACATGGGTGTACATTTATTGGAAGTTTTAGCTACTTAGTTGTATTATTGAAATGTGAGGCAGCAACAGCTGCAATTTTTTAATGCTCTTCTACTTTGAATCATTTCCATATTCTTAAAATAATTGTTATACATATGGCATTGAATATTTTTTCATATTGAATTTAATAAAATGTGACATAATTATTGTCTCAATTATTTCACATCTGTATTTTTTAAACTGTAAATATATTTTCAGCTCATTATGGCTTTAAAACTGGAATGAACCTCACTCAAATTTATAAAATGCGCTGTTAGAGAATAAAGACAAGGCTGTACTACCTCTTCACTATGAGTAGTTTTAGGTCTGTGTTAATACAAATATAGTTGAATAACTCAGGAAATCAGCACGAAAACCCTGAAATGAGTCTGTCTTGAATTTGTAAAAGTAAATTCACCGTAGGGCTTCTTTTACTTTGCATTAAATTTAACTCAGCCTCAAAAAAGAATCTGCTTTTGTGCCAATTTAAACAGTTTGATTTCCCAGAGCCAGTTTAGTTCTAGCTGAGTAATATTTCCAATTGATCAAAACTATGGGAATGGACAAGAACACCCAGCATGTTTTCATTTTGGATCATAAAGGAATCAAACTACCAGCACTCACACCATTTCTTAGCTCCTCATGTGCATCAATTTCCAATTGCTTATTCTTCTGTTCAAATGTCTCCAAATCCCTCCATTGCATGACTTGTTCAATCCTATTGTAGTGATTTATTTATATATGTAAACACTCTGTTTCTCTAATACTAGATCTCATTAATATATCTCTCTTCCATCAGGACCAACACATTCATTTTACCATCTCAGTCATGAATTCTCTGCCCAGTTTATTTCTCTGTGCTCTTTTTTAAAAATCCTTTACTTTTGACTAGTATGCTATCCTACAATTAGATTGAATCTCTTTTTTTCCCAAATGTTGTTCCTCTTCTCTACATTTTTCTACATACTTGTCAGGCTATTGTTGTCAGGGAACCAATATCCAAAAAGGTATATTCAGTCTGAAGAAGGGTCTCGACCCGGAACGTCACCCATTCCTTCTCTCCCGAGATGCTGCCTGACCTGCTGAGTTACTCCAGCATTTTGTGAATAAATCCAAAAAGGTAATCTTTGTGTATGTATAGGTAATGTATTTACAGGCCAATTAACCACGAAGAACTACGTAACCAAGTTCGATCTTTTGTTTGCCCAATGTGGCCAATCTAGTATAAGCAGACGTAAGAAGGTAAGTTGCTTTATCAGTTAAAATCAGATAATAATATTGACCACAAATCAATTGCATGATCAACCTAACCTAAACAATTGAAATATCAATAAATAGTACATTTATTTGCCAAGTAAGCAATGGCTAATCATTCAACAAGCGATATATTCTAAAGTTGAATTTCAAATTCAAATATTTAAAGTTGATTTTCTAACGATTTGGTATTTTATTATATTTTTAAAGTACGGATGATGTACAATTACACCTAATTTTGTTTGTTAAAGCCACATCTCATTATGAAATGACTGACAGGGGAGAAAAAAATAAAATCACAACAGCAGCTAGTTCAAGATCTGTTTGTTATAAATGTGATTAATATCTGTAGTACTGAATATCAAGCATGGCATAAAACAAGCTGGTTCCTGAAACAAGAATATTTGATGAGATTTTCTCATATCCTATGGCGATATCTCTGTCACAATAGAAAAATATTACTATTGCGTCAACTGGTAGATTCAATTGATTAATTTAGTTTAGTTTAATTTAGAGATACAGCGCGGAAACAGGCCCTTCGGCCCACTGAGTCTGCGCTGACCAGCGAACCCCGCACACTAACACTATCCGACACACACTGTGGAAAATTTTTACATTTATACCAAGCCAATTAACCTACAAACCTGTACATCTTTGGAGTGTGGGAGGAAACCAAAGTTCTCGGAGAAAACCCACGCAGTCACGGGGAGGACGTACAAACTCTGTACAGACAGCTCCCATAGTCGGGATGAAACCATCATCATCATCATCATATATATACAGCCGGAAACAGGCCTTTTCGGCCCTCCAAGTCCGTGCCGCCCAGCGATCCCCGTACATTAACACTATCCTACACCCACTAGGGACAATTTTTACATTTACCCAGCCAATTAACCTACATACCTGTACGTCTTTGGAGTGTGGGAGGAAACCGAAGATCTCGGAGAAAACCCACGCAGGTCACGGGGAGAACGTACAAACTCCTTACAGTGCAGCACCCGTAGTCAGGATCGAACCTGAGTCTCCGGCGCTGCATTCGCTGTAAAGCAGCAACTCTACCGCTGCGCTACCGTGCCGCCCCAATTAATCGGATGGATGTCCGTTTTTATGACAGAATGTTTAATAAGCTAATGGTTATGGAGATGGAGACATGCTGGTTAATGGAAACTTAGATGACGGCATAAATGATATTCCAGAATGATACTGAAAAATCAGAAAGAAGAATTCAATGACTGAGTGCCAAATTGAGTATCAAACATTGTTTCTTCATCTAGTTTACCATTCAACACAGGAGGTTGAACATTGCACAAAAAGTAAGGAAATTTGTGTTTGGTAGATTATTTCTTTGTTGTAACAATGCTTCTTGGCAATAAATCTTATACCGTTCGAAAGCCTGTTTATTTCCCTTTTAAATGGTGCCACATTTGTAAGGAACATGCATTTGTGGGATGAGCAGCAGAGCTGAGTATGTGGGTTGCGCCCATGAAAAATCTGCCAAATCTTCTCTGCCAATGCCAAACAGCTTATTCTGCCATTGACTCTTGTTCGGTGTTGTTTGGTGGATTGGATGATTGAAGTCTGAAGAAACAAGACATATTGGCAATTTAACAATTTATTCATTTAATAAACAGGAGCCTCAGTAGCGTGTGGAAGAACCATACACAGCCACAACAGCCTGGCACCTCCTCCTCATGCTGGTCACCAGCCTGGTCACACACTGTTGTGGGATGGCATCCCATTCTTCAACCAGCATTTGTCGCAAGTCAGCCAACGTGGTTGTGTTGGTCACTCTGGCACGAACAGCACGCCCAAGCTGATCCCACAAGTGTTCAATGGGGTTGAGGTCAGGACTGCTGGCAGGCCATTCCATCCTCTCCACTCCCAAATTCTGGAGGTAGTCTCTGAGAAACCCTGCTCTGTGGGGGCGAGCATTGTCATCTTGGAGGATAGAGTTCGGTCCCAGACTGTGGAGATATGGGATTGCCACTGGTTGCAGAATCTCATCTCGATATCTCTCTGCATTGAGATTGCCTCCAATGATGACAAGCCTCGTTTTTCCAGTGAGGGAGATGCCGCCCCACACCATCACACTGCCTCCACCAAAAGATGTTACTCTATCGGTGCAGCAATCAGCATAGCGTTCTCCGCGTCTTCTCCACACTTTGACCCTATGATCCAACTGCCGTAGGCAGAATCTGGACTCATCGCTGAACATAACGTTCCTCCACATGTTCAGGTTCCAGTGCACGTGTTGCCGACACCAGCGCAAACGGGCCTGACGGTGAAGGGCAGTCATGGCAGGCCTCCTGGCAGCCCTATGAGACCGGAGATCGGCTGCGTGCAGTCTGTTCCGAATTGTCTCGGCAGAGAGCCGTCGGCCATATCGTCCTGCAAACCTTGACTGTAAATCTGTAGAAGACAGCCTACGGTTCCTAAGTGCTGACAGGGTGAGGAAACGGTCTTCTTCGGGTGTCGTCTTCTTGGGACGCCCACTTCGCGGCCTGTCTCTGACATCCCCCGTTATATGGAACTTGGCCTTCACTTTGGAGATGGTACTAGGGCTCACTCCAAATAATGCTGCAACTTGGTTTTGCGGAACACCAGCTTGAAGTTGCCCTATCGCACGGGCCCTATCCAGATCAGTCAAACATGGCATGCCGATTCTTGGAGCAGACACCTACTGACCACTGTAGCAGGGCCCATGCTCACAGATGCTGCCAATCAGGCACCTGATTGTCAGCACCTGGGGGTACCAGAAGCTCAAAACAAGAGTCAATAGCAACAGCAGAATAAGCTGTTTGGCATTGGCAGAGAAGAATTGGCAAATATTTCATGGGCGCAACCCATATACTCAGCTCTGCTGCTCATCCCACAAATGCATGTTCCTTACAAATGTGGCACCATTTAAAAGGGAAATAAACAGGCTTTCCAACGGTATAAGATTTATTGCCAAGAAGCATTGTTACAACAAAGAAATAATCTACCAAACACAAATTTCCTTACTTTTTGTGCTATGTTTTATAATACACTAGAAAAAGAGGGCCCGTTGGGCCCGTCCCCACACCCCCCATTCTCTCCTCCCCCAGCCCCACTCTTACTCTCCAAGTGTGCCCGTTGGGCCCGTCCTCCTGATCTGTGTATGTCAAGTGACCACTATAGCCTTCATTTTTATTTTTTTTTCCTAATCAGATGTTTTGGGTTTTTTTCCTAATCAGATGTGCAGTACTTTGGTCAACGTGGGTTGTTTTTAAATGTGCTATACAAATAAAAGTGACTTGACTTGACTTGACTTGACTTGCAATAACAAAAAAGACTTCTTGGAAGCTTTTCGAAACAATGTAGCCGTCACAAGCTGAAAACTAAATCCTTGCTGAAAACTAAATGCTTTTCTGTAAACTTTTTGAAACAAATGTAGCCCCTTCAAGAAAAGGGTTAGAAATGAAAATTTAAACTTTAATATCTCTCTAGCTTTAAAAAGGTAGCTTCAATTTGAACGAAAGTACTTACAATAGTTGCCCAGGTTAATGGTGAATACGGCGGTACAAAAATCGTAGCGCTTTGGTGTACCGTCTTGGAGGAGTAGGGTTTGTAAGTTAACTTCCGTACATACACACATACATCCCTACATACGAACGCAGAGTTTTAGTATTATAAAGATAAAGATTAGCAGTGGACTAAATGCACTGGGAATTAATTGGAGCCTCAGAGAATGTGCTCAAAAGTTATTTATTGTGCATTAGCTGGAGGAATATATCTCTGTGAAAACTGTTGAAAATGTTTGAACAGAATAATTCATGTATTAATGGCACATCACTATAGTAGCTAAAACAGTGTTCAGCAGTAGGTTCCCCTCCTGCTGCATCGTCTGATACTTAGAGACATCCAGAATATACAATAAGTAAAACCGAGCAAGATATTGTGGACAACATTCTATGAACAGTACCATTGTACAATTGTACAAGTCCAATTCCTTTCTTAACAGAGCACACTGTTGAACCCAAAATTGCTCCATTTATCTGATTATCTCTATTAAGTAGAATGCATTAGCAATAGATCAAATGCATTGGAAATTAATTGGAGTCTCAGAGAATGTGCCCATATGTTACTTATTGTGTGTTAGGCCCAGGAATATATCTCCGTGAAAGCTGTTAAAAATGTCAGAACAAAATTGCTTGTGTTAATGGGAGACCACCATTATAGCCAAAATAGTGTTCTAAAAGGAGATTGATCCAGAAGAGTAATAAGCAGTCAAAAAGAGGATTTCAAACACCAAACACTTTTCAGTTAGTCTCTCACATCTGCAGAAAACAGCTGCTTATTTTATGATCAAACTACACATTGTCAATTCATTAGCTTGCTCGCCTAGACGTTTATTGATTGGAAAGTAAAAGACATATGGCCATAAAGTATGAATGCAAAATTTCTTATGGAAACAGAGTAGAAAAAAGCTAAAATGAAGTGAGTGAAATGCTAACTCTGCTCCAACACACATTTTAATTGTAGCATCTGCATTTTAATTTGCTTACAATACCATCTATGCCAGTGTGAGCATACATTTATGTAAATTATGATGCCAATATAAACTGACATTATCTGAGCTACTAAGTCAATGCAGTGGCAGCCCCAATCGCAAGAACCTGGTTTGAAAGTAATTGGTTAATTTTCTTTAAGGGGTCCAGTATTCTTTGGATTATAGTCCTTAGCATTCCCAGACTTGACTGAGAAGATGGTGAGCACTATGTTGGTGAGGACCACTGCTAAAGTCAGTCAGCTGTCTCAGGGGCATGTACTGTCAAATTGTATTTCCAAATAGGAGATGATTCTTACCAAAGCAAGTATTCTGGTCTGTCATGCAAAAAAAACTTCTACAGTTTTTACATTTATGTTCGATAAAGTGGGAAGCAAAATAATAATAAGATGACTAAAGAGCTTAACAGCAGGATACACACTCATGGACCTAATGGAGAAACTGCCAACATAGAAAAAGAGGGAGATATACAATAAATATAAGCGGCAGGGAGTAAATGAGGTTCTTGAGGAATATAAAGAATGTAAAAGGAATCTTAAAAAGGAAATTAGAAAAGCGAAAAAAAGATATGAGGCTGCTTTGGCAAGTAATGTAAAAGTAAACCCCAAGGGGTTCTACAGATATGTCAATAGCAAAAGGATAGTGAGGGATAAAATTGGTCCATTAGAGAGTCAGAGTGGACAGCTATGTGCTGAGCCGGAAGAAATGGGGGAGATATTAAACAATTTCTTTTCTTCGGTATTTACCGAGGAGAAGGATATTGAATTATGTGAGGTAAGCGAAACAAGTAGAGTAGTGATGGAAATTAGGAGGATTAAAGAAGAGGAGGTACGGACACTTTTGAAGAATATAAAAGTGGATAAGTCTCCAGGTCCTGATAGGATATTCCCTAGGACATTAAGGGAAGTTAGTGCAGAAATAGCAGGGGCTATGACGGAAATATTTCAAACGTCATTAGAAACAGGGATGGTGCCGGAAGATTGGCGCATTGCGCATGTTGTGCCTTTGTTTAAAAAAGGTTCTAAAAGTAAACCTAGCAATTATAGACCTATTAGTTTGACGTCTGTGGTGGGAAAATTAATGGAAAAGATACTTAGGGACAATATATATAATTATTTGGATAATCAAGGCCTGATTAGAAACAGTCAACATGGATTTGTGCCTGGAAGGTCATGTTTGACTAATCTTCTTGAATTTTTTGAAGAGGTTACCAGGGAAATTGATAAGGGCAAGGCTGTGGATGTTGTCTATATGGACTTCAGTAAGGCATTTGACAAGGTTCCACATGGAAGGTTGATTAAGAAGGTTAAATCGTTGGGTATTAATAGTGAGGTTGCAAGATGGATTCAACAATGGCTGAATGGGAGATACCAGAGGGTAACGGTTGACAATTGTATGTCAGGTTGGAGGTCAGTGTCTAGTGGAGTGCCCCAAGGATCTGTGTTGGGTCCACTGTTGTTTGTCATTTACATTAATGATCTGGATGATGGTGTGGCAAATTGGATTAGTAAATATGCAGATGATACTAAGATAGGTGGAGTAGTTGATAGTGAGGTAGATTTTCAAAGTCTACAGAGAGACTTGGGCCTTTTGGAAGGGTGGGCTGAAAGATGGCAGATGGAGTTTAATGCTGATAAGTGTGAGGTGCTGCATTTTGGTAGGACAAATCAAAATAGGACGTACAGGGTAAATGGTAGGGAATTGAGGAATGCAGTGGAACAGAGGGATCTGGGAATAACTGTGCATTGTTCCCTGAAGGTGGAATCTCATGTGGATAGGGTGATGAAGAAGGCGTTTGGTATGCTTGCCTTTATAAATCAGAGCATCGAGTATAGAAGTTGGGATGTAATGTTGAAATTGTACAGGGCATTGGTGAGGCCAAATCTGGAGTATGGTGTGCAGTTCTGGTCGCCAAATTATAGGAAGGATGTCGACAAAATGGAGAGGGTACAGAGGAGATTTACTAGAATGTTGCCTGGGTTTCAGCACTTAGGCTACAGAGAGAGGTTGAACAGGTTGGGTCTTTATTCTTTGGAGCGTAGAAGGTTGAGGGGGGACTTGATAGAGGTTTTTAAAATTTTGAGAGGGACGGACAGAGTTGACGTGGGTAGGCTTTTCCCTTTGAGAGTGGGGAAGATTCCAACAAGGGGACATAGCTTCAGAATTGAGGGACAAAGGTTTAGGGGTAACATGGGGGGGAACTTCTTTACTCAGAGGGTTGTGGCTGTATGGAATGGGCTTCCGGTGGAAGTGGTGGAGGCTGGCTCAATTTTATTATTTAAGAGTAAATTGGATAGGTATATGGATAGGAGGGGATTGGAGGGTTATGGTCTGAGTGCAGGTAGATGAGACTAGGTCAGGGAGAATGGTCGGCGTGGACTGGTAGGGCCGGACAGGCCTGTTTCCATGCTGTAGTTGTTATATGTTATATATGTTATATGTTATATGTAACAGCAAGGTTTTATACATCCTTTTGTGCACTTTCATACAAAATCCCTTACTCTGCTTTCTCAAGCCGACTGCAGCGTACAATTCTTCACATGCTGCTGATTCTGCTGATGCACCCAACCCGTCTCGGCCTGAAACGTCACCCATTCCTTCTCTCCCGAGATGCTGCCTGACCTGCTGAGTTACTCCAGCATTTTGTGTCTACCTTCCCAAAATAGTCACTTACTCAGATTCCGATCCACCCATCTACCACTGATATTAAACTATATTTTAATGAAATGTCATCTTTCCCTTTCATCACCACTGTTAACAAATACTAGTCATGCATCAAAAGAACAAATGGCATAAGCACACATAGATATTTTTCTTTAACTTTCTTTACAGGAGAGCAATGAAGAGCCTTCAAGCCATATCAAAATTAACAGTTCCAGAGGAAGAGATACACAATCTAAAAGTGCCCAACCATTAGTACTGGGGAAATAGGAATGTCCCAATTACCTGACATCAAAATTAAGTTTCAGATAGCCATGTAGCACGCCACTAACAACTACTGATATATTATGATCTTGCTGAGCCTTACCATTATTTCTTCCACAATGCAACATGGTAAGTTTTGCACATTTTCTACATGAATATCTTGATTAAATGAAAATCTTAGAATCATTGTGCAAGATCCATTCTATCTAATTCACATTCAGATTCAAATTAGTTTATTGGGTGCACTGAAGCTCATAGAGTAAAAAGTATACATAAGTATACAAATGTAAAAAGTAATAATAGATACAATAATAAATATGATGATGAATGGTGCAAAAATGGTGCAATTGGAAGAAGTACACAAAAAAATCTCAAAATGCAATAATGTAATAAATTGCATTGATTGGATCAGGAGTTGGATAGCAGTGGTGAAGAAGCTGTTCTTAAATCTGGATGTCTAGCCTTTCAACCTGTTGTACCTTCTCCAGAAGGTAGGAGAGATAAAAGGGAATGATACTTCCAGCCTTCCTGATGCAATGCACCGTGAAGATGGACTGGATGGAAGGAAATGATGAGCTTATGATGGACTGGGCTGTGTTTACAATTTTGGCAGGTTCAGGTGATCAAGAGCAGAGTTATTGCTCTACCAGGCTGAGATGCATCCTGTCAGAATGCATTTTGTAGCATATCTGCAGAAGTTAAGAGAGAATACTCAAGGAGATGCTGTATCTTCACAGATGCCTAAGAAAGTATGAGATACACTTTCTTATTCACTGGATCAGTGTGAAGGGATCAATCTTGGTTGCTGGTGATACTGATGCGTAGGAACCTGAAGCTGTAGACCAACTTTGCAGCAGCCCCACTGATGAGGACAGGGTTATGTTCATGCATCCTCCCCGACCCTTCCACTTCTTTTGATCAACAACCTAATGTTTAGTCTTGCTGGCATTAAGAGGTAGGTTCTTGTTCTGACATCATGACACAAGTTCCCTGATTTCTTTCTTGTCCTACATTGCATCATTGTTGGCTGACAGTGGTATAATTGGTGAACTTAAAAATTGAATTGCACTGTAATTAGTCACATTGTTTTGGGTGTGCAGACACTACATTAGGGGACTTAACACACAACCGCGAGGAGCACCTGTGCTGAGGGTCAGAAGGATGAAATTATGAACAATTCTAACTAACTGATATCGGCTTGTCAAGAAGTCTACAAGCCAGCTGCAGAGTTCCTAAGGGCAAGGTCCAGAACTAGAGAAGAGCTTATTCAGTATTATGGAATTGAAGGCTGAGCTGCAGTCAATGAACAGCATCCTCCCATAGCATCCTGGATTTTATTGTCCGGGTAATCCAGAGATGAATGCAGTGCAAAGGAGATGGCATCCTCATAGACCTATTATTCCTATACACAAATTGCAAGAGATCTAGATTGTGCAGCAGACTGGTCACTTGGTTATCATTTAGGAATGACATGGTACTTTAATTAGAATGACAATAAATTTCTATCCTCTTACTATCTGTAATCGGGCCTTATGTAATTTTTGTTAATTTTGTAATTTTACCTGAAATGGGCAGTACTATTCTTACCATTGCATCATAATTTCAAAGACTTTAAAGGAAGGGTGCTTTTCTAACTGTAGATTGCCACAATCAATGGCATTTTCATAGTCAGAGTCATAGAGCGTGGAAACAGGCCCTTCGGCCCAACTTGCCTACGTGGACCAACATGCCCATCTACACTAGTCCCACCTGCCTCCATTTGGTCCATAGTACTTTAAACCTATCCTATCCATGTACCTGTCTAAATGCTTCTTATAAATTACAATAGTACTGCCTCAACTACCGACAGCTTGTTTCATACCCCCACCACCCTTTGTGTAAAAAGTTACCCCTCGGGTTCTTTTTAAATCTTTCCCCCTTTCATGCCTTTGTGAGGGCTACAAAGACAAGAACAGCTACATCTTGTTGTGATATTGCTGGGACTACTTTGTGTATCCAAGGACTACTTTGTATGCCTGTGTATATAAGTGATTGGTGTGATTAGGCAGTCACTCTGGATCCAGGCGGCCTTGGAATAAACAGCCTGGAGTATAAGCTCCACCATGATAACATCTTAAACATGTGTACTCGTGGTCCTTCCAGAGTCACAACAAAGGTACAACAGGTACCGGACCACGAAGTACAACATGGTGGCAGCGGTTTGGGTGTTTAGCCTAGAAAAGGAAAACAACAAAAAAAAAACAAGAAAAAAAGTTAACAAGTGCCAGCCCAGCAGTGGGAGCCCAGCAGTGCCAGCCCAGCAGTGGGAGCCCAGCAGTGGGAGCCCAGCAGTGGGAGCCCAGCAGTGCCAGCCCAGCAGTGGGAGCCCAGCAGTGCCAGCCCAGCAGTGGGAGCCCAGCAGTGCCAGCCCAGCAGTGGGAGCCCAGCAGTGCCAGCCCAGCAGTGGGAGCCCAGCAGTGCCAACCCAGCAGTGCCAGCCCAGCAGTGCCAGCCCAGCAGTGGGAGCCCAGCAGTGGGATCCCAGCAGTGGGAGCCCAGCAGTGCCAGCCCAGCAGTGGGAGCCCAGCAGTGCCAGCCCAGCAGTGGGAGCCCAGCAGTGCCAACCCAGCAGTGCCAGCCCAGCAGTGGGAGCCCAGCAGTGGGAGCCCAGCAGTGCCAGCCCAGCAGTGGCAGGCAAATCATGGTGGTGGAGCATCTAGAGCCTACACTACGTTTGATCTACACAGCACGTCTTCTTGAGGGGAAGATATGGAACAAAATGAATATTTTGTATTTAATGACCTGTGTAGTGATCTGTGTACTGAAAGCTTAATGTATTATATTTGATGCTTTTGTATATATGTATATATCTGTGGAGTGACCACACGGAGTGAGTGACCACCCGGAGATGAGTGACCACCCGGCGTTGAGTGAACTACCGCAGAGGAGTGACCACCATGATGGCGGGAAAAAAAGCAATTGTGTTTAATTGTGTTTAGTTGTGTTATTGGTTTTGTTTGTTAAAAAGCAATGGTGTTTTTGGTTTTGTTTGTTAAATATATTTTAGCCCTCGAATGGTAAAGAAAACAATTTTATATAAGACAAGGGGGATGTTGTAATATATAAGACAAGGGGGATGTTGTGATATTGCTGGGACTACTTTGTGTATCCAAGGACTACTTTGTATGCCTGTGTATATAAGTGATTGGTGTGATTAGGCGGTCACGCTGGATCCAGGCGGCCTTGGAATAAACAGCCTGGAGTACAAGCTCCACCATGATAACATCTTAAACATGTGTACTCGTGGTCCTTCCAGAGTCACAACAAAGGTACAACAGGTACCGGACCACGAAGTACAACACAATCTGACTTCAGAAAATGTATCCTTCCACCTCTCCTGCAATTATCTTCCACCTTTAATTGAGCTAAAATCTCAGTTATGCTTGAGCACTGTAGAATTGATATTTCAATAAACCCTAATTCCCCCATGTAAACATAGTTAGATGAGTGGAATTGACATCAAACCATTAATCTTATTGTGTACAAATTGAAAATTCTTTTTCAGTTAAATCGTAGATTTTAATAGCTTATTTAAGAAAATTAGTCTGCAGTCTGTTTCACCATAAGCAAATTTATTTCTTTCATAGAATCTGCTTTGGCAATTCTTGAGAATTCTGTGTTGTACACCGCTTTGTTCCCAACACGTTTCTAATCTGGTATCCTGATCTGTCAACTGCAGCTGCTAAAGTGTCCCACTTAGGGGCAGAGCTGGTTGATATTGCATTAACACTTCTTTCTATAAACAGGTTCTTATTATTCTCAAATGCTGTGTTAATTATAACAGACATTTCTGTGACAGCTTTTCATGAAACTTAATTACCTTGGTCTCATTCAAAGCTCTGTGGAACTCCCTCCTGGGCGATGCTGCTAACACCTCATCTAAACAAATCTATGAGTCACACTTATGAAACTAGGGCATCAGTTCAGTCTGCATGCAAACCCGATCAGTTAATGAAGAGATATGGAGGCTTAGTAGAGTAGAAAAATAGAAATTCTCTTTATAATATTTTTGCCATCCTTCAGCAATTCACATAGAGAAATTTTAGACATTAGGCAATAGACAATAGGTGCAGGAGTAGGCCATTCGGCCCTTCGAGGCAGCACTGCCATTCACTGTGATCATGGCTGATCATCCACAATCAGTACCCCGTTCCTGCCTTCTTCACATATCCCTTGACTCCGCGATCTTTAAGAGTTCTATCTAACTCTCTCTTAAAAGCATCCAGAGAATTGGCCTTCTGAGGCAGAGAATTCCACAGATTCACAACTCTCTGAATAAAAAAGTTTTTCCTCATCTCCATTCTAAATGGCCTACCCTTTATTCTTAAACTGTGGTCCCTGGTTCTGGACTCCTCCGACATCGGGAACATGTTTCCTGCCTCTTGTGCATCCAATACCTTAATAATCTTATATGTTTCAATAAGATCCCTTCTCATCTTTCTAAATTCCAGTGTATACAAGCCCAGTCACTCCATTCTTTAAACATATGACAGTCCCACCATCCTGGGAATTAACCTCGTGAACCTACGCTGCACTCCCTCAATAGTAAGAATATCCTTCCTCAAATTTGGAGACCAAAATAGCACACCAGGTGTGGTCTCATCAGGGCTCTGTACAACTGCAGAACTCTTTGCTTCTATACTCAACTCTTCTTGTTATAAAGGCCAACATGCCATTAACTTTCTTCACTGACTGCTGTACCTGCATGCTTACTTTCATTGAATGATGAACAAGGACATCCAGATCTCGTTGTTTACTTCCCCTTTTCCTAACTTGACACCATTCAGATAATAATCTGCCTTCCTGTTCTGCCACCAAAGTATATAACCTCACATTTATCCACATTAAACTGCATCTGCCATGCACCTGCCCACTCGCCCAACCTGTCCAAATCACCCTGCATCCTCATAGCATCCTCCTCACAGCTCACACTGCCGCCCAGCTTTGTGTCATCTGCAAATTTGCTAATGTTACTTTTAATCCCTTCATCTAAATCATTAATGTATATTGTAAATAGCTGCGGCCCCAGCACCGAGCCTTGCGGTACCCCACAATTTTCAAGAGAAAAACTGCATTGATTGAAATATACAGTTTATGAGGAAATATTTAGCTGTAAACTACAAATGAGGACTATTCAAAATAAATATATATTACATTTTTTCTCAAATTATCGTTAGCTTGCTGCATTAAACATTAGTTGACTCTCCAATTTTAGGAACAGTGAAGAAATACTTAAAAGTTATTTAATAATATAATCCATTCCTTGTTTTCAGTCTTCCTCTCTCTTTTTATCTAGAAGAAAGATTATGCATTTTTTTATTTTTACTGAGGAAAATAGGGACTTGAGCTTGTATCCTTCACCTGGGTCAAAGGTAAAGGCTAAGCCAGCACTTCCATGCTGTGGCATTCCCTGGCAGGCAGCTGCCAGTTGTCAAGGAGTTCAGCTCCTTCCACAAATTTCAGAGCATTTTCCCTTCTCTGTGCTCGATGACCTCAAGGACCTTTTGGCTATTACTAACATTAATGAGGTTCAGCTTATCATTATCTTTCGGCTGTCTGACTGTCAAACAAAAAGTTGAACTCTTGCTTTTTTTGTGTGAGCTAACATGAAAGCACATTCCTTACTAAAGAATAGGACTCTACTGTGAACATATAAAAATTAGTATTTTGGTGTAAATATTTGAATACACTTTCGAAAATGTGATACTGTGCCAGATAATAAATATTTTTTGTTATTACGTTTGCAAATACTGCCAAAGGGAGGCATTTTAGAAATTTTATTTTGATAGAAATTCCACTTTTCAGTGGTGACTTTATTTAAAAAATGAAGCTGCAGTAATATATATCAAAATCAGTGCTAAGCCAGATTGAGATGCTGAATGCTTTGCAAGTGCTCTGCAGGAATAAAATGGTCAGTAAAAGGTTAAGGATAGTGGAACACTTAATATCATATTGGTAAAATTGGAGACTTGGAAAATGGGTGTGTGGATCACAATATCACAATGTATGATTTACCTGGGCCTATTCAAGCTGGTGCTGAGAAGGTGCAAATTACATACTTACTGATCATTAAAGCAGCTTTGATATTCAGTCAACACTAACCACGTTAATTAAATCAGCAGCTCATCTTGGGGAAATCCACTTTAAAATAGTGGTTTCCAGTAGTTCCACTACTTAAAATCAGCCTCACCTTTTAAAGGGTAGGGGGATGGGGTACACACTAATAACTGTTGGAATGAGTGTGGTGACAAGTGTGTCTTGATCAAACAAGCATGGCACAACGGGGTGAGAACAGGCACCCCAAAACTGCACTAGAGGGAAAGGAAAAAAAAAAAGCAATTTGTCTATTGTGGACTGTGCCGGCAGACTATGCAAAAGCTGTGGGAGGGTATGGGTCAGGAGGTGAAATGCCTAAGGCCAAGCATGGATGACTTGCTGCAGTGCTGCAAGATGTTCAATGATCTTGCATGTTTCATCAATGTCTTCAAATGCCATGACCCACCAAATATTGCTAAATATTTAAACCTGTGTCTTTTTTTAATCCATCGTGTGTTTATTGTTATTCAAAATTGCATCTTTATTTATATCATAATCTTCAAAATCTGTTTTCCATACACGGGCACATTTCTTGAATTTTTTGATGGCATGCTAAATTTGTACCCAAAACATGAGTATTCTGCAGTTGAATTCCACAGCCAACCAGTTTTTGGATAACTTTATTATGTATACATAATGTTAATGGTTATTGGCATCTGAGGACAAGTCAATACTGATATTTTATTTCTCTTTCTGCATGTATTTGGAGCTTGTTCAGGTGCTATTACAGTAAAGACTATAAAAATTGCACCTGTGTTGAATGAGAAAATTCCTGATCCTCTTTGATCACAATCTTCCAGAATGCAAAATGATCAATATGAGAAATGAAGAAATAAACAAGAGGATGATATACAGTTAATTGTGCCTGTTCTGCAGTTGGCACTTTCAAAGCCATTTCCTGCAATAATCCAGTGCCCTTGATTCCCCTAATATCTAAAAAAATTGATTGATGTTTCTTGAATACATCCAATGCAAGAGTCTCTTCTGCTCTCTAGATGAAGAGATGTTTTTGCCTCTCAATCCTGAAAGTCCAGCCCCTTACTCTAAACCATTAACCTTTAATTGTAGACTCCTGTCATAGGAACCATGTATTTTGCATCTATTTTGTCAGCATTTATTAAAGATAGTTGTGTTCACAGGTTTGAAAATTTGATTTTCAAAATAAAATTCTGCACAGATTAGTTTCAATTACACAGAACTGTACATACTGCAATTGCTGCCTAAAAATAATTTAAAAATATCTACTTGCTGATTCAAACTAGTTCTTGATTTATTCCCCTTAATACTTATTTGCTGTAGTTTACCAAAGACCACTGCGAGTACATTTTCATGACCAAAATAATTTTGCTTATAAATAAAAATAGATTAGAGTTGCAATTTGCAAAATTTGAATTCTGTCATATCCCTTCTGCTCAAATAAAATGGGAACTTTATTCCTGTAAATATTACTGTCCTAAATTTAGTAATTAACATTATTTTGCTTTTGTTTGCTGACTTCAATTATGAATCTCATATTCAGAAAACCCTTCTTTACTGATTTCATTCATCTATTCACAACAATTATATTCTTGGGAGTTCACAGTGGCGTAGCTGGTATCTCAAATTTGACTCCTTTCTTTGGCATTACTTGTAAATGCTGATACATTACACCAAAATTTGGACTTGCCCTTCCTATAAGCAGTTTGGTTTTCAGGTTTAGGTTTAGAGTTATTATTGTCACGAGTACCGAGGTACAATGAAAAGCTTTGTTTTGCATGCCATCCAATCAGAACAGATAATACTATACATAAGTACAAGTCAGACTCAAGTACATTAGGTAAAGTAATGGGAAAGATCCAGAGTGTAGAATATAGCCTTTGTGGCTAAAGGGATCAGGGGGTATGGAGAGAAGGCAGGTGCAGGATACTGAGTTGGATGATCAGCCATGATCATATTGAATGGCGGTGCAGGCTCGAAGGGCCGAATGGCCTACTCCTGCACCTATTTTCTATGTTTCTATAGTTGTAGCACACCAGTCCCAGACACAAAGTCCAATGTCCGCAATGGGGTAGAGGTGAATCGACCATTACCCCAGCTTATGATAGAATCTTTCAGAAACCTGATAACAGAGGGGAAAGGATATTCCTGAGCCTGGTGGTGTGCATTTTCAACTGTCAGTATCTTCTGCCCAACTTGAGAGGGAAGAAGGAATGGCTGTGGTGTCGTCTGATTATGCTGGATGCTTTTCTGCGGCATTGAGAAGTGTAGATGGAGGCAATGGTGGGGTATCTGGGCTGTGTGATGGACTGGGCTACTTCCACAAGATAAAATGTAGGCACAAATCTCAACAAGGTCTGAAGACCTACGATTGGTAGAGACCAAGAAATCTGTTTGCCACACCTTAATCTTTCCAACCAGATTCTAGAACAGAAGCTCTCTGAGCTCACTGAGTCCTTTCACATATACACCAGGGGTAATTTATAGTGGCCAATCAACCTGCCAAGACACTATCTTAGGGATGTGGGAGGTTTTGGATGTAGGAGGAAACCCATGTGGTCACAGGGAGAAAGTGCAAATTGTACAAAGATAGCACATGAGATGAAGTTTCAACCTGGATTGCTGATGCTGTGAGGCAGCTGCTCCACTCACTACGCCACTGTGCCACCTTGCAAGAGAGTTTGGTAAGTAGAAATTGTGGTTTAGTATTCTGTTAAAAATTCATTTAGACTTAATCCAACAAAGTAAAATTTTCAGGATATTTTATAGGAAAACAGTTTTGTAAAAACAATATCTCAATTTCTCATTTGACCTGCTTTTCCTTGATTCCATAAAAGAAGGCTTACATTGCAGTGTAGCCCAAACAAAAGTGGAAAATGCTGGAAGCACTCAACTGGCCATGCAGTGCCAGGGATGACAAAGAGAGTCAATATCATTTCAGTTCATGGACTCTTCACTATAATGGAAAAATGAGAAAATTTCAAGAGTGGTTTAAGTTGCAGAGAATGGGAGAGTGGAGAGAACAGAGGAGATAACTGTGATAGGGCGCAGATGAAAGCTGTCAAAGCAATAATTCAAAAAACAGCATTTAGAGACAGAATAGAAAGAAAGAAACCAGCTGGAACTGAAAGCTACAGCCATACCTATGGAAGAAAAGGAGGGCCATTACCTGAAATTATTAGACTTGATATTGTGTTCCATGGGTTCACCAGTTATAGGAGTAGAATTAGGCCATTCAGCTCATCGAGTCCACTCTGCCGTTCAATCATGGCTGATCTCTGCCTCCTAATCCCATTTTCCTGCCTTCTCCCCATAACCCTTGACACCTGTTCTAATCAAGAACTTGTCTATCTCTGCCTTAAAAATATCCACTGACTTGGCCCCCACAGCCCTCTGTAGAAATGAGTTCCACAGATTAACTACCATTGCAACAAGCCTAAAGAGAACATGAGGTCCCGTAACTTGAGTTTATATTGGGCATTTTCACAGTAAAGGACGACGCACAGAAATCTCTAAGTTGCTGTCAATTTAATTATTTAATAGCAGTGAACATTGATAATTTCAAAATCTGGCCCAGAACTTCAAGGATTGCACATTCTCTTTTCATCTTTCCTCCTTTAATATATCACTTAATTATATATCTCTTTGACCATACATTGACCTCCCTAATCTATGGGTTGAGATTGATTTTCTATTTGACCAAAAATGCATTTCTAACAGGAACACCAGTTGCTAAGCCAAACATATTGAGAAAATGTGGGCATGTTATTTATAGTTACGAAATAGTTGACGATGTCAGAAAGACACCCTTTATTCCTGGGAAATGTTTCATTTACCACATTTGATATCAGTTGGAATGTTATGAACATCTCATAATTACACTGCTGCACTCACAAGAGAAAAACAATTAAGCATCCTATTGAATAAAGTAGGGAAGCAAAAATATCCCATGCAAGTCAGGTTGCACTCAATTGTTCTTTACCTACAATGGGTATCCTTGCATAGCCAGTAAGAGAAAGGATGCATGTGAATGAGTTCAGCAGAGGAAAAGTGGTCACAGAGCAGTAGGCTCTCAATGAAAGCATGACAGTGCGCCTGATGGCAAAAATATAACGGGGAATAATTCTAAACTAAACTACATGGCAAAAACAATATGGGAATGGATTCAGTTCCTTTTTTACACTCCGCATGATTTTATTTTGCATTGATCCTGATTTTATTTAGCATTGATTTTATTTTGCATTGATCCGCAGACATTTCACCGTCCGGCGCGGCCTGAAATAGGCCGGGATTTTTCTCTGCCCGGCGGGGGCTTCAATGTCGGGAGCCATGACCGCCCTAACGTGCAGCAGCAGCGGCAGCGTGTTCGCCCGCCCCGGATCGCGGGGCTTGGGTCGGCACGCTGCAGACCTTTCACCGTCCGGTGTGGCCTGGAACGTGGCAACGACAACAGCCTGACCGCAGGAGAAGACGGCAGGGGAAGAGAAAAGACATTCTGGCCTTCCATCACAGTGAGGAGGGGACTGGAGGAGTCTCACTGTGATGGATGCTTCTTTTTTTTTTGTGTGTTTTGTGTTGGTTGGGGTTGTGTAATTTGTTTATTTTATTGCCCTTATTGTTGGACTGTGGGTGACGAAATAAAGATATCCTGAATATATAAACATTTTCACATAAACAAGCTATGATATTTGGCTTATTGGTGTTTTATTATTATTGTACTGAGATACAGGGAAAAACTTTGTTTTGCGTGCTATTCAGCAATACCATACCACACAGGAAAACAACAGGTAGCTAAAAAGAAATTGAATAGAGTGCAAAATATCGGGTTGCGCTACAGAGAAATTGAAATGTTAAAAATATGCAAGGGCTGCAACAAGATACATTGGAAGATCAGGAATGCATTCTTAGCATGTGAGAGTCCATTCAAGAGTTTGATAACAACATAAAATAAGCTGTTCTTGAATCTGCTGGTATGTGCTTTCAAACCATGGTATCTTCTGCCCGATGGGAGAGCGAGAAGAAAAGATGAATGAGGTCTGAGTGAGTGATTATATTGGCTGCTTTCCCATGACAGCTTGAAGTGTAGATGGAGTCAATGTGGGTGGAGGAGGCTAGTTTGCATGAAGGACTGGTCTACATAAACAACTCTCTATTTCTTGCAGTTTTGCGAGTAAGAAATTTAGAGTTGATCATACAGACCAGTCCACCAGGCAGAGCAGTTGCCAAACCAAGCTGTGATGTATCCCAGTAGAATGTTTTCGAGGATGCATCTGTAGAAATTGTTAAGACTCATTGGAGACATGCCAAACTTCCTGAGTCTTCTGAGGAAGTAGAGGCATTAGTGTGCTTTCTTGGTCATAGCACCAATGTGTTTGGTCGAGGACAGATTGTTGGTGATTTTTACACCTAGGAATTTTGAAGCTCTCAACCATCTCCAGTTCTGCACCAATGATGCGGGCTGAGGCTTGTACTCCACCCTGCTTCCTGAAGTTGATGATCAGCTGCTTCATCTATCTGACATTGAGGGTAAAATTGTTGTCTTGGCACGTGTTAGTAAGCTCTCTATGTCCTTCTTACATAACTGCATTCCTTGAACATAAATCCACTAAAATACCAGAAGGGCTGCAGTTACTTTTTTTCTGTTTGAACTTCAACTTTATTATCCGTACACACTTTGTTCTCACACCAGTATTAAATCTTTGGAGTTCTTTATGTTCTTCCATGTAAAAGAGAGCACAGAAATACATGGCAAGTCATTTCATTTATAATCATCCTATTGACATCTTATCAACAGACTAATGTTTTAAGATGTTACGTGATTACAATTTTTTTTTGATGTATGTATTTTGTAAAGCTATGTCCATGACTTTGTAATAGCTGTAGTATTTCAATAATTCAGTTTTTCTTTTTTATTATTATTTTTACTTCATAATTTATTGTTAGTAACTAATATAAAGTTTCATGCTAGTAAATTTGCTAAGTTTCAAATTGAAATAGCCCGTTTCTGTTCTGTCTGCTGCTAGGCTTTGTCAACGTTTACATTAAGCACTATTTAACCTTCTCCTCTTTAGCCACCTCTGAAATAATAATTTCACAAAAGGCATCTGTTCGTTGACCTGCAGATTAAAGTTCATGGCCTGTGCATGACCCAGTAAAAGAATCTGTTCAGTCTCATTCCCACTGCTCTGAGCTAAATGCGACAAAGGAATAAATCTGGAAAGTGGATAACACTGAAGGTCATTTCCTATATTTTGAAACAGACAAGTATAACCTCAAGTGCACCACGCCTCATCACAATACCCCTGTGCAATTGTTCACAAAGGAGCATGGGTTTTCAATACATCCATTGGGAAGGAACAGGAGCTTGAAATTGAAATATCATAAATTCCTTGTTGAGTTGACATCTAGTTTTGCAAAGCCATTCATTTGGTTGAATGACCAACTGAAATATGCTTAATAGAGGTTTTTAGTCATTTATCTTAGCCTCTTCAGTTAATTGTTGACGCTTTGTCCTTTGGTCTGCTTTGAATAGAGATAGCTTCAGGTTCTCCCGATCATTTGATTGGTTAATCAAGAGCATTATTTTAAAGTGACAGCTTTCAATTGTTATTAAATGTTAATTTGGCAAACATCATTATTTTCAAATTATATCACTATATGATACTGTACAACAAAAGGGATACATTATTGGTTTTCTCACATAACCAAGACAATGAACTCTTAAAATTGACTGTTAATAAAGTACTCCTGAATAATACTCCATTTCCTAAAGTGTACTTCACAACAATCTTAATTCACAAGAAATGTCAGTGAAATCAGATAGAAAAGATCAATTTTGATTCATGCACACCTAAAAATAGAAGTAATTCCTATATTTAAACCAGAGGATATCTATTTAAGTTGAGAGGGGCAAGATTTAATATGAACTTGAGGGGCAACTTTTCACTCAGAGGGTGGTGAGAAAGTGGAAGGAGCTGCCAGTGGAGGTAGTTGAGGCACATGCTAAAACTGCATTCAAAAGACATTTGGACATGGATAGGAAAGGTATGGAGAAATATGAGCCAAACATGGGCAAATGGGACTAGGTTAGATCTTGATAGTATGGACGAGTTGGGCCAAAGGACTTGTTTCCGTGCTGTATGACTCCATGACTCTATCCCATTAGTGTATAATTAGATTGCAATTATTTTCAACCAGCCAGATACATATTTGCACGTATTATTAATAACGCATTGAGAAAGTTAAAAATGTTTTAAAAAACTTAAGTTTAGATTTATTTTATGTCATGATAATCTCAATTATTCTGTTATCTTTCCCTGAACTTTACATGTGCATTCTACACTTACTTATTTTGAACTAAATGATAAACAGGCAACATTTCAAGGAACCTACAGATTTAACATTGATGGCAATTTTAAACGAAACAAACATATACAATACTGAATGAAACATTCTCCAAGGTGTTGCAGGTTACTGTTGCATGGGTCACAGCTATGATTCTTTAAATGGCTTACTAATCATGGTAATTATTTTATTCAGAGCAATTGCACTCAAAGAGGAGGGAGCTCCTCCATCCAGGGAAGCAAGCAGTACTTCCAGGTGAGATAGAGGTTCACATGCATTTCCTCTAACCTCATCTATTGCATCCAGTGTTCCCGATGTTGCCTCCTTTACATCGGCAAGACCGCACGTAGACAAAGCAACCATTTTGCCGAACACTTGCGCTCAGTCTGCCAAGGCCTATTGGATCTCTCGGTTCCTAACCATTTTAACTCCTCTTTCCATTCCCATACTGACCTTTCTGTCCTTGGCCTCCTCCAATGCCAGAGTGAGGCCACGTGCAAACTGGAGGAATAGCACTTTATATTCCACTTGGATAATTTACAATCCAATGGGGACGTACCTATTTTTCCTTTCTCCCTCCCCTTCCACCTACATTCCTTCCACTAGCTTCATAATTCGCAACTTCGCTCAGTTCGCCTTAACCAACCCGATCTCCCGGGGGCCCAGCACTTCAACTCCCCCTCCCACTCCCAGTCTGACCTTTCTGTCATGGGCCTCTTCCAGTGTCATAGTGAGGCCCACTGCAAATTGGAGGAACAACACCTCATATTTCGCTTGGGCAGCTTACACCCGAGCGGCATGAACATTGACTTCTCTAACTTTAGATAGCTCCTCTGTCCCTCTCTTCCACTCCCCCTTCCCAGTTCTCCCACTGTCTTCCAGTCTCCAACTACATCCTTTCTTTGTCCCGCAACCCCCTGACATCAGTCTGAAGAAGGGTCTTCACCCGAAATGTCACCCATTCCTTCTCTCCTGAGATGCTGCCTGACCCGCTGAGTTACTCCAGCATTTTGTGATACCTTCGATTTGTATCAGCATCTGCAGTTATTTTCCTCACATTTATCCACATTAAACTGCATCTGCCATGCATGTGCCCACTCACACAATCTGTCCTTGTCACCCTGCATCCTCATAGCATCCTCCTCACAGTTCACACTGCCACCCAGCTTTGTGTCATCTGCAAATTTGCTAATGTTACTTTAAATCCCTTCATCTAAGTCATTAATGTATATTGTAAATAGCTATGGTCTCAGCACCGAGCCTTGCGGTACTCCACTAGTCACTGCCTGCTATTCTGAAAGGGATCCGTTAATCCCTACTCTTTGTTTTCTGTCTGCCAACCAATTTTCTCTCCATGTCAGTACCCTACCCCCAATACCATGTGCTCTAATTTTGCCCACTAATCTCCTATGTGGGACCTTATCAAAGGCTTTCTGAAAGTCCAGGTACACTACATCCACTGGCTCTCTCTTGTCCATTTTCCTAGTTACACCCTCAAAAAATTCCAGAAGATTAGTCAAGCATGATTTCCGCTTCGTAACTCTATGCTGACTCGGAACAATCCTGTTACTGCTATCCAAATGTTCCGCAATTTCTTCTTTTATAATTGACTCCAGCATCTTCCCCACCACTGATGTCAAGCTAACTGGTCTATAATTTCCTGTTTTCTCTCTCGCTCCTTTCTTAAAAAGTGGGATAACATTAGCTACCCTCCAATCCACAGGAACTGATCATGAATCTATAGAACATTGGAAAATGATCACCAATGCGTCCACGATTTCTAGAGCCACTTCTTTAAGTACCCTGGGATGCAGACCATCAGGCCTTGGGGATTTATCAGCCTTCAGTCCCATCAGCCCACCCAACACCATTTCCTGCCGAATGTGAATTTCCTTCAGTTCTTCCGTTACCCTAGGACCTCTGTCCACTAGTACATCTGGGAGATTGTTTGAATCATCCTTAGTGAAGACAGATCCAAAGTACCTGTTCAACTCGTCTGCCATTTCCTTGTTCCCCATAATAAATTCACCTCCTTCTGTCTTGAAGGGACCCACATTTGTGTTAACTATTTTTTTCCTCTTCACATACCTAAAGAAGCTTTTACTATCCTCGTTTATATTCTTGGCTAGCTTACCTTCGTACCTCATCTTTTCTCCCCATATTGCCTTTTTAGTTATCTTCTGTTGCTCTTTAAAATAGTCCCAATCCTCTGGCTTCCCGCTCATCTTTGCTATGTTATATTTCTTCTCTTTAATTTTATACTGTCTTTGACTTCCCTTGTCAGCCACGGTTGCCTCTTACTCCCCTTAGAATTACTCTTCCTCTTTGGAATGAACTAATCCTGCACCTTCTGTATTATTACCAGAAAAACCTGCCATTGTAGTTCCACCGGCTTCCCTGCTAGGGTCTCTTTTCAGTCAACTTTGGCCAGCTCCTCTCTCATGCCTCCATAGTCCCCCTTCCTAAACTGCAATACTGACACTTACGATTTTCCCTTCTCCCTCTCAAATTGTAGATTAAAACTTATCATATTATGATCACTACCACCTAATGGGTCTTTTACCTTGAGTAAACCAGCATCTGCAGTTCCTTCCTACATATTTCTCCAGAGATACTGCCTGACCTGCTATGTTATTCCAGCACCTGCAGTTCTTTGTTTCACAAAGCTGGGTGGCAGTGTGAACTGCGAAGAGGATGTTAGGAGGTTAGACAATAGACAATAGGTGCAGGCCCTTTGAGCCAGCACCGCCATTCAATGTGATCATGGCTGATCATTCTCAATCAGTACCCCGTTCCTGCCTTCTCCCCATAACTCCTGACTCCGCTATCCTTAAGAGCTCTA
Source organism: Rhinoraja longicauda (assembly GCF_053455715.1). Lineage (NCBI taxonomy): Eukaryota > Metazoa > Chordata > Chondrichthyes > Rajiformes > Arhynchobatidae > Rhinoraja > Rhinoraja longicauda. The sequence continues at coordinate 16,333,295 of NC_135954.1, forward strand.
TCTAGCTCTCTCTTGAATGCATTCAGAGAATTGGCCTCCACTGCCTTCTGAGGCAGAGAATTCCACAGATTCACAACTCTCTGACTGAAAAAGGTTTTTTCTCATCTCAGTTCTAAATGGCCTACCCCTTATTCTTAAACTGTGGTCCCTTGTTCTGGACGATTTGAGTTTAGGAGCAAAGAGGTCCTTCTACAGTTGTATAGGGCCTTGGTGAGACCACATCTGGAATATTGTGTGCAGCTTTGGTCTCCTAATTTGAGGAAGGACATCCTTGCTATTGAGGCAGTGCAGCGTAGGTTCACGAGATTAATCCCTGGGATGGCGGGACTGTCATATGAGGAAAGATTGGAAAGACTGGCCTTGTATTAACTGGAGTTTAGAAGGGTGAGTGGGGATCTAAAAGAGACGTATAAAATTATAAAAGAACTGGACAAGCTAGATGCAGGAAAAATGTTCCCAATGTTGGGGGGAGACCAGAACCAGGGGCCACAGTCTAAGAATAAAGGGGAGGCCATTTAAAACTGAGGTGAGAAGAAACCTTTTCACCCAGAGAGTTGTGCATTTGTGGAATTCTCTGCCACAGAAGGCAGTGGAGACCAATTCAATGGATGAATTTAAAAGAGAGTTAGATAGAGCTCTAGGGGCTAGTGGAATCAAGGGATTTGTGGAGAAAGCAGGCACAGGTTACTGATTGTGGATGATCAGCCATGATCACAATAAATGGTGGTGCTGGCTCCTCGAAGGGCCAAATGACCTCTTCCTGCACCTATTTTCTATGTCTATGTCTATGAGATAAGGAAGAACTTTTTCATCCAGAGAGTTGTGAGTCTGTGGAATTATTTGCCACAGAAGGCAGTGGAGGGCAATTCACTGGATGTTTTGAAGAGGAAGTTAGATTTAGCTCTTAGGCCTAAAGGAATCAAGGGTTATGGGGAAAAAGCAGGAACGGGGTACTGATTTTAGATTTTAGATTTTAGATGATCAGCCATGATCATATTGAATGGCGGTGCTGGCTCAAAGGGCCGAGTGGCCTACTCATGCACCTATTTTTCTATGTTCTAAGTTCCATGTTTTCTATGATGTAAATGATTGCCCTTATGCCCTGTGCACACAAGCATGGTTTGCTCAGCATGGATCTTCTACAAATACAATAAAGAATTGTGCAAAATAGTATAAGGGCATTGTTGGAAAGTAGATTGCATTACAGGGTTCTTTAAGTGGTGATATAAGATACTTTTTACATTAAATGCTTTAATATTTGTTCAGGCTTTAGAAAAAACTAAGAAAAACGACTCATTTGATGATAAGTAAATCCATGGTTTTCACTTTAAATGGGGAAAAATTACATTTCCTTAATTGTGAAAAATGAATGTAATTCACCCATATATAGGGACAATGCAATTCTGAAAAATCTCTTGAATTTAATGAAAACATTTTATTATACTGCGTAATGTTTGTGCTTCTTCATGTTTTCTAAATAGTTCAGTGTTTAAAACATCTCTGTAGCTTTACAGAAAAAAAAGCTGCTTTATATATTGGTGAAACACTTGCAAGAATGATGATGTCCGATTATAATAATAACAATAACTATTTAAATTATTTATCAAGTGATCTAAAACGTTTAAAAAAGTCTACCCTTTGCTTTACCTGTCTTAGAATAAGAGTAATGAAAGGTTTTACATATTCTCCCAAGTAAAGAGCTATTGCAAAACTGCACAGCTTTGATATAAAAGCTGGAGTAACTCAGCGGGACAGGCAGCATCTCTGGAGAGAAGGAATGGGTGACATTTCAGGTCTGCAGTTCCTTCTTACACAGCTTAGATATATCTCTCCAGAGATGCTGCCTGTCCCGCTGAGTTACTCCAGCATTTTGGGTATTTATTTAAAGACTCTATCCCCTCCTCCCAATTCCTCTGTCTACGCCGCATCTGTGCCCAGGATGAGGTTTTCCATACCAGGGCATCGGAGATGTCCTCATTCTTTATGAAACGGGGGTTCCCCTCTTCCATTATAGATGAAGCTCTCACTAGGGTCTCCTCGATATCCCGCAGCTCCGCTTTTTCTTCCCCCCCCCCCCCATTCGTAACAAGGACACCTTCCACCCTATCAGCCATCGCATACAGCATATAATCCTCCAACATTTTCGCCACCTCCAACGGGATCCCACTACTGGCCACATCTTCCCATCTCCACCCCTTTCTGCTTTCCGCAGAGACTGTTCCCTCCGAAACTCCCTGGTAAACTCGTCCTTTCCCACCCCAACCACCCAATCCCCAGGTACTTTCCCTTGCAACCACAGGAGATGCAACATCTGTCCCTTTACCTCCCCCCTCGACTCCATCCAAGGACCCTGACAGTCTTTTCAGGTGATGCAGATGTTCACTTGCATCTCCTCCAACCTCATCTATTGTATCCGCTGTTCCAGGTGTCAACTCCTGTACATTGGCAAGACCAAGCACAGGCTCAGCGATCGTTTTGCTGATTACCTCTGCTCAGTCAAGTCAAGTCAATTTTATTTGTATAGCACATTTAAAAACAACCCACGTTGACCAAAGTGCTGCACATCTGATTAGGAAAAAAAAAAAGAAACATACAGTTGCAGGCAGCCAAACACAACGGCGCGGCCATCTTGAACAAAATCGACCTTAACCTTCCTGATCTCCCAGTTGCTCAGTACTTTAACTCCCCCTCCCATTCCCAATCTGCCCTTTCTGTCCTGAGTGAGGCCCAGCGCAAATTGGAGGAACAGCACCTCATATTTCGCTTGGGTAGCTTACACCCCAGTGGTATGAACATTGACTTCTCAAACTTCAAAAATAGCCCTTGCTTTCCCTCTCTCTCCATCCCCTCCCCCTTCCCAGTTCTCCCACCAGTCTTACTGTCTCCGACTACATTTTATCACTGTCCCACCCACTCCCCTGACATCAGTCTGAAGAAGGGTCTCGACCGGAAACGTCACCCATTCCTTCACTCCAGAGATGCTGCCTGTCCCGCTGAGTTACTCCAGCATTTTGTGTCTACCCCCAGCTTAAATATATGTTCACTTCAAGTGTAATAAATTTACCCAAAGGGAGCAGAGTGTGTGAATTATTTACTTCTTCTCCTGTAGTGTAGTAACCCTTTCACTAATCAGTTTTCACAGATTCTCCAAAGCACATAAGCTGTGTAAATAGAACAGCAGATGCTTGTAGGCACACCGTTTGATCATGACAGATTGTAAACAGCAGGTGCTTCAAAGCCTCAGGTAAACTTAGATATTCAAGATAGACTCAAGAACTAATAATGTATTCTCTCCTCTCTATATTGAAGTACACACTTTCTGTAAGGCAGATTACTGGACCTCCTCAATGATCATTTAAAGGTTGCTATTTAAAACTACCTGTGGTCAAATTATTTGAAGCTTTAATTTCTGTTTCTTAATGCTTCTGAATTTATCAGTTATTTTCTTTTTCCCTTTGTTTTCCTTCATAATCAATATGAAAATATTGTAATTTAATATTTATTGAGCTCAAAAATCAATTTGTGATTATCAGTGCCACTGATTATTACTGGTTTGACATTTCATGGTTTAGTCTCAATAAATGAAGCCATTAACTGACTTTAAAATAATTGCGAGAGGATCTCAGCGGTTCTGGCAGCATCTGTAGAGGGAATGGATAGGTGACATTTAAGGACACTTCTTCATGATTGGAGTAGGATTTAGGTTTAAGTTTAGATTCAGGTTTATTATTGTCGCATGAACGAGGTACAGTGATCTGCTCTGCCCAAAGTGAAAATATCAGAAATTGCACACAATCTCCTATGTTACCCACTCTACCCACTCCACCAAGCAACTATTGCCCCATCTGTGACAGTGCCTATGCATCCCATGTCTGAAGAAGAGTCTCGACCCGAAATGTCACCCATTCCTTCTCTCCAGAAATGCTGCCTGTCCTGCTGAGTTACTCCAGCATTTTGTGTCTACCATCCCACATTAACCTCATCAGCCACCCCAGAATCACACATGGCTGCAAGTTATGCTTGATCCCCAGGAAATGCTTAAGAAGATTGATTTATACAGAATATTAAAAAAGCCGATTCACCTGATATACCTCATCAGTAAAAGGTAGGAAATTATGATATAAAGAGTTTTGCTTGTCTTGGTCCACCCTTGTGTCTCCAATTGCCTTTGCAGGGCAGATCAGAAGCTGTATCTTTTATTAGATACATCGTGAATCTTCAAAATGGTGATTATTCAGCACAACGCCGATAGTCATGAAGTGCTTTGAGAGGCTGGTCCTCTCACACATCAAATCCAGCATCCCTGACTCACTGGACCCACATCAATTTGCATACAGGGCAAATAGATCCACAGAGGACGCCATCTCTCTGGCTCTTCACACTGTCCTGACTCACCTAGAGAGACAGGGCACGTACGTGAGGATGCTATTCATAGACTATAGCTCCGCCTTCAACACGGTCATCCCCACCAAGCTCATCACCAAACTCCACCAGCTAGGCCTCAGCTCGTCATTATGTGACTGGATCCTGGACTTCCTGCTGGAACGACCGCAGGCAGTGAGAATGGGCCCGCACCTGTCCTCCACTATCACCCTGAGTACCGGCACACCACAGGGCTGTGTTCTGAGCCCCATGCTCTACTCCCTCTTCACACACGACTGTGTTCCTGCATTCGACACCAACACCATTGTCAAGTTTGCAGACGACACAACGGTGATCGGGCTTATCACCAACGGGGATGAAACAAACTATAGAACGGAGGTGCAGAACCTGGCGGACTGGTGCTCGGATAACAACCTGTCCCTAAATACCACCAAGACCAAGGAGCTGATCATCAACTTCCGTAGGTCACATAACGGGGTATATGCCCCGATCTTTATCAACGGGGACAGTGTGGAGAGAGTGTCCAGCTTCAAGTTTCTGGGCACTCACATTTCGGAGGACCTAACATGGTCCAATAACACTGCTGCGCTGGTCAAGAAGGCACAACAAAGACTGTTCTACTTAAGAACACTGAAAAAGTCTGGTCTACCCCAACAGCTGCTGACGACCTTCTACCGCTGCACCATAGAGAGCATCCTAACGCATGGCATCCCTGTGTGGTACCTCAGCTGCACGGAGGCAGAAAGGAAAGCTCTACAGCGGGTAGTCCATAGAGCTCAGAGGGCCATCGGAACACAGCTACCAGACTTGGAGGGCATCTACAACACACGATGCCTCAGAAAAACCACCAGCATCCACAAAGACTCTTCACACCCCTGCAACAGTCTGTTCGAACTCCTTCCATCGGGCAGACGATACAAGGCCTTCTACGCCCGCACCTCCAGACTCAGGAACAGCTTCATCCCCAGGACCATAGCTGCTATGAACCGGTCCTGCTGAGCCGGATGGCCACAAAGCATAGATCAACTTGCACTTTACCCTGTCTAAAAACTGTTACAATTGTTTCGTTTCGTTGGGTTGCTGTTAATTACTTAAATTATTGCATCGTATGGGAGGCGCATTCCCAATCTCGTTGTACCCCTGGGTACAATGACAATAAAGATATATTGTATTGTATTGTATTGTATGATTGTGGGTTTCTGATCAACTCTGTTGCATTCTACAGGAATTTCAGAAAGAGAACCTTGCAATGGAACCCAGGGGCTCTCATCTTTAAATACAGTTCGAGGTTCAATGAGATTGACCAAAGTCCCTAAAGTTAGGCTGGTGCACAAGGTTCAGATATGGGGGTCCAAGGTGTGTGGGCAAACTGAATTAAAAATTGTCTTGGTGATAAAGAGGCAAGAGTTTTCTGGTGCAGGGGTGTTTTTCTGAGTGGAAGTCTGTAAACAGTGGTACACCACAGGATCAGTGCTGAAACGGTTGCTGTTTGTCATATATATTGTGATATCGTGAGAGGTAGAGTCATAGAGGGGAGATACATTTCTTCCCGGTGGACGCAACAAGGACTACAAACCATCATGGCTGCCAGCGAAAGACTACAAAACCCATAGTCAGCAGGGCTGCCCGCCCTGCTGACACTGATTGCTGCTGACACTGATGCTGCTGACACTGATTGCTGCTGACACTGATTGCTGCTGACACTGATTGCTGCTGACACTGATTGCTGCCCAGCTGAACCAGATGAGCTGATTGCCTCAGTGAGAGAGCTAAAAGGGAAGGGAAGCAGTGTATTTAAAAAGAGAGACAACGACTGGAGCAGAGAGGGAGAGAGGGAGAGAGGGAGAGAGGGAGAGAGGGAGAGAGGGAGAGAGGGAGAGAGGGAGAGAGGGAGAGAGGGAGAGAGGGAGAGAGGGAGAGAGGGAGAGAGGGAGAGAGGGAGAGAGGGAGAGAGGGAGAGAAGCAGTGTTTGAGTTATATTTTGTAAGAAGGCAGCAAGCTACAGTTTTTATTTAACTACCTGTTTTGGTTTTGTGTACCTGTCTGCAAACAATTAAGTTTACCTGTTTTTGGAAAAGACTAAATATATGGAATTCAAGTTTGAAAACAAGAACTTTTCTGTCTTCATTTCCGGCATCCACACCTCCCAACCTTCAAGAGAAAAGCTCCCGACCTCTCAAGACATCACAATACTAACAACTTAGATGAGAATAGTGGGGTATGACTGGTAAGTTAGCAGTGGGACATAGATCTGCTGAAAAGTTAGGCAGAAAGATGGCTGCTGGATTTAGTCCAGAAAAGTGTGAGTTAATGTATTTTGGGATGTCAAATACTACCAGGACATAGTGCCTGCCAGGGAACACTGGCGTGTTGATGTAGAGGAACCAGGGGATGAAAGTTCATAGATCCAAAAAAAATGGTCGTCACATAACAGGAAGGATGTGGTGGCATTGGAAAGAATCTCAATAGAGATTCACCAATATGTTGCCTGGAATGAAGGGCTTTATTTTAAGGAGAAATTGGATAGGCTGGATACGTTCACACTAGAACGTACAAGATTGAGGGGTGACCTTATAGACGTTTATAAGATTAGAGTGGGATGGATAGTCAGTCTTGTTCCCAGGATGGGGGAATTAGGGGGCATAGGTTCAAGGTGGGGGGAGAAAAATTTAAAGGCGATCTGATGGGCACATTTTTCATACAGGGTGATGGTTATATGGAACAAGCAGCCAGAAGAAGTAAACATATGCAATGACAGCATTTAAAAGGCATTTGGAGAGGTATTTGGAAGGAAAGGTACAGGGATGCTGGCTTAATGCAGACAAATGGGTGTAAAATAGATAGGCAACGCAGTCGGCATGGACGAGTTTGAACGAAAGGGTGGTTTCAATATTGCACACACTATGGCTCTCAATGACTCAAAGGGAGTCCTGGCAGAATCATTACACAGTAAAAGCATATTGCTAGCAGCTAGTTTCAGTCTACTATTTAGAATACATTTTTCCATTCCTCGGTAGATTTTTGTCAGACTTGCCACACATTATCAATACATGACTATGCAGTATGAACTATAGTCTTCTGCTGGAGTAATGCCTAGCCACTATTAGAACATAATTAATAGAAATATACCCCCAATATATCAAAGTAACAAAATAATAATTAAGAAAAATGAAAAAGATTATTTAAGTTAGATGATAGGATGACATAAAATTAATAAATATCACACAACTATTTTATGTAAATTATGGTTTAGAGTGAGAAATCTGTGTAATTCTACAACTTTGCATTCATCTTCCAATTCTCTAATTCGATCTTGCTGGGTATTTATCTCCCAGTCCATCATCTAATCATGTAACATACAACTCACCCTACTTACTATTAAATAGTGCATTTATTTCATGATGTAAAGCAATTATGTCATAGATATGGCACCCCAGTAGGACACTATCACCATCTTTAATATACACTGTAGTATATTAAACATAGTATATGCGGCAGAAATACTGTATGAAAGTAGGGGCTTAAACATAATTATGGAGGTCTGGGTTGCTAAAGAGACTTTTGAAATTACATTAAAAAAAGGCATGGTGGCAGATAAGCAGGAGATAACTATAAAAACATTTCATTATTCTCCAGAAATATACTTTTCAAATTGCAATAAAGAATCCAAATGAACAGCAATCCATTTATGACTAATCTCTAAACTAAACTAAACTAAAAATTCTGAATGCTAAGTGTATTATAAAATTTTTAAAAAGGATTGTAAAATGTTGAGTAGTAGTAAGCCTGATGATAGGACGAATTTGAGAAATCAGTACAGGATTCCAGAAATGTTTCAGTCTCTATTTGGAATGAAATCACTGATTAGTCTTCGTACACCTTTGGGGAAGAGCGTTTCAAAGATTTGCCACTCTGAGTAAAGAATTTGTTCCTCATTTCAGCCCACCTTAATGGCCATTCCACAATAGCCCACCCTTTACTTTCAGAGAGTGAGCCCCAGTTCTGGACATCTCTGCCATTATATCCCCCATTTTATCCTGTTCAACTCTTCAAAATAAAGTTTATATTTATTTTAAAATCTATAATATTAATTAAGTAAAGTGCAATTTTGTTCACTTCACTTACTCTTCAAGGGTGACATGAAGAAGAAATGCGCAAGTAAGACGACTTCTGAAATCATACCAGAGATATCTGCAGCATTAGCTAAAAGAAATCACTGCTGCAGTAAAACCAGAATATATCCTCCCAATTAAATTTCTTTCTTATTTTATTGTTATATTCTTGATTACATCCTTCTTTGATAAATTGGTCACGTAATATACTTGGTCACAACATTATTCCACCATGCAAAATTCAATGGTTATCAAGCTAACATAAAACATTTATATTGTCACACTCATTAGTTTGAATTAATTTTCAGTCATTTTGATTTAAGCAACTCGACATAAAAAGTAATAGAGACCATTATTTAAACGTAATTTGAATTTGATTTCTTCATTTATTACTCTGCAAAGTTCCATCACCAAACTGAAGTCAAATAGAACTTATCTGCAGCAAATAGACTTTGTTGCCTGAATGAGATATTTCACTTAAAACAGTCCTACCTGAATAGCAGAATAATATATGGCATATTACAATGTATGGCATCTATATACTAACACTCTTGTTTGTTTGTTTGGTCGTTCCTGAACTACACCCAAAACGGTACACGATAACGCAACAATTTTAGGCCCACCTTACTCACGGTTGTCCGTTTGGTGCAAATGGAAGAAGTTTCATTGAAATCTGTTATATTTTTAAAGTTATTCACATTTTAAAGTGTAAATCTATCTCCTAGGGAGGGAGGGGGGAGGAGGAGGGAGGATTAGGTGGGTTGAGGGGGGAGAGACGAAGGGGGAGGGGGAGGGGAGGGAGGGGGAGGGAGGGAAGGAAGGGAGGGAGGGGGAGGAGGGACGGGGGAGAGGGGGGAGGGAGGGAGGGGGAGGGGGAGAGTGGGGAAGGAGAGGATGCTGCACCAATGCAGGAGAGGTTTGGGCCCAACGGGTCCACTTAGTCTAGTTACAACTAACATTGTCTATCTAGGGTGGGCACACAATAAAAGCCATAATTGTGCACCATAAAATAATTAAAAAGCTTAACATATGCTTACATATTTAATACCAGTAATTTGTCGCAGTATTGACATCATTAATGTAGCATATAGATTTTGTACAGAATAAAAACGAAAGATTATTTTTGACGGACCTTATGATAGGAAACACACACATCTCCACAGCAGGAAAGTCTTCAGTGGTCTGTTTATCATTTGCAACAAATTCTGCAGCTACAACAATCATGAAATATTAGACGTGTCCAAATCTGCAGTATTCCTAAGCAGTACAAACAATGGATCTACGATCTTCGCAGATGCATTAAGGATACCAAGAGGGAATTCCAGACCAAGCTGAAGTCCCAAGGCAATGAGAAGGATACCAGTAGATCATGGCAAGGCTTGTATGCAATAATGGGCAACAAAGCAAATGCAGGCAACGATGGATCCCTCCCCGATGAATGTATCCCTGGTGTGAACATTGACCTCTAACTTCAGATAGTTCCTCTGTCCCTCTCTTTCCCTTCCCCCTTCCCAGTTCTCCCACGAGTCTTCCTGTCTCCTACTACATTCTATCTTTGTCCCGCTCCCTCCCCTGACATCAGTCTGAAGAAGGGTCTCGACCCGAAACGTCACCCATTCCTTCTCTCCCGCGATGCTGCCTGACCCCCATAAAGAGGAAAAAGGTATATTATGATTACTTAGGAGCTCATCGGTTATAGGAGCAGAATTAAACCATTCGGCCTAGCAAGTCTACTCTGCCATTCAATCATGGCTGATCTATCTCTACCTCCTAACCCCATTCTCCTGCCTTCTCCCCATAACCTCTGACACCCTGACACCTGTACTAATCAAGAATCTATCTATCTCTGCCTTAAATATATCCACTGACTTGGGCCCCACAGCCTTCTGTGGCAAAGAATTCCACAGATTCACCACTCTCTGACTAAAGAAATTTCTCCTCATCTCCTTCCTAAAAGAACGTCCTTTAATTCTGAGGCTATGACCTCTAGACCTAGATTTTCCCACTAGTGGAAACATAGTTTCTTCTGGGTATGCACTTGATCCCAGCGGCCTATACCTGTCCCATGTGTTTTTTTTATTATTGACCAATGCCTCCATTTCCCTCGTCAGCTAAGTTTCCTTACATTTGCCTGCCTTGCCCTTCACTCGAACAGGGACGTACTGTTTCTACCGATTCTCCTTACTACCAATTCGACTTAGAGTCATAGAGTGATACAGTGTGGAAACAGGCCCTTTGGCCAAACTTGACCCAGCTACATTAGTCCCACCTGCCTGCGCTTGGTCCATATCCCTCCAAACTTGTCCTATCCATGTACCTGTCTGTTTCTTAAACGTTGGGATAGTCCCAGTCGCAATTACCTCCTCAGGCAGCTTGTTCTATACACCCACCACCCTTTGTGTGAAAAAGTTACCCCTCAGATTAACTTTTTGAGTACTCTGCACCAGCACTCTCAAGTCCCATTTGTGCCTCCTATTTCTGAAATATCTTCCCATTTAGAAAATAGTCAACGCCTTTATTCCTACTACCAAAATGCATGACTCCACACTTCGCTATGCTGTATTTCATCTGCCACTTCTTAGCCCATTCTCCCACCCTGTCCAGGTCCTTCTGCAGAGTTCCTGCTTTCTCTACACTACCTGCCCCTCTATCTATCTTCGTATCATCTGCAAACTTGGCCACAGCACCTTTAATCCCCTTCATCCAAATCATTGATGTACTTTGTGAAGAGTAGCAGCTCCAGCATCGATCCCTGTGGAACACCACAAGTCACAGACAGCCAATCAGAAAAAGCACCCTTTAATCCCACTCTTTGCCTTCTGCCATTCAGCCAACCTGCTATCCATGCTGGTATGTGCCCTTTGATACAATGGGCTCTTTTCTTCTTTCGCAGTCTCACATGCGGTGCCTTATCAAAGGCCTTCTGAAAATCAAGGTATACAATATCCACTGATCCTCCTTCCTCAAAGAATTCCAACATGTACACCATGCATGGGCGGCATGGTGGCGGAGGGGTAGAGTTGCTACCTTACAACGCTTACAGTGCCAGAGATCCGGGTTCGATTCCAACTATGGGTCCTGTCTATACGGAGTTTCTACATTCTCCCCGTGACCTGCATGGGTTTTCTCCAAGATCTTCAGTTTCCTCCCACACTCCAAAGACGTGCAGGTATGTAGGTTAATTGTCACTTCTCCAGCTCATTATCACTTCTCCAGAATCATTTTCCAGTGGTCGAATGTCCACTCTTGCCTCTTTCTTAATCTGTATATATCTTACTCTTACTCTTAAAATAGAGCTGCCACTGTTCTATAATCTGATTTTTACATCAGATCAAATTCCGACTCATGTAGGGTTAGTCTTAAAAAATATAAACTTCTACAGGTGTACAGTCGAGATCATATTGATTCGTTGCAACGCGGCCTGGGTCGGCATCTCAAGAAAACAAAGAAGATTGCAAAAAGTGGTGAACACCGCCCAGTTGATCACTGGTACTGACCTCCCACCATTGAGGGGATGTACAAGAGTCGTTGCCTCAAAAAGGCAGCCAGCATCATTAGAGACCCACACCACCCTGGCCAGGCTGTGATTTCATTTGTGCCATTGAGAAGAAGGTATTGGAGACTGAAAACTGTAACGTCCAGGTTCAGGAACAGTTTCTTCCCTACAAACACTACAACCTCCAAATAGACCAAACTATCTAGACTTGGGGATATTAATTTTGACTTTGAACTATTATTGTCTATTTTTTAAATTATTTTTTTATATATACTGGGTTTTTTGCTGCTTATTATGGGTATTACAGAGTACTATGTTTACAGATCTGTTATGCTGCTGCAAGTAAGAATTTCATTGTTCCGTTTCAAGACACAAGACAATAAAACACTCTTCACTCTTGAATGATATTTTCAGACTGGTGCATCTCCTGGTGGTGAATCTGCAGAATGGCAGAGTTGTTGGACGCTTAATCTTTATGCTTATGAACTCTTGTTTTAGCTCTGAAAGAAATTATACAGGACCCACAAGGAGGGGAGAGACTAATTAATTAATTTCAAACGATATCTTTCTGATATGCATGAAAGTAAACGTTAATGGAATAATATAGCAAACTAAATTAAACTAAATAATAATTTAGTCTACAGGCAGGGAAGAGAAGTGAAAATCCCAGTGGTTGATCAGAGTATGTATTAGCTAATATTTATAAAGATCTAAGACCCAATGAAAAGTGGAGATTTGATAATGAGCAGAAGGCTGGGTCATAAACTGTAAGTCAGAGTCAAGACATGTAATACAGTTGCAGAATTAGGGTGTCAGAGATAGTGGAGAAATGCATAGAATTTACACATAAATAACTGTTCCCGACTGGTTGGAAATCTTAATTCAAACTTCACTCATATCCATCTTCCTTCCCTTTGCATCTCAGAAGGCTTTATGTTCCTTCCTTATATTTCCTTAAATTTATTTTTCCAAAGGCATTCCACAAATTATAACGGCAGCTTCAAGGGGCAATAAAATTCGATGGTAATTATGGGAGAATAGCAGTATATGTAATGAATGCTTTTTCAAATAAGGAGAGATTGTTTACTTCAGAACATCCCATGGATATATTCCGGATCCATTCCTCTTAGTTTTCATAAATGACCTCCACTCGTGTGGAGGGAAGCATTTCAAAATATCCAGATGTTTTATAAATCTGCAATACTGAACATGATTATGATAATTGTACAGCAGGCTGATGTGACAGGGTGCGGAGAGGTGAATGTATGGTAGCTGGATATCAATGTGGAAAAATATGATGTGCTGCAGAGGTCTAGAAATTTGTAGAGGTAGCACTTTTTCCACACTATGTGCTTATACATTTATAATTTCTGGGGGAGAACATTACGCTGATGGTTGCCATGCTGAAAGATGACATTCCAGAAATGGCAGGAATCTCACTCAATGGTACAAACCTTTGAACTATGGTTCCTCAGGCCTTACCGCTCCATGAAGTTGTGCAGCATAGAAACATGCCTTTTAGACCACTGCATCTATTCTGACCATCATGCCTATCTAGTCCTACTTACCTGTATTAGTTCCATATTTCTTTACACTTGCTCATTCAAGTACCTCACGAAACCTCTTAAATTTTCTTATTGTTTTATCAGAGGCTGATGATGGAAGGTTGTTTCTCAGACAGGAGGCCTGCAACTAGTGATGTGCTTTAGGGATTGGTGCTGGGCCTGTTGATGTTTATGACTCACTGGACCAAGTGGACCCTTTGGGCCCAAACCTCTCCTGCATTGATGCAGCACCATCTCCTCCCCCCTCTCCCCTGCCCCCTCCCTCCAGCTCCCCTCCCCCCTCCCTCCCTCCCTCTTCTCCCCCTCCCCCTCCCTCCCCCCCACTCCATCCCCCTCAACATCGCTTATCCCCCCTCCCCTCCCCTCCCTTTTCCCTCTCCACTCCCCCTCCCCCTTCCCCTCCCCCTCACTCCATCCCCCTCAACCCCCCTTATCCCTCCTCCCCCTCCCTCCACTCCCCCTCCCCCTTTCCCTCCCCCCCACTCCATCCCCATCAATCCCCTTTATACTCCCTCCTCCTCCTCCCTCTCTCCCCCTCCCTCCCTCCCCCCTCCCTCCCTAGGAGATGGATTTAAACTTTGAAATGTGAATAACTTTAAAAATATAACACCGATTTCAATGAAACTTCTTCCATTAACACCAAAGGGACAACGACGAGTAAGGTGGGCCTAAAATTGCCGCGCTATCGTGTACCATTTTGGCTGTAGTTCAGGAACAAACTAACAAACAAACAAACGAGTATTAGTATATAGATATCAAAGATTTGGATAAGAATGTAGAAGCCATGATTAATAAATTTGCAGATGACAGTAAAGTGCATGGTATCATACATCGTGAAATTGGTTATTAAAAATTACAGCAGGATCTTGATCTGCTGGGCAAGTGGCATGGCTAATAGTGTTTAATGCAGATAATAATAATAATAATAATAATAATACATTTTATTTATATAGCGCTTTTCATATACTCAAAGACGCTTTACAGAGATTTTGAGAACATAGGGAAATTAATAAATAGATAAATAAGTAAATAAATAAATGAACAGAGAAAGGAGACAGTAGGTGAGGTGACCTTCAGTGGTTGAAGGCAGTACTGAACAGGTGAGACTTCAGCGATGTTTTGAATGTGGTGAGTGTGGGGGAGTCTCTAACTAAAAAGGCAATACGGGGAGAAAAGATGAGGTACGAGGGTAAACTAGCCAATAATATAAAGGAGGATAGCAAAAGTTTTTTTAGGTACGTGAAGAGGAAAAAAATAGTCAAGGCAAATGTGGGTCCCTTGAAGACAGAAGCAGGGGAATTTATTATGGGGAACAAAGAAATGGCAGACGAGTTAAACCGTTACTTTGGATCTGTCTTCACTGAGGAAGATACACACAATCTCCCAAATGTTCTAGGGGCCGGAGAACCTAGGGTGATGGAGGAACTGAAGGAAATCCACATTAGGCAGGAAATGGTTTTGGGTAGACTGATGGGACTGAAGGCTGATAAATCCCCAGGGCCTGATGGTCTGCATCCCAGAGTACTTAAGGAGGTGGCTCTAGAAATAGTGGAAGCATTGGAGATCATTTTTCAATGTTCTATAGATTCAGGATCAGTTCCTGTGGATTGGAGGATAGCAAATGTTATCCCACTTTTTAAGAAAGGAGGGAGAGAGAAAACGGGTAATTATAGACCAGTTAGTCTGACATCAGTGGTGGGGAAGATGCTGGAGTCAATTATAAAAGACGAAATTGCTGAGCATTTGGATAGCAGTAACGGGATCATTCCGAGTCAGCATGGATTTACGAAGGGGAAATCATGCTTGACAAATCTACTGGAATTTTTTGAGGATGTAACTAGGAAAATTGACAAGGGAGAGTCAGTGGATGTGGTGTACCTCGACTTTCAGAAAGCCTTCGACAAGGTCCCACATAGGAGATTAGTGGGCAAAATTAGGGCACATGGTATTGGGGGTAGGGTACTGACATGGATAGAAAATTGGTTGACAGACAGAAAGCAAAGAGTGGGGATAAATGGGTCCCTTTCGGAATGGCAGGCAGTGACCAGTGGGGTACCGCAAGGTTCGGTGCTGGGACCCCAGCTATTTACGATATACATTAATGACTTAGACGAAGGGATTAAAAGTACCATTAGCAAATTTGCAGATGATACTAAGTTGGGGGGTAGTGTGAATTGTGAGGAAGATGCAATAAGGCTGCAGGGTGACTTGGACAGGTTGTGTGAGTGGGCGGATACATGGCAGATGCAGTTTAATGTAGATAAGTGTGAGGTTATTCACTTTGGAAGTAAGAATAGAAAGGCAGATTATTATCTGAATGGTGTCAAGTTAGGAGGAGGGGGAGTTCAACGAGATCTGGGTGTCCTAGTGCATCAGTCAATGAAAGGAAGCATGCAGGTTCAGCAGGCAGTGAAGAAAGCCAATGGAATGTTGGCCTTCGTAACAAGAGGGGTTGAGTATAGGAGCAAAGAGGTCCTTCTACAGTTGTACCGGGCCCTGGTGAGACCGCACCTGGAGTACTGTGTGCAGTTTTGGTCTCCAAATTTGAGGAAGGATGTTCTTGCTATGGAGGGCGTGCAGCGTAGGTTCACTAGGTTAATTCCCGGAATGGCGGGACTGTCGTATGTTGAAAGGCTGGAGCGATTGGGCTTGTATACACTGGAATTTAGAAGGATGAGGGGGGATCTTATTGAAACATATAAGATAATTAGGGGATTGGACACATTAGAGGCAGATAACATGTTCCCAATGTTGGGGGAGTCCAGAACATGGGGCCACAGTTTGAGAATAAGGGGTAGGCCATTTAGAACGGAGATGAGGAAGAACTTTTTCAGTCAGAGAGTGGTGAAGGTGTGGAATTCTCTGCCTCAGAGGGCAGTGGAGGCCAGTTCGTTGGATGCTTTCAAGAGAGAGCTGGATAGAGCTCTTAAGGATAGCGGAGTGAGGGGGTATGGGGAGAAGGCAGGAACGGGGTACTGATTGAGAGTGATCAGCCATGATCGCATTGAATGGCGGTGCTGGCTCGAAGGGCTGAATGGCCTACTCCTGCACCTATTGTCTATTGTCTATTGTCTATTGTCTATTGTCTAACGGTTTGGGGTAGTGAGTTCCATAGGGTGGGAGCAGCGATGGAGAAAGCCCTGTCCCCCCAGGATCTGAGTTTAGTCCGGATGTGGGGGGATAGGAGATTGGCAGCGGCAGAGCGGAGGGTGCAGGTGGGAGTGTGCCTGTGGAGGAGGTCGGTCAGGTAGGATGGGGCCAGGTTATGGAGGGCTTTGTAGGTTATGAGGAGGATTTTGTACTGGATTCTCTGGGGGATGGGGAGCCAGTGGAGTTTATAAAGGACGGGGGTGATATGGTCACGGATCGAGGTGTGTGTGAGTAGACGGGCAGCGGAGTTTTGAATGTAGTGTGAAGTGGTGCATTTTGGGAGGTCAAACAAGGGCTGGATCTTCACAGTAAATGGCAGGGGACTGGGGAGTGTTGCAGAGCAGAGGATCAAGGAGTACAGGTACATAGTGGTGTCACAGATAAATAATGCTTTTGGTACATTGGCCTTTACCAGTCGGGGTATTGAGTATAGAAGTTGGGACATTATGTTACAGCTCTACAGACATTGGTGAGACAGCTTTTGTAGTATTGAGTTCAGCTTTGGTCAGCCTGCTATAGGAAGGACGTCATTAAGCTGGAAAGACTGCAGAGAAGATTCACGAGGATGTTGCCAGGACTCGAGGGCCTGAGCTATGACGAGAGGTTGGGAAGGCTCGGATATGATTAATTTGAGCACAGGATGCTAATGTCTGATTTTTTAGAGGTGTATAAAATCATGAGGGAAATAGATAGGATGGATGCACAGAATCCTCTGTCTCACCTTGTGTATTCTGCTATCTAACAATTTGATCAAGCAGCTAGAATGACTGTATTTGACTGCACTTAGTTGCGCTTTGAGTGACCTACCGCATGCAGTTTATGCATGTACTCTGCTTTCTACAATGCAGGAAGTGTCATATCTTGAGCTAGTGGTCTAAAAAAATCAGATTGTGTGTTTTCATCTTCACTCTCTTGTTACTAAATAATTGTCTGATCAGATTTAATTTCAGGTATTATACTTAACTCCCTGAAAGTGGTAAAGAAGGGATATGGTATACTTGCTTTCATAGGTCGGGGTATTGAATACAAGAGTCAGGAAGTCATAATGCAACTTTACAGGACTTTGGTAAGGCCACATTTGGAGTATTCTGTGCAGTTCAGGTCGTGCCATTGCAGGAAGGATGTGGAGGCTTTAGAGAAGGTGCAGCTAAGGTTTACCAGAACAATGCCTGGATTAGGGGGTGTTAATTACAGGGAGAAGTTGGGCAGACTTGGATTGTTTTCTCTGGAACACCGGAGGTTGCGGGGAGATATGATAGAAGTATATAAAATGATGAGAGGCATAAATAGGGTATGCCTATCATCTGATACTGTATTGTTGATCTTGTATTTTGAGACTGTGACTACTTATTCTAAAAGCTCAGAGAATCAACTCCTTATCTACTACATCAGGTCCAAATAGGATTTTATATTCTTCAATGAGATCTCTTCCTTAGCCTTTCAGTAATTCTCGTACAAGGTCATCCAGGATCTACCAAAGTTGATGAATTCACATTTTTGCACATGACTTTCCATCTACCATGTTGTTGCCCTTTCACAAATACCATGTATATGCCCTTGATGCTATTGGCTCAGTTCTATTATT
Organism: Rhinoraja longicauda; assembly: GCF_053455715.1. NCBI lineage: Eukaryota > Metazoa > Chordata > Chondrichthyes > Rajiformes > Arhynchobatidae > Rhinoraja > Rhinoraja longicauda. Next base: position 16,351,586 of record NC_135954.1, read on the forward strand.
ATTTTCCAGGTGCTCTGTCTACAATTCCTTAATATTTTTCTAAAATCAATGGATTTAAAAAAAAAATGGCAATCGATTAATCAATGTTTTCCATAGCCACTTGGCTCTTCTTGCGTTTGAGGCAGCAGAAATTATGTAACGCCCTCCAGGCGCTGTAGCCAGTGCAATGTGCTGTTGTCGAGGGCCGTGAGGTCTACCACTCCACGTTTCAGGTCGATCAAATCCCGAACAAACAGACTTAAAAACAGTTTTTACCCCAGGGCCATACGAGAACTGAACACTACCTTTGCACTAGGCAACACTGTTAAAAAATCTTGTACTTAATATAATTGTATTTAATTGTATTTATGTATTTATTTGTTTTTGCATTTATTGCATATATGTTTGTACGCACCGTCAGGATTGGCTATTTTTTAATTTCGTTGTACTCGTTGCAATGACAATAAATGAATATTATTATTATTATTATTATTAGGAGGACGGAGGACAGTGCAGTTGAAAATGACGTGCTGCGCTGTTTGCTGGTCTGCTCCACACACGCAGGCTGCTGATGAACGCAAACCCCAATGATGCATGTTGGCATTGAACCCCATTGAACGCAAACCCCAATGATGCATGTTGGCTGGTTCATGGCGACCCACTCTTTGCGGGGCATGTCCGAGCTGGGTGGGGCTGTGGTGTTCGGTACAACAGTGAATTGAGGAGGTCGCGATGTCTGTTCCCAGCTGGTTCTCCATGCTCCTAGTGTGTTGAAACCGGAGCCACAGAGGGTCACTGCATGACGGGAGAAAGGGTGACGAGATGACAGGCGTTGATGTCCCAGTTGCTGTGAATCCTGGGCGAGATGGTGCAAAGGATGTTTGGCGTCCGATGGGGCCTTGCACACCAGCCTATGAGTGAAGAACTCTCTGTGAAGCTTGGTGGGTGTGATACCTCCGAGCACCGACAGAAAATCCGTCGGAGTAAGGTGTAGGCAGCCAGTGATGATCCACATGGTGTCGTTGAGGGTGACGTCTAGCTTGCTAGTATGAGCGCTGCGGCACCATGCTGGAGCGGCGTACTCAGCGGCGCTGTACACGAGTGCAAGAGCACTGGTTCGAAGAGTAGCTGTCCTGGCACCCCATGACGATCCGGCCAAGTAACGCAGGAGGTTGTTCCATGCCAAGACTTTAGCACGGAGAGCTTCAAGGTGTTACTTGTAGGTCAGCTGCCGATCTAGTTTCACCACGAGATATGTAGGAAATGGGTTGTAGGGTAGCGGTGACCCATTGAGGGTGCCGGTTAGCTGGCGTTGAGCTTCCTTGTTGTTCAGGTGAAAGGCCGTTGTGGTGGTTTTTGCCACACTCAGTTTTAGTCTCCAGGTCTTCAGGTAGCCTGCGACAAGTTCCATATCCGCCGAGAGCACATCCTCAACATTTGACCAACTCTTGTCGAAGTGCAGTAGGGCCAAGTCATCTGCGTATCCATACTGGCGCGAGGTCGTGTGTGGCAGATCGCTGATATAGAGGTTGAAGAGCATGGGGGCTAGTACCGAGCCTTGGGGGACTCTGTTTCTTAGCCGTCGCAGTCGGCTAGATTGTCCGTTGCTGGTCTTGAGTACAAAACTGCGCTTGGCAAGGATGTTGGCAAGGAACCGCACAAAATGACAGTCAGGGATGGTGCAGAGGAGCTTCAAGATCAGCCCCTGGTGCCACACAGTATCATAAGCGGCGGTGAGGTGCACCAGTGTGATGCCTGCCTTGTGACACTTTTCGAAACTGTCTTCGATGTCATTGGTCAGCTTGACTATTTGGTGGGTGGTGCAGAGTCCACGCCGAAATCCGGCTTGTTCAGCGGGTAGTTGAGGGTCAACGAATGGATCGAGCCGGGCCAGGAGAAGCCGTTCGAGGAGCTTGTATGGGACAGACGAGTGAGATGGGCCGATAGTTCCTTGGGTCGTCCGCAGGCTTGTTTGGTTTTGGTAGCGCAATGACGGTGGCTTTCCGCCAGATCTTCAGAAATGGACTGACCAATGAGGCAAGAGGAGTAAAACTCACGGAGCCAGACCAGGCATTTAGGCCCGCAGTGTTTCAGGAATTCTGGGGGGATGTTATCAGGACCCTGAGCTTTTCCACATTTCAGTTGAGAGATGACAGAAGAAAGTTCTGCAGTGGAAAAGGGTGCTGACAGGTGCCCATCAGCACCTGGAGCTTTCCAAAGATTAGTGGATTCCTGTTTGGCAGAACGAGTATGGTTCTTGTCCGCGTCTTTGGAGTGGCCATTGGCCAGGAACTGGTGGGCGATGGAGTTGGCCGTGACAGGGCAATGCTTTGGGCGGGTACTTCGACCGGTGAGGTGATTGAAGGTCTTCCACGCCACCCTACTGGAGTATGTACTGGCGGGGCTCATGTTGTCGACCTCTTCGTGGTGAGACCTGTCAACTGACCCCAGTCAGGCGAACGACAACAAACAGAGACAGTAGAAGCAGAAAAAACAGCTTGCAGCCCAAATGCAACCTCAGTCGCTGCAGCTTGGCGCCAACCCGGAGCATGTGCCCTCCTTAGGGCGGGGACCTACGGATGTCGAACCGGACGGTATCACCCTGCTGCAGCTGAATGCGGAAGGCCTCACCAAGGCGAAGACCACCATCATTGAACATCTGCTAAAGACCCACAAAGTCACTGCAATCCTGCTCCGAGACTCACAAAAGTGACAGCTCCCACCTGAAGATCCCTGGTTATACCCTGGCCGCCTACACCGAGACCGACACCAATGGGATTGCCACTTTTGTAAGGAACACAGCAAAATGGAAAGCGATCGCAGCGTCCCCTCCTGACTCCGGCGTGGAATGGGCGGCAACGCAAGTCGCAGGTGTCACTGTTATCAATGTATACAAGCCACCTTCTATCAGGCTTCACAAAGACTCCATCCCCGCCTTTGGTTCGCCCTGCATGTATGCTGGAGACTCCTGTACGACCCAAAACAACCGTACAGCTTCCGCTCTGGCAGGTGGAACACCACTACCAACCCTGATTTGGCTTTTGCAAACCTGAATGGACCATCCCCACACCGTACCACCCTGGATCACTTCCCGAAAGCATAACATCATCCATCTCCGATTATCCCGGACAACCCCATTGAGCCGGTCCCAACCAAATTTGCGAGGGGGTGGAATTTTCGCAAGGCCAGGTGGGACCAGTTCACAAGTCTGGTGGACCTCTGGATCGATAGCCTTCCCACCTCCATCAACCCGCACAATGCCTTCTCAGCCCTCTGCAAACTCCTCATCAGGGCAGCAAAGAGTTCCATTCCTCGCAGCTATCATTGCCGGTGCATCCCCACATGGGACGGAGAGCGTGACGCATGCTACGACGCATTCCTGTACGCTGAACCTGGCGAAGAGGCTGCCTCCAAGGTTGCGGAACTGACAAACTGCCTTGTCAAGAAGTGCAGAGAGCGGTGGGAAGAGACAGTCCAAGGAATCGACTTCACACACCCCAGTAGGGTGGCGTGGAAGACCTTCAATCACCTTACCGGTCGAAGTACCCGGCCAAAGCATTGCCCTGCCACGGCCAACTCCATCGCCCACCAGTTCCTGGCCAATGGCCACTTCAAAGACACGGACAAGAACCATACTCGTTCTGTCAAACAGGAATCCACTAATCTTTGCAAAGATTAGTGATGCCACTTGCTTCAATGTCCTGGATGAATCCATCAATTATTTCTCTCCTATTAATTTCTCATTACAGAACTATATTTATTCCAGTATCTGTTCCTGAAAGCAAGGAGCCAGTACCACCATGGGTTTCATGCAAAAATGACTTCCCCTTTTTAAATTGTAGGTAGCGTTGCCTGGTTGTCTTGGACTTAATGATAAGCTTTCCACACGAACTTTCTTGACAAACAGCCATGGAATAAATAGGTTTTACATTGTGCTTGTTTTAAAGTCCTATAGAATTTACCCCCCTAACTCCGTAAGGTTTGGCAAACTAATTAGCCTGGGAATATTCTGTTCAATACTGGGAATCATATTTTAAGAAAGTCATGAAGGCCTCAGACAGGGTGCAGAAAAGACTAAAGATAACTCTGGCAATGAGATATATCAATTACATGGATAGAATCGAGAAGCTGAGGTTGTTTGTGCAACAGAACTAGATGGGCATGTTGGTCAGTGTGGGCAGGTTGGGCCAAAGGGCCTGTTTCCAAGCTGCATGAATCTATGACGAAGATTTATTCATATTGTACGTTAGCTTTCACCTGAATCCTATCTATTCAAAATATGGGTACCATTTTATCTGAGGAGACACTGAAAAACTGGGAACATTCATTATTTTTGTGACATTTGTGATGAGAGAAATAAAGTTAATATTTCAGATCAACCTATGGTCAGAATAGTCTGATATCTCAACTCTCATCTCCTCACATCTGCCTGACTTGCTGAGCTTTGCCAGCATTTTGCTTTACCATTTCATATATGAAACCATGAAAACTTGGTTTGGTTCTTGAGATAGCTTTTATTTATTCTTTGGCTTGATGCAAAAAGTCAATTGCACAGACCGCATACTCATTTTTTACAAGTTTGAAATTTTTATTGCACTTGGCATCAGTATAATACTCTTCACGTTACTGTGAATAACATTAAATTAAGAAACCATATCGAAAAAATATTTTTCTGAGCAAATGAATGAATATATTACATCTGTAAATTGTGCAGTGCATTTTCAGTGAGTTTCAAGTGCTAGTGTAAGAGGAACAAATCATTTTCATTAGTTTTAAAGATAGTATTTCCTGCTCTTTTATCAAAAATATATATTTTCTATTTAGTTTTTGGAAAACGTTAGCTACTTATATTAATTATTCTATGATAGGATGTGGTGGGTGTGGTTGGTAAGACAAGGATTTATTGTCCATTTTTAACTCGCCATGTGAAAAGGTTGTGAGCTATTTTCTTGAGCCATCACATGCCTTCCCATGACAATACTTGCTCATTATTGTTGGACAGGGAATTTCAGGGTTTAAATCCAGTGACGGTAAGGGTAACACAATAAAATGTTATCAAAGAGAAATTTGTGTTCCCATGCATATGCTGTCCTTGTACTTCTTGGTAACTGCTCTGCATTTTGTGGATGCTACACACTGAAGCCATGTTGTGTTAGTGTTGGAGGGAGTGAATGGAGTGCCAATTGTTGCTTATTCCTGAATGATGGTGATCTCCGAAGTTAAATACAGAAGTTGAGATGCTTTCTTAGTTTTTTCATTTGAATGTATAAAAATGTCCAAAAGCATTATGCGGTTAGGTAGACCCTCCCTTATTTCAATTCTCATCACTGACGGTTTCCTCTGCCTCTAACCACAAGCCGGAAAGAGTTATGTGCAAAGGATATCTTGTGCAAACCTGATAGCTAAAGTAAAGCTTAGCCACAAAAGCAGAAATTAATGGGACATATCCCCTAGATGAAAACTAATAATAGACACATTAGTAAGAAACTCAGCTGAAGAAACTCAGTGCTAGGCACATTTTTTCTTTAAAAAGAAGTGTTGCAACAGCAATTCCTACCCTTGCTCAACATTATTTATCATAAGTGTACATTATTCAACTATTTCTTTTGTGGACTGAACACCGTGCTTCATTTATCTATAATTTTTTTTGTTAATGCTTGGGATAATCTGTCATTAACAAATTTTATTTTATGCAAAAATTGCCTTCGAGTTTTTTTTCACGGAGTAAATGGAACAAATCTGAATCCTAGCTGGGGGAATGTGATCTTCACAAATAATATCGCTAACACAAAATGCATCATATTTTCAATACTTTACAAATGACGTTATTAATAAGGGAATTATTTGTGTTTTACCTTCAGCAGTTTGACGAACAGCTCTCCTAGGGTCCTTCAGTTTCATTTGAAGATACATGGCAGTATAACTGGATGCCATTCTAATATAAAATATATTTTCTCCTTTTCTAGCTAGGTACATTCAGTGTTATCTGTTATCGTTATACCAAATATTTTTAGTTTCTTTGAGTAAGACCTACTGCAGAACAGGAAATGGTCCTCTTCTGTCTTATTGGCTGCTCATAATGCCCTCACACAATTGGTTCTTTACACAAAGTAATTATTTTGTAGTTAATAATAGCAATAGAGATTCATTCTTTTGCTTCTATTTTACTAGTAGTCAATGGTTAGCAGGGTTAAGTAAAACTTTAGAAAGTGAAAAACTTGTGCAGATTCCCAAGTGCACTTAGTTATTAATATTTAAAACTAATGAATAATAATAAAATGGAAATGTCAAATTATTGTGGGTAGTGCAAAACTAGAGAAGTAATTTAATCCTTTGGAAACTATGGCATCATGTTCAGAACAAACATTGTGCGCCAAAGGGCCCTGTACAGTTCTATATTTATTCTGAATTACGCAATGGGGAAATTTGAACTGGTTCTTGATTCTCTGAAATCCAGTGATTTTTTAATGCTGGACTTCACTAATATTCATGTAGTCTGCCTGCTAATTGTACTTTCAATGGACTGCTAGCTATTGTAAAGGATTATACTGGGGCTGAGGAGAGTTATTTTAAAAGGAAATCCATTTCTCAAAGGAACTTGCTCTCATAATATTAACATTAGTCTATAAGGTTTCTGGAATCTAGGAATGAGATACAAGTTTCTTGATCTATCTAGCTAAAGAGATGCCAGAGGAAGAACATTTAGTAAATGGGAAATAATGGTAGAGCCAAACAATTATTAGGTTTGAATAAGGACTGCAGAGGCAACATAGGGAAAAGTTGAAGAAAACATTTTACCATTGGAGAATTCACCACTGGAGCCAGCTATCATAACTTTGCAGATGAACAAAATGCTTCAATGGTCAAAGTATGATTGTCTTCTTTCCTTGAGTGCCAAATGATCTGCAAGTGCTCAGATGATACCCTAAGTTGTCCAATTTCATCACGAGGATAAAAATGTTAAAAATGCAGATGCTAGAAATCCTAAACAAAGCATCTCCATTGTTTCTTTTCTCACACCAGATGTGGTCTGAACTGCTGAATATTAACATATAACATATAACATATAACAACTACAGCATGGAAACAGGCCTGTCCGGCCCTACCAGTCCACGCCGACCATTCTCCCTGACCTAGTCTCATCTACCTGCACTCAGACCATAACCCTCCAATCCCCTCCTATCCATATACCTATCCAATTTACTCTTAAATAATAAAATCGAGCCAGCCTCCACCACTTCCACCGGAAGCCCATTCCATACAGCCACAACCCTCTGAGTAAAGAAGTTCCCCCTCATGTTACCCCTAAACCTTTGTCCCTCAATTCTGAAGCTATGTCCCCTTGTTGGAATCTTCCCCACTCTCAAAGGGAAAAGCCTACCCACGTCAACTCTGTCCGTCCCTCTCAAAATTTAAAAAACCTCTATCAAGTCCCCCCTCAACCTTCTACGCTCCAAAGAATAAAGACCCAACCTGTTCAACCTCTCTCTGTAGCCTAAGTGCTGAAACCCAGGCAACATTCTAGTAAATCTCCTCTGCACCCTCTCCATTTTGTCGACATCCTTCCTATAATTTGGTGACCAGAACTGCACACCATACTCCAGACTCGGCCTCACCAATGCCCTGTACAATTTCAACATTACATCCCAACTTCTATACTCGATGCTCTGATTTATAAAGGCAAGCATACCAAACGCCTTCTTCATCACCCTATCCACATGAGATTCCACCTTCAGGGAACAATGCACAGTTATTCCCAGATCCCTCTGTTCCACTGCATTCCTCAATTCCCTACCATTTACCCTGTACGTCCTATTTTGATTTGTCCTACCAAAATGCAGCACCTCACACTTATCAGCATTAAACTCCATCTGCCATCTTTCAGCCCACCCTTCCAAAAGGCCCAAGTCTCTCTGTAGACTTTGAAAATCTACCTCACTATCAACTACTCCACCTATCTTAGTATCATCTGCATATTTACTAATCCAATTTGCCACACCATCATCCAGATCATTAATGTAAATGACAAACAACAGTGGACCCAACACAGATCCTTGGGGCACTCCACTAGACACTGGCCTCCAACCTGACATACAATTGACAACATCCACAGCCTTGCCCTTATCAATTTCCCTGGTAACCTCTTCAAAAAATTCAAGAAGATTAGTCAAACATGACCTTCCAGGCACAAATCCATGTTGACTGTTTCTAATCAGGCCTTGATTATCCAAATAATTATATATATTGTCCCTAAGTATCTTTTCCATTAATTTTCCCACCACAGACGTCAAACAACATTTTCTATTTTTCTTCTATCACGAGGATGCTGAAATGTTCATTGGACACCCTTGATTTCAACTCTACGGCATTAGAATTTAGGGGTACTATTTGAGGTAGCAATTTCCGTTGAGATCACCACGATGGGAGCTTCTTCCATGGTGGGAAATTTGAATATGCAGGTAGACTGGGAAAATCAGGTTGGTACTGGACCCCAAGAAAGGGAGTTTGAGGAGTGCCTCTGAGATGGATTCTTAGAGCAGCTTGTACTGGAGCCTACCAGGGAGAAGGCAATTCTGGATTTAGTGTTGTGCAATGAACCAGATTTGATAAGGGAACTTTGATAAAGGAACCATTTGGAAGTAGTGACCATAATATGATAAGTTTTAATCTACAAATTGGGAGGGAGATGGTAAAATCAGAAGTGTCAGTATTGCAGTTGAACAAAGGGGACTATAGAGGCATGGGAAGGAGCTGGCCAAAGTTGACTGGAAAGGGACCCTAACAGGGATGACGGCAGAACAGCAATGGCAGGAATTTCTGGGAATAATGCAGAAATTCCTGCAGGATCATTTCATTCCAAAGAGGAGGAAAGATTCTAACCGTTAGAGGCAACCGTGGCTGACAAGGGAAGTCAAGGACAGTATAAAACGAAAAGAGAAGACAAATGACATAGCAAAGATGAGTGGGAAGCCAGAGGATTGTGAAATGTTTAAAGAACAACAGAAGGTAACTAAAAAGGCAATGCAGAGAGAAAAGATGAAGTACGAAGGTAAGCTAGCCAAGAATATAAAGGAGGATAGTAAAAGCTTCTTTAGGTATCTGAAAAGGAAGAGATGAGTTAAGACAAATGTGGGTCCCTTGAAGACAGAAACAGGTGAATTTATTATGGGGAACAAGGAAATGGCAGATGAGTTGACAAGGTACTTTGGTTCCGTCTTCAGTAAGGAAGCCACAATCTCCCAGATGTACTATGGGTCAGAGGATCTAGGGTGACGGAGGAGCTGAATGAAATTGAAGCTGAAGGAGGTGGCTCTAGAAATCGTGGACACATTGGTGATCATTTTCCAATGTTCTTTTGATACTGGATCAGTTCCTGTGGATTGGAGGGCAGCTAATATTATCCCACATTTTAAGAAAGGAGGGAGAGAGAAAGCAGGGAATTAGACCAGTTAGCCTGACATCAGTGGTGGGGAAGATGTTGGAATCAATTATTAAAGATGTAATAGCGGCGCATTTGGATAGCAGTAACAGGATCAATCCAAGTCAGCATGGATTTACGAAGGGGAAATCTTGCTTGACTAATCTTCTGGACTTTTTTGAGGATGTATCATGTAAAATGGATAAGGGAGAGCCAGCGGATGCAGTGTATCTGGAATTTCAGAAAGCCTTTGACAAGGTCCCACACAGATTGGTGGGCAAAATTAGAGTACATGGTATTAGGGGTAGGGTATTGACATGGATAGAAAATTGGTTGGCAGACAGGAAACAAAGAGTAGGAATTAACTGTTCCCTTTCAGAATGGCATATGGTGACTAGTGGGGTGCCGCAAGGCTCAGTGCTCGGACTGCAGCTAATCACAATATCTATTTAAATGAAGGAATTAAAAGTAACATTAGCAAATTTGCATATGATACAAAGCTGGGTGGCAGTGTGAACTGTGAAGAGGATGCTATGCGGATGCAGAGTGACTTGGAATAGTTTGGGCAGATGCAAAGGCAGATGCAGTATAATGTGGACAAATGTGTGGTTTTCCACTTCGGTGGCAAGAACAAGGCGGCAGATTATTATCTGAATGGTGTCAGATTAGAAAAGGAGGAAGTGCAACGTGACCTGGGTGTCCTTGTACATCAGTCACTGAAAGTAAGCATGTAGGTACAGCAGGCAGTAAAGAAAGCCAATGGCATGTTGGCCTTCATAATGAGAGGAATTGAGTATCGGAGCAAAGAGGTCCTTCTGCAGTTGTACAGGCCCTGGTGAGACCACACCTGGAGTATTGTGTGCAGTTTTGGTCTCCTAATTTGATGAAGGACATTCTTGCTATTGAGGGAGTGCAGCGTAGGTTCACGAAGTTAATTTCCAGGATGGCGGACTGTCATATGTTGAAAGAATGGAACGACTGGAATTTAGAAGCATGAGAGGGGATCTTATAGAAATATATAAAATTATTAAGGGATTGTACACACTAGATGCAGGAAACATGTTCCCGATGTTGGGGAGTCCAGAACCAGGGGCCTAAGGGGTAGGCCATTTAGAACTGAGATGAGGAAACACTTTTTCACCCAGAGAGTTGTGAATTTGTGGAATTCTCTGCCACAGAAGGCAGTGGATGCCAACTCATTGGATGCATTCAAAAGAGAGTTAGATAGAGTTCTCACGGCTAGCAGAATCAAGGGATATGGAGAGAAGGCAGGAATGGGGTACTGATTGTGGATGATCAGCCATGATCGCATTGTATGACGCTGCTGGCTCGAAGGGCCAAATGACTTCCTCCTGCACCTATTTTCTATGTATCTACGTAAATCGTACATATATGTTTGTGCAAGTTTTAAAATTGTGCATATTTCCATTCTGTAACTGTACTGAAGGTTCAATAATTGAGATATCCATGTGCCTAACTCCTTTCACAAAATCCACTTAAGAAAATTGATCTCTCTCATTCTTGCAAAATATAGACCACTTCTCATACATAGCAGAACTGTTGTTTTTCCATCCTCTATAAAGTTGGTAATCCATTATGGATACATTCATCCATCTACCTGAAAAAATGTCTATTTTCATAATACTTGGTTCATCAAAAAAATAGATTAATTAGCACCACAATATTCTGCATATAGAACCCAATTTATGTGATCATTAATCAAATTCAGTGTCTTACTGTATGGTTCCACCATGCATCTACCGAGTAATTCCAAAAAGGATCTAGACAAATGTAGTGATATCCAATGATATGTTTTATGACACCACCTTTAGGATTTGCATTTGCGTGGGACTGTTATGTGCAAACACAAATTTCCACTACGCCTACGACACCTGCTTCAGTTTGACTTAAAGGACCTTCCCTGAGCTCCACTGCAAACATACCATATGGTTGTTATATTTCCTGACTTATCCTTGGGCCTTGAATTAACTCACACACCATCTATCATCAGAATCACTAGTTCAGTTCCCGACGCACTTCATGCTGATGACCTTTGATTTATTCAAATCCCTCCACCATTAATTATCTGCAGGCGAACCTCATCTGACATCCTTTTCAATCCCTGACCCAACCGTTCTTCTCAGCACAGCCTCCCTTTGAGCAGTTACTCAGTTATGGATTTGGACTAACCTCTTTTGCTTTGTGTGTTATGTACACAAAAGATTGGTCTTAAGACCTGTTCAGTTGCACCTGATGCGTTGAGTCTTGGATGCTATTGAACTTTCAAGTGGTGCATCCATGACCAAAACACAGAAGCCATTTAACACAACTCTTCAAACATTGAGAAAACTCTGGTTCGCCGTTTCAGCTGAAAAAATTTGAAAGCTTTTGTTTTTGATTTTTGAATGTTAAATGATGACAAGACACACAAAAATGTGCAGTTGAATGATTTGGGTCAATTTATCTAATTCACATGTGATTTGTTTAATATGTGGATAAGTGAGTTAAAAAAAATATCACTTGAATATGTAAATTATGGGTTGAATGCCGACTATAAATTAAGTTCACAAATTTGGCTGATTGCTTCCCTACTCAAGATTCTTCAACTTAAAGGATCCCATTGCATTATATAAAAAGAGTAGATGGCACCGTGCCTATATCTATCCCACAATCAACAGAATCAGTGTAACAACAAGGCAAAATTTCAAAAGCATTAACCTAAGAACATATGGATATTGTATACATGGAAGGCCTTTACTTCCTTGAAGGAGTAAGTACTGTAGTCATAAGCTAAAGTTCATGACAAACAAATAAAGGTGATCAATTCCAGTATACAGCCTCCAACTGCTTAAATGAATGAAGTTTTTGAAATGAAGTTGGGGAAAAGGAAAAGTTGGATTCAGTAAAAGAAGAACTGGACAGGCGATGGCAGCAGCAGGAGAGTCATTTGATTCACTGATGTTTTGTCTTATGCTTATAGCACAAAGCTGACTAAATTTTTCCGAGGAACATCAGGAGCCTGATGTTGTGCATAACAAGATCTTGTTAATGTGGTATTCACCATTTTTTTCACATGTTTCTATGAGGGTTAATGCCAGCCATCAATAGCACATTACTTTTTGATACAAGATTTTCATGCTCCCAAATGCCGTTTTGCTGTCTTCAGATTGCCCAAATGAGTATGATGATCAAAAATTGTTTTTGGTGAGTTTAGCATCATATTGTTCTTAACGACAATGGGGTCTCTGTGGGACTAATATATAATAACACTGAAGACTGAAGTGGTATGTTATTTAAAGGATCAAACATATCTAGCTTATAATGCTGTACAAATATCTGTGAAATAAATCTAAAATAGCCTGAACCTAAGAATACAGTGGAATGGTGTCAATGAGGAGGAACTGCAACTTTACACTCTGCATAAAAATAAACTTACCCTGTACTTCCTCTCAACTTAAAGCTATGCACTCTAGTATTTGATATTTCTATCTTGGGAATAAGACTATCTACCCTATCTGTGCCTCTCATCTATATATACTAGAACTCGCGTTTGTTTGTTTGCTTGTTCCTGAACCACAGCCAAATACGGTACACGATAGCGCAACAATTTTAGGCCCACCTTACTCACCGTCGTCCCTTTGGTGCTAATGGAAGAAGTTTCATTGAAATCGGTGTTATATTTTAAAAGTTATTCACATTTTAAAGTTTAAATCTATTTCCTAGGGAGGGAGGGGGAGGGAGCGAGGGGGAGGAAGGAGGATAAGGGGGGTTGAGGGGGGATGGAGTGGGGGAGGGGAATGGGGGAAGGGGAGGGGGAAGGGAAGGGAGAGAGAGGACGGGGGGGGGAGAGGGTGCTGCGCTAATGCAGGAGAGGTTTGGGCCCAACGGGTCCACTTGGTCTAATAATTATATAAACTTTTGTCAGATTCCCAGAGCCTCCAAAAATCTAGAGAAAATAACCCAAGTTTGTCCAATCTTTCTTCAAAGCCAAGTCCCTCCACTCCAGGTACCATTCTGATAAACCACTGCTGCACCATCCCCAAAGCCTCCACATCCTTCCAGGAATGGGTCATTATTATATTGAATTTACTGCACCTAGTAGCACAAAACCTGCAATCACTGGCGTCTTTATCAGGCTGCAAATTGTAGGCTGGGGAATGTCTGCAGCATGGCGAGTCATTCTTTACGCATCATCATGTGGTGGGTAGCAAAATAAATAGCGGAGTGCCATTTCCTCCATATTGTGCCTCAACTTCTGGGAGGCTTTATCTGTCTTTTTACTGTAATACCGTGGGGAATGTTCTTTCAAACAATGTTTCCCAGCAATCAGTGCAAATGTATTGGGGGCAGCTGCGATCTCACCAGTCGGGTCCTGATAGGAATAGCACAGATTCTGCTTTACATCAGGAATTGGTGAGCTAAATGCCATATACCATTATTTATATTATATTTTTGCTGAACTTAGTGATTTTTGTTCCAGGAGATCTGTGGGTGTGTGTGCAGACAATATTTGGGGCACAATATTTGGATGACAATAAAGGTTATTCTGATTCTGATTCTGAAGAGAAGACATATAACACAGCAAAGATGAGTGGGAAGCCAGAGGATTGGGAAACCTTTGAAGAACAACAAGGTAACTAAAAAGGCAATCGGGTGAGAAAAGATGAGTACAAAGGTAAACCAAGAATATAAAGGAGGATAGTAAAAGCTTCTTTAGATTGGTTGAAAGGAAAAGATTAGTTAAGACAAATGTGGGTCCCTTGAAGACAGAAACAGGTGAATTTATTATGGGGAACAAGGAAATGGCAGACAAGTTGAACAGGTACTTTGGTTCCGTCTTCACTAAGGAAGACACAAACTATCTCCCAGGTGTACAAGAGGACAAAGGATCTAGGGCGACGGAGGAACTGAAGGAAATTCACAATAGTCAGGAAATGGTGTGACTGATGGGACTGAAGGCTGATAAATCCCCAGGGCCCGATGGTCTGCATCCCAGGATACTCAAGGAGGTGCCGCCAGAAATCGTGAATGCATTGGTGATTATTTTCCATTGTTCTATAGATTCTGGATTGGAGGGAAGCTAATGTTATCCCACTTTTTAAGAAAGGAGAGAGAGAAAGCAGGGAATTAGACCAGTTGGCCTGACATTAAAGATGTAATAGCATTTGGATAGCAGTAACAGGATCAATCCAAGTCAGCATGGATTTACGAAGGGGAAATCTTGCTTGACTAATCTTCTGGAATTTTTTGAGGATGTAACAAGTAAAATGGATAAGCGAGGGTCAGTGGATGTCGTGTATCTGGAATTTTAAAAAGCCTTTGATAATGCCTCACACAGGAGATTAGTGGGCAAAATTAGAGTACATGGTATTGGGGGTAGGATATTGACATGGATAGAAAATTCATTGGCAGATGGGAAACAAAGAGTAGGAATTAACAGGTCCCTTTCAGAATGGCAGGTAGTGACTAGTGGGGTGCCGCAAGGCTCGGTGCTGGGACCGCAGCTATTTACAATATATATTAATGATTTAGATGAAGGAATTAAAAGTAACATTAGCAAATTTGCAGATGACACAAAGCTGGGTGGCAGTGTGAACTGTGAAGAGGATTCTATGAGGATGCAGGGTGACTTGGATAGGTGGGGTGAGTGGGCAGATGCATGGCATTTGCAGTATAATGTGGATAAATGTGTGGTTATCCACTTTGGTGGCAAGAACAAGGCAGATTATTATCTGAATGGTGTCAGATTAGGAAAAGGGGAAGTGCAATGAGGCCTGGGTGTCCTTGTACATCAGTCACTGAAAGTAAACATGAAGGTACAGCAGGCAGTGAAGAAAGCCAATGGCATGTTGGCCTTCATAACGAGAGGATTTGAGTATAGGAGCAAAGAGGTCCTTCTGCAGTTGTACAGGGCCCTGGTGAGACCACACCTGGAGTATTGTGTGCAGTTTTGGTCTCCTAACTTGAGGAAGGACATTCTTGCTATTGAGGGAGTGCAGCATAGGTTCACAAGGTTAATTCCCGGGATGGCGGGACTGTCATATGTTGAAAGAATGGAACGACTGGGCTTGTGTTCACTGGAATTTAGGAGGATGAGAGGGGATCTTATAGAAACATTAAATTATTAAGGGATTGGACACGCCAGATGCAGGGAACGTGTTCCCGATGTTGGGGGAGTCCAGAACCGGGGGCCTCAGTTTAAGAATAAGGGGTAGGCCATTTAGAACTTAGATGAGGAACTACTTTTTCACATAGAGAGTTGTGAATTTGTAGAATTCTCTGCCTCAGAAGGCAGTGGAGGCCGATTCACTGGATACATTCAAAAGAGAGTTAGATAGAGCTTTTAGGGCTAGCAGAATCAAGGGATATGGGGAGAAGGCAGGAATGGACTACTGATTTTGGATGATCAGCCATGATCACTGAATGGTAGTGCTGGCTTGAAGGGCTGAATGACCTACTCCTGCACCTATTGTCTATACATGTATGTATTTATGAAAACATGGAAAAGGTCCTTAAATCTTTTGATGTCCCACAGCTGAATTTAGTTTAGAGATACAGCGTGAAAATCGGCAGGAACATGGTACTGATTGTAGCAAACCTTTCCACTTGGTGTCTAGAGCTTTTGATGCGGCTAATGCGATTAGAGCTTTTAAAGCAGTTAACATGGCATCATGTTAGGCACAAATTTTGTGGGCCAGAAGAAAATGAAGAAGTAATTTAACTAGATTGTAACATCTTGTATTGTTGTGCATGATCAACCATGATCACGGTGAATGGCGGTGCTGGCTTGAAGGGCCGAATGGCCTACTCGTGCACCTATTGTCTATTTTCTATTGTATTCACTGTACAACATTTATGATAGATTTTTGTGGTTTCTTTCTCCCCAATAAAACTTTCCACCAGATGCTTATTTAGATTTCAACAGGCAAAAGTAATCAGCATCACAGTTTATCATTCTTTTGGTCTTGCGCACACCATTAAAACTCAGTATCACCTAAATTTAGTCCTAAATTAAACAAACTATTACAAAAACCAGAATGCTAAGAACCCTTTCAAAGTCTTAATCCTTGGTCATCTTGGGTGTCCTTCAATATTACAGAATCCTAAGGTATTGGTATATTATTGTCACACGTACAGGGATACAGTTAAAACTTTGTTGTGCATGATATCCAGGCAATCATGAGTACATAAAGTAGTGCGAAAGAGAAAACAAACAGTGCAGATTGTACTACAGCTATGGAGAAAGTGTAGACAAACAATGTGCAAGGACAAATGTGCAATGAGGTGGAGTGGAAGATTGCGACTTTATCCTTATCATGCAAGAGGTCTGTTCAAGAATTTGACAAGCTAGGAAGAAGTAATAAAGACATGGATTCATAGAACTATACAGCATGGAAACAGGTCCTTCGGATTACCTTGTCCATACTGAACAAATTGGCATATTGAGCCATTTGCCTACATTAGGCCCATCATCCTCTGAAATCCTTCCTATCCAAACATCCGTCCAAAATGTCTTTTGAAAATTGTAACAGTATCGTTTCTGCAGCTTCCTCTTGACAGCTTATTCCAAGTGACAGGTGAACAAGTTGCCCC
The DNA here is from genome assembly GCF_053455715.1 of Rhinoraja longicauda. Lineage (NCBI taxonomy): Eukaryota > Metazoa > Chordata > Chondrichthyes > Rajiformes > Arhynchobatidae > Rhinoraja > Rhinoraja longicauda. Next base: position 16,368,576 of record NC_135954.1, read on the forward strand.
GAGGTCCCTCTTAAATCTCTCCCCTCTCACCTTAAGCCCATCCCTCCAGTTTTTGACTCCTCTAGTTTTGAAGGGAAAAAGACTGTAAGTGTTCATCTTTTCCAAGCCCCTCATGAACCTATACACCTCCATTTGGTCACCTTCCTACAGCTGGATGACCAGAACTGCACCCAGTACTCGGTGTGGTTTCACCAACAGCTTGTACATTTGCATCATGATATACTAACTTTTGTACTCAATACCCTTCCCAATGAAGGCAAATGCGCCAAATGACTTCTTCAGCACACTGTCCAACTGACTCGCCACTTTCATGGAACCATGCACCTGTATTCTCAGATAACTGTTCTGCAACATTCTCCAGTGCTTTACCATTTACTGTGCAAGTCCTGCCCTGGTTTGACCAACCAAGGTGCAACGCCTTCAGTTATATTCTATTTGCCATTCCTTGGCTCTACTTCGAACTGATTTTGATCTAGTTGTAGACTTGGATATCCTTCTTCACTGTATTATACCGTCCATTTTAGGGTCTATTTTGAAAATTGTCTTAACTACATTGTTATCCAAATAGTTACCGTACATACCAAACAACACCAGACCCAGCACCAACCCTCTGAGGCATCCCACTGGTCACAGGCTTCCAATCACAAAAACAACTCGCCATAACTACCCTTTAACTCCTTCTTCCAAATCAATTGGCGAACTCGGCTTGAATTGTATGTGATCCAATCTTTCAGATCAATCTACCATGCAGGAAATTGTCCAAGACCAAGTCCATAAAGACAGTGTCCACTGCCCTGCCCTCATCAATCTTATTGGTGACTTCTTCAAAAAACTCCATGAAATGAGAATGGACAATAGACAATAGGTGCAGGAGGAGGCCATTCGGCCCTTCGAGCTAGCACCGCCATTCAATGTGATCATGGCTGATCATTCTCAATCAGTACCCCGTTCCTGCCTTCTCCCCATACCCCCTGACTCCGCTATCCTCAAGAGCTCTATCTAGCTCTCTCTTGAATGCATTCAGTGAATTGGCCTCCACTGCCTTCTGAGGCAGAGAATGCCACAGATTCACAACTCTCTGACTGAAAAAGTTTCTCCTCATCTCAGTTCTAAATGGCCTACCCCTTATTCTTAAACTGTGGCCCATTGTTCTGGACTCCCCCAACATTGGGAACATGTTTCCTGCCTCTAACGTGTCCAACCCCTTACTAATCTTATACGTTTCGATAAGATCTCCTCTCAGCCTTCTAAATTCCAGTGTATATAAGCCTAGTCGCTCCAGTCTTTCAACATATGACAGTCCCGCCATTCCGGGAATTAACCTAGTAAACCTACGCTGCACGCCCTGAATAGCAAGAATATCCTTCCTCAAATTTGGAGACCAAAACTGCACACAGTACTCCAGGTGCGGTCTCACTAGGGCCCTGTACAACTGCAGAAGGACCTCTTTGCTCTTATACTCAACTCCTCTTGTTATGAAGGCCAACATTCCATTGGCTTTCTTCACTGCCTGCTGTACCTGCATGCTTCCTTTCAGTGACTGATGCACTAGGACACCCAGATCTCGTTGTACGTCCCCTGTTCCTAACTTGACACCATTCAGATAATACTCTGCCTTCCTATTCTTACCACCAAAGTGGATAACCTCACACTTATCCACATTAAACTGCATCTGCCATGCATCCGCCCACTCACACAACCTGTCCAAGTCACCCTGCAACCTCTTAGCATCTTCCTCACAGTTCACACTCCCACTAGCTTTGTATCATCTGCAAATTTGCTAATGGTACTTTTAATCCCTTCATCCAAGTCATTAATGTATATTGTAAATAGCTGCGGTCCCAGCACCGAGCCTTGCGGTACCCCACTAGTTACTGCCTGCCATTCTGAAAGGGACCCATTTATCCCCACTCTTTGCTTTCTGTCTGTCAACCAATTTTCTATCCATGTCAATACCCTACCTCCAATACCATGTGCTCTAATTTTGCCCACTAATCTCCTATGTGGAACCTTGTCAAAGTACACCACATCCACCTTCCCGTCAATTTTCCTAGTTACATCCTCAAAGAATTCCAGAAGATTAGACAAGCATGATTTCCCCTTCATAAATCCATGCTGACTCGGACCAATCCTGTTACTACTATCCAAATGCTCCGCAATTTCGTCTTTTATAATTGACTCCAGCATCTTCCCCACCACTGATGTCAGACTAACTGGTCTATAATTTCCCGTTTTCTCTCTCCCTCCTTTCTTAAAAAGTGGGACAACATTAGCTACCCTCCAATCCACAGGAACTGATCCTGAATCTATAGAACATTGGAAAATGATCACCAATGCGTCCACAATTTCTAGCACCACTTCCTTAAGTACTTTGGGATGCAGACCATCAGGCCCTGGGGATTTATCAGCCTTCAGTCCCATCAGTCTACCCAACACCATTTCCTGCCTAATGTGGATTTCCTTCAGTTCCTCCGTCACCCTAGGATCTCTGGCTACTAGAACATCTGGGAGATTGCTTGTATCTTCCTTAGTGAAGACAGATCCAAAGTACCGGTTCAATTCGTCTGCCATTTCCTTGTTCCCCATAATAAATTCCCCCGCTTCAGTCTTCAAGGGACCCACATTTACCTTGACTATTTGTTTCCTCTTTACATACCTAAAAAAGCTTTTACTATCCTCCTTTATATTATTGGCTAGTTTACCCTCGTACCTCATCTTTTCTCCCCGTATTGCCTTCTTAGTCATCTTCTGTTGCTCTTTAAAAGAGTCCCAATCCTCTGGCTTCCCACTCTTCTTTGCTTTGTTGTACTTCTACTCTTTTATTTTTATGCTGTCCTTGACTTCCCTTGTCAGCAACGGGTGCCTCTTACTCCCCTTGGAATCTTTCCTCCTCTTTGGGATAAATTGATCCTGCAACTTCTGTATTATTCCCAGGAATATCTGCCATTGCTGTTCCACCGTCTTCCCTGCTAGGGCCTCCTTCCAGTCAATTCTGGCCAGCTCCTGCCTCATGCCTCTGTAATCCCCTTTGCTATACTGTAATACTGACACTTCCGATTTTCCCTTCTCCCTCTCAATTTGTAGAGTAAAACTTATCATATTGTGATCACTGCATCCTATTGGCTCTTTTACCTCGAGTCCCCTTATCAGATCAGGTTCATTACACAACACTAAATCCAGAATTGCCTTCTCCCTAGTAGGCTCCAGTACAAGCTGTTCTAAGAATCCATCTCGGAGACACTCCACAAACTCTCTTTCCTGGGGTTCATTACCAACCTGATTTTCCCAGTCTACCTGCATGTTGAAATCTCCCATAACCACCGTAGCATTACATTTGCGACATGCCAATTTTAGCTCCTGATTCAACTTGCACCCTATGTCGAGGCTACTGTTTGGGGGCCTGTAGATAACTCCCATTAGGGTCTTTTTACCCTTACAATTCATCATTTCTATCCATACTGATTCTACATCTCCTGATTCTATGTCACCCCTTGCAAGGGAGTGAATATCATTCCTCACCAACAGAGTGACCCCACCCCCTCTGCCCACCTGTCTGTCTTTTCTATATGTTGTGTACCCCTGAATACAGTTCCCAGCCCTGGTCCTCTTGTAGCCATGTCTCAGTGATTCCCACAACATCATACTTGCCAATGTCTAACTGAGCCTCAAGCTCATCCACTTTATTTCTTATACTTCGCGCATTTAAATACAACACTTTAATTTCCGTATTCACTTCCCCTCTCACACCGGTCACAATTGGCCCTGACCTTACTCTCTTATCCCTTCTAGAACTTCCCTCCCCATTCATTCGAGAGTCCTTTGCAATTTCTCCTGTATTCGCTTCCCCTTTAACTCCATCTCCATATTCCCAGTTTGTCAACCCCTCCCCCCCACTACTTAGTTTAAAGCCACACATGTAGCACTAGCAAACCTACCTGCCAGAATGTTTGGTCCCCCTGCTGTTAAGGTGTAACCCGTCCCTTTTGTACAGGTCACCCCTACCCCAGAAGAGATCCCAGTGGTCTAGAAATCTAAATCCCTGCTCCCTGCACCAGCCCCTCAGCCATACATTCATATCCCCGATCTCTCTATTCCTGCCTTCACTAGCACAAGGTACAGGTAGCAGTCCAGAGACAGCCACCTTCGACGTCCTACTTCCAGTCTTCTTCCTAACTCTCTAAACTCACGTTGCAGTATCTCTTTCCTCTTCCTCCCGACGTCGTTCATGCCCACATGCACAACTACTTCCGGTTGATCGCCTTCCCTCGCTAGGATGTTCTGAAGCCGCCCCGTGATGTCTTGAACCCTGGCACCAGGGAGGCAACAGACCATCCTCGAGTCCCGCCTGCCGCCACAGCAATGAAGCAATGAAGAGGAGCACGTCATCGAGCATAGGCCTAGAAGACCACCTACACAGGCTGCACTTGGAGTATTGAATTCACCTTTGGTCATCCTGCGATAGGAAATGTGTCATTAAACTAGAATGAGTACAGATAAGACTTTCAAATTCAAATTGCTTTTATTGTCATTCAAAAATAGATTTGAATGAAATTGTCGTTACCATGCAGTCATAAACAATAAAGAGCACAAGACACACAATTACATAAGTTTAACACAGACAACCATCACAGTAATCCAGGCACACCCTCACTGTGATGGAAGGCAAAGAAAAGTCTTAACTCCTCCTCTGTTCTTCTCCCGCGGTCAGGCAGTCAAACTGCTGCTTCGAGGCGATCGAGGCTCCCGACTTTTGAAACCCCCGCCGGGCGATGGAAGGTCCCAGGACCGAGCCGAGCAGGCCTATGAAGGTCCTAAGCCCCCACCGGGCGATGGAAGGTGCCGCGGCCGAGCCACACGCCGAGCCACAGGATGAAGGTCCTGCGAACGGGTCGATCGAGCCTTACGATTCGGGGCGGTCGAAGCTGCTACGGATGGAGCTCCCGAAAGCCGGTTGCCAGCCAGGGACCTGCGAGCTCCCGATGTTGCGGTCCACAGAGCCCGCGGCGAAGGTGGAGATGGTAAGTCCAGGCTCTGCGACCGGAGCCTTCAAGGTTGATCCCAGCTGGAGGCCGCCAACTCCACGGTGTTAGGCCGTAGTGTGAATGGAGATACGACATGGAAAAAGGTCGCATGTCCATTGAGGAAGAGATTTTTTTTTTTTTTTAAGGTTTCCACCACCCCACATATACACAGCTAAAAATAGGTCATTACATACATCTAAACATTAGCAATAGACAAAGAAAGAAAAAAAGACAGTCAGACTGCCGGTGAGCCGCAGCCGCAAGGCGCAGCCACTTGAAACTAGAAAGAGTACAGATAAGACTTATGGGGATGTATAAAACCACAAGGGGAATATATTAGGTGAATGCAGTTTTGTTTTCCCCCAGGGCAGCAAAATCGAGAATCAGAGGGCATAGGTTTAAGTTGAGAGTGGCAAAGATTTAATCAGAATCTGAGCTGCAACTTTTCTATTCAGAGATATATTCCTTTATTCGTCCCACACCGGGGCAATTTACAGTGTTACAGCAGCAAAGTGGATAGCAAGAGAGCAAGAGATCATTCATTATGAATAAAAGATTCATAAATTGTCATCAGTTTTCTGTGTGTTCTTAGCTGTTATTGTTGACTCGTCTGCTGGGAGCAGTGCTGGTTGTGAAGTCTCACAGTAGCAGAAAGGAAGGACCTATATCTCTCCTTCACGCACTTGGGGTGAAGAAGTCTGTCACTGAAGGAGCTACTCAGTGCAGTGACAGTGAGTGATGATGGGAATGTGGAACAACCTGCCAGATGAAGTAGTTGAGGCAGGTATAATGACAATATTTAAAAGACAATTGGTCACCCACATGAATTGGAAATATTTAGAGTGCAAAAAAAGATGCAACGTGCTGGAGTAACTCAGCGGGTCAGGCAGCATCTCCGGAGAACATGGATAGGTGATGTTTTGGGTCGGGACTCTTCTTCCTTCTTTAATTTGCTCGGAAGAAAGCTCCTGTCCAGAAAAGTCACCCAACCACGTTCTCTGGAGGTGCTGCCCGACTCGCTGAGTTCCCCCAACACGTTATGCTTCGAGTAACGGGAACATGATTGCCTCTTATCCTTGCCGCCAGCAGGCAAAGGAGAAACGGATTCGACTAACCTTGAAGGTTTTTGTTCACAAAATGCTGGAGTAACTCAGCGGGACGGGCAGCATCTCAGGAGAGAAGGAATGGGTGACGTTTCGGGTCGAGACCCTTCTTCAGCTGGAGTAACTCAGCAGGTCAGGCAGCATCTCAGGAGAGAAGGAATGGGTGACGTTACGGGTCGAGACTCTCTTCAGTCTGAAGAAGAGTCTCGACCCGAAACGTCACCCATTCCTTCTCTCCTGAGATGCTGCCTGACCTGCTGAGTTACTTCAGCATTTTGTGAATAAATACCTTCGATTTGTACCAGCATCTGCAGTTATTTTCTTACACGACCTAACCTTGAAATCACGATGACGGTCCTGTTGCGCGGGCTATGGTGCTGGTGGCGTCAAATCCGACCTAGGGATGCACCTCCTCTGCTCGAGTCACCGACGTGAGGCCAGGGCCAACAGCCGGTGGCGTGAGGCCAGGGGCCCGGGCCACCAACAGCTGGTGGCGTGAGGCCAGGGGCCCGGGCCACCAACAGCCGGTGGCGTGAGGTTTGCTGAGCGCGAGGGCGACGGCTTTGGGTTCCAACGGCCGGCCGCGTGAGACCAAGGGCCTTGGAGACCAACGGCCGGCCGCGTGAGACAAAGGGCCCCGGGTTGATGCAACCGCTCGCGTGAGGGCGACGGCTTGGGGTTCCAACAACCCGCCGCGTCAGACCAGTGGGCCGGGATACCAACAGCTCGAGCGTGAGGACAAAGGGCCCGGGATACGGACAATCGGTCGGCCTGAGGACAAAGGGCCCGGGATTCCAACAGGGTAGCCGCGCGAGACCAAACTGCCAGAGTGCAACGTTGTAACGGCCGCGTTTGTCACGAAACTATGTGAATAACGTTCACTTTCATTCTGGTTCCCCCATTGACAGGTATGCACATCGAGTGACTGCGCAGCAAATGTAGCCGCAAAGGACGTGGACGGAGAAAGGACTTTACAGTCCTGAAATAATACTGTTACTCCTGTTATAGGTTTACATTTCAGATGTTGTTTGCACATTCCAGGTGTTGCTTGGCTCAGGGTGAACGATGTCAATTGCTTCTGCGGGCAGTGATTCGTTTCATTGACATTGTTGCCTACAGGATTGGCCGGAAAGATCTCCCCATGCAACCTCTCCAAGTGGTGCCCCAGCTGTACTTTCCATGAGTGCGGGATTTTCTCGCCAAATGTTACAACTTGTTTGTGGAATTGTGGAATTACTAGTTTTAGCAAACACTTTGCTCCTGAAGGCGTGGCATGACAATTTTCAAACCCTGGGTGTTTTTGAAACAGGTGGGATAGACGTTGTTTCTTATCTCAGTGACATCAGTGTGTTTCATGAACTTCGATTAATGGATTCAATGGAATTATTCCATTAGACCATGCTGTGTTGATGGATGTTAATAACCACAGATTCAGTTGGTATAATTGTAAGTAAATGTTAGACGTTCTTTCATTTACATTCATGAGATTAAAGATTGAAAATCATTGGTGGCAAATGCTGCAGATAACTAGTAAGCCCAGGTTAACTGTGTGTGTGGTCCAGCAAACAAAGTTGACACAATGATCTGTCAGTCACAGTGAGGAGAGGACTGGAGGAGACTCACTGTGATGGATGTTTCTTTGATGGATGTTTCTTTTTTTGTGTGTTTTTGGGGTTGGGTAATTTGAGTGCCTATTTGATGCTTTTATTGTTGGACTGTGTTTTGGGGGTTTTGGGGTTGTGTAATTTGAATGCCTATTTAATGCTTTTATTGTTGGACTGTGTTTTGGGGTTTTTTTGGGGTTGTGTGGTTTTAATGCTTGTTTAATGCTTTTGTTGTTGGACTGTGGGTGACTGAATTTCGTCCAGTGTTGGATGACAAATAAAGCTATCTTGAATCTTGAATCTTGAATCTTGAATAGGTGTACCTATGTTGACATCTCACTGAGAAGACTGCAGAAAGTTAATCAAGAATCACAATAATGAAAAAGTAGCTTAATGTGGGTTCATAAGATGAACAATCAGAAGGAGGCAGGCTGGAAGCTTAGAACGCGTTGGAATTACCATACACCATTGGAATTACCAGATCTAACTGACTTCACACAGGGTCCTAGTAGTAGGAATAAAGACATATTATTAAATTGGAGGTGCAAAGGGACTTGGGAGTGCTGGTGCAGGATTCCCAAAATGTTAATCTGCAAGTCGAATCGGTAGTAAAGAAAGCCAATGCAATGGTAGCATTTATTTTGAGAGGGCTTGTATACAAAAACAGGGATGTAATGGTGAGGCTCTTTCAGGCGCTGGTCAGGGCGCATTTGGAGTATTGTAAGCAATTTTGGGCACCATATCTGAGGATGTGCTGGCTCTGGAGAGGGTCCAGAGGAGGTTTACAAGAATTATCCCAGGAATGATTCGGTTAACTTATGATGAGTGTTTGTCGGCACTGGGCATGTAATTGCTGGAGTTTAGAAGAATGAGGGGGGACCTCATTGAAACCTACAGAATAGCTTGAATAGAGTGGATGTGGAGAGGATGTTTCCACTGGTGGGAGAGTCTAGGACTAGAGGTCATAGCCTCAGAATTGAAGGACGTTCTTTTAGGAAGGAGATGAGGAGAAATGTCTTTAGTCAGAGGTTGGTGAATCTGTGGAATTCTTTGTCAAAGAAGGCTGTGGAGCCCAAGTCAGTGGATATATTTAAGGCAGAGATAAATAGATACTTGATTAGTACAGGTGTCAGATGCTATGGGGAGAAGGCAGGAGAATGGGGTTAGGAGGGAGAGATAGATCAGCCAGGTGGAGTAGACTTGATGGGCTGAATGGCCCCATTCTGCTTCCATAAGTTCTGAACATAATATTTTTAATGTTTGCAGATATATTGTAAAACAAGACATTTGACTTCTCAATGACAGATTTATTTAAGAAAGTCGTCAATCAAGAACAGATTCTAAAAGATAGAGACCATCAACTTTTCAACTTTATAAAGCAATCCTTTACTACAAAAGCAAAAGATGGTTTGTATTTGCAAAGGCTGCAAATAAAGATTAAGTTAAAGAAAAAATCTACTTCTTCCCAATCTTGTAATAGAATTTTGAGCTGCTGCCAACCTCTTTTTATTCTGCTCACTTCTTAAGCATTTCAGAATTTTGCATTCAAAAGAATTGGAAAATAATTTTAATGTTGGTAAATAGACCCAAGAAGAAGTCTGAGCCGCTTTTGCTTTTTGAATTGGCTTTTCTTTGGTTGTTGAGAGGCAAACTGCACCGTTTATAAACAATGCGTATACATTGTTTTTTCTGGCTTCTGCAAATAGTCCATGACCTTTGGCTGTTCCTGTAATGCTGTTATTTTCAGCACCAAACCACGCTCGGAAATTGGTTTGAAACTGGAAGCACAAAGGGGTAAAATAATGATCCAAAGAATAAATAGAACTTGGACATTTCTAATAATATCCTTTGCCAGCACAAAGGGGTAAAATAATGATCCAAAGAATAAATAGAACTTGGACATTTCTAATAATATCCTTTGCCAGCACAATGCCAAGTGGTTAGAGAGGATTTTAAAAATAAGATTGTGTAATTTAGCAAAAGTCACTGACAAAATTATTTTACATTTGTGTCATAGATATTAAAGATAGTTGCATAAAGCAAAGGAGCAGAAATAACATTTTTTGTCCTTTAAAAGGCAAGAGCTTTATTGAATTGGAGGATGTAGTGCCATCTGTAGAAACTGCAATGAAGAGGAAATATGAAAGACGACAGGACATTCTACGCTGTGGTTTCTTTACACCAACTTCAAAGTAACTATTTATTTATAAGCGCTTCCATCAAAATTATGAAACATGTGGAGAGAAGAAAATATGTGTTAATGTTTTCAGAAACATATTAGAAAAATAGGTCATTTAAGGACCCATAAAGCATTGTGTGCTGATTTTTCATATTTTCTGTGTATAAATTTTGAAATTATCAATGGAACATTATCGCAAGCATGTCCATAACCTTTCAATTTATACTGTGCTCGGATCACACATTGAGGAATATCTTCTGGCACTGAGAATAGGGGACAGCATTCTTGCAAGAGGTGGAGTAGGAGAAGAAGTAGTCCAGATAATTATGGGCGTCAGTGGGTTTTTAGTACACGTCAGTCCCACCGTTACCTCAACTACACATCCTCCCATCCTGCCTCTTGCAAGGACCCCCACTCTCAATTTCTCCGTTTCCACTGCAACTCCTCACAAGATGATGCTTTCCAGTCTAGAACATCCAAGATGACCTCTTTCTTTAGTAAATGTGATTTTCCACATGCAGTTGTAGATTAATAATTTCCACATTCTCTTGCTTCCCCCCTCCCTCCCTCCAGAAGGAACAATGATAGAGTTTCCCTGGTCCTTACCTTGCATCTTACCAGCCTCCGCATCCAACACAACAATCCTTGACATTCCGACACCTTCAATGTGATCCCACCACCAGTCACATTCTCCCATCCCCACCCTTTTCTGCTTTCTGAAGCGACCATGTTCTCCACAACTCCTTGATTGACCTTTTCCATCAAAACCACCCTCTCCCCAGGTACCACAGGAGGTATAATATCTGTCCCTATACGTCCCTCACATCCATCTAGGACCCTCTCAGCTATTCTAGGTGAAACAGATTCACATGCACCTCCTCTAACCTCATGAACTGTATTTGGCATTTCCGATATGGCTTCCTTTACATTGACGAGATCAAGAGTAGACTAGGTGACCGTTTTGTCAAACGTCTGCTGGATCTCCTGGCAGCCAACTATTTTACCGCACAATTCCCATACCGACTTTCTTGACTTAGGCTTCCTCCATTGCCAGTGAGGCCACACACAAATTGGATGAACAGCGCCTCATATTCCATGAGTAGCTTACAACCCAATGGTATGAACAGTGAATTCTCCAATTTTAAGTAACTCTACCCTTTTTTAACTCTACCCTTTTTTAACCTCCTCTCTTCCCTGTGCCACAAACAGGTACGCAATCCGTTTTCCCACTATCCTGCTCCACTGCCCCACCTGCCCCACCCCCTCCCTCCCCCCCCTTTCATCTACATCCCTTCCTCGGGCTTCACATTTCACTCTTCCTAATCTTACACCCTTGTGTCATTTTCATCTCAAGCCATTGTCCACCCATCCACCAATCAAATCCCCCACATCTGCATTCATTTAGCACTTGCCATGGTCTGTCCTGTCTCCACCTCTTTTCCAACTTTCTCTTTCGCCCCCACTGCAATCATTCTAAAGAAGCATCTGTAGTAAGACATTGAACGTACTCCATGTGGTGAAAGCAAGTGTACAAGAATGGATTGAGATCTGAAAGATGTAACTGCCAGACAGGATCAGCAGTAAGTAGTGAGTGGACCAATGCAAGCAAAAAGTTACTCAACCCTGTCCTCACCAGTCTACCTATATATCTGACCATGACAGCAATGCAAAGGTAATCAGTAAACAATCCTTGTGAAAACAAAGTCCCATCTTTATACCCAAAACACCCGAATCATCTTACCATATTTATATTAAATAACAAAGATTCAGCACAAATCAAGCAGGGCATTTACACAGTACAGTGAACAATCAGTAGCAGCAATGCACACCATCACAATCTGTGAATTCATTGCCCATATATCTCTCATATTGCCATTACAGAAAAACATGGGGATAAAATGCTGAAAACAGCAGATAGGCATATCATAATTAAAATTGAGGTGTCAACCGACTGGACTCACAACAAAGGATTGCATGTCTCCCAAATACTATGACCATGAAAGCACATCAATGCCTATACTTCCTAGAAAGACTAAGGATGTTTGGCATGTCTCCAACGACTCGCACTAATTTCTACAAATGCACCATCAAGATACATTACAACTTGATTTGGCAACTTCTCAGCCCAAGAAGGCAAGAAATAGCAGCGAGTAGTGGACGCAGCCCAGTCCATCCAGCAAATGTGCCTTGCTCATCCCCTCTCCTCCACCCCTGTTATTCTCTCCTTTCCCCTCTCCCATTAGGCAGAAGATACAAAAGTTTGAAAAGGACGTATAGTGAGCAAAAAAGTTTTGCATGCTATCCGGGCAAATCATACAGGAAATGATTCCAGAAATAGAAGGATGTGGATCATGTGCAGGCAGAGGAGATTAGTTTAAGTGGGCATCATGTTCAGCACAGACACTGGGCTGAAGAGCCTGTTTCTGGTCTGTATTGTATGTTCCATTTTCTCCTCCAGGGATACGAAGTATGCCATGTTTAAATGCTCTACAATTACCTGGGTAAGCAGCTCCCAAACCTTTGATTCTGCTGTATAAAAGGACAAGCATAACAGGCATAAGGGAATATCATATCCTGTACCTCTTCAAATCATTCTTGACCTAGAAATATATTATTGCTCCTTCATCATTGTTGGGTGTAAATCCTGGAACTCTCAGCCAACAACATTGTTCTTGAAAGGTACGGTAGCATTTTAAGAAGACAGTTCACCACCACCACCATCTTAAGAGCAAGTAGAGATGGGCAATAAATACTTGCTAGCATTATCAACATATTAAATAATGAATTTTATGATGAAACATCAGCATAAAACATATTTATAACCTTTTTCTTTGTGACAAGTTCAATTGCGGCGAATAAGTAACCTATCTTTATTTAAAAGGTAATACAATGCTCCTTTTTGAAATAAATAACTATTGGCTCAACTGCACCATAAGGTACAATATTTTCTGTTGTTCCTTTTGTTTTGCAGGCCCTACCGCAGTTTGGGAACTGTCATTCAGGATCATCAAGATCTGTTTGCACCATATATTGATTCTGAAGAGCAACAACAATTAAAGGTAAATGTTTTCTAGGAAATGTTCTGGTCATCATCGTGTCGTAGAACCTACCACATAGGAAGAAACTATTCGGTCAAAAGTGCTGCTGCTGACACTTTGAAAATGCAGTCTTATTTGGTTCAACAGCCCTCACCATTATTATTCATAAATACTTCATGCACAATTTACCTGCTGAATTTATTAAAGAAATAATGGAATTAACTTCCACCCTTTTTCAGTTGGATCATAGAAACATAGAAAATAGGTGCAGGAGTAGGCCATTCGGCCCTTCGAGCCAGCACTGCCTTTCAATATGCAACATCCAAAATCCAATTCAACATCCAAAATCAGTAACTCGTTCCGGCTTTTTCCCCAAATCCCTTGATTCCCTTAGCCCCAAGAGCTAAATCTAACTCTCTCTTGAAAACGTCCAGTGAATTGGCCTCCACTGCCTTCTATGGCAGAGAATTCCACAAATTCACAACTCTCTGGGTGAAAAAGTTTTTCCTCATCTCAGTCCTAAATGGCCTACCCCTTATTCGTAAACTGTGACCCCTGGTTCAGGACTCCCCCAACACCAGGATCATTTTTCCTGCATCTCCCCTGTCCAATTCTCTAAGATTTTATATCAATTTCAACACCTAAATGAAAGGAAATTCTTCTCATTTTCCTCAAGATTCTTTGCCAATGACAATGTCAGTCACAGTGAGTTTCATGACCTCTGGTGCAAAGTTTAGATTCAGAAGGGTAAGTAGCCCAAAAATAAGGATTAAGAGAAAATATATCACTGGTTAGGCCTCAATTGAATGTTTTAAAATAAATCTCTGCACATGGCATGGAAGGCATAAAGGGTTTAGAAAGAGTCAAGAGAAGATTTGGCAGAATGCTCTACTTGTGAAAGGTTTTAGTAATGCGAAGTGGTTAAAAAAGAGCAGTTACAATTAAAAGATTGAGGTAATTCACTTGTGGTTTTGAAAATAACGCAAGGTGGGCTAAATGCAAGCAAATTGGACTGGCCGAGTAAGCCAACTTGGTCGGTATGGACAAGGAGGGGCCCAAAGAACCTGTTTCTGTGCTGTGTAGTACTATGACTCAATCACTTTTTAATAGAGATGGAGAGAGAAAAATATTCTGTCTAATTTGTGATTTATTCCTTGTAATCTCACATTAAGGTGCTGCTGGCTAATATCTAGCCTTTTTATCCTTGTCCCACAATGCCTTTTCGACTCTTCACAAATGCTACTGAGATAGACCACAAGACATAAGACATAGGAGCAGAATTAGGCCCATCGAATCTCTGCAGATGTGAAAAGGTCAATTTGCTAACATCATTTTGTAAATTCACATAAACTCAAAATTAAATCAAAAATTCCAGCTGGATTATTCTCTCACTGATAAAAAATAATATGATCTCCAGAAATCACCTCCACAGATAAATGTTAAAGGACAAGAAGAAATATACACGTTTATCAGCTAGGTGAAAATATTCCTACAATAGGTATATTTCTCATTGCTCATTCAAAGAATTTAAGAAGCAAACTTCATTTGGTGATTGAAACTTGAATGCTAAAGACTCCCACTGCATTTAATCCCAATGCTAGATTTCACCTCCCACTGCTGGAACTATCGTTACCTGCCCCTTTCTTGCCCTCACAAGTAGAGGATTGTGAGTTTCTGGAGAAAGGCGTGGGAAGCCTTGGATTGAGAGCCCTATAACAGATTTAGACTCCATATGAATGAGGTGCAGATGCAAGTGATTCTTGAAATGAGTCCTTTAAACTTTGTTCAATAATGAAGTAACAATGGTCATTAGCTTATAGCCTAGTGATGCACCATGAACATAGATGTAGTGCTGCAAGGTTTAATAACCTTTGATGCATGTGGTAATTGATTGGCACCAATAACAGAATACTTGCTAGCTGCAGACTGTAACCATTTACTCAGCAGGTTAAAAGAGACAGTGCTTGTCATTATGACCATTACTATAACAGATTATGCCAGTGGCAGCACAGAGGTCATTGAAGATGAGGGCATGTGGGAAAATCTGATCTGTCCACTCATCAGACAATTTCTGATTAACAAAATCAGAATGCGTTTTAAACATGCATCTCTTATTTGCTGTTGCAGGGTTTCTTTTTGTGCTTTTTTCTGCAAGATTGTTAAGAATTCCCACATCTATCCCTCAGCTTTTGAGCAAAAAGAAAGCATTAGGTAAAGCATAAACCCAATACTGGCACTCTGCATTTTGTAGTTATGATGTTGGACCTGCATTGGGTGAATATGAATGGTTAATGGCGAGACCAGGCAGTAAGGAGAGTTCGGATACCAGCACCTTGGAGGGGGAGGTCGCACATGAACTTTGCTTCTGAAAATTCAGCTGAGGCTGTCAATGAGAGAGATCATTGATGAAGGTTTAGGGGAAAAGAGTAAAAAGTGCTTGGGGTGTTGGTATGTCTGATGTCAGCCTGTATGAAATGTCAAAGATCATTGTGTGGTCGAGTGCATCGTTACACAGAGTCTCAAATCTATACCCGTTTAATTTCACCAAATTCTCTTGCAATGTTCAATGGACATCTCTCTGAAACTGGATCCTCAACTTCCACATCAACAGAACACAATCGGTATGAATTGGCAGCAATACCTCCTGCTCAATAACCATCAGCACAGGGGCACCTCAAGGCTGTGTGCTCAGTCCCCAGCTCTGCTCATTCTATAGCCATCAGTCTGTAGCCGGACACTGTTTCAACTCCATCTTTAAATTCATCGACGACACCACTGTTGTTGGACGAATAACGAGCAGTGATGAATTAGAGAAGAGGAGGGAGATCAATCGCCCGATTGGATGGTGCTAGCGCAACAGCCTTTTTCTCAGTGTCAGTAAAACCAAGCAGCTAATTGTTGATGTTAGAAGAGCCAGGCCAAGGATCCACAAACCTGTCTTTATCGACAGGTTGGTGGTGAAGAGAGTCAACAACTTCAAATTCCGAGGTGTGCATATATATCTCTGAAGATCTGTCCAGGACCCAGCACATTGTTGAAATCGTAAAGAAAGGCCAGCAACAGCTCTACATCCTTAGAGGATTAGGGAGACTCGATATGTCAACAAATGTTCTCTTGAACTTCTACAGGTGTGTGGTAGAGAGCATATTGACTAGTTGCATCACGGCCTGGTTTTGCAGTTCGAACTCCCAGGAATGTAGGAGATTGCAAAAGGTGGTGCACACTGCCATGTCTATCACCGATATTGACCTGCCCACCATTGAAGGGAGTTGTAGGAGACGCTGCCTCAACCAGGCAGCCAGCATCATTAAGGAACCACTCCACCCTAGCAATGCTCTCATTTCACTCCTGCCATCGGGAAGATGGAATAGAAGTCTGAAAACTGTGATGTCCATGTTCAGAAACAGGTTTTTCCCAATAATCATCAGGCTATTGAACACTATGAACTCCAACTAAACTGGAAACTACGAACTGTTTTCGTTGCACAACGGACTTTGGCGTTTATTTTATTTTGTGCATAATATTTATTTATTTATTTAACTTTTTTTTGTTCGCTTGTCATGTTATCTATTGAGTACTGTGTTTAGAGACATGTGCTGCTGCAAGTAAGAATTTCATTGTTCTGTTTTGGAACATATGACAATTATACACTCTTGAGAACAATAGTGCAGCCCAGGCTTATGTCTGCAAGCTCACACTGGTGTTGTTACGGTTCTGGATATCAGTGTTCTAAAGGTCTTTGATGATGATATGGTACAGCAATCTATCCTTCAACAAATTACTGGGATCGCCAATCTCCAGTGGAGCATGATTTGACTTAAGTAACACGTTCCCATCTCATCTTGAATTTATGTCCTCAAGTTTTAGACTCCCCTACCTTGGTAAGTTATTTTTACTACTGTCTTAACATAGAAACATGGAAAATAGGTGCAGGAGTAGGCCATTCGGCCCTTTGAGCCATCACCGCCATTCAATATGATCATGGCTAATCATCCAAAATCAGTACCCCGTTCCTGCTTTCTCCCCGTATCCCTTGATTCTGTTAGCCCTAAGAGCTATATCTAACTCTCTCTGGAAAACATCCAGTGAATTCGCCTCCACTGCCTTCTGTGGCAGAGAATTCCACAGATTCACAACTCTCTGGGTGAAAACGTTTCTCCTCATCACAGTCCTAAATTGCCAACCGCTTATTCTTAAACTGTGACTCCTGGTCTGGACTTCCCCAACATCGGGAACAATTTTCCTACATCTAGCCTGTCCAATCCCTTAAGAATTTTACATGTCTTTCAGATCCCCCTCATCCTTCCAAATTCCAGTGAATATACTGTAAGCTCAATCGATCCATTCTTTCATCATATGTCAGTCCCTCCATCCCGGGAATTAACCTGATAAACCTATGCTGCACTCCCTCAATAGCAAGAATGTCCTCAAATTAGGAGACCAAAACCACACACAATACTTCAGGTGTGGTCCCACCAGGGCCCTGTACAACTGCAGTAAGACCTCCTTGCTCCTATACTCAAACCCTCTCGCTATGAAGGCAAACATGCCATTTGCATTCTTCACTGCCTGCTGTACCTGCATGCTTTCTTTCAGTGACTGATGTACAAGGACACCCAGGTCTCGTTCCACCTCCCCTTTTCCTAATCTTAAACCATTCAGATAATATTCTGCCTTCTTGTTCTTGCTACCAAAGTGGATAATCTCACATTTACTGTATCCACATTATACTGCATCTGCCATGCATCTGCCCACTCACCCAACCTATCCAAGTCACCCTGCAGTCTCATGGCATCTTCCTCACAGCTCACAATGCCACCCAGCTTTGTGTCATCCGCTAACCTGGAGATGTTACATTTAATTCCTTCGGCTAAATCGTTAATATATATTGTAAATAACTAGGGTCCCAGCACTAAGCATGGCGGCACCCCACGAGTTACTGCCTGCCATTCTGAAAAGGACCCGTTAATTCCTACTCTTTGCTTCCTGTCTGCCAACCAGTTCTCTTTCCATGTCAATACCCTCCTCCCAAGACCATGTGCTCAAATTGTGCCCACTAATCTCCTGTGTGGGACCATCAAAGCTTTTTGAAAGTCCAGATACACCACATCCACTGGGTCTTCCTTATCCATTCTACTTATTACATCATCAAAAAAAAATTAAATCCTTCATTTTAATTTTTAAATCCTTTAAAAAAATGTTCTTACCAGTTTCTATCCTGTTTCAAACCAATTGCCCCTTTTCACAACATTTTTAGACTCTTCCTTCAATTCAATACAATATAATTTAATATAATTTGTACCATCCATGCATAAGAATAAAAATGGTTTTGGGTTGTAAAGGTCTGGAAGGTCAAATATTACTATATTATTATAATATCAAGAATTATAATATTGTCACATGCGCATTATTTCTAATATTACATGTCTTTTTCTGAAATGCATTAGGAGCACCTGCTGGAATATTTAACCTACCTACACATACCCAGATTTGGTTTTGTTTTAGATTAAGCAATTCTACTTTAAAGGAACTTCATATGCATGAAGAAAATAATTTCTAAGCACTTAATTTTGTTTTCTTGGCTCAAAAGTTCCACATATACCCTTGGTCAAGTGCACAAATTGAAACAGCTTGCAAATCTCTTCGAGGCTTGTTTGCAATTGCCAATCCAGTTAATTCCTTCCAATATTTCCCTTTCTGTTTGTGTGGCTTAGTACATCCTTGAATAGAACCACCGAGAATGACGACACAGCGTGTAGTACTCTGATGCAATCCTATGGTGTAAGGGGTTTCTGCGCCGAGCTTTCGCCCGACCTAAGGTCCCCGTGCCTTGCTCTGATCCCTTGACCAGGCCGCGCACACTGGTTCCCCGTAAGTGGTTCGACCCACTCACCCCTTACGGTTCTAGACACTGGACTTAGATGCAGGAGCTCTTATAGTGCAGAAAAATTCCACCAGACCAGATTTGAAAACCAGGGTTTAAATGAGAAAGGCTTTTATTCAGCGCTTGGGACTATTGTCCATGAATATTTATACATTGCTATATGACATACCTATTAAACACGTACCGAATCACACGAATACTTATAACTATGAATCATTAAACACACAGTTCCACAGGACATATACCCAAATACCTTTTTACTTATGAATTCTTAAACACACAGTTCTACAAGACATATACATGACTGTAAGATGGGGAACGTACGACGCATCGCAACATTGACCAACACATATTGAATCACACACCCAACGTTTATTCACAACCACCCTCCCCTCTACACTAAACTATGTCCAGGATATGTAGGATTTGGAGTACATGCTCACCATGGGGCTATTACTGGGGTTACTGGCTGTTCGTTTTGCAGTATTTCTTCTCGAGTTGCGTGCCTGTTCCTCTCTCTTGCATCCGTTCTTCTTGCCTGTCGTTTCTTCCTCCTGCATTCGTTTGACTTCCTTCTGACTCTCTTCTTGACTTCAGTTGACTTAACTTTTTCACCCAAAAGTAGTGGCCAGTTATACTATTTCTGACCCGTCCTATCTCCCGCCAGATCTTGGAATCTCTTTGTTCAAAAAGATATGTATGAGTTTTCTTCTGATCTGCGCTTATGTTCGGGGATACCGGGGATGGCCAGACGGTATTAATTGGTATTTCGTTGTGTGGTGATGGGTGTTAACTGGTTTCCCATCACCTACCAGGTAGTTTTCTATGGGCTATTGTGCCCCCTCACCGAGATGGACTGTTTAGGTCGGCTTGGGGCATTGTGAGTATGCTGATGTCAGCGCCCCAGTGTCTGGACTCCGACCTGGTTTCGTAGGTTTCTGCATGGCCAATACCCATCCTTTGTTCTGGCCGTGGCTTTGCAGAAACCTAGAGACTGGGTTGTAAGGTTTTTACTTTTTGTGGCTGGTCACGAGGTCCTGCGGCCATTTTAGGACCCACGGATTGTGACATCCTTTGTTAATCTGACCGCAGCCTTTCTCCGCTATCAGCCCCAGTCTCTCGTTTAAAATGTCCAAACTGCAGCTCTTTGGTTTGGTGTTGCTTTCCAAATGAGGGAAAACTTCTCAAATCTTACAGTCCCTCCTGTTGATTTGCATAACCCCAGCTTATCGAATCAATTAAATAATGTGGTTGAGCAATGTTTTCCCGATTCTCCATATCCAGACCCCTGAGGTTTTAACTAAACTAGTGTTTCATTGCGAACGTACAGTCCCCATCTTAGGCTAACCTTTTCTGCCCGTGTCCCGGGCAAAACTATATTACAAGTATGTACATTTTCATGTCAGACATATACACCTACACCTTGTCCCAGGCCGATGCCTCCGCCATCCTCCTACTGGTGTCCGCTTTAATGTAGGACATGAAAACAACACAACAGCACAATGATACATTTTTTTACATTCCTTCACAATCACTCTTGATACAAATTCGAAGAGGAAAATACAAAAACACAGTTTATACAAATTCGAAGGGAACAATATAAAACACAGTCTACTCGGTGCGGAGGCGGCACGTCCTCCTAGCAGCTTGCGGCTGGGTCCTGCTCGCCTACCCGCACGTAACGGTCTCTCCATTCCCCTTGATGTACTCGGTTATTGAGGTGCTGCCCTCTTTTACATTTTACGCATATCAAATATAAGACTATCCCTGCTTGTATCACAACTAATGCGTGTGACGCTATCCTAACCCAAGACGGGACCTCGATATTGGTGAACAGGTCCCACCATGGTGGGATCACGATGTCCAATATTTCGGACCCTATCTCTACGGTCTTTTGCTCCAGGGTGTAAAAGTGTCTTTGCGACACGGCGACTGCCTTTAACAGGGTTGTGAGATGTTCGGGAAGAGGGGGAATGGCGTACCCGAAATGCGCTACAAATCGCTGTAGGTCGGTGAAGTTTTCCTGTACAGTTAGGTGAACCGTGGAGGGTTCAGGAATGGGGACAATTCGCTGCTGTGCCACTTGAACCTCTGCCCTGGGTTTAAAACAGAAGCTGCTGTCTCTTACCGGACACGAACCGTGCTGTCCGTGTCGATAGTACTGCGCTGCAGTGGTAACACAATAGGTACCACCCCCTATGTATGCCACCTGTGGGGGCACATGGCTCTGTGCCATTGCCTCCATGGTACAATTCATAGGCTTCGCGCCAGCAGTCCTGAACCCGCATTGTTGTTCCGAAAAAGCATTCAAGTGCTGAGGACACAATATGATATGTGCTCCCCGGCTCCGACACCCCGAGAGGTCAGTGCCCGTCATCGACTGCTCCCAGCGGATGACGTGCGATGGGACCGCTGCATAGCGAATATGGGCTCCCCCTTGAATGACTCCAATGTTCTCCACCCTGTACACTGGTGCGGGCCTTGTCGTCTTGCCCAACACTGGCATCCGCACCACTATTCCCATGACTGTGTGGTTTGACTGGCCACAATCTACGGGAACAGGGTATGCCTCCGATGCTAACCTGAGCTGGCACGGGGTGAGCGCATTCTGAAAGGGTAGCAGCGCCTGTAGGTGTTTGTTACTGATCCAGGACGGGACCAATCCTTCCTTTAGGTCCTCGAGGTTGCTGCGGCCCTCGCCCAGCAACCATGCCCCGTACAGTATGCACACCTCATTTTGCGCTGCCTGATCGGACGCGTTCACCGTGCCGGCATGCCTTTCCAGCTCGGCAATTATCTCGCGCAGGTGTAGTGTCATTGCCTGGTCCTCATGTAGCTCGGACCCGACGACCTTGTTCTCATCTGTGTGGATGTCTTTTAACTGTGCCTTTAACCTGTTAATCTGGGTCTGCAGCTCCACGGTATCTAGAGCGTTGACCACAGATGTCCCGGTGTTAAAGCCTGTAAATACATCATTTACTACACCCCTCCTATGCCTCCCCGTCTGACTCCAGTCCTCCGGCTCTTGGCTATACAAGCTCTCCTTGTCCACACTGGCAAGGTCGAACTCGTAAAATTGCCGGAACATGTTGGTTAGTAGCACCTGGTACAGTTTTTCAGTTTCCCTGGGGCACCACCCCGGCAACCGCACCTCGGTGAGGTTTGAGATCACCGAGGCTACCGCGTAGTGCACCCCCTGGTACAATACCTGGTCAGTCGGTATCAGTACCAGGCCATTCCCGGGCCCCTTAGTGGTTTTTGGGCACTCACCCTCCTGTGCTACTGCCAGTGGAACTGTGGGAGGTGTTATGCGTGGTCTGGTGATGAGTTCAGTGGCGTTTACCGGGATCGGGGAAAGGGGGACCCCACAAGCCCGCGAGCTAACATCCCACCTCATCCCCTTACCGTCATCCTGCCACTGTCTCTGGAAAAATATGCTGTTGCCCGTGGGGCAGCGATACCTCGAACCCCACATACACATATAAATCCCCTCATCCGGTTCCCACCATTTGTCCCAACACACACTCAACTGTTCTTTAGTCCCAGAAATAGTTCTGTGAGTGTTGTTGTTAAGTCTCTCCCACTCAACAGTGGAGTTGGCCATTGTCCTGCTCGTTTTCCTCAGCCACCACCGCCTGCTCGCGGGGACCTTCCCCGTGCATACCAGGCAGATCCTTTTGCCAACGGTGGCGCTGATCTTTTGGGCGATGATCTTGATTCTCGGGCACAATAATGAAAGGTCCCGATAAGCAAAACCTGGGGCGCTGGAATACTCTGAAGAGTTCGATCCCAGCCACCCCGGCCACCGGCCTTCATGGAAGTAAACTGCGGTCTCCTCCGCTTCTCTCCTTCCAGTCCCATCGGTCGCGATGGGAGCCGTGTCCCCGGAGCAGCCGTAGACGATGATGTCCTTGGTGTGGCCCCGATAGGTCCACCCACATCCGATCGCCGTGGCAAAGATCCACCATACGAGTGCCTCCTTCCACTCCAGAAAACAGATAAAGAAGAATGGTATAGCCAGCCTCTTGGGGAGCGCTTGGCTTTGTTAAACGCCTCTGCGGACGGGTCTCTTGACCCCCAGCCTGCACCCCACACCCACACATCCTGGACGCATCAACTTTATTTAAACTCTAACTATCCCCACAAAACTTATCTAAAATACTTAAACTTATCTAAAATACCTATCCTTATCTATATTACCTAAAATATCCATATTACCTAACCCTTATCTATAATAGCTTATCCTTATCTAAATTTACCTAAAATATAATACAGTGCCGCCTTCCCCGGGCGGCTCAGCTAATCCCTGTCAGGGCTGCAGCGGGTCGTCTCCTGCGGCTGCACCACGCTGTCTCCCACCTTTGATCCTCCGCAGCCTGTTGCTGCCTGTCGGGGGCTAGGCCTCCTCTGAAACGTTAGCTCCCTCCTCCTTACTTGGCTCCCGTACCTCGGGGCGTGATTGACCTCTGGCCAAAACTTTCTACGTTGGGGTTCCCTGCTAGACCTATGGAGGATTACCTTAGGCACTGCCCCCTGGACAGCCTGGCTGAGGACCGGTTCCTGCCATGCCGCAGCTCGGGTACCCCCCGCAGCTGCCGACCCTGGCCCCTCCTCATCCAGCTCTGTCCCCTTGGTGCTGGGTATACCCGTGGCATCTGGCCTCACCCTGCCTGTACCTACAGGTGGTGAGCCTCCGCCCGCTACCCCCGCCTTCCTGGTGCTTGAGTCGGGGACATTACTGTCGTCCCCCTCCGACTCCTCTTCCTCCGTAATGCGATCCAGCCCCTGGTCGAGCTGATCAGGCTCTTCCTCGTCCGAATCCCACCCAAAACGCGAGACTCTCCATTCCTGGAGAATGTCCTCCCCCCTCACGCAGGCAACCTTGCCTGTCTGCGTGACCTGCCTCATCCTTGGCTGTGAGTCCCCACTCACAGGGCTGGCCCCTGTGGTTGACCCCTGTGCTCCAGGCCACTTCATCCGGATACACTCCCATGTGGTATGGAGTGCTCCCAAATGAATGGACAGCGGGATGGAACGCGCGCCAGCCTGTTCCTTCCCTGTGAACCCCGCCAGTGCGAAAGGGACCCCCGTGGACAGGGGAGAGTCAAAGGGTTCCTCTGTGTGGACCACGGTGCATGAAGCCCCCGTGTCCGACAGGTAACTGCCCCTTTTCCTCTCCACTACCATCTCCACAAGCGGCCTCTTCCACGCATCGTAGCGGAGCAGACACAGATAGGCGGGCTGCGCGGGCTGATGTCATTGGGGAATGTCCAGTGCCCCCCTCGTACCCGGGGAGCCGGTAGCGACTGCCACCTTCCCCTGTGCGGCCATGAGGGACTGCATCACCTCGATCATCGTTTCGATGATCCCTGGCTTAACTGGGACCTCGGCGCGCAGGGTGGTGCCAACCCTATCTTCCTTGGTGTGGGCCCTGCAATCCTTCCGCCAGTGCCCCACCTTACCGCACCTGAAACACTTGTACTGTGCGGTAGGGTTACCCTCCTGTCGCCACTCCTTTTGGGCCAGTGCAGTAGCCTCCGCAGCGTACACCTTCCCTTTTACGAGTCGGGTAGACGTGCTCCGGGTGTTTCTATACCCTACCGTGAGATGGTCCAAAACCGCCTCCTCCGTGCTATTTGTGGGATCAAACCAGGCTTTCGCCTGCTCCCTGACGACTGCCAGGCTGTTTGACACCAAGCATCGGAGCCACTGGGCTCTCCCATTCCCGACCAGGACATCCCGCGCGGGGACGTGCGGGCAGCTGCTTTGATACACTGTCCACAGTCGCGCCGCAAAAACCCTTGGGGGTTCTCCCTCCATCTGGAGGGTCCTCTCCAATCGGGCAAATGGACCCTCATCGCCCATCCCCAAGACGTCCAGGACCTCGTCCCGTAGGAGATCGTAGGTCCTGGTCCCTCTTTTGCTTTCATCTGAGAGGCATTGGAGGATCGAGCTGTCCAGGGAGAACAGCAACAATTTTGCCCGTTCTCCCTCGTCGCAACCGTTGATTGCGGCGGTTTGTTCTATCTCCCTAAAATGCAGCGAAGGGTCCCCTGATTCGGACAATTTAATTACATGCCCGATCATAGCTCTTAACTGCTGGGAGCTGTGGGGCACCACGATCTCGCTCTGAATGGGTCCGGCGTCCCCATTCTGCATGGTGGGTCCCCGTCTGGTTTCCAGGACCGGGCACATTGGCGCCGGTGCCGAGTCCTCGACCGGGAGCTCCTCTCTCTCTCTTTCCCCTACACTACCCCTTTTCCAGGATGCCTCGTAGCTAGGGGAATTGTGGAGTCTGGGGGCTGAAGCCACCATGGTCTTTCTAGGGATCGGAACCGGGACCTTCGCACCCGCTAGTGACTGGCCCGCGGGGGGATTCATCAAACAGACCAGCCCGCTTGCTTTATTTAAAGCACCCCGCAGACCCTCTATCTCCTGCAGGCAGGCCCCGTGGTCGGCCCCTTCCGACCTGTCCTCCAAAACCATTTTATAGGCTGCCCTAACTCCCTTAAGTTTCTCTTCCTGGGTCTCCAGCTGGTGGCTCAGGGAAGCGCACTGCTCCCTGAGCTTGCCCTTACTGCGCATAGCCTCAGTGATCTGACACTCCATCAGCTCTACCCTCGCTTCGTGGCGGTTGGTCACGACCCGGCGCTCCTTGTTTAAAGAGTCCAGAGCCTCAATCAACTGGTTCCCACCCGCAGCCTTCTCCTCTACCTCCTCCTGAAGGTCCCTGATCTGGGCTGCCTGTGCCACAACCACGCGGTCCAAAAGCTGGACCTGCTTTTTATAGCAGGTCAGCCAGACCGCCTTCTCTACAGATCTCTTGTGGGCTTTACTGGCCGTCCACCGGATCGCTGCATCCAGTGGGCGCTTGTCATCTAATAAAGCACACATCCATTGTTTGGTGATATTCACCTTGCTAAACACATAGTCCGCAATGCGCTCGTCCATTATGTCCCTAGTTTTCAAATCTTTTTCCGGCACACTATCATCCTGCTGCCAGTGTCCCTTCGTGGTCGCCATTATCTGTAAGGGGTTTCTGCGCCGAGCTTTCGCCCGACCTAAGGTCCCCGTGCCTTGCTCTGATCCCTTGACCAGGCCGCGCACACTGGTTCCCCGTAAGTGGTTCGACCCACTCACCCCTTACGGTTCTAGACACTGGACTTAGATGCAGGAGCTCTTATAGTGCAGAAAAATTCCACCAGACCAGATTTGGAAACCAGGGTTTAAATGAGAAAGGCTTTTATTCAGCGCTTGGGACTATTGTCCATGAATATTTATACATTGCTAAATGACATACCGTAAACACGTACCGAATCACACGAATACTTATAACTATGAATCATTAAACACACAGTTCCACAGGACATATACCCAAATACCTTTTTACTTATGAATTCTTAAACACACAGTTCTACAAGACATATACACGACTGTAAGATGGGGAACGTACGACGCATCGCAACATTGACCAACACATATTGAATCACACACCCAACGTTTATTCACAACCACCCTCCCCTCTACACTAAACTATGTCCAGGATATGTAGGATTTGGAGTACATGCTCACCATGGGGCTATTACTGGGGTTACTGGCTTTTCGTTTTGCAGTATTTCTTCTCGAGTTGCGTGCCTGTTCCTCTCTCTTGCATCCGTTCTTCTTGCCTGTCGTTTCTTCCTCCTGCATTCGTTTGACTTCCTTCTGACTCTCTTCTTGACTTCAGTTGACTTAACTTTTTCACCCAAAAGTAGTGGCCAGTTATATTATTTCTGACCCGTCCTATCTCCCGCCAGATCTTGGAATCTCTTTGTTCAAAAAGATATGTATGAGTTTTCTTCTGATCTGCGCTTATGTTCGGGGATACCGGGGATGGCCAGACAGTGTTAATTGGTATTTCGTTGTGAGGTGATGGGTGTTAACTGGTTTCCCATCACCTACCAGGTAGTTTTCTATGGGCTATTGTGCCCCATCACCGAGATGGACTGTTTAGGTCGGCTTGGGGCATTGTGAGTATGCTGATGTCAGCGCCCCAGTGTCTGGACTCCGACCTGGTTTCGTAGGTTTCTGCATGGCCAATACCCATCCTTTGTTCTGGCCGTGGCTTTGCAGAAACCTAGAGACTGGGTTGTAAGGTTTTTACTTTTTGTGGCTGGTCACGAGGTCTTGCGGCCATTTTAGGACCCACGGATTGTGACATCCTTTGTTAATCTGACCGCAGCCTTTCTCCGCTATCAGCCCCAGTCTCTCGTTTAAAATGTCCAAACTGCAGCTCTTTGGTTTGGTGTTGCTTTCCAAATGAGGGAAAACTTCTCAAATCTTACAATGGTCATAAAGTATATGGGACCATATTATTTACGTTAATGTAGCGGGACCGAACGGTTCAGCCCGAAATAAGGTTAACGATGTCCAAATGGGCCAGCTTAGGGCGAGCCACCGACACAGTCTCGTGCCGGCCCCCTATGTCCAAAACGAACGTGGTAGGCCCAGCCTGCAGCACCTGGAAAGGGCTCTCGTAAGGCCACTGCAGCGGCGCCCGGTGAGCGTCACGACACAGGAACACGGTTGGACAGTCCTGTCTCATCGAACGTGATTCCGCGGAAATGGAACTGGGCCTCAGCCTGCTGAAACCACACGTGCGGCTGGGATGTCCAGAAGGTTGGTAGCTTCAGGGCGACCGGGTTCAACTGGGCCTGGTTGACCAGATCGGCGGGGAGCTGGTTGCCGTCTGGCATGTTGTGCTCCAAAATGACGAGTTTGGAGCATCGGGGTCACCAATGTAGCAGGAGTGGCCGATATAAGGCTAGACACCAGATTAGTCCAGTCTTTATTAACACAGCAAGCTGCCAGCACACATGTTCACTCTCCTCTCTCTCCACAACCCCTGCTGGAGAAAACCCCATGGACTGGGCAATGCCCAGACCCTGTCAGTCTCAGTGCCGAGAGTTCGGCCAAGTCGTGGCCTAACTCTCAGGAGTCGCCACGTTAGAAAAGATCCTAATATTACAATTTTTTTCTCATTTGTGTTTCAGAAGCTCATGGAAAAAAAGGTGGAAGAGAAATCAATACAAAAGATTTTTCATGGAAAAGCAGAACCAGTAAGATTCTGGAGCACGTAAACCTGGGATAAATTTACTATTTTGAAACATGTACTATGCCAAAGGTCATGTATAGAAAGGAATCCTATCCAATAGGTAGCTTCCGTTTCCTTTATGTTTGAAACGGTTCAAGCACAGGCAACTTGAAATTCCCAAAAACTGTGAGGTAACAGCACAGTGGCACAGCGGTCGAGTTGTTGCCTTACAGCGAATGCAGCGCCGGAGACCCGGGTTTGATCTCGACTATGGGTGCTGCCTGTACGGAGTTTGTACTTTCTCCCCGTGACCTGCGTGAATTTTCTCCAAGATCTTCGATTTCCTCCCACACTCCAAAAATGTACAGGTTTGTAGGTTAATTGGCATGGTAAATATAAAAAATGTCCTTAGTGTGTGTAGGATAGCATTAATATGCAGGGATCGCTGTTCGGCACGGACCCGCTGGGCTGAAGGGCTTGTTTCCGCGCTGTATCTCTAAACTAAACTAAACTAAACTAATATAGTATGTTTGGGATTTCCTCGTGAGTTTTCGTCCTCAGGTGTGTTTAAACTTGATTTTCAGGGGGTGGGATCCAATGTGGGACTGAGGCAGGTGAGAAGCTGAAAGTCGGTATGAAAAGTGATGAAGGAAAGTCTAATGGACAGGATAGGCAGGAGCACTCCACAGAGCGAGGAAGGATGTTGGATTGAATTGCACTTATTTTAATGCAAGAGGTCTGAAAGATAGCAGATGAACTCAGGACGTGGATAGGTACGTGTGACTAGGATGTTGTAGCTGTTACGGAAACCTGGCTAATAGAGGGACAGAACTGGCAGTTTAATGTTACAGGGTACAGGTGCTACAGATGAGATAGAGGTGGGGGTAAAAGAGGAGGGGATGTTGCTTATTGATTGAGGAGAATGTCATAGCAGTAGTCCAAGATGACATTACTGATGGTTCGTCTGGTGAGAATATATGGGTGGAGCTGAGAAATAAAAAGGGGCATGATCACCTTGTTGGGAGTATCACAAAATGCTGGAATAACTCAGCGGGTCAGGCAGAATCTCTGGAGAGAAGGAATGGGTGATGTTTCGGGTCGAGGTGAGGTGGTGGGACAAAGATAGGATGTAGTGGGAGACAGGAAGACTAGTGGGAGAGCTTGGAAGGGGGAGGGGAAAGAGAGGGACAGAGGAACTATCTGAAGTTGGAGAAGTCAATGTTCATACCGCTTGGGTGTAAACTGCCCAAGCGAAATATGAGATGCTGTTCCTCCAATTTGCAGTGGGCCTCACTATGACAATGGAGGAGGCCCATGACAGAAAGGTCAGACTGGGAGTGGGAGGGGGAGTTGAAGTGCTGAGCCACCGGGAGACCAGGTTGGTTAAGGCGGACTGAGGGAAGGTGTTGAGCAAAACAATCGCCGAGCCTGCGTTTAGTCTCGTCGATGTAGAGAAGTTGACATCTGGAACAGCAGATGCAATAGATGAGGTTGGAGGAGGTGCAGGTGAACCTCTGCCTCACCTGGAAAGACTGTTTGGGTCCTTGGATGGAGTTGAGGGGGGAGGTAAAGGGACAGGTGTTGCTTCTCCTGCGGTTGCAGGGGAAGGTACCTGGGGATGGGGTGGTTTGGGTGGGAAGGGACGAATGGACCAGGGAGTTATGGAGGGAAAGGTCTCTGCGGAAAGCAGAAAGGGGAGGAGATGGGAAGATGTGGCAGGTAGTGGGGTCCCGTTGTAGGTGACGGAAATGTTGGAGGATAATTTGTTGTATATGCTGGCTGATGGGGTGGAAGGTGAGAACAAGGGGGACTCTGTCCATGCTACGAATGGGGAGAGGGGGAACAAGAACAGAGCTGCGGGATATAGAGGAGAGCCTCATATATAATGGAAGAGAGGAAGCCCCGTTTCCTAAAGAATGAGGACATCTCTGATGCCCTAGTGTGAAACACCTCATCCTGGGCGCAGATGTGGCGTGGAGGGAGGAATTGGGAGTAGGGGATAGTTTTTACAGGAGACAGGGAAGAAATGTAGTCAAGATAGCTGTGAGAGTCAGTAGGTTTGTAGTAGATGTTGGTCACTAGTCTGTCTCCTGTGATGGAGATGGTAGGATCCAGAAATGGAGATGTTGGAGATGGTCCAAGTATATTTAAGAGCAGGATAAAAATTGGTGATGAAATTTATGAAGTCAGTGAGTTCTGCATGGGTACAAGAGGTAGCACCAATGCGGTCGTCAATGTAGCGGAGGTAGAGTTCAGGGATGGGGCCAATGTATGCCTGGAACAGGGATTGTTTGACGTACCCGACAAAGAGGCAGGCATAGCTAGGGAGTGTACTATAGGCCCCCAAATAGACATAGTCATACAGCATGGAAACAGGCTCTATGGTCCACATTGCCCATGTCGACCAAGATGCCCCATCTACACTAGTCCCACCTGCCTGCCTTTGGCTAGGAAATAGAATTTCACAGGAATCATTTGCACAAATATGGTGGGAGATTGCAGGGAGCTGTAAGACTTAGGGTTGTCATAATAGGGGATTTTAACTTTCCCAATATAGAGTGGGACTGGCATAATGCCACTTGCTTAGACGGCATTTGTCAAATGTGTTCAGGAAAGTTTCCGCAAGCAATATGTTGAGGGCCCTACAAGGTAGAGGGCAAAGTTTGATCTATCCTTAGGAAATTGGGATTGACTGAAGTGTCCGTGGGCGAGCCTTTTGGGACCAGTGACCACTATTCTATTAGCTTTAAAATAGTTATGGATAA
Organism: Rhinoraja longicauda; assembly: GCF_053455715.1. Taxonomy (NCBI): domain Eukaryota; kingdom Metazoa; phylum Chordata; class Chondrichthyes; order Rajiformes; family Arhynchobatidae; genus Rhinoraja; species Rhinoraja longicauda. The sequence continues at coordinate 16,399,243 of NC_135954.1, forward strand.
AGACAGGGTGGGCCCACGTTAAAATTCTGAATTGGGGCAAGGCCAACTTTGATGGTGTTACACAAGAAAATGCTAAAGTTGATTGTAGCAGGTTGTTTGTGGGAAAGGGAACGTCTAGAAAATGGGATGCTTGTAAGGACATGCAAGTTCCGGTTAGGGTGAAAGGATAAGGAAGTTTGGGTGGCAAGAGAAATTGAGGCTCTGGAGGCATGAGATACATGCAGGCAGTTGAGATCAAGTGTATCCTCGAAGGAGTTTTGGGAACCGAGGAGTGTACTTAAGAAGGAAATCAGGAGGGCAAAAAGGGAGCCGGAGATAGCTCTGGAAGATAATGTTAAGGAAAATCCAAAGAGATTTTATAAGTACATTAAGGAAAGAGGGTAACTAGAGAGGGACAAAGACCTATTAGAAACAAAAACGGTCAACTCTGTGTGGAGTCGCAGGAGATGGGCAAGGTCCTCAATGAGTATTTCTCTTCAGTTTTTACATGAAGACTTGGGGAACATGGAACAGTTAATGGAGATGTCTTGAGGACATATTGCGGTCGAGAAGGTGCTGGATATCATGGCATATTATGGAGGTAGATACATTTCCTGGGCCTGAACAGATATATCTAAGGACACTGTGGAAGGCGAGAGCAGCAATTGCAGGAACCCTGGTTGAGATATATAATTCATTAGACATGGGTGAGGTGCCAGGAGACTGGGGGGTGACAAATGTTATGTCTTTATTTAAGGGGGGGCCACAAGAAAAAGCTTGGGAACTATAGATCAGTGAACCTAAAATCTGTGGTAGGCCAGTTACTGCAAAGGATTCTGAGGGATAAGATATTTATGCATTTTGATAGACAGGGGTAAATTACAGATGGTTAGCATGGTTTTATACCAGGGAGACTGTGTCTTATAAATCGGATTGAGTGTTTTGAAGAAGTACCCACAAAGCCGTAGACGTTATCGATATGGACTTCTACAAAGCATTTGGTAAAGTTCCACTTAGCATGCTGCTCTGGAAGGTTAGATCGTATAGGGTCCAGGGAGAGTAGCCAACTGGATAGAGAATTGACTTCATGGAGTTTATTCACTGGAGTTTAGAAGGATGAGAGGGGATCTTATATTCACTGGAGTTTAGAAGGATGAGAGGGGATCTTATAGAAACATATCAAATTATAAAAAGACTGGACAAGCTAGATGCAGGAGAAATGTTTCCAATGTTGGGCGAGTCCAGAATCAGAATAAAGGGGAGGCCATTTAAAACTGAGGTGAGAAGGAACTTTTTCACCCAGAGAGTTGTGAATTTGTGGAATTCTCTGCAACAGAGGGCAGTGGAGGCCAAATCACTGATGGATTTAAGAGAGAGTTTGATAGAGCTCTAGGGGTTAGTGGAATCAAGGGATATGGGGAGAAGGCAGGCAGGGGTTATTGATTGTGGACGATCAGCCATGATCACAATGAATGGCGGTGCTGGCTCGAAAGGCTGAATGGCCTCCTCCTGCACCTATTTTCTATGTTTCTATGGTAGGAGGGATAGGGTAATGGTGTGAGATTGCTTTTCAGACTGAAGGCCTGGGACTAGTGATGCCTTGGGAATTGGTGCTGGGCCCATCGCTGTTTGTGGTTTATATCAATGATTTGAATTAAAATGTCTAAGACATGATCAGTAAGTTTGGAGATAACACTGAAGTGGGTGGTGTCATTGATAACAAAGATGGTTATCAAAATTTACAGCAGGAGTTTGATCAGCTGTGCAAGTGGGCAGAGGAATGGTTAATAGATTTTCATGTAGATCGTATGAGCTGTTGCATTTTGGGAAGTCAAATCAGGGCAGGGCCTTTACATTGAAAAGGAGAGCCTGCAGAGTGTTGTAGAGCAGAGGGATCTTGGTGTGCACCCGAAAGTGGCATCACAGGTAGGTAGGGTACAAGGGCTTCATTAATCAGGATATTGAGTATAGAAGTTGGGATGTTATGTTACATTTGTACAAGATGTTGGTGATGCTGCATTTGGTGTATTGTGTTCAGTTTTGGTCACCCCACTATAGGAAGCATATCATTGAGCTGAAAAGAGGGCAGAAAAGGTTTAAGAAGATGTAGCCAGAGCATTAGGGAGAGGTTGGGGAAGCGAGGATCGTATTCCTTGGAGCGCAGGAGGCTAAGGGGTTATCTTAGGGAAGTGTATAAGATCATGAGGGGAGTCAATACGATGAATGCCCTTCGACCCACTGAGTCCACACCGACCAGCAATCCATGCACACCTACTCTATCCTACACACACTAGGGACAATTTTACATTCATACCAAACCAATTAATCTACAAACCTGTACTTCTTTGGAGTGTGGGAGAAAACCAAAGATCTCAGAGAAAACCCATGCAGGTCACAGAGAGAATGTACAAACTCCGTACATACGGCACCAATAGTCAGGATTGAACCGGATCCCTGGCACTGTAAGGCAGTAGTTCTATCGCTGCGCCACTGTGAGTTCTTGATTTCAGTTCTGTTATTACTGGCAGAAGCTAACTGCTTTGACACAAACTTAATAATATATCCTTTGTGTTCCGCTTTGAGAATGTATTTTGCTAAGTCAGGAAGCAGGTTGTCTTTGAGTTCAGTGGTCCTTTAAGGTACAGTGAAATTTGATTTACCATACAATCGTACCAGAAAAAAGCAACAAGACACACAACTACATAAAGGTTAACATAAACATCCACCACAGCGGCTCCCCACATTCCTCACTGTGATGGAAGGCAATGAAGAATTATTTTCTTTCCTCCTTTGCTCCCGCGGACGGGGCAGTCAATCCATCTGCAGACGGGGAGATCGAAGCTCCCACAGATGGCGATCGAAGCTCCCGCTTCAAGGCGATTGAAGCTCCCACGATCGAGGTCGATCCCTGACATAGCCCCATGATGTTAAGTCCGCAGGCTCCCGCGGTTGGAGCTCCCAAAGTCGATCACCAGCAAGAGGCCGCCAGCGCCTCGATTTTAGGCCGCAGATATGATACTGGAAATAAAATCGCATCTCCATCAAGGAAAGAGATTAGAAAAGTTTCCCCCAACCCCCCAACCAACCCCCACATATTACAAAGCTAAAGACTACACTAAAACATACATTTAACAACAAAACATACATATAAAAACAACAAAGAAAGAAAAGGACAAGACAGACTGTTGGCAAGCCTGCCATTGTACAGTGCCACCCGGTTAATGTTAAGTGATGGAATGATGTTGTACTAGAGGAAATACATAGAGACAAACATGCATATTTTCGGTTTAATTTTGCCAGAAAATTATTTAACTAACAATTTTTAAATTGTTTTGCTATGTAGGTGAAGAAAAGTCAAACCGCTTCAGCGGAACAGTCAAAGCTACAGAATGGATTTTATCACATTCAGAAATACTTGGAAGAGAATAAATGGATAAATGAAGTTATGTACACAGGGAAACCTCTTTCTTTTTGCTTGAGGGAACTGGTAAGAATAAAAAAAACCTTAAAATAAAAACAGGCAAGTTTAATATGCCTTTGGTGAACTGTTAATAATCACTGTATATGTCAAGTAAATAGAATGATTACCTAAACTTAATTACCTAGACCGCGGGACAGTCAGTAGCCCCAAGTCGGCCGACCTGAGGGACCTGGAATTTGAGTGGTGGGTTAGAAGATTTTTGATATGGGGGGGGGGGGCAATCCCGTTTAGCAAATTTGTATGCAAATTGGAGGAGCTTGAAATCGATTCTGTACCGTACTGGGAGCCAATGGAGAGAGGCCAGAATCGGGGTGATGTGGTCCCTTTTACGGGTATCTGTCAGGAGTCTTGCTGTGGCGTTTTGGACCAATTGCAGGCGGGACAGGGATGATTGGCTGATCCCAGTGTATAGGGAGTTGCAGTAGTCCAGGCGGGAGGAAATAAACGCGTGGATGATTTTTTTCTAGATCGTCAAATTGGAGGAATGGTTTGATTTTAGCTATGGTACAAAGTTTGAAGAAACTGACTTTTACCACAGAGTTGACTTGCTTGTCAAACTTAAAAACGGAGTGAAATATCACGCCAAGGTTTTTGACTAGGGTGGATAGGCTTCCAAGGCTGCCTGTTGTCGTTTTGATGGAGTCGGGGGGGGGGCGAATAGGATGACCTCAGACTTGCTCTCACTTAACTGAAGGAAGTTCTGTGCCATCCAACATTTTATGTCCTCAAGGCAGTGCATGAGGCTGATTAAATTTGACCGGTTGTTGGGTTTCAGGGGGAGATAAAGCTGTGTGTCATCAGCATAGCATTGGAAAGAAATGCCTTGTCTTTGAATGGGAGGGCAGCTGGTCAGAGTTCAGGACTGGCATGTTCCAATAAGGAGAGAGGATAAGAATGGCAAGGTAAGAGAACCGTGGATGACTAAAGAGGTTGTAAGTTTGGTCAAAAAGAGAAAGGAAGCATATGTAAGATTTGTAGAAACAAGAAACTGCAGATGCTGGTTAATACATAAAAGGACCCAATGTGCTGGAGTAACTAAGCAGGTTAGGTGCTATCCATGGATTGGTGATGTTTTGGGTCAAGACCCTTCTTCAGATGTTAGTGTAGATGGGAGAGAAGAAAGTTATAAAGCTTCAAGTTTTTAGGAATAAATATCACCAGCGATTTGTCCTGGAACAGTTACATCGACACTGGCCAAGAAAGCACACCAATGCCTCTACTTCCTTAGAAGACTTAGGAAGTTCGGCATGTCCCCACAACCCTCACCAACTTCTACAGATGTGCGTAGAAAGCATTTTATCGGGATGCATCACAGCCTGGTTTAGGAACAGCTCCATCCAAGACCGCAGGAAATTGCAGAGAGTTGCGGATATAGCCCAGACTATATGCAAACCAACCGCCCTTCCATTGAGTCCATCTACACTTCACTCTTCCTCACAAGGCTATCGGCATAATCAAGGACCACCTCACCTCACTCCCTCTTCTCCTCTCTCCAATCAGGCAAGAGGACAAGAAGTTTGAAATGCATATCAGATTCAGGGAAGTTACTTCCGAGCTATAATCAGGCAACTAAACGACTCACTCATCAGCTAGAGTGCGGTCCTGACCTTAATCTACCTCATTGGAGACCTTTGAACTATCTTTAATTGAACTTTATCTTGCACTAAATGTTGTACCCGTTATCCTTTATTTGTATACTGTGGACGGCTTGATTGTAATCATAGACGTACAGTGTTTTTATTGACAGGAAAACACACAAACAAAAGCTTTTCACTGTACCTCAATACACATGGCAATAATACACTGAACTAAACTAAACTAGAGGAGAGGCAGGACAAAGCATGGCAGATAATAATTGAACAAAAGCGAAACAACTGCCTGTCAAAAACCCACCTCGCCTGCGTCCACCTGTTATCTGCCACACTTTGTTCTGCCTCGCCCCTCTTTTAACTTTCTCCCCTTTCCTCTCCCCCACCAGTCTGAAAAAGGATCTCAAGCCGAAAAGTCACCGATCCATAATATCCAGAGATGCTGCCTGACCTGCTGAGTTACTCAAGCACTTTGTGTCCTCTGTAGGGTTTAGGATGATGAAATGTGTAACGAATATAAAGCAAGCAGGAAAGAACTAAAGTAATCAATTCGAAGCATCAAAAGGGGCTAGACTAAATTGTCACCTATTCTTTTTCTCCAGAGATGCTGCCTGACCCACTGAGTTACTTCAGCACTTTGTGTCTATCTTCAGTATAAACCAGCAGCTGCAGTTCCTTTTTACACATTTTGTCTGCTCCACTGCGAAATCTCCTCAAGATATGCCTACTTAGAAATTCTCCTCTCTCCAATGAGAGTCTGTGAGAACCTCTCTCACTGACCCCCCCCCCCCCCCCCTCTGTGATTTCTACTGCTCTACGACCATGTTTAACCCAGACTCATTATCAAGGCCCTATGTGTTTTCTCGATGCTTGCCTGCGCCTCCATTTTGTGCCTCGGAGCTTCCAACTCCGGTTCCAGACCTGGAACCACCCAGATTATAGGTACCAACAGTCTATCCACCGCGTCTCACAAAAGTTTTCCGACTGTGCCCTACGTTCTACACTGGCTGCCATGCGTCAACACCAGCAGGCCCTCGCTCTGGCTCTCCCGCAGCTCCGGGCCTCGCCCACCCAGACCTGCAATGGACCCTAACTTTACTTCATTCTACGCCAGATCCATGCATTCAACTAACGCTTCTTCGCCTACCGGAACTCTATCAAGGATCACAAGCTTGCCCCCATTAGCAGTCTGAAGAAGTTCCAACCCGAAACGTCACCCATCCTTTTTCTCCGATGCAGCCTGATCCACTGAATTACTCCAGCACTTTGTGTCTATCTAAGGAAGTGTTGTGTCTCTTCACGAGTAGTGAGATGGATAAATCCCCAGGACCGGATGGAATCTATCCCAGGTTATTGAGAGAAGCAAGAGAGGAGATTGCAGAGGTCTTGACAATGATAATTTGTATCTTCTCTTGCCACAGGCGAGGGCCCGGAGGACTGGATAGTAGCCAATGTTGTTCTTTTGTTTAAGAAAGGAAGTGGAGATAATCCAAGAAACTGTAGGTTTGTGAGCCTCACATTACTTGCATTTGGAAGAAAATGGGCTAATCGTGGACAGGCGGCAGGGCTTTGTTTCATGAACTTGATTGGATATTTAGAGGAGTTGAAGAAAATAATCAAGCAGGGCAGGACAGTAGATGTTGTCTACATGGACTTTAGTACAACATTTGATAAAATCCCCCATGGTAGACTGATTCAGAAGATTAAGAGTGACTTGGTTGTTTGGATTCAGAACTGGCTTACGCATAGAAGAGAGTGGATTGTGGTGGAAGGGTGTTATTCTGCCTGGAGATCAGTGACCCGTGGAGTTCTGCAGGAATCTGTGCCCAACCTCTGGTGTTTGTAACATTTATAAAAGACTTGGATGTATTATCAGTGTACTCAGTTTCAGTCCTCTTAAAATCTAGTTATGGGTTGAATAAAAAATGAAGGAATATGTGTTTTGTGTTGACTGGAATACAATCAGAAATAGTTTGGAAGTGAAAATTAATATTGGTATTGGTTTATTACTGCCACATGTAGTGAAAGATTGTGTATTGTGTGTACTCATGCAAAGCATTCTAGACATGAGTACATCAGGTAGTGAAAAAGTAAAAATAAGCAGAGTGTGGAATATAATGCAACAGTTGTAGATAAAGTGCAGTTTTAAAAAAACAAGTGCAAGGGCCACAAAAAGATAGAACGGAAGATTGGGAAATTCATCCCAGTGTATGAGAGGTCCATTTAAGTGCCTGATAACAGTGGGGAAGAAGTTGATCTTGAATCAGGTAGTACATGCTGTCAAGCTTTTTTAATCTTCTGCCTGTTAGGAGAGAGGAGAAGAGAGAATGACCAGGATGTGAGTTATCCTTGATTATATTGGCCGTTTTCTCAAGGCAGCATGAAGTGTAGATGGCGTTGATGGTGGGGGGGGACGTGGGTGGGGGGGAACGACTGTTTTATGCGATGACTGGACTGTATCCACAACCCTGTAATTTCTTAGGGTCTTGGGCAGAGCTGCTGCCATACTGTGATGTATTTGGATCAGGTGGTCTCTATGATGTGCAGATGAACTACTTCAGCAGATTACTTCTAATGCCAAAAGGTGAAAATTGCCTCAAATTATTTTGTTTTTCATACATTATCATTATGTTCATTGTACAGGATGAAAGGTATATCAATTCTAAAAAGTATCTTGAAAGTGGAACCTTGCCATTAATTGATGATAGACCTAAATCAGGTAAAATATTATTTAGCTAGAAAACATGCAACATAAAAATGAGTGTTAGAAGTAAACTATTACATTTCTCTAATGATATAGATAAAGCAATATGAATTGTATATAATCTCTAAAATTGCAAGAACAGTACAGTAGGTTTGATATTCATGAGGCTATCAACTACACAAGCTGTTTGGGAAAGAATAATATATTCCTTTATTCGTCCCACACCGGGGAAATTTACAATGCAATCAGATTTTGAGCCTGTTTTATTTCTATTGTACTTTCTGGCTTTGTGAGGAATTATGCCAGCCCCTACCTCAAGAAAGAATGTCCACAAAAGTTATTGGTCTTCTTTGTAATACCTTTGTGAGAAGGGTAAAGCATTAACAATTTTTATAGCTATTTGAAAAAAATCCAGCTGTTTCCAAGATAATAATAATAATTCCCAAGTGGAAAGGTACATTTATTAAATGGTCCTTCCACTCACTTAAAATATGAAGATTAAATTGCTCATATTTTCATTCTGGGCAGGACCTCAGAGTGCCTTTTGTGGAGTTATTGAATTGCTTTACCTCCAGCAATAGATCAAGTCAGATGCATTCAGACATCTTTACATCTCTGATGCTGTGACATCTGTACTTGACTATATTCTGTCCACTTCTGCTCCTTTTCATATGATTTAAATGTGCACTTGCCCCTTGCATCACCCTTCACCATAACCAAACCCTTAACTTTTCCTTTCAAATTTCTCAGTTCTGGCTGCTGACCAATATTCATCTGAAGCTGTATCTGACCAATATTCATCTGAGGCTCCGTCACTGTATCTGACAATCACAACCATTGTCTTAGTTACTAGCACTCAGTAGAGTAAAGGCTGCTTTCATTTTAGGTAGCCTAAGTACTGCTCACAGCATGTCTTTATGCACTCCCCATTGAATCAGATCCATCTGCCATAGTAGATTGGGAAGAACAAAATAAAACAGATGTATCCTTCAAGTTGATTCTATCTGCCACAGGTCCAGTGAGAAAAAAAAATTCCAAGGGGAAGACCAACCATGCACGATAAACTAAAAATCTTGATAGTACGGAGCAAATATGGGTGGCAGGTCAGAAATTTGGACAGAATATGAAAACAGCAACTCAAATGTTAATAATGAATGTCAAAATTAGAGTTTTTAGTTAGAATTGTTTAAAAAAAAATAGAATTGCTATAGACACTTTAATTCAGAAATTTAAAAAAAAGATCAATGATTCTTTAAAAAGTTAGTCTGGGGAATTAACAATGAAATAAAAAGGAGGTGGCAGATGGATTAAACAAATGTTTGCATCACTCATGTAGAGTGATGTTGAGTCTTGTAGCACTCCGCTTTACCCTTCAGTTAAGTGTATACAAATAACATGCCAAAAAAGTCTGTAAGAAGGTAACTGGAAGTGAGGGAGGAACTCAGGAAAATTGGTGAGAAATTGTACTTTTTCGTAGAATATAAGATTGGCTAGTGAACAGGAAACAAAGGGAACTTATACTGACCTGTTTCCTACAGGGATTGGCAGTGGACTTAAAAGTTTTTACAAAATATATTGTATTATATATGCTATATATATAAAGGTAATTAAATATTGGATATAAATGCATTGCGAGCAGTTGAGATATTTGCTGGATTCATGACTGAAATGGGCAAGTTGTCTTATGAAGGAATGTTGGTCAGGTGAAGCTTATATCCACTGGAGTTTAGAAATGTGAGAAGTGACTTAATGTAAGATCCGAAGGCATAGAGAAATATTTACCTCTTGTGGAACTGGGTGTTGTTGTTTTAAAATAATGGGAGACACATAATTTTCTCTTAGCTGGTCATAGGTCTTTGGAACTCTTTTCCCCAAAGGGTGATGAAAGCAGAATTTGAATATTTTAAGGCAGAGGTAGGAGGATATTTCATAAGCAAGGGTGAATGATTGTTGCTGGTAGAAGGGAATGTAAATTGAGGTGATAATTAGATCAGTCACGATGTTATTAAATGACGGAGCAGGTTGAAGGACTGAGTGACCTATTCCTTCTCTTCGTATATCTTACTATGTTCATAATATGGCAACCTGCTTAAGCAAAGTGAGAGAAGGTATCTTCAACAGTGCTATCAAGCGCACCTTTTCACCAACAACTGGCTCAATGATACAAAAGTGGGTGGTTTTGCAGATAGTGTAGCTGGTTGTGAAAAATTGCAGCAGTATCTTGATCGATTGGCCAGGTGGGCTGAGGAATGGTTGATGGAATTTAATACAGAGAAATGTGAGGACCTACACAGTGAATGGTACTGTGGGGGGTGTCGTCGACCAGAGGGATCTAGGAGTGCAGATGCATGGTTCCTTGAAGGTTGAGTCGCAAGTAGACAGGGTTGTCAAAAAGGCGTTTGGTACATTGACCTTCATCAGTCAGAGTATTGAGTATAGAAGTTGGGAGGTCATGTGGCAGTTGTATAAGATGATGGTGAGGCTGCATTTAAAGTATTGTGCTCAGTTCTGGGCATTATGTTATATCAAAGATGTTGTCAAGCTGGAAAGGGTACAGAGAAGATTTACAAGGTTGTTGTCAGGGCTAGAGGATCTGAGGTATAGGGAGAGGTTAAGTAGGTTGGGACTCTATTCCTTGGAGTGCAGGAGGATGAGGGGTGATCTTATTGAGATGTATAAAATCATGAGAGGAATAGATCAAATAGATGCACAGAATCTCTTTCCCAGAGTAGGTGAATCGAGGACCAGAGGACATAGATTTAAGGTGAAGGTGAAAAGATTTAATAGGAATCTGAGGGGTAACGTTTTCATACAAAGGGTGGTGGGTGTATGGACCATGCTGCCAGAAGAGGTAGTTGAGGCAGGGACTATCCCGACATTCAAGAAACAGTTAGACAGGTACATGGATAGGACAGGTTTGGAGGGATGTGGACCAAACGCGAGCAGGTGGGACTAGTGTAGCTGGGATATGTTGGCCAGAGTGGGCAAGTTGGGCCGAAGGGCCTGTTTCCACACTGTATCACTCTCTGACTCTATGACACTGATGCCTAGTTTGGGTTTCAGCTGGACCATTCAATTTTGAACTTCATGACAGCTTTTCTTCAAACATGTGCCAAAGAGCTGAATTGCAGTGTGAGGGGAGAGTGACTGTCCTTGACTTTAAGGCAGCAACTGACTGATTGTGGCATTAATAAGCCACAGTAAAACTGAAATTACCGGGCAACACAGCTGTAGGTGGAGTCATGACCTGCAAAAAGCAAGGTAGTAATGTTGTAAATCATCCCAGCCCCAGAGCATCATTACAGGAATTCCTCGGGGTAATGCTTCATTATTGGATCATTCTTCTATCATTGGATCAGAAGCGGGGGTATTCACTGATTTTTGCACAATTTTTCAGCGAATGATGCAGTCAATGCCTGCATGGAACAAGACCCAGGCAACATTCATTGATTGATAAGTGCCAAGAATATTTACATCACAGAAGTGTCAGGCATAAATCATCTTCAGCACAAGAGAGTCAAATCCTTGAGAGATTAATTTGTATCTGTTGTGTTTGCATGTAGTATTGCATTCAATACTACTGGTGTCTCATTATAGTAAAACCAAAATCAGGACTAGGTAGAGTAGTCTGTAGATGAGTGGTAGAATTTGAGGGAAAGTTGATGGAAACATGAGAAGAATAAAATTTGTTACATATTATTAGTGCAAATATGAACGCGTGATGTTTGGCGTCGATTCACTGGACCAAAAAGCCAGTTTCTGTGCTGTATCTCGTAATGATACTTATAATCAAGATTCACATGACTGCAATTTAATTACCTTGCAGACTTTTTAAAAAGATGAATCACAAATGCAACTCTCCAATCCATCAAGATGAAATCCATTTCCTGTGAATTTTAATAGACACATTAATCACAGTTAACAATAAGGATATAGCACACCTGAAATAAAAATGACCATTAAAAAAATCAAGATTGACTAGTAATAAAAAGTATTGAATGTGAATGTAATAGTAACTGTGAGGTAGCTTTTTACATATTGCTATTCAACAGACTGTAATTTTTGGCATTACATGCTTTTCAATTGGCTTTTATCATATTTGCCTTTAATCAAACATAATGTGTGCACTTTAGACGATGGAGATACAGCATTAAAACAGGCCCTTCGGCCCACCGAGTCTGCACACTACGGCCAATTTACAATTTACAGAAGCGAAGTAACCTACAAACCTGCACATCTTTGGAGTGTGAGAGGAACCCAAAGTAGCCAGAGAAAACCCACACGGTCACAGGCAGAACATACAAACTCTGTACAGACTGCACCCGTGGTCAGGATTGAACCTGGATCTCTGGCGCTGTAAGGCAGCAACTCTACCGCTGTGGTACTGTGGCGCCCACTTAAGTGCCTAGATTAAAAAAATTATTTTCATTTGTTATTTAGTTCTGTTCGACACAGCAATGTATACACATTGTTTTTATTCACATCTCTGTTTACATAGGAATGCACCCATTTGTTTCAAAATCACTGCACCTTAGTATGTCTTAGTGCCAGACCTTGGAACAGTAATAGAAACATAGAACCATTGAAAATAGGTGCAGGAGGAGGCCATTCGGCCCTTTGAGCCAGCACCACCATTCACTGTGATCATGGCTGATCATCCACAATCAGTAACCTGTGCCCAACTTCTCCCCATATCCCTTGATTCCACTGGCCCCCAGAGCTCTATCTAACTCTCTCTTAAATTCATCCAGTGATTTGGCCTCCACTGCCCTCTGTGGCAGAGAATTCCACAAATTCACAACTCTGGGTGAAAAATTCACAACTCTCTGGTTGAAAATCTGTTAGTACAATTGTCAGCAGTTTCAGTGGTTCCTTGTGACAATGAAAAAACATTTATTTTCATGGTATCTTTCAAAGTGGCACCATCATGCACATGAGAACCTGTTACGTGATCTCTTGCTCGGGTTGCCAACTGTCTTGTATTAGCCGGGACATCCCGTATTTTGGGCTAAATTGGTTCGCCCCGTATGGGACCGCCCTTGTCCCCTATTAGCAGGGTTGCCAACTTCCTCACTCCCAAATCAGGGACAAAGGGTGATGTCACCACCCCGTGCCCCAAGTAAACTCACCCAGCCAGCGGCCACGAGCTCCCACTCCACCAATGGCGGCCGCCCGGGAGGTGGGTTGCTACGCCATCTCCATTAGGGGCTCCCAGAAATCACAACAAAATGTAGTAATAATTAGCGAGGTCTTAAAATCCCGGGTTTAAATGTACAGGTTTGGGCTAACTCGGTGTAAAATTTAACAGAAATGCCACAGGGAAAAGCTCAGCGGGTCAGAAAGAGAAACAGAGTTAATGTTTCGAGTCGACGACTGGTCGTCATTCCCAAATCGCTTCAAGTCGCATGGTGGAGCATTGTGACCCTTGTGTAAAGGTCGGAAGGTGGTTTCTAAAGTACAAGTGGGGATCTCTGCAGAGTATGGGCAGGAAATACATCACGTCCCTGCATTGGGTGGTGATTGCAGTGTGAGCGAATGCGGCCAGTGCCTGCTCCATATATATATAATGGCACTGGAGACATCAAGGGCAGCTCTCTCAGTGTTAGTAACACCGGCTGCACACCATGTTCCCATTGGGGCAGCTCGTCCCCCTGTTCCTCCTGATGGCCAGCGCCTCCCTCTCTTGTGAGCCGGGCTCGCCCGCTTCAACCACAAACTCCACCGGCATTGTGTGCAGGTTCACCAAGGACACTGCCTTAGTCTGTAAGTTCTTGGGAGGGGAAAGGAATCAAAAAAGGAGTCACAATGCTCCACCGACTGAAAGCAATTTGGGAATGACGACCGGTGGATTGTAACCCGCTGTATGACTTTTTTTCAGAGGGAATAACATGAAGTCATTGCTTCCAAGTCACGCAGTGGGTTACAATCCACTTAAATTGTTTAAACCTGCGGGAATTTGTCCAATCCACAAAAAACAGTCAGAAACAGAGCCATTCTTTGACACTAATCGCAGGTTCCCCATTGACAGTCTGGTTTAATTCCTTGCGGCAGCCGGTAAACCGAGCCAGACTCTGCTGTCTTTACACAAGGGTCACAATGCTCCACTGTCCGACTTAAAGCGATTTGGGAATGACAACCGGTCGCCAACTCGAAACATTAACTCTGTTTCTCTTTCTGACCTGCTGAGCTTTTCCCTGTGGCATTTCTGTTAAATTTTACACCGAGTTAGCCTAAACCTGTACATTTAAACCTGGGATTTTAAGACCTTGCTGATTATTACTACATTTTGTTGCGATTTCTGGGAGCCCCTAATGAAGATTGCGTAGCAACCCACCTCCCGGCCCGGACAGCCGCCATTGGTGGAGCAGGAGCACCTGGCCGCTGGCTGGGTGAAGTCACGTGATGTCATCTTGTCCCGTAGTTGGGAGTGAGATAGTTGGCAACCCTACCTCTTGCATCACCAATGAGACCAGTGTGACATGAGAAACATCATTGAACACGGGTATAAATCACCATGTTGGCAGTTTGTTAAGATTGGTGAGGGTGTAAACAGCAGGTCAGATATCCACCCCTTATTGTTAGGTGAATTAAGCTAGAGGATTTTTTTTTGCCTTACACTTGCTACTATTATTTTTTTGGTTGAAATGTCTCAAAAGTCATTTGAGCCTACAACATATATACAAAAGCAATGATGATATCTTGAACCAAAGTAATTTATCATTTATTTTGTAGCACGCCGTCTTTCACAAAGGAAAATATTAGATGAGTCATTGGCATTTAACCAATTGGAAAAGAAAGTTGTGAAAAAAAACAAATGTGGCCCTTTACAACAAGTTATCCCCAAAGATTTGGAAGATGAAGATCAAATAAAGTATGAAACAAATTATTTACATACATTAATAGAGTTTGATCACAAAGTTACAGGGATATTGTATGAATATAGTGAATTGTCATGCCTGTTTCACTACATCTTGGAGGAAAGAAAACTGGCTCTTTTTCCTCAATCTTGATTGCATTTGATTACTGATCCACACCACTAAATTTGACTCTTCCCTCTGAAATTATTTAGCAGCAACAAAAGCAGCCATAACATCTTCTCAAATTGCAGGAGCAATAATTTGTGAATTAACAGTGACTTACTTTTACACATCATGTCTACTACTCTGTAAAAATCTTCTCTGAATATCAAAGATCGATGTAGCATAAATTATTTAAATAATATATCAAGAAAAGAGCAGGACTAATTCTATCCTGGAGTCAATTTCATTTTGTAGTGAGAGGCTCACCATCTATCATTGACATTCAATACCATTATCTTTGCTGACTCCCATACCATTAACATCCTGAATAGAAACTCTGCAAGACTAGCTATATAAGTACAAGACCATGTTAAAAGTCGGGTATTTTGTGGGATCTGACTTATCTCCTCACATCCTAAAGCATTTCCATAATATACAGGGCACAAGCCAGAAGTGTAACTGGATAATATCCATTTGCCTGGGTGGGCGCAGCTGCAATAACTGTCAAGAATCACAACTGTTTTCTGGACAGGCACTTCAACATTCCATTCCTCCTAATACCTGTAAGCAATGTGCACCATTTACAAAATAAATAGACATCCTTCATCATCAGTGGTCTAAATTCTGAATCTCTTTTCTCAAAATCATTGTGGGAGTACTTTCACCAGAAGGCCTGAAGTGTTTCAAGAAGGCAGTTCACCAACAATTTTCCAAAGCAGTTGGAAATGGGCAATATATTCTGGCCTTGCCAGTAATGTCCAGATGCTGGAAAAAGAGGGGGAAAAAAATGTTTGAATAAATACTCTGGGTGCAGATCTTGAAAGTAACCAATGTGTGCTGCTTACCCTTCCTTATCTACCTTATCCCCAGAATTTGTTGGATTTTCTTCAACCATTCTGTCCAAGATGAGTAAAATTTAAACAAAATTCTGACTTTCTCTGCAGCTTGTGCCTTTTCTCTGATTAGACTCCATTAACAGAACATTCAATGAATGATTCAATGATACTTTATTGTCACGTGTACCTAGCTGCAGTGAAATTCTTTGTTTTGCATACAATCTGGTAAAATACAGCGGACTTCACCTCGGCAGTAGACGACGAATTGCCACGTTTCTGGCGCTGACAAGGTTACAAAGAATTTAATTGAACTGTCTTATCTTCTTGCAGCGCCACAGCACATTCTAGAAAGTACTCTGCCGGCTCCCCCTTCCGTTCTCGACAGCCCCCTGCTGGGTCCCCCTTCGATCTCAGCGGCTCCCGCCAAGTTGCTCTCGGCAGCCCTCCTCGCTCTTGGCGACAAGGTTTCCCCTACACTCATGGCCATTTAGGGGTTGCTATATCTTAACTGAATTGGTGTGCCTGTGACACCAACCGACTGTTAACCACGTGAATTTTTTTGGTGTTTTTATAAAGCGACATATTTACCAGAAAAAAAGAACATCTAATTGAAAAGTTGAGAATGATCTACACTCTATTGCGTGGAATTGTCAATATGAAATGCAAGGATCTCAAACGTTTTGTAAGTCTCAAGTTCTGTGTTTTTGTATACACTGCAGAATGTATATTATAGAAAAGGAGAAGAACATTAATCTGTTTTGGTTACAGATGCAAGTATCTTTACCTCACCGTATTTGTGCATTGTGACAATAAACTCAACTTGAATTGTGTATGTTAAGTTTTGTGTTGCTTTGAGGACTATCTTCAAGATAAAGAATGGAGACAGCACTTTGTGTCGTCGTTCTCTTTTACTAGCACAGTGTTCTACAGGCTTCCCATTCTGCAACTGTTCGCACTATCTAGATCACATGACTTAACTACGTCAGGCACTTAATTTACATGTTACAACGCAGTTTCAACCCAGTTTCAATATAACATCTCATTTAAAAAAAATGTTTACATTTATAATAATCTGTGTAAAACATAACAGTTGTAAGACATAACAGTTCGTTCAATTCTGTGTGTCAGTTTTGCTTTGTTTGGTCTGCCTTTATTTGTAATCTGGATCACAGTATCAGTCTGGTGGTTTTATGTTCTTTCTGGTTCTTGTAGATTTGGTATTAATGTCAGCCCATGTTCTTCGTCTTTCAACTCATTTGTCTTGACATCTGGTGATATTACAGATTGTGTGTGTTTGTGGTGATGTTGGTGTTGTACTCCATGTTGTTAATGTAGTAGTAGGTGTGGTGGGCGTTGATGGTATTGATGGCAAACTTTTCTGGTTCACCAGATCAGGTGTTGGTCGGATGTGACCCCTGTTTCTTCTTAACTGCGTCCCAGTCTCTGTCTCAAGTACGTATGATCTGGGAGTCTCGGCGTGCCCCACAACTTTTGCAGGTGTCCATATTTTCAGAACACGATCCTGGACATGAACATGTTGACCTCTTAGCAGTTCTGGCAATGTTCTGCCATGTCTGTTGAAATACTGACTTCCTTCAGTTTGAGCATCAGTCAGTTGTTGTCATACTTCCTCCTGATCTTATGGAGAATGTATTTTGCTTGGTAGGGTTGTTTTATACTTTCTGCCATTCAGTAATTCTGCTGGTGACTTCATGTCAGCTCTCAGTGGTGTTGCTCTGAGGGACAACAACGCAAGATTGGGACCTTCCTTTGTCTCTCGCCATTTGATGAACATTTTCTTCACTGTTTGGATCTGTCTTTCTATGAACCCGTGTCTCCTCAGATAGTGCGGCGATGAAGTGGTGATGATGAACCCGTATTTTTCTGCCAACACCTTGAATTCTTTTGAGGCAAACTGGGTCCCATTATTACAAATCACCTTCTGAGGTATCCCTTGCTCAGCAAACAGGATCTGTGTAGCTGTAGACATTGTTGATGCCCTCAGGTCTTTCATCTTTCTGATGAATGGGCACTTTGAGTAGTAACATACTACAATCAGGTACCATTCTTGGTTGTAGGTGAACAAATCCATATCCAAGGTGTGCCATGGCCTTGGTGTATCATTTCATCTCTCTGTTGTGTTTTCCTATATTTCTGGCATCCAGCACATTCAGATCCCATATTTTCTACGTCGTTGTACATGTTCACCCAGTAGACAGCAGATTTGGCCCTCAGTTTGAATTTTTCCATTCCCATGTGGCCTTCATGGATTATCTGGAGAAGTTCTTGCTGCATTGATTTTACAACAATGATTCTTGAACCAGCTCTTGTACCATCTTCTACAGAGATGTCATCTGGTGTGGACCAGTATCATCTTATTTCTGTATAGACTTGTTTGATTCGCTCATGCCATCCTTGAATCACTTGTTGAGTGAGGAGTTGCAACTCCTCATCTCTGCTGGTCTCATCTCTGATCTGGCTCAGCTTTGTAGGCGTCACATTTACAATGTGATGGATTTTGACATCAAGATCTTCCATCTTTTGCTTCTCGTATGGTGACAGGCGAAATAAAACAACCATAGTTTTGTTTCCTGATTTGTACTTCAGGGTGAAATCATAGTTCTGAAACCTCAAGAGGAGTCTTTGAAGTCTGGCCTGTGCTGAACATAGATTATTTTTGTGGATCTGTTCCAGCAGATGATGGTCAGTCTCAATTTCAAATTTCCTTCCATACAAGTAGGTGTGAAACGTTTCACATCTGTAGACCACAGCCAGGAGTTCCCTTTCAATATTAGCTGTTTCGGCTGTTTTTTTAGTTTAGAGATACAGTGCCGAAACAGGCCCTTCGGCCCACTGGGCCCGTGCCGACCAGCGATCCACGCACATTAACACTATCCTACACCCACTAGGGACAATTTTTACATTTACCAAGCCAATTAACCTACAAACCTGTACTTGTTTGGAGTATGGGATGAATCCGAAGATCGCAAAGAAAACCCACGCAGGTCACGGGGAGAACGTACAAACTCCGTGCAGACAGCACCCTTAGTCGGGATCGAACCCGGGTCTCTGGCACTGCATTCGCTGTAAGGCAGCAACTCTGCCACTGCGCCACCGTGACCGCAGCTCTGCCACTGCGCCACCGTGACCGTGTTAGAGCTTTCGAAGTGGATGCAATTTGTTCTACCATCTTGAAGTAGAGTAGCACCTACTCCCTACTGAGATGTGTCTACTTGTAGAGTGATAGGCTCTCTACTGTAGTAGTGCAGTGTTGTCTCACGTGATCAATTGTTTGAGTCTGTTGAAATCTTGTGCATGGGAGGTAGCCCACTGGAAATCAACATCCTCTTTTAACATCTCTCTCAAGTTAGCTGTTTGGTCTGCAAGTTTGGGGATGAAGGAGCCCAAGTATTGTATTAGTCTTAGGAAGCTTTGGAGTTCTTTCATGTCAGTTGATGCCTTCATTTCACTAATGACCGGCACCTTATCCTCACTTGGTTTTACTCCATCTGTGGTATAGTTTAGTTCAGTACAACTTAATCTTTATTAACACTCGAGTAACTTTAAACATGCATGCAAACAATTGACTTCTAATAACTTCTCTTTTATTTTACTATTTCAACTTATCACTTCTTAAACTACATCACAAAACTCATGACTTGGAGTCAAATATTACCCGTATGAAATTGGCCAAATTTATTCTGCTGGTAGGGGGTAGTCTTCTCTGAGCTTCAAACTCAGGTCCCTCCTTCTTGCGATGGTTGTTCCTGGGTTGTCGCTGCCGATGTCTCGGATGGCCCTTCTTTTATACTAATTTTCCTCCCATCTTCGAAAGGAAGCCTTTGTTTTTCTAACCCAAGCCTCTCATGGCTTTACAGTCAATCATTTCAAGCTGTCACTCCTCTGAATAAACAAAATACATCTTCATTCCTTATCAGGCTAGGGAGTTCGTATTCGTGTTGCTTGTTCAGACCTCATTCTCATTATAGTTATTTTGCAATATGTCTGTTCCAGGCACCTTATCTTGTCAAGGCCGCAATGCCTAGCCGTGAAGGTACCTTCAGCTCTGCTCTCACCAGATGTCAATGACGTGACCGTTTTCACTGCACTCCTTTGTTCTCCAGACTCCAGCATTGCGCTCTGTCTGTCTCTAGCTAGTAACATCCTCCCAAAGCCTGTCGGGATACCTGACATCCAGTCCCAGGCTACAAGTTTAAAGCAAAGAATTGACATTCTGATACTTTAACAATGCACTTCTCAGAATTCAATTTTATGCCAGCCCTTCTGGTTTTCTACATTGCCTCATGGAGGTTGTAGTCATGGATTTTGTCAACTTGTCCAAAGACTCGGATGTCATCCACTATCCCAACTGCTCCTTTGCAGTCATGATAGGTTTTTCTGTTGGGAGACATCATGGCTTACGCGACTTTGACAGGATACACCTGTCTGAAGATGTAGAGAGGCAAGATGATGCTTTGTACACCGGTATCAACCTTGCATCTCAGGGTAATCTTCATATTGTTCCTCAGAATGCAGACTTTTATAAAAATATCTTTATGCTTATACTTATCAACCAAGTCATGAATTTGAATGACCCTTATGTTTAGCTCAAGGAATTCCTCTTCATATTGTTCTTGTGAGTACTCATTTTGCTCTTTCTTCATTTGCTGTGATTTGTATCCAGCTCTGCAGACTGACTGCCAGTGGTTCTGTTTTCCACACTTCCTACAAGTGGTTCAAAAGTCTAGGAAGTTGGTTTTATCACTGAACACGTGATCTGCCACAACTCCTGCATATTTTCAGTTTTGGTTAGGAGTTGGGACATCTTCTCAAACTAGGCTTGTATACACTGGAATTTAGAAGGATGAGAGGAGATCTTATTGAAACGTATAAGATTATTAAGGGGTTGGACACGTTAGAGGCAGGAAACATGTTCCCAATGTTGGGGGAGTCCAGAACAAGGGGCCACAGTTTAAGAATAAGGGATAGGCCATTTAGAACTGAGATGAGGAAAAACTTTTTCAGTCAGAGAGTTGTAAATCTGTGGAATTCTCTGCCTCAGAAGGCAGTGGAGACCAGTTCTCTGAATGCATTCAAGAGAGAGCTAGATAGAGCTCTTAAGGATAGCGGAGTCAGGGGGTATGGGGAGAAGGCAGGAACGGAGTACTGATTGAGAATGATCAGCCATGATCACATTGAATGGTGGTGCTGGCACGAAGAGCCGAATGGCCTCCTCCTCCGAATGCACCTATTGTCTATTGTCTATTGTCTATAAACCTTGGATGTTTGGGTCTATACTGTGTATAGGCCTTCACTTCATCCACTTTCCTGCCTGTAAGACACATTAGAGTCAATTGCCTGTTGTAGCACCATGTCCTCGTGCTACGTCAATGGCATCTTGGAGAATTATTTTGCTCATCCCTTCCAATGAGAGATTTCTGGACCTCTGTGGAATGTATCCCATATGAATTGGTCAAGCAGTCTGTCATTTATCTCTTGCGGATCTGTGAACTTACATTTCGATGCAATGTTCTTCAGCTTTGTGAGATCGTCATCTACAGATTCATCACATCACAGCTACATCTGAGTGAGTTCTTGAGAAGTGTAGCGATGTATGCAATGGTTGGTCCTCACTCAAGGTGTCTTTCAAACTTATCTAAAATAACTTTTGTCTTTTCTCTGTCCTCCTCTCGCTCAAATGTCCAGATGTTGTACAACTCTAGTCCCTTCTCTCTTCACCAGAAAAGCAGGTAGCTAGCTTTTTCACTGTCACTAACATTCTTCGACACACTGTTGAATATTAGTCCACATTTTTGTCTAAATCTGGCGAAGGCATTCATTATATCAGCTGCTTCCCAGTCCATTAGTGGCGCTAGAACAGGCATGTTTGTTGCAGCCATAACTATTGCGATGAGTACAGCGTTGCCATTCCAATTGTACATAACAAATTAATAGCAGATTAAATCAGTTTTAAATATTTAAGTTTGCAGTATGGTTAGTCACTCGTTTTCACTGGTATTGAGCGACAAAACAAAGTAATCTTTTGTTGAACATTTGAGTCGCCTGTAGCTGATTAAAGCATATTTAGCACTTGCAAACCGCTGCCACCATTTAAAGTTTTGCATTGCTTTGAGACTATGCATTTTGTGTCGTCGTTCTCTTTTACTAGCACAGTGTTCTACAGGCTTCTCATTCTGCAACTGTTAGCACTATCTAGATCACATGACTTAACTATGTCATGCACTTAATTTGCATGTTACAACCCAGTTTCAATTGTAACAATATAACTGTAGAAAAGAAGAAATGTTTTTTTTTTAAATTGGTTACAGAGGTCTATTGATATTGTGGATTCAAAAATATGTACTTACAAAAATAATAAATATTGGAGTAAAATACTTTCAACAGTGGAACTCCAATGTATTTCTAGGATCTGAGGACAGAGATGCCTATTATATTAAAATACACATCAAGTTTAACAGATTTTTCATAACCAACTCATAGTCCAACTAAATGTGAAGCAGTGTTTGGACATCAGAGCCATACAGGTATTCAAAGCTGAAATTTGTGACAATATTGTCATTATCAACAGCGGTGCAGCAGGAAATGATGCTGGCGCACAATTACAGTAACCTGGGTTTAATCTTTATATGCACATTCTCCCTGTGACTGCCCTGGATGTACTGAATTTACTTGTATGATGCAAACAATTGCTCCATGATTCAGGAGCCTCGTCAGCATTCAGGATATTACATGTTGCATTTATTTATGATATATACTGAACCATATTCCTCAATATGTACCCCCTTTGGGTTAGAAACTTTTCCTAAAGAAATTAGAATTAATGAATATATATATGTATATCTCTCTCAACCAGATACCATTACCTACCACGTATGTACAGTTCCTGTTGAAAGAACCAGAAGAAGGAGAAAATCCATTTCCTTTAGGAGTTTCAGAACTACGAAGGTAGACAGTGTCAACTAAAGTGACATACCTTTTATCACTAAGTTAATACATTGCACATTTTCAGCTTGGCAGTATTGCCTGTGAAAATGTATCATTGAGGATTGTTCAGATAATTTGAAGCCTATTGGTAAGGTGAAAGCACAATAGCCTGTGAGTTCCCTCCCTAAAATAAATGCACATTGTGAATTTTGGGTAGAAATCCTGCGTTCTGCTTGTTAAATCCCCATTGGGCAGTTAACATTTATACAAAATTCCTTACATTATTGAAACGCAAAAATGCATAGCCTCACTGAAAAGATATCTATCACCCAAAATATTGAATCAGCAACATGCTGCTTGCGCTTTCTGCTCAAATAAAGATTGTCCATATCTTTTGTGAGACTCCTGAAGGACGCTCTGCCTTCCATGCATAAATTCGACGATCTTAGATGGTCAGAAGAAACCCTACTATGAGAATGATCAGCCACGATCACATTGAATGGCGGTGCTGGCTCGAAGGGCCGAATGGCCTACTCCTGCACCTATTGTCTATTGTCTATAATGTTGAAAGAACTTTAGCAGGTGACTAATACTGTCAGGATTGTAAAAGTATTACCTGACTATTTCACAATGTTTCTAACATTCTAAATTCTAAATTAATTAAAACTCAGCTTAACTCCTTACACTCAGATTGGAGATGCTGTTATTGTAGTAGAGGTGCTGGGAAGTTTGAAAATATATTGAAAGGGACCAGTCGTTATATATCTGCTCAATATGCAAGAGGAGAGAGCAAAGGGGACTACAGAGGCATGAGGGAGGAGCTGGCAAAAGTTGACTGGAAAGGGACCCTGGCAAGGATGACGGTGAAACAGCAATGGCAGGAATTTCTGGGAATAATTCGGAAGATGCAAGACCTTTTCATTCCAAAGAGAAAAAAAGATTCCAGGGAGAGAAAGAGGCTTACAAAAAAAGTCAAGGACAGTATAAAACTAAAAGAGAAGGCATATAACTTTGCAAAGATTTGTGGGAAGCCAGGGGACTGGGATGCTTTTAAAGAACAACAAAAGGTAACTAAACAGACAGTACGTGGAGAAGAGATGAAATACAAAGGTAAGCTAGCTAATAATATAAAAGAGGATAGCAAGAGTTTCTTCAGTTATATAAAAAGTAAGAAAGAGGCAAGGGTGGACGTTGGACCACTGGAAAATAATGCAGGAGAAGTGATAATGGGGAATAAAGAAATGCAGAGGAGTTGAATAACGTTTGCATCAGTCTTCACAGTGGAAGACACCAGCAAAGTGCCTGAAATTCAAGAGAGTCAGGGGGTGGAAGTTAGTGGAGTGGCTATTACTAGGGAGAAAGTTCTTGGGAAACTGAAAGGGCTGAAGGTGGTTGTCACTCTAGGATTCTGAAATAGGTAGCTTTAGAGATTGTGTAGGCATTGATAGTGATATTTCAAGAATCATTAGAGTCAGGAGTGGTTCCAAATGATTGAAAAATTGCCAATATTACCCTGCTGCACAAGAAGGGAGCAAAGCAGAATAGTGGGAACTATAGGCCTAACTTCGGTGGTTGGTAAAATTTTAGAGTCCATTATAAAGGATGAGGGTATGAAGTACTTAGAAGTTCACAATAAAATAGGCTGAAGTCAGCATGGCTTTGTGAAGGGGAGGTCTTGTCTGACAAATTTGCTGGAATTCTTTGAAGAAGTAAATAGCAGGACAGACAAATGAGATGCAATAGATTTGTCTACCTAGATTTTCAGAAAGCCTTTGATAAGGTGCCACACGGGAGGCTGCTAAGGAAGATGAGAGCCCACAGTATCAAAGGGCAGATCCTGGCATGGATATCAGGTTGGCTGGATGACACAAGGCAAAGAATGGCAATAAAGGTTTTTTTTTCTGTTTGGCTGCCAGTGACTAGCAGAGTTCCGCAGGGCTCGGTGCTGAGGCCGCTGCTCCTCACGTTGTATATTAATGATTTGGATGAGGGATTGAAGGTTTTGTGGTCAAGTTTGCGGATTATACGATAATAGGTGGAGGGGCAGGTAGTGTAGAGAAAGCAGGGACTCTGCAGAAAGACTTGGATAGGTTGGGTGAGTGGGCAGAGAAGTGGCAGATGGAATATAGTGTCGCAAAGTGTGGAGTCATGCATTTTGGTAGTAGGAATAAAGGCGCAGAATAATTTCTAACTGGGGAGAGAATCCAGAAATCAGAGGTGCAAAGGGACTTGGGAGTGCTGGTGCAGGTTCCCAAAAAGTTAATCTGCAAGTCGAATCATTAGTAAAGAAAGCAAACGCAATTTGGAATATTGGGAGCAATTTTGGGCACCATATGTGAGGAAGGATGTGCTGACTTGATTGACTTGGCCTCCACAGCCTTCTGTGGCAAAGAATTCCGCAGATTCACCACCCTCTGACTAAAGACGTTCCTCCTCATCTTCCTAAAGGAACGTTCTTTAATTCTGAGGCTATGACCTCTAGTTCTGGACTCTCCCACGTGGAAACATCACATCCACTCTATCCAAGATTTTCATTATTCGGTACGTTTCAATTTAGGTCCCCCCCCACCCCCCTCATTCTTCTAAACTCCAGGCCCAATGCCGTCAAACGCTCATCATATGTTAACCCACTAGTTCCTGGGATCATTTTGTAGTTTTATGAAGTATCAGTGCACTGAACCTCCTTTAAGGAAGGTCCTACCCCACACCGCTGCTGTTCATGGTGAGGTTACAGAAATCAAAGCAGTACATTTAGGCCCAAAGCTGCTCAAAATCATTCTCCAGGATGTATTAGCGCCTACTCGACTGCAACCAGTCACACAACATATGTTGGGGCAGAAAGGAAGGGTGTGGTACTGTGAGGAAAACTGAAGGGAAAATAAAATTATAATATGTGCAGAGGTCACTGCTTATATGTTTTTCTTTTGTTATGTGCGATCATATGTATAAAATAACATCAACTAGTTACTCACCATCTGTAACCACTTGGTGCCTGTGCCAAAGAATGTCACTTTTAACGGACTTGCATACACTATTCAAAATATAGGAAGTCATGCAGGAATGAACTTTCTGTTTTCCCATGTGTGTATTCTGCGCATCTATATTAAAATGTAAACATTATCCCATCTTATATGTGTGTTAACATTGCAGTCTTTTCTCATGCACATGCTCACTCAATACAGCATTGATGAAAAATGTATTTTTCACATGTATGTCATTATTCAATATTATAGAATACATTCTAAGGGAATGTAATTAGCAGTATGCAGTGCTTGAATGACACCAGCTAGCGTGGTACCCGACCAAAAATAAAACAATCTCCAGGAAACATTTTCTATGCTTGTTTCTAATCATAATCTCATGAATCTCATATCGGATGAGTATTATAGTATAAATACTATACTGGATTTCCTAAAACATTTCCTTCTCCAGAAGAAAATTACTATTTAGAGAGTCAAGTAATGGCTTCAGTGTTTTCGGAAATGCGGTTTTGGATATCAAGATGAAATGGTAAACTTTGAATGAATTAAATCTATAGTTGGACGTGTTGTTAAGATATGTTGTGGCCAGAAATATAATCAAATAGTTTTAAATTGATTTTATTCATTTCAATTTAGTTCATTGTCATGTGTATCAAGGTACCATGAAAAGCTCTTGTTGCATGCTAACCAGTCAGCAAAAAGACAAAACATGATTACATTTGAGCCATTTACAGTGTATAGATACATGATAAGGGAATAGTGCAAGGTAAAGCCAGCTAAGTCCAATCAAGGATAGTCCGAGGGTCGCCAATGAGGAAGATAGTAGTTCAGCACTGCTCTCTGGTTGTGGTAAGATGATTCAAAATTTGAGTGATTGAAGTTTATATATTTCAAACAATTCTGTTTACTGCTCCCAAATCTAGAACTCACAGTGTTCTATAAGTACATTGAAGTTTCAATGTTCAATACTAATACATCGTTAAATACTACTTTAGGATTCAGCAACAAAAGACGACCAAATGTTATCAATTTATGACAATGGAACCCAGAGAATCGAGGACCCCGGACCTTTTATGGAAAACCTTTGTCTATGATGAGAACTCACCAAATGACTTAGGTATATAGATGAGAAATTAACTGTAAAATAAAAGACCACATTTAAAAAATGAGTATTGATTCAAAAGAGTTTTAAGCTTTCGTAATGCAATTTGTGTTTTTCCTGTAGAAGTTGATCTTTATTTTGATTTAAATGTGCACATACTGTTAATTCGCATTTATTACATGTCTATTTCCATTGATAGTGAAACTATCCATTGTGTTTATAGTAGGAAAGGCATACGAAAAAGCTGTTGACTTTGTTCTGTGTCTGAGTGTGAATGTATAGAGAGGGGATTAAAGAGACTGAGAAGTATGTTATGCTTTTCATAAGCTTGCAACATTTCAGATGCCAAATAGTTAATAAAGTGTAATAACTTCCGCTAAATAGCTAGAGCCAATTAAAACTAAATAACTTTAATTATCACCATATTCCACACCTGTAATATTGTACTTTTTCATAGTCATTATATGTACACACATATTTGGTTTTAAGAGCACAAAAGCCAGGTTAGACCAAGAGTGTAAGAGGCTGAGGGCTGACTTTATAAAGATTTGTAAGATAATTATAGACAATAGACAATAGACAATAGGTGCAGGAGTAGGCCATTCAGCCCTTCGAGCCAGCACCGCCATTCAATGCGATCATGGCTGATCACTCTCAATCAGTACCCCGTTCCTGCCTTCTCCCCATACCCCCTAACTCCGCTATCCTTAAGAGCTCTATCCAGCTCTCTCTTGAAAGCATCCAACGAACTGGCCTCCACTGCCTTCTGAGGCAGAGAATTCCACACCTTCACCACCCTCTGACTGAAAAAGTTCTTCCTCATCTCCGTTCTAAATGGCCTACCCCTTATTCTTAAACTGTGGCCCCTTGTTCTGGACTCCCCCAACATTGGGAACATGTTAACTGCCTCTAATGTGTCCAATCCCCTAATTATCTTATATGTTTCAATAAGATCCCCCCTCATCCTTCTAAATTCCAGTGTATACAAGCCCAATCGCTCCAGCCTTTCAACATACGACAGTCCCGCCATTCCGGGAATTAACCTAGTGAACCTACGCTGCACGCCCTCCATAGCAAGAACATCCTTCCTCAAATTTGGAGACCAAAACTGCACACAGTACTCCAGGTGCGGTCTCACCAGGGCCCGGTACAACTGTAGAAGGACCTCTTTGCTCCTATACTCAACTCCTCTTGTTACGAAGGCCAACATTCCATTGGCTTTCTTCACTGCCTGCTGTACCTGCATGCTTCCTTTCATTGACTGATGCACTAGGACACCCAGATCTCGTTGAACTTCCCCTCCTCCTAACTTGACACCATTCAAATAATAATCTGCCTTTCTATTCTTGCTTCCAAAGTGAATAACCTCACACTTATCTACATTAAACTGCATCTGCCATGTATCCGCCCACTCACACAACCTGTCCAAGTCACCCTGCAGCCTTATTGCATCTTCCTCACAATTCACACTACCCCCCAACTTAGTATCATCTGCAAATTTGCTAATGGTACTTTTAATCCCTTCGTCTAAGTCATTAATGTATATCGTAAATAGCTGGGGTCCCAGCACCGAACCTTGCGGTACCCCACTGGTCACTGCCTGCCATTCCGAAAGGGACCCATTTATCCCCACTCTTTGCTTTCTGTCTGTCAACCAATTTTCTATCCATGTCAGTACCCTACCCCCAATACCATGTGCCCTAATTTTGCCCACTAATCTCCTATGTGGGACCTTGTCGAAGGCTTTCTGAAAGTCGAGGTACACCACATCCACTGACTCTCCCTTGTCAATTTTCCTAGTTACATCCTCAAAAAATTCCAGTAGATTTGTCAAGCATGATTTCCCCTTCGTAAATCCATGCTGACTCGGAATGATCCCGTTACTGCTATCCAAATGCTCTGCAATTTCGTCTTTTATAATTGACTCCAGCATCTTCCCCACCACTGATGTCAGACTAACTGGTCTATAATTACCCGTTTTCTCTCTCCCTCCTTTCTTAAAAAGTGGGATAACATTTGCTATCCTCCAATCCACAGGAACTGATCCTGAATCTATAGAACATTGAAAAATGATCTCCAATGCTTCCACTATTTCTAGAGCCACCTCCTTAAGTACTCTGGGATGCAGACCATCAGGCCCTGGGGATGAGTGTGGATAAGGTGAATAGCCACAGTCTTTTCCCTAGGGCAGTGGAGTCCAACATTGATGGCATGTTTAAGGTGAAAAGGCAAAGGTTTAAAAAAAAAACAGAGGCCAGCTTTTCACACAGAGGGTGAATTAATAGAAGAAGCTGCCAGAGGAAGTACGAGAGACAGTTACAAATATGAAATTTGAAAGACACCTGGACAGGTATATGGATAGTTTTAGATTAATACAGAATGGAACTAGGCCCTTCGGCATCTTCGTTGAAGATGCCCCATCTAAGTTAAGTCCCATTTGTCAACATTTGACTCATATCCCTCTACCTTTCCTATCCATGTACCTGTGCAAGTGTCTTTTAAATGCTGTTATAGTACCTGCCTCCACTACCTCCTCTGGCAGCTTGTTCCATATACCCATCACTGAGTGAAATAGTTGCTCCTCAGGTTCCTATTAAATCTTGTCGTCCCCTAGGTAAAAGATTTCTATGCACTCACCATATCTATTCCCTCATGATTTTATACATCTCCATAAAGGCGGCACAGTGGCACAGTGGCACAGTGGTTGAATTGCTGCCTAACAGTGCCAGAGACCAGGGTTTGATCCTGACTATGGGTGCTGTGACCACGTGGGTTTTTCCGGTATCTCCCCCACACCAACGATCTATAGGGTTGTAGGTTAATTAGCTTTGATAAAATTGTCCCTCGTGTGTAGGATACAAACCTAGTGATTATATCTTACACTGAAACAACTGCTAAAATAATTCTGGGTATCGGCCTTCTACTAGTTACTGATGACATTAATGAGTCCAATTTCCTTACACTCACAATAAGCAAGTTACAGCACACTATTTCCAAATTTCCGCAAGAATTGCAAACATGAAAATGCAACCTGCTGCATGGCAGAGCTATTGAAATGATGGCCCTCAATGGGAATTTATGCAACTGGTAGTTTATGCATGGAATAGCAGGTCAAAAATAAGGTGCAAATCAGGTCAGATTATTTTTTTGATTTATACTCAAATCAGAAAAAAATGGTTTACATTTCTTATTTACATTCACAATTGGAATAAAATGGTTTAAATATTTTATTTGTACTCAAATAGTAATAAAATACAACACTAATTCTAAGATTTGTTTTTATTTAGAAACATGTCCGATACCAACAAAAGCACTGGCGTAAGACAATTCTATGTTTGTAGATAATGTCCATAGAGCTGCCCAGAAATGATAACCATTAAGCCTGAACATGGATAATGACTTCCTGACTGTTACACTCAGTGCCACGACCGATGGTGGCTAACATCTCTGGATGCTTTCAAGAGAGAGTTAGATAGAGCTCTTAATGATAGCAGTCAAGGGATATGGGGAGAAGGCAGGAACGGGGTACTGATTGTGGTACTGATTGTGGAACGGGGTACTGATCTAGGATGGAGAGTAATCTGCCTACAGACAGGAAGTGACACAGCTGGCATCCTGGAGCCTTCATAACAACCTGGAGCTCAATGCTCTTAAGACAGTGGAACTGATTGTTGACTTTAGGAGAGCTCCCCCTCCCCTCCCCCCCCCCCCCCCCCCCCACTCACCATCAGCAACACCACAGTCACATCTGTGGTATCACAAAATGCTGGAGTAACTCAGCGGGTCAGGCAGCATCTCTGGAGAGAAGGAATGGGTGACGTTTCGGGTCGAGACCCAAGGGTCTCACCCATTCCTTCTCTCCAGAGATGCTGCCTGACCCGCTGAGTTACTCCAGCATTTTGTGATACCTTCGATTTGTACCCGCATCTGCAGTTATTTTCCTCCAGTCACACCTGTGGAGTCATTTAAGTTCCTTGGAACCATCATCTCCATGGACCTTAAATGGGGGACCACCATCAACTCCACAGTCAAAAAGGCCCAACAGAGGATGTACTTCCTGAGGCAGCTGAAGAAACACAATCTGCCACAGGCAATGATGGTCCAATTCTATACTGCCATCATAGAGTTTGTCCTCACCTTCTCCATCATGGTCTGGTTTGGCTCAGCCACCAAGCCCGACATCCGGAGGCTGCAACGAATTGTTCGATCAGCTGAAAAGATTGTTGGCTGCAACCTTCCCCCCATTGACAAACTGTACACTGCAAGGGCCAGGAAGCGAACGGGCAAGATCATCTCTGACCCCTCTCACCCTGGCCACAAACTCTTTGAAGCACTTCCCTCTGGAAGGCGACTCTGGACTGTCAATGCTGCCACAGCCAGACATAAAAACAGCTATTTTCCGCGAGTAGTAGCTCTACTCAATAACCAAAAGTCTGTAGTTTCTTTTTGCTCTGGTTTATTTCACTCACATGTTTAAACTGTAATGTTGTATTCTGAATGTTTTAATGTTTTATTCCTAATTCTTAATTGTTTATTGTATGTTCGTGTTGTTACTTGCGAGCGGAGCACCAAGGCACATTCCTTGTATGTGTACATACATGGCCAATAAACTTATTCATTCATTCATAACTACTTATGTTGACATTTTCAGGGAGTTATGAACTTAGACCCCAAGATGCCTCTTTACATCAATGCCGTTAACAGTCATGCCATTAATTGTATATTTTCCTGTAACGTAGAGGGTAAAGTTTCTCTCAAAATGCAACACCTCATCCTTGCTCGGATTAAACTCCATCTGCTCTTTCTCCACCTATTTCTGTAGCTGTTCTATATCCCACTCTATACTTTGACAGCCTTCCTCATAGTCCATGACTTCAACAATCTGCAAATTTGCTAACTAACCATCCACATTTATGTCCAAGTCATTTATCTATATCACAAACAACAGAGGTCCGTGCAGAACCTGGGAGACCGCATCATCCGTGGATCTGTTCGGACGGTATGCGAACTGTAGTGGGTCCATGTTGCGAGGAAGGAGGGCACAGATGTGGTTCTTGATTAGTCTCTCGAAGCATTTCATGACAACCGAGGTGAGGGCCACCGGTCGGTAGTCATTCAAACAAGCTGGAGAGGCATTCTTTGGCATCGGTACAATACTGTCTTCTAACAGTAAGCCAGTGCTGAATTAATTCGACCAAGTCACTGTTAATTCCCTGCATCTTAATCTTCTGCATCAGCCTACCATGGGGGATTTTATCAAATTCCTTACTGAAATCCATGTCGACAATATTTACTGTCCTACAATCATTAACCACCTTTGACATCTCCAAAAACTCGATCAAATTAATAAGACACAACCTGCCATGTACAAAGCCATGCTGACTGTCCCCAATTAAAGCATTCTTTTCCAAATGGGAGTAAATCCTAAATCAAAGAATCTTCTCCAATAACTCCACTAACACTGACATATCCCGTCAAATGATATTGTACACAAGTATCCTAGTAGATCCTCTTCTGGAACAGCACACAGAGTCGCAACATTCTGGTTTATCTTGTGACTTCCAAGTCTCTGTTTTCATATATACCCATTTTCTCCAGAGATGTTGCCTGACCTGCTGAGTTACTCCAGCATCTTGTGTCTATCTTTGGTATAAACTAGCATCCGCAGTTCCTTTTTATTAGATGCTGGTTGGGGCTTGTTCTCTACCGTCTATTGGCATGCAACAAGACCTGAATGCCATTTCAATAATTTTCAATCATGCATGCTACACTATTTGCAGTTTCACCCATATTGAAACATATCTTCACATCATTTTTGAGGTTGGCTTCAACATTACTTCAAGGAGCCCAAAGGACGTGCCTGAGCAAGTTCAGAATTCGCAATGTGAACCTATCTCAGACAGATTTACTTTAATGTAATTGCCTTGCTCTTCTCTGACCTCTGCCTCTTTCCATGCCTTGATGTAACTTCCACTTCTACCCAAGCTTTAGTCACAACCCATTAATTTGTGTACATGATTAACTCTGTATGCCAAGTGCGGACAATGGTTTGGTGTTCTTGCAGGTAGATCGAAATTCTACCTTGCCAGAAAAAAGACAATCAAGCTCATAATTACACCTTTCAAGTAGCCACTGAATGCCTGAATATTCAAATAATAATTGTGAAGAGGCACTACTCATTGAAAATGTGAATGGCAGGGTACTTTTATGAAATCACCTCCTCAGTGAATGTCTTGCTAAAAAAAAAGAAAAGCACAAGATTCTTACTCAGAATTTTGAAAAATAGTTTTTTAATGGGTTTGATAGAGTATGCATTTGCAAGATCAACCATTAATGTACAAAATTAAAAATAAATATCTTATAAACAAATATTGGTCATTTACAGTGCAAATACCTGTTGATGTGCATAGAATCATAAGGCCGTACTGCATGGAAACAGGCCCTTTTGCCCAACTTGCCCATGCTGACCAACTTGTCTCATCTATAGTAGTCCCATCTGCCTGTGTTTGGCCTATATCCCTTGAAAACCTATCCTATCCATGTACCTGTCCAAATGTTTTTTAAATGTTGTGATAGTATCAGCCTCAACTACCTCCTCTGGCAAGTATATACCTCTGGTTCCATACACCTACCACCCTTTGTGTAACCCTACTCTAGGTAAAAGACTGCGCATTTATCCTATCTAATTCTCTCATGAGGATTATACACTATAAGATCACCCCTCGTCCTCCTGCGATCCAAGGAATAAAGTCCCAGCCTGCTCAACGTCTTCCCATATCTCAGGCCCTCGAATCCTGGCAACATCCTTGTAAATCTTTTCTGTACCTTTTCCAGCTTAACAATATTCTTACTTTTACAATTTAAATTTAAATTCTATAAATCTTCCTATAAATTTAAAAGAGAGTTAGATAGAGCTCTAGGGGCTAGTGGAATCAAGGGATATGGGGAGAAGGTAGGCACAGGTTACTGATCGTGGATGATCAGCCAAGATTACATAAATGGCGGTGCTGGCTCGAAGGGCCAAATGGCCTCCGCCTGCACCTATTTTCTATGTAACAAGGAAAACAAAGCTGAACACAATACTACAATTATGGCCTCACTAATGTCCTGTACCACTTCAACATGACCTTCCAACTTTTATACTCAATACTGACTGATGAAGATCAATGTGCTGAAAGCCCTCTTGACCAGCCTATCTACCTGTGATGTCACTTTCAAGGAACTATGTTCCTGCACTCCTAGATCCCTCTGCTCTACAACAGTTCCCAGAGCCCTTCTATTCACTGTGTAGGTCCTGCCCTAGTTAGACTTCCCAAAAACCTTGCACTTCTCTATTAAGCTCCAAGTGTATTTTTTGATTATCTTTTCAGCTCTGCCAAAGAAACACTGAAAAATGAATTAACTGAAAAAGAGATGGCAGTGTTTGAACTTCCTCCATGGCTCGCACTGATAGAGGCTAGGAACAGTAAGTAGAATAGTTTTTAAAATTACCGCTCGGTGAAGCATAATTATGTTTTGAAAATGTCCTTAAGTGCTTGCTATCCCGAACTTACTGGATCTTGCACACCTGGAACACTAGTTAGTCATTGCAATTCACCATCTAAACCTTTAAAAAGTCATTTCATTTGTCCTCATTTAAACAGATTGTCCAGTTTTAAAAATATATGTTATTGGCCTTCCAGGTTCTGTGCTGATCTCATGTCCATCGACAATGCTATCTCCATAAACATTGCATTTCAAAACATGCTCCTGTCAATGTAAAATTTTCTAGCTTGAGAACAATGGGTTGAATGACCTCTGCAGTACTGTGATCATTCTATGATTTTATATTTGCTGCTCTAACTAATGAATAAGTGAGCAAAGAATGAATAAAGTTATTTTTTCTAAGTGAAGATGTTATGTGGCCTTCAGTCAACATTCCAGATGACAGCTGCTCTTAGATATCACATTTAGATTACTTTCTGATCAATTGTGATTTTCAAGATAATTCTGTTATAGTGGTTGGCAATGATCACTTTATTTGACTATTTCTGGTGAGGGTATCTCACATTTGATTGTGTGGGGAGATTTAGTGGAGAACACAAATATTTTCGTGATTGTGGCAGTGATATGATCTCTTTCTTCTTAAATGAGGATAGAAGATTCATACAAAGTAGCATTTGCAGTAAAGAAGGCATATGGCAGGCTTGCTTTCATAGCAAATGAGTCAGGGGATTGAGTATAACAGTCAGGTAGTTATGATACAGCTTTATAGGACATTGGTTAAGCCGCTTTTGGAGTATTGTGTGCAGTTCTGGTCATTCCATAAAAGGAAGGACATGGAGGCTTTGGAAAAGGCTTAGAGGAGTTATATCCAGAATCCAGAATGATGCCTGGATTAGGGGATACAAGGAGTGATTGGACAGCATTTGATTGTTTTCTCTGGAATGCCGGAGGTTGCAGAGGGGGGGGGGGGGGGGAGAGAGGGAGAGAGGGAGAGAGAGAGGCTGGGAGAGACTGGGAGAGAGAGAGAGAGAGAGAGGCTGGGAGAGTGAGAGAGAGAGAGGCTGGGAGAGAGAGGGGAGGGAGGGGGGAGAGAGAGAGGTGGAAGAGCGCGAGAGAGAGGGGAGGAGAGAAAGAGGCTGGGAGAGAGAGAGGAGGGAGGGGGAGAGAGAGGGGTGGAAGAGCGAGAGAGGGAGGAGAGAGAGAGAGAGAGAGAGAGAGAGAGAGAGAGAGAGAGAGAGAGAGAGAGAGAGAGAGAGAGAGAGAGAGAGAGAGAGAGAGAGAGAGAGAGAGAGGGGGAGGGGGTAGAAAAATGAAATACTAGACGGCATTGCCTTAATGTGAGAGGCAAAAATTATAAGATATGTGAGGCACCTTTTTTTTTATACAGAGGATGGTGGGTGCCTGAGTGTGGTAGTAGAGTATGCTGTAATAGTAGCATCTAAGAGACTTTGGATTGATATATGGATATGCAGGGAATGGTGGAATATGGATTATGTGCAGGTAGATTATAGGTGGTCTTGGCATCACGTTCGGCACAGACATCGTATGCCGAAGTACCTGTTCTTGTGTTGTGCAGTACTTTGTTCTATGTTTGAAGATGGTATTTGTTGCTATTTCCACTGATTTTGTGAGATCATTAAGCTTCTTCCATCAACGAGACAAGGTCCTTTGGCATCATACAGACATTTTACTGTACTTTTGGCCCAACGGTATTATAATGACTTTTAGTACTAAAAAAGTGGGAGAAAACATCTTTGTCAACTCTGATTAGTTTCAGTTGGGACATGGAACTCAAGAAATTACTCGCAGTTAATGTGCCCAAATGGGAGAAACAAATACATAGTGTCTTTAAATCACACATGGTTGAAGAACATATCAGGACATATTACACACACCAAATGCTCCAAGACAAACTGGCATAGTTCTCTTGTGTATTGACATTTTAATGCATGCTTTTATAGGTGTTGACATTTTTAATGCACGCCATATTCAACCAGGTGACATATATTCTAACACATTTATGTTTTTGTATTCTTGCTGTTAACAATATTAATAATACCTCCTAGAAAACTATCAGAAAAGTCCAGAATGTGTTTTAATTACAGAGTAAAAAAAATAATGACTCCATTATTTATTTAAGATTTGGAGGACCGGCTTCGTGATTTTCAAAATAAGGCTGATTATTTACTGTGCAGAGTAGCAGTTATTTTTATTTTCATTTCAATTTTTAATATTAATTTGAATTTTATTTTCTTTCTAATTTAGCTACAGAACGACGCTTTCGTCAAAGGTGAGTGTTCATTTGTTTCTTGGTTTGGCAGTTTTATATCTAAAATATTTTCTAAATACACTGAGATGAAGAAGGCCTTAGAAGTCCTGTTTGGAAGAACAAGCCGATTTCAGAAAGCTTCTGTTATCTTGGAAGCTTACCACAGTTTTGGTTATTTCTTTAGGAGAAAACAGCGTCTAGAAAGCATAGTGGAGTGGAACGTGTGCAAGCAAATCTTTATTAGTGAATTTGTTTTTTTAATTTAGATTAAAGGAGAGCAAAGACACAATCAGAACGTTGAAAGAGACATTCAAAAATTTACAGAAAAGTATGGCCAAAGCGACACAGAGAAGGTTGTTGATGAGGAGGGAGTAAGTACAATGCACATAACCACAAATGCACTACTACTAATTTTCAAATTTGAAACCCCATTTAAGCATAATATCAAACAACGCTTTATTGAATTCTGTTCTAGTAGTTATGACTAAACAATGGTTTTATTTTTATTGTAGAAACTTTAATTTGGTAGAAGATATTCAACCAGAGATCAACTATACCCTATGCTCATTCACAACTAACTTAACAGTATTTGAAAGGGTTTTGTGCACTTTTAACAGGAAATAGCAGATACCATCAAGAAAATGTTTTTAAAAAACACAATAAAATTTATGGCTTGGAGGTACTCTATCGAGTAACAATGTTGAAGGTTATTGGTTCTTGTCACATTCGACCAGCTTGACTTAAACTGTGGCGCTGCTGGAGGTGCAGAATTCTGGGTGAGACATTAATGGGAGCATACCTGTGTGGTCAGATGACCATTAAAGGTATAAAAGCACTATTTAAAAGAAGAGCAGATGAGTTCTCCCCAGTGTGCTGCCATCAAACACCATCATTAAAACAGATTACTCGGTCATTATAATTGGCTACATGTGATCTTGCTGAGTACAGATTAAAAGTTTGTTTCCCAAAATACAACAGTAGCCATAATTCAGATATGTAGAACTTATGAGTATGAATGTGGATATACCTTAAAGTTTCAGCCACTGCTGTTAGATAACAGTTCATCACCTTCAGTAAAGAATGTTTTTTTGATGGTTGATCAATTCTTGTCCCTAGTCTTACTGAATAGTAACACCAAAGAACTTGAAGACACTTCATTTTCAGCGAGTTTGGAATTGCTGCTCGAGTGAGTAGCAATGTACTGTCACATGTAAAGTAATAGAGAACAGGATTCTCAAGGTAGAATATTTGTGACGGCAGACTGTAGATGTGGTGAATACTAAATGAGCTTGGGAAAAGCAAGAAATATCACTCTATGACTAAATCTCAGTCAAAAATCTTGTACATAGAATGAATGGAAATGTTCCTGGATATTCTTATATCATCAGAGTTCCAGGAGATGATATAAAACAGAAATCCTAGAAGTAGGATCAGAAATATTTTTGATATTAGTGAGTTTGGTAGCTACACAGATAAGGTCACTAAAGAGGACTTTGTAAAAACACTGCTGCTATTTATGTTCTTCCATTCTTAATTGGATGGAAAGCATGTTGGGAATTCCTGAAGGCACTTTAAAAATGACAACCTTATGAAGAAGGGTCCCAACCCGAAATGTCACCTGTACATGTTCTCGATTGATGCTGCCTGACCCACTGAGTTATTCCAGCATTTCAGAAGAAGGGTCCCAACCTGAAACGTCACCTATTCTTGTTTTCCAGAGATGCTGCCTGACCTGCTGAGTTAATGCCATGTTAATGTCCCAAAAGATCGAAGAGAGTTTTGACACTTCTAAAATAAACTTTTATGTTCCTAGCTTTCTTGCTATGTAGCCTTCTATAGCCAATTCCTCTATTCATATTTTAGATAAAAATATTAATAATTTATAATATTGTCCTGCTTGATTTTCATCCTTACAGTGATTTGGAGTACATATTTTACAGACACCTTAATTGAAGAACTCTGGATTGAAATAAATCTCTATCATTTCTACAGAAATCGTACACTCAGAATGAGTGCCATACTACAACTCCTTGATGTTAGTCCTGAAGCGGACTTTGAAACAATGATATCATCAATTGATCATGACACCAAAGTTTTAGAACCACCAAAACATCCACCCCTTTGGTAAGCTGCCTTCTCATCATGATTAACCACAGATTAAGAAACGTGATAGTTGCTCTGTAGAAGGTCTGGCAAATGATAGGATTTTTTAATAAATACAAATGTGCTGTTAATATATTTTAACTCCGGAAATGACATATTATGTGCTTGTAACTCTATCACAAAATATAATGGACATTAATATATCTGACAGAAATAAAGGTAATAATCAAGTTTACATCATTACTTGGTTGGGTGTCACCTCATGTTAAAAAATGACGCGGGACTCAATAGACAATAGACAATAGGTTGCAGGAGTAGGCCATTCGGCCCTTCGAGCCAGCACCAACATTCAACGTGATCATGGCTGATCATTCTCAATCAGTACCCCGTTCCTGCCTTCTCCCCATACCCCCTGACTCCGCTATCCTTAAGAGCTCTATCTAGCTCTCTCTTGAATGCATTCAGAGAATTGGCCTCCACTGCCTTCTGAGGCAGAGAATTCCACGGTACAGTCCAGCTCAGAATTAGACTAGACGCCTTGTAGGAAGGTTTTATTTGCACAGCAAACGAACAGCACACACGGCCAGACCTCGTACACAGAACCCCCTACTCGGGGATGCGGGACCGGCGTAGGCGCAGGCAGAAGCAGTCGGGACTGCGGACGCCCCCGACGCCAAGGCTGGGCCACCTGTACCGGCTGGCTAATGTCCAAATGGGCCGGCTTGAGGCGAACCACCGACACAGTCTCGCACCGGCCCGCTATGTCCAAAACGAAGGCTGTAGGCTCATTCTGTAGCACCCGGAAAGGCCCCTCGTACGGCCGCCGTAGCGGCGTCCGGTGAGCATCGCGACGCAGGAACACGTACGGGGTAAACGGACCCATGATATCCACGTGGATGTGGTTGAACCGAAGTTGAGGCACAGCGAAATCCTGTACGTGCGCCCGGACGTGGCGCTGAATCTTCGACATCTGGCACGGAATGCAGGCTTGGGCCCAGTTACCAACTTCCTTGCGCAATCTGTGCCAAATGAAACGGGCGACCGCCAAGGTGGTCGTCGCCCAGATGGACGGATGAGCCAACGACGGATGAGCCAACGACGGATGAGCCAATGAGTATGACGTCGAACACCCGATGACGCCAGGCAGGAAGGGACGATGGGTCGTAGCTGCCCAGTAGACACGTCATACAGGATTGTGTCACCCGCTTGACAAAACGGCACGTCCTCCAGTACCAGGCAGGAAATCGCAGTGCGATAGGTGAGCATCTCGCCGTCCTCCAGCTTGGCTGCCGCCAAAGTGGAATAGTCGATACCAGGGGCCACTTCCAGGACGGCGCCAATGGCGGGGCGGGATAACGTATCGGTGACCCGGTTGTTTTTTCCCTCGACGTGGCGGATTTGGTTCATGAACTTGGACAAGAACGCCAACTGATGCTACTGCCGAGTGGACCACGGTCGGACACCTTCGCGAAGGCGACCATGAGGGGCTTGTAGTCGTTGTAGGCGGTAAAGCGCCGGCCCTCCAGGAAGTAGCGGAAGTGTCTCGCCGCCAGGTATAAGGCGAGGAGTTCCCGGTTGAAGGCGCTTTAATTCTTCTCCGCTGAGCTGAGTTGCCGGCTGAAAAAGGCCAGAGGCCGCCAGCACCCATCGAGCAACTGCTCGAGCACGTCGCCCAAGGCAGAGGTTGAGACGTGTTGGTCAGGGCCTCCTCCCGCGGGTGGACTAGCATTGTCGCGCCTGCAAGCGCCTTCTTTGCACCTTCGAAAGCGGCGAAGACCTCGCCATTCCACTGGACATCCTTCCACTTGCCTGCCAGGAGCTGGAACAACGGCCGCATGATCCGAGCCGCCGCAGGCACGGACCGGTGGTAAAAGGCCACCATGCCCACGAATTCCTGGAGTCCTCGCACTGTGGAGGGCCGCGGGAACTGGCGAATGGCCTCCCCCTTGTCCGGGAGTGGGACCGCAGCATGCTGGGTGAAGCGATGACCCAGGAAACCAATCGAACTAAGGTCGAACCGACACTTTTCGAGGTTGGTGGCCAGGCCGTGCTCGCTGACCCGCTGACAGAGCAACTGGAGATGCGTGCAGCTCCTGGTGAGAGCGACTGGCAATGAGGATGTCGTCCAGGTAAACGAAGACGAAATCCAAACCGTGGCTCACTAAGTGCATCAGGCGCTGAAAAGCCTGCGCGGCGTTCTTAAGGCCGAAGAGCATGCGGAGGAATTCAAACAGCCCGAACGGCGTGATGATAGCCGTCTTCGGCACATCGTCCGGGTGTACCGGGATCTGGTGATAGCCTCGCATCAGGTCGACTTTGGAAAAAATTTAGACCTGGCCAGATGGGCGTTAAAGTCCTGGATATGTGGAACCAGGAACCGGTCCTCCGTTGTGGCGTCGTTAAGTCGCCGGTAATCACTGCATCCACCAGACGCCTTGGGAACTATATGTAGCGGGGACACCCACGGGCTGTCCGAGCGCCGTACAATCCCCATGGCCTCCATCTTGCGGAACTCTTCCTTGGCGATCTGGAGCTTGTCGGGAGGAAACCTACACACACGTGGAGCGGCGGTCCTGTGATGAGGATGTGATAGGGGCTGACCGATTGAAAATAGGGGGTCAGTATGTAGGGGAATTCCGACAATATCTGTGCGAAGATATTGTCCACGGACGATACCGGGTCTCGGCTTGGCACAGCAGATGCGGAGGGGCGTAAGGAGATGGACTCCATTGTTGCAGTGTGAACGAGGCACTGTCCCCTCACATCCACTAACAGGGATTCGGCCCGGAGGAAATCGGCACCCGACAACAGCTGGGAGACGTCGGTGATTATAAACGTCCAGGTGAAATGACAGGGCCCAAACATCAACAGGACGGTGCGAACCCTATACGTCCAGATGGAGCTGCCATTCACAGCGGTGAGAGAGGGCCCCCACTTACCTGAGCGAGTGTCAATCCCTGATGGTGGCAAAACTCTTACCTCCATCCCGGTGTCGACGAGGAAGCGGCATCCCGAATGCCGGTCCCAAGTGTAGAGGCGTTGTATCAGGCCGACGGCGCAGCGACTACTGGCGGCCGGCCCCGGAGTTTCCTGGGTACGAGCAGGGAGGGCGCCACTGGCGGGCCGTGGAATCCCAGTGGTGATGGAAAAAACACCAGCGCCCTCTACCGTCGTCGCTTGGGACCAGCTGCCCGGCCGGACTCCCGGTGGATGCAGGGCACGGGGCCTTCAGGTGAGATGATGGATAGACCATCTTTCACCATGCTAGGTAGCTGCTGTTTGGCTGTTCACCACCCAGCCAGCCCATTGTGGGCAAAACATAAACACTGTAGGAAGATTATAAGATAGGGAAACATTATTAGACTATTTAACCCATCAAGTGTACTTTGCCATTCAACCATGGCTGATCTATTCTCTCTCTCTCAACGGCATTCTATTGTCTTCTTTCTCCCTGTAACCTAATCAAGACCTATCAATCTCTGCCTCAAAAATACCCAGTGTCTTGCCCTTCACCGCTGTCTGCAGCAATGAATTCCACAGATTCACCACCCATTCCTCCTCATCTCCATTTTGAATGTATGACCTTTTATTCTGATGCTGTGACCTCTGGTTCTAGACTCTCCTATTACTGGAAACATTATTTCCACATCCACTCTATCTAGGGCCTAGATACCAATCATAAAAGTAATGCTTGCTAGGCAATCTTCTTCGTAAGAAACAAAATTCGAAAATTGAAACACTTTGTAGGTGTAGCAGAGACTGAGACACAGGTTGAAAAAACGAAGGCAACGAAAGCTGTCAGAGTGTGTGCGTCGTGC
Organism: Rhinoraja longicauda; assembly: GCF_053455715.1. Lineage (NCBI taxonomy): Eukaryota > Metazoa > Chordata > Chondrichthyes > Rajiformes > Arhynchobatidae > Rhinoraja > Rhinoraja longicauda. Next base: position 16,441,554 of record NC_135954.1, read on the forward strand.
GTGCACAACTGATCCGGCCCGCATGAAGTCGCATTTTGTCCATTCCGGCCCGTGACCTAAAAGGAGTATGGCACCCCTGAATTAGGAGATCTAATAGGCCTTGGCGGACCAAGCGCAGGTGTTCAGTGAAAGGGTCACTGAGTCTACACTTGGTCTCCCCACTGTGCAAGAGCCCACATCGGGAACACTGGATGCAAGAGATGTGGTTAGGGGAGGTGCATGTGAACCTCTTTCTCACCTGGAAGAACTGTTGGGGCACCTGGATGGAGTTGAGGGAGAAGGTATAAGGACAGGTATTACATCGCGGTTTTTGCAGGGGAAAGTACCTGGGGGCGGGGGGGGGGGGGGGGGGGTGTTTGGGTTGGAGATGAGTGAATCTAGGAGTTGCGGAAGGAGCGGTCTCTGGAAGGTGAAATGGAGTGGAGATAGGAAGATGTGATTATTGTTGGGATCATTTTGGAGGTGACGGCTTGATTGTAATCATGTTTAGTCTTTTTTGCTGACTGGATGGCACACAATAAAAAAGCTTTTCATTGTATTTTTGTTAATGTGACAATGATAAACTAAGCTAAATGTCAGAGAATGATGTGTTGGATATGGTGGCTGGTTTAGTGAAAGGTGAGGACCAGGGGAATTCTGTCCTTGTTGCATTATGGGGGAGAGGAAACGAGAGCTGAACCAGATGTGGGAGAGGGATCCATTTATGACAGCCTGGGGAACCCACTCTCACTAAAGAATGAGGACATTCGTATGGAAAGCCTGGCTTCCCGCTATCCGATGCAAAATATCCCCTGACTGTTCTTTTTACCAACAGTGAAGACATGTTCACGAATGGAATTTTCATGAAATCCTGTACCTGAGATATTAAATGAGAACTTTGGCCCCAAGAGGAAAATGTTGTTTTTTTGCATAAATTTAGAGATATGGGGTATTGAAGCAGAATTAGAGGACACTACAGTATTATGGAGGTTTACATCAGAGGGATTCCCCCATGGAGGAACGCAGCATTAAACATTTGTGCATTTTTTTCCAGTAGTAAATGAACTTAAGAGTTCTGAATATTTAATAATAATAATAATAATAATATATTCTTTTATTCGTCCCACACCGGGGAAATTTACAGTATTACAGCAGCAAAGTGGATAGCAAGAGATCATTCAATAAAATAAAAGTAAAGACAACGATAAATTGTATTCTTTAACTGTTACTGTTGACTCGTCTGCTGGGAGCAGTGCTGGTTATGCAGTCTCACAGCAGCGGGAAGGAAGGACCTCCTATATCTCTCCTTCACGCACTTGGGGTGAAAGAGTCTGTCACTGTAGGAGCTACTCAGTGCAGTGACAGTGTCCTGCATGGGGTGGGAGTCGTTGTCCAGCAGCGATGTTAGCTTTGCCATCATCCTCCTCTCCCACCGCCTGCACTGAGTCGAGGGGGCAACCCAGGACAGAGCTGGCCTTCCTGACCAGCTTGTCAAGTCTCTTCCCTTCCGCCGCTGAGATGCTGCTGCTCCAGCAGACCACTCCATAGGAAATGGCTGATGCAACCACCGTGTTGTAGAAGGTCCTTAGGAGTGCCCCCTGCACTCCAAATGACCTGAGTCTCCTTAGCAGATAAAGTCTGCTCTGGCCCTTTTTGTATAGGGCATCGGTGTTTTCGGTCCAGTCCAATTTATTATTGAGGTAAACACCCAGGTACTTATAAGAGTCCACCCTCCCGATGTCCATTCCCTGGATGTTCACCGGTGTCGGGGGAACCTGGCTGCGCCTGCGGAAATCTACCACCATCTCCCTGGTTTTCCCCGCATTGATCCAGTGGCAGTTCTGCTGGCACCAGTCCACAAACTCTTTGATCAGTTCTCTGTATGCCCTGTCATCGTTGCCTGTGATGAGGCTGACGATGGCAGTCGTCAGAGAACTTCTGTAGATAGGAGTTTACAGAGCTGTGCCTGAAATCCGCAGTGTACAGGGTGAACAAGAATAGAGCTAGCACTGTTCCCTGCGGAACCCCTGTGTTGCAGACCACCATGTCCGATACCAGGTTCTTTGTCCTCACATACTGTGGTCGGTTGGTGAGGTAGTCCAGAATCCAGGATGTGAGGTGGTGATCCACTCCTGTGCGCTCCAACTTGCCCCCCAGAAGCCCCGGCTGGATGGTGTTGAATGCACTGGAGAAATCAAAAAACATGATTCTCACAGTGCTATCCGGCTTCTCCTGGTGTGAAAGCATTATTTAATGCGTTATCAAAGTAACTGTATTTTATACAGACAATTTAACCTTAAATTATATTTTCATGTAGCAAGAGTTAAAATATGAAACACATCGATACAAACACAAAAATATCACCTATATCTATGTAGGTTCACTTCACTAAAGAATGAATGTTTGGAACTTGGTGGACTTAAAGAAACCAATCCCCTGTTAGAGAAGCTTGCATTTTTTCACCATTTTACCTCAACTTCCACATCTTCTGCTGAGGTAAGTACTAAACCATAATGAATACAAAACTTTAGAATAAGGCATTGAGTTTATTTTTCAAAACAGTATGATGTACAGTATTTAAAAAAATATTATATGCTGCATAATAACGTGATTTTCAGTTTAAACTGTTTTAAGTTTCATTCAGATCTGGGTGTACAAGGCATGATTAGTAAGTTTGCAGATGACAATAAAGTAGGTGGTACTGTAGGTAGTGAAGATGGATTTCAGAAATTACAGCAGGATCCTGATCAGCTGCACAAGTGGCTGATGGAGTTTAATGCAGATAAGTACGAGGTGCTGCATTTGGGAAGTCAAACTAGTGCAGGACTTTCACAGGGAATGGTGGGTCCCTGGGAAGTGTTGTAGACCAAGGGATAAAAGTGTTTCTGTACATATTTCCCTGAAAGAGGCATCACAGGTAGATACAGATGGGTGGTATAGGAGGCTTTTGGCACATTAGCCTTCATTAGTCAAGGTATTGAGTATAGAAGTTGGGACATTATGTTACAGTTGTGATGTCTTGTGTTCAGTTTTTCATCACTGTGCTACGGAAGGAAGTATACATACATCAGACTTTGAATTTAATAATGAGCTCGTTCATATACGGTGTCCATAAATGGGGCGTTCGTAACCTGAAAATGGTCTGTATAACGAGTTCAACATGTGCTTCACAGGCCAGAGCATAGCAGTCTTTACTCAGTTTTGAGTGAGTACATCATAATTACAGTTGCTGCCTTTCAAATTAATTTTAGAACCAGGATCTGCCCACTATCTCAAAGGGATGATAAAGATCAGGTGACATTATTTTGAAAGTGAGAAGATATTCTGGTCTTAAGTTAATATATTTATCAACGTTGCAAGATCATTAACGCATTGCTGTCAATGGGGGAATGGAGTGCACAAATTGATTGCTCTTTTTCCTATGCAACAACCTGGGGGTAAACACAAAAATAGCCTTGGTGGTTTCAAAGTGTCATTGGACATTTGACATCACAAAACAAATGCAAGTCAATTTTCAAAAAAGCCCACTCTGGGTTTATATTTTTCCAGAGTCTAATGTCTCAGCATATGAGATCAACCAGTGAAGCAGTTAATCTGCTTCTTTTGAAGGTATTTATTCACAAAATGCTGGAGTAACTCAGCAGGTCAGGCAGCATCTCAGGAGAGAAGGAATGGGTGACTTTTCGGGTCGAGACCCTTCTTCAGACTGATGAGCCACCCCACATGCTTCTTTTGAAAGCTATTCAAAGAAAAAACATAAGTACCAATTTAAAAATAAAAGGATCAAGTTATTTCTTTAAAACAAAACTTGAAGACTAAATTTATTTGTGTAATTCTGCCTCAAACATAAAGAATAATTGCTACGTTTGCACAACTGCAATCTACCTGCGCCAGAAAACAGCCTGAGCTTTGGTTATAACACTGCAATATTGCTTGACTTCATCTGCAATGAAAGGTGTAATATGGACCTCTAAACATGGTTGAGTTTAATAGCTCATGCTGCAGCAGAAGGACTTTAGGCTCCATGAAATCCCAGGTTGGAACTATTTTCCCATATGTTCCTTGACATTTTATGAATGTTTTCTGGTACTACAAGCAATGTTACATGCATTTGATTGCATGTACCTCGATAGGTTGCTAATCCTCATATAAGTCTTTAGGAGCAGACGTGTGTGCAATCTTGTCTTCCTGGAGATAGGGACTAGCCATTGTTGTTGCTTTGGTGAGAGTTCACGAGTGCCCTGTGGTAGAGGGATGGATAGAGATCGTAACTGGAGGTGGAGAAGATGAAAGGATGCAGATGTGGAATTTGATAACGAATGAAGCAAAGGAAAATGGGGAGTGAAATCTGGGACCAAAGGGTGGGATATGGGGGTGTAGGGGAATGGAAGGGAAGGGGAGGATAAAGGGTGGCCTGGAGTAGGGAGGATTTGGAGATGAATGGACGGTGGAGGGGGAGAGGAGCCTTTGTGATGGGGTGGGGAATGGAAAGAAAGGTGTGTGCAGGAGTATGTCTGTACAGAGTATGTACATTCTCCCTGTGACCACGTGAGTTTTCTCTGGGTGCTTCAGTTTCCTCCCACATTTCAAAGATGTGCAGGTTTGTGGGTTAATTGGCTTCTGTAAATTGTCACTACTGTCTAGGATAGAACTAGTATATGGATGATTGCTGGTTGGCATGAACACAGTGGGCCGAAGGGCCTGTTTCTACGCTGTTTCTCTAAACTAAACTAAACAGTCAAAAAGCCTCTCTTTTTTTTACAGGTGCAGCTGGCTTCATTAATCTTGAATTGATGCCAGTTTATCGGGAAATTAGATCCCATAGTAATATGCTGCAACAATAAACATTGGCTATCACTGACATTGTGAACGATGATTAGCATTCATTTTAAATGTCTCCTAAACCAGGTTAATTGTGTACTGGATAATCATACATGGATCCCATTGTCTATTTTTCAATGCTAACCAGTTTAACCCTCTACAGATTTCTTGCACTTGCACATTGTTTCTATCAGTCATTCCTGATATAAATTTCCCTGTTCTCATTCTGCATGGAAATTATTTATGTAAGTACTTTGCCTGAGAAATTCTATTGCACAGGGCAACATTTTTTTTTAATACAATTATTTTGGTTATCAAAACCTTCATTGTTTTTAACAAGTGCATCAGCGTTTTCCAGGTAGGTTCACTATGATTTTTTAAAAAATATGTTCAATCTCACCTGGACTGCTGTTGCTACCCATTCTATCTCTGATCATGTCTCTGCCAAAGGGTTTACCCCTGACCCTTGATCAATTGTTATTTAATCTCACTTTCTAATTTCTGATTATGTGTCCAGATGACTCAGTTACACAACCCTATATCCCACTAATACTAATCTCCAACCGAGGCACAATCATTTATTTGTGTGAATTACTTCAATCTCCAACTCTGGCCAAATACACTCTACCACCTCTGATCCTCTATATTCCCAGAAATGATTCCCTCTAGCACAACCATCCACAAAATCCAACCTACAATCCATTGACTGGTTCCATTATAAATGTAAATTACAAATCTATATATAAAAATGCATTTGATTAAAATAACAAAATGTAAATTCCAGGAATTTAAAGTATCTGAAGTGTTTGAATTATAATTGTTTATTTTTTTTAAATAACTCTAGTACGTTACATGTGAAACACGTTGCATTTTGCCTTTCAGGAAAAGTTGTGTCTTTTGACAGTTTCACTTCCAGCAGAACAACTCCTTCGACTCCCTGTTCAGGATGCTCTGCTCTTTATTGTGCAAAGTATTTTCAAGTGCTCTGCAAAGCATGTGAAGCACTGGTTCCAGTATAGGAAAGTACACTTCTCACTTCTGTGCAACAAATAGTAAAGAACAATCTTTCATTCGTTGAAGTAAATGGTTTTTGCCTGTACAAAAATGTCTGTTGAAGTACATTTCTCAAATTTATTTTGCAATTACACATAGTTGGGGATTAAGGAGGATTTCACATAGTTGCATTTGAGTCACATCCATGAAATAAAAATAAAATGTAACTTTCATTGGAAAAAAATGAAAGAGGGTCACTTTTACCCATGAATACTAAACAGCTATTACTTTTCCTTTCCATTCACGAATGAAATTATTTTTCCCCTCCATGCTACCTGCCGCAGAGGAGAGCCAAATGCAGTCAGATGGGACTACTGCAGATGGGACATGTTGACCGGTGTGGGCAAGTTCGGCTGAAGGCCCTGTTTCCACGCTGTAAGACTCTAACACTTATGACTATGATAATTGTGGGCCATTCAACTATTATAAACCTGTTGAGGATCAAAGGAAGGAAATGGGTAATTGGGCAATGCCTGGCTAATGATTTGCTGCTTAGGAGAAGGGGAGATGCAACGTGACCTGGGTGTCATGGTGCACCAGTCATTGAAAGCAAGCGTGCAGGTACAGCAGGCAGTGAAGAAAGCAAATGGTATGTTGGCATTCATAGCAAGAGGATTTGAGTTAAGGAGCAGGGAGGTTCTACTGCAGTTGTACAGGGCATTGGTGAGACCGCACCTGGAGTATTGTGTGCAGTTTTGGTCTCCTAATCTGAGGAAAGACGTTCTTGCCTTAGAGGGAGTACAGAGAAGGTTCACCAGATTGATCCCTGGGATGGCGGGACTTTCATATGAAGAAAGACTGGATAGACTAGGCTTGTACTCGCTGGAATTTAGAAGACTGAGGGGGGATCTTATAGAAACATATAAAATTCTTAAGGGGTTGGAGAGGCTAGATGCGGGAAGATTGTTCCCGATGTTGGGGGAGTCCAGAACCAGGGGTCACAGCTTAAGGATAAGGGGGAAGTCTTTTAGGACCGAGATGAGAAAACATTTCTTCACACAGAGAGTGGTGAGTCTGTGGAATTCTCTGCCACAGAAGGTAGTTGAGGCCAGTTCATTGGCTATATTTAAGAGGGAGTTAGATGTGGCCCTTGTGGCTAAAGGGATCAGGGGGTATGGAGAGAAGGCAGGTACAGGTTACTGAGCTGGGTGATCAGCCATGATCATATTGAATGGCGGTGCAGGCTCGAAGGGCCGAATGGCCTACTCCTGCACCTATTTTCTATGTTTCTATGTTTCTAAAGCTGGGTGGCAGTGTGAACTGCGAAGAGGATGTTAGGAGGTTGCAGGGTGACTTGGACAGGTTGAGTGAGTGGGCAAAATGCATGGCAGAAGCAGTATTATATAGATAAATGTGAGATTATCCACTTTGGCGGCAAAAAAGAGGCAGATTATTATCTCAATGGTGTCAGATTAGGTAAAGGGGAATTGCAACGAGACCTGGGCGTCCTTGTACACTAGTCACTGAAAGTAAGCGTGCAAGTACAGCAGGCACTGAACAAAGCTAATGGTATGTTGGCCTTCATAACGAGAGGATTTGAGTATAGGAGCAAAGAGGTCCTTCTGCAGTTGTATAGGGCCCTGGTGAGACCACATCACCCTTCTACTTCCTTCCATTAAGCCAATTCTCTATCCAGTTGGTTCGCTCTCCCTGGAACCTGTGCGATCTAAACTTCCAGAGCAGTCTACCATGTGGAACTTTATTAAATGCCTTGCTGAAGTCCATGCTGCCAACATCTACAGCTTTCCAATTGTCAATCTTTTTTGTTACTTCTTCAAAAAATGCAATCAGATTCATAAGGCACAATCTGCCAGATACAAACCATGCTGACTTTCTCTAATCATCCCCTGTCTATCGGAATACACATATATCTTATCCCTCAGAATCCTTTCCAGTAACTTGCCTATCACAGATCTATAGCTCCCAGGCTTTTCCTTGCAGCCATTTTTAAATAGAGGCATAACATTAGTCAGCCTCTAGTCTTCTGGCACCTCACCCATGTCTAATGGTGATTCTTCTATCTCAGCCAGGGCTCTTGCAATTTCTTCAGCCTCCCACAGTGGCCTCAGATATATCTGATCTGGAGATTTAACTACCTTCATATATCCAGCACCTCCTCAACAGTAATATAGCCTATCCTCAAGATATCTACATTAACTGTCCTTAGTTCCACAGTCTTCATGTCTTTCTCCTCAGTAAAAACCGAGGAGAAATGCTCATTGAGGACCTTGCCCAAATTATTTTCTCAACGGGGAGAGAATCCAGAGGTGCAAAGAGACTTGGGAGTGCTGGTGCAGGATTCCCAAAAAGTTTATCTGCAAGTCGAATTAGTAATAAAGAAAGCAAATGCAACGTTAGCATTTATTTTGAGAGGGTTTGTATACAAAAACAGGGATGTAATGCTGAGGCTCTATAAGGCGCTGGTCAGGTCATATTGGCATTTGGAAAATGTGAGCAATTTGGAAAAAGTGAGCAATTGTGGGCACCATATTTGAGGAAGGATGTGCCGGCTCTGGCGAGGGTCCAGAGGAGGTTTACAAGAATGATCCCAGGAATGAGTAGGATAACATATGATGAGTGTTTGATGGCACTGGGCCTATATTCGCTGGGGTTCAGAAGAATGAGAGGGCACCTCATTGAAACCTACTGAATAGTGAAAGGCTTGGATAGAGTGGATGTGGAGAGGATGTTTCCATTCGTGGCAGAGTCTAGGACTAGAGATCGTAGCCTCAGAATTAAAGGACGTTCTTTTGAGGAGGAATTTATTTTGTCAGAGGGTGGTGAATCTGTGGAATTCTTTGCCCCAGAAGGCTGTGGAGACAAAGTCAGTGGATATACTTAAGGCAGAGATAGATAGATTTTTGATTAGTATGGGTGTCAGAGGTTATGGGGAAAAGGCACGAGAGTGGGGTTAGGAGGGGGAGTTAGATCAGCCATGATTGAATGACAAAGTAGACTTGATGGGCCGAATGGCCTAATTCTACTCCTATCACTTATGATTTCATGATCTTATGATCCTACAGCTCCACACAGAGATGACCACTTTGGTTTCTGAGGAGCCCTATTATCTCTCTATTTATCCTCTTTCCCTTAATGTACTTCTAAAATCTCTGAATTTTCCTTAATATTATCGGCCAAGGCTATCTCCTGACCCCCTTTTACCTGTCCTATGCCTCCTTTTATCTGACCAGGAAAGATGTGGAAGCTTTGGAGAGAGTGCAAATGAGGTTTACCAGAATGTTGCCTAGATTAGAGAGTTTCAGTTACAGAGAGATTGTATAGACTTGGATTGTTTTCTCTGGAACATCGGAGGTTGAGGGGAGGCTTGATAGAAGTATATAAAATTATGAGAGGCGTAAATAGGATAGACACACAGAACCTTTTTCCCAGGGTGGACATGTCCAATACTAGAGGGTAGAGCTACAGGGTGAGAGGGAAAATATAATGGAGATGTGTGGGCAACTTATTTCCCCCACAGAGGGTGGTGGGGTGCTGGAATCCATTGTTAGGGGTGGTGGTGGAGGCAGATGCAATAATGGCATTTAATAGGTTTTTAGAAAAGCACATGGATTTGCAGAGAATGGAGAGCATTTGATCACTTACAGGCAGATGAGATCAGTTCAGCTAAGCACCATGTTCGGCACAAACATTATGGGCCAAAGGGCCCATTCCTGTGCTGTACTGTTCTATGTTCTATATTATATTGACTTCCTCCCTCTCACCTGCCTCAGCCATGCATTGGATCCCGTCCCCTTTGCCAATCCCAGTTTAAACCCAACCGAGTTATGAACTTATGAGTAGTACTGTCCGATTCACTCCCTCACGGAGGACATTGAACATTGCAGCACACCAGTCGAAAGACAATGCTGAGAACTATATTTTGTCCTCATTTCAATATCAATCAATAGTCGTTTATTTGTCACATACACATAAATGTGTAGTGAAATGAAACATTACCCGCAGTTGAAACACTAAGACCAATAAGAATAATCAATAAAAATGCAATAACACATACAATCATACACTAACACCAAACAAAAAGAAACATCCATCACAGTGAGTCTCCTCCAGTCCCTTCTCACTGTGATGGAAGGCCAAAATGTCTTTTCTCTTCCCTGCCGTCTTCTCCCGAGGTCAGGCTGTTGAACTTGCCACGTCGGGGCGATCGGGGCTCCCGACATTGGAGCGCCGCGCCGGACGGTGAAAGGTCCGCGGCGGGCCGACCCAAGCCCCGCGATTCGGGGCGGGCGAACACGCTGCCTCTGCCGGAGCTCCCGATGTCGGCCCCCACCCAGGGGCCTGCGGGCTTCCGACGTCCACGCAGCCCGCGCCGGAGCCTCCGGAGACGAGTCGCAGCCGCTCCCGCAGCATCCGCAGGCGGCCAGCGCCGCAGGTGGTGAGTCCGGGCCGCGGACCAGAGCCCCAGGTGGTCCCAGGTGCATGGCCGGTGGTAGGCCGCAGCGGGAACGGAGACACGACACAGAATAAAGGTCGCGTCTCCGTTCGGGAGAGAGAATTTTTTACAGTTCCCGTTCCCTCCCACCCCCTCCCCCCCCCCACATAACATACAAACCCTACACCATATTAAAACTACAATTCATACAAAAACAACAAAAAACACAAAGACAGACGGACATTTTTGGTTCCTCTTGCTCTAGCTATTCTACTTGAATTTGACTTGGTTGTTTTCATGTATTGTATTATTTCATTAAATTAGATAGCATGCAAAAGAAACCTTTTCACTGCACCTTGGTACATGTGACAATAATAAATTTAAATCTAAACCCCGGGGACTACTACAAAGATATTTCTGAAACAATGCCCCGGAGTTCGAATAATTAGTCTCCCACAACACCAACCATCTCCCTTTGGGCTAAGTATTGCACTAGCTAGTGCATCCTTTTTTCACATTTATGTTCATATTTTACAGGCCCATCTATAGCTCAGAGCTAACAACCAAATATTCCTTTTTTTTTGTCAACTGGTCCATGGTGCACATGATCACCCTCATGTGGCAAAGGTTGGAAATTCATCTCTGCAATAACTGTCCTGACATAAGTACATTTTGACTGGCAGGCCATTTTATCAGCCTACCTATAATTTAGTTTGTGAACCAAAATATTGGTTGGCGTGGGTAAATTGGGTCCTAGGGAATTAACCTAGGGTAAATTGGGCCCTAGGGAATTAACCAGATATAATTTAATTCCAGATTTTTGAAAATCCATTATAAATCCATTATTTATAAGAAATTGGATGTTGATGATGAAAGATATACTAATGATCCCTTTCCACCCCAAAGATTAAAGTACAACTTTCTATTTTTAGGCCTCAGTTCCTCTGCAGATTTTCAAGAATCTAAATGTCTCTCCAACCAAAAGAAAACAATCAGAAGCCACTTCACGATCTTAATGTAAAACGTCCATACCCCAAACCAAAGGGCCTGTACCACATTGTATGTCTATGACTTGAAGTACTTATCGCTGCGGCATCCTGAAATTGACCCGAAATTGACCCGAAATTAGTAGGCCATTCACCCTTTAAGCTTGCCCCTCCCATGAAGAAGTTCATATCAGTAACCTTTCACCCCTTTTGCCAAGTGTTTAATTAGTTCTTCCTTACAAATATTCAAACACTCTGCCTCCTCTGCCCATGTAAAAAAAAAAGATTTCCAAAGTTTAATGACCGTCGAAAAGAAAATATTTTGCCTCATATCTGCCTTTAGAAGTTACCTCTAGATTCTCCACCAGGAGGAAACATCTTCTTCACATCCACCCTGTCAAAACACTTCAGGACTTGTATGTGTCAGTCAGCCTTTTCTTGTCTTCTAAACCCCAGAAGACAAGAATTGCCTGTCCATCACAGAAGACAGACTATCAACTGACATCTATATACTAAAACTCTTGTTTGTTTGTTTGTTCCTGAACTGCAGCCAAAAGAGTACACGATACACGATAGCACAACAATCGTAGGCCCACCCGTTCCTTTGGTGCTAATGGAAGAAGTTTAATTGAAATCGGTGTTATATTTTAAAAGTTATTCACATTTTAATGTTCAAATCTATCTCCTAGGGAGGGAGGGGGAGGGAGGGTGGAGGAGGGAGGATAAGGGGGGTTGAGGTGGATGCAGTGGGGGGAGGGGGAGAGGGGAGGAGGAAGATAAGGGGGGTTGAGGGGGATGGAGTGGGGGGAGGGGGAGGAGATGGGAGAGGGGAGGGGGAAGGATAAGGGGAGTTGAGGGGTTTGGAGTGGGGGAGGAGAGGGGTGCTGCACCAATGCAGGAGAGGTTTGGGCCCAACGGGTCCACTTGGTCTAGTTACAACTAAAACTCTTGTTTGTTTGTTCCTGAACTATAGCCAAAACGGTACACGATAGCGCGACAATTTTAGGCCCACCTTACTCACCGCTGTCCCTTTGGTGCTAATAGAAGAAGTTTCATTGAAATCAGTATTATATTTTTTAAGTTATTCACATTTTAAAGTTTAAATCTATCTCCGAGGGAAGGAGGGGGAAGGGAGGGATGAAGGGGTGGAGGGAGGGGGGAGGGAGGGAGGCGGGAGGATAAGGGGGTTTGAGGGGGATGGAGTGGGGGGAAAGGGGGATGGGAAGGAGGGAGGTGGGGTGGGAGGGAGGGGTGAGGGGGAGGGGAGAGGGGAGAAGGGAGGTGGAGGGGGGAGGAGAGGGTGCTGCACCAATGCAGGAGAGGTTTGGGCCCAACGGGTCTACTTGGTCTAGTCTATTATAAACATGCTGACTCCCACAGCTATCTAGACTACACCTCTTCCCACCCTGCTTCCTGTAAAGACTCTATTCCCTACTCCCAATTCCTTCGTCTACACCGCATCTGTGCCGAGGATAAGGTGTTCCATACCAGGACATTGGAGATGTCCTCATTCTTTAGGGAACGGGGGTTCCCCATTTCCATCATAGATGAGGCCCTCACTAGGATCTCCTCGATATCCCGCAGCTCTGCTCTTGTTCCCCCTCCTCCCAGATGTAACAGGGACAGAGTCCCCCTAGTCCTCGCCTTCCACCCCATCAGTCATCACATACAGCATATAATCCTCCAACATTTTCGCCACATCCAACGGGATCCCACCACTAGCCACATCTTTCCATTTCCACAGCTTTCCACAGAGACTGTTCCCTCCACAACTCCCTGGTCAATCCGTCCTTTCCCACCCAAACCACCCCTCCCCTGGTACTTTCCCCTGCAACCGCAGGAAATGCAACACCTGTCCCTATACCTACCCCCTTGACTCCGTCCAAGGACCCCGACAGTCTTTTCAGGTGAGGCAGAGGTTTACTTCCACCTCCTCCAACCTCATCTACTGTATCCGCTGTTCGCAGGTATGGCGATTGTTTTGCTGAACACTTCCGCTTAGTTTTTACCTGATCTCCCAGTTGCTAAACACTTTCACTTCCCCTCCCACACTGACCTTTCTGTCCTGAGTCTTCTCTATTGTCAGAGTGAAGCCCAGCGCAAATTGGAGGAACAGCACATCATATTTTGCTTGGGCAGCTTACACCCCAGAGGTATAAACATTGACTTGACTATAACTTCAAATAACCTTTGCTTTTCCTCTCACCCCATCCCTCCCCCCATCCCAGTTCTCCCACCAGTCTTACTGTCTCCGACTACATTTTATCTCTATTTGCTTTGTTGTAACCTTCTTCCAGCTAACAATGATCTGTGCTACATTTTCCTTGATCTCCATTCCCTTTGTCCTATTTTCACACCTTACATTTCCTTATCTTTGTATCTCCATCTCCCCTGACATCAGTCTGAAGAAGGGTCTCAACCCGAAATGTCACCAATTCTTTCTCTCTGGAGATGCTGCCTGTCCCGCTGAGTTACTCCAGCATTTTGTGTCTGTAGCCTACAACTGTACCTCATAAAACAACCCACCATTTCTATCATTAATCTAGCAAACTCCGAACTGCTTCCAATGCAATGACATACTAATTTAAATGTGCAGCATAAAACTGCATATGGTATTCAAGTGTGGCCTCTAATGTCCTGTAACCGATTTCCCGTATTTTTGCATTTTCCTAGTGGTAATGAATAACATTGTCAGCGTTCATATTTCTTGTTTTGCATTTTGCAAATCATGCACAAAAATACCCAGAACCCTCTGCAAACTCTCTCACCATTTAGATGATATGCATACTCTTCCTGCTGATATAGTCCTACCCTCTGCTCTTATGTGCAATTACTGTACAAGATAGGAAACAGCAATTAACCAATTGACACTCAAGAGGTCCAATTTAAAAAAAAAGAGTAACTGGCACAACATGCCTTTGTGTGGGTCTCTTTAAATGTGTATTAGTGACATCAGGTGGAATCCTTATGCTTTATTTTTCCGAAATAGTCACATGAAATCTTTCACCTTCAATTGACCTTCTCATGTGAAGCTCATCTAAAAATGAAATCTTCCCCCCCCCTCATCCCCCCCCCCCTTCATCCCCCCCCCTCATCCCCCCCCCCTCATCCCCCCCCCCCTCATCCCCCCCCCCCCTCATCCCCCCCCCCCCTCAATCCCCCCCCCCTCAATCCCCCCCCCCCTCAATCCCCCCCCCCTCATTCCCCCCCCCCCCTCATCCCCCCCCCCCCTCATCCCCCCCCCCCTCATCCCCCCCCCCCCTCATCCCCCCCCCCCCTCATCCCCCCCCCCCCTCATCCCCCCCCCCTTATCCCCCCCCCCTCATCCCCCCCCCTTATCCCCCCCCCCCTCATCCCCCCCCCCCTCATCCCCCCCCCCTCATCCCCCCCCCCCTCATCCCCCCCCCCCTCATCCTCCCCCCCCCCCCCCTCCTCATCCCCCCCTCCTCCTCATCCCCCCCCCTCCCTCCCTCTCTCTCTATTGAATCGGTGTGCCAGCAGAGATTTTATGCTTAGATCACTGGAGACGAAAATGAGCCCTCAACCTTCTGACTCAAGGTGTAAGTGCGACTACTGAACCACTGGTGATGAATCACACTTATGGTTTCTATTTTAGACTTTATCCTTTTTCTTGTGAATAATCCCAATTTACATGATGAAAATGTGCAACATTTTTGTCAGATGAGAGTATAACCAAATTGTTTATGTCAGAAGGAGGATTAGCCAAGTAGCCCTAATCTCATTACAGTCAGCAAAGAAGTCCAAAGATATTTACTTAAATGGTTTACTTAATGTAACAATATTAAAAGCTATTGGCAGTGACAAAATAGGAGTTTTAAGATGTCCTCCTTCAAAAGCAATCCTTTAGCATGCAGAATTTCCCCAGGTGATTGGTGTATTTTTATATCAATAACTAAATTGTTGTGTAAATATAATCTTTAATGTAGCATAATGTAAGGCCTTTTGCAGAAGACTCATCAAATAAAAAAAGTACACTAAGCCATATGAAAGCAGCTGACCAAAAGGTTGATGAATGATACGTTTAAAGAAGTTTGTGAAAGCAAGAGATGGAAAAGTAGAAAGATTTAGGGAGAGAATCTCAAGTTTGAAGCTTCAGCATCTCGAAGTCCATGCATTTATACAATACAGTACAACAATACAATACAATTTATTGTCATTGTACAGGGGTACAACGAGATTGGGAATGTGCCTTCCATACGATGCAATATTTAATTAGCTAATCAGTATAAAATTATACAACCCAGTGAAACAAAATTAGAAAGTTTTAAAACAGTATAAAGTTCAAGTAGGTCTGTGCCGGTTCACTGTGCGATGTGACCATCCGGCTCAGCAGGACCGGTTCATAGCAGCTATGGCCCTGGGGATGAAGCTGTTCCTGAGTCTGGAGGTGCGGGCGTAGAAGGCCTTGTAGCGTCTGCCCGATGGTAGAATTTCAAACAGACTATTGCAGGGGTGTGAAGAGTCTTTGTGAATGCTGGTGGTTTTTCTGAGGCATCGTGTGTTGTAGATGTCCTCCAAGGCTGGTAGCTGTGTTCCGATAGTCTTCCGAGCTCTATGGACTTGGACATGATCAGCAGACCCGAATTGGAAGAGCAATTATTTGTAGGATTGTCGGAATAGCAAATATGTAAGCAACTTGCACAATGAGGAACAAGTATAAGAAAAGGAAGTAGGGGAATGATATGTGAAGAGAACTTGGTGTGCTTTAGTTTGCCAAAAAAGTTTTCAAAGATCTCAAGTTTACCCAATATAAACCGAACAGAGGCTAGGGAAATGCAAATTGGAAAAGCTCTGAGGTAACAGAAACTTGGATGAGAATTTCAGTAACAGAAGGTTTGAAGCAGGGGAAGTATCAGTTGGTTTGAAGACAGACAGGCAGCTTCTGTCAGGCCTCTTGATGCTAAACTAATTGACAAGTGACATCTGCAATCTCAGATACAATTAACCAGTCACCACAAGCCTCGATGGAAACACAAGCGACTGCAGATGCTGGAACATAAGGCATCAGACAATCTGCTGAACGTACACAGTGGATCGAGCAGCACTCAGCATAAGCATGCATTCCTTCCCTCTATCATGCTGTTTCTTCATAATTCAATTGGTTATACTCTTCATTTCTTAGATGATTGAAGATTCAAATCTCGCTTCAAAGAGTCAACCGAAATTGATACATTAGTACAGTACTATGGATATTCTACACTGGAAGCTGCCTTCCTTCAGACAAGGCATTAAACTGTGGCTTGTCTGCTCTCTCAAATGGATACGAAAGATTCTGTGGCATTATTTCAAAGAAGAACAGGGGAGTTATTCATGGTCTGTTATTTCTCAACCAACTTGACGAAAACAGACGAGTTGGCCATCAACACATTGTTAGTTTGAGAAACTTGCTGTGTAAGACCTCAGGATGGTGCGTTGCCCCCCCGCTGTCAGGGTCAAGGATGTCTCTGAGTGGCCGCAGGACATTCTGAGAGGGGAGGGTGAGCAGCCAGAGGTCATGGTCCTTGATACCAATGACATAGGAATGAAGATGAGGTCCTACAAAGAGAATTTAGGGAGTTAGGTAGCAGGATTGTGCCAAGAGGGATGGTCAATATCCTAACAGGGAGGTTCACAAGTGCTACTCACAAGCATTTAGACTGGCCGTGGCTGGGAACTACAGACAATAGACAATAGGTGCAGGAGTAGGCCATTCGGCCCTTCGAGCCAGCACCGCCATTCAATGTGATCATGGCTGATCATTCTTGACAGTCCCACCATTCCGGGAATTAACCTAGTAAACCTATGCTGCACGCCCTCACTAACTAGAGCAACAGGTGACCAAGTAGAGGTACTTATGGGAATATAAGTTATTACCAAAATCTCAAAGGAAGGACAGGCAGGGAGAGGTGGATAAACTTGATGAAGCTGATCAGCTGATGTGTGTTTATTTCAATGCAACAGGTATAATGAGCAAGGCTGATGAATCTAGAGCCTGGGTCAGTGCATGGAACTATGATGTTGTGGCCAAAACAGAGAACTGGTTGTGAGAATAACAGATCTGACAGCTAAACATTCCAGAGTTTTGGTGTTTCACACATGATACCAAGAGGAGGATGTAAGTGAGGTACTAAGTACTTTGCATGTGTAATCACAAAGCAGAGGACAGCGAAATCAATGTGTAGGAAAAAAACTGCAGATGCTGGTTTATATCGAAAGGTAGACACAAAATACTGGAGTAACTCAGCGGGTCAGGCAGCATCTCGGTCAGGCAGCATCTCGGGAGAGAAGGAATGGGTGACGTTTCGGGTCGAGACCAATGTGATTGTGACCAATGTGGTAACAACAGTTTGAGATCAAGGATGTCTCTTGAAAAGCATTAAGATGGATAAATTGCCAGGGCCTGATGGGATCCATCATAGGTTATTGAAATAGGCAAAGAGGAAATTGCCGGGGCCTGAACAAAGATCTTTGTATCCTCTCAAGCCACAGGTGAGGAGCAAGATGAATGTTTTTCTTTGTATAGGAAGGGAAGTGAATGTTTTTTCTTTGTATAAGAAGGGAAGTAGAGATAATCCAATTAATTATAGGCCGGTGAACCTCGGGTCAGTGGTAGGGAAGCTATTACAGGATTCTTCAAAATATGATTTACCAGCATTTGGAAGCGATTGAGATAACGTGGAACAGTTAATATCACTTAATCCATGGCAGGTCATGTCTGACTAACTTGGATGCGTTTTTTTTCAATGAGGTGGCAAGGGCGATTGATGAACGTAGGGCAGTAGGTGTTGTCTACATGAATTTTAGTGAAGCATTTGATAGAGGCCCTCCTGGTAGGTTGATCTAGAAGATTAAAATGTATGGGATACATGGTATACTAGTAGTTGGGATTCAGAACTCTCCATGTTCTGAAGGCAGAGGGTAGTGGTGGAAAGTTATTATTCTGGCTAGAGCTCTGTGACCAGTGGTGTTTTGCAGGGTTCTGTGCTCGGACCTCTGTGGCTTTGTGATAAACAACTTGGATGTAAATGTAGGGGAAAAAAACTGCAGGTGCTGGTTTAAATCGAAGGTAGACACAAAATGCTGGAGTAACTCAGCGGGTCAGACAGCATCTCAGGAGAGAAGGAATGGGTGACGTTTCGGATCGAGACCCTTCTATTGAAACGTCACCCATCCCTTCTCTCCTGAAATGCTGCCTGACCCGCTGAGTTACTCAAGCATTTTGTGTCTACCTTGGATGTAAATGTAGATGGATTGGTTAGCAAGTTTGCAAACAGCACAAAAATTGACGATTATGGATATGAGGAAGGCCATCAAAGAATCCCTGGGATGGCAGGACTTTCATATGAAGAAAGACTGGATAGACTAGGCTTATACTCGCTGGAATTTAGAAGACTGAGGGGGGATCTTATAGTAACATATAAAATTCTTAAGGGGTTGGAGAGGCTAGATGCGGGAAGATTGGTCCCGATGTTGGGGAAGTCCAGAACCAGGGGCCACAGCTTAAGGTTAAGGGGGAAGTCTTTTAGGACCGAGATGAGAAAACATTTCTTCACACAGAGAGTGGTGAGTCTGTGGAATTCTCTGCCACAGAAGGTAGTTGAGGCCAGTTCATTGGCTATATTTAAGAGGGAGTTAGATGTGGCCCTTGTGGCTAAAGGGATCAGGGGGTATGGAGAGAAGGCAGGTACAGGTTACTGAGTTGGATGATCAGCCATGATCATATTGAATGGCGGTGCAGGCTCGAAGGGCCGAATGGCCTACTCCTGCACCTATTTTCTATGTTTCTATGATGCAATGGGGTAAAGATCAGTTAGAGATATGGGCGAATAAATGGCAGATAAGAGTTTAATCCGAGCCCATATGAGGTATTGCACTTTGGGAGGTTGGAAGTGTACAATTAATGACAAGACCTTGAACAGCACTGATGGAGACAGATCTCAGGGTCCATTCCATAGCTCCCTGGAAGTGGCAACATAAGTAGGTAGAGTGTTCAAGAAGGCCTACAATATGCTTGCTTCCTTGGTTGGGGCATTGAGTTGCAGCTTTGGGCCCCACTTGTAGTAGAGTGTGCAATTCTAGTCATCCCGTTACAAGATGTCGAGGCTTTAGAGAGGGTGCAAAAGGGGTTTACCAGAATTCTGCCCAGATTAGAGGGTGTTAACTAAAAGGAGAGGTTTGAAAAACCTGGGATTGTTTTCTCTGGAGCATCAGAGGTTGCGAGGAGAACTGAGAGATGTACATAAAATTATGGGAGGCATAGAAAAGGTAGACAGTCATTACCAATTCCCCAGTGGAAATGTCAAGGACTAATGGGCATAGCTTTAAGGTCAGAGTTTAAGCAAGTTTAAAAGAGATGAGATACAACCTTCCACAGTGGTTTGAGATACAAAGTGGATTTCATTTAATGCAAGAGACAGATTTTAGAACAACCGTACAAAACTGGTTAACTGAAGCAGGCTGTTAATTCAGTTGAACATGCATATTTCTGATGACTTTAGCATTACCTAATGTAGCTTCATGACATAAAGCTAGTCATTCCCATGCAGATTGCAATCAAAGCTGGGAGTAATTGGGTGTATTCCTCTCAAGGGTGATGAGAACACACAGCGCATTGTTGATTTCAACCACAACAAAATGTTCCAACTCTGCATTGCCAGAAATTAACAAATTTATCCATTTTGAATTGTGTCCCTCAGCCTAAAAAATTAATACATTTCTGGAATTCTTGTCAGATGTAGTTTATGACAGGCCCAATCCAATGGAGCGAGGCCACATGCAAATTGGAGGAACGGCACCTCATACCCAACAGCACCTTGGGTAGCTTACATGAACATGGAATTCTAATTTTAAGTTACTTCTACTAACAGTTACCTAACCTCCCCTCTTTCTCCACCCTAGTCATTTAACCTGTTCCACAGTTCACCACATTGTATCCCTCTTGATATCACACCTTCCCAAGCCAACAATTGGCCTACCAGGGCACCACCCTATCCAAGGTCATTTGTTGTTGGCCCCAGTTTGTCCTGGTCTTTTCTCCCCACCTCTTACCTTCAGTCTGAACAAGGGTCTTGACCCGAAACGTAACCTATCCCTTTTCTTTAGAGATGCTGCCTGACCCGCTGAGTTACTCTACCATTTGGAGTTTATCTTTGGTATAAACTAGCATCTATAGTT
The DNA here is from genome assembly GCF_053455715.1 of Rhinoraja longicauda. Taxonomy (NCBI): domain Eukaryota; kingdom Metazoa; phylum Chordata; class Chondrichthyes; order Rajiformes; family Arhynchobatidae; genus Rhinoraja; species Rhinoraja longicauda. The sequence goes on from NC_135954.1 coordinate 16,461,960, forward strand.
CTTTGTTTTTACAAGAGGCACTAAATAATTGATCTGCATAACTAATGCTTCCATCAGTAGTCCTTAAATCAGAAAATGTGGATAACCACCAATCTCTAATAAATGTTGCCTCACCGATGTCCTGTACAACTAACTCAACCTCCCAACTACTACTGACTCATGAAGGCCAATGTGTCGAAGGTTTTCTTGACCACCCTATCTACCAGTTGCTAACCATTTTAACTTCCCTTCCCATACTGACGTTTGTGTCCTGGGATAGATGAAAAAGCTGGAGTAACTCAGCAGGCCAGGCAGCATCTCTGGAGAGAAGGAATGGGTGATGTTTCGGGTTGAGAGAAGGGTCTTGAAACAATGGATTTCCAGTTTTCTGATAAAAACGTCTTCAGCGTGTGTGTGTGAATGGAAAAAGCTCTGATTGGCATCCAGGGTTAAGTGGTACACCCCAGGGCAAAGTACTGTGCCCACATCTGTTTTTGCTTTACATTAATGACATCCATGAAAAAGTCACAAGCACGACCAGACTATTCACTGATGATTGTTTGCTGTACCGCCGATAATAAAGATGCTCTCAAAAAAAAATCTCGATACTATGGTTGAGTGGTCACAACAATGGGGGATGCAGTTCAATCCTTCCAAATGTGAAACCATGCATGTCACCAGGAGGAGGAAACCAGGCGAAACCTCATAGAATATCCTTAGTGCCACCCTTGACGAATCCAAACAGACCAAGTATCTTGGCATCAAATTACAGAACGATCTACGTTGGAATGGTCCGACTCATCATGCAACGGTGAAAGCAACAGGTGTCCTAAATTTTCTGAGACCCAACTTTTATCATTGTTCAACTTCTATCAAGGAGAAGTTATACTTCACCCTTGTTAGACCTCATTTGGACTACGCAGTTGCAGCATGGGACCCATACACAAATAAAAACATTTCTTCCATCGAACGTGTCCAAAGACAGGCAGCTCGTTTTGTTACAAATGCCTATGAGAAGCGAGTGTTACCGATCTTCTAAATTCATTGGGGTGGAACACTCTCCAAGACAGACGTAAAGCCCACCCACCGTTTGACCTGTTTTTACAAAATGTTAAATGGTCAGCTCAACATAGATTACCACATCTACACCAAACCCAAATCTATCAGTAGGCAAGGGCATTTGATTCAATTTGAGATACCAGCTATCAAGACAGACATGTATAGCAATTCATTCTTCCCTCGCACAATTAAAGCATGGCATAGTCTTCACCCTACTATAGTTATTCAACCAGACGCAACTACATTTAAGGCAGCCCTTCTCCAAGAAGCCCTTCTTGCTTAAGTCCATACTCCGCCACCTCCAGTTTAAATTCCATTTGGAATATTTTGGAGCACCAAGAACCAAGAACCATTCCCTCTCATCAGAGATGCTGCCTGTCCCGCTGAGTTACTCCAGCCTTTTGGGTCTATCTTTCTGTTTAAATCAGCATCTGCAATTCCTTCTTACACTTTTGTGTCCTGGGCCTCCTCTATAGCCTGAGGGAGGCCTCACGCAGATTGGTGGAACAGCAAGTCGTATTCCACTTCTGACGTTTCCACCCCAGCAGAATGAATGTTGAATTCTCTAATTTTGGGTAACTTCGGTAAATACTCTACCCCCCCCTTCCCCTCACATTCCTCCACTAAAAGTCAGTTAACCAGTTCCACAGTTTCAATGATGTATCTCTCCTATGATCACACCATCCCTAGCTAATAATCGTCCTATGAGGGAACCTCCCTGCTTGATGTCATGTTGCCAGCCACGATTTGTCCCGGTCTTTTCTTGCTCGCAGTTTATGCTCCCCCCCCAATCAGCCTGAAGAAGGGTACTGACCAGAAATGTAAATATCCAGAGATGCTGCCTGACCCGCTTATTCCAGCATTTTGCATCTATCTATTGCATATCTCATCCTTTACTATGAATGCTGAACCAGATTTGCCAAACTTCCAATCCCATATCCAATTACTATCTTTCATCTCAATAACATTGCCTGTCAGCTCATGCTCAACTCCTTTGACAATTGCAACAGCGCTCCTCCATAATTTGACATGTCCATAATTTCAATTACTGTACCATCAGCATTTGTGCTTTCAGCTGTCTCAGTCTGAAGACACAAAATTCATCCTTTAAACTCTGCATTCTCCTTCTTTAGGACTTTACTTATGAATCTTCTCCACCGTTTTGCTTAGCCGTTGTATTGTCACATTCAGAGGTCATTATCATTTTTTTTTTTTTTTGTTACCCCTTGTCTGGGGACAGTTAATTTCATGAAGATGTGATGTACATAGATAGCACTGGTGTTGTATCGAAACAGATTTTTAACAATAATCTTTCACACCCAAAACTGATGAACACAAGAATGACAAAAATAATTTATTTGCATCTGCATCCAACTTTTCCCAAAGAAAATAGATCAACATTATGAACCATAAATTTCTATTCTACTTTATTTTTATATGAACTTACAGTACATGCACTCTCAATACTTTTGAGAAAAGCAAAATAGCACTGCTTCCATTAGCTCTGCATTATTAGTACATAAATATCAACTATTATGCAGACGTTGGATGCAAGTGCAGGTAGGTGCAGAGAAAGAAAGGAAAAATACATTTTAACTCAGGTTGTGTAACTGAAATATGATACTCCCCCATTCAGATCCTTACAAATCTTAAGTTATTCTGAGATTCTAGCTTCTTAACAATTAACCGATGGTGGAGTTCAATGAGCCAACGCTTCCTCTCAACATCAGGATAATGTACTGCAAATCAGAATGTAACATAGTTATCATGAAACAAATAAAATTTTAATTCATTCCTCCATCACAAACCATAAAATCTTACAACTCTTGACTGGAGGATTTAAAAGCAGGGCTGGAGTTTGCACCTTTGAAAGAACAAATAATTCATCAAAAATCTTTTTGATTAGTGCTCCAGCATTCTACAGGGAAACAAGCCCCGGTTTACTTTGCAATAATGCGCACTTACTTATAATCTGGAAACAGGAGCAAACAGAGTTATCCAGCCCTTTGTCATTCTATTAGCGAGTGGATAATTTCTGCATCTGCAATATTTTGCAAAATGAAAAGAAAAATGCTGGAACTGTTCAATCTGTTAGGCAACATCTGTGGCAGAACAAACAACAATTTTCCAGCATAGTGCTTTTCTTTTTTTTTTTACATTCCTCGTGCTTGTTAATATACAAGTGAAAAAGTCAAGACCTCATTACAAAAATCACTGGGGAATGTACCAGAGAACATCTGTTCAGTCTTGCAGCCAATTATCAACAAAACAAACCAACAATTGCATTGGAATATGAAAGTGAGTGTCTTTGTTTTAGAATCATTTTATTATTGTTTTAAGTGTTTGAACAAAATTTGTAAGAAATCTTGCTGAATATTCTGTTGACAACCCGACACGAAGGTGGTTAATTACCCAGCATGCTAGAGGGGAGCTGACTTCCTGGAAGAACCTCTTCAAAACAGGAAGCAAATAAAAACAGAGGGGAAAAAAAATCTGTACCAATTTCCCATTGACTCAGTTTGAAACAGACAATATATTTTCTTTTAATTATTGCACTGCAAAACTGTAAACGTTTCCAGTTTGTAGACCTTAATTACTCCTGAGCATATGTGACAAACCAATTTATCGTGAAAACAAAATACAGCAACACAAAGCTATTTTTTCGCCAGAATCGGCAAATTGTATTTGTTGTTTAAAGAGATACATAATTCAACAAGTCCAGCACGTTGGACTGAAACATTTACATTTATTGTTAAATTCTATTTTAATTTGAACCAACTGACAAATACAAAACTAATCAAAAGCACTAACCCCCCCCCAAATTATATGATTCTACAAAAGTGATTGAGAAGGTCATTTGAGGGATTTAAGAAGCATTCAAATTAAATATGAACAATGCTATATATATCCATTTTGTTAAATAACCTCCTTTTAAAAAGTTTGCCACATCTCAGTAGCCAGTTCAAAGCATTTTTTAAAAAGTTGATACAAATTGAGGCAGTCACAAAAGAAACAGATCAAAAATCTGAAACAAAGCAATCATATATATATCTTTGTGCATACATTGCCATTTGGAACATAGAACAGTACAGGTGCTCCGCAACTTACGATGGGGTTCTGTTCCGAGAAACACATCAGAAACCGAAAATATCTTAAGTCGAAATGCTGCGGCTCGCTGCCGTTTGCACGATCGCAAAAGTCGGAATATTTTAAGTTGAAGCATCGTACTTTGTGGAGCACGGTACCGCACAGGAACAGGCCCCCAGGCCCATGGTGTCTATGCCAAACACAGCATACATTCCAGGTATCTCATGGATTGGGATAGCATTTTGGAACCTTATCAACATTAAGCCTCATAATAAAAGGTGGAAAAATGTTAACACATTAGTGTCATTAGCAAGAGGTAGACAAAAATTAGATTTAGCAATAACTCCCACTTTTGTAATACACGAAGAACAAAACTGGTCAGCCAGTAGTTTCTCAAATTCACACAAACTATAAAGTAAACATTTCCTTGGATTTAGATGGTGGTGATAAAAGGTCTTTATCTCGTTCAGCATAAGCATTAAGAGACAGGGTTTATGTCAATATATCAACGCCAAGGTTAGAGGTAAACACCAAGCTTCGTACAAGAATTTTAAACAAATAAAATGGTTTAAAAATTTCCACTTATTAAAAATACTTCACTTGTGCTGGAAATTAGGGAATAAATGCTAGGACAAAAGAGATCTTTAAAATCAACACCTTTTGTGCATTCAAAATTGAAGTTCCTCAAATCATGAAAGCGGCCTTTCCCCCCTTGGGGATAAATAATTCAGTCTTGGCAATAGCGAGACAAAGTATAGAATTCAAAGAATGGCCTTGCACATACTCAGATAAAATGTGAATGCAATACAATGCAATTGCTCCTGCAGGCTCTCAAGATGCCAAACTGATCTCCGAATTTGCAGTCTATCAGTTTCTAGATTTTTTAGATTTAGAGATACAGTGCAGAAACAGGCCCTTCGGCCCACTGGGTCCGCGCCGCCCAGCGATCCCCGCACACTAACACTATCCTACACCCACTGTCAATTAACCTACATACCTGTACGTCTTTGGAGTGTGGGAGGAAACCGAAGATCTCGGAGAAAACCCACGCAGGTCACAGGGAGAACGTACAAACTCCGTACAGACGGCGCCCGTAGTCAGGATCGAACCCGAGTCTCCGGTGCTGCACTCGCTGTAAGTCAGCAACTCTACCACTGTGCCACCCTAGTTTCCTTAGTTGCAATGTCAGGTCACGTATCCAAGTAGTTCTCTCCCCAAAACATTAGCCCGCCCAGTACAGGGGCATGCATATTGCATTAATTGGCAAGCTTAAAAAAAAAAGTGGCAATATCCTTTTACCATGGGCTTCTCCTTGGAAAGTGCAATACATGCTTACATAAAGAAATTAATGCTGCTAGCAGAAAACAGTGAACATTGTGTTCTGTGTAGTGCATCTCTGTAAACGTCTTTTAAACTGTACAGAAAAAAATAATTCTATAAACCAAAATTCAGGCGCTTTGGATTTTCCCTCCCATTCTGAAGAAAATAAAAGTAATTTTCCTCTGAAGTCCCAGGATGAGCATTTATTTTCTTCAGACCTGACCCGATGAGTCTGCAGTAGAGGCATTGTCCGACTCCTGGGCACCTGATAGCATCACAGTGTTCTGTTGCGTTATCTCGACTGTCGGGCTAGGAGTATATGGAGGAGGAGCATCACTCAAACTGCAAGCATCATTGCCCTCTGGTATAGACAAAGCACAAGCCTCTTCAATACTGCCAGTTGCATGTTCTGTGTATGGAGGTGGTTTTAAATCATCTGCAGGGGGAAAGTTTTGAATAAAAATACCATGTATTAAAACACTGAGTTAACAGTTTTACAGGACATTTGCAAAGCACAATAAACAAAGTGAAAATTTCAGCCTTGAGTTAAGCATGTGTAGTTAAGCGAGGTGAACCATTTACACTTCCTTTTGGAACTACAAGTGTAGCTGACCAAGTGGATTCAAATTTAATAAACCTAGTCGCAGCAGAGATGTACACAAAATGCTGGAGTAACTCAGCGGGTCAGACAGCATCTCCGGAGAGAAGGAATGGGTGACGTTTCGGGTCGAGACCCCTCTTCAGTCTGAAGAAGTTTCGACCCGAAACATCACCCATTCCTTCTCTCCAGAGATGCGGCCTGTCCCACTGAGTTACTCCAGCATTTTGTGTCTATCTTCGGTGTAAACCAGCATCTGCAGTTCCTTCCTACACACTGGTCACAGCCAATATCAGGAGGTCATATATTCAATAAATAGATGGTGGGGAAGTATCTTGCATGCAGTTTAGCATCTAAAATGGCTGTTTTTCACTTTGCTCCCAGGGTAGAAATGAAATAGTTTCCCCAACTCATGACAATATGGAGCATTCTGTTTTTGCAAACTGGGCAGCAGTGACCAGTTCATACGGTCACTGCCTCACAGTGCTAAAGACCAAGGGTCAGCTCTGATCTAGAATGTTGTCCTTGTGAAGTTTGCACATTCTCCCACTGACTGCGTGGGTTTGTTCCCTCTGCTCCAATTTCTCCCTACATACCAAGACACCAATGGGATCCATGTAAATCATGAAAATGGCCACTCCTTTAGAAAAAAGGTTTACAATCGATTACTTTTTAATTTTCTAGAGTAGAACCAACAACAGGACCGTTCCTAGATTTGGAAAATAAAACAAAGTGCTGCAGTAGCCTCTGTGGTCAGGCAGCATCTATGGAGGACATAGGCATGCGACCAGACAGGCGATCTTATTTGAAACCTACCAAATAATGAAAGGACTAGATAGAGTGGATGTGGAGATGAAGTTTCCAGTAGTGGGAGAGTCGAGGACCAGCGGACAAAGTCTCAAAATAAAAGGATGTACCTTTAGAATGGAGACGAGGAAGAATTCCCTAAACCAGAGGGTGGTGAATCTGTGAAATTCATTGCCACAGTTCATTGTGGATGCCAAGTCATTGGGTATTTTTAAAGCCAAGATTGAGAGGTTCTTGATCAGTAAGGGCGTTACGTTTTATGTGGAGTAGTCAGGAAAATGGGATTCAGAGGGGAAAAAACAAATCCGCCATGATCGAATAGCAGAGAAGACTCGACGGGCCGAATGACCTAATTCTGCTTTTGTGTCTCGTGGTCTTATTTTGGATAGGGATTCTTCTTTGGACAGATTGTAGTAGGGGAGAGAAAGCAGGGAAGTCCCTTACCCTCACCATTACTACCATGGTATTCTGTAGATAACATGTTCATACCAAACTAGTTTCTAGACAAGAGAGAGTGAAGAGTACCACAGAAGTAAGCCAACTTATATTCACGCTGAGGATCAGATAGCAAACAGGTGAAGTTATTCGAAGAAAACATTCAATTCATCAGAGGAAGGGAGAAAAAAAAGCAAATGGGCGGCACTGAAAGGAAAAAACAAACTGTTGGAAGAACTCAGTCGGGTAACATTTGTGGAGGAAAAAGGGGATGATATTCCAATGTTCCAAAGTTTCAGGTCGAGACTCCGCGCCATGCTGAGAGTTTAGAGGGATGGTACCCTTGTCATCAAGACACATAGAAAGTAGGTGCAGGACTAGGCCATTCGGCCCTTCGAGCCAGCACCGCCATTCAATATGATAATGGCTGATCATCCAGAATCAGTACCCTGTTCCTGTTTCCCCACCACCACATATTCCTGGATTCCATTAGCTCTAAGACACATTACCTTCTCCCAGGTGCCACTTCCTTCCGTCACCCACATACCCATCGGCCTGGGTTTAGTTTAGTTTAGAGATAGTGTGGAAACAGGTCCTTCGGCCCAACAAATCTGCGCCAAGCAACGATCACTCATACACTAGTTCTATCCCACACACTGGGGTCAATTTACAGATGCCAATTAACCTACAAACCCACACATCTTTAGAATGTGGAAGAAAACCTGAGCACGAGAGGAAAACCTACGTGGTCACAGGGAGAACGTACAAACTCCACATAGACCATGGTCAAGATTAGACCCGGGTCTCTGGCACTGTAAGGCACCAACTCTACTGCTATGCCACCGTGTCTTCCTAGTGTGCTCCCTTGGTTCACCTTTCCTACTCCCACCACCTAATTCCATCTGTTTCCACCTACCACCCTCCATCTTTAAACTTGCCCCTCCCACCTCCATTGTCCTTCATCCCTCATCTCGCCTGGTTCCACTAATCACCTACCAGCCTCTACATCACCCCTCCCTCTCCCTTCAATATACTGGCCATTTTCCCTCATCACGCTCAATCCCAATGCAGGGTCTTGACCCAAAACATCAACCATTTTCTTGCCACTGTGGATGCTACTGGGCCTGCTGAGTTTTTCCAACAGATTGTCTTTAGCTCCAGATTCCTGCATCTGTACTCTCTTCTGTCTGCTCTGCAAGTTGTATGGCTTCACAATCAGAGCACAGTGCAGAAAATGTCAAACCCTTGCAGATATTGTAAGGATATCCAACGTTAATTTGAAAAAGCAAGATGCCCACTGAACAATGCATGATCCTGTAGAACTACCGGAATTTCCAAATTAAGAATAAACACGTACCTGTCTGACCACTTGGCACCGTGTCATATGGAGGTGGCACTTCTAATTGACTGTAAGAAGGAGCAGGAGGCAAGGTTCCAGAAGGTTCTCCAAGTGAGGCATCATCCTGGCCACTGTACCAACTATACCACATGGGACTCTGTAACAAAATCAATAGGAACAAAGATCGTCACTGAATAGAAACATAGAAAATAGGTGCAGGAGAAAGCCATTCGACTCTTCGAGTTAGCACCGCCATTCAATAGACAATAGGTGCAGGAGTAGGCCATTCGGCCCTTCAAGCCAGCACCGCCATTCAAAGTGATCATGGCTGAACATTCAATATGATCATGGCTGGTGATCCAAAATCAGTACCCCATTCCTGCTTTTCCCCCCATATCCCTTGATTAGCTAGCCCTAAGAGCTAAATCTAACTGCCTTGAAAACATCCAGTGAATTGTCCTCCACTGCCTTCAGTGGCAGAGAATTCCACAGATTCACAACGCTGTGTGAAAAAGGTTTTCCTCATCTCAGTCCTAAATGGCCTATCCCTTATTCTTAATCTGTGACCCCTGATTCTGGACTCCAACATGGGGAACATTTTTCCTGCATCTAGCCTGTCCAATCCCTTAAGAATTTTATATGTTTCTATAAGATCCTTTGGGAAGCCAATGGGAAGAAATGCAAGTGTATTTGATATTACTGGTTTCCCCAACAAAAATAGTCATAAAAAGCACAAACCCCATTTATTTCTATACATGGAAAGTTTGATTAACTTATTGCTTCCACCTATAACAATTGGATTATGCACCTTAAAAAAATATTACCTATTGCTTCTGTAACCTTTCAACTACAGTTAGTTCTATAACACGAGTGTTGCATTCCTAAACAACCTTGTGTTGCTGTAAACAGTATTATAAAGGCGATTGTGACGATAGGGAAAAGAGGGATCGGGGCTAGAGAGTTTCAGAATCACAATAACAAAGTTATAACTTCCCCCACACAGAATTTAAGATAAAATGCATTTCAAAAGCAAGTTTAATTTTACTGCAAATTCAATGGTTCTTTATTGTCACGTATGCACTGCACAGTCGAATTATTTATACATCGCTCACGAGTCATCATATTTTGGCGCCATTTACAAAAGTCTAAAGTACGGACACGTGCTCGATGTACTGGAGCGGCTCCCGATCCAGGTAACTCCCAGGTCGCTGCAGGGCCTCCTCTGTAACTTCCTCGTTGCTCTATCTATTGTACTCCAGTTTAAGTGTGTTGGAGGGAACTGCAGAATACACCGAAGATAGACACAAATGCTGGAGTAACTCAGCAGGTCAGGCAGCACCTCTGGAAAAAAGGAATAGGTGACGATTCAGGTCTGAAGGAGGGTCTCGACCCGAAATGTCACCTGTTACTTTTCTCCAAAGATGCTGCCTGACCTACTGAGTTACTGCAACATTTTATATCTGTTTTCAAGTTTAACTTGTTTGTATTTATGTATAGTATTATGTGATGCGATTGCTTTGCATACAATGCAAAGGTTTTCACTGTACCTCAGTTTACGTGACAACAATAAACCTAAAAGCACATTTTAGTTTGCTTACTGAATAAAGGGCACCGTAAGGAAATATGGTATTTAAGATCTAGCTCCATGCAATGATAAAAAATAAAGATTAATTAGTTGTCTTGCAGGGAGAGCGTCCAATGTGAAGTTCATATGTTTGACTTTCACCCTGAATTAGAATATTCTGGTCATACCTAAAGCTAACGTCTTACATTTCAACAAAAGTAGATAGCCACACCCTGCAAGCTGGTTGAGGCAGATTGGGAAATGTGACGGCATAATGAAAGAATAGGCAAGCAAAACAAAATATATAAAACAGCATTTTTTGTTTTTCAGTTCTCAACTGACATATACTCCTTTCACATTCTAGGAGTTGCATTGCAACAAAGGCAGTTATTTTTGACAGAAATCATAATCTCGTTGGCTGTATGAGGAATGGTTTGAAGATCAAGATCTGAAACCAGCACACAGCCTCTGCAGGCTCCAGCCCACTTCTGAAACATGGACTTCCTGTAGCAGGCACTACAAATACCACCAACCTCTGGGGTGTCAGGGGTTACGGCAGGAGAATGGGGTCGAGAGGGAAAGACAGGTCAGCCATGATTGAACGGCAGAGTAGACTCAATGGGCAGAATGGACTCATTCTGCTCCAACGACTTATGAACCTTGCTTCCCCAAAATCAATTATGATGACGAGCAAACCAATGGCTGACGACCCAAGGAATGGGTGATGTTTTGGGTCTGAAGAAGGGTCTCGTTCCAAAACATCACCCAAGTCTGAAGAAAGGTGTCGACCCAAAACGTCACCCATTCCTTCTCTCCAGAGATGCTGCCTGCCCCGCTGAGTTACTCCATCATTTTGCATCTATTTATGGTACATTCTGGTCTAGCAAGCATATAAATGCACTGGAAAGGGTGCAGAGAATGGCCTCATCGAAATCTAAAATGTTTCATGGTTACATCAAGGTACATGTTGGGAGGACAAGTGAAATAAAAACAAAATGGTGGAAGCACTCAATAGGTCACACAACACCCATGGAAAGAGACAATTAACATTTTAGGTCAAAATTTCTGAACGGCTGAGTATTTCCAGGTTTTCCTGTTTTTAATTCAGTTTTCCGTGTTTTTATTTTTTATTTTGTAATTATTGTTGACGTCAGCTGCAAATCCTCTTCTCCTCCCCGTAAAAAAGGCATAAGCATAAGAATGAACCAATTAGTATTAAGTTGAGTAAAACATTTTTCTTAGTGAAAGGATCCGAGTTGTTGGAACTCTATTCCAACGTGTTTAGTTCAGTTTTTAGTGTAGAGATACAGCGTCACAACAGACCCTTCCGTGCCGCCCAGCGATCACCTGTACACTAGTTCTACTCTAATTACTAGGGACAATTTACAGAGGCCAATTAACCACATGCCCTTTCAATATGGGAGAAAACCAGAGCACCCAGAGGAAACACACGCAGTCACAGGGAGAACATACAAACTCCATACAGACAGCATTCGTAGTCAGGATAGAACTCAGGTCTCTGGCACCAAGGCAGCAACTCTACAGCTGCACCAGTGTGCTCCAAATGTTAAGGTACACAAGAGATCAAACAATATCTTTTTATATATAAAATAATACCTTTTCTCATCTACTGCAGCCAGTGTTCCCAATGTGGCCACCAGTACATCACTGAGACCAAGCGTAGACTGCAACCATTTCACCGAACACTTGCATTCAGTCGGCCAAGCCCTTCTGAATATCCATGTTGCTAACCCTTTTAGCTCCCTTTCTCACGCTGATCTTTCTGTGCTGGGCCACCTCCATTACAAGAGTTATGTCACACACAAACTGGAGGAATACTATATCATATTCCCCTTGGGTAGCTTACAACCCTACGTACGAACATTGAATTTTCCAATTGAAGATAACTTTTAACAACGCCCCCCCCCCCCCCCCCCCCCCCGGACTCTCACCCATTTTCCCCTCCCCCAACATACCTTTCTCTGGCTTCACAATTTGCAACTCTTCGATCAGCCCGTCTCACATCTTCTGGTTTAATCTCTGGCCTTTGTTCCAACCTTCTGCCTACCACCCATCCATGCCTGTGTCCACCTATTACATGCCACGCTTTGTCCTGCTTTTCCTCTGCCAACTCCCCCCACCCCCACAGTCTGAAAGGTCCCGACCCAGAGAGTCATGTCCGAGAGCACTTTGCATCCTTTTGTGTAAAACAACACCTGCAGTTCCTTGTTTCGACAAAATCTATTTGGGTATCAAGGGAATCTAGGCATCGGAACAATTTGTGAAGCTGAAATTTATGTGGATCAGGTGTGATACTGAAAGTCAACAACAAGCTTAGAAAGATCCATTTCTATTTCACACATCCCTTAATATGCCCTAGACTCATTTTAAAGTTGTGCTAAAATCAAGAGTATTAAGTGTTTTATTGCGCCGTTTATGTGGGTAAGGAAAGACGCAGGAGGAAAAATCTGATAAAAAATATAGCATTCATTTCTGGAAGGGATGTTTTAACAGAAATCATTACAACCGTTACTTTGTGTGTGAAGAGATTCCACAAAATTAGAAAAGAAAATCAACCTTGTAAGCAGACTATATACAGTGGTTGCTCGCAATTAAAATGTGGTATTATTTAATTACAACCCCAAAACATGTTTGCTGGAGACTGAAGATATGCTGGCTTAAATGTTTTGTGTTCCCAACATTTCCTGCAATTATTCAATTAAAATTTCCACTTCCAGCCTCCCTCCAGCTCATGCCAAGAATGCTGAAATAACTATACTGGGAGCAGTATGTCAGACTCTCTTAAAACACCTCGTGCATTTTAACTGGCATTTCATGTATTTCTTTCTAAAATCACACACTGAACATTCACCCATCTGTTTATCTTTTTCCGCCATACATTATGGATCTCCCTGAGGGGCTTCGTTCAGATAAGTGTTTGAAAACGATCTGCTGGAAACCTCACCGTTATATGGGATTTATAACATCCCATATAAAGGTACATGGTCATTCCCTTCGGCACTGTTGTAATGTTCATTGTTAGATTTCGAAAGCAACAGTTCGCCACTTTCTTTCATACATTTAGATCACAAAAATGTACAGTGATGTCCCTTGCTCTAATATGGGCATTAGCGAATTATCATGCCATCTTGATACATTTGAGCTGTGGGCATTGGAGTTGGCCATCCTACTTCCCTCCTCTGACAAAATAAGCAGAGAAGGTTGGAATACTTTACTTGATATTTCAAATTACCAAATTTCCATCTTGCGACACAGAGTCATGAAATCCATGGGGATTTCCACGCCTGGCAACTTTGTAAGAATTCTGGTTCATAACAGAACGCACAACCACAGCCAAGACGCCAACTCCAGCCAAGACTCCATTGATTGAAAGTGATGACATAGAAATATGCAAAGCCAGGGAAGCCATTTGGCCCACCAAGTCCTGTGAATTTCTTTAAAAAGAAGGATTCTCTTGACAATTGCTTCTTCTTGCTGTCTAGTCTCTCCACACTTTCCTGCAAAACTCACAATACACCCATGCACTATGGGTGTAAAAACCTATCTCCGATAAACCAGGGCAAGCTACATATACTGTAAATGACGGTATTGACCTCATCTACCGAACTCAGTTTCAGGAGTGGTTGGCAACAGTTCAAGCCGGCCAGCAATAGATTAAAGCCAGGTCTACACCACATAAAGGAAAGACAAACTCATTCCCCAGCTGACAAAATACAGTAAAGGAAGTAGTTGGCAGTAAGCAAGCACCCAATTATCAGATGCCACTGTCGAGTTGTTACCACTTAGATAGAATTGCTGCCAAAAGTATTTTTTGAGGAGCCTTTTGGTTCACAAGAGCATTCACTTAATCTAGTTTAATCGACCTATTCGATAACCATTGCATAGAGATTCAATTTGCGCATAGCTTGGTTACATTTATAACTGTACTGAGAAATAAATGCATGTTCCTTCTCAGTCATGAACTATCCCTCCAGCAATAACCTCTTCCCTGATCTGATTAAGATGCAGCTGAAGCTAATGCTGCTAATCCCAAAGCTGAGAAATGCTTTTGACACATCAATAAGCCATGCACCCAATTTGAACAGCTTGAATGTTTGCACTCAAGTGTCAGAGACATTCAAAAATTAAATACTATTGAAGATTTGAGGCTTCAATAGAAACGGAGAAAAATAGGTGCAGGAGTAGGTCATTCGGCCCTTCGAGCCAGCACCACCATTGCTGAGCACTTCAACTCCCCCTCCCACTCCCAGTCTGACCTTTCTGTCATGGGCCTCCTCCAGTGCCATAGTGAGGCCCACCGGAAATTGGAGGAACAGCACCTCATATTTCGCCTGGGCAGCTTGCAGCCCAGCGGTATGAACATTGACTTCTCCAACTTTAGATAGTTCCTCTGTCCCTCTCTTCCCCTCCCCCTTCCCAGATCTCCCACTGTCTTTCTATATCCTTCCTTTGTCCCGCCCCCCTGACATCAGTCTGAAGAAGGGTCTCGACCCAAAACGTCACCCATTCCTTCTCTCCTGAGATGCATCCAATGTCAGAGCTAGGGAATCTGATGAGCATTGGGAGGGTGAGAGGCAACAAGAAAACATCAGGTCCAAACCCATCTTTTTTTCTTTGCTGTGCCATTCCCTAATGTCACTCCCGTGAATATTGTGATGCAAATCAAGATTCTTGCAGTGATTTTCTTAGCTCAAGGTTAAGCTGCAACAATTTGCCTTTTACTCGTACGAATGGCAACTTTCAGTTTCACAAGACAGCAAGATCAGTGGCCACTTACGTTCTGCTGCTCACAGATTTGATGGAGATAAGCTCTGCCCCCGACAATCACAATCTGGGCGTTCCGTGGATTGCTGAGATAAGCATCCAGCTGTCTCTGCCGTGAGCGATACCAGCAGATATAGAAGAAGATTTTGACAATAATAAATATGATGACTATTCTGTTGGGAAAGAAAGAGTACGTTACAAATCAGACACGTTTCGTTCCATTAAAAAAATCTAGTCTTTGATAGCAATTAGGTAAATCGAGGACCAGAGGACATAGATTTAAGGCGAAGGGGAAAAGATTAAATGGGAATCCGAGGGGTAACTTTTTCACTCAAAGGGTGGTGGGTGTATGGATCAAGCTGCCAGAGGAGGTAGTTGAGGCTGGGACCAGCCCAACATTTAAGAAACTGTCAGACAAATTACATGGATAGAACAGGTTTGGAGGGATATGGACCAAACGCAGGAAGATGGGACTAGTGTAGCTGGGACATGTTGGCTGGTTGGGCAAGTTGGACCGAAGGGCCAGTTTCCGCACTGTACCACTATGACTCTAATTCCTTTCACCCTATATTACTGGATTTATTAAAGTGAAAATGCAATTTATAATCAATTGGCTCCATAAAGTCCAGAGGTAATTATAACACTGGTCATTAGTGATAACGGAGTCAAGGGATATGGGGAGAAGGCAGGAATGGGGTACTGATTGTGGATGTTCAGCCATGATCACAATGAATGGCGGTACTGGCCCAAAGGGCCGAATGGCCTACTCCTGGACCTATTTTCTATTGTCGGTGGGTTTGCATTCTGATGTCAGGTGTAATTCAGTGGTTGAATTCTCAGCCAAGTCAGAAATATGTGGATTCAAGACTTACTCCAGGGCCTGAACATAACAATTAGGTTGGCAGGTCAGTAATGAGCAAGCACTGCACTCCGATGTTTTTTCCTTCAAATCCATCAGCGGACATAATTTAACTTTACTATTTCAAAACAGGAAATTCTCCTGTGTCTGTAGGATAATAAGCTTTCTGGTCCTCTGTTTGCCATGTGCTTAGATCTTGCTGAGAATAAACCGACTAATCACTTATCCGAAATCTTTATCAAGTTTTCCAGCAATACTCAGCTGAAAACATGAAGTTTTTGTAAACTCGAGTGTTTAATTGTCATATGTACAGAAACGGAACAATGAAATTCTTACTTGCAGAACCCTAACATGTCTGTAAACACAGTACACAATAGATAACATTAAACAAAGATATGCAGGTTGAAATAATAAAAAGAGCAATATTAGTGCAAAACAAATAAACCCAAATTCCCTGGTGCATGAAGACAGTTCGCCGTTTAGTAAAGAAGTTGGGCCTGCACCTGGAGGTCACAGTTATCAGACTCCTATGCCTTCTCCCTGCAATGGAATTTAGAAGGGGAGAGGGGATCTTATCGAAACGTATAAGATTATTAAGGGGTTGGACACGTTAGAGGCAGGAAACATGTTCCCAATGTTGGTGGAGTCCAGAACAAGGGGCCATAGTTTAAGAATAAGGGATAGGCCATTTAGATCTGAGATGAGGAAAAACTTTTTCAGTCAGAGAGTTGTAAATCTGTGGAATTCTCTGCCTCAGAAGGCAGTGGAGGACAATTCTCTGAATGCATTGAAGATAGAGCTAGATAGAGCTCTTAAGGATAGGGGAGTCAGGGGGTATGGGGAGAAGGCAGGAACGGGGTACTGATTGAGAATGATCAGCCATGATCACATTGAATGGCGGTGCTGGCTTGAAGGGCCAAATGGCCTCCTCCTGCACCTATTGTCTTTTGTCCCCAATGGCAGGAGTGAAATGAGAGCCTGGCCACAATGCTGTGGATCCTTGATGATGCTGGTTGCTTTTTTGAGGCAGTGCCCCTTCGATGGTGGGGATAAATGGAAATGCACGTTGTTTGATGATTTAAAATGGCTCTCCATTACTAATGGGACGAAGGCAAGGTGACAAATAACAAGTGATTAATTTCATCGTGCTAATAGGTTCCCAGAGGGTAAACCAAGGTAATTTTATCACGGAATTAAGATTTGTGACCAAATAATGCAGCTAATTTTACTGAACAATGTAAACAAAATACCCTCCAGTGCTTCACTGAAGCAATGGTTACCTTTCATTTACAAAGCAAAAGATTTTATTCCCCAGGTCCAATAGAGGATTGAAATGGAAGATATTTTTTTGTGAGCATTGAATAGAAGCATACAAATGAAAGGGAGTCAAGATAGACTTGCAACAGGTTCAGTCTATAATAGTACAAATTCTAAATTCTGGTATGAAATAGATTTTTCACTTGAGACATTTTAGATTCGTATTTCAGAGATATTTAAAGCAGCATAGTATTAGAGTTAACCAAGCTTCACAAAACCTGTCATGTACAGGTGCTGCAGACCGCAACATCGGGAGCTCGCAGGTCCCTGGCTGGCGACCGGTTTTTGGGAGCTCCAGCCGTAGCAGCTTCGACCGCCCCGAAGCGCGAGGTACGATCGACCCGCTCGCAGGCCCGTCATCACCCTGCGTGGCTCGGCCGCAGCACTTTCCATCGCCCGGTGGGGGCTCAGGACTTTCATCGGCCTGCTCGGCTCGGCCCTGGGACTTTCCATCGCCCGGTGGGGGCTCAGGACTTTCATCGGCCTGCTCGGCTCGGCCCTGGGACTTTCCATCGCCCGGTGGGGGCTTCAAAAAGTTGGGAGCCTCGATCACCTCGTGGCACCACGGGAGAAGAATGAGGAGGAGATAAGACTTTGCCTTCCATCACAGTGAGGGTGTGCCTAGAGCAATCACTGTGATGGCTGTTTGTGTAAAAATTGTATCTGTGTGTCCTATGCTTTTTGTTGTCTACTGCCGGACCCTGACGTGAGAGGACGCTGGCGTTGTTTATTCGCCGCTTTTCCGTTAGGATAGTTTGTCTGTTTGTTTTTATGTTGATTGTTTTTGTAAAGCGCTTTGAGCACTCGATAAGGCGCTATATAAAATAAATGAATTATTATTATTATTATTATAATGTTTGGGACAAAGACCCATCATTTATTTATTTGCCTCTGTACTCCACAATTTGAGATTTGTAATAGAAAAAAAAAAAATCACATGTGGTTAAAGTGCACACTGTCAGATTTTAATAAAGGCCATTTTTATACATTTTGGTTTCACCATGTAGAAATTACACCTGTGTTTATACAGTCCCCCCATTTCAGGACACCATAATGTTTGGGACACATGGCTTCATGGGTGTTTGTAATTGCTCAGGTGCGTAATAATTGCCTCCTTAATGCAGGTATAAAGGAGCTCTCAGCACCTAGTCTTTCCTCCAGTCTTTCCATCACCTTTGGAAATTTTTATTGCTGTTTATCAACATGAGGACCAAAGTTGTGCCAATGAAAGTCAAAGAAGCCATTATGAGACTGAGAAACAAGAATAAAACTGTTAGAGGCATCAACTAAACCTTAGGCTTGCCAGAATCAATTGTTTGGAACATCATTAAGAAGAAAGAGAGCACTGGTGAGCTGACTAATCACAAAGGGACTGGCAGGCCAAGGAAGACCTCCACAGCTGATGACAGAAGAATTCTCTCTATAATAAAGAAAAATCCCCAAACACCTGTCCGACAGATCAGAAACACTCTTCAGGAGTCAGGTGTGGATTTGTCAATGACCACTGTCCGCAGAAGACTTCACGAACAGAAATAAAGAGGCTACACTGCAAGATGCAAACCACCTGTTAGCCGCAAAAATAGGATGGCCAGGTTACAGTTTGCCAAGAGGTAATTAAAAGAGCAACCACAGTTCTGGAAAAAGGTCTTGTGGACAGATGAGACGAAGATTAACTTATATCAGAGTGATGGCAAGAGCAAAGTATGGAGGAGAGAAGGAACTGCCCAAGATCCAAAACATACCACCTCATCTGTGAAACACAGTGGTGGGGGTGTAATGGCCTGGGCATGGTTGGCCGCTGAAGGTACTGGCTCACTTATCTTCATTGATGATAGAACTGCTGATGGTAGTACTATAATGAATTCTGAGGTGTATAGACACATCCTATCTGCTCAATTTCAAACAAATGCCTCAAAACTCATTGGCTGGCAGTTCATTCCACAGCAAGACAATGATCCCAAACATAAAGCAACAAAGCTAAAAAATGGTCAATTCTTGAGTGGCCAAGTCAATCACCCGATCTGAACCCAATTGAGCGTGCCTTTTATATGCTGAAGAGAAAACTGAAGGGTACTAGCCCCTAAAACAAGCATAAGCTAAAGATGGCTGCAATACAGGCCTGGCAGAGTATCACCAGAGAAGACACCCAGCAACTGGTGATGTCCATGAATCGCAGACTTCAAGCAGTCATTGCATGCAAAGGATATGCAACAAAATACTAAACATGACAACCTTCATTTATGTGACATTGCTGTGTCCCAAACATTATGGTGCCCTGAAATGGGGAGACTATGTATAAACACTGCTGTAATTTCTACATGGTGAAACCAAAATGTATAAAAATGGCCTTTATTAAAATCTGACAATGTGCACTTGTGATTTTTTTTCTGTTACAAATCTCAAATTGTGGAGTACAGAAGCAAATAAATAAATGATGGGTCTTTGTCCCAAACATTATGGAGGGCACTGTAGTAATAGAAGTAGAAATTCAATGGATATGATGATTGCCATCCATGGAATTTAACAGTGCAAGGTATGGAGGGAGATGTGATCATTAATTGGACATACAAATGTTTGTTATTGATAAGTTCTTAAGTTCTAGGAGCAGAATTAGGCCATTCGGCCCATCAAGTCTACTCCTTCAATCATTGCTGATCTATCTTTCCCTCTCAACCACATTCTCCTGTCTTCTCCCCATAACTCTGACATCCTTACTAATCAAGAATCTGTCACTCTCCACCTTAAAAATATCCATTGACGGCCTCCACAGCCGTCTGTGGCAATGAATTCCACAGATTCACCACTCTCTGAATAAAGAAATTCCTCCACATCTCCTTTCTAAACGTACGTACTTTTAGTCTGAATCTATGGCCTCTGGTCCTAGACTCTCCCATTAGTGGAAACATCCTCTACACATTCACACTATCCAGGCCTTTCACTATTCGAATGTGATGTTAAGAACTGAAGTGTTAATAATAAAAAGCAGCACCCAAGAATTTCATTAATCCGAGCAGTGAGGAAATTTGAGATCTGAAATATTTTGGCCGAGCCACCTTGGTATAAATTTGTCTAGAAACAAGTGGGACCAGCCACTGGCAAAGCTTTGAACACTCCCATTGTGATGCAATAGCATTCGTAAAAACAGATTTTTTTTCCACAGGTAAATCGCACTAGAAATCTTGGATTTAAAGGGAAAAGGGGTCACTTATTGTTGTACCATGGCCAACGTGCCAACAATGTAAACCCTCAAATATCATGATCACAACATGGTTGCATGCAGCTAATTTTAGAGCTGGCAAGGAAACTTTAAAACCTAGAAATCTGCTTCTATATAAAGCATTTTATTCAAAACGTAAACCCAAATTTAGTCCAAAAACTGCAAAAAAAGTGTGACATGAATAAGACATAAATTTGGCAAGGGCACTTTGAACAGCACTTACATGTACCAATAGAGTTCCATTGTATCTTCACATTCGGTGACTATTCATTACCGCACGCAGGCTCCAGATGCTACAAAAATCAGAACAGAGAATTGGTTTAGAAAATAATCCTTGAACATTGCTTCACAAAAATTATGGTGAAAACATCTCTCTCTATATTATTAATGTTAAAGGTAATCTTGATATCTCAATGGTAACCATTTCATTTCAAGGTGTTCACTCAGCATCCCTCAACTGTGAATGTGCAAACTGCAGAGAAATGAGCAAAGTGTCTGTAGTCACTATCCAAGTGGCAAATTTAAATTAAATTAAATCACACCAGCATCTATCAAAGTTAGATTCATTTCAACTAAAACGAGGCGGCTTGTTGCAAATAAGTATTTACCGTGGGACCGTACATGACTAGATTAGAATGTTAATTCTAATTGTGAAATAGAATCTCCAACCTTGATCCTTCGATGCCAAGCTTCCAAATAAGCTGCAAATGTTATATCTATAGCTTACTCAAGGAGAAAGTCGGAAGAAGGGTCTTGACCCGAAATGTCACCCATTCCTTCTCTCCAGAGATGCCGCCTGTCCCACTGAGTTATTCCAGCATTTTGTGTCGACTTTCAATTTAAACCAGCATCTGCAGTTCTTTCTTACACGAGAAAGTCTGAGACAGTTTGTGGTGTTGGGGAGGATAAAGAAGTGAAAGGCAATGACCAGCAAGTTGAATCTCAAATGGCAAACAATTTGAGCCTTGGTTCTACGATCATTCTTGGATCAAACGTGACTTTTGTTTGCCATCATCTTTCACTCTCCCCTCAACTATTTGGCACATGCCACACTTAGTTCATACTTCCCCCATCTTAAATTAGTCTTGCATGTACTGGAGTCTTGCACAGATATTCCTTACTCTACAATAATTCCCATGATCAATCAATTCACATCTCACCATCCCATCCAAATTAGAAAAGTTAATTAGAAAGGGACCAACAAAGAAGTTTATACAATAACAAATTGTGACTCTTCTTTGACCTACTGCCTGGTGTAACTTTACAGCTGCAGCTCCTTGGATCTCTGCTCTGGATGCTGGGATGCTTATGGCTGACATTATTTGGGTTTGGTGCCAAATGGGGAAGGTGCAACAGGTCAAAAAGGCAGTGCTTGCAATGGAGCTTCCACTTCCACGATCATTCCCATGTTATCAATGAACTGCTCGGCATTTGGCTGCAAATAATGGTGATCTTGAATAACTAAGCCCATCATCCAATGTGATGGGTTCATATTGTCCATCCACGGCTTGCACGTATTTATTTGATGGCCTCATTTTGGCATTCTACTCAGATGATCATTGGATAGATAAAGAACCAAATCAAACCAAATCTCTGTCAGGACAAATTCTCTCTTACTGCTGCTTCGCGAGTTCTACTTAGGTCTGCTGTGCAGGATAGATATGGAGGGAATGTTTCATCTAGTGGGAGGGGGAACCTGGAACAGGGGGAGTGAGGAGAGGGGAACCTGGAACAGGGGGAGTGGGGAGAGGGGAACCTGGAACAGGGGGAGTGGGGAGAGGGGAACCTGGAACAGGGGGAGTGGGGAGAGGGGAACCTGGAACAGGGGGAGTGGGGAGAGGGGAACCTGGAACAGGGGGAGTGGGGAGAGGGGAACCTGGAACAGGGGGAGTGGGGAGAGGGGAACCTAGAACAGGGGGAGTGGGAGGGGGAACCTGGAACAGGGGGAGTGGGGAGAGGGGAACCTAGAACAGGGGAAGTGGGGGGAGGGGCGAGGTCCCGGTTTAAAAATAAAAGATCACTCACGACAGACGAGGGAAAATGTTTTGAATTTTGACTTTTGAGTTTTGAGCTTTCAACAATGTTGTGCTGCTGCAAGTAAGAATTTTATTGTTCTACCTGGAACATATGACAATAAAACACACTTGACTCGTGAGTCATTGGATCCCTCCTCCCCAAAGGCTAGTGGAAGCAGTGTTTTTGAATATTTTAAAGCATAGGTAGCGAGACTTTTGAGATGCAAGAAGATGAACGATTAACAAGGGTAGATATTAATGATGTTAACGACAGATCCGCCCTCAAGTCCTGGCAACATTCTTGGAAATCCTCTTTGCATTCTTTGCAGCTTAATGACATCCTTCTTTTAGCAGGATAACCAAAACAAAATACAATACTCCAAAAACTGCCTCACCAACATTTTGAACAACTGCAACACGATGACCCAACTTCTAGACTCACGTTCCCTCCAAAACTCCCTGGTCCACTCATCCCTTCCCACCCAAACCACCCCCTCCCCAGGTACTTTCCCCTGCAACTGCAGGAGATGCAACACCTGTCCCTTTACCTCCCCCCCACGACTCCTTCCAAGGACCCAAACAGTCTTTCCAGGTGAGGCAGAGATTCACCTGCACCTCCTCCAACCTCATCTATTGTATCCACTGTTCCAGATGTCAACTTAGCTACATCGGCGAAACCAAACGCAGGCTCGGCAATAGTTTCGCTGAACACCTCCGCTCAGTCTGACTCGACCAACCTGATCTCCCAGTAGCTCAGCACTTCAACTCCCCCTCCTATTTCCAATCTGACCTTTCTGTCCTGGGCCTCCTCCATTGTCAGAGTGAGGCCCAGCGCAAATTGGAGGAACAGCACCTCATATTTTGCTTGGACAGTTTACATCCCAGCGGTATGAACATTGACTTCTCTAACTTCAGGTAGTCCCTGCTTCCCCTCTCTATCCCCTCCCCTTTCCCAGTTCTCCCACTAGTCTTCCTGTCTCTGACTACATCCTATCTTTGTCCCACCCCCTCCCCTGCCATCAGTCTGAAGAAGGGTATCGACCCGAAACATCACCCATTCCTTCTCTCCCGAGATGCTGCCTGACCCGCTGAGTTACTCCAGCATTTTGTGTCTCCCTTCCAGACTCAATACCCTGACTGAAGAAGGCCAATGTACCAAAGGCCTTCTTGATCACCCCATCTACCCGATTCTCTACTTTCAGGGAACTATGTACCTGTACTCCTAGATCCCCCTGTTCTCTAACACTCCCCAGGGCACTATCATTCAATGTGAAAGGTCCTGCCCTGGTTTGACTTCCCAAAGTACAACACCTTGTAATTATCCGTATTAAGTCGAGGAAACCTTGATGAATTCTTGCATTTTAAAAAGTGATAAACATCGTCATTACAGTGTGCTGAGTGAACGTTTAAGAAGAATTGAATGCTAATCAAATGGATTTGAGTCACATTCTCTCGCCTCCCATGCATTGCTATCTCATGATCAAAGAGGTTGGCAGCATTTACAATCAACCCTCAACAATGAACAATGTACAAGAGAAAAATGGCGTTGTCACCTAACCTCAAAGAGCGAACATCGTTAGAAGAGGGTGTGGGATGAAAGGCAAGGAGAATGTTGGCAGCAGAAAACTAATATCTCTCCAAGTCTGCAAAAAATTACTGGAATACTGCACTTGAAATGTCAGGCTCAGTCTTCGGGAACCAAAATACATGGTACATAAATACCCGATTGTAGGGCAAGCAGCAGCAGTCACGACTTTAGAAATATGACGTGCTCTACATAAAGGCTTGTCTCAATATTAGCTGACCAGACAGCAGTAAGAAATTACTATGTTGTTTATTACATGGCACTGCAGTATTCTGCAACCGAGGGGAAAATGATACAGCAGTACATTTTTGAGAAGCATTTAATTACATAAATCAACTCCTTGCTCTGTCAATGCAGCTAAATTTAATTTTTTTGTAGGCATAGTTCACCAAAACATTTTAAATCCTTTAGTCACTTTACCTTTCTGTAACAGGTACACTGTATTTTACAGGCTTGGACTACTGCACCCACCTGTTCTCATTGGTGGTTTTAAATTCACCGTTTACATGCTTTAAACTCTAGGTTAAATGCTTTACCTTTTACATGCTTTAATCCCGTCTATATGTATTGTATTGCACTGTCTAATTGCATTGTACCGTATCGTATTGTACTGCACTGTCATCCCCCGTCTATATGTTTTGCATTTGTATTGCACTGTTTCGTTCCATAATCTGTAAGGAGTGGAATGACAAATAAACTAACTAAACAAATAAAAGTGGATCTCTCACTGCTCTTTTCTGTTGACTTAAGAACTACAAGGTAGGCTCCAAAACAGAAACAAAAGCACTCCAATTATCAGTAAACCGTCATGTGCAGTAACAAAACAAGAATATCAAGATTCCCATTAATTATCTGTTTCAATTACGTAACGCGTCAGATGGCGAACAGAACTCCAATTAAGAACTGGGAAAACAGAAAATTAGCTAGCTTACATTTCCCTTATTTGCACTATGGAGAGTTTTTAACAACTCTTAGCTGGAAGGTGACACTTCAGAATACAGATCAATACAACTAAGAAAACCAAGTGCTTACGTACACTCTTCTGCATTACTGCAAATCACAGATATAGAGTCATAAAGTCATAGAGAATGGAAACAGGCCCTTCAGCCCAACGTGACCATGCCGACCAAGATGCCCCATCCACACTAGTCTCACCTGCCTACATTTGGCCCTTATTCTGTGGCATTCTCTGCCTCAGAAGGCAGTGGAGGCCAATTCTCTGAATGCATTCAAGAGAGAGCTGGATAGAGCTCTTAAGGATAGCGGAGTCAGGGGGAATGGGGAGAAGGCAGGAACTGGGTACTGATTGAGAATGATCAGCCATGATCACATTGAATGGCGGTGCTGGCTCGAAGGGCCGAATGGCCTCCTCCTGCACCTATTGTCTATTGTCTATTCATCTAAACCTTTCCTATCCATGGACCTATTCAATGTCATTTAAATGTTGTAAGAGTACCTGCCTCAATCTCCTCTAGCAGCACATTCCACATACCCACCACCCTCCGGATGAAATACCTGCTGATCAGGTTCCCATTAAATCTTTCCTCTCTCACTTTAAACCTATGTTCTCCGGTTCTTGATTCCCCTGCTGTGGACGACAGACTCTGTGCATCTACCCTATTTGTTCCCCTCATGATTTGTTATAGACTTCTACAAGATTAGCCCTCATCCTCCTGTGATCCATGAAACAAAGCCCCGACCTGCCTAACCTCTCCCTATTGCTCAGGCATATACAAATCATTTTATAATTAATTTGATTCTTTTTAAAAGATGCCAAACGAATAATTTAAATTGTTGAATATGAATGCTACACAACACATTTCACTGTAACCCGTGGTTGCACATCAAGTGTAAGTATCTTAAATAGTGAAAGGCCTGGATAGTATAAATGTGGAGAGGATGTTTCCACTAGTGGGAGTCTAGGACCAGAGGCCACAGCTTCAAAATAAAAGGATGTACCTTTAAAAAGGAAATGAGGAGGAATTTCTTTAGTCAGAGGGTGGTGAATCTGTGGAATTCATTGCCACAGACAGCTGTGGAGGTCAAGTCAATGGGTATTTTTAAGGTGGAGATTGACAGATTCTTGATTAGTAAGGGTGCCAGGGGTTATGGGGCAAAGGCAGGAGAATGGGATTGAAAGGGAAAGATAGATCAGCTTCAATTGAAATGGCGGAGTAGACTTGATGGGCCCAATGGCCTCATTCTGCTCCTAGAACTTGTACTCAAAGATGTGCAAAGGTTATTAATTGGTGCTACCAGCGTGGTTCCTGACCTGGAACTTTGAGATTGGTCAGTTTTGTAACAATAATTTCTCTAGCAATTGTCACATTTCACATATTCTTCTTACAGAGCAGCACACCCTGCTTCATTGCAGGCACGACTGATTATCATCTTAATGGGAAAAAATGATTGGGATCCAGGTATTGCCAACAAGGCCAGAATTTGTTCGTCCTTGGTTGTCAATGAGGTGCTGGTGCTACTTCTTGAATTGCCGAGTGGGCAAGATTTACTGGAATAGTACAGCACATTTTGTTTCATTACAGGCAAGACTGTTTATCATATTAATAGGAAAAAGTGATTGGGATCCAGGTATTGCTGACAAGGCCAGAATTTGTGCGCCCTTGGTTGTCAATGAGGTACTGGTGCTACTTCTTGAACTGGTGAGAGTGCAAGAGAAGATTTATAGGCATAGTTCTGGGAATAAGTGAACTCATCTCCAAGGTTAGACAGGACAAGCTGGGGCTGTTCACCATGATGCAACTAAACCAAATAATGCAACGCCACAAATCGGTTTAGATTGGATAGAGGGGGATTGAAATTAAAATTCATTCATTCAATATTAGCTGCAAAAGAATGGATGCAAGGATAGCTTTTAAAAAAAAGGAAAGACAAAATGCTGGAGTAACTAAGCGGGTCAGGCAGCATCAGTGGAGAACATGAATCTGTGATGTTGTAGATCGGGATTCTTCTTTTGACCTTCATATCCATGTTCTCCAGGGATGCTGCCTGACCCACTCAGTTACTCCAGCATTTGGTGTTTTTTTCTTGGTATCTGCAATTCCTTGATTTCTACATTTTTCCCCGTATTAAAAAAAATCTCTGCAAGTTTATAAATCCGGAACTTACTGTCTGCAAGATTAGTGCGAAGACATTCAATTATGACTTTACAGCAGGGAAGTGGACAGGTAGTAAAAAGTCAAAATTTGCACCTGGCTGAAGGGAAAGAGCAAGGGAAATGGAGCTGAAAAATAATCCACACGAACCTCCTTGTGATGGGAGCACAGGGATTCCAAGTGCCCCCATTATAATGTTCGACAGGAGGCTCTTCAGATTTAATCCAAATTAAGGTGATATTGCATCTCGGGGAATAAATTGTATTCTAAACAAATCAAACATCCAACATCTAATTTATTGTCATCACTTATAACAGCAATTTGGCCTTTCCCTCAATGGTTTAGGCATATTATTGCCCGAACTTTAATTTCTAAAGGCAAAGCCACAATTCCATTAAAAAATGCTGAATTTAAGCAGGAATGAGTAGGTTAACCTATGATGAGCGTTTGTCAGCACTCGGCCTGTACTGGCTGGAGTTTAGAAGAATAGAAAATAGGTGCAGGAGTAGGCCATTCGGCCCTTCGAGCCGGCTGGAGGGCCTCATTGAAACAAACATGGGGGGACCTCATTGAAACATACAGAATAGTGAAAAGCTTGGATAGAGTGGATGCGGAGAGGATGATTCCAGTAGTGGGAGAGTCTAGGACTAGAGGTCATAGCCTCAGAATTAAAGGATATTCTTTTAGGAAGGAGATGAGGAGAAATTTCTTTAGTCAGAGGGTGGTGAATCTGTGAAATTCTTTGCCACAGACAGCTGTGGAGGCCATGTCAGTGGATATATTTAAGGCAGAAATAGATAGATTCTTGATTAGTACGGGTGTCAGAGGTTATGGGGAGAAGGCAGAAGAATGGGGTTAGGAGGGAGAGATAGATCAGCCATAATTGAACGACAGAGATGACTTGATGGGCCGAATGGCCTAATTCTATTCCCATCACTTATGACCTTATGAGAAGATTTCACAGTAATTGGCCATGTGTTAACAGGTATATTCAAACTGGCAATAATCAGAAAAAAGTGTTTACTCACTTTCACTTTTTGTCAATGATCTGCAGGGTATTTTCAGCACTTTATGACCTTGTTCATACACATTCACAAGATGAACTGTCAGCACCCCAAGACATCATGACCACAGGACTACTGTTATTTACATGCGTACTTAAATTGTTTTCAACCCACACATCTCTCGATTTAACAAAAGCATACACCACACTGTGGCAGAACCGTGCATATTGCAATTCTCATCATAATTCATAATGCAGTGGAGTACAAAACAAACCCATGCTCGTTGGCCCACAACTTCCATGCTAACATTTTCCCGATCAACACTAGCCCTAGCGCTGCATTAGGTCCGTATCCTTTATGCATTGCATATTGGAGTGCCTGTCTAAGTAGGTCTTAGATCTGTGTCTAAGAATGACTACTGTGCAAAACTTTCCCTTCAAATATCCTAAAACTCAATTACCTCAAATCCAAGCCCTCTTGTTTCTGATACTCCTCCAAAGTCAGAGCTAGAGTGCATGTAAATAGGACCTTTGGGCCAACTCATCCATGTCAACCAAGACCTCTGCTAGTCACATTTACATATGTTTGGTGTATGTCCTTGTGCCTATCCAAAAGTCTCTTAAATGCCATAATTGTACCTGCCACCCCCAGCAGCATGTTCCGGCCACTCACCACCCTGCATGTAAAACAAAAACTTGCCGTGCACAGCTCCTTGAAACTTTGTCTCTCTCACCTTAAAGTATTCGATATATCCATCCTGGGGAAAAAGGATCTGAACATCCATCCTATCTATGCCTCATAAGTTTATATACGTCTATCACATCTCCCTGCAACCTCAGGGGTTCCAGAGAAAACAATCCAAGTCTACTCAACCTTTCCTGGTAGCTAGTGTCTCCTGGTGAAATAGTGTCTTTGAATCAAGACATAATTCTGTTAAACCTCCTTCGCACCCTTTTAAAGCCTCCACATACTCCCTTTATTGGGGGCGACCAGAACTGCATGCAATACTCCAAACGGGGATTAACCAAAGTCTGGTAAAGCTGCATCTTGACTTCTGGACTCATATATTCATTGCTCCAGCCAATGAAGGCAAGCATACCATATTGCCTTTTTTCCTTTCTACTCCTGATTTTTTTCTCTAGTTCTCATCTATATATGCCATATTTGTTGAGACTCCCATGATTCCAGTTAACCATACCTGTTACAAGCTTCATTTAGAGATAGACACAAAAAGCTGGAGTAACTCAGTGGGTCAGACAGCATCTCTGGAGAAAAGGAAACAGTGATGTTTAGGGCCTCGACCCAAAATGTCACCTATTCCTTTTCTCCAGAGATGCTGTCTGAACCACCGAGTTACTGCAGCTTTTTGTGCCTATCATCGGTTTAAGCCAGCATCTGCAGTTCCTGCCTACACAAGTTTCATTTTCTTCTGATCAAACCTTCAATATCCTTTCTCGTCCAAGGTTCCCTAATCTTGCCATTTTTTGCTCTCACCTTTGCCAGAACATGCTGGCCCTGAATTCTGACTTACTCTTTTTTTTAAAAAAGAACTCCCATTTATTAGAGGTTGTTTTATTGACAATCTTCTGTTCCCAATCTACTTTCACCAGGTCTTCAAAAATAAGCCAAGTCTTCAGAAAACAGACTGAAGCATTAAGTTTAACATTTAAGGTTTTGTAGCTGAATAGTTATGAGAAATTCAGAATGTTTTCAACTTTTGTTTTAAAACAATTTGACTGCTCCACCCAAGTCTGGGGTTGTGGTTTAGCTTCAAAATTCTGTCTTCGTTTTGGCAGGGTTAGGTTTAACAATTCCCAACCGCACCAACGTCAGCTGGGATGCTCCTGCAGCACAAAGGGCCCATACATTGCAGAAGGCTGTGCGTGGGGATCAAAGAGTCAACTTTTTCTTTGCAAAACACAAGTCAGCCACGACTCTCCGCAATTATCTAATAATCAAATCTAGCACCAAGATGAAGCAACAAGATGCAGAACACACAGCACAAATCTTCCCTTTGTCCCAGATTTTCACTTTCAAACCAATTTCATCAAATACCAATCTATCTGCTGAATCTCAATATAGGAACACAGTCATAAATTGACACCAGAAACAGGAATAAATTCCCACATCTGAAAAGCTCTCTCTTTTACCAGATGCAAATCTGGCTCGGACTATACAAAACAGTTTTAACTGGCAATTTTAGTTTAACATTCCTATGAATGTTGAATTTTCAACTATAGCAGTTTCTCATTGGAGAAGAATATAATTGTGCTTGTTTGAAGAATTAGAAAGTCGAGTGAAACTATTTCAAGTAAAGGTAAATGTATGAACTGCGAGATTTCTACATCAACATGTACTGAATAATTGTTTTATAAAGATTTATGGCAGAAAAGCCACAAGTATATCATTTTAAAAAGTGTCTTTGGGAACAGTATACATTGAGCATCCACTCAAATGAGGTTATTTTATTGTCATTTACGACACAGAGATTCTCAAATTATATAACAGTATAACAGTATAACAGAGCTTTATTTGTCGTTCGGTACCGAAGTACCGAACGAAACTACATAGCAGTCATAGAAAAAAAGAACACAAGACACATAGCCCCAACACAAACGTCCATCACAGTGACTCCAAACACCCCCTCACTGTGATGGAGGCAACAAAACTTCCACTCTCTTCCCCACGACCACGGACAGACAGCTCGTCCCCGACCGACCCGCACAGTCCCCGCGGCCGAATCGCACCGGGCGCTGAAACGTCTCGCGGCCGAGCCGGGCGATGGAAGGCCCCGCGACCAAGCCTTGCGCAGCTAAGTCCAGTGGTCGAGCCGCACCAGCGATGTAAAGTCCCGCGGCCGAGCCGCACCAGCGATGTAAAGTCCCGCAGCCGAGCCGCACCGGGCGATGTTAAGTCCCACGGCCGAGCCGCACCGGGCGATGTTAAGTCCCGCAGCCGAGCCGCACCGGGCGATGTTAAGTCCCGCAGCCGAGCCGCACCAGGCGATGTTAAGTCCCGCAGCCGAGCCGCAACGGGCGATGTAAAGTCCCGCAGCCGAGCCGCACCGGGCGATGTTAAGTCCCGCAGCTGAGCCGCACCAGCAATGAAAAGTCCCGTGGTCGAGCTGCACCGGGCGCTGTTAAGTCCATCGTCCGAGCCGCACCGGGCGATGTTAGGCCCCGCAGCCAAGCCGCACCCCGCGCCGTGAGGAAGAGAAAAGTTTCCCCCACCACCCCCCACCCACACCACCACCCCCCACACATACACAACCAAAAAAAACACAAAAACCATCCCAACACCGACACACAACCAAAAAAAAAGGAAAAAATACGAACAGACTGCTAGCGAGCCGCTGCCGTTAGGCGCCGCCACTTCCGCTGGAAGTATTAACTGTAGGCGACTGTAATTCACAAGGGCACATCTAAGCAGTCTGAAGAAGGGTCTGAAGAAGGGTCTCGACCCGAAACATCACCCATTCCTTCTCTCCCGAGATGCTGCCTGACCTGCTGAGTTACTCCAGCATTTTGTGAATAAATCTAAGCAGAGTCTAACTGACAAGATGAGAATCGGTTATCGTATTGAACGTTTTTACCAAAAGCAGAATACAGCTTTGAAATCTTACTAAACTAGTAAACTCCAAAAGAGCCAGCTCCAATTTAATTCTACAGTTGACATTGACAAATAATAGTTTACTTGAAATAATGAACCTGTATTACTCTTTATAGAACTTAATGAATTGCGCACTACTCTACGAGCTTGAAAATGCAAGATTTTATTTGACATTGGAAAACTGGAAATTTAAAAAAAATGAAATGCAAATAGCTAAAACAAAGCTTCTGATGTTCATTAAGGGGAAGGTCAAGCAGAAGGATGCTATGACCTTTTTGATGTTGGCAGGCCTGCTGAAAATTGTAACCATTAGTGGGTGGACATACCATTCTCCAAAAACCATTAGGGATTTGGCAGCAATATGCTTATTCCAAAATCATAGTTTCCACAGGCGATTTTACAAAGAAACATACACAGCGTAACATTATTCGTTGATGCCATTAAGTAAAATTTCCACAAACCTTCAACAAATTCAGCGCAGGAAGTAAAGCAGATCAGCAGGTAAGTTCAGCAAGTACAAGTAGATCATAAAAAGATTGGCTCCAGTCGGGTGCTTGAAGTCTACGGGAAAGGAACAAACAGAAGATAGACGTTAGCTCCCCGATAGGAGGCGTTTGCTTGTCCACTAACGTTTTTATTTACAACAACTGGTTTCAAAGAAAGGAGTCCATGGTGTCTCACATACAACATACAGTTCTAACATCATGCGAATATTAAACACCTCAGCCAAGCAGTTACATTAAAGCAGTTGCTCCCTTCAGGCAAATTGAAAATGTCATGATGCACCGAGTTCATAAGATGAGACAATAGCAATACAATACATTCAGCTATGCTTATCAGACCAGAAATGTAGTAACTTTTAATAACAGCTTTTAGTCAGCTCTGTCAAACTAGATGGAATGATCAAAAATCAGCACAAGCCATACATATCCTCAAAGGAGATGCTGGAAGCACCATCACACCACCAATCCTGGAGACTCAACATGCTGCAAACAGCTTTTTTGGATCAGTTATTTCAAGATACTGTAAGTATGTTTAAAAATAAAGTATTGACCTTGCCAATTGAAAACTAATGCAAATGTTAAGTGTGCTGAAGTGTGCACAGACCAAGCCACTCAGTATTTGTACACTGTGCGGCTGTGAACCATTGACTCGGGATGTTAAGAACTGTGCACCTCTCCTCGAGGAAGGAACAAAGGATTGGTACGTATGGCATAGCGTAGAATATAGAGGATAGCGCACATCATTAGCGGCCAAGTGCTGGATCACAGCTACTAACATAAAACTTTTCATCCAACACAATTGACATGTTTTTTTGGGGTGGGGATGGGGGGGTTGCAAGGAAAAACTACTTTTTCTCCACACTAGCAAGGCCAGCATTACTCCTTAATTGCTTCTGAGAAGGTGTTGGTGAGATGCCCTCTAGCGAAAGTGCTCACAATGCCATTGGGTACGTAACGCCAAGGTTAAGATGCAGCCATGATAAAGGAGTGGCTTATGAAGGTGGGGGTGGGAGAGTCCTTCAGGTGGTAGAAGTCACATGCATCCAACGCTCCTGTCCTTTTTGATGATAGAGGTCATGGGTTTGGGAGGTGGCGTCAGAGGGACTGCGGTACATTTTGACGACGCTACAAACTAGAGTCACTGTACACCAGAGGAGGAAGTGAATATGTTTTATGTACTGACAACAGAATAATGAAATTCATACTTGCTGCAGCTTAATCAGCCCATAAACAATAACACACGGAAATGTTGACAACACAATAAATTGAATGAACGAATTATACTTTTTTTAATACTAGGTAACCATAAGTGTACAAAAATTGTTTAGTTTAGTTTAGAGATACAGCGTGGAAACAGGCCCTTTGGCCTACTAATTCTGGCCTGACCAACTGTACACCTGTTCTATGTTATCCTACACACTATGGGGAATTTACAGAAGGCAATTATCCTATAAACCTGCGCATCTTTGGCATGTGGGAGGAAACCTGAGCACCCAGAGAAAACCCACGTGGTCACAGGGAGAACGTACAAATGCTGCAGAGACAGCACCCGCAGTCAGGATTGAACCCAGGCCTCTGGCATTGTAAGGCAGCAACTCTGCCACTGTGCTGACCTCCATAGTGGTCCATAGTGCAACCAAACACACAGCCCATAGAAGATGATAGTTGCCCGAGGTTCATGTTGTATTGTGTTCAACAGTCCGAATCTGGTTGTCATGGTTTTATAGCTCCTACATCTTCTTTCCGATGGTAGTAGTGAAATGAGAGCAAGATCACGGTTGTTCAATTCTTTGATGAAATTAGCTGCCTTGAGGCAATGGCTCCTATAGATCTCTTTGTTGGTGGGGACGTCAGTACCTATGATGCACTGGGCAGAATCTACCACCCTCTAATTTCCTCGTTCCTGGGCATTTGACTGGCCAAAACCGTGCTGTGATACAACCAGTCAGTATGCTGTCTACAGCACACCTTTAAAAGTTTGATGAGGACTTGTTGACATACCAAATCACTGAGCTGTGTCACATTAAGATGGGGGACTTGATAAATTTGTTGTTGAATGTAAAGTGTACGATGTCAAGCCAGATAGATGTTAAATATTATCAAAAAGATTTAACTATCCAGGGAATGTTCAGCATAACTAAATAATCACGTTTTAAATGCTTTGCATTCCAACTTCAGGTAAGCATAAACCACCATTTCATTTTCTGCACAACATATTCTTTCAGAGAGGGTCGTGGAGAAGATGAAAACCCAGAGAGTGTGTTTCTGTGGAATGTCTTTTGACAAGCTTTTGAAAGGCTTCTACAAAAAAAGTTTTGAAAACCCTGCATTGCACGAGCTTAAAAATCCCAAATTTTTGTTTAAGTTTTAACTTGATATTAATTTAACCCATGATTAGAGATCGATCTCTGAGCGTCAGTGGGTTCCAAACTTTTTCTTTATCTCTGGCATCAGTGGCGGCCGACTGGATGGACAGAAGTTGAAGACCCGACTTTAAAATGGATTAACAAATACACTGGCAGACTGGGCATCGAATGATGAGTCCATTCAGAGTATAATAAAACTAAAATTTAAAAAACAGGAAACGTTTGAACATATCTTCTTTGTACTGTCTCCAGCAAGTGAAGAAGAAAATATCTTTCCGGTTGCTTTATAAAGGTAATTAATTATGTATTCGCATATTTTATTCCATTGTGGTTTTGCTGACCTTCAACAACTTGCAAGGGAATGCAAGACAATAGCCTGCTCACTAGAAGTAGCTGACAATAGACAATAGACAATAGGTGCAGGAGTAGGCCATTCAACCCTTCGAGCCAGCACCGCCATTCAATGCGATCATGGCTGATCACTCTCAATCAGTACCCCGTTCCTGCCTTCTCCCCATACCCCCTCACTCCGCTATCCTTAAGAGCTCTATCCAGCTCTCTCTTGAAAGCATCCAACGAACTGGCCTCCACTGCCTTCTGAGGCAGAGAATTCCACACCTTCACCACTCTCTGACTGAAAAAGTTCTTCCTCATCTCCGTTCTAAATGGCCTACCCCTTATTCTTAAACTGTGGCCCCTTGTTCTGGACTCCCCCAACATTGGGAACATGTTTCCTGCCTCTAATGTGTCCAATCCCCTAATTATCTTATATGTTACAAAGAATGTGCAGTCTTAACCTTCACCTACAAGAGATTTCTTCCTCCTGTGCAGAGATCGTGCATCATTTTGATGCCGGGCACATCCACCGCAAAATACATTTTATTTTATGTCTACCAATTCTTACAGAGAACTACAAATTGACCATGTCCTTAGTTTACAGGAGTTGGTTCCAACAACCTTATCTTTATTTGACACAATCAGCCCTCAGGTATTCCATTTCTCCATACTGAAGAAACTCCTTGCTGGGAGTACCAAACAAAACAGCATCCAGTTTCATTCCCATTCCTTACAGAAACTGTGTCCTAAACAGAATATTTGCTTCTAATTTATTCCAAACCCATTTGCAAGCATTTTCTTTGGACTTTAGATAAAGTGTGGAAACGGGCCCATCAGCCCACTGAGTCCACGCCGACCAGCAATCACCCATTCACCAGCACTGCCCGACACACTAGGAACAATTTACAAATGTCAAATTAACCTGCAAACCCGTGTCTTTGAAATGTGGGAGGAAACCAGAGCACCCAGAGAAAACCCACGCAGTCACAGGGAGAACGCAACGAAGTCCGTACAGGCAGCACTCATAGTCAGGATCGAACCCGCGTTGTAAGGCAGCAGCCCTACTGCTGCGACATTGTGCTGCTCAAACCAAATTTTAGAGAACCATAATATTTGAATCTGCCACAATAATATTAAAGGCAGTTACAGAAAACAAATTGAATGGATCCATGATCACACAAGTACCTAGCACAATGGAAGTTAACAGTATAACAAAGACTGGGAATAGTCTTTCCCAGTGACTAAATAGTGGTCATCAAAAAAAAATACCTGGGCTATGGTTTCATCCAACTTTCAAAAAAATTAAGTTAATCCAAAGTTTGGCGCCGATATCCAAACCTGAACCAAAATCCCTTTTCCCACTTCCTTAATCCGACTCCCTGAGCCCCTTCCCTTTCTTCCACCCAATCCCTCAAGGTTTAAATTCTTTATTTTACTGCAAGATGTCAACCTTTCCCATCTCTCACTTCTTCCATCATTCCCTCTTTACCTTGCCCATGCCTGGCACTGCATTGACATCAAAGCCTTGTTAACTGGCTTTATGTTTTATGTTATGCTTTATGCTTTATGTTATGTCTGGGTCAGGTCAGGCCACATCATGCTGGTTTAGCTTTGTGCTTGATCCAGCTCGGGATGATATTCTTCCCTTTTTTTGTGGACAGCTTGCTTGAAACTGTTGTATTTATGGTAGTCAGGCATGGAAAATCTTAGAAAAGCTAGATAGATAGATTCTTGATTAGTACAGGTGTATATATGAGTGTACTTGTGAGTATATGTATATGTACACACTGAACTTTTTTTCCTCTCTCATTTATCATATTGTTTACAGTGTACTATGTTTACATATTCTGTTGTGCTGCAGCAAGAAAGAATTTCATTGTTCTATCTGGGACATATGACAATAAAACACTCTCTTGTGGGGAGAAGGCAGGAGAATGGAGTTAGGAGGGAGAGATAGATCAGCCATGATTGAATGGCAGAGTATACTTGATGGGCCGAATGGCCTAATTCTACTCCTATTCCTAATGACATGCATTACTGAGTCTTTCAAATACAATTAATTTTGGGTTTAATTATTCCAGTGGTGGCAGAAACTCAACTCAGAGGTGAGCAGGTCGTCAATGCTGTGAGCAATTCTGTTCAGCAAGGGAGGGCGACAGGCAAGATGACTGGGTTACCGTGTTTGTGTGGCAGGTCTCATCTTTCCAGCTCGTCTCAGGAGAAAAGCACAACTCAAGAGACTTCGTCAGCCAAGCTGTTTGCTACCAGAGATCATAGAGGAACAAAGAGCAGTGACATTCAGTCCAGCCGGGAACCCAAACATGGTAACAGATGATGCGCAGAGGGAATAAAAATCAGAAACAACAGATAGGAGAAGGTGGCAGCCACCTGGTCCATTAAGCCTAACACGTTATTTGTTACAATCACGAATGATCTGCCCAGGCCTCAACCCGTCTGTGGCAGTCCCAAATAGCCCACAGTATCACATACATGGTTGCTAGTCTATTTTATATGGGATTTTACTGTCGCCCAGTCTTCGCAACTGACTAGTTTAAATGGTTTTGTACAGGTGCACAAAAGGACACAAAGTGCTGGAGTAACTCAGCAGGTCGGACAGCATCTCTGGAGAACATGGACAGGTGACGTTTTGAGTTAAGAACCTTCTTCAGTGTCCCCATGTTCCCAAGTATTTTACTTTAGTCTTACACAGATGAAAAAGGATTAAGCACATCTATCAATGTTATGGTAATATACTGTGTTATTTAGGAAAACAAAGTTATTTTAGCAACAAGTTATTAGCCACTTAGTTATAAAAATACAAGGAAATAGAAGCTAGACGCACATGACTTGAGTAACTCACCGGGTATGGCGGCATCTCTGGAGAAAAGGACTAGGTAATGTTTTGGGTAGAGGCAGTGAAGAAAGCCAATGGAATGTTGGCCTTCATAACAAGAGGAGTTGAGTATAGGAGCAAAGAGGTCCTTCTGCAGTTGTACAGGGCCCTAGTGAGACTGCACCTGGAGTACTGTGTGCAGTTTTGGTCTCCGAATTTGAGGAAGGATATTCTTGCTATCGAGGGCGTGCAGCGTAGGTTTACTAGGTTAATTCCCGGAATGGCGGGACTGTCGTATGTTGAAAGACTGGAGCGACTAGGCTTCTATACACTGGAATTTAGAAGGATGAGAGGAGATCTTATCGAAACGTATAAGATTATTAAGGGGTTGGACACGTTAGAGGCAAGAAACATGTTCCCAATGTTGGGGGAGTCCATAACAAGGGGACACAGTTTAAGAATAAGGGGTAGGCCATTTACAACTGAGATGAGGAAAAACTTTTTCAGTCAGAGAGTTGTAAATCTGTGGAATTCTCTGCCTCAGAAGGCAGTGGAGGCCAATTCTCTGAATGCATTCGAGAGAGAGCTAGATAGAGTTCTTAAGGATAGCGGAGTCAGGGGGTATG
Organism: Rhinoraja longicauda; assembly: GCF_053455715.1. NCBI lineage: Eukaryota > Metazoa > Chordata > Chondrichthyes > Rajiformes > Arhynchobatidae > Rhinoraja > Rhinoraja longicauda. The sequence goes on from NC_135954.1 coordinate 16,500,316, forward strand.
GGGAGAAGGCAGGAACGGGGTACTGATTGAGAATGATCAGCCATGATCACATTGAATGGCGGTGCTGGCTCGAAGGGCCGAATGGCCTCCTCCTGCACCTATTGTCTATTGAAACATCACCTATTCCTTTGCTCCAGAGATGCTGCCTGCCCCGCCAAATTACTCCCAACACTTTATGTCTATCTTCGGTGTAAACAAGCATCTACAGTTCCTCTCTACACATGGAAATAGAGGATGGAGTAGGCCACACAGCCCATCAAACCTGCGTCGTCATTCAATAATGGCCAATCTGTCCCAAGCCTCAATTCATCGTCTGTGACAGAACCCCAGAATTCCATGATCCTTCAAAGAAATATCCATTTACTCTTTAAAAATCCCCATGATCTAGCCTCCACAACTATCCAAGGTAGAGAATTATTGCGTGTCACCTTCCTCAGAATAAAGGCAACAACCAGGAAGGAACACCAACGCCTCTACTTCCTTAGAAGGCTTAGGAAGGTTGGCATGTCCCCTACAACTCTCACCAACTTCTACAGATGCATCATAGAAAGCATTTTATCAGGATGCATCACAGCTTGGTTTGGGAACAGCTCCATCAAGGACCGTAAGAAATTGCAGCGAGTTGTGAACGCAGCCTGGGCCATCACACAAACCAGCCTCCCTTCTATTGATTCCATTTATACCTCACGCTGCCTCAGCAAGGACAAGTAGCACCCAGGCCACTCCCTCTTCTCCCATCAGGCGAAAGCAATAGAAGTGCGAAAACACACACCACCAGATTCAGGGGACAGTTTCTTCCCAGCTGTTATCAGGCAACTGAAATCATCCTACCACAACCTAAGAGCAGTGCTGAACTACTATCTACCTCTTGGATGTCCCTTGGACTATCCTTGACTGGCTTTACCGTGCACTAAACGTTTTCCCTTATCATGAATCTATACACTGTAAATGGATTGATTGTAATCATGTTTTGTCTTTCTGCTGACTGGTTAGCATGCAATAAAAAGCTTTTCACTGTACCTCGGTACACGTGACAATAAACCAAACTGAACTGAACTGAGGTTCCTACACTCCTGTTTTAAAGGACTGCCCCCTAATAACGAAATGAGGAAAAACTTTTTCAGTCAGAGAGTTGTGAATCTGTGGAATTCTCTGCCTCAGAAGGCAGTGGACGCCAATTCTCTGAATGCATTCAAGAGAGAGCTAGATAGAGCTCTTAAGGATAGCGGAGTCAGCGGGTATGGGGAGAAGGCAGGAACGGGGTACTGATTGAGAATGATCAGCCATGACCACATTGAAGGGCGGTGCTGGCTCGAAGGGCCGAATGGCCTCCTCCTGCACCTATTGTCTATTGAAACGGTATCCCCTCGTTGGAGATTCAGCCACAACTGGAAGCACTGACATCTATCTACCGTGTCATTTTTCTTCTCTTCTAATCTTTACATTTTTACTAAAATACATAGTATACCAGACACATTACATTTTAATTCCAGATCTTAACTATATATTATTCGTCTCTTCAGCACCACTGTGTGTCAAATAGCTTTCCTCGTCATATTGGCCTAACATCATGCATAGGAACTGGTGTTAGATCGCAGGAAAAGGAGTAAGTCATTAAACTCCCTGGTCTTTTTCTACCACATAAATAACATCTTGTATGATCTGTTGATTAACCATCTCAAAGTAAAGATTAGCAACTGACTGAATATCAACCATCAGCCGTTGGTAGAAATGCCAAACATCTATTACCTTTTGCATGTAAAATTGCTTCTCAATTTCACTCCAGAAAGATTGGGTATTAATTTTTAGGCTCTGATCTCTGGTTCAGCAACCAGCTGAAATAGTTTACTCTTTTCTAATCTATCAGCTCTCTTGGTATTTCAAAAATATTTTCATCAAAACAAACCAGAACCAGCCTCCAGAATTTAACTCTTCTAGCTTCGCTCTCATTCCAAAACTGAAAAGATTAAATTCGCAGAAATCAACATATTTTTCCAACGATATGAAGTTCAAAACTTGGACTTCACGTACATTTTCACCAGCTATCCTTTTCAAGTTTAGTCTCTGGTTTACAAGCCCAGCGTTTCCTTAACCATCTCATATTCTATCCACAGAATCCTTACGATTTACATTTATGTTACTTCATACTTCTGCTGTGCCTGACTTTTCACTGTTTCAATAATAAAATTATATAGTAGATGCACGCATTGAATTCGTTGCCAGTTTTGCTAATTAATCTATTAATATATCGTGTGTAGGAAGGAGCTGCAGATGCTGGTTCAAACCAAAGATAGACACAAAACGCTGGAGTAACTCAGGCATCATCTCTGGAGAGAAGGAATGGGTGAGGTTTCGGGTCGAGACCCTTCTTCAGACATTGTCACTTTGAACCACAAAACACATCAGTCCCAAGTCATTGAGTAAATGTTCAAAGGCTGTGAACTACAAAGATAATATCACAGACATGAATTACAGCCTTGAGGCACAATGTACGGCCTTTGGGCAATATCCAGCATAGAAGTCTTATACGAGTCATTGTGCATCGAAACATACTCTTCAGACCAACTCATGCATACAGGCCAAGATGCCCAATCTAAACTAGCCCTATTTGTCCACATCCCTCTATATACCTGTCCAAATGTCTTTTAAATGTTGTTGCTGGACTTGCCATAATTACCTCCTCTGGCAGTGTCTTCCACACCAAGTGAAAACATTGTCTCTCAAATTCCAATTCGATTTTTCCCCTCTCGCCCTAAACCTTTGCCCGCTAGTTCTCAATTCACCTACTATGGAGAAAAAGACTTTGCATTCACAATTAGCATGCTATTTATTCACCTCATGATTTTTTACATCACTATGAAGATAATTCCTCAGCCTCCTGTGTTCCATGGAATAAATTCTCAGCCTCCTCCACCTCTCCCTATAGTTCAGGTTCTCAAGTCATGGCAACATCCTCATAAATCTTCTAGCCTCTCTTTCCAGCTTAACGGCATATTTCATAAAGCAGGGAAACCAAAACTGAGCACAGTACTCCAAGCGCGGCCTCACCAACATCTAGTACAATACACGTTGCAGTTAAATATCCAAAACCAAGTCCTAATTACCAAAGTACCAAGGGAACTCAGCAGGTGTAGATTAGTGTAATGGTGTAAAAGCATGACGCATACATGAGTGACACCATTACACTAATCTACAGCAGGTCAGACAACATTGGCAGAGGGAATGAACAGACTACATTGCGGATCAGGATCTTTCTTCAGACTGAAGTAAGGTCCCGGCCCAAAATGTTTCCCGTCTATTCTCCCCACAGATGCCCCCTTGCGCAAAGCTCTTTGAAAAAGCTTTTCAAAAAATCCCTTTTGAAAAAAGCTCCTAATATCCGATTCAAATATAGCAAGTTATGCACCCACAACCTATGATGAGTTATGGGTTTTGTTTAAAGGTCACCCCCACCCACAGCTATTCACTTACTTACTCTTTCCTAGTACATTAGGGGTTGATGACTAACATCTTGATTTGCAGTAAAGATAAATCTATTTACATTTAATATGCTATCAGGAGGGCTGAGTATGTGGACATTGCGAGAAAGTTGAAGTCATACAAGCAGGAAAATCCACATATGCATTAGAGAAAACAAATAGATCAGTAAATTTACTCTTCTATCAGATCAATTATTCCTCACTCCTCCAATCTGAGGCGAATATCCGCTCTACAAATAGCTAATAATCTCCACACCGCCCCATATCCTGGGAAATTAGTTAAAAAATGGCGACTATGCAGCAGGTAACTGCTCAACAAACTATTTCATCATGGTGAGAAACTGGAACTTCTCATCTCAAATTTTAAATCCACCCATCATGGGGAAAGTGAAGGAATTACCATTCTCATCTGATGGAAAGAGCAGGGGAATACAGGTGGTTCAAAGGTCCAAGAATCAGAGTTTAATTGTCATATGTACCAAAATGGAACAATGACATTTTTACTTGCAGCAGTACAACAGATCTGGTAAACACAGTGCTCAAAATTTATAATAAACAAAAAAGTTCAATAAATAAAAAATGCAATAATAATGCAAAACAAGACAAAAGGCCAAAGCCCCCAATGCAACCAAAATAGTTTGTAGTTCAAAGTTTAGTTGGTGCCAGTGTGTTCAATGGCCTGAAAGTCATTGGGAAGACGTTGTTCCAGAACGTTGTTCCAGTCATTGTTTTCAGATTCCTATACCTTCTTCCTGATGGCAGGAGTGAAATGAGAGCATGCGAGTCCTTGACAATGCGGATAATGTGAGTCCTTGACAATGTTGGCTGCCTTTTGATGCAGCGCCTACCATAGATCCCTTCGATGGTGGGGAGGTCAGTAGCCGTGATGAATCATGCAGCGTCCACCACTTTTGCAATCCATTCCACTCCTGGACATTGGAGTTGACAAACTAGGCCGTGATATAACCAGGCAATATGCTCATCACTGTACACTTGGAGAAGTTCAAGAGAGCATTTGTCGACATGACGTATCGCATCAATCTTATAGACAATAGGTGCAGGAGTAGGCCATTCGACCCTTCGAGCCAGCACCGCCATTCAATGTGATCATGGCTGATCATTCTCAATCAGTACCCCTGTTGAAAGGCTGGAGCGATTGGGCTTGTATACACTGGAATTTAGAAGGATGAGGGGGGATCTTATTGAAACATATAAGATAATTAGGGGATTGGACACATTAGAGGCAGATAACATGTTCCCAATGTTGGGGGAGTCCAGAACAAGGGGCCACAGTTTAAGAATAAGGGGTAGGCCATTTAGAACGGAGATGAGGAAGAACTTTTTCAGTCAGAGGGTGGTGAAGGTGTGGAATTCTGCCTCAGAAGGCAGTGGAGGCCAGTTCGTTGGATGCTTTCAAGAGAGAGCTGGATAGAGCTCTTAAGGATAGCGGAGTGAGGGGGTATGGGGAGAAGGCAGGAACGGGGTACTGATTGAGAGTGATCAGCCATGATCGCATTGAATGGCGGTGCTGGCTCGAAGGGCTGAATGGCCTACTCCTGCACCTATTGTCTATTGTCCTGCCTTCTCCCCATACCCCCTGACTCTGCTATCCTTAAGAGCTCTATCTAGCTCTCTCTTGAATGCATTCAGAAAATTGGCCTCCACTGCCTTCTGAGGCAGAGAATTCCACAGATTCACAACTCTCTGACTGAAAAAGCTTTTCCTCATCTCCGTTCTAAATGGCCTACCCCTTATTCTTAAACTATGGCCCCTGGTTCTGGACTCCCCCAACATTGGGAACATGTTTCCTGCCTCTAACGTGACCAACCCCTTAATAATCTTATATGTTTCGATAAGATCCCCTCTCATCCTTCTAAATTCCAGTGTATACAAGCTTAGTCGCTCCAGTCTTTCAACATACCCACATACATCCTTCTAAGGAAGTCAAGTCAAGTCAAATTTATTTGTCACATACACATACACGATGTGCAGTGAAATGAAAGTGGCAATGCCTGCGGGTTGTGCACAAAAAGAATTAGTTACAGCATATAAATAAAGTTAATAAGTTACTATTAGTGTCGACAAAAATTTAGTCTCTGGGGTTATAAAAGTTGACAGTCCTGATGGCCTGTGGGAAGAAGCTCCGTCTCATCCTCTCCGTTTTCACAGCGTGACAGCGGAGACAGTAGAGGCATAAATGGACTTTCTTTATGATTGCACCAAAGTACGAGGTACAAGTCTCTCTCCACCACCGACCCCATCGAAGGAAGGTGTGTGGATCCTCTGCCTTCCTCTTCCCAAGTCAACAATCAGCTCCATGGTTTTACTGACGTCGAGAGCAAGGTCGTTGTTCTGGCATCATTCAAATCAGACGGTCGATTTCCCTTCTCTACTCTGACTCATCATTACCGGTACTTCATTCAACAATGGTGGCGTCGTTGAAATTAAAGATCGAGTTGGAACTGTGTTCGGTGACACAGTCATGGGTATAGAGCGAGAAGAGCAAGGAACTGAGCACACAGCCTTGAGCTGCTCCTGTGGTATTGGTCATCAAGGAGTTATTGGTGGCGCAATGGCACATCACTTATGCTGCTGTACTGCTCAAGCGACCCAGGATTTGATCCTGACCTCTAGCGCTGTGCGAGGTAAATGTTCTTTCAGTGACTGCATGGGTTTCATTGTAGGAAAATAACTGCAGATGCTGGTACAAATCGAAGGTATCACAAAATGCTGGAGTAACTCAGCAGGTCAGGCAGCATCTAGGAGAGAGGAATTCCCTCTCTCCTAGATGCTGCCTGACCTGCTGAGTTACTCCAGCATTTTGTGATACCTTGGGTTTCCTTGTGATCCTCTAAGTGTCCTCCCACATTCTAAGCATGTGCTGGTTAGGAATTAAGTTGGTGACTACAAATTGCTCCTTGTGTGGGTGGAATGCAAAGAATGTGAGGGGAAATTAATGGGCACAGGAGAGACAGCAACCCAATTTGGAGAATGTGGCTGATGGGAATGCTCTGGGAGTTGACGGTAATTTGATGGGGAAAAAAGGCCCAAATGCTGTAACAGTGATAATGAATACAAGCAGTTGGATTGTCATTTTTCGGAATTGCCGCAGAAAAAACAATCGCCCAAAGAACTACTTCTGTGTTTTGTGGTTCCAAACCGCCTAATTTTGGTTTGCAATTTAAATTTTAGCCTTCAAGATTAAATTACTAATTCACCCACACACACTTCACTTTCACAAAGACCCAAGATAGTGCTTGCTGTTTGACTCAGGTCAAACAGGAAGTGCCCAAATAAGTATCTGTTGTGTGGAAACCCCTGTGTCGGAAAGCCCGTGATCAGTGAACATAATAAAACTGCCACAAAAATAATACACATGACCAGTGCAATTCCTTTAATCGGATATTTGGGTACATTCCCACTTAAATATCCGAGTACAGCTAGGTACATTCCCACTTAGCTGCAATTATTTGAATAGAAATAGTACTGTCGCGCACATTAGAAGCACACCCCAGTTTACAATGGCATTTAAAATCTGATGCAAAAAAACTTTTGCTTTTGTCTTTCAGATGTGACCCGAAGTCAGAACCATTGTGGTGCAGCAACATGTTTGACTACCTCAAACCCCGAAATATGAATACTGAAAATAATCATGTTGAATTCTCTTCAAACTGAAATCGCACAAAAATGTGTCATTTTTTTCGTTGTAACAATTGACAGAAATATAAAGTTCTTCAAACGAACAACGAAAAGATGTGACATTGTTGTTCCCATTTACATTTTACAACCAAATCCAGCTTCAAGCCATGATGTCAAAATTTAACTATTGTACACAGAGATTTTAAGAGATTTTTAATTTTTTTTTAAAGAGGGTAGACTGGTCAACTGGAAATTTCCAGGGAGGAAAAGATGAGACATTGTTGTTCCTATTTACATTTTACAACCAAAATACAGCTTCAAGCCATGATGTCAAACTATTGTACACAGAGATTTCAAGAGTTTTTTTTAAAATAAAGGGTAGACCACATTTTTAAGAGATTTTTTTTTTTTTATAAATTAAAAAAGAGGGTAGACTGGTCAACTGGAAATTTCCAGGGAGGAAATTGAGATATATTTACCAGCGATTCTTTTACTGATGTAAAATTTTATGTATTCATTGGCCTGATAGGAAACTGGTCCAATTTCTGGATCCTACAATGTTGGAATGGGAGGACAAAGGCTCCTTTCGCTCCACCACCATTATTGCCCCCATGGTGATAACAAAGGGAAGAATCAGAGATGTTGCAACAAAGGGAAGAATCAGAGATGTTGCAACAAAGGGAAGAATCAGAGATGTTGCAACAAAGGGAAGAATCAGAGATGTTGCAATTCACCTCCCTCTCTTGCACTTACATTAAAGTCACAGATTCCGTCCCTCCTTCGTGACTTTTCTCCCCGATCACACTGAGCAGAGTTGACCCCGTCCTCTTGCCTCGCCCGCTGGTGGGGAGTCAAGAAGCCAAATGCAGTACTGACTGCTCAGAAGACATTTGATGACATGGCCCGACCCCCTTCTCGCTTACACGGCGTTGCCACCTCCCCCTCCCCTCCTCTCCTCCTCATCATCGCTACATCCAGTGCACTGAGTGTTTCATAAACCCGACATACAGCAGGGCGAGGGCGAGGGCGAGGGGGAGGAGCGATGCAAACGCGTCCAAGAAGAGGAGACACACAAATGCTCAAACCTCCCATCCGTGCTGCCGCACCTGGACTGGCGCAGCCATACTGCACTGCAACTGCACATCCACTTGCAAGACTTAGTCTAGTCAAGTTTATTTGTCACATACACCCAAGATGTGCAGTGAAATGAAAGTGGCAATTCACTTGGATTGTGCAAAAGAAATTACAATTACAGCATAAAAAATTAATACAGAATTATTTTTTTTAGTGTCCCTGGAGTTATAATAGTTAACAGTCCTGGGTATTTATTCACAAAATGCTGGAGTAACTTAGCAGGTCAGGCAGCATCTCAGGAGAGAAGAAATGGGTGACGTTTCGGGTCGAGACCCTTCTTATAGTTTTCTTATAGTTAACAGACCCTTCTTGGGTCTCGACCCGAAACGTCACCCATTCCTTCTCTCCTGAGATGCTGCCTGACCTGCTGAGTTACTCCAGCATTTTGTGAATAAATACCTTCGATTTGTACCAGCATCTGCAATTATTTTCTTATAGTTAACAGTCCTGATGGCCTCTGTGGGAAGAAACTCCGTCTCATCCTCTCCGTTTTCACAGCGTGACAGCGGAGGCGTTTGCCTGACCGTAGCAGCTGGAACAGTCCGTTGCATTGTGGAAAGTCCCCGAAAGCATTGATTCTTTTGCACACTTAAAAAATTTATGATTAAATTATTTATGTATTCTTAAAAATAAATTGACATTATTAATATGGCAAGTAAAACCACAACCTCGCAAGTGTCTCGGGGTTTTAAAGGTCACCTCCATTATCGATTAGAAATAGATACAAGACCTTCGACATGAAAGTCTTATTTTCCTTATACTAACAAGTCAAGTCAAGTCAAGTTTATTTGTCACATACACATACAAGATGTGCAGTGAAATGAAAGGTCACCCACAGTCCAGCAATAGAGCAATAAAAAGAAACAATTTCACACACAATCACAACCAACACAAACAAAAAAAAAGAAACATCCATCACAGTGAGTCGCCTCCAGTCACTTCCTCACTGTGATGGAAGGCCAGAATGTCTTTTCTCTTCCCCTGCCGTCTTCTCCCATGGTCAGGCTGTTGAAGTTGCCACATTCCAGGATGCGCCCAATGCCACAGCCTCTCCTTGCTCTGAAAGAGCTTACTTTGGGCTTCGCTATTTGCTTATCCTCATTTCTTCCTCTGCCTTTGTAATTCCTTCAATACTTCAATTAAGTATTTTAATTACAGGCATGTTCAGGCTGATAACTTGATCCTAAAAATTAACTTTGGGTTTTCCTAAATAACACAGTTCATTACCAGAACATTGATAGATGTGCTTTATCTTTTTTCATCTGAGTAAGACTCAAGTAAAATACCTGCAAATATGGTTTCACTGAAGACCATTCTCAACCCGAAATGTAACCTGTCCATGTTCTCCAGAGATGCTGCCCGACCTGCTGAATTACTCCAGCTCTTTGTATCCTTTTGTGCACCTGTTCAAAACCATTTCAACTAGTCAGTTGGGAAGACTGGGTGACAGTAAAATCCCACATAAAATAGAAGACTGAAATCCCCATCAATGGGGACAAAAACAAACTGCTGGAGGAATTTAGCTGAGTCAGGCAATTAGATGAGATGCTGTTTCTTGAGACGATGTTAGGCTTTGTTGGAACTATGTAGGAGGTCAATTTCCGAAAGGTAAGAGTGGGAACGGGATGGGTTACTGGAAGCTTGCTGGCCAGCTTGTGGACTGAGCAGAAATGGTTTGTAGGTATTATAATGCCCATAATGTTTGTCACCATAGCTATACATCCTAGAAGGACATATGGACAGTGATATGTTCTGCAAAATGCAGACAATATTGTTCTTCCCAGCACAATATCCTCCGACTGATCCTTAAACAATCAATTACCATTTTCCTGGCCTTACTGCAGTTTAAGTTTCAGTGAGTAGGATAATAATTTACATTGTATTTACATTGCAGCATCTCTTCAGCTAACACTATGTATATTGTCATTACTTCATCCTATTGTATTTTCATTCATAAAAGGAAGTCATCTTCAAATCCACACAAAACAGATAGACTGGTTGGTCATGAAACAGACCATTTGAAGCAATTGGTAAAAATATTCTCAGGTACGTAATGCAGTGGAGATGTTCAAACGCTGTTCCCTGACCTGCATCTTCCTGTTTTATTCTTCACCCAGCTGGCTCCAGCCAGACAGTGAAGTTAGTATGGAGCTTAATATTGTGCATTCTGTAACGAATGCTGCAAATCTCATTCAGACATTTGGGTTAGAATATTTGTTAACAGCTGTAAGGGGGAGTTCAAAGCCTGATGACCTGCATCCCACATTTTTAGAGAGCAGATGTGTTGGTTGTTATCTTTTAAAAATTCCATAGATTGCAGAATGGTTCCCTTGGACTGGAAGATGGCAAAAGTATTTCCACTATTTATCAAGGTTGAGTCTCACCCTCCCCCCCCTCTTCCCATTAGGCAAAAGGTTTGAATAAGCATAACTCCAGATTCAGGACAGTTTCATCACATCTGTTATCAGGCAACTGAACCATCCTATTACCAACTAGAGAGTAGTCCTCACCTACCATCTACCTCATTGGAGATCCTTGGACTATCTTTAATTGGAGTTTACTGGACTTGCACTAAACATTTATCCTATATCTTGCACTAAACATTTATCCTATATCTGTACAATGTGGACGGCTTGATTGTAATCATGTATAGTCTCCCCACTGACTGGATAGCATGCAACAAAAAGCTTCTCACTGTACCTACAATAAACTAAACTAAACTAGGAACAAGCCCTTTGGTCTACAATGCCTGAGCCGCACATGATGTCAAGACTACCTCTTATCTGCCAGCACATAATCCATATGGCTCCATTCCCTACATATCCATGTGTCCATCCAAAAATCTCTTAAATGTCACCAAACCTTGAAAGGGCATTTCTGGCACTCACCACCCTCTGTGTAAAAAAACCTACCCCACACATCTCCTTTAAACTTTACCCCGCTCACCATAAAGCTAGGACCTTATTTAAGAATAAGGGGTAGGCCATTTAGAACTGAGATGAGAAAAAACTTTTTCAATCAGAGAGTTGTGAATCTGTGGAATTTTCTGCCTCAGAAGGCAGTGGAGGCCAATTCTCTGAATGCATTCAAGAGAGAGCTAGATAGAGCTCTTATGGATAGCAGAGTCAGGGGTTATGGGGAGAAGGCAGGAACGGGGTACTGATTGAGAATGATCAGCCATGATCATATTGAATGGTGGTGCTGGCTCGAAGGGCCGAATGGCCTCCCCCTGCACCTATTGTCTATTGACCTCTAGTATTTGATATTTCCATCCCGGGAAATGATTCTGTCTATCCTATCTATACCTCTCATAATTGCACATACTGCTTTCAGGTCTCATCACAAGCTCTCGTGTTCCAGAGAAAACAACCCAAGTTTGTCCAACCTCTCATTGCTAATAATCCCTAATCGAGTTTTCATTCTGGTTAACCTCCTCTACACCTTCTCCAAAGCCTCCACATCCTAACTGGAATGGGGCAACCATAACTGCCGCTGTACTCCAAGTGCAGCCTAGCCAAAGGCCTATTAAGCTACATCATGACACCCAGACTCTCATATTCAATGCCCCAATGAATGAAGCCAAGCATACCAAGGCACAGTGTGAGACATGGAGAGCATTCAAAAAGGGAGAAAGGCAGGGTGAATAAGGACGTAGCAAGTGGAAAAATATCATAATGTCATAAGTGATAGGATCAGAATTAGGCCCATCAATACTCCACCATTCAATCATGGCTGATCTATCTCTCCCTCCTAACTCCATTCTCCTGCCTTCTCCCCATACCCCAGGCACCTGTACTAATCAAGAATCTATCGATCTCTGCCTTAAAAATATCCAGTGACTTGGCCTCCACAGCCTTCTGTGGCAAAGAAATCTACGCCTTTATTCCTACTACCAAAACACTTTGCTACACTATATTCCATCTGCCACTTCTCTGCCCACTATCCCAACCTGTCCAAGTTTCTACAGAATCCCTGCTTTCTCTACACGACCTGCCCCTCTATCTATTTTTGTGTCATCCGCAAATTTCGCCATAAAGCCTTCAATCCCATAGTCCAAATCATTCATATACAACGTGAAGAGCAACAGCCCCAGCATCGACCCCAGCGGAAATCCGCTTGTCACTGGCTGCCAACCAGAAAAGGCCCTCTTTATTGCCTGATCATCCACTTTGGTCAAGAATAAAGAAAGTACGTTTTTAAATGATGAGAGATCGAAAGGTGTTCCTATTCAAACGGACCTGGGTGTCCTTGTACATGGATAACCGTAATGTGCAGGTAATGCAATTAATCAGTTCGGCCAACCATCTTTATTGCAAGAGGATGTGGGTACAGCGTGCAATGTCACATTGGAATCATAAATACCCCTGGTGAGATTGTACCTGGAATATTGTTTAGAACACAAAGTACTGTAGTAACTCAGCGGGACAGGCAGCATCTGTGGAAGGAATGGATAGGTGACGTTTCATGTTTGGACCCTTCTTCCGACTTTATTTCGCGCTACTTTGCTGCACTAGGGGCAATTATAAAGGCCAATTAACCTACAAACCAAAGGACGCAGAGAAAACCAAGCAGTCATGCAAACTCCACACAGATGATAGCCAATGTCAGGATTGAACCTGGGTTTCTGGCGCTGTGAGGCAGCAACTCTACCAGCTAATCCACTGTGACCAGGGAATCAACCTAACAAAAACACAGGCATGCCGAAGATCCAACTCCCCTTCTGAAAATTTACGGAAAAAAATTGAAAGATAATGTCTTTTTGTTTTGTCTGTTACTCTGTTGTCTATAGAATTAAGTCCATATAAATAACAAAGAAGTAACATGGGGCATTTTAACTGCTCATAATCAGGTCCGTGGGGTTAACATTTATCTGTGAGTTCTTTTCCCCTTTCCAACATTCTCCAACTCAGTACAATTGTAATTTAATGTGACGGGATAATTTCAAGACAGGAACAGAGAAACACTAATAGTTTTCTTTTAAAAATATGCTTCCACTTGGTACTGCAATTGTTTCTCTGACACAGAACTAGACGCGCACAAATGATGGAAGTTAACATTACTTTTTGCAATGGCCCGTGGGGAAAACCTATGGTTGACTCATTGCAGAACTGTAACCTTACATTTGTTTTTGAACATTGTGACCCAGAGGCAGCAGCCTCCAGGCTGCATCTAATCTAATGCACAACACCAGTATCTGCAGCCAGATTAGGCCACAGTTACTGTGTAACCCTCACAAGATGAACCAAAAGACCCTAAATAATGTTCTCCCTCAGGAAAGTCCTCTTACTCCAAACAACAATAATTACGGTGCGGCACGGTGGTGCAGCGGTAGAGTTGCTGCCTTACAGCGAATGCAGCGCCGTCGACTCAGGTTCGATCCTGACTACGGGTGCTGTACTGTATGGAGTTTGTACGTTCTCCCCGTGACCTGTGTGGGTTTTCTCCGAGATCTTCGGTTTCCTCCCACACTCCAAAGACGTACAGGTTTGTAGGTTAATTGACTGGGCAAATGTAAAAATTGTCCCTAGTAGGATAGTGTTAGTGTGCAGGGATCGCTGGGCGGCGCGGACCCGGTGGGCCGAAGGGCCTGTTTCTGCACAGTATCTCTAAATCTAAAATCTAAAATCTTATAGAAGTGATGCGCCTACTCGTTCCTCAAGGAAATTTGCAAATACCTATGAATTGGCAGAAACCACAAGAGCAAGGTGCGGCACGGTGGCGCAGCGGTAGAGTTGCTATCTTACAGCGCTAGAGACCCAGGTTCAATCCCGACTACTGGTGCAGTCTGTCCGGAGTTTGTTTGTTCTCCCCTTGACCGCGAGATCTTCGGTTTCCTCCCACACTCCAAAGACGCACAAGTTTGTAGGTTAATTGGCTTGGTATAAATGTAAATTGTCCCTAGTGTGTGTAGGATACTGTTAATGTGCGGGGATCACTGGTCAGTGCGAACTCGGTGGGCCGATGGCCTGTTTCCGTGCTGTATCTCTAAACTAAACTAAAAAGCAAGGCCTTCCATCAAAATTGAACACATGATTGCACCCATCTTGTCAGTAATATTTCTACAAGTAGAGATTGCAGACAAATCCAGTGAAATCTGTCATCTTATCATTTAACCTCAGTCACCACAAGCACAAAGTTATCTCAGTTTTGAGGTGAGAAACTAAATGTAATCCAACCCCGACGCACCTAGTTGTGGCACTTGACTGCACTTTAATCTTCTTGATCAATGCTGAAGAACTGTTAAGACCGAAAGAACAAAATGTGAAAACCTGTCATGATGTTGATGATAGGTGCTAAATCATGAGTAGCCAACACCTTGACTATGGTGGTAGTCTTGTTGACAGCAGAGAACTATGCACCTTTGTATCGTGTTAGCACTCATTCCAAATGCATGCATCCCCTGTTCAATTTTGCAATGCAAGATACTACCATGATCTACATCAATTAAATGATTATGTACGTTCATACGTTATGGAAGCAGAATTAGGCCAATCGGCCCATCAAGTCTATTCCGCCATTCAATCATGGCTGATCTATATTTCCCTCTCAACCTCATTCTCCTGCCTTCTCCCCGTAACCACTTACACCCTTCACACAGAGGTCATCCAAGTGAACGATAAATCAGACTTCTTTATTCATATATGTTTAACAATTCTCCCTGCTCATCTTTTGATTACTTAGAAACCTTCGAGATTACTCCTCCAAACCTCTGCGATGTATGGCCATGCAGCAGTTTGGAGGGAAGTGCAGAATGAAGCCATAATCCAGAATAAATATATAATCTCTGACCTCAAGAGTTTTGATCTACCTGTAAAAATTTCAATGTTCTAATTGGGATTGAAACAGGACATGATCACGGTTGTAAACAAATGGCTTCTTAAGAGTCCTGGTGAATGTGACTTTGTCAATCCTGGTCAAACCATGGATCACAAAACAGCATCATGTACTCTCTGCAAATTTAATAATAACATTATGGAATACACACACTCTATTCAGGAAGAATGGATTGCTTAACTAATCTTAAAACTAGATGTACAATTGTTACTCTGTCAGCCGTACAAAAGACAAGCAGCAATAGACTCAAATGTGGAATTGGCAGATTGTTAGAAAATTTTATTCATGATTCATCTTCAGAAAAGGCTGTATAAAAGCACCTTAAATAAAAAATAAATAAGGAGTGGTTGAAACTATAATCCTGAACAATTCTGCCTTGATTTTAACTTTTATAATTTAGGTGTAAAGACCTCACCATCTTTAACTGAAAATGCTTTTGCTGCATTTAGCGGTGGGAGCTGTTGGCCATTGTAGTATCATACTGGATCTGCCTGCTTACTGCTGGCTGACTTTTGTACTCAGCAGTTTGATCTGAATTTGCTTTGCTGGGTATCCATTTTGATTTCAGCCACAAATCTCTCATTACATTCAACTTTTAATCATTAATAGTTCCTCTCTCTATTTTATGTCAGTATGACTCAAATCTACGCAGAAGGCCATATGTTCATCATAACAATGCTGGCTAAAAACTGAACTATGTAAGTTACCCTCACTTCACAGTTTTTGGTCCAAAGATTTGTAGATTACGTGTTTCAAGTGTTTTCCATGAATGTTTTAAAAGTGATGCGGGTATTTTTTAAACCTCCACTTTTAATGTTTAACTGGACCAAGTGGACTCATTGGGCCCAAACCTCTGCTGCAATGGTGCAGCACCCTCTCCTCCCCCCTCCCCCTCCCCTCTCCCCCCCCCCTCTCCCCCCTCCCCTCTTCCCCTTCCCCTCCTCCCCTTCCTCCCTACACCCCTCCCCCTTCCTCTCCCCTCCCACCTCCCCTCCCCTCCCCCTCCCCTCCCCCCACTCCACCCCCCTCAACACCCCTTATCCTCCTACCACCCCCTCCCTCCACCCCCCTCCCTAGGAGATAGATTTAAACTTTAAAATGTGAATAACTTAAAAAATATAACACCGATTTCAGTTAAACTTCTTGCATTAGTACCAAAGGGATGACGGTGAGTAAGGTGGGCCTAAAATTGTCACACTATCGTGTACCATTTTGGCTGTAGTTCAGGAACAAACGAACAAACAAATGAAAGTTTTAGTATATAGAGATGACTTCTTATAATCCCCTAGAAATATGATTTTATCATTTAATGTCTCTGTAAAGTTCTGTTCACAATTGGCAATCATCTGTGCAAAAATATAGGCAGGACATCTGACAGGATTTCACCTTTGCATGCAGATTTTTTCACATTTAGTCAACATTATCCTCAGAAATAGAAAAACAGAAGACCAGCCATGGGAAATTTTTGAACAGTCCATCAGTGGAATTTGTCCAGTTTGCCGAAACCAGGAGGCTTTCACATTGGTGGATATTAAAAGAATGGATTTGAGTTGTCAGATTGCTAGAACATCATGGGTAAACCTTTCCTGTATTGGTGCCTAGGTCCAAACACAGGAATAAATGTTGTTTTAATATTCCACCAGGACAATAAGAAAGCCAGAGTTTGTGATATAGGTATCTGGCACAAATATTGCTCAAATACCAGGGTGTAAATTTTGATCTGAGATACTTCTCTAATATGTATCTAAGTGCTTATTTACACTGATACTTGTACTGAACTGTATACAAAAATGGATTTCACTGTACCTCGGTACACATGACAAATAAAGTTCCATGCCATACCATTTTACAATCAGCAAATTTTACAAACATAGAAACAGAAAATAGGTGTAGAAAGAGGCCATTTGGCCCTTCGAGCCAGCACCGCCATTCATTGTGATCATGGTTGTTCATCAAAAGTCAGTAACTGCCTTCTTCTGGCCTGCCTTCACCCCATATCCCTTGATTCCGCTAGTCCCTAGAGCTCTATTCAACTCTCATTTAAACTCATCCAGTGAATTGGCCTCCACTGCCTTATGTGGCAGAGAATTCCACAAATTCACAACTCTCTGGGTGATTTTTTTTTTCTCATTTCAGTTTTAAATGGCCTCCCCTTTATTCTTAGATTGTGGCTCTTGGTTCTGGGCTCCCCAAACATTGGGAACATTTTTCCTGCACCTAGCTTGTCCAGTCCATTTATAATTTTATACGTTTCTATAAGATCCCCTCTCATCCTTCTAAATTCCAGTGAATACAAGCCCAGTCTTTCCAATCTTTCCTCGTGAAACATCTTGACTTCAAAAATAAAATTGTAAATCTATATCTTCCGGGAAGTTAGTTGGTTCAAATGGGAGAGCAACAGCGGAAAATCACCAGATTTCTATTTTTCCCGTCATATAGTTTGCAGTACATTACCAGACTGGGAGGGCAATGCAAACAGGGGCTTACACTATTGGCAATAAAGTGAACTATACTACATTTGAGGGCAGCATGTTGGTGCAATTAGTAGAGCTGCTGCTTCACAGCGCCAGAGACCAGGGTTTGATTCTGACCTCGGGTGCCGGCTATCTGAATTTTGCACAATCTCCCTGTGACCATGTGGGTTTCTTCTGTGTGCTCCTGTTTCTTCCCACATCCCAAAAATGTGCAGGTTTGTAGGTTAATTGGCCTCTGTAAATTGCCCCAAGTGCAGGGCAAGATTGCGTGAACAGGTGATTGATGTACTCCGTTGCTCGAAGGGCCTGTTTTTATACTGTATCCCTAAAACGAAAAAACTGAAAACAAGGAAAATGATCCCAACTCCAATCTCCTGCATAGACCGGAAGATAAAAGAATCTTAATTGCATGTGCGTCGTGAAATTCAAACTATCCCATACAATGATCAGAATAATATTTTGAAACTGAGCTCTACCAAGTATCTGAAAGTGCTAAGTTAACATTTCTGTTTTACTATTTTGAACTTATTTGTTAGAGTATCTTGTTCATCTAATCCTGTGGACTTAACAAATATCTAGTTCTTTGACTGATCCTTTGTTCTTGTTAGCTGGAAACAGGACAGATTCCCTGTGTGTTCTACTACTTCCTTTTATTCTGATTCTATGTAAGTCTATTTAATTTTTCCAATTCTGAGAAGGAACTACACATGAAATGGCAGTGAGCGTACTTCTACAAGCATACTCTGTCCTGTTCACCCTTCCCACCACTTTTGCCTTTTTTCAGGGATCTAATCTTTGCAATTGCTACATACTTTACTTTTTTTCTGTATAAGATTATCAAATATAATGACAATATATTTTCTTAGAAAAATAATTCTCAGAATTTAAAAAACAATGATTTGGTAAAAATCTCCAGATAAAGTTTGGGAACTGATTGCCCTCTAGTGGAGATAATGTGTAATTCACTTTTTGTTAATAACCGCCATTGTTCTTTCTATATTGCAGGACGCATGGTGTAGCAAGAAGGCCGATGAAATCCAGGGCTACGCAGACAGTCACGACACCAAGCGTTTCTACGACGCATTGAAGGCTGAGTATGGACCCCAGTCCTCTGGCTCCTCTCCCCATCTCAGTGCAGACGGGACCCAGTTGCTGACAGAGAAGAAGCAGATTCTGGGGAGATGGGCTGAACATTTCAACCAGGTCCTCAATCGCCCAGCTAATATCAACGACGAGGCCATCACTCGCCTACCTCAGATGGAGATCAACCAGGACCTTGACAACCTCCCGATAGAAGAAGTCACAAAGACCATCAAGCAACTTTCCTGTGGCAAAGCACCAGGATCAGATGCAATTCCTGCTGATGTGAACAAAGCAGGAGGCCCTGTCATGATGCAGAAGCTGACTGAACTCTTCCAGTCCATGTGGAATGAAGGGAAGGTCCCACAACAGCTGAAAGATGCCAGCATAGTCCACAACTACAAGAGGAAAGGCAACCGCCAGTCTTGCGACAATCATCGAGGCATCTCCCTCCTGTCCATAGCTGGGAAGATCTTGGCTCGCATCCTGCTCAACCGTCTCATTCAACACCTTGAGCAGGGTCTCCTTCCAGAAAGTCAGTGTGGTTTCCGTGCTGGACGTGGAACTGTCGACATGATATTTGCTGCACGTCAACTCCAGGAAAAATGCCAAGAGCAGCACAGCAACCTGTTCGTGACCTTCGTTGATCTGACAAAGGCCTTCGACACTGTCAGCAGAGATGGCTTGTGGAAGATAATGCAGAAGTTTGGCTGTCCCAGCAAGTTCATCACGATTGTCCAGCAGTTCCATGATGGCATGATGGTGAAAGTGCTAGATGATGGAGATGAGTTGGAAGTTTTTCCAGTGACAAACGGCGTGAAGCAAGGTTGTGTTCTTGCCCCTACACTCTTCAGCATGGTCTTCTCTGACATGCTGACTGATGCCTACCGTGACTGCCAGAATGGAATACACATCAGGTACAGGACTGACAGCAGGCTGTTCAACCTCAGGCGCCTGCAAGCTGTTACAAAGGTGAAGGAGACCATCATCAGAGATTTTTTGTTTGCTGATGACTGCGCCCTCAATGCCAGCACAGAGCAGAAGATGCAGCATGAAATGGACTGCTTCTCACAGGCCTGTGACTACTTTGGTTTCTCCATTAGCACCAAAATGTCTGAGGTTATGTACCAGCCCACGCCTGGAAAGCCCTACCAGGAACCACACATCACGGTGAAGGGGCAGAATCTACAGGCAGTCGATAGCTTTACCTATCTGGGTAGTACACTCTCGCGTAAACATTGATGCTGAGGTCAACAACAGGATTGCCAAGGCCAGCGCTGCCTTTGGGCATCTCCGTGAGAATGTTTGGGAGCGGAGAGGACTCAGCCTTACCACCAAGCTAAAGGTCTACCGTGCAGTGGTACTCACCACTCTTCTCTATGCCAGTGAGACCTGGACTATCTATAGCAGACATGCCAAACAGCTCAACCACTTTCACTTGTGCTGCCTACTCAGACTCCTTCACGTCAGGTGGCAGGACAAAATTCCCGACACAGAGGTCTTGGAATGGGCCGGAATCCCCAGCGTCCGCACCCTCCTACGGAAAGCCCAAGCCAGATGGGCAGGCCATGTCGTCAGAATGCCCGAGAGTCGACTGCCAAAACAGCTTCTGTATGGAGAACTGTGTCAGGGCAAACGCTTAGTAGGAGGACAGAAGAAACGGTTTAAGGACTGCCTCATAGTGTTCCTCAAAGACTTGGACATCAACCTCAGCACTTGGGAGTCTCTTGCTCTGGACCGTCCAACCTGGCGTAGCAAGCTCACCACAGGAGCCCATGCAGCAGAGAACATTAGAGTGAAAGTGAAGTCATGGTCATATTCGAACCCGAAGGACGAACAACAACAACATTTTAATTTTCAAGGAAAATTTAATTTGCGAGGTTTCACTGAAATTTGTAATTGACATTCTATCAGGGAAAGACAAAACTATCCTGAAATGGCCTGGTTTAGCAACTTGAAAGTCCAGGAACAAAGATTAGAGAGTGGTCGGTACTGCCCGGTCCATCATCTCACCATCAAGGGATTCTATAAGAGGTGCTGCCTCAAAAAGATAGCCAATATCACCAAAGACCCATTTCATGGTGGTCACACTCTCATTTCACTCCTACCACCGGGAAGAAGGTTCAAGAATGGCTTCTTCCCATCAACGACCAGGCTCATGAACTAACCTCAACAATGAACTTCTTTGGACTGTCTTTGTTTGCATTAAGTATTTTGGGTTTTGATTTGCACAAGTACTGTACTTTTTAATATATTGAAATTTTGTTTATTACTTATTACCTATGCGTGTTGTGTTTGCAGACCTGTTGTGCTGCTGCAAGTAAGAATTTTATTTTTCCATCTACTCTTTATATTGCCTTGAAAAAGCAGCCAACATCATCAAATAATTTCCCATTCCGGCCAATCCTTTTTCTCCCTTCTCCCATCCAGCAGAAGGTACAGAAGCTAGACTCTTGAACAGCTTCTTCCCCTCTGTTATCAGGCTTCTGAATGGTCCTTACATA
The DNA here is from genome assembly GCF_053455715.1 of Rhinoraja longicauda. Classification (NCBI taxonomy): domain Eukaryota; kingdom Metazoa; phylum Chordata; class Chondrichthyes; order Rajiformes; family Arhynchobatidae; genus Rhinoraja; species Rhinoraja longicauda. The sequence continues at coordinate 16,521,460 of NC_135954.1, forward strand.
AGCTAGGGTACTATTCGATTCACCTCTACCCCATTGATGACATTGGACTTTGTCTATGGAACCGATGCACTGCAATGTGCTACAATGCTGAGAATTATATTCTGCATGCTGTATCTTCTCCTTTGCTTTATCTATCATACTTGAATTTTAACTGATTATATCAATGCATGGTATATCTGACCTGTTTGGATACCATGCAATACAAAGCTTTTCACTGTACCTCATTACATGTGACAATAATAAACCTAAACCTAGACCTAAACCAAAATGTGTAGGAAGGAACTGCAGATGCTGCTTTACACCGAACATAGACACGAAATGCTGGAGTAACTCAGCAAGTCAGGCAGCATCTCTGGAGAAAAGGAATAGGTGATGTTTCGGGTAGAGACCCTTCTTCAGACTGAGAGTCAGGGGAGAAATTAGAAAAGGTACAGATCAAATCAGAGCCAGCACAAAAAGGCCCAGGAAAGGTGGAGCCCACCATGGTCCAGTGATGAATGGGGAAGATGTGATAATGAAGGGATACGAACAGTAAAAGTAGCAGGACGACTTTGTAGGGGATGCAGACTAGTAGGGATGTAGAGAGAGGGAATGCAAGGGTTACTTCAAATTAGAGAAATCAATATTTGTATTGCTGGGATGTAAGCTGCCCAAGTGAAATATGAGGTGTTGTTCCTCCAATTTGCATGTGGCCTCACTCTGGCAATGGTGTAGGCCCAGGACAGAAAGGTCAGTATGGGAATGGAAAAAGGAGTTAATACATATGTTTGTCAACGGGGAGATCGCATAGGCCAGGGTGGACTAAGTGTAGGTGTTCAGCGAAATGATCGCTCAGTTAGTCTTCGTCTCATCGAGACAAAGGAGTCAACAGCGAGAACAACGGATACAGTAGATGTGGTTGGAGGAGGTGCAAGTGAATCTCTGCCTCACTTGAAAGCCTTTTGTGTCTGTGCTTTACTGAATGTTTATTGTATATATATTTGTTATGTCGTTGCGCTTATGTACCTGTAACGTTTAGTTTATTGTCACGTGTTTACCGAGGTACAGTGAAAAGCTTTTGTGGCGTGCTAACCAGTCAGCGGAAAGACTATACATGATTACAATCGACCCATTTGGTTCTGGTTCTGGTTGATTACTGCGCAAACATCTAAAAAATAATTATACCGCGCAGGTCGGAGTGAGTAGAGTAGTGATTAAATTTTGAAGTGGGCCTTTTTGACCAAGTTGAGGAGATCAAGTTGCACAATCACCTTTTTAAATGACTTAACCAGGTATGTGGGTTAATTGGCTGGGCAAATGTAAAAATTGTCCCTAGTGGGTGTAGGATAGTGTTAGTGTGCGGGGATCGCTGGGCGGCGCGGACCCGGTGGGCCGAAGGGCCTGTTTCTGCACTGTATCTCTAAATCTAAAAAAAAATAACATCGGGAGCAGCACGTCTGTTGGGTGGTAACATATTCCATTCCTTTATCGTCCTTGGGTAAAGGGAATATTGGTAGCAAAGTTTATTGAAATTTAACGATGTAGGGACCGGTATTTTGTCTTGTTTCATGGCAGTTGGTACATTTACAGTGTATAGATGCATGATAATGGAATAACGTTTTAATGCAAGCCGCAGGTGGGAAGAATGCCATTGCTCCATTCCCGATGCAACTCTGATGACCCCTGGCTTGTTGCCCAGACGACGCACGCAGGCCCGGTCCGCCCGGGTTTATCTTCCCCCCCCCCTCCCTCCCTGTGCCGCCGCCATCTCCCTCCGGGCTCGCTCACGGAGCAAGGCGTGGCGCAGCTTCATCGCGGTTTATGAGCCCTCACCCCCGGCCACAGTTCACGTTCAATGACTTTGATGAAGCGCGCTTTACTTTACTTTATTTGACGTGACTGGCTGAGCGCGGGTCGCTGTGTAATCTCGTTTTTTTTTTAAATTGGGGGGGGAAATGAAGTGGGTGAATTAACCGGTCCCTCCCCCGCCCCGGAGCTTTGTTCCGCCGCCTGCCGGTGCCGAAGCGACGGCGCTGATCTGGCGGCGAGAGCGGGGACCGGCGTCCACAGCCGAGGATGGGGAACCAGCTGGCGGGCATCGCGCCCTCCCAGATCCTGTCGGTCGACAGTTACTTCTCCGACATCCACGAGTTCGAGTACGACAAGAGCCTGGGCAGCACCCGCTTCTTCAAGGTGGCCCGGTCCAAGCACCGCGAGGGCCTGGTGGTGGTCAAGGTGTTCGCCGTGCAGGACCCGTCGCTGCCGCTCACGGCCTACAAGCAGGAGCTGGAGGAGCTGCGGCACAAACTGCTGGGCGCCCCCAACTGCTTGCCCTTCCTGAGGGCCAGTTTCACCGAGAAAGCCGCCTTGCTCTTCCGCCAGTACGTCCGGGACAACCTGTACGACCGCATCAGCACCCGGCCCTTTCTCAACAACATCGAGAAGAAGTGGATCGCCTTCCAGCTCCTGAGCGCGGTGGAACAAGCTCACCGCGCCGGCGTCCGCCACGGAGACATCAAGACGGAGAACGTTATGGTCACCAGCTGGAACTGGGTGCTGCTTACCGACTTCGCCAGCTTCAAGCCCACCTACCTGCCCGAGGACAACCCGGCAGACTTCAATTATTTCTTCGACACCTCCCGGAGGAGGACCTGTTACATTGCGCCTGAACGTTTTGTGGACGGGACGATGTTCAGCACCGAGCTGGAATCGGCGAGGGATTCAACTACCCCACTGGTGGATCTGAGTCCCAACAGCCAGAGGATGAGGGGAGAACTCAAACCGGCCATGGACGTTTTCTCTGCAGGTGCACTTACTAATTTAGTTGGAAAGTGCGTGGGTCATAGAAATGGAGAGTCATTATTGTGTGGACGTAGGTTGTATTAGAACTCTAGACTCTGATCTTTCAGATGAGAGAGGGCCTTCCTCCGCACCGAAACACTCTACAATCAGGTCAACCAAGCCCTCGGGGCCGGGGACACTGATTATATCGATTTTCACCCTCTTTCTCTTTCTCTCTCTCTCTCTCCCCCCCCCTCCCCCCCCCCCCCCCCCCCCCGCGTCCACTCAACGGGGTTGCAGACCCACTTCCTGGCTGGTACCAAAAACTTCATCTCCTGCCCAAAAGAAACATTGCTTTACTAGGCACAAAGTGGAAATCCCATAGCTGTAAAAGTCATACCTACTTTGAATTCGAGGTGTAAATCTGAGAATGTTGAAAATCTAAAATTGAAAACAAAAGTTTGTCTTGACACTGAATTTTCCAAAAGATCCCCAATGTAGGTACCACTTCCCAACAACTTTAAGACAACTTTCTCAACAACCATAGATATATAGACAATAGGTGCAGGAGTATGACATTCGGCCCTTTGAGCTAGCATCGCCATTCAATGTGATCATGGCTGATCATCCACAATCAGTACCCTGTTCCTGCCTTCTCCCCATATCCCTTGATTCCACTAGCCCTAAGAGCTCTAACTCTCTTTTGAATGCATCCAGTGAATCGGCCTCCACTGCCTTCTGAGGCAGAGAATCCACAAATTCACAACTCTGTGTGAAAAAAGTTTTTCCTCATCCCAGTTCTAAATGGCCTACCCCTTATTCTTAATCTGTGGCACCAGGTTCGAGACTCCCCCAACATCGGGAACATGTTTCCTGCATCTAGCATGTCCAATCCCTTAATAGTTTTATATGTTTCTATAAGATCCCCCTCATCCTTCTAAATTCCAGTGTATGCAAGCCCAGTTGCTCCATTCTTTCATCATACGACAGTCCCATCATCACGGGAATTAACTTTGTGAACCTATGCTGCACTCCCTCAATAGCAAGAATGTCCTTCCTAAAATTAGGAGACCAAAACTGCACACAATACTCCAGGTGTGGTCTCACCAGGACACTGTACAACTGCAGAAAGACCTCTTTGCTCCTATACTCAACTCCTGTCATTATGAAGGCCATCATGCCATCAGCTTTCTTCACTGCCTGTTGTACCTTCGTGCTTACTTTCAGTGTCTGATGTACAAGGACACCCAGGTCTTGTACTTCCCCTTTTCCTAACCTGACACCATTCAGATAATAATCTGCCTTCTGTTCTTGCCACCAAAGTGGAAAACTTCACATTTATCCACATTATACGGCATCTGCTATGCATCTGCCCAGATGCATGCCACCTAACCTGTCCAAGTCACCCATAGCATGCGCTTCACAGTTCACTCTGCCACCCAGCTTTGTGTCATCTGCAAATTTGTTAATGTTACTTTTAATTCCTTCATCTAAATCATTAATGTATTGTGATGTCTTGAGAGGTCGGGAGCTTTTCTCTTGAAGGTTGGGAGGTGTGGGTGCCGGAAATGAAGACAGAAAAGTTCTTGTTTTCAAACTTAAATTCTATATATTTAGTCTTTTCCAAAAACAGGTAAACTTAATTGTTTGCAGACAGGTACACAAAACCAAAACAGGTAGTTAAATCAAAACTGTAGCTTGCTGCCTTCTTACAAAATATAACTCAAACACTGCTTCTCTCCCTCTCTGCTCCAGTCGTTGTCTCTCTTTTTAAATACACTGCTTCCCTTCCCTTTTAGCTCTCTCACTGAGGCAATCAGCTCATCTGGTTCAGCTGGGCAGCAATCAGTGTCAGCAGCAATCAGTGTCAGCGGGGCAGGCAGCCCTGCTGACTATGGGTTTTGTAGTCTTTTGCTGGCAGCCATGATGGTTTGTAGTCCTTGTTGCATCCACCGGGAGGAGATGTATCTCCCCTCTCTGACTCTACCTCTCATGATATCACATTTCCCCCTCCCCTGACTTGAGGCCTCCGGACTTGAGTAGAGTGAATTTGTGCCCAATAAGGTAATAGCGAAGGGTTTCAAGGGCCCACTTAACTGCCAGACATTCTTTCTCCGGTGTAGAGTATCTTTTCTCATGGGCCAAAAGCTTTCTGCTACTGTAGAGGATTGGGTGCTCCTCACCCTTCTGTATCTGAGTACCGCCCCAAGACCCACCTCTGAGGCATCGACCTGAACAACAAACTCCTTGTTGAAGTCTGGGACAGCCAGAACTGGGTGGGAACACAAGGCCTTCTTCACGCTGGTGAAAGCCTCCTCTGCTTCCTGTGACCATTTCACCATTCGGGACTGTCTTTTAGTTGTCAGATCTGTTAGGGGGGTAATTAGATCAGAGAAGTTGGGAACAAAGCGTCTATAGTAGTTTGCAAGGCCTATAAAGGATTTTACTTGTCTCTTTGATACAGGTCGTGGCCAATCTTGGATGGCCCTTAGTTTAGCATCTTGAGGTTTAACAAGGCCACGCCCTATTGTGTAACCAAGGTACTCTGTGGGGATTGGCTGTGAGACCTGCTACACGAAGAGCATCCAGTACCTTCTGTACTCGGGGCAAATGACTTTCCCAATCTGTGCTATGTATCACTATGTCATCTAAATAGGTTGCAGCATATTCTTTGTGGGGCTGCAGGACCCGGTCCATCAGCCGCTGGAAGGTGGCAGGCGCTCCGTGTAGACCAAATGGTAACTTGGTGTACTGGAAAAGCCCTTCACTTGTTGCAAAGGCTGTTTTCTCTCGGGATTCTAGGGAAAGCGGAACTTGCCAGTACCCCTTTGTGAGGTCAAGGGTTGTGATGAAGCGAGCAATTCCCAGACGGTCTATTAGTTCATCTACCAGGGGCATGGGGTAAGTGTCGAACTCGGACACTTCATTTAGTTTTCTAAAGTCATTGCAGAATCGAGTCGACGTATCCGGTTTGGGGACCAGTACAATTCGGCTTGCCCAGGCACTATGGGATTCTTCAATAACTCCTAGTTCAAGCATCTTTTTAATTTCCTCTCTAATTGTTTCCTTATGGGCTTCTGGAACTCTATAGGGCCGCTGATGGACTACCTTTCCAGGCTTAGTGCGAATTTCATGTACCGCGAGATGTGTAGTGCTCGGCTTGGCCGAGAACACATCTTGGTTACGGTCAACCAGCTCCATGCACTCTTGACGTTGCTGGGGTGACTGCTCTAGGCCCACCTTTATGTCATCTCTTGGTGGTGCTCCTGACTCTTTTGGGGGTAAACAACTTAATAGAACCTCTGCCGGGTGCCATTTTTTCAACAGGTTCACGTGGTAAGTCTGTTCTGGTTTTCTCCTTCCCGGTTGCTTTACCTTGTAGTTTACCTCTCCCACCATTTCAATGATTTCGTATGGCCCCTGCCAAGTGGCTAAAAATTTACACTCAACAGTGGGCACCAGAACCAGAACCCGGTCGCCTGGCTGGAACTCTCGGGGCTGTGCAGGGCAGTTGTAGGATGCTTGATGTTCCCTTTGAGCTTTTTCCATATGTTCTCTGACAATAGGATAGATAGTAGCCACCCTGTCTTTCATGGCCTCCACATGCTCAATAACAGTGCGGTGAGGACAAGGCTGTTTCTCCCATGATTCTTTAGCTAGGTCAAGAAGCCCCCTGGGTTTGTGACAGTATAGGAGCTCAAAGGGTGAGAAGCCTGTAGAAGCATGGGGCACCTCCCTAACTGCAAACATCAGGTACGGAAGGAGCTGGTCCCAGTTGCGCCCATCTCTTTCAATTGACTTCCTTAGCATGGCTTTAAGGGTCTTGTTGAACCTCTCTACCAGACCGTCAGTTTGAGGGTGGTATACTGATGTTCTGAGGTGCTTGATCCTTAGGAGGGAGCACAGGCCCTTGGTGACACGAGACATGAAAGGGGTCCCCTGGTCTGTTAATATTTCTTTTGGAATCCCTACTCTACTGCACAGGAGGAACAGTTCCTTCGAGATATGCTGGGCTGTAGCCTTTCTGAGGGGTACAGCCTCAGGATAACGGGTAGCATAGTCTACCAGGACCAGAATATACTGATGCCCCCGAGCACTTTTGGGTAGGGGGCCCACAATAACCCAATCCTTTCAAAGGGGACTTCAATGATTGGTAGTGGGATAAGGGGATTCCTAAATGAGGGCCGGGGGGCAGTGAACTGGCATTCTGGACAACTACGGCAATAATTTTCAACTTCTTTGTGGATGCCTGGCCAAAAGAACCTCTGCAGAATTCTGTCTTTTGTTTTTTTCCACTCCTAGATGTGCCCTGAGCAAGTGTGTATGGGCCAGTTGTAACACTGTGAGACGAAAAGCTTTTGGCACTAACAACTGCTCTGTTACCTCATCTTGCTCTTTTTCATCTGGTACAGAAGCCCATTCTTTATAGCAAAATGAGGGTAAGTTAAACCACTTCCCGCCCCCGGGTCCACACCCTCTAGTACTCTAACATTTTTTTAAAGCATTTATCAATGTAGGATCTTTGAGCTGAGCAGTACCATACTGGCCTGAAAGCGGGAGTGGTCTGTCTGCTACCCAGTTGGAATCCTTACTCGATGATGGCCAATTGTTTCCTTGCGGCCCCTCCCCTTCAGAAGCCGGCCCTGTATCATTGGATGATGCTGCCGCGCCCAGGAGAGCATTTACTGGAGGAGAAGTAGGCGTTAAACTAGCACTGGACCTATTCTTAGGACTGCTTCTCTTATGCTTGTTCTTACCTCTGGGCAGTGACGTCTCCCTAGATCGTGTCTCTTGTATTTCCCTCCAGAGTCTGTGGAACAGGGGGCAGTCTCGTCCTATTAAGAGTGGGACTGGCAGGACATCCAAAACCCCTGCGTTGACTTCTCACATGCCTTTGGTTGTGACTAGCTTCAAACTACTAGTAGGATACTCACGAGTGTCACCATGGACGCAGGAAACGGGTCGGGTCTTTTCCTGCAGCAAGTCTGTTTCATCTATTAAAGATTTGTGAACTAGTGTGAAATTTCTCCCCGAGTCCAGCAAAGCTTCCACATCTTGGTTATTTAGCTTCACAGGGCACATAAAAGCTGGGTGTTCAGCACCCTCCATCAAGGCAGCATAAAGGTTTGTGGGTTGGCTGCCAGAGGAGTCTGCAGTGGGCATCAATTCATCCACTTTGTCACATTGCCATGAAATATGACCCATTTCCCCACATCTGTAGCATCTTCTGGTGTCCCTGTCCAGGATTTTTCTCCTTTGTTCAGCCTGATATAATCCCTGTACATTAACCTGTCTGGTTGGGTTGCCCTGTATGGGTTTTTTGGGGCTGTGGCCGAGGATTTGCTTGACGTCCTTGAACGATAGGTTGCTCTATTTTCCCCATGCGGAGCATTTCATTAGTAGCCTGAAACTGTTCAACTGCATCCACTAAGGCACTAACTCCAACAGGAGCACTGTGGCCGATAACCCTTTTTGCCTCATAGGGTAGAGCATGTAAATATCGATCCACAACAATGGCTTCCACAATGGCTACTGCAGAGTTTTTATCAGGATCAAGCCACTTCTTTGTAATATGAATAAGTTCATGCATCTGAGTCCGGGGGGGGTTGGTCATTCCTAAAACCCCAATTATGGAAACGCTGAGCCATTCCAAACTTTGTAAGTCCTATTCTGCTCAATATTTCCTGCTTCAAGATGTCATAGTTATTCGCTATTGTACTGTCCAAGTCTTGAAAAACTTTCTGTGATTCCCCGGCTAGAAACGGGGCTAGGATACCAACCCACTGGTCTTTAGGCCACTTTTCTCTGGTTGCAGTAGTCTCGAATGCATGGAGATAGGCCTCTGGATCATCGGTGGGTCCCATTTTAGGAATAAAATCACTGGCACAGACCCTCAGGTTGGTGGCCCCGCTCCTTGAGACTGGATCCTCTGTAACCTGAGTTCCTCTTCTTTCAACATATTGGCTTTTCTTTGTTCCTCCAAAAGAGCCCGGCTCATCTCTATTTGGAGCTGGTTACTCTGAGCCAGCATCTTCAACGTTTCCTCCATGTCGTTCTCACTGGTTCTCAATTGTGCCAAGCGGATAGTCAAATCACTGATGGACATTCGTACTCACCTACCCCTCCTTATCTGGTATTCTCCACCATTGTGATGTCTTGAGAGGTCGGGAGCTTTTCTCTTGAAGGTTGGGAGGTGTGGGTGCCGGAAATGAAGACAGAAAAGTTCTTGTTTTCAAACTTAAATTCCATATATTTAGTCTTTTCCAAAAACAGGTAAACTTAATTGTTTGCAGACAGGTACACAAAACCAAAACAGGTAGTTAAATCAAAACTGTAGCTTACTGCCTTCTTACAAAATATAACTCAAACACTGCTTCTCTCCCTCTCTGCTCCAGTCATTGTCTCTCTGTTTAAATACACTGCTTCCCTTCCCTTTTAGCTCTCTCACTGAGGCAATCAGCTCAGCTGGGCAGCAATCAGTGTCAGCAGCAATCAGTGTCAGCAGGGCAGGCAGCCCTGCTGACAATGGGTTTTGTAGTCTTTTGCTGGCAGCCATGATGGTTTGTAGTCCTTGTTGCATCCACCGGGAGGAAATGTATCTCCCCTCTATGACTCTACCTCTCATGATATCACAGTATATTGTAAATAGCTGCGGTCCCAGCACCGAGCCTTGCGGCACCCCACTAGTCACTGCCTGCCATTCTGAAAGGGATCTGTTAATCCCTACTCTTTGTGTCCTGTCTTGTTACCAGTTAATGCATCCACATCATCCAAAAAACAAAACCACAGAGCGATCCGCGGGCCTTTCCCTTTAAGGCAGAAATAGATAGATTCTTGATTAGTAAGGGGATCAGGGGTTATGGGGAGAAGGCAGGAGAATGGGGTTGAGAGGGAAAGATAGATCAGCTATGATTGAATGATGGAGTAGACTCGATGGGCCGAATGACCTAAATCTGCTCCTATCACTTATGACCTTATGAACACCACCTCCTGGTTTGCATTACTTACTACATCATTACCATTGATTCTCGATCTCAACTGGTCTTGCTCATTCATTCTTTCTCACATCACCATTTTGTTCTCTCTCACAAACTCCCTTTCCCCTGATCACCATGCTGGTCTCATTCATTTTTCCTGACCCACCTTGCAATTAGGACCAATGTAACACTTTCTAATTCCAAATTACTAATTTATCAGGCACAAGTAAACATTCAGATATGAATGCAAAGACGGCGAACGCAGTGCTAGCATTTATTTCAAGAGGGCTAGAATCCATAAACAGGGATGTAATATTGAGGCTCTAAATTGAGCACCATAACTGACGAAGGATGTGCTGGCCCTGGAGAGGGTCCTGAAGAGGTTTACAAGAATGCTCCAGGTATGAGTGGGTTAACTTTTGATGAGCGTTTGATGGCACTGGGCCTGTACTCGCTGGAGTTCAGAAGAATGAGGCGGAACCTCATTGAAACATACCAAATAGCGAAAGGCTTGGATAGAGTGGATGTGGAGAGGATGTTTCCACTAGTGGGAGAGTCTAGACTAGAGGTCATAGCCTCAGAATTAAAAGATGTTCCTTTAGGAAAGAGATGAGAAGGAATTTCTTCGGTGAGAGGGTGGTGAATCTATGGAATTCTTTGCCATAGAAGGCGGTGGAGGGCAAGACAATGGATATTTTTAAGGCAGAAATATGTGCTTGATTAGTACGGGTGTCGGGGGTTATGGGGAGAAGGCAGGAGAATGGGGTTAGGAGTGAGAGATAGATCAGCCATGATTGACTAGTGGAGTAGACTTGATGGGTCGAATGGCCTAATTCTGCTCCCATTATGATCTTATGACGTTATATAACATATCTGAATGTTTACTTGCGACGGATAAATTAGCACACTGAGGTTCCCATATACATCAACAAATATGTTGCTATTTGAAAAGCTATTGATGGAAAAATAGGCAGGCTTATGAATAGTAAGGAGGATGTGAAAAGTCTTCAACAAGATGTAGACAAGTTAGATGAGTGGGCAAGAATGTGGCAGGTAGAAGACAATACCGCACCAGAACCGCACCAGAACACATCCCTTGGCCCAACATTATGCCAAGACTATCTCTTATCTGCTTGCAGGTAATCCACATCCCTTGATTCTCTGCATATCCATAAACCTATCCAAAAGTCTCATAAATGTCATTATCCTATCTGTTTCAACCACCACCCTGGCAGCATATTCCTGCCACTCACCACACTCTGTGTTTTTAGAAAAAAAATCTTTCCCCACACATCTTTAAACTTTGTGCCCCTCCTTAAAGCTATGCCTTTGTATTTCATTTTTCTATCCTGGTAAAAATGGTTCTGATTGTCTGCCCCATCTCTGCCTCTATTAGTTTTATATACTTCTATCGGGTATCCCCGCAACTCCGGCATTCCAGAGAAAACAACCCGAATGTTCAAACCTCTCCCTGTAGTTAATACCTCCTAATCCAGTCATCATTCTGGTAAACCTCACCTGCACCCTTTTCAAAGCCTCCGCATCCTTCCTGTAACGGGGCGACCAGAACTGCACGCAATACTCCAAATTCAACCTGACCAATGTCCTATAAAGCTGTTTCATGACTTCCTGACTCTTGTACTTAGTGCCCTGACCTACAAAAGCTAGCGTGCCATATGGCTTCTTTACCATAATAATTACTGAGAGACCACTTTACTCCTTGCTCTGGTCCTGTTCCAATAAAAGTCAACAATTTCACCTCCAAGCTGGTTCCTGCAACTGCATATCAGCTTTTAATGACTTGTATAAGAACTATCAGGCCCTTCTCGCTTTTCCACCTTATTTTGTGATATTAATAATGTTGGATATATTGCATTCTGTATTTTCAACTCCCATGCATAATGAATGTTTACAACATATGAGGCCATTTGGCCCATCATGTCTGTGCGAGTTCTCTGCTGGAGCAGCTCTCTAATTCTGCCTATTGACCCTAAGCCATGCATATTCTTCTTGTTCACAAATATATCTAATTTTCTCTTGAAAGCTACAGCGTATCCCCACCACAGGTCCAGGCAGTGGATTTCAGATTCTAATTGCATGCTATGTAAATATGTTATCCGTATAATATTCTTACTTATTTCCCCCTTTATTTTATCCTGTAACCTCTAGTCCTTGACCCCTCTACTAAATGAAACAGCCTCCCACTGTTCACTTTATCAAGGCCCGAAATAATTTTATATACTTGCAAACAAATCTCTCCTGTGCTTTCTACAAAAATCTAATCCCTGTGCCTCTAATATACCTTGTCCCGGGATAAAAGACTACAGTTATTTTCAGTGCTTTGAACACTGCACTGCAGTTGAGGCTTCACCAGTAGGTTCAGCATGATTTCACTCTTGTCACACTCTCGGGCTATTGATAACACCAGGAATAGTGCATTCTTTATTAGCCACTTTCTTAACCTGTCCTGCCACTTTCAGTGACCTGTGCACCCACATCTTGTGTTCCTCGGTTCCACATTCCCTTTTAGTATCCTTTACCCTTCTCATTTTTCTCATTCAATTATCTAACATTTCTCTGCTTTAACCTTCACCCGCCATGCAGCTACATTTTCCGCCAGCCTATTTATATCCTGCTGCATTCTATTACTGTCCCTGTTGCAGTTACTGCAGAGTACTGCCAATCGGATTAATGCATGTGAGTGTTTGATGGTTGGTTCAGTTCAGTTTAGTTTATTGTCACATGGACGGAGGAGTGCAGTTAGTGGGCCAGTAAGCCTTCTTCCATGCTGCATCTCTCTGATATCCTCAAATATAAAACAATTGTCACTTGCACCTGCAATTTGAACCATTAATATAGACTTTTAAATATATATATAAAAAAAACAATGATCCCCCAATACTGCTCCAATCAGGTGAGTGCCATTATTTTACCTAATTTGGTTGACAGCAATCATTCACCACAACCCTCTGTGATCTTTTAATAGTTATCTTCATATCTGTACTAACAGTGTCCCTTTTATTGCATGTGCCTCAACTTTGTTGGTAAGCCCCAGTAGCTTTTCATGAAAAGCTGCTTGTAAGTGAACGTACAACCCATTAACTACATTACCTTTATCAGCACTCTCTGTTACCTTGTCAAAAAATTATTTCAATTTGAGTAATCATGATTTGTTCTTAAAGTCATGCCGGGGTACTTTAATCCATTCAATAAATACGATGAATGACGATGGACAATATTAAAAAAAACTTTCAAGAGGTTCCATGGCAACAATTGATCAGTTTCATTTGGTTTTAATTTGTAACAATTCGTCTAATTGCGTAAAGGAAACTGTCATGAAAAAGAAATGTTAAGAATGCAACAGTTTTGTAGTTGGTTGCTAATTTTGCACAGTTGGTGCATAATATGCATAATGTTCAAACCGCACTAATAGATTATTTTTCTTATTGTAGGGTGTGTTATTGCAGAGCTCTTCACAGAAGGAGTACCAATGTTTGATCTATCCCAATTGCTGGCTTACAGAAATGGCCATTTTGCCCATGAACAGGTGTTGAATAAGATTGAGGATATTACCATCAGGGGGCTGGTAAGCAAATGGTTCTTAATGATTATTTTTGAATATAATATGCACCCATAAATATAGTGGATTTTGCAGTCTTTAAAATGATTATTCAATATACTGTATGTTGCTGAAGTGGAGATGGTAGGAATGACCATGCATCACCATGCATATACTATATGTAGTTCAGCAAAAAACAAAGTGCTGGAGGAACTCAGCGGGCCAGGCAGAATCTGTAGAGGGAAATGGACAAGGCAAAAGTTTGTGTTAGGACACTTTATCAGACACTTCCTCAAACTATAGTTCACATTCTACTTTTTAAAATGAAATTTTACCACTGTTTTGTATGAAGGTATGTGCTTCCATCAATCATAATCATACTTTATTAGCCAAGTATGTTTTGCAACATACGAGGAATTTGATTTGTCATACAGTCATACCAATAAAAAGCAACAAGACACACAAAATACATTTTAACATAAACATCCTCCACATTCCTCACAATGATGGAAGGCGAAAAAAAAGTTCAATCTCTTCCATTCTTTGTTCTCCTGCTGTCGGGGGCCTTGAGCCTTCTGATGATGGGACGATCTTCGCTCCTGCAACTGGCGGTCAGGCCCTCCGCGTCGGGGCAATCAAGCTCCCGCATCAGGGGGATCTCGGCTCCCGAGCAGGGCGATCGGACCCCGGGTCGGGGCTGGTCGAACCTCTTGAGACTTTGGAGCTTCCCTACATCAGTCTCTACCTGAGACTGCGAGCTCCTCGATGTTGAAATCCGCAGGCCGTGGTTGGAGCGTTGATCCCAGGCAAGGGATCGCAGGCTCCGATGGTAAGCCCACGGCCCCGTGGTGGGGCTCAAAGTCAGTCTCAAGCAAGGCCACCAGCTCCATGATGTTAGGCTGCAGAGCCACCGGAGATACGATCCGGAAAACAATCGCAACTCCGGCAAGGTAAGAGATTGAAAACAAGTTTCCCCTGACCGTCTCCCCCACCCACCACAAAAAAAACAGAGAACATTAACACATACTTTTAAAACACACTAAAAATAACAAAAAAGACGAAAAGACAGACAGACCGTTGGCGAGGCTGCCATCGCCGACGGCACCACCGGGTGGCATAGTATAAGGAAAAAGGCATCACTTATTGTCCATCTGTGGTTGTTCTGGCAACTGCATTTCATTTTCCAACTCAAGGCATTAATAAGTCAAGTTAATGATGAAAGATTTGTTACATTGCGTGAACCCCATTGGAATTGTGCCAAGTGGCAGTTGAGGTGATGGTTTTTCTGATGGTAGGCCATAAATTAATAGATTTGTTGAATTTATTTTTGAGGTCAAAACAGTTTGCCAGTAGAATACAATAATGTTTCTAGAAGTATGATAATATATCATATATGATCCTAATTGTTTTACACTGCAGACAAGCTTTGGAATCATAGTTCATTGATAATTTTAACATTGTCCATTTATCATTTTTGGTCTTGACGATGACTGTGAATTCAGGTTCTGTTATGACTGTGACGGTTTCTTGCAAGTAGCATTATTCATTGGGAGGGTTAGGGAGGGTATTATTAACAAACCTATCATTTTTTCGCACTTTACACGTATTTTTGCTGTTGGATAGTGATTAGCGACCAGGAGCCTTAGCTCATTTACTTATTTCTCAAAAAATGAAAAACTAAAAGCAGAGGATACTGAAAATCTGAAATAAAACACACATACTTCTGGGAATATCAACATCTGTGGAGGGAGAATCCGAGCTAATGTTCAAGATTGATGAGAATTTCATCAGTAAGATCATTGACCTGAAACATGTACTTGGCTTCTCTATCCACAGAAGCTTGTTAACTTGCAAAGCATTTAAAGCATTTTCCATTTTTATTATTTCCTTTCCAATTTTAGCAGGTGGGAATTGTGGCCGATTACTGTACAAAACAAAAACAACTTGGTTTTTGCTTTAGTTTAATTTATTGTCGCATGAAAAGCTTTTGTTGTGTGCTAACCAGTCAGCGGAAATACCATACATGATTACAATTG
This sequence comes from Rhinoraja longicauda, assembly GCF_053455715.1. Taxonomy (NCBI): domain Eukaryota; kingdom Metazoa; phylum Chordata; class Chondrichthyes; order Rajiformes; family Arhynchobatidae; genus Rhinoraja; species Rhinoraja longicauda. The sequence continues at coordinate 16,536,792 of NC_135954.1, forward strand.
AGCCATCCTTGGTGTAAAGATGCGTGATGAATGGAATAACATGAATAACATTTAGTGTAAGACAAAGTTCAGTAAAGTCCAATCAAAGATAGTTTGAGGGTCTCCAAGAAGATAGATAGTAACTCAGGACTGCTCTCTAGTGTTGCAAGGATGGTTCAGTTGTCTGATAACAGCTGGGAAGAAACTTTTCCTGAATCTTGGGGTGTGTGCTTTCATGCTTCTATACGCTTTGCCTGATGGAAGAGGGGAGAAGAGGGAGTGGCCGGGTGCGACTCATCCTTTATTATGCTGGTGGTCTTGCCGAGGTAGCATGAGGTGTAAATGGAGTCAATGGAAGGGAGGTTGGCTTGTGTAATGGTCTAGGCTACGTCCACAATTCTCTGCAATTTCTTGCAGTCGTGGGTGGAGCTGTTCCCAAACCATGCTGTGATGCATCCTGATAAAATGCTTTCAATGGCACATCTGTAATATTTGATGAGAGTTTTTGGGGACATGCCGAACGTCCTATGCCTTCTAAGGAAGTAGAGGTGTTGATGTGCTTTCTTGGCTGTGGCTTCAATATTGGAGGTCCAGGACAAGTTGCAGGTGATATTTATTCCTAGGAATTTGAAGCTTTCAACTATCTCTACTTCGGCGCCGTCAATGCAAACTGGGGTATGTGTACCGCTTCCCTTCCTGAACTTGATCTCTTTTTTTTTTCCTAATCAGATGTGCAACACTTTGGTCAACGTGGGTTGTTTTTAAATGTGCTATACAAATAAAATTGACTTGACTTGACTTGACTATCTCCTCTGTTCTGCTGACATTGAGAGAAAGATCGTCATTGTGACACCAGGTCCTCAATCTCCTTCCTCTACTCCGTCTCAACATTATTTGATATCTGGCCCACAACGGTGGTGTTGTCTTAGCATTTGTAAATTGAATTGGATTTGTACTTGGCTGTACAATCGTGGGTATACAATGAATGAATGAATACTTGATTATCACATGTGACAAGTCACATGTCTTCACACAGTCGCAAGGAGTAAAGAAGGGGGCTGAGAACGCATCCTTGTGGAGCACCAGTGTTTTGAGGATTATTGTAAAGGATAATTTGTCCCCTATTCTCACTGATTGGGGTCTGTTGGTCAGGAAGTCAAAGAATTAGAGGATTCCTGAAATATAGTTACTTTTTTATAACCATGAATTTTCTGTCTCAAACTGTTCGTAACTTAGTGCTACAGATGGTATTTTGTTGCTTGTAAATCAGGAGGATAAACTTATTTGTAAGATTATAAGTCCCTCTAGGATGTTGATCTTGCAATCCACATTTCCAGGATTGCTTGAATGATTACTTGATCAAAATATAATTTGCTTCTGTCTGTTTTATTTTAAAGATTGGAACATTGATCTTCTGTATTGCAGGTTAGTCAGATGATACAGCGTGACCCTGAAAAACGTTTAACAGCTGAAGAACATCTTAAACAACAGAGGGGCAGAGCTTTCCCTGAGTTGTTTTACAGTTTTCTGCAACCTTATATGGCACAATTTGCAAAAGAGACTTTCCAATCTGCTGATGAACGTATCTTGGTAATAAGGAAAGACTTAGAAAATATTCTGCAAAATGTTTGTGGAGAAGACCAGACGGATGAAAACGAACTAGAAACAAAGGAGTATGGTTTGATTATTTTAGTGTCCGTTATCACCTCTTGCTTGCAGACACTCCAATTCTGTGATTCTAAATTAGCTGCTTTGGAACTAATTCTCCACTTGGCAACCAGACTAAGTGGCGAGATACTACTTGATCGAATAACACCTTACCTCTTACATTTTGCCAATGATTCCGTACCAAGGGTCCGAGCTGAAGCAGTCAGAACACTGACAAAAGTCCTAGCCCTTGTCAAAGAGGTGCCACGTAATGATGTCAATATTTACCCCGAATACATCTTGCCAGGTATCGCTCACTTGGCTCAGGATGAAGCAACTCTTGTCAGATTAGCATATGCAGGTAAATATAAGAGATATGCAGAAATTCCAATCTCTTTGCCTCTTCCCTGTCCTTGTCTCATTGCTCCACTGTTAGGATTGCAGTTGCCTCTTGTCTCCATGACTTGGCAAGTTATAACATACCATTAACTTTGTATGGTCGACACAAAATGCTGGATTAACTCAGCGGGACAGGCAGCATCTCTGGAGGGAAGAAATAGGTGACCTTTCGGGTCGAGACCCTTCAGTCTGAAGAAGGGTCTCGACCCGAAACGTCACCCGTTCCTTCTCTCCAGAGATGCTGCCTGTCCCGCAGAGTTACTCCAGCATTTTGTGTCTACCTTCGATTTAACCAGCATCTGCAGTTCTTTCCTACACATTAACTTTGTATGGTTTCCATCCTCCTTTTAAGGCAATGCTTATGATATAAGTTAAGGTTATTGTATTTTTGTGAACTTTTTTACATTGGTTGATCTTGAATTCATGCAATTCTATTTCATGTTCATTTCTAACACTATTCAATTTCTTTAATTGTCTGAATATTATAACATGGCCAAAGGCCAAACTATAATTTATTTCAGTGAAAGATGCTTTTGGTGGCATTGGGTAAATTGTCTAGTGTGTGTAAGATTATTGTGCGGGGATCGCTGGTCAGTGCGGACTAGGTGGGCCAAAGAGCCTGTTTCCACACTGTCTAAACAAAACTTTCTGAACTCCTATTCATAACCTTGTATTGTATTTTAACAGAAAACATAGCACTTTTGGCCGAGACAGCTCTCCGATTTTTAGAAATAGTCCAGTTAAATAATTTAAATGTGGAAAGTGAACTAAATGGTGAGGAAACAGAAGAAATACTGCATCCCAATGAAAACTATGACTCTGGTAATCTCTCACATTATAATCTATTTTCTTTGCAACTTAATATTATTATTCACAAGGTAATACAAGTATTCATGCTTCTAGCTCAATTCCTCAAAATCCTGAGTTAACTAATGAACTGAATCCTATGTTTGTAGAATTACAAGCTCTCCATGAGATGGTTCAGCAAAAGGTGGTGACGCTGTTGAGTGACCCAGAAAATATTGTGAAGCAGACCTTAATGGAGAATGGTATAACTCGACTTTGTGTCTTCTTTGGCCGCCAAAAGGCAAATGATGTTCTCTTGTCGCACATGATCACCTTCTTGAATGATAAGAATGATTGGCATCTTCGAGGTGCCTTCTTTGATAGTATTGTTGGTAAGTACAGTATGAATATTTTGGTAACTTGCTATTGTGCTGCAATTGTGTCCAATTTTATAATCTTATTGTACTAATAAGAATAGTAGAGATACCCAGTGAGCCAGGTAGCAATTATGGATAGAGAAGGAGTTAACCTTTCAAGTTGTATAAGAAAATAACTGCAGATGCTGGTACAAATCGATTTATTCACAAAATGCTGGAGTAACTCAGCAGGTCAGGCAGCATCTCGGGAGAGAAGGAATGGGTGACGTTTCGGGTCGAGACCCTTCTTCAGACTGATGTCGGGGGTGGGACAAAGGAAGGATATAGGTGGAGACAGGAAGATAGAGGGAGATCTGGGAAGGAGGAGGGGAAGGGAGGGACAGAGGAGCTATCCTTTCAAGTTGGTGACTTCTTCCAGAACTCTGAAAAGGAGAAGATGCATGTGTTTACATTTCAGAGTAGGGGAATGGCTAGAGACCAAGATTATACAGTTGACATAAATGCTTTGGTGTTGTCAAAGCAAAGGTGATGATTGCTTGTTAATCATGGCTTGTTAGTGGGAAGTGTGTAAATAGAGGAAGATAAATTAAGGTAGCTGAGAGACAAAACAGTGCTGGACCTGAGATGCTGATAATTGTTTTTCAGAAAAATGTAAGTCAAAAATATAAAGCAACGTTAATCTACCACTGATCACTACGCCAAAAAGAAATCATATTTATGCCATCATCCTCCTCTCTCCCACCACCTGCACTGAGTCGAGGGGGCAACCCAGGACAGAGCTGACCAGCTTGTCAAGTCTCTTCTCCTCCGCCGCTGAGATGCTGAAGAGATGTCGAGTTTGCATGTTCCCCCTTGGGTGTTCTCTGGATTTGTCCCATATTCTTTACAAATTATTTGTAATACAAATATTTTTAGTGACCAAAAGCTCGGAGATAAAACAATTTTTGTTTCACTATCATTGAAGTAATGTTTGGTCTCGTCCACTGTTTTCAAACAAGTATTTCTTATTTCAACACTTTTTTGACGTATTATATTTATTTTGTACACGACTAGCGTTCTTTTCCTTTGGATTGCTTGTGCTTTCTTTCAGAAGTGAAAACATGTCTAGCAACAGCTAAATACAGGTGGCCATACAAGGAGAATTTTTATTTGAGAATACTATTTTCATGAGAGTAAGAGGAAGGATATGTTTAGTTTAAAGATACAGCTTGGAAACAGATCCTTTGGTCCACCGAGTCCATGCTGACCATCAATCATCTGTTCACACTAGTTCTATGTTATCCCACTTTCTCATCCATTCCTTGCACATAAGGGGCAATTTGCAGAGACCAATTGGCCTGCAAACCTGCACGTCTTTGGGATGTGGGAAGAGATTGGAGCACCTGGAGGAAACCTACATTATCACAGGGAGAAGATGAAAACTCCTCATGGACAGCACCTGAGGTCAGGATCGAACCAGGCTCCCTGACACTGTAGGAGGGCAGTTCTACCAGCTGTGCCACTGTACCATCTTCATATCATAAGATATGAATAGTCTTAGATTTGTTTGTAATGTATTTATGCTGACAAAATAATTTTGTGTGTTTCAAAAGCATTCATATATTTTGCTTGTTAATTCTAAAGTAGTTCATTAGTTTTGCTAAAATTGACCACAAGGTGGTACAATAAAACAACTTTTCAATGATTTGAGAAAGGCTCCTCGTACTAAACTGAAAATTGAAAAGGACTTGTGGTCATAATTTTAATCTGTGTTTGAGAACTGAAATTATTTTATCTACCAATTGTCTGATTTTAAAAAAAAATTCACGGAGTCATTATTCTTTTAATTTCTCTAAGATATTAAAAGAATATACGGAAATTCAAATATATTTGCTTCAAATTTTTTGTTGTCGGGATGAAAGAAAACTGCTCCATGCCAATTGCAAAAAAAGTAATAATTTAAAATACTCAGCAGGAACAGTTAATATTAAACAGGTCTCAGTCTCGGCACAGGCCCCTCCCTTTTATATTGGCCATCTTCCCTCTTCACTTGTAGTCCTGAGGCAGGGTTTCATCTTGAAGCTTAAACACATCCTTCCCCGCACCCAGCAGATGCTGCTTGACCTGCTGAGTTTCTCCAGCAGATTGTTGCTCTGGATTCCAGCATCTGCTATCTCTTGTGCCTCCAAATTAATTTTAGACCTTTCTTGGCACTTGTTCAGGGCAAATTGTATGATGTCTATGGGTTTTGAATGTAACTTTTGTCACTTTTACAGCAAAATGTGACTGAGATAACTTATTTAACTTTAAAGTAAAGTAACTTTAACTTTTCAGCATCCTGCTTCTGTTGGTGCCAATGCATATGCTCATCACTTATCTGTCAGACAGCTCTACAGTGTGTGCATGCCAAAATCAATGTAAACTGAGTTTATTTACTTTGGGCCCAATTGAACACTATTTATTCTGTCCATGTGTGCTTGTGCTTGTGTGGCTGATGCAGATGCTGAATTTGCTGACTGCATTTGGGAGGCATCTGGCAAGGTGCTGAAAGGCCTTGAGTAGATCTTAGGCAAAATGTGGCTGAGGTCCCAACCCTTTAATGCCTCCATAACGTTTGACGGCGCAAAACTGGAGTGCAGCTTTAGTTTCTTTAATCGCTTTCAAGGTTTGTTAAAAAAATAATTGAAAAAGTTAATTAAAATTTAATCCAAGCATGAAGAAATAATTATAAACTTTAAAGTAAAAATTAGCTTCCTTCTCAAGGCTGGAGCGATTGGGCTTGTATGCACTGGAATTTAGAAGGATGAGGGGGGATCTTATTGAAACATATAAGATAATTAGGGGATTGGACACATTAGAGGCAGGAAACATGTTCCCAATGTTGGGGGAGTCCAGAACAAGGGGCCACAGTTTAAGAATAAGGGGTAGGCCATTTAGAACGGAGATGAGGAAGAACTTTTTCAGTCAGAGAGTGGTGAAGGTGTGGAATTCTCTGCCTCAGAAGGCAGTGGAGGCCAGTTCGTTGGATGCTTTCAAGAGAGAGCTGGATAGAGCTCTTAAGGATAGCGGAGTGAGGGGGTATGGGGAGAAGGCAGGAACGGGGTACTGATTGAGAGTGATCAGCCATGATCGCATTGAATGGCGGTGCTGGCTCGAAGGGCTGAATGGCCTACTCCTGCACCTATTGTCTATTGTCTATTGTCTATAGGCCAGAAACAGGCAGATGAGACTAGTGTAGATGGGGCATCTTGGTCGGCATGGGTAAGTTGGCAGAAGGGCCTGATCCGTGCTGTGTGACTTAATCTCCATCTTGGGAATTTTTATCCCATCGAAGAAGGATTTATATGCCAGTTTTGACTAGCTTAGCTTTAGAGAGGTGGATTCCTGAGTACTGGAGAATTGCTGTGTAGTGGGGCCTTTTTGAACTTAATGTGTCCAGCGGAAGATCATCGTGATAGGTGCCCTGGAATCTGTCTCTTGAGTGTATCCAGGCCTTCTAGTGAGCAAGTGTAATTTTGGAATGAACATGCCTGGAATGAGCTGAATGACATTAGTTCCCCTTGGAACTATTGTCTATAATTCCACAGCACAGAGTCTGCCTTGTTGAAGGTACACAACGGCCTGCTTCTCGCCATCGACACCGGCGACTGTGCAATCCTGCTCCTTCTCGACCTCAGCGCAGCGTTCGATACAGTGGACCACACCATCCTTATTGACCGTCTCCGGTACGCGGTTGGCATTGATGGCACTGCCCTGAGCTGGTTCGCTTCGTACCTCAAAGATAGGAGTTTCGCCATCAACATAGGCAGTTATTCCTCTGCTCCAGCTAGCCTCTCCTGCGGAGTTCCACAAGGCCCCATCCTAGGCCCCATTCTCTTCTCTCTATACATGCTCCCCCTTGGCCAAATCATTCAAAGGCACGGCATTTCTTTCCACTGCTATGCCGATGACACTCAGCTTTACCTCCCCCTGAAACCCAACAACCAGTCAAATTTAAACAGCCTCTTACACTGCCTTGAGGACATAAAATGTTGGATGGCACAGAACTTCCTCCAATTAAATGAGAGCAAGTCTGAGGTCATCCTATTCGGTCCCCCCGACTCCATCAAATCGATAACAGGCAGTCTTGGAAGTCTATCCTGCCTAGTCAAACCGCATGTCAAAAACCTCGGCATGATATTTGACTCTGCATTAAAATTTGATAAGCAAGTCAACGCTGTGGTAAAAGCCAGCTTCTTCCAACTTCGAACCATAGCTAAAATCAAACCTTTCCTCCAATTTGACGACACAGAAAAAATCATTCACGCTTTCATTTCCTCCCGCCTAGACTACTGCAACTCCCTATACACTGGGATCAGCCAATCTTCCCTGTCCCGCCTGCAACTGGTCCAAAACCCCGCAGCGAGACTCCTGACGGGTACCCGTAAAAGGGACCACATCACCCCAATTCTGGCCTCTCTCCGCTGGCTCCCTGTACGGTACAGAATCAACTTCAAGCTCCTCCTATTCACGTATAAAGCCCTAAATGGACATTCCCCCCCCACATCAAAAATCTTCTAACCCCCCTCTCTAACTCCAGGTCCCTCAGGTTGGTCGACTTGGGGCTACTCACTATCCCGCGGTCTAGGCTTAAGCTCAGGGGTGACCGCGCTTTTGCGGTTGCAGCTCCTAGACTGTGGAACAGCATCCCTCTCCCCATCAGAACTGCCCCCTCCATCGACTCCTTTAAGTCCAGGCTCAAAACCTATTTCTACTCCCTAGCGTTTGAGGCTCATTGAGGAGGCGCTGTGAACTGTTTGCGTGCTACTGTATGTTTCTTTTTCTTTTTTTCCTTAGTACCTAATCAGATGTACAGCACTTTGGTCAACGTGGGTTGTTTTTAAATGTGCTATACAATAAAATTGACTCGACTTGACTTGACTATAATTGGTGTAGTTTGGTCCACCATGAAAGTATATATACAGTACTCTGTTCATATGGAGACACAAGGAACTACAGATGCTGGTTTATAAAACAAAAACCCCACAAATTGCTGGAGAAGCTCAGTCAGCCAGCATCTCTGGAAGGTCCTGAATAGGTGATGCTTTAGTTCAAGGCACTTTCTTCACCCTCTGGCCATATCCTCTTTTGAAGCATGAGGCATATAATATGTCTTATGGTGGAATAGCAATACAAATCAAGCTTTCCACAAACTTAAGCCTGGTGAACAGGCTCGACCCGAAACATCACCTATTCCTTTTCTCCAGAGATGCTGCCTGACCAGCTGTGTTACTCCATCATTTTGTGCCAAAGTTATTTGACAAGTTGAGTCCGTTTCCTACCGTTTTCCTTAAAAAGTAGCGAATCACAACAGAACATATTGTTTATAAAGTGACTGCTTGGTGCCGTGCAGGGGTCTTTTTCCTTGAGGAAAGGAAAGCTAATTCCCAGCTTCAATGAAGCAGATTATTTTTTTAAAAATTGATTCTGACTTTCCTGTTATTTAAAAAAAAAAAAGGTTAAACACATGATAATAATAAAGAAATTCCTAAAGCTTTTTTTCCCCAGAATTTGGAAAACTTCACATGGTTACCAGTTTGGTCCTGATAATTATTTGATGCATTGTTCAAAAGACCAAAGATGTTCTTCATTAACGTGTTTATATTTTTCAGGTGTGGCCGCTTATGTTGGCTGGCAGAGCTCATCAATCCTCAAGCCCCTTCTTCAACAAGGTCTCAGTGATGCTGAGGAGTTTGTAATCTATAAAGCCCTCAATGCGATGACATGCATGTGTCAGTTGGGACTTATGCAAAAACCTCACATTTATGAGTTTGCCAACGATATTGGTAAGTTTTAGGTTTGTTGGATGAAATATGTTTTCTTTTTCCTTATTGGAATATTTATATTAGCACTATCTGTAATGGTAATCAAATGACAAAGACTTTGCATGTATGTAAGACAGTCTAGCTCAAACATGCCTGCCCTCATTCAGATACATATTGAATGGGGGATGATTATTAGGCTATTTATTGGATGCAACGTGAAAGCTAATTTCTATCTCCTATTAATTCTCATAGATCCATCATTTTAGGGACAAAAAGTCCATCCACTTTGTATTACCTCCTGTGTTGAGTCATTTAACATCCTTAACCCTTAACAGGGTAGTGGGTATATGGAATGAGCTGCCAGAAGAGATGGTTGACGCAGGTACTATAACAACAATTAAAATCCATTTGGACAGGTTCATGGATAGGAAAGGTTTGGAGGGATATGGGCCAAACATGGGCAGGTGGGCCTAGGGTGGATGGGGCATCTTTGTCGGCCAAGGCAAGTTGGGCTGAAGGGCCTGATTCCACGCAGTGTCACTCTGACTCTATAGCCCCTTTTCCTCCCCTCAATAGGTTTGAATTAGTAAATTCTTACTGACATTTAACAGTCAATTATTAGCATATTCTTGATCATCTGCTATCTGTTCAATTTGGAGCTTGCATTTCGAAACAATTTATTCCTTGATACAAGCACCCTTTGCAGTCTCAATGCTGGTGTTCAATCTAATTTATGTTACTTGTTGTCCTTTATGTCCTCTTTATCAAGGTTGGTCCCATTTCTTACATGTGATGTAAGTAGAACACTACGATATTTGAAAAGTGAGAGACCTCTAATTATCACTTCCTCAAGTTTGTGCCCCATTCTTTGTTAACCCAAGATTGATAGACTATATTTGGCAATTGATGCATTTTGTGGTTTAATGGTCCTATTTCCCAGATCTCTGTGAGGTTGTCATTTATTTTATAATGGTATTTGTAAAGTAAATTACATCAGCTTGTTTATATTCAGTCTTGATTTATTAGTGGTATATATTTGCGTTGGAAATTTTTGGTTTCAATATCCTATTAAAGAAACTTGATAGTACACTTTGCAAAAATACAACTTGTCTGTATATAATGCCTTTAGTTTTACAAAATTTACCACAGATGCTTCATGGGACTTGGCAACAAATGTTATATGTAACTGCCCAAGGAGCTAAATCCTGTAATTTCTCAGTAGGTTAGGCAGCATTTGTAAAAAGCAAAACTAGGTTGACATTTCAGGAGAGTGATCCTGTTTCACTAGAAACATTTAAATCTATTCCATTGTACACAGATGTTCCCTGACCAGCATTTAATGCTATTTTTTCAGATTTTTGACATCTGCAATGTTTTGATATTTGATTTTAATTTCTGAACATTTTATAAGATGCTGCAAATATTTTTGTTTGGAATGTCTCCCTGGCTGCCATTTGGGGTAACTTTACCTCTTGATAACTATCTCTGAAACGCGTTCGATGTATGTGTATAAGCAATTTAAAAGCTTGTTCGCGATTAGTTGATGATCTGATGTTGATTTTTTTTTGTCACGTTAGGCTGACATAAAATATTTCCTGAACTACACAGAAAGCCATTTCTTGCAGTGGACCAATACTTCCTTTGAACCAATGGACATTAGATGTGCCTTATTTAGCATCATCCAAGACATTGCATAGAAATTATTGGTGATGAAGTTACATGTTTGGAGTTTATATGTTATCTTGAGTTTGCCGAGATTCCAGATAACATAAATATGAAGTTGGATGGTGAGGTCTTACACAACTAAGAAAAATGGTAGTGGAAAATCAATACAGTTTTTAAAAAAAACAGGAATTTAAATCTCGAGGATATAAAAAAGTTTTATAGCAACATATAAAAGCTTCCTTATAATATTTAATCCCTGTTCAAGAGGATCAAATTTGTATTTTCCAAGGCAGACTCATGTCCGAGTAAATTAATAAACAATTGTATTGGAGCTACAGTATTCTCCTTCTCAAGTGGTAAGGTACACAATGACTTTTCAATTGTTGCAATAAAGAATATTGTTGAGTTTCCTGTGCAAGATTTTGTATTTGTTGGAAGGATCATTAGAATCCTGAAAATAGCTTCCCGGAGAACATAAGTAAATGCCGTGATGTACTTAATGGTAGTTGTGTATTTCTAATTACCTTACTAATGTTGTTAAAATGTGTAATGGTTTAAATGAACTAAATCCATGCAAAATGCACATGAAACCGCCTGTCTATGTTAACATTTGTGTTCTTTAAAAAAATCTTGTTCCTTTTTCACATTAGCACCTTTTTTGTGCCACCCAAATCTCTGGATCCGTTATGGAGCTGTGGGATTCATAACGGTGGTAGCACAGCATCTGAATATTGCTGACGTCTATTGCAAACTGATGCCATTCCTCAATCCATTCATCTCCCAACCAATAATACAGGTACAATTTGTGTTACCTGACTTGTTCCATGGTTAAATAGATTGCAGTTGGTTGTCTTGTGATGTAGTTAAAATTTCTCAATTTCTTTTCTTTATTTTAATGTTTAGTACAAATAATAATGAATAACATAATTGTGCAGCCTGAATCCTGTTTAATGAGTGGATTACGATTTTAACCAGTTTTCTACAAGGATTTGGAGATTAGAATGCTGGGATTTGTGCTTGTACTTTTATTTTTCCCTGGTTGCTATATTAGAACTTAATCCGTCTTTTAGGAAAAAAGAAACAAATTTGGTGCCGTGCAAATTGCATTTATACTTAAGTACTTTTTACTTATAGTTGGTTTTTTTTAAAGTAACATTCCCTTAATGACTGGGAACAAGAATAAACACTATAAAACTACAAAAAAGTTAGTGATAGAAGCCATATAGTCCATTAAATCCATGCCAGTCCAATGCAAGAATTATCAATTTAGTTCCTTTTCTCTGCCATCCTCTTAATAATAATAATAATAATAATAATATTCATTTATTGTCATTGCAACGAGTACAACGAAATTAAAAAATAGCCAATCCTGACGGTGCGTACAAACATATATGCAATAAATGCAAAAACAAATAAATACAATTATATTAAGTACAAAGATTTTTTAACGGTGTTGCCTAGTGCAGAAGGTAGTGTTCAGTTCTCGTATGGCCCTGGGGTATGCCCTACCATCATTTTGTTTTCAAGTGCTCTTGAATACCATATTTTGATCTCCCTCTGTGACAACTCCAACCAATCATGGTTCTTTGCTGTCTACAAAATTTGATATTGTTGGTTTTTTCAGTCAATTCGTAATGAGTCTGCCATCTCAATATATCATGTTTCAATACCACCTGAGATTGCTTTGAATTGATTGAATAAGTTTATTGGCCAAGTATGTGCATATACAAGGAATGTGCCGTGGTGTTCCACTCACAAATGACATCACAAACACACAGTTAACAATTAAGAATAAAGCATAACCACATCAAAACAATAAGGATACAACATTATGGTCTAAACATGTGGGTGAAAATAAACCAGAGCAAAAAAGAGACTGCAGACTTTGGTTATTGAGTAGAACTACTACTCGTGGGAAAAAAAGCTGTTTTTATGTCTGGCTGTGGCTGCCTTGACAGTCCGGAGTCGCCTTCCAGAGGGAAGTGCTTCAAAGATTTTGTGGCCAGGGTGAGAGGGGTCACAGATGATCTTACCCGCTCGCTTCCTGGCCCTTGCTGTGTACAGTTTGTCAATGGGGGGAAGGTTGCAGCCAACAACCTTCTCAGCTGAGCGAACGATCCGTTGCAGCCTCTGGATGTCGTGCTTGGTGGCTGAGCCAAACCAGACCATGATGGAGAAGGTGAGGACGGACTCAATGATAGAAGTATAGAATTGGACCATCATTGCCTGTGGCAGATTGTGTTTCCTCAGTTGCCACGGGAAGTACATCCTCTGTTGGGCCTTTTTGACTGTGGGGTCGATGGTGGCCCCCCATTTAGGGTCCCTGGAGAGGATGGTTCCAAGGAACTTAAATGACTCCACAGATGTGACTGTGGTGTTGATGATGGTGAGTGGGGGAGCGGAGAGGGAGCTCTTCGAAAGTCTACAATTCGTTCCACAGTCTTAAGAGCATTGAGCTCCAGGTTGTTGCGATGGCACCAGGACGGCAGCTGTGTCACTTCCCGTCTAGGCAGATTCCTCCACATCCTGGATCAGTCCAATCAGGGTTGTGTCATCCGCAAACTTGAGGAGTTTGACAGAGGAGTCTGTGGAGGTGCAGTCGTTGGTGTAGAGAGAGTAAAGATTTTTGTTCCAAGAAAAGTAAATCCAGTTTCTCTTGTCTATTCGCACAATTAAAAACCTCATCACTACAATTATTTTAGTGAAGGCTTTATATCTTCATGAAAGTGAGTGACCACGTCATGTTGATTGTACTTGTTGTATGGATTTTGAAAATACAACAATAAAATACCGTACAATTGACCTGCCACCTAGATTGAAGCAGAAAAATACCCAAGTTGCAAATAATGGAGAATAGCAATGAATGTTTGCCAGAGGGAAATACACAGCAGAACACCCCAGGATTCAATGCCAGAACCATTCGCAAAGTGTGGCAAATGTAATAAAATGAAATAAAAGAAGGAAGTAAACTAATGAAAATGCCTGTTTATTATACTGGTCTCCCTCATTCAAACACATCACTTTTCTAGAGATTGCGGTAAAGATGCAAAGTGCTGGAGTAACTCAGCGGGTCATACAGCATCTCTGGACAACACGGAGAACACCAGTGTTTGAATATGGAAAACTCAAGAGATGCTTTCTGACCCGCTGAGTTACTTCAGCATTTTGTCTTTTTTTGTAAACCAGCATCTGCAGTTCCTTGTGTGTAGAGATTATGGTGTTTGTTTTTGTGTTTATCGTATTTGTTTTTATTAGGTATGTTGTATGTAAATATTAGTCGAGTAGATTATGTTTTTCAGTGGCTTTTTGGGTCTTTTCTTCTAGATAGACAAGGAAATTGTGTTGCTGAGCGTCCTCAAAGAGCCTGTCAACCGTTCCATATTTGACTATGTATTGCGATCGAAGGACATAATGAATCTCTACAGGCATTTGCACTTTCGCCAGAAAATACGAAATGGACATCTGTTGGAATGCCCAATCCCCGAGGACCCAATCATTGCCCAGTTGTTAAAGAAATTGCTCTCCCAGGTAACACTTAACATGCAAGTTTAACAAAAACTCTTGAATCTCCTAATTTCATTGTTATTCGCTTTTGACCAATCTGTTAGGGACGGAATTTGGGTCGCTGTACTTTTGAAGTCATCAGGACTAAATGTGCAGTAACATGTTTGCTCAGCCTACGTTTAATTATCTAACAAGGGATCTTCAAGGGATCAGTGAATTTTAGTTTTGGTACCAATATTGGGCTTTCTTTCTGTTTCTGCAGATTGTTTTGTGTTGGTAGTAGGATACAATGTAACCGACTTGGTCGGTTATAGACGTATATTTTGAAACCATTCCAAAGATCCAATAGGTTACAAGACATATTGTAGACATCATGCGTGTCATATTGATTGGTGATGTTGGCTCGAAGGGCCGAATGGCCTACTACTACTGCACCTATTTTCTATGTTCTGGATAAGATTTCCCTTCCCATAATTAGACCTCTCTATAGGTTCTATACAATTTGGATATAAATTGATAATGTTAATCTAAACCTTTCTAGATGGATGTATGCAGCTGTGAGATGCATAGATAGTGAGAAATTCTTCCCTGTGACGGAGATATTAAAAACAAAAAGGCATTTGGTGAGGAATGAGGGGTTAGAGGGGCTGTAAGGATATTGTTTTCCATCCAGAAGATGACGGGAATCTGAAATACACTTTGAAAAGCTGGTGGAGGCAGGATTTGATGGCATAGTTTTGTGATGTTCTGAAGATTGCTATGAAAATGGTGGGTACATTAGCTTTTATAGAAACATAGAAACATAGAAAATAGGTGCAGGAGGAGGCCATTCGGGCCAGCACTGCCATTCATTGTGATCATGGCTGATCATCCACAATCAGTAACCTGTGCCCAACCTCTCCCCATATGCCTTGTTTCCACTAGCCCCCAGAGCTCTATCTAACTCTCTCTTAAATTCATCCAGTGATTTGGCCTTCACTGCCCTCTGTGGCAGAAAATTCCACAAATTCACAACTCTTTGGGTGAAAAAGTTCCTTCTCACCTCAGTTTTAAATGGCCTCCTCTTTATTCTAAGACTAAGGCCCCTGGTTCTGGACTCGCCCAACATTGGGAACATTTTTCCTGCATCTAGCTTGTCCAGTCCTTTTATAATTTTATATGTTTCTATAAGATCCCCTCTCATCCTTCTAAACTCCAGTGAATACAAGCCTAGTCTTTTCAGTCTTTCCTCACATGACAGTCCCGCCATCCCAGGGATCAATCGCGTGAACCTACGCTTCATTGCCTCAATTACAAGGATGTCCTTCCTCAAATTAGGAGACCAAAACTGTACACAATACTCCAGATGTGGTCTTACCAGGGCCCTATACAGCTGCAGAAGAACCTCTTTACTCCTATACTGAAATCCTCTCGTTATGAAGGCCAATATGCCATTAGCTTTCTTCACTGCCTGCTGTACCTGCACGCCAACTTTCAGTGACTGGTGTACAAGGACACCCAGGTCACGCTGCACTTCCCCCTTACCTAACCTAACACCATTGAGATAATAATCTGCCTGCTTGTTTTTGCCGCCAAAGTGGATAACCTCACATTTATCTACATTACATGCTACATTACTGCATTTGCCATACATCAACCTGTCCAGGTCACCATGCAACCTCCTAACATCCTTTTCGCAGTTCACACTGCCACCCAGCTTTGTGTCATCTGCAAACTTGCTAGTGTTACTTCTAATTCCTTCATCCAAATCATTAATATATAAGGTAGATAGTTGCGGCCCCAACACCGAGCCTTGCGGCACTTCACTCGCCACTGCCTGCCATTCTGAAAAGGACCCGTTTATTTCTACTCTTTACTTCCTGTCTGCCAACAAATTCTCTATCCATGTCAACACTGTACCCCCAAAACCATGTTCTCTAATTTTGCTCACCAATCTCCTGTGTGGGACCGTATCAAAGGCTTTCTGAAAGTCTAGATACACTACATCCACTGCCTCCCCTTCATCCATTTTACTTGTCACATCCTCAAAAGATTCCAGAAGATTAGTCAAGCATGATTTCCCTTTCATAAATCCATGCTGACTTGGACTTATCCTTTTACTGCTATCCAAATGCACCGTTTTTACCTCTTTAATAATTGACTCCATCATCTTCCCCACCACCGATGTCGGGCTAACTGGTCTGTAATTCCCTGTTTTCTCTCTCGTTCCTTTCTTGAAAAGTGGGATAACATTAGCAATCCTCCAATCCACAGGAACTGATCCGGAATCTATTGAACATTGGAAAATGATCACCAATGCGTCCACTATTTCTAGAGCCACCTCCCTTAGTACCCTGGGATGCAGACCATCAGGCCCTGGGGATTTATCAACCTTCAGTCCCATCAGTCTACCCAATACTATTTCTCGCCTACTGCAAATTTCTTTCCGTTCCTCTATCCCCCTAGATCCTCTGTCCTCTAGTACATCTGGGAGATTGTTTGTGTCTTCCTTAGTGAAGACAGATCCAAAGTACCTGTTCAACTCTTCTGCTATTTCCTTGTTACCCATAATAATTTCACCCGTGTCTGCCATCAAGGGACCCACATTTGTCTTTGCTAATCTTTTTCTCTTAACATATCTAAAGAAGCTTTTACTGGCCTTTATATTCTTGGCCAGCTTCCCCTCGTACTTCATCTTTTCAGCCCGTATTACCCGTTTTGTTACCTTCTGTTGTCCTTTGAAAGTTTCCTCTGGTTTCCTGCTACTCTTTGCTGTGTTATACATCTTTTCTTTTAGTTTTATTCCATCCCTAACTTCCCTTGTCAGCCACGCTTGCCTCCTGCTCCCCTTAGAATCTTTCTTCCGCTTTGGAATGAAATGATCCTGCATCTTCCGGATTATGCCCAGAAATTCCACCATTGCTGTTCCACCATCATTCCTGCTAGGATCCCTTTCCAGTCGACCTTAGCCAGCTCCTCTCTCATGCCTTCATAGTCCCCTTTGTTCAACTGCAACACTGAGACTTCTGATTTAACCTTCGTCAGTCCCTCTGTCACCCCTTGCAAGGGACTGAATTTCGTCCCTCACCAACAGAGCTACTCCACCTCCTCTGCCCACCTGCCTGTCCTTTCTATAGGATGTATAACCCTAAATATTAAGTTCCCAGGCCCGATCCTCTTGCACCACGTCTCTGTAATCCCCACAATGTCATATCTACGAATCTCTAACTGACCCTCAGGCTCATCTACTTTACTTATATTTTGCGCATTCATATACAATACTTTTAATTCCTTACTCATCTCACCCTTCACATCGATCCCTATTACACTTGGCCATACTCTCTTATCCCTTTGTGAGCTTTCTTTCCCGTTAATTCTGGGGTCATTAACTATCCCTTTACTCTCTTTCCCTTTAACTCCATCCTTGACTATCCCATTTGACACATCCCCGCCCCCTTTTTAGTTTAAAACCACCCGTGTAGCAGTGGCAATCCTGCCTGCCAGAATGTATTCTGAGGAGCATTTGGAGAGGTTTCAGGTGAAATAGAAATTTCTAAGTTAATCAGCATGGACCAGGCTGATAAATATAACATGAACAAGTTGCAACCTTTCACTTGGGGAAAAGAAATAGAAAAATGGAGCACTATTTAAATAGTGAGAAATCTGGGTGTCCTCATATACGCATCACTGAAAGGTGGGACAGCAAAGTGTGAGGAAGGAATGCAGCACTTTGGCCTTTCCTGGAAGAAGAACTGAGTGCATCACAAGAACAGGCCTTTTGTGCAGACCGGGCCAATGCAGTCTAGAGTTTAGAAGAATGAGAAATGATCTAATTGAAATACAGAAAGGATTTTGTGGCTTAAGAGGTTTGATTCAGAGATGCCTCTCTTGGCTGAAGTATTTAGAAATGGGTATCTCAAGTATTGATAATTCAGAAAATTTTAAATGGATGTGTAGGAAGAAACCGAAGACAGACACAAAAAGCTGGAGTAACTCTGTGGGTCAGACAGTATTACTGGAGAAAAGGAATAGGTGACGTTTCTCGACCCGAAATGTCACCTATTCCTTTTCTCCAGAGATGCTGTCTGACCCGCTGAGTTACTTTAAATTTAAACTGGACTCCTTCATCTAGAGATTGCAAACCTTTGAAATTCTGTGCCAAAGATGAGTGTGAATCTCAGACACTGTATGTAAACAGAAAGTGATAGATTTGTGGATAATAGGGGATATGGAGTTAATGCACTGAAGAGAAAGGATCACTCACGATCTTGTGAAAGCATGGAATTGGAATGAGGGGCGCTGAGTGGTCTGTTGAATCTATTTCTCACGTGCTCAAGTATAAACAGAGAAGGAATTGAACTTGAAACATGATTGTAATGGATTGTTCAGCCAACATTTAGAGAGATTTGTTATAAAAAGAATTATCTTAATTTACATTGGTATAGGCTATTTTTCAGCTAACACACAGTTTGTGACCATCCTGGGAACTGAAGTGACCATTCTGGGAAATAAAACACAATTTCCTTGCCCTGAAATGCAAATGGACTGAAACTTGTAAGAAACTCGCCATTTATTGCAATGTTATTGCAATGTTAACCAGTCAACATTTATGTGTGCAGAGAAAAGGGAGGAATGAATAGAACAAATTAATATAAAGAAATGGGATACTGAGTCATTAGTTAGAGTTTTCAAGAGAGAGTTAGATTTAGCTCTTGGAGCTAAAAGAATCAAGGGATATGGGGAAAAGGCAGGAATGGGGTACTGATTTTAGATGATCAGCCATGATCATATTGAATGGCGGTGGTGGCTCGAAGGATCGAATGGCCTACTCCTGCACCTATGTTTCTATGAACACCAATTTTCCGGCACCCTTGATTCCAGAGCCTTTCTGCATTATCTGTTTTTCTGGACCAACAGAGGTCACGTGATAATGAAATGACTATACACCCTTGGCCCACTAATGACATTGCTCCATGTCTCTGAGGCACCATGGAGTTCCAGAAATGTAAATAAATGAAATATAAAATATAAACTGAATGTGGATGGAATGACCTGCCGACCCATCCCCGGCTCTTTCCATCTGCACAGCTGTTTAGAGCCCCGGCTTCCGACGCCTCTCCCGACTCTCAAAGTGCACCAGTGAGCCCTTCTTCACCCACCGAAAGGACACAATGCGCTGGAGTGATTTTGCGGGTCAGGATCTCTGGGCAATGCGGATAGGTGACATTGGGGCCCTTCCTCGGACTGATTCGCGTCGGTTGTGGAGAATATAAATATGCAAGGGCAGTTTGAGATTAAGAAAAAATAAGTGTTGGGGCTCTTGAAGAGTATTTAGGTGAATATATCCCCAGGACTGATGGAATTTATCACAGGTTATTGAGAGAGGCAAGGGAGGAGATTTAGGGACCCTTAATGAATATCTTAGCATCTTGTTTTCTGAAGTCCATTTAGACGATACCAGCCTGCCTTCATCAATCTTAGGTACCTCCTCAAAAAAAAGAAAATTAATCCAATTAGTGAGGCAGATAAAGCTGTGCAGACTTTCCTTTCTAAATGGACATAGATTCTAACCCCTCATGGTTTTCTTTATACTCACACAAACCTCACTGGTACTGTTCCCTAGTGCCCGTAAACAAAGAAATAACATTAACTGTCCTCCATCTTCTGGTACCTCTCATGTGGCTAATCATGGTGCAAAAATCTTTGTCAGAGCTCCAGCTGCATTCTTGCTTGCTTCCAATAGTATCCTGAGATATATTTAATCCAGCCCTGTGGATTCATCAACCTTAAGTTTTTAATTTATTTGATTAAAAGATACAGCATGAAGACAGGTGCTTTGGCCCACCAAACTTCGATCACCCATTCACACTAATCCTTAGGAGATCCAATCATTCTCTGGGTACCCTTTACTCATGATAAACGTGGAGAATGCCATAAATCTTACTTGCCAAGGATACTTCATGGCCCCTTGTGGTCCTCCTTTCTCTTTCTTAAATTCTCTCCTCTGCCCTATTTTGTTTACTGAACAAGCCTTCAGTATCCTTTGTCATCAAGGCTTGCTAATCTTGCCATCTTTTCGTTTCTGGAACATGGTAGCTCTGAATTCTAGTTTAAAAGACTTGGCACCTGCTCAGAATCTACTTTCATGATGTCCTTTGTTATGCTATTGAAATCTGCCTTTCCTCAATTTAACAACCCAAATTGTGAGATCATAACCCTAGAAGTCAGCCAGCTCCCTATACTCATTTTTTCAGGACTCTGTTCCTCCTACCTATATTGTTAGCAAAAATGTGAAATATGATGCTTCTTCCCCCCTCCCCCCCTTTCACTCAGAATATTCTGCACCTGGTCCTGGCAATAGCATGGGATGAATGAATGCACAGCAGGGGAAGGAAAACTCGAGACGAGCAGCAATAGTGGGGAATTTGAATATGAGGGGGACTGTGCCTTCTGTGGCTGAAAGTGAGACTTCAGAATAAGTTGTTCCTAAAGCTCCCATGATACTCGTTTTTCTCTTTGTATCTCTCGCATGCTGGCGATCCCAAAGGTGCTGCGGTCTCCAAGTGTAGGGCTTGTTGATATAAACTCTTAGCTGTCATGTTATTATACAATTTAAGCTTGGACTATATGGAATTGGAATGATAATTGTTTTACATCATTCTTCCCTGGTCTAAATATTAATTTTCAACCTGAAGCTCGAAGTCAACATCTAGGTTTCCCAATGAACTGATCTGTCATGTGGCTCATTTGTTTTGATGTAGGGCATGAATGAAGCAGATGAAGACAAACTACTAGCTCTGAAGGATTTCATGCTAAAGTCAAACAAGGCCAAAGCCAATGTGGTGGACCAAAGCCACATGAATGACAGCGCTCAAAGTGGCGTGATTGATCTGACTGCATTAGGAATCCCTCGAAGGCACATTGATCTTGTGAAGACAAAGCAGGAAAATGATGATAAACGAGGTAGTCCTCTTTTCCTTTCCATTTTTCGCTGCCTTGATTATAATTGTCAACAGTAGCATATACACAGTGAGAGCAACTGTTCAGTCAAGAAGTCAAAAGAAAAATAACAGGATTTGTAGATACATTTTAAATATTTTGTGCTGGCAAAATATCGATGCAGATCTAAACCTTTGTGGTGGATCATGCTATTGACATTATACTTTTTTTGGGGGGGGGGTAAACAGAAGAAATCAGTGATTTTAAAAGTTGAAGTGGTTGTCAAGTTTATCCTGGTGTTTTAATGATAGAAAGGATATAATGGCTCATTTTCTTGCACTAAAAACACCAATTTTAAAATTGGTGCTCACTTTGTCTAATTACCATATGAGTCACACATTTCCAAGGACCTGCAAGTGCATGGACAAATGTGGAAAGCAGGAAATTGTTGCCCAAACAATGCTGCCTTTCACAAGCTTTGTTTTGTGGGTAAATTATTAATAATTTGTTCATGAGTTCAGAAGTGATAGAAGCAGAATTAGGACATTATGCCCATCAGGTTTACTGTGCCATTCAGTCATGGCTGATCTATCTTTCCCTCTTAACCCCATTCTCCTGTCTTTTCCCCATAACTCCTGACATTCGTACTAATCACGAATCTATCAATCTCTACGATAAAAATATCCATTGACTTGACCTCCACAGCTTTCTGTGACAATGAATTCCACAGATCCACCACCCTCTGACTAAAGAAATTCCTCCATCTCCTTCCTAAAGGAAAATTAGACAGGAGACAATAGGTACAGGAGTAGGCCCTTCGAGCCAGCACCGCCATTCACCGTGATCATGGCTGATCATGCACAATCAGTACCCCGTTCCTGCCTTCTCCCCGTATCCCCTGACTCTGCTATCATTAAGAGCACTATCTAACTCTCTCTTGAAAGCATCCAGAGAATTGGCCTCCACTGCCTTCTGAGGCAGAGAATTCCGCAGCTTCACAACTCTCTGAGTGAAAAAGTTCTTCCTCACCTCCGTTCTAAATGGCCTACCCCGTATTCTTAAACTGGCCCCTGGTTCGGGACTCCCCCAACATCGGGAACATGTTTCCTGCCTCTAGCATGTCCAATTTCTTAATGATCTTATATGTTTCAATAAGATCGCCTCTCATCCTTTTAAATTCCGGAGTATACAAGCCCAGTCGCTCCAGTCTTTCAACGTACGACAGTCCCGCCTTTCCGGGAATTAACCTTGTGAACCTACGCTGCACTCCTTCATTGTCCTTCCTCAAGAATATGCTTCCTCAAGTTTGGAGACCAAAACTGCACACAATACTCCAGGTGTGGTCTCACTAGGGCCCTGTACAACTCTGCAGAAGGACCTCTTTGCTCCTATACTCAACTCCCCTTGTTATGAAGGCCAACATTTCATTGTCTTTCTTCACTGCCTGCTGTACCTGCATGCTTCCTTTCAATGACTGATGCACTAGGACACACAGATCTCGTTGTACTTCCCCTTTTCCTAACTTGACACCATTCAGATAATAATCTGCCTTCCTGCTCTTACCACCAAAGTGGATAACCTCACATTTATCCACATTAAACTGCATCTGCCATGCATCCGCCCACTCGCACAACCTGTCCAAGTCACCCTGCAACCTCACAGCATCTTCCTCACAGGTCACACTGCCACCCAACTTTGTGTCATCTGCAAATTTGCTAATGGTACTTTTAATTCCTTCATCTAAGTCATTAATGTATATTGTAAATAGCTGCGGTACGGTACCCCACTAGTCACTGCCTGCCATTCTGAAAGGGACCCATTTATCCTCACTCTTTGCTTTCTGTCTGCCAACCAATTTTCTATCCATGTCAGTACCCTACCCCCAATGCCATGTGCTCTAATTCTGCCCACTAATCTCCTATGTGGGACCTTGTCGAAGGCTTTCTGAAAGCCAAGGTACACTACATCCACTGGCTCTCCCCTGTCCATTTTCCCAGTTACATCCTCACAAAAATTCCAGAAGAATAGTCCAGCATGATTTCCCCTACGTAAATCCATGCTGACTCGGAACGATCCTGTTACTACTATCCAAATGCTCCGCAATTTTGTCTTTTATAATTGACTCCAGCAACTTCCCCACCACTGATGTCAGACTAACTGGTCTATAATTTCCCGTTTTCTCTCTCCCTCCTTTCTTAAAGAGTGGGATAATATTAGCTACCCTCCAATCCACAGGAACTGATCCTGAATCTATAAAACATTGGAAAATTATCACCAATGCGCCCACAAATTCTAGTTCCACCTCCTTAAGTACCCTGGGATGCAGACCATCAGGCCCTGGTGATTTATCAGCCTTCAGTCCCATCAATCTACCAACACCATTTCCTTCCTGTATTTCCTTCAGTTCCTCCGTCACCCTAGGATCTCTGGCCACTAGAACATCTGGGAGATTGGATCTGTCTTCACTAAGGAAAACACAAACAAAGTACCGGTTCAATCTGTCTGCCATTTCCTTGTTCCCCATAATAAATTCACCTGCTTCTGTCTTCACGGGACCCACATTTGGCTTAACTATTTTTTTCCTCTTTAACATTCTTTAAGAACATTCTTTAATTCTGAGGCTATGGCCTCTGGTCCCGGACTCTCCCACTAGTGGAAACATCCTCTCCACATCCACTCTATGTGGGCCTTTTCACAAGACCATGCTGACTTTGGCCAATTTTATCATGAACTTCTAAGTACTCCGTAACCTCAACCTTTATAATGGACTCCAAAATCTTACCAACCACTGAAGTCAGGCTAACTGGCATATAGTTTCCACTCTTCTGATTTGCTCCCCTCTTGTACAGTGGGGTAATGTTTCCAATTTTCCATTCATCTGGAACCATTCCTGATTCTAGTGATTCTTGAAAGATCACCACTACTAATGCTTCACAATCTCTAAAGCCACCTCTTTCAAAACCCTTGGGTGCAGTCCATCCGGTCAAGGTGACTTATCCACCTACAGACTTTTCAATTTCCCACCTTGGTGATGAGAACAATAGATGAAGCTGCATTATTAACTGTAGACACATACTAAATATTCAAGGAAATGTTGGAGCTTGTTCCTTCAAATGTAGAATTTTAACAGTGTGATGTCTCAGTTTCCGTAGCGGAGGAAATGAATTTAATAATTGTTGCAAATTCCACACATTGAGGAAATACATTTTTTGTTATTGCTGTCATTCCCTTAATGCTCTTTCTTTGCATCTTGTACATGGAATTTTTTTTTCCAACTTTTACTTTCTGGTTCAGACGCTGCATGTCTGAAAGAAGTTCTTGTGCTCTCTGTAAAGGGAGCTGTCTGATGTACATTGCAAATTGCCATAATTTGTTCTGAATAGCCTAAAAGAAAATTTGGGGGAACAATTGGCATAATAAATGGGATATTTCTTTTGATTGCAATATCTCAGCATAAGCAATGACTTGGTGTCCATAAAAATGTTGAAAAGTCATTTTTTCGGTTGCAAAATTAGCAGAGAATCCTCGTATTGAGCACTCAGTGGATATATCAAAAACAACTTTCTCAATTAGA
This sequence comes from Rhinoraja longicauda, assembly GCF_053455715.1. Lineage (NCBI taxonomy): Eukaryota > Metazoa > Chordata > Chondrichthyes > Rajiformes > Arhynchobatidae > Rhinoraja > Rhinoraja longicauda. The sequence continues at coordinate 16,561,424 of NC_135954.1, forward strand.
ATGCATTAAAATGCTTTAACTTTGATAGAAGGATTAGATCAAAATATGAGCAAATTTTGAAGACACCAGAACCTGCAGATGCTGTGGTCTTGAGCAAAAGACAAACTGCTGGAGGGACTCAACTGGTCAGGCAGCATCAGTATGAGGTAAAATGGACAGACGATATTTTTGGATGGAACCCTTTTTCTCGACTGTAGTAGAGGGGAGATAGCTGATAGAAAGAAGTAAGGGGGATGGGTGGGGCAAGAATTGACAAGAGCTAGGTGGGTCAAGGTAAGGAGTTACTTGATTGGCAGGTAGGTCAGGTGGGGGAATGAAGGGTGGAGATGGTCACAAAGGCTGGAGATGATAAGTGATGAGAGGAACTGTAGAAGGAGTTGTCTCTGCAGAAGGTGGGGAAGGGAAGATGTGAGGCAGACTATCTACTAAAAATCCACTGATTTCCATAGCCACATATACTATATCTCTCATCCTGTCTCTTGCAAGGGCGCCATCCCTTTTCCACAGTTTCTCTGTGTGCGATGCATCTGCTTTAAGGTCAAGTCAAGTCAAGTCAATTTTATTTGTATAGCACATTTAAAAACAACCCACGTTGACCAAAGTGCTGTACATCTGATTAGGAAAAAAAAAAAAGAAACATACAAGGTGAGGCTTTCCACTCAGATATCTCATGTGCCATGTTTCTTGAGGAAATGTAGTTGCTCCATACACCCCCCCCCCCCTCCACCCCCCTCCCTCCACCTATCGCTATTGTGGATAGAGCCCCCACCAGTGTCTCCTCACCAAAGCATTGTCTGCACATTTCCCTCCAGAGATTCTGCCTGGCCCATTGAGCTCCTCCAGCAGTTTATTTTTGGCTACCAGCAACTTGTTTTCTGGAACAATCTATGAAGTTCAGAAAGTTTGTAAATTATCAGTAATTTAATAGATTTTAGACGACTACAGGGTTTGCTGAACTCAATGTTTTGGTATTTTATAGCACGAAGACATGTTAAACAAGACTCTAATTTAAATGAAGAATGGAAGAGCATGTTTGGCTCTCTTGAACATGCAAATATTGTTCAGCCGAAGGTCCTTGCAGCCCCTGGAGATCAGGAAAATGCCACTGGGAAAAGCCTCAGATCAGAGTCTTCACCAGGAATGATGATCGAAACCAACGCAGCTTTGCAACAGGTTAATAGAAAATTCATTGCAAACGAGAGAGAGGTCCTTTTGGCAGAATTTTAGAAAGTTAGAAAAGATTTGAAAGCAATCTCATAAATACAATAATTGGAGAGTTGGCCAACGTGACTGGAGAGATGATGGAGGGAAGGTTTTCAATTTCTCGAACACTTGGCTTGGTTTTGTGGTATCTGTAAATGGTTTGGAGTTGGTACTAGGACCACTCCTTTTCATAATTCAATTTAGTTTAGATATACAGCATGGCAATAGGCCCTTCAGCCTATTCACGTCATCAATCACGTGTTCACATTAGTTCTATGTTATTCCACTATTGCATCCACGTCCGACACACAGCGGGCTATTAACAGAGGCCAATTAACCTACAAACCCACGCTTCTTTGGCATGTGGTAGGAAACCAGTGCACCCAGAGGAAGCCTACATGTGAGATGTGTATACATGTGAGAGGGAGAACGTGCAAGCTCCACAAACACAACACCTGAAATCAGGATTGAGCCCGGGTTTCTGGCACTGAGGCAGCAGCTCTACCAACTGCACCACTGTGCGAAAATAGGGCACAATTTCCGAATACAGAAATTACACAAAACTTGTAAGGATCATGAACTGTGAAGAAGTTAGCAATAGAAACATAGAAAAATAGGTGCAGGAGGTGCCATTCGGCCCCTCGAGCCATTCAATATAATCATGGCTGATCATCTAAAATCATTACCCTGTTCCTGCTTTTTCCCCATATCCCTTGATTCCTTTAGCCCATAGAGGTAAATCTTACTCTCTCTTGAAAACATCCAGTGAATTGGCCTCTACTGCCTTCTGTGGCAGAGAATTCCACAGATTCACAACTCTCTGGGTGAAATTTGTTTTTCCTCATCTCAGTCCTAAATGGCCTACCCCTTATTCTTAAACTATGACCCCTGGTTCTGGACTCCCCCAACATTGGGAACATGTTTCATGCCTCTAGTGTGTCCAATCCCTTAATAATCTTATATGTTTCAATAAGATCCCCTCTCTTCTAAATTCCAGTGAATACAAGCCCAGTCGACCCATTCTTTCATTATATGTCTGTCCCGACATCTTGGGAATTAACCTGGCGAACTTGCACTGCACTCCCTCAATAGCAATAATGTTTGTCCTCAAATTAGGAGACCATAATTGCACACAATACTCCAGGTGCAGTCTCACCAGGGCCCTGTAGAACTGCACTAGGACCTCCTTGCTCCTAAACTACGGTTCAAGAGATTTAAACGGATAGTGGAAAGAGGTATGGCAGGTGTCATTTTAGCTTTCAGGACATGGATGCTGCTAGCAAAATTAGTATTTATTGCTGATCACTAATCACCAAAACATGCAGTATTTTTCTGTGGGAAGAATATCACTCTGCTCTTTTGCTTCCAACGGGAAAAGATGAAATGTTGCACATCCATTCAATGAATGCCACTCTGTTTTGTTGCTGAACACTGTGTACAGTATGATCCATTGTATATGCTGGAATTATTTTCTTCAGGATGATAGAAGTAAAATTTGGATATATCAAATATTAGGGGTGTTAATAGGGAAGATATATTTCCTAATATAGAGAGATCAATAATCAGGCGACCTAGATTTGAAACAAGTTGAGAACTTTTTCTCCCATCTCCCTACTGGTTCTGTCTGGAATTCACTGCCTGAAAGGGTGCTCGAAACAAAACTTCACCTTTAAACATTGGAAGAAGGCTTAATATTCCTTATTGGCTAGCTTAAACAGGATGAACCATAAAGACTCCTCGACCATAAATTTAATGATCAGCTCATACTTCCAGGAATTTTATTGCAATGGGCCTGATCATACTTGACCTAGCCCATTGCCCATGGTTCCTGTAAACTATACGGCCAATTCATTTACATTACCCAAGATCTCCTATAAAATGAAGCATACGAAGCTATGAATGGTGATTTAAGATCGGGTGACTGTAGCCTGAAGGTCCCACCCTGGAACACAGTAAAACTTCCAGTCAGATTTCTGACATCAATGCTTTTTAAACCATTTAAACATCTTTGACCATTAGAAACACTTGGAGTTATAGAGTCACGCAGCTTGGAAACAGGCTCTCCGTTCCAACTCGTTCACGCCTTGCAGGTTTTATAGCTGAGCTAGTCTGCCTGGGTTTGGCCCATACCCCTCTAAACCATTACTATCTAAATGCCTTTAAAACAATTACAATAATTCTAAATAATTAAATAAAATGAAGTAGTCTGAATCCTAGAAATTGATTGAAAACATTAAAATAAGGAATCTGAGTAAATCATTTTAATTTATTTTTCCTGGGAAACAACTCCTTTCAGATTAACGGGCTAATGTTACTTTTACCAGCAATTTTCTGCATAAAGCTAAAGGAACAAAGTGCTTTGTCACCACGACATTCCCTGGATTCGGTGATAGACCAGGAGGTCAAAAGCAATGGCTTATTTTTAACTTTGGCATTTGATTGTGCTGGTTCAGAAGTTGAAGGTAAACTGACCAGCAAGGGAGCAGATAGTTAGATGGGAGTTCACAACAAAGCTGCCTGGCAGAGATGAAGAAAACGCAGCCACTTTTTTAAAATCTAAAATATTTAGTTGGGGGGGAAGAAATGTTCCTAAATCTGTGCCATGAGCTGTTCAGAATGATTATTAAATTACCATTCTGGACAGCTTGAGGCACATATTGCTGGGAAAGATGTGCACGGTAGATCATCATACGGAATTGGGTATGGATGGATAATTGAAATACATGCTTGATTTGAGAAAGAGAACAACGTAGAAAACAACAAGATTGTAGTTGATAACATTTAATGGGACTCAGTTTCAATGGAAAGATTAATCCATTTGGGACAAATTTCTAACCTATTAACAACAGCCTACATGCGTAGGAAAATAACTGCAGATGCTGGTTCAAATCTAAGGTCGACACAATGCTGGAGTAACTCAACGGGTCAGGCAGCATCTTCTCAGGAGAGAAGGAATGGGTGACGTTTCGGGTCAAGACCCTTCAGACTGATGGACAAAGATAGGATGTGGTAGGAGACAGGAAGACAGTGGGAGAACTGGGAAGGGGGAGGGGAAAGAGAGGGACAGAGGAACTATCTGAAGTTACAGAAGTCAATGTTCATACCGCTGGGGTGCAAACTGCCCAAGTGAAATATGAGATGCTGTTCCTCCAATTTGCGCTGGGCCTCGCTATGACAATGGAGGGGGTCAATGACAGAAAGGTCAGGCTGGGAGTGGAAGGGGGAGTTGAAGTGCTGAGCCACCGGGAGCCTACAGCCGACAAGTTCTTTGTAGCTGTCCTATATAAACTAATAGTTGCTTTTAATTTTTATATTGCTCTGATTCAAAATTGGAAAATCTAGAGTCCTTTTATTCTTCTTAATATTATTAAAGGTAGCTGAAGGAACGGTGGTCCCAACAAGGAAACCAGCTGCCTCCTTGCCAGTTCTGCAGAGTGGAACTGTGCCATTGTTGCCCTCCACGTACCAGAGACGTATTACTACGTGTGTCACTGAGCTCCAACACCTGGTCCAGCAGAAGCGAGAGCAGTGCAATGCTGAGCGAATGGCAAAACAGCTAATGGAAAGTGCTGAATGGGAGAGCAAATCTCCACCACCAGGTACACAAAGATAACACACTTAAATAAAAAAAACAGAAATTGCAGGAAACACTCAATGGGCCAGGTAGCATTTGTGGAAAGCAAAGCAGAGTTAATGTTCCAGGTTGACAACTATATGTCAGAACCAGAGAAGAAAGAAAAAATATATATGAAGGGAGGGCAGCGTGATTGTATAGGAGAGGGACTATCTCTGATAGAGTGCGATTAGGGTTGCTTTTTGAAGTTATCTCATTATTTGGTTCATGGGGCAATTAGCTTCTCAATAGAAATAGGTGCAGGAGGAGGCCATTCGGCCGTTCGAGCCAGCACCACCATTCAATGTGATCATGGCTGATCATTCTCAATCAGTACCCTGTTCCTGCCTTCTCCCCATACCCCCTGACTCCGCTATCCTTAAGAGCTCTATCTAGCTCTCTCTTGAATGCATTCAGAGAATTGGCCTCCACTGCCTTCTGAGGCAGAGAATTCCACAGATTCACAACTCTCTGACTGAAAAGGTTTTTCCTCATCTCAGTTCTAAATGACCTACCCCTTATTCTTAAACTGTGGCCCCTTGTTCTGGACTCCCCCAACATTGGGAACATGTTTCCTGCCTCTAACGTGTCTAACCCCTTAATAATCTTATACATTCTCAATGTTATTTCTACGAACTGATTGATGACCTCATTGCTCAAAAATTTAACATGATGTTGGATTCATTAAAATAAGTACCTCAAAAATTAAGCACCAGTTTGCGTGCAGTTACCGAATAAAGACCTTTCGTCCTGAGGTGCGAATTGTCCACTAGTTCAATTCGAGCGTACCTTCTGATTTTGAAACAGAAACTTGGTGAAACAACTTTAGCTATAGATATTTACACCAATGAAGTCAACGTGTATTGTACAAGTAATGTAATGACATACTTTTCAGTCTTTAAACTGTATTTGCTTCAAATATATTTCAGTATTTCTTAAAAAAATGAATGGTTTCTTCTTTAGCTGTTTTCTGACTATTCGTGGACATATGTTCATGTAGCTTGAGTATTTGCAATTTTATTGTGTTGAGTGAATACTGATTTTTTATTTTTGCTTTTCAACAATTCGTTTTCATGTAATATATAACTTGTATTAGTTAGGTTTCAGAGGTTATATTAAATTGTGTTCACATTTAGTGTTCACTAGCAGCTGTCGACCCGTTGGGTCCAAACCTCCACAGCATTGGTGTGGCACACACCCTCCCCCTCCCCTCCCGCTCCCCCACACACTCACCCACTCCATCCCCCCTCAACCCCCCTTAAAACTCCCCCGGGGCCGGGGGCAGGGAGGGGGGAGAGGAAAGAGGAGAGGGAGCCACTCACCCCGGCCCCGGGTGGCATAGGCCAGCAGCAGGAGAGCTCTCCTCGCCCGCCCCCCCCCTCATTGGCCGCCACTCCTGTACTCCTGTCACTAGGGTAGGTGGTCCCGCCCTCCTCAACGGCAACCCTCACCCAACTGAGCACGGGCAGATCGTCGGCCATCTTACCTTTGTGACGCAGGATGAACACGTAAGTATTAGATCAACGGGCCCCAATGGCGCAGGTGCAGACCCGTTGGCTTCCCATTGTGACGTCGATCACGGAGGTATTACTGCACAGGCGCGGCTGACGGGCAAGGCAAGTGGGAGCGATTTATTAAAGTTTAAAAAGTGATTTATTAAATTTTAAAAAGTGAATAACTTAAAATATAACAACCATTTGAACCGCAGGCCAATGGGGAGTATGGTGGACCTAAAATTGTTGCGCTATCGTGTACCGTTTTGGATGTATATTGGGTGCGCACAAACAAACAGACAAGATGAGAGTTTTAGTTATAAATACATATATATATATAAATATATATATTTATCCTCACACTAGAGAGAGAGAGAGAGATATATATATCTATATCTCTCTCTCTTGTCTGTATATATATATTATATCGAATGTGAGGATAAATGTACTGTAGGATTGTGACTCATTGCAATTTTAAAATGAGTGAATTCTACTATCTGTCTAGGCTGGCATCCCAAAGGGCTTTTGGTTGCACATCTTCATGAACATAAATCAGCAGTGAATAGAATCCGGGTGTCTGACGAACATTCAATTTTTGCCACATGCTCGAATGATGGGACTGTGAAGATCTGGGATAGTCAGAAGATGGAAGGAAAGACTACAACCACAAGGTATTGTTGAAATTATTCAGGGCCGGTTCCCATGCTTTTGATCGTACAGGATTGTTTTCAAGTCTGAACAGGCTAATGTAGGCCTGAAATGTTGACCACACCACCTTGTGCGTAATGCTCTCACAAGGTGTCAACTATGCAAGTGCATTTAGAGCAAGCTGTATATGGTGCTTCTTTAAGGGCCTGTCCCACTTTAGGCGATTTTAAGGCGACTGCCGGCGACTGTCAAAGTCGTAGCAGATCGCCGGTCTTTTCTTTTACCCGACGACAATGACCACGACAATGCCGAGTCACGTCGAGATTACAGCGTCTTTGGAAATATCGTGAAATTCCCACGCTGTCAATGCTTCTCCGGCCTCCTAATTTTCGCTGAAATCACTGACAAGTCGGTAAGTACTTGAGAGTTTTGAACTATAACATCTTGCATGGGTTACTTAAAAAACAAGCTTCACTGTAACAAGGCATAAACTAGATTTACTTCCAGTTTACTAATAGCTGTATGAATTTTTTTTTAAAAAAGTGGTTAAGTGGATTTTTGTGAAAGATGTGTGGGCATTCTTTGAAAATGTACGGGAGATGCATATCTGGTTTCAGGGATGCATATCTAGGTTGGGAGCCCATTTTAAATGTAATGACTGATGGCCATAAACATCGCGAAAATTCCCACGCTCACCTGACCGTCAAACTGTCGCCTCCAATCTACCTGTCAAATGTCCTGATGGTAAATAAATTGGTTAAACACAAGCATTTTATGGTATTTTGAAATGACTTTACTTATTTTAATATTATGTTGTGGCGGCTCCCGAGGGTCGGGCCATACCACTCACGACCCCTCGGCACGGGAATGGGTCGAGCCAAGGAGGCGGACTTCGGCCGGGAGTATAAAGGTCAAGGACCGCATGACTCTCATCCCCTTTTGGAGTTCCAGTGATACAGTAAACACGCTTTCGTTAACCTTGCCTACTTGTCGTTATTTTGGCCTACTTGGCCCACTACATTGGTGACCCCGAACGGTCCATTATAGAAAAATGGACAAGACATGGGGCTCAGCCTTCGCCTCGCTGTCCGAGGGCGCTACACCGGCTATCGAGGCAATTTCTGTAGCCCTCCCTACCTTTTGGATCCACCGACCCCATGTCTGGTTCCAGCAAGCTGAGGTATATTTCCAGCTCAAATCCATCCGGTCGGATGATACACGGTTTTTCTACCTGGTTGGAGCCCTGGACCAGGACACGGTCCAGCGGGTAACCGAGTTCCTCACCGACCTACCGACCCAAGGTAAATACAACGCGTTAAAAGATCTATTGCTGGAAACTTACCGGCTCCCGAGAATGGAGCGGGCTAAAAGAATCCTCCAAATGCCTCCCCTGGGCGACCGGCGCCCATCCGCGCTGCTTAGTGACATGCTCGCGTTGCTGGACGGTCACAAACCTTGCCTCCTTTTTGACTATGTATTTCTCCACTTACTGCCGTCCGACATTCGCATGCAGCTCAGTGAAGGGCCTTTTGATGATCTCCAGGCCCTCGGCAGGCGTGGCTCAACTGGCGGACGACGAGATACCCGCCTACCGGACTGCCATCTCCGGCCTCCGCCTTGAGGATGTCCCTCTCGGCCCCAATGGAGCGACAATTTTGTGCGACGTGTCATTGGGCCAACCACGCCCCATCGTGCCTGCTGCCTGGCGCAGGCGGATTTTCGATGTAATCCACGGGTTGGCTCACCCATCCATCCGGACGACAGTCGCACTGGTGGCCACACGGTTCATGTGGCACGGTCTCCGCAAGCAGGTTGGCAATTGGGCCCGCACCTGCGTCGCGTGCCAGACGGCGAAGATCCAGCGCCACGTCCGGGCGCCTCTCCAGCAAATCGGTCTGCCAAACCGCCGATTTGACCACCTGCACGTGGACATTGTGGGTCCCCTCCCGACTTCGAGGGGCATTACTCACCTCCTCACGGTGGTTGACAGGTTCACCCGGTGGCCAGAGGCCATACCATTGACCGACACGTCCACGGCCACGTGTGCTCGAGCGTTGGCTGCAAATTGGATCGCACGCTTTGGGGTGCCGGTGGACCTTACATCAGACCGGGGACCACAGTTCACCTCTGAGTTGTGGTCAGCCATGGCTGAGCTGTTAGGGGTTCGGCTTCACCACACCACGGCCTACCATCCGCAGGCTAACGGCCTGGTGGAGAGGTTCCACCGGCAGCTCAAGGCTGCGTTGAAGGCACGACTCTCCGGCCCCGACTGGATGGACGCACTGCCGTGGGTCTTATTAGGCATCCGGACGGCACCCAAGGAGGACCTCGCAACGTCATCAGCCGAGCTCGTCTACGGGTCGCCGCTCACCGTGCCCGGGGAGTTCGTGCCCTCATCGCCGGGGCAGCAGGAACCGTCCTCGTCCACCCTACAGCGCCTTCGTGAGCGAGTGGGAAAGCTGGCACCCGTCCCTACGTCTCACCATGGGACGTTCCACCCGCACGTCCCATTGGCCCTTCGAGATTGTGCCTACGTTTTTCTCCGCTGCGACGCCCATCGAGCACAGCTTCAGAGACCTTATGAGGGCCCTTTCAAGGTGCTGAAGCACGGTGAGACAACTTTTGTGTTGGACATGGGGGGCCGACCGGAGGCCGTGTCAATTAATCGCCTCAAGCCAGCGCACTTGGACATTGACCAGCCGGTGCGGGTTGCACAGCCTCGGCCGCGCGGGCGCCCCCCTTTACAAGTGCCTCCAACACCGCACCCGCCGATCCCCTCATCTCGACCGGTATTTGTACCCCCTTCTCCGCCCCCGTTTGTCCCTCCAGCAGTGCCCCCGCCAGCCCCCCCGGTTGTCCCTTCAGCTGAGCCCCCGCCAGACACCCCGTCGGACGGGTACCGTACACGGTTCGGTCGACTAGTGCGACCACCGGTGCGCTTCGTGCCTCTGGTTCTGGGGGGGGGGGTCCTGTGGCGGCTCCCGAGGGTCGGGCCATACCACTCACGACCCCTCGGCACGGGAATGGGTCGAGCCAAGGAGGCGGACTTCGGCCGGGAGTATAAAGGTCAAGGACCGCATGACTCTCATCCCCTTTTGGAGTTCCAGTGATACAGTAAACACGCTTTCGTTAACCTTGCCTACTTGTCGTTATTTTGGCCTACTTGGCCCACTACAGCCCGCGCGGCCGAGGCTGTGCAACCCGCACCGGCTGGTCAATGTCCAAGTGCGCTGGCTTGAGGCGATTAATTGACACGGCCTCCGGTCGGCCCCCCATGTCCAACACAAAAGTTGTCTCACCGTGCTTCAGCACCTTGAAAGGGCCCTCATAAGGTCTCTGAAGCTGTGCTCGATGGGCGTCGCGGCGGAGAAAAACGTAGGCACAATCTCGGAGGGCCAATGGGACGTGCGGGTGGAACGTCCCATGGTGAGACGTAGGGACGGGTGCCAGTTTTCCCACTCGCTCACGAAGGCGCTGTAGGGTGGACGAGGACGGTTCCTGCTGCCCCGGCGATGAGGGCACGAACTCCCCGGGCACGGTGAGCGGCGACCCGTAGACGAGCTCGGCTGATGACGTTGCGAGGTCCTCCTTGGGTGCCGTCCGGATGCCTAATAAGACCCACGGCAGTGCGTCCATCCAATCGGGACCGGAGAGTCGTGCCTTCAACGCAGCCTTGAGCTGCCGGTGGAACCTCTCCACCAGGCCGTTAGCCTGCGGATGGTAGGCCGTGGTGTGGTGAAGCCGAACCCCTAACAGCTCAGCCATGGCTGACCACAACTCAGAGGTGAACTGTGGTCCCCGGTCTGATGTAAGGTCCACCGGCACCCCAAAGCGTGCGATCCAATTTGCAGCCAACGCTCGAGCACACGTGGCCGTGGACGTGTCGGTCAATGGTATGGCCTCTGGCCACCGGGTGAACCTGTCAACCACCGTGAGGAGGTGAGTAATGCCCCTCGAAGTCGGGAGGGGACCCACAATGTCCACGTGCAGGTGGTCAAATCGGCGGTTTGGCAGACCGATTTGCTGGAGAGGCGCCTGGACGTGGCGCTGGATCTTCGCCGTCTGGCACGCAACGCAGGTGCGGGCCCAATTGCCAACCTGCTTGCGGAGACCGTGCCACATGAACCGTGTGGCCACCAGTGCGACTGTCGTCCGGATGGATGGGTGAGCCAACCCGTGGATTACATCGAAAATCCGCCTGCGCCAGGCAGCAGGCACGATGGGGCGTGGTTGGCCCAATGACACGTCGCACAAAATTGTCGCTCCATTGGGGCCGAGAGGGACATCCTCAAGGCGGAGGCCGGAGATGGCAGTCCGGTAGGCGGGTATCTCGTCGTCCACCAGTTGAGCCACCGCCAGGGCTGAATAGTCAATGCCAGGCGCCACATCCAAAACCACCTCGACGGCGGGGCGCGACAACGCGTCGGCCACCCGGTTTTCTTTCCCCTCCACGAAACGGATGGAGGTTGTGTACTCTGAAATGTACGCCAAATGACGCTGTTGTCGGGCGGACCACGGGTCTGCAACCTTCGTGAAGGCGAAAGTCAGTGGCTTGTGGTCCGTGAATGCTGTGAACGGACGTCCCTCCAGAAAGTAGCGGAAGTGACGTACTGCCTGGTACAGGGCCAGGAGCTCGTGGTCAAACGCACTATACTTCTGGGCGCTGGTAAGGTTCGGCTGAAAAAGGCCAGGGGACACCAACCCCTGTCTGTCAGTTGTTCCAGCACGGCGCCGATAGCTACCTCTGATGCGTCCACTGTAAGGGCCGTCGGGGCATTTTCCCGTGGGTGGACGAGCAGCACAGCCCGAGCCAGGGCCTCCTTTGCGCCATCGAAAGCCGTCGCCGCCTCATCGGTCCACGCAATGTCCTTACGTCCGCCTGCCAGAAGGTGATACAGCGGCTCCATGATGTGGGCCGCAGATGGCAAAAAACGGTGGTAAAAAGCCACCATGCCCACGAATTCCTGCAGGCCACGTAACGAGAAGGGACGGGGAAACCGGCGGATGGCCTCAACTTTGTCCGGCAGAGGAACCGCACCCTGCGAAGCCACGCGGTGGCCGAGGAAATCGATGGTTTCCACGCCGAGCTGGCACTTGGCGATGTTGATAGCCAAGCCGTGCTCACTCAGCCTTTGAAACAGCTGTTGAAGGTGGGCACAGTGCTGCTTCCGCGAGCGGCTGGCTATCAATATGTCATCGAGGTACACAAATATGAAGTCCAGCCCACGACACACGCCATCCATCAGGCGCTGAAATGCCTGCGCCGCGTTTAAGAAATGCATCTAAGAGAACCTAGCAAACCTGGGGACAGCAGGCGACAGCGCCCGCAATAAGCAACGATACCTGCCGACAAGCCAGCTGTCGCCGAGAAATTTCACTCCGGATGATTTCTCAGCGACACACTGAGATCCACTACAATTCTTGGAAGATTCCTCACGATTATGCCCGTGACACCCGGCGAACTGTCGGGGACAGCCTAGTCGCCTTAAAATCGCCTAAAGTGGGACAGGCCCTTTAGTTTTGAAGCCAAGTGCCTAGATGGGTCGACATGGGCAAGTTGGGCATAAAGGCCAGTTTCTGTGCTGTACGACTCTGACATTCAATCAGTTTCCAGACCCTATCCCCTGCGATTTTTTTTTTTGTTTTCACCTGATTTTGGACATGTTTTTTACCCATGCTACTCATTCATCACCCAATGCCACTGTCTATTAGCAAGGTCTCGACCCTGTCTTCAGCCCATTTCTCCAATCACCCCATCCTTTTCACGATCTTCTACTCTCAAATCATGTCATAATTTTGTCCATTGTTCACCCACTTTCCATTCCATCCAACCTGATACTTTAACTTGCAAGTTGAATCAGGAGATAAAATTGGCGTGTCAAAAATGTAATGCTACGGTGGTTATGGGAGATTTCAACATGCAGGTAGACTGGGAAAATCAGGTTGGAAATGGACCCCAGGAAAGAGAGTTTGTAGAGTGCCTTCGAGATGGATTCTTAGAACAGCTTGTACTGGAGCCTACCAGGGAGAAGGCAATTCTGGATTTAGTGTTGTGTAATGATCCTGATCTGATAAGGGGACTAGAGGTAAAAGAGCCATTAGGAGGCAGTGATCACAACATGATAAGTTTTACTCTGCAAATGGAAAGGCAGAAGGGAAAATCGGAAGTGTCGGTATTACAGTATAGCAAAGGGGATTACAGAGGCATGAGGCGGGAGCTGGCCAAAATTGACTGGAAGGAGGCCCTAGCAGGGAAGACGGTAGAACAGCAATGGCAGGTATTCCTGGGAATAATGCAGAGGTTGCAGGATCAATTTATTCCAAAGAGGTGGAAAGACTCTAAGGGGAGTAAGAGACACCTGTGGCTGACAAGGGAAGTCAGGGACAGCATAAAAATTAAGGAGAGGAAGTATAACATAGCAAAGAAGAGTGGGAAGACAGAGGATTGGGACTCTTTTAAAGAGCAACAAAAGTTAACTAAAAAGGCAATACGGGGAGAAAAGATGAGGTACGAGGGTAAACTAGCCAATAATATAAAGGAGGATAGCAAAAGTTTTTTTAGGTACGTGAAGAGGAAAAAAATAGTCAAGGCAAATGTGGGTCCCTTGAAGACAGAAGCAAGGGAATTTATTATGGGGAACAAAGAAATGGCAGACGAGTTAAACCGTTACTTTGGATCTGTCTTCACTGAGGAAGATACACACAATCTCCCAAATGTTCTAGGGGCCGGAAAACCTAGGATGATGGAGGAACTGAAGGAAATCCACATTAGGCAGGAAATGGTTTTGGGTAGACTGATGGGACTGAAGGCTGATAAATCCCCAGGGCCTGATGGTCTGCATCCCAGAGTACTTAAGGAGGTGGCTCTAGAAATAGTGGAAGCATTGGAGATCATTTTTCAATGTTCTATAGATTCAGGATCAGTTCCTGTGGATTGGAGGATAGCAAATGTTATCCCACTTTTTAAGAAAGGAGGGAGAGAGAAAACGGGTAATTATAGACCAGTTAGTCTGACATCAGTGGTGGGGAAGATGCTGGAGTCAATTATAAAAAACGAAATTGCTGAGCATTTGAATAGCAGTAACGGGATCGTTCCGAGTCAGCATGGATTTACGAAGGGGAAATCATGCTTGACAAATCTACTGGAATTTTTTGAGGATGTAACTAGGAAAATTGACAAGGGAGAGTCAGTGGATGTGGTGTACCTCGACTTTCAGAAAGCCTTCGACAAGGTCCCACATAGGAGATTAGTGGGCAAAATTAGAGCACATGGTATTGGGGGTAGGGTACTGACATGGATAGAAAATTGGTTGACAGACAGAAAGCAAAGAGTGGGGATAAATGGGTCCCTTTCGGAATGGCAGGCAGTGACCAGTGGGGTACCGCAAGGTTCGGTGCTGGGACCCCAGCTATTTACGATATACATTAATGACTTAGACGAAGGGATTAAAAGTACCATTAGCAAATTTGCAGATGATACTAAGTTGGGGGGTAGTGTGAATTGTGAGGAAGATACAATAAGGCTGCAGGGTGACTTGGACAGGTTGTGTGAGTGGGCGGATACATGGCAGATGCAGTTTAATGTAGATAAGTGTGAGGTTATTCACTTTGGAAGTAAGAATAGAAAGGCAGATTATTATCTGAATGGTTTCAAGTTAGGAGGAGGGGGAGTTCAACGAGATCTGGGTGTCCTAGTGCATCAGTCAATGAAAGGAAGCATGCAGGTACAGCAGGCAGTGAAGAAAGCCAATGGAATGTTGACCTTCGTAACAAGAGGAGTTGAGTATAGGAGCAAAGAGGTCCTTCTACAGTTGTACCGGGCCCTGGTGAGACCGCACCTGGAGTACTGTGTGCAGTTTTGGTCTCCAAATTTGAGGAAGGATATTCTTGCTATGGAGGGCGTGCAGCGTAGGTTCACTAGGTTAATTCCCGCAATGGCGGGACTGTCGTATGTTGAAAGGCTGGAGCGATTGGGCTTGTATACACTGGAATTTAGAAGGATGAGGGGGGATCTTATTGAAACATATAAGATAATTAGGGGATTGGACACATTAGAGGCAGATAACATGTTCCCAATGTTGGGGGAGTCCAGAACAAGGGGCCACAATTTAAGAATAAGGGGTAGGCCATTTAGAACGGAGATGAGGAAGAACTTTTTCAGTCAGAAGGTGGTGAAGGTGTGGAATTCTCTGCCTCAGAAGGCAGTGGAGGCCAGTTCGTTGGATGCTTTCAAGAGAGCTGGATAGAGCTCTTAAGGATAGCGGAGTGAGGGGTATGGGGAGAAGGCAGGAACGGGGTACTGATTGAGAGTGATCAGCCATGATCGCATTGAATGGCGGTGCTGGCTCGAAGGGCTGAATGGCCTACTCCTGCACCTATTGTCTATTGTCTATTGTGTGGCGGCTCCCGAGGGTCGGGCCATACCACTCACGACCCCTCGGCACGGGAATGGGTCGAGCCAAGGAGGCGGACTTCGGCCGGGAGTATAAAGGTCAAGGACCGCATGACTCTCATTCCCTTTTGGAGTTCCAGAGATACAGTAAACACGCTTTCGTTAACCTTGCCTACTTGTCGTTATTTTGGCCTACTTGGCCCACTACATTGGTGACCCCGAACGGTCCATTATAGAAAAATGGACAAGACATGGGGCTCAGCCTTCGCCTCGCTGTCCGAGGGCGCTACACCGGCTATCGAGGCAATTTCTGTAGCCCTCCCTACCTTTTGGACCCACCGACCCCACGTCTGGTTCCAGCAAGCTCAAATCCATCCGGTCGGATGATACACGGTTTTTCTACCTGGTTGGAGCCCTGGACCAGGACACGGTCCAGCGGGTAACCGAGTTCCTCGCCGACCTACCGACCCAAGGTAAATACAAGGCGCTTAAAGATCTATTGCTGGAAACTTACCGGCTCCCGAGAATGGAGCGGGCTAAAGGAATCCTCCAAATGCCTCCCCTGGGCGACCGGCGCCCATCCGCGCTGCTTAGTGACATGCTCGCGTTGCTGGACGGTCACAAACCTTGCCTCCTTTTCGACTATCTATTTCTCCACTTACTGCCGTCCGACATTCGCATGCAGCTCAGTGAAGGGCCTTTTGATGATCTCCAGGCCCTCGGCAGGCGTGCAGACGCCCTTTGGGCGGCGCGCAGTGATGACGTCATGACGCTGCGCGTCACTCCGGCAGCGCCCGAAATAGCCTGGTCGGGAGGGGCGGCTGTGGAAGGAGTCAAACCTGCGCCCCGGAGGCCTGCACGGGCTCCCCCGGCGGCAGCCGCAGGTACTGCACCTGCTTTTCAACGACAGCAGGCTTCAGACAACACCTTGGTTAAGAACTGGTGTTATTACCACCAGCGCTGGGGTGCTGCAGCCCGACGATGCCGCCTGCCATGCGCGTATCCGGGAAAAGCTGTGGCCGGCTGCCAGTAGACCCCGCGGCGGCCGGCCAGATTCACCGCCTTTTTGCTTGGGATCGGGTTTCGGGTAATCGTTTTCTTGTGGATACCGGGGCAGAGTTGAGCGTGCTGCCTCCTTCGATGCAGGACATTCATTCTGGGAAGCGCAGTTCCGCCCTCACCGCTGCGAATGGAACCAGCATTCGCACCTATGGCGTGCGCACGGTGAAGATCACCTTCGGCTCTTGCCACTTTACTTGGCAGTTCACCGTGGCCGACGTCTCACAACCGTTGCTCGGGGCGGACTTTTTGCGGGCGCATTCCCTCCTGGTGGATGTCAGGAGGCAGCAATTGGTCCACAGTGCAACAATGCAGCCCATTACATTAGGGTTGGTCTGTCCTGTTGCTCGACCGCTGTCATCGGTCGAATCCACCTATGCTCGAATCCTGGCGGAATTCCCGGACATCACGGCGCCGCAATTTCGTACGTCAAACCCCAAGCATGGGGTGGTGCATTTCATCGTCACGACCGGCCCACCCCTCCACGCACGAGCGCGCCGACTTCCGCCGGATAAATTGCGTCTGGCGCGGCAGGAATTCCGCGACATGGAATCCTTGGGGATCGTTCGACCATCGAACAGTCCATGGGCGTCCCCACTTCACATGGTCCCCAAGGCAAGCGGTGGCTGGCGGCCTTGCGGGGATTATCGGCGACTGAACGCTGCTACCACGGCGGACCGATACCCCGTACCCCACATTCAGGATTTCAACGCCCACCTCGCCGGGGCTACTATATTCTCCAAAGTGGATCTGGTGCGGGGTTACAACCAGATCCCCGTCAATCCGGACGACGTACCAAAGACGGCGATCATCACACCGTTTGGCCTGTATGAGTTCGTGCGCATGCCATTCGGCCTCAAAAACGCGGCGCAGGCATTTCAGCGCCTGATGGATGGCGTGTGTCGTGGGCTGGACTTCATATTTGTGTACCTCGATGACATATTGATAGCCAGCCGCTCGCGGAAGCAGCACTGTGCCCACCTTCGACAGCTGTTTCAAAGGCTGAGTGAGCATGGCTTGGCTATCAACATCGCCAAGTGCCAGCTCGGCGTGGAAACCATCGATTTCCTCGGCCACCGCGTGGCTTCGCAGGGTGCGGTTCCTCTGCCGGACAAAGTTGAGGCCATCCGCCGGTTTCCCCGTCCCTTCTCGTTACGTGGCCTGCAGGAATTCGTGGGCATGGTGGCTTTTTACCACCGTTTTTTGCCATCTGCGGCCCACATCATGGAGCCGCTGTATCATCTTCTGGCAGGCGGACGTAAGGACATTGCGTGGACCGATGAGGCGGCGACGGCTTTCGATGGCGCAAAGGAGGCCCTGGCTCGGGCTGTGCTGCTCGTCCACCCACGGGAAAATGCCCCGACGGCCCTTACAGTGGACGCATCAGAGGTAGCTATCGGCGCCGTGCTGGAACAACTGACAGACAGGGGTTGGTGTCCCCTGGCCTTTTTCAGCCGACACCTTACCAGCGCCCAGAAGAAGTATAGTGCGTTTGACCGCGAGCTCCTGGCCCTGTACCAGGCGGTACGTCACTTCCGCTACTTTCTGGAGGGACGTCCGTTCACAGCATTCACGGACCACAAGCCACTAACTTTCGCCTTCACGAAGGTTGCAGACCCGTGGTCTGCCCGACAACAGCGTCATTTGGCGTACATTTCAGAGTACACAACCTCCATCCGTTTCGTGGAGGGGAAAGAAAACCGGGTGGCCGACGCGTTGTCGCGCCCCGCCGTCGAGGTGGTTTTGGATGTGGCGCCTGGCATTGACTATTCAGCCCTGGCGGTGGCTCAACCAGTGGACATTGTGGGTCCCCTCCCGACTTCGAGGGGCATTACTCACCTCCTCACGGTGGTTGACAGGTTCACCCGGTGGCCAGAGGCCATACCATTGACCGACACGTCCACGGCCACGTGTGCTCGAGCGTTGGCTGCAAATTGGATCGCACGCTTTGGGGTGCCGGTGGACCTTACATCAGACCGGGGACCACAGTTCACCTCTGAGTTGTGGTCAGCCATGGCTGAGCTGTTAGGGGTTCGGCTTCACCACACCACGGCCTACCATCCGCAGGCTAACGGCCTGGTGGAGAGGTTCCACCGGCAGCTCAAGGCTGCGTTGAAGGCACGACTCTCCGGCCCCGATTGGATGGACGCACTGCCGTGGGTCTTATTAGGCATCCGGACGGCACCCAAGGAGGACCTCGCAACGTCATCAGCCGAGCTCGTCTACGGGTCGCCGCTCACCGTGCCCGGGGAGTTCGTGCCCTCATCGCCGGGGCAGCAGGAACCGTCCTCGTCCACCCTACAGCGCCTTCGTGAGCGAGTGGGAAAACTGGCACCCGTCCCTACGTCTCACCATGGGACGTTCCACCCGCACGTCCCATTGGCCCTTCGAGATTGTGCCTACGTTTTTCTCCGCCGCGACGCCCATCGAGCACAGCTTCAGAGACCTTATGAGGGCCCTTTCAAGGTGCTGAAGCACGGTGAGACAACTTTTGTGTTGGACATGGGGGGCCGACCGGAGGCCGTGTCAATTAATCGCCTCAAGCCAGCGCACTTGGACATTGACCAGCCGGTGCGGGTTGCACAGCCTCGGCCGCGCGGGCGCCCCCCTTTACAAGTGCCTCCAACACCGCACCCGCCGATCCCCTCATCTCGACCGGTATTTGTACCCCCTTCTCCGCCCCCGTTTGTCCCTCCAGCAGTGCCCCCGCCAGCCCCCCCGGTTGTCCCTTCAGCTGAGCCCCCGCCAGACCCCCCGTCGGACGGGTACCGTACACGGTTCGGTCGACTAGTGCGACCACCGGTGCGCTTCGTGCCTCTGGTTCTGGGGGGGGGGTCCTGTGGCGGCTCCCGAGGGTCGGGCCATACCACTCACGACCCCTCGGCACGGGAATGGGTCGAGCCAAGGAGGCGGACTTCGGCCGGGAGTATAAAGGTCAAGGACCGCATGACTCTCATTCCCTTTTGGAGTTCCAGAGATACAGTAAACACGCTTTCGTTAACCTTGCCTACTTGTCGTTATTTTGGCCTACTTGGCCCACTACAATTGTCTATTGAACCTGATACTTTGATTTCTGCTGACCCTCTCCAACATTTCCCATGTCTGCTGTGTGCAAAAGTAATTGCAGAGAGAATTCTCATGTGTATGCCATTTTAGGCCTCTTGCTAGTGGAATATCCAAGCCTGGGAGCGTTCAGCAGATTAAACCACACTAGAATTGGTGCGGATCATAATGTGGGTGCTCCTGCTCTAAATTTCTTGTTTATCTGAAGTTTTCAGACATGAAAATGCAATCTCTAACTTGCAATCAAAATTGCTTAACATATATTTATAATTTGCAATACTTCACACTTGCCAGAGTTAAATTCTATATTATTTATTTGCCTTTATTTGCCTTCCTTTATTTGCCTTCCCAACTGATCTAGTTCCTGTTATGAACTTGGATATCCTTGCTGTCCACTACACCACGAATTTTGGTGTCATCTTTAAAATGAATTACATTATCATCCAAGTCATTAATGTTGATGTCAAACAACAGAGGACGTCTGCAGCATGCCACAGCTCACAGGTCTCCAATCAGAAAAACAACCTTCCACAACTGCCCATTGATTGCTTCCTCCAAGCCAATTTTGAATCCATTTGGCTCGCTCACCTTGGATTTCATGTGCCCAATCTTTCCAGACTGCTGTGCCATGCGGGACTCGGTCAAAGGCATGCAAAAGTTCATAGACAAACTCCACTATCCTGCTGTCGTCAATTCCCTTAATGACCTTCAAAACAAGTTCTATCAGATTTGTGAGAGACTATTTCGCATCCACAAAGCCATGCAGAGCATCCCTAATCAAATATACAATAATGTATTCTAAAATCATTTAGGTTTTCCATGCTGTGAAGCCAAATGTCTTAAATTACTGGCTTCGATCTTTCTCTAATCTTAATGAGCAAAACATCTCTGGAGAGCACTTGCAAATTGGTGGCCTTTGTCCGATCATCCGCCTATCAAAAATAGCTCTCATCTGTATCCATCTATCACTCGCCAGGCATTGTCCTGCTCCTACTCTTCCATTTCTCTCCCCACCACAATCCGTCTGAAGAAGGATCCACTTATGTCAACTATCCATGTTCTTCTGAGATGCTGCCTGACCTGCTGGGTTACCCCAGCACTTTGTCTTTTTACATAAACAGCATCTTTGAGTATATGAAAAGCGCTATATAAATAAAATGCATTATTATTATTATTATCTGCAGTGCATGTAAACTTGCAGTTGATTCAAGCATTGCAGTTCAGAACGGCTTTTTGGAGAAGTTTGTTGCAGCTTTCGATTTATGGTTTGTGTGAGGAGTGCTTTCTTCAGACATGAAGTTGAGCATGAAAGTTTCTGTATCATTTGGGATGAAGCGCATTAGCCGTCATTGATAGAGTTGCTGTTTAAAAAAAAAAAAATTGTCAAACTTTTGATGCGATTAATTTTCCTTTTCTGATTTTGTCTTTGTTTTGTAGATCAATTTTGACTTATTCTCGAATCGGAGGAAAAGTGAAAACTTTGGCATTCTGTCACGGCTCCCATTATCTGGCAGTAGCTTCTGACAATGGTACGGTCCAGCTCCTGGGAATTGAAGCTAGCAAACCTCCAAAATCTCCAAAAATACATCCCCTCCAGAGCAGGTACAGCATTTCATTTGAATATTATCTGATTTTTATCATGTTAATTTTCTCCAGGTAAGTCTTGTTCTAGATTTTGAACATTTGAATGTTTTTATAAATAATCTGATTTTAAATGATAAATTACAGGTCCACCACCGATTTTCTGGCAACCGGTGGTCCGGCTTTCCCTTTAATCCGGACAAAGTCCACCCCCTCCCCACTGCGGAAGTCCCCCCCGAAAATGTGGCATCTAGGCCGGGTAAGGCGGCCGATCATGACCTCATCAGGACTTCTGCACCTATCGGCGGGTCCATTCCATGGCTGACTTCCGCGGCCGACATTGCGGGCCGGTATCTCCCCCTCCCAAGGCCATGATCTCTATTGGTCTGGCAAAACGGATAATCCAGAAAGACTCTGGCAGCACGGCTGCTGAAAAATGGGTGGTGGACCTGTATTTGAAATAATTTTTGAGCTGGTTTTGAGTATCTTTGATCAATTGTAGCAGCAAGATCTGCAGTATATTTGGATCCGCAGGACTGCAAGTACTAAAGCTGACTACAGGTATAGCATGAGGGTGGGCTGGCTCCAACTCAATCTGGTTTATATGCTTCATTGCAAGCAATCTAAGTGAATTCCTATTGACTTCCATAAACCATAATTGTGAATTATCAAGCTTGGCTCAATAAAAAACATGTTATGCATTTGGATCTTGTAAATTCCCCTTCTGTGATAATTCTGTAATGTGGATTTCAACCAGTTTGAAAAGATGGCTGAAGGAGTCAAAAAGTTGGAAGTCAGAAACTTGGAAATCTTTGCCACGAAGATTGGAAAATCTTTGTGGTCAACTTTCTTTGAGGTTGGCAATAAACACTGTCGCTTCAACACTGAATGTAAAATCCACACGGGTTGCTTTGCACTTGTCCATTTTTAATAAATTCTAATAATAATCTTGCAGCGTGAAAACAAGCACTTTAGCCCAACTTGCCTACACCGGCCAATATGTCCCATCTACACTAGTCCCACCTGCTTGTATTTGGCCCATCTGGGTGTCCTAGTGCATCAGTCAATGAAAGGAAGCATGCAGGTACAGCAGGCAGTGAAGAAAGCCAATGGAATGTTGGCCTTCGTAACAAGAGGAGTTGAGTATAGGAGCAAAGAGGTCCTTCTACAGTTGTACCGGGCCCTGGTGAGACCGCACCTGGAGTACTGTGTGCAGTTTTGGTCTCCAAATTTGAGGAAGGATATTCTTGCTATGGAGGGCGTGCAGCGTAGGTTTACTAGGTTAATTCCCAGAATGGCGGGACTGTCGTATGTTGAAAGGCTGGAGCGATTGGGCTTGTATACACTGGAATTTAGAAGGATGAGGGGGGATCTTATTGAAACATATAAGATAATTAGGGGATTGGACACATTAGAGGCAGATAACATGTTCCCAATGTTGGGGGAGTCCAGAACAAGGGGCCACAGTTTAAGAATAAGGGGTAGGCCATTTAGAACGGAGATGAGGAAGAACTTTTTCAGTCAGAGGGTGGTGAAGGTGTGGAATTCTCTGCCTCAGAAGGCAGTGGAGGCCAGTTCGTTGGATGCTTTCAAGAGAGCTGGATAGAGCTCTTAAGGATAGCGGAGTGAGGGGGTATGGGGAGAAGGCAGGAACGGGGTACTGATTGAGAGTGATCAGCCATGATCGCATTGAATGGCGGTGCTGGCTCGAAGGGCTGAATGGCCTACTCCTGCACCTATTGTCTATTGTCTATCCCTCTAAACCTGGCCTATCCATGTATCTGTTTAATGTTTCTTAAACATTGCAATAATGCAGTTATGATCAATGATGAAGTGTAATTGGAAGATTAGTTCCTTGTTCTATTTAACAATTTTGCATATCTTTGCAAATAGTACTGCAGCTAACTGTGCAGCCTGACTTCCTTGTTGCAAATAGTTGAAGCCATAAGTAAAATAAATATCTGAAAAAGAAAAAAAATTGCAACATGTTTTATCAAGTGCTGGGTTTTTCAATGTTAAAAATGTTACATAGAAAATAGGTGAAGGATAGGCCATGCGGCCCTTCGAGCCAGCACAGCCTTAGTCAGATGTTGTCAAAACTATATTTGTGCTCCAGGTCTTCATTTTGGCACAGTTTAATTTACCTTGCCTGGGCTACATAACATCTTTGATCTGTAAAATAGTCTACAGCCTTTGCAGGAATATGGATTTAGCTCTAATATTTCATTGAAAAATAGTATCCTAGCCATGATTTTTTTGCTCAAAGCATGCAAACCATCGTTGATATTTTTTCTAAATATCATCAAACTACAGCATAATATATCCTCGTATCTATCCTCCAGCTGGATGGTTTCTATATATGTTCTGAGAGTTATTAATTTCATCAGCACAAATCAGAAACTTTCTTGTTTTGTCTGTCATTGATGGGATAAAATAGATAGATATCTTATTCCTAACTGCTAGATGTTTGACATAGAACACCATGAGTAATCGGCCTTTGATGCTGCATATGACCCTGGGTAGCAAAGCTAAGGTATTGGTGGTGCAAGATTTGGGCCATTATGTTTTGATGGTGACCTTTTATCTTTTTCTCTACAGAAAGGAAGACCATTGCATCTGTAATGTGTATGCTTAATTTTATTTTTAGTCATTCATTTCCTAAGTTTTTATGCATATTTAATACTTGATATTAAAGCCCTGATTTTAGCATGATTAACCTCTTCCAATTGCATTTATGTCATTGTTATACGTGCATTTCTTTTTTGTTTCAAGACATGAGGAACTAATTTCCTTCTGTACTAAATTAGGATACAAAGATGTATTATTTAACATTAGAGATGAAAATGGATCCTTGAGATAAATATCCCCAAGTCAATTCACATAATATGCTCCTTTCTTTAAAGAAACCTTTAGTATCGTTATAATTAGGTTTTAACATTAATCGTGCACATTACCCAATGTTATGTCCAAACATTTTTCTTCTTAAAAAGAAACTGCCAATTATTTGCTACTTTCTGTAATATGATTGATACAGATGAAGGCAATAGTATTTCCTGTTTTCTCAGAGACCTTTGATTTTAAAACATCTTGGAACTGACACAATTTAATGAGAGAACCATGTTAATATATACTGACCCTACCCCCTTCAATTGAGTTATTTCAAAAGGTTTGTTAACAGTGCTGCAGCTAACAGTGTGGGATGGTTTCCTTGTCACTAACACGTAGTCCTTTGTTTTAATTTCTAATTCTGTAAAGTTTGCATGTGGTATTAATAATTAGGTATATTTAATTTAATATTAAAGAAGCTTGTTTTCATATTTGCAAGCTAGATATTGAATGTGAGAATGTGGTTGGAATTTTACATTTGCATTTGATTATTCATAAATACTAAAAATGGAAAACAGTTTGTTATTATCAGCATCTCGTCTCAAATCAGTTCCCATTTTTGTTTTGAATCTACTGGTACTAATACAACTTTTATATTTTATAATCGCACTAATAAGGTCGTTGCCCGGCCTTAAATACCAACTCAGGTACCGACCCCGTGGCAAGCGCCTCCCACACCGAGACGCCGCCCTCTAGCGCACATGGTTCGTTCTGCCCTTGGGTTGTCACCAGGTGTCACCACATGATCCCTCCCCCCCCCCCCCCCCCCCCCCCCCCTAGAACCAGAGGCACCGAACCGGACGGGACGCCGAATGAGGCGGCCCAAACGCGTAGATACAATCCCACGCCCCGGGGGCTTGCTCGGTTCGGAGGAATCACCGGGAGCCCGGGAGGGCAGACGCCCGCGACGGGGCGGTTGAGCCACATGGACTGGCTCGCTCAGGTCCAAGTGGGCCGGTTTCAAACGAGCCACAGACACATTTTCGCACCGGCCTCCCATGTCCAAATCAAAAGTAGTAGTCCCGTGCCGCAGCACGTGAAAGGGACCTTCATACGGGCGCTGCAAGGGCGACCTGTGGGAGTCAAGGCAAAGAAAAACATACAGGCAGCTCATCAGCGGCAGTGGCACATGGATAGGGGCCACTCCATGACGCGACTTTGGGATGGGAGACAAGACGCCGACCCTCTCCCGCAAGCGGATCAGCACCGATGACGGGGGTTCCTGGGACCCATCAGCAGCTGGGACAAACTCCCCGGGGATGGTAAGCAGAGTACCATATACCAACTCCGCGGAGGACGATGACAGATCCTCCTTAGGGGCCGTCGGAATCCCCAACAGGACCCACGGCAACTGATCCATCCACCCCGGGCCCATGAGACGAGCCTTCAGGCCGGCCTTCAGACAGCGGTGGAACCGCTCCACCAACCCATTTGACTGGGGATGGTATGCTGATGAGTGGTGGAGCTGCGTCCCCAACAGGCGGGCCATGGCGGACCACAGTTCTGTGCGCCCCGGTCGGACGTGATGTGAAGTGGAACGCCAAAGCGGGCAATCCAAGTTGCCACGAGGGCACGAGTGCACGACTGAATTGTAGTGTCCGTGAGCGGGATGGCCTCTGGCCACTGCGTAAAACGGTCAACCACCGTAAGCAGGTGTGAAACACCCTGGGACGGCGACAGCGGCCCCACGGTGTCCACATGTTTGTGATTGAAACGCCGGTGTGGCACTGCGAAGTCCTGAACGGGTGCCCGGACGTGGCGATGCACCTTTGATGTCTGGCACGGGATGCACGTCTGGGCCCAGCGAGCATCCTGCTTCCGAAGTCCGTGCCACATAAACCTTGCGGCCACCATAGCGACCGTGCCCCGGATGGATGGGTGGGCCAGCCCATGGATCACCTCAAAGACGCGACGGCGCCAGGCCGCCGGAACGATAGGCCTCGGCTGACCCGTGGACACGTCACAGAGGATGAAACCCAACGGCACGTCCTCAAGCACAAAGCCAGAGATCGCGGTGCGGTACGCTGGCATCTCACCGTCCGCCAGCTGGGCCGCCGCCAAGGCGGAGTAATCTATTCCCGGGGCCGGGTTAAGCATGGCTGCAATTGTCGGATGGGACAAAACATCCGCCACGAGGTTGCGTTTCCTGGTGATGTGTTGGACGTACATTGTATACTCCAAAATAGCCGCCAGCTGGCGCTGCTGACGGGCGGACCAAGGATCTGAAACCTTTGCGAAAGCAAACGTGAGGGGCTTGTGGTCCATGAAGGTTACGAAGGAACGGCCCTCGAGGAAGTGCCGCACTGTGAGGTGTAATGCGAGCAACTCCCGGTCGAACGCGCTGTAGCGCTGCTCCGCGGCGCTCAGGTGATGGCTAAAGAAGGCGAGAGGCCACCAACGGCCGTTAACCGACTGTTCCAACACGCCGCCGACCGCAGAGTCCGAGGCGTCCACGGTAAGGGCTGTGGCAGCGTCGGCCGACGGATGCACGAGCATAGTCGCCCGAGCCATGGCCTCCTTCGCTCCTTCAAACGCCGCCGTGGCGATAGCATCCCACTGTATCCCCTGTTGCTTGCCTGGCAGCAACTGGAAAAGCGGCCGCAAAAGTTTGGCAGCCGCCGGAACGAACCTGTGGTAAAATGTGACCATCCCTAAGAACTGGAGGCCACGCACCGTAGCAGGCCACGGGAACTGGCGGATTGCCTCAACCCTGTCCGGCAGAGGCACCGCTCCATGCCGTGTCACTCGAAGCCCCAGGAAGTTGATGGCCCGAAGCGCAAATTGGCACTTGCCAGGGTTAAATACGAGGCCATGGTCATTGAGGCACTGGAAGAGTAGACGCAGGTGGGCGCAGTGTTCCTCTCGCGAGTGACATGCCACCAGGATGTCGTCCAAACAGGAAGTCGAGCTCGCGCACCGTGGTGTCCATCAGGCGCTGAAAGGCCTGCGCGGGGTTCTTGAGGCCGAAGGGCATCCAAAGAAACTCTTAACAACCCGAATGGGGTGACGATTGCTGTCTTAGGGACATCCTCCGGTCGCACGGGGATCTGGTGATATCCCCGGACTAGGTCGATCTTGGAGAAGAACCTAGCCCTGGCCAGATGGGCTGAGAAGTCCCGTATGTGGGGGATAGGGTAACGGTCGGCGGTCGTGACCTCGTTAAGTCGGCGGTAGTCCCCGCACGGCCTCCTGCCGACGGACACCTTCGGCACCATGTGCAGCCGGGAGGCCCATGGGCTGTTGGAGCGTCGAACGATACCCATGGCCTCCATACTCCGAAACTCCGCCTTTGCTATAAGGAACTAGTCAGGAGCGAGCCTGCGGGCGTGGAGCGGTGGGCCTGATGTCAGTATATGGTGCATGACACCTTGCCTCAGGCTGGCCGAGCCGAACTTGGGGGTGACAATGTCCGGAAACTCAGCCAGTACCTGGGCGTAGACATTGTCCACCGTCGCTACTGGGTTGCTGACTGGCGCTATGGGCGCGATAGAGCACAAGGAGATCTTCTCAAAAGTTGAGTAAGAAAATAACTGCAGATGCTGGTACAAATCGAAGGTATTTATTCACAAAATGCTGGAGTAACTCAGCAGGTCAGGCAGCATCTCAGCTCATCAGCGCGGGCCGCTAACTGGATGGCATCCTCGAAGCTCTCCCCGTGAGCTACCGGCGGATGTCTCGCGGCAACTGCTGCAGGTAGACAAATTCAAAGAGCGGGCAGGGCTGGTGGTCGCCCATGAGCATCAGCATCTCGCTCATGAGGGCCGAAGGCATCCGTTCGCCGAGTCCGCCAATGTTAAGAACCTGACGGGCGCGCTGCATTCGGCTCGGCCCGTAGATCCAGAGCAGCAGCTTCTTGAGGCCTGTGTATTTATTCGCCGCTGGCGGATTATCCAGGTAAGGAGCGACCTGACCGGCCGTCTGCTGGTCCAGGGCGCCGACCACATAGTGATAGCGGGTCTCCTCGGTTGTAACGCCGCGGATGTAAAATTGGGATTCGGCCTGTCGAAACCGGCTGCGAGTTCCAAAATGTAGGGAGCTTCAGCGATACCGCGTTGAGTTCGGCCTCGACGGCCTTGTGGGCAGCAGCAGCAGAATACGTTTTCTTTTCAAACTTACCCTCCAGGATTACCCTTCCTGGGCGTCGGGGTCACCAATGTAGCGGGACGAGAAGGAGTCCCTCCAAACGCTAATCAGACATGAGTTGCGTGCACTAGATGTGTTTATTCTCTCCAATACAGCTCCCTACTCCACCCCAAGTCACGGGCGTTGCCCGGCCTTAAATACCAACTCGGGTACCGACCCTGTGGCTAGCGCCTCCCACACCGAGGTGCCGATGGTTTGTTCTCCCCTTGGGTTGCCACCAGGTGTCACCACAAGGTCATTTTCACTTGGCCAGATAAATTTGTTTATAAAACAAATAAGATAAAATGATCTTCCATCCATTGTTTAAATTTGTGCTCACATAGTTATTGCTATGCTAATTTATTCCATTTATGGAATGTATGTAATTAATTATAAACACATTCCAGACATATATTTCCAA
The DNA here is from genome assembly GCF_053455715.1 of Rhinoraja longicauda. NCBI lineage: Eukaryota > Metazoa > Chordata > Chondrichthyes > Rajiformes > Arhynchobatidae > Rhinoraja > Rhinoraja longicauda. The sequence goes on from NC_135954.1 coordinate 16,589,905, forward strand.
TTCAAAATCAATTCTTGGTAAGTATTAGCAAGTTTTTTTGTAAATATCTCCTTTTTCTTTCCCCCAAGGATTTTGGACCAGAAAGAGGATGGCTGTGTGGTGGATATTCACCACTTTAATGCAGGTGCTCAGTCTGTTTTGGCATATGCAACTGTAAATGGTTCTTTAGTTGGCTGGGACCTGAGGTCATCAACAAATGCTTGGACATTAAAACATGATTTGAGACTTGGACTCATAACCTCCTTTGCTGTAGATATACATCAATGCTGGCTCTGTATAGGTATGTGTGATTTCCTGTGGCAATTTATCTTGTATCTGCTGCTTTTGCTACACATTTTTCAATAATCTTTCATTAAGAAAAATATAATTATCAGCAAAATGAAATGTTGGCACGAAGTAGTAAATTTTTACAGCAAAAATGAAGTTGGCTTATTTTGCATTCAAACACAATCAGAGCAGTTGTTTTTGCAGTAAGTGATTTTTCTGGGAGCACTACATGGCATTTGCTGTTTTATATTTAGAGTTGGATTCTTTTTTTATAAAGGAACAAGTAGTGGAACTATGGCTTGTTGGGACATGAGATTTCAGCTGCCCATTTCAAGTCATTGTCACCCAGCCAGAGCTCGCATTCGACAGGTGATAATGCATCCTCTCTGCCAGTCATGGGTCATCGCAGGTATGTTCTATGCTTCACTTAGATTACTTATGGTGTATTATTTTTGGCTTCAGCCTGCATTTGGCTTTCTGGCTCCTCCAAAGAATTTGGCGTTTAACATTAAAATTCAGCATTGCTGACCAATGAAGGCCCTTGGTCCTTTCTGTCTGTTATCTGCTGTTCGATAATAATTAATGCCATCTCTCTGTATAGAGCAATATCTTCCATTTATGCAACATATCTAGTATATTGATGATATCCCAGGGCACACACTCAGAGGAAGAGAGAATGTGAATTTTATTTTGTTTTTGTCAAACATATCAGGGCAGGTCTGAACAATTAGTGAAAGAAGGCATTGTAATAGTGAAAAGACAATAGACAATAGACAATAGGTGCAGGAGTAGGCCATTCAGCCCTTCGAGCCAGCACCGCCATTCAATGCGATCATGGCTGATCACTCTCAATCAGTACCCCGTTCCTGCCTTCTCCCCATACCCCCTCACTCCGCTATCCTTAAGAGCTCTATCCAGCTCTCTCTTGAAAGCATCCAACGAACTGGCCTCCACTGCCTTCTGAGGCAGAGAATTCCACACCTTCACCACTCTCTGACTGAAAAAGTTCTTCCTCATCTCCGTTCTAAATGGCCTACCCCTTATTCTTAAACTGTGGCCCCTTGTTCTGGCCCCTTGTTCCCAACATTGGGAACATGTTTCCTGCCTCTAATGTGTCCAATCTCCTAATTATCTTATATGTTTCAATAAGATCCCCCCTCATCCTTCTAAATTCCAGTGTATACAAGCCCAATCGCTCCAGCCTTTCAACATACGACAGTCCCGCCATTCCGGGAATTAACCTAGTGAACCTACGCTGCACGCCCTCCATAGCAAGAATATCCTTCCTCAAATTTGGAGACCAAAACTGCACACAGTACTCCAGGTGCGGTCTCACCAGGGCCCGGTACAACTGTAGAAGGACCTCTTTGCTCCTATACTCAACTCCTCTTGTTATGAAGGCCAACATTCCATTGGCTTTCTTCACTGCCTGCTGTACCTGCATGCTTCCTTTCATTGACTGATGCACTAGGACACCCAGATCTCGTTGAACTCCCCCTCCTCCTAACTTGACACCATTCAGATAATAATCTGCCTTTCTATTCTTACTTCCAAAGTGAATAACCTCACACTTATCTACATTAAACTGCATCTGCCATGTATCCGCCCACTCACACAACCTGTCCAAGTCACCCTGCAGCCTTATTGTATCTTCCTCACAATTCACACTACCCCCCAGCATAGTATCATCTGCAAATTTGCTAATGGTACTTTTAATCCCTTCGTCTAAGTCATTAATGTATATCGTAAATAGCTGGGGTCCCAGCACCGAACCTTGCGGTACCCCACTGGTCACTGCCTGCCATTCCGAAAGGGACCCATTTATCCCCACTCTTTGCTTTCTGTCTGTCAACCAATTTTCTATCCATGTCAGTACCCTACCCCCAATACCATGTGCCCTAATTTTGCCCACTAATCTCCTATGTGGGACCTTGTCGAAGGCTTTCTGAAAGTCGAGGTACACCACATCCACTGACTCTCCCCTGTCAATTTTCCTAGTTAGATCCTCAAATAATTCCAGTAGATTTGTCAAACATGATTTCCCCTTCGTAAATCCATGCTGACTCGGAATGATCCTGTTACTGCTATCCAACTGCTCAGCAATTTCGTCTTTGATAATTGACTCCAGCATCTTCCCCACCACTGATGTCAGACTAACTGGTCTGTAATTACCCGTTTTCTCTCTCCCTCCTTTCTTAAAAAGTGGGATAACATTTGCTATCCTCCAATCCACAGGAACTGATCCTTAATCTATAGAACATTGAAAAATGATCTCCAATGCTTCCACTATTTCTAGAGCCACCTCCTTAAGTACCCTGGGATGCAGACCATCAGGCCCTGGGGATTTATCAGCCTTCAGTCCCATCAGTCTACCCAAAACCATTTCCTGCCTAATGTGGATTTCCTTCAGTTCCTCCATCAACCTAGGTTCTCCGGCCCCTAGAACATTTGGGAGATTGTGTGTATCTTCCTCAGTGAAGACAGATCCAAAGTAATGGTTTAACTCGTCTGCCATTTCTTTGTTCCCCATAATAAATTCCCCTGCTTCTGTCTTCAAGGGACCCACATTTGCCTTGACTATTTTTTTCCTCTTCACGTACCTAAAAAAACTTTTGCTATCCTCCTTTATATTATTGGCTAGTTTACCCTCGTACCTCATCTTTTCTCCCCGTATTGCCTTTTTAGTTAACTTTTGTTGCTCTTTAAAAGAGTCCCAATCCTCTGTCTTCCCACTCTTCTTTGCTATGTTATACTTCCTCTCCTTAATTTTTATGCTGTCCCTGACTTCCCTTGTCAGCCACAGGTGTCCCTTACTCCCCTTAGAGTCTTTCCACCTCTTTGGAATAAATTGATCCTGCAACCTCTGCATTATTCCCAGGAATACCTGCCATTGCTGTTCTAACGTCTTCCCTGCTAGGGCCTCCTTCCAGTCAATTTTGGCCAGCTCCTGCCTCATGCCTCTGTAATCCCCTTTGCTATACTGTAATACTGACACTTCCGATTTTCCCTTCTGCCTTTCCATTTGCAGAGTAAAACTTATCATGTTGTGATCACTGCCTCTTAATGGCTCTTTTACCTCTAGTCCCCTTATCAGATCAGGATCATTACACAACACTAAATCCAGAATTGCCTTCTCCCTGGTAGGCTCCAGTACAAGCTGTTCTAAGAATCCATCTCGAAGGCACTCTACAAACTCTCTTTCCTGGGGTCCATTTCCAACCTGATTTTCCCAGTCTACCTGCATGTTGAAATCTCCCATAACCACCGTAGCATTACATTTTTGACACGCCAATTTTATCTCCTGATTCAACTTGCATTTTATCTCCTGATTCAACTTTGGGAAGTTGTAAGGAAGGAGGGAAATTCAGGAGTTTAGAAATTTGGCAGCAGAAGGTGAAACTATCAATGGGGATGTGATCGTGTTTTGATATACACAAGAATACAGAGCTGAAGGAACTTGGAGCATTAAGCACATTAATTAGTCTATGATAAAATTGTCATGAATCTTGGAAACTGCAACCCTGCAGAACCAGACAAAATGTTCTTCCACAATTTAAAACTAATTAATGCTTTAGTGAATTGGTCTCCATTTACAGGCATTTGGATGGACAAGGACTGTTTAGGGATAGTCAGCATGGTTTTGTATGTGGGAGTTTGTGTCTCACAAATTGGAGTTTTTTGAAGACTTGACCAAAATTTGAGGAAGGACATCCTTATAATTGAGACAGTGCAGCGTAGGTTCACGAGATTGATCCCTGGGATGGCGAGACTGACATATGAGGAAAGATTGAAAAGACTAGGCTTGTATTCACTGGAGTTTAGAAGGATGAGAGGGGATCTTATAGAAACATATAAAATTATAAAAGGACTGGACAAGCTAGATGAAGGAAAAATGTTCCCACTGTTGGGCGAGTCCAGAACCAGGGGCCACAGTCTTAGAATAAAGGGGAGGCCATTTAAAACTGAGGTGAAAAAAAAAAGTTTTCACCAAGAGAGTTGTGAATTTGTGGAATTCTCTGCCACAGAGGGCAGTGGAAGCCAAATCACTGGATGGATTTAAGAGGGAGGTAGATAGAGCTCTAGGGGCTAGTGGAATCAAGGGATATGGGGGGAAGGCAGGCACGGGGTATCGATGGAGGACGATCACAATGAATGGCAGTGCTGGCTCAAAGGGCCGAATGGCCTCCTGCACCTATTTTCTATGTTTCTATGACCAAAAAGGTCGATGAGGGCAGAACTGTAGATGTTGTATATATGGACTTCAGCAAAACATTCGACAAGGTTCCGCATGGTAGGCTGCTCTGGAAGGTTAGATCGTGTGGCATCCAAGGAAAGATAGCTGAATGGATAGAAAATTGGCTTCACAGAAGAAAGCAGAGGGTAATGGTGGAAGGTTGCTTCTCGGGCTGGAGGCCTGTGACTAGTGGTGTGTCTCAGGTTTCCGTGCTGGGCCCTTCACAGTTTGTCATCTATATCAATGATTTGGATGAGAACATACATGGCAAGATTTGCAAGTTTGCTGATTATATAAAAGTGGGTGGTTTTGCAGATAGTGAAGATGGTTGTGAAAAATTGCAGCAGGATCTTGATCGATTGGCCAGGCGGGCTGAGGGATGGTTGATGGAATTTAATACAGAGAAATGTGACGTGTGGCATTTTGAGAAGTCTAACATGGGCAGGACCTACACAGTGAATGGTAGGGCTTTGGGGAATGTTGTAGAGCAGAGGGGTTTAGGTGTGCAGATGCCTAGTTCCTTGAAGTTGGAGTCACAGGTAGATAAGGTGGTCAAAAAGGCCTTTGGCACATTGACCTTCATCAGTCAGAGTATTGAGTATAGAAGTTGAGAGGACATGTTGCAGTTGCATAAGATGTTGGTGAGGCCGCATTTAGAGTATTGTGTTCAGTTCTCTGCAACATGTTATAGGAAAGATGTTGTCAAGTTGGAAAGGGTACTGAGGATTTACAGGGATGTTGCCAGGACTGAAGGGTCTGAGCTATAGGGAGAGGTTGAGTAGGCGGGGATTGTATTCCTCGGAGTGCAGGAGGATGAGGGGTGATCTTAGAGAGGTGTATAAAATCATGAGAGAAATAGATCGGGTAGATGCGCAGTCTCTTGCCCAGAGTAGGTGAATCGAGGACCAGAGGGCATAGGTTGAAGGGGAAAAGATTTAATAGGAATTTGAGGGGTAACGTTTTCACAGAAGGGGTGATGGGTGGATGGAACAAGCTGCCAGAGGAGGTAGTTGAGGCTGGGTCTACCCCAATGTTTAAGAAACTGTTAGACAGGTACATGGATAGAACAAGTTTGGAGGGATATGGACCATGGCAGGTGGGACTAGTGTAGCTGGGATATGTTGGCTGGTGTGGGCAAGTTGGGCCGAAGGGCCTGCTGTATCACTCTATTTTCCAATGGAGCTGTAGCAGGAAATCTAGTGTTCCTCCTCACTGTTTCGATTCAGATTCTCCAAAATGAATGTTTGAGTGAGATGCAAAGATGTGTATAGTACAATAGTTGTTGTCCAAGGATAATGTTCCCTTTACAACCCCCACCCCTCCTTGTCCTCCACCACCATGGGTCCAAAACTACATGTTTCCAAAAGAACAAGTCAGATACCGGCAAACTTAGAGTAGAAAATTGTATAATCTTATTTTAGAGCTCTTTGTTTTTGATGAGGTGCCTCTGTAGCTAGTACATGACCGAGCAATAACACTTCCATTGTTTTCTTGCTTTGTAAATTGCAATGTCAGTTATATGATATTGAAGGGTCTCGTCCTGAAACGCCACCCATTCCTTCTCCAGAAATGTTGCCTGTCCCGCTGAGTTACTCCAGCTTTTTGTGTCTACCTATATAATATTTGATGATTGATTCCTATTGGTAATTAATCATAGTTTTACATAAGCTTTAATTTGAAGTCACAATTCTATTATTATTTCACTGTTTGCCTTCTGTCTAGAATGCAACATTTCTAGGCATAATGGACAACCATTTACAATAATCATACAGCTTATAGTTTCATTGTTAAAGTGACCATCACACTTGGGGTACCGATCTGAAATGTCACCTGTCCATTCCCTCCATAAATGCTGCCTGACCTGCTGAGTCCCACCAGCACTTTTTTTGTTTAAGATTCCACTTCACGTTTTCTGAATGGTTGACCGCGGGAGAAGACGGCAGGGAAGAGAAAAGACATTCTGGCCTTCCATCACAGTGAGGAGGTGACTGGAGGAGACTCACTGTGATGGATGTTTCTTTTTGTTTGGTTGTGTGTGTTATTGCTTATTTTTATTGCTCTTATTGTTGGACTGTTGGTAATCTTTCATTTCACTGCACATTTATGTGTACGTGACAAATAGACTTGACTTGACTTGATATTCTTTCTCAGCCGTGCAGGGAAATAATGAAGTTTCAATGTGGGACATGGAAACTGGAGACCGGCGATTCACTCTCTGGGCCAGCAGTGCTCCACCTCTCTCAGAAATGCAGGTTGGAAGTTATATCTTAAATGCTTAGGAAGTGTTCTGCTTAAGTTCTTATTCATGCCTCATGGCACCCATGCCTTTGAGACCGAAGACTGAGTTCAAACTCTGTTCTGGAGACGTCAGTATAAAATGTAGGTTAACGCACTACTACAGTGCTAGGAAGATAGAGAAGGATAGGTGACTTTTGCCAGGAAAGAAATGGAGTCCATTCTTAAGTAGGTGATAATAATAAGCGAGTTCAGTATTCCGACTGAGCATGCACAGGTCATAGGTCGTGGGGGCAAAGCATTGTCACCAGCTGATCTGCTGCGTGCAAACAAACCTTCGTTTCATCCGTCTTTTCCAGTTTTGCTTCGTAGAGGTAATAAAATACTGCTTTCAAAACTGTTAATTAGGTGTATATATGGTTAAGTTGTACAAAACTGCGATGATTTTGTGGGTTTTATTGCTTTATGCTTCAGTGCGTGAGCAAGATACTGACTGAATAACAAGCATTTTTTATTGTTCTTTGTTTTGGAGGGGGGGGTGGAGAATGAAATTAAATGTATGATTTCTATAACTATCAAGAGACTTCTGAATGAATCACAGTTCATCTCTGAGGCTAGAATATTTGTTGTGGTTAAAGTTCGATGCAAGTTAAGGACAGCGTTTTCTATTTCAACCTGTTTCAGTGCTGCACCGAACGTGTTCTCTTACCCGATCGCAGACATGCTCGCTGCTGTTTGTCTGAAATATTGAAATTAACAAAAATGTTGCTGTTAATTCGCACTTCAGAGTTAAGTTGGGGAGCGGGGCTATCCCGTCACACGGATATGTTTTCATTTTTCACCGGAGGGGCAAGGAAATCCGGCGAAGTGTTCGGACCCACAAACTCAGTGACATCAGTCTGAGCCGCCCGCCCCTTTAACACAGTCTCTGACACAATGTTCACATCTGCACATTTACGCAAACTATTGGCCAGTTCCCAGGGTAGGTTTTCCTCTTCCTTCGATCTTTGCTGCGGATTCTCAGGGTTGACGTGTAGTTTCCTACCTCAGTAACTGTTAAGCTCTCTGAGGCCGCTGCTCCTCAGAGTCTCTGATCCCTGCATTCGGATTCGTCTCATCTTTGTTCTTGCATGACCCTGTCATTTTAAACAGTCCAACACCTGACACAGACTCCAGTTGTGTAGGAAGGAGTTGCAGATGTTGGTTTACACCTAAGATAGACACAACAAGCTGAAGTAACTCAGTGGTTCGGTTAGACAACTTCTCTGAAGAAAAGGAATAGGTGACGTGTCGGGTCGAGACCCGTCTTCAGACTCTAGTTGTGGTAGCAACAACTCACAGTATGTCTGAAATATAATTTATTTACTTGTTTATTTAAAATAAATTATATTTCAGACATACTGTGAGTTGTTGATACCACAACTAGAGTCTGAAGATGGGTCTTGACCTGACACGTCACCTATTCCTTTTCTTCAGAGATGTCTGACCGAACCGCTGAGTTACTTCAGCGTGTGTCTATCATATTTTTGTACAAATTAACCATATATACACCTAATTGACAGTTTTGAAAGCAGTATTTTTACCTCTATTTAGGTAAGGTATGTATACACGCAGCAGATCAGCTGGCGACAATGCTTTGCCCCAGCGACTTACAAACTGCGCATTCTCACTTGGAATGCCAAACTCGCTTATACACACACAGAAAAACACCATTTCATATGGTAGAGACAGCATGGTTTTATGAAAGTTCAACAGCCACTTAAAGCAGAGAACTGTAGTGGTAGTAATTCCTCTTGGACCCTGAGGAGCTGCCTAAGATGATGAATTAAAGGAGAACTAGTGGATGTACTTTGAATTAAAAAAATAAATCAATAATTTGTCTCAGGAGGTTGGTGCATTAGTGAGGGATCATTAGTTGGGAATACTAATGGATAGATAATTTGTTAATGGGCAGAGAAGAGACAGATTGAACAAAATCATTTCAGTCAGTAACTTGCTACTTGGCACAAGGAACAACACTAGGGTTTCAGTGTAAAGATCTTGTAAAGATCTCATTGTAAAGTGTTTGGACATCTGTTATTTACAATCTACACTAATTATTTGGATCAATTGTAACAGCTGGTAATGATTCCAGGTCAGTTAGAACATGATTAATGAATCGTGGAGTAGGCTTACTGCTGACCTATATCTTGCATGCTTATACGATTACTTACACTTGGGATTCCTCTTCTGTAATGAGTGTTTCTGTCTTCGCTATAGCAGGCATCTTTACAATTATTATTGTAAAGAGATAACATGAAGGCTTTGTGTCAGTAACCAAAGCAAGTTTGAGGTCCAATTGACTATATTTACTTTTTAGCCTTCAGCACATAGTGTTCATGGAATCTACTGCAGTCCAGCAGATGGAAATCCTCTATTGCTAACAGCTGGGTCGGACATGAGAATAAGGTATTGTACTTTTTGAAGTTTTGATTACAATTGGGTGAAGAACAGATATTATTTGTTATCTTAAGCAGTATTATTTTTGCTATTTTTAGCGGCTCAAGTACAGATCCACATAGAAAAATAGAAACATAGAAATAGGTGCAGGAGGAGGCCATTTGGCCCTTCGAGCTAGCACCGCCATTCTTTGTGATCATGGCGGAAATCAGTAACCCGTGCCTGTCTTCTCCCCATATCCCTTGATTCCGCTAGCCCCTAGAGCTCTATCGAACTCTCTTTTAAATTCATCCAGTGAATTGGCCTCTACTGCCTTCTGTGACAGTATTCCACAAATTCACAACTCTCTGGGTAAAAACGTTTTTTCTCATCTCAGTTTTAAATGGCCTCCCATTTATTCTTGGACTGTGGCCCCTGGTTCTGGACTCCCCCAACATTGGGAACATTTTTCCAGCATCTAGCTTGTCCAGTCCTTTTATAATTTTATATGTTTCTATAAGATCACCTCTCATCCTACTAAATTCCAGTGAATACAAGCCGAGTCTTTCCAATTTTTCCTCATATGACAGTCCTGCCATCCCGGGGATTAACCTATGCTGCACTCCCTCAATTACAAGGATATCCTTCCTCAAATTTGGGGACCAAAACTGCACACAATACTCCAGGTGTGGTCTCACCAGGGCCCTGTACAAATAGCCGAAGGACCTCTTTACTCTGATACTCAACTCCTCTTGTTACGAAGGCCAACATGCCATTAGCTTTCTTCACTGCCTGCTAAACCTGCACGCTTACTTTCAGTAACTGGTGTACAAGGACACCCAGGTCTCGTTGCACTTCCCTTTTTCCAAATCTGACACCATCGAGAAAATAATCTGGTTCCTTGTTCTTGCCGCCAAAGTGGATAACCTCACATTTATCTACATTATACTGCATCTGCCATGCATCTGCCCACTCACTTAACCTGTCCACGTCACCTTGCAATCTCCTAGCATCCTCTGCAGTTCACATTGCCACCCAGCTTTGTGTTATCTGCAAATTTGCTAGTGTTACTTTTAATTCCATCATCTAAATCATTAATATATGTTGTAAATAGTTGCGGCCCCAGCACCGAGCCTTGCGGCACTCCACTCGCCACTGCCTGCCATTCTGACAGGGACCCATTTATTCCTACTCTTTGTTTCCTGTCTGCCAACCAATTCTCTATCCATGTCAATACTTTATCTCCAATACCATGTGCTTAATTTTGCCCACTAATCTCCAGATATACTACATCCACTGGCTCTCCTTCATCCATTTTACTTGTCACATCCTCAAAAAATTAAATCTGTCATCCATACTGAGTAGGCAAAGTTCATAAATATGTTTGCTCCTGTAATTCTAAACTACTGTAAAGTTCTTTGTTTTGCAACCTGGGGATTATAACAATGAGAAAAAATTAGAACATTTATTGGAAATTTCAATTTGCTTGGTATGACTTTAGAAAATTTATTGGCAGATTTTGTATTTTTATTGAAGGTTACTCCATTTGGAGAATTAAACACTTGACTTTTTAATTAGTATTTGATTAAGCTATTTCCAAGTGTATTGTGGTATGGATTCAATGCAGGTTAAAATTCACTTCTAGATAGTGGAATCCCAACTGCATTAGCCTGATGAGCACCTAGCATCGGTTTATGCTATTTGAAACAAGAATGATAGAATTCAAACTATGATGGCAGAAGTGAAGGGGCAGTATATCACTGGCCCAAACCTTTCAAGTATATATATGTCAACTGGTTGTCGTGCTTTATGAATTGTAAAGTTCTCTGTCCACTTTATTGATGACCTCTCTTTCCGCATTATTCCACTACAAAGCTAGTAAATTTCCTATTCGTATGAAGAAAGTATTGTTCACGCTCAAGTTAGGGGTGTTCTCCACATCTCCTTGAAGTGCTGTAGAATTTACTCATAACAATGAGCATTAATCATTCTGCTGTTTTCAGATGGGATTAATGGTACTTTGTATTTACAGTCCACTTTCTGCCTTTGACCTTGTGGGAAACAGCTGAAAGTTATTTATTTATTGCCATCTGCATTTCTTCCATGGCAATTGGCAAATTTGGCACATCTCGCTAACTTTAAATTTATGTATTAAAATCAACAGAAAATGTTAATTTCCTTTTTATAATCAAAGTCAGGTCAAAGTCAATTTTATTGTCAATCCTCAGCCAGTTTACACAGACAGAAAATCGAAATACCGTTTCCCACAATCCCGAGGAACAAAGTGCATAAAACTAAGTTAAAATTAAAAAGGCACAGCAAACAACAATCAACATAAAATATAAAATATAGTCACTTCAAATGCGTTAAAAAAATTTTTTTTTAAAGTGTCTGGTGCTGGATGTGCGTGTGTGTGGGGTGTTAAAGTCCAGGTCCAATAGGGGCAGGGGAGAGAGAAGGAAGGGAGGGGAGAGAGTTCAGCATCCTGACAGCCTGGTGGAAAAAACTGTTCTTTAGTCGGGTGGTGCTTGACCTCAGGCTGCGAAACCTTCTCCCTGAAGGCAGGAGGGTGAAGAGGCTGTTGGAGGGGTGGGAGGGGTCACCCACAATGCTCAATGCTTTGCGGGTGAGGCGGGTGGTGTAAAGGACCAGGAGTGTTGGGAGTGAGGCGCCAGTGATCCTCTCAGCAGTGTTCACTATGCGCTGCAGGGTCTTGCGGCTGGAGGCTGTGCAGCTGCCGAACCACACAGTGATGCAGCTGCTGAGGATGCTCTCGATGGCGCCTCGGTAAAAAGTGTACATGATGGGTGTGGGGGCTCCCGCTCTCTTCAGTTTGCGGAGGAAGTAGAGGCGCTGCTGGGCTTTCTTTGCGATGGACGTGATGTTGTTGCTCCAGGAGAGATCCTCGGTGATGTTCACCCCCAGGAATTTGGTGCTGCTCACCTGCTCCACAGCAGCACCATTGATGGTCAGTGGGTGGGGGTGTTGGGTGTGCGTTCTCCTGAAGTCGACAACAATCTCCTTTGTTTTCTCCACATTCAGGAAGAGATTGTTGTCTGTGCACCACGCGGCCAGCTGGTCCACCTCCTTCCTGTAGTGGGTCTCGTCGTTGTTGCTGATGAGACCCACCACTGTTGTGTCATCCGCAAACTTGACGAAGTGGTTGGAGCTGTAGGTGGGTGTGCAGTCGTGGGTCAGCAAGATGAAGAGCAGGGGGCTTAGCACACATCCTTGTGGGGCACCCGTACTCAGCGTGATGGTGTCCGATGTGTTGCTGCCGACCCGTACGGACTGGGGTCTGGCAGTGAGGAAGTCCAGCAGCCAGTTGCAGAGAAGGGGGCTGAGGCCCAGATTTGTTAGTTTACAAACCAGCTGCTGGGGGATGATGGTGTTGAATGCTGAGCTAAAGTCTATGAACAGCATCCTAACATATGAGTTTTTAGTGTCCAAGTGGGTGAGGGCTGGGTGCAGAGCAGAGGAGATGGCATCCTCAGTGGACCGCTTAGCTCGATATGCAAACTGAAACGGGTCCAGGGAGGGGGGGAGGTTGGATCTGATCTGCTTCATGACCAGCCTCTCGAAGCACTTCATGATGGTTGAAGTCAGCGCTACAGGGCGGTAGTCGTTGAAGCAGGATGGAGAAGACTTCTTGGGCACAGGTATGATGGTGGTTTCTTTGAAGCACAAGGGAACAACAGCCTGGCTCAGGGAGATGTTGCCAGGCTGTTGTTCCCTTGTGCTTCAAAGAAATCATGTTATCATAGCTAACTGGCAGATCAACCATGTTGCTGAAAGAGCATTTAAAGTTGTACTGAATACTTAGGGAATTTTGGAACTTCTGCCAAGGCAGACTAATTATTTCTACCGCAAGTGGAGAAAATGTCTGATTCTGGCAAAAGGTTCAAAAGGCTTTGGTTTACTCCCATATGTTGGCCAGCTTTAGATATTCAATGTTTTGAGGTGAGCTGTGAAATTGATTTTGGGCAGTATTAATTAGCAGCCTGCTTTTTCCTACACCATTGTTAACCATTTTAGCTGACATCAATACCACTGCTTGTGTCCAATTTCAAGATTTGGTGACCATCAGCTGTTTTATCAGCGCTGCATAATTTTTCAGCCTGATCAGATCATCATCAGCTCACCAATGCATGTTTCCAACGGAAGTTGCTTCTTAGCAGATTTTCCTCTTCCATACAGGAAACATAATCTACAAATGTTATGCTTTTTGTGTTGCCTCACAAGGTTAAAGAAACTCAGCAGAGCTATCTCAGTTAGCGCACTTGACTTCAAGGGTAGTAAGGTTTAAATTTCCAAACTTGTTCAAAAGTAAAACTGCATTTTTGGAGGCTATCTTTCAAAAGAGATGTTAAATTGTTCCTGGCCTCTCAGGACATAAAGTTATGCAATGGTTTTTAGATTTTTTTTTAGATTTTTAGATTTAGAGATACAGCGCAGAAACAGGCCATTCGGCCCACCGGGTCCGCACCGCTCAGCGATCCCTGCACATTAACACTATCCTACACCTGCTAGGGATATTTTTTACATTTGCCCAGCCAATTAACCTACATACCTGTAGGTCTTTGGAGTGTGGGAGGAAACCAAAGATCTCGGAGAAAACCCACGCTGGTCACAGATCGGTGCCCGTAGTCGGGATCGAACCTGAGTCTCCGGCGCTGTATTCGTTCGCTGTAAGGCAGCAACTCTACCGCTGCGCCACCGTGCCGCTCATTATTAGGAAGAAGGGTAATGCCTGGTCAACATTAAGTAAATAAACCCTTAACCAATGCCAGAAATCTGGTTATTACCACAAAGTTGTATTTGGAACCTTGCTCTATGGAATTAGGTGTCATGCAATTATCATACAACTCTAATTACAATTCTGAATGAATTTGTTGGCTACAAAGTGTTACGAGGTGTTCTGAGTTGTGAATGGCACTATGTAAATGCATCCTTCCTTCCTTCCCACAGCCAGTGGCACAGCTGGTAGAGCCGTTGCCTCACAGCGCCAGAGGCTCGGGTTTGATCCTGACCTGTGTGGAGTTTGCACGTTCTCCCAGTGACCGACTGGGTTTCCTCTGGGTGCTCTGGTTTTCTCCCAAGTCCCAAAGATGTGCGGGTTTGTACATCAATTGGCCTCTGTAAATTGTTCCCTAGTGTGTAGGGAGTGGATGAGAAAGCACGATAACGTGGAACTACTGTGAGCTAGTGAGTGGTAGTTGTGTGGGTGGGCCCATTAGGCCTGTTTCCATGCTGTGTCTCCAAACTAAAGGAAACTAATCAGCAGAGGATTCTCCAATGAGTCAGTAACACAAATGAGCTACTTCAGTGGCAGCATCCTCAAAAAGATAAATGTTGTAACAAGTCCACTGTAGCCACTAGAACAACCACAACTAGTATGAACTAATGTTAAGGGTTAATTTAACATTTCATTTATATTCACACAGGTTCTGGGATTTGGCATATCCAGAGCGATCATACATTATAGCAGGAGGTGCAAATGATGCTCTGCATTGTCCATCTGTCTCTTACTACAGAAAGATAATTGAAGGAACTGAAGTTGTCCAGGTAGGCTTATCTGTGTATAACTATCTGAAAGATCTCTCAAACCTTTATTGAAATGTGCAAAAGTAGTTCTTTGTACAAAATATTAATTCTTGTTTGTGACATTATAGAGAGTCAAAGGTAGTATAAGAAAATAACTGCAGATGCTAGTACAAATCGAAGGTATTTATTCACAAAATGCTGGAGTAACTCAGCAGGTCAGGCAGCATCTCAGGAGAGAAGGAATGGGTGACGTTTCGGGTCGAGACCCTTCTTCAGACTGATCACCAACAGAGCCACCAGCATTTAAATAATTTTTAACCTCATTTAAATGTTTATTAAAAAAACTGTAGAGTGAGTCCAGATGTATGCATTAGTCACGATGGTGTTTTTTCCTCATAAAACCTCAAAAGTTGGAAATACTTATTATGCCAGGCAGATTCTAGAGAAATAGACATACATCAAACAGCTTTTATCTTGATTCCAAGATTCCTGTTCATGGCCAAAAGGAATTAAATGTGAAAAGCATTTAAAAAGAAATTGGACAAAGGAAAGATGGAAATAAAAATATACTGATGCACTGTAGACAATAGGTGCAGGAGGAGGCCATTTGGCCCTTCGAGCCAGCACCGCCATTCAATGTGATCATGGATGATCATTCTCAATCAGTACCCCGTTCCTGCCTTCTCCCCATATCATATCATATCATATATATACAGCCGGAAACAGGCCTTTTCGGCCCTCCAAGTCCGTGCCGCCCAGCGATCCCCGTACATTAACACTATCCTACACCCACTAGGGACAATTTTTACATTTACCCAGCCAATTAACCTACATACCTGTACGTCTTTGGAGTGTGGGAGGAAACCGAAGATCTCGGAGAAAACCCACGCAGGTCACGGGGAGAACGTACAAACTCCTTACAGTACAGCACCCGTAGTCAGGATCGAACCTGAGTCTCCGGCGCTGCATTCGCTGTAAAGCAGCAACTCTACCGCTGCGCTACCGTGCCGCCCTGACTCCGCTATCCTTAAGAGCTCTATCTAGCTCTCTCTTGAATGCATTCAGAGAATTGGCCTCCACTGCCTTCTGAGGCAGAGAATTCCACCGATTCACAACTCTCTGACTGAAAACGTTTTTCCTCATCTCAGTTCTAAATGGCCTACCCCTTATTCTTAAACTGTGGCCCCTTGTTCTGGACTCCCCCAACATTGGGAACATGTTTCCTGCCTCTAACCTGTCCAACCCCTTAATAATCTTGTACGTTTCGATAAGATCTCCTCTCGTCCTTCTAAATTCCAGTGTATACAAGCCTAGTCGCTCCAGTCTTTCAACATATGATAGTCCCGCCATTCCGGGAATTAACCTAGTAAACCTACGCTGCACGCCCTCAATAGCAAGAATATCCTTCCTCAAATTTGGAGACCAAAACTGCACACAGTACTCCAGGTGCGGTCTCACTAGGGCCCTGCACAACTGCAGAAGGACCTCTTTGCTCCTATACTCAACTCCTCTTGTTATGAAGGCCAACATTCCATTGGCTTTCTTCACTGCCTGCTGTACCTGCATGCTTCCTTTCAGTGACTGATGCACTAGGACACCCTGATCTCGTTGTACGTCTCCTGTTCCTAACTTGACACCATTCAGATAATACTCTGCCTTCCTATTCTTACCACCAAAGTGGATACACACATTACACTAGTTATTTTCCAATTACAGTTATCAGGTATTTATTCTAGATTTATTTTGGTTTCTTTTTAACTAAATTTAATTTAATCAATTGTCATTATGGAATTTGTGTTGCAGTCCATGTGGGAATAGCATGCACAGAGTCTCTTGCCCAGTGTATTTGAATCGAGGATCAGAGGACATAGGTTTAATGTGAAGGGGAAAAGTTTTAATAGGTATCTGAGGGGTAACTTGTTCACACAAAGGGTGGTGGGTGTATGGAACAAATTGCCAGAGGAGGTAGTTGAGGCAGGGACTATCCCAACATTTAAGAAACGGTTAGACGGGTACATGAATAGGACAGGTTTGGAAGGATATGGACCAAACGTAGCAGGTGAAGCTGGGACATGATGGCCGATGTGGGCACGTTGGGCCGAAGCGCCTGTTTCCACACTGTATCACTCTATGACACTGACCCGTTCTTTTGCCCAGCCCCTGAGAAAAATAAAACTTGATATCAAATTAATCAAAATTTTACGGTTCATTACGAAATGGGTACAGAAGGTTGCAGGGGGGGAAAAGCTTGAATCACGGGAAAATAATGAGTATACTTTTTTTTACAGAGTAACCAACTGATAGGTGAATTGTTTATAATTCGGCGTAAAAATGCATTCTATTGAAAACACTGTAAAGTCCACATTTTTGTAGAGTGTTTAGTTATGGTCAGAACTTTAAAAAAATTAGAAAAGAGAGAAATAAGCCAATTTAAAGGATGATAAAGAAATAAATTGTAAGGTTCATTTTGAAGAAGTAATTTCTTTCTGACAAGTTAAACAGACTTTTTTGGGTGTCAGATTTATTATTTTCAGTTTTGTTTTTCTGTATATTATTTGCATCAATAGAAGCAGTAGCCTTGGTCCTAAGGTTACGACCACATAACCAGGACCCTCACTGAGGCACTCAGTGCTATTCCTCAAATAAAGCAAGATGCAAGGCTCAATATACTCCCTTAGATGGTTGTACAAGAGCTGGATTTTAACATAAGCAGAGGAGTTTATGTCTGTCCTGCATTTAGCCAGCAGCCAACAAGAGATTGTGTGCAGAATCTTAACTAATAAATGTCAGAAAGTCTCAGCAGGTCAGACGGCATTCAATGGTGAGAGAAACAATTATTGTGTCAGGTCAGTGACCTCCCACTTTACTTTTATTTAAATACTTTGAAGAATTTGGGGAAGTCCTAACTACATGAAATGTTCCCTTAAAAGTTTTTTTCACCCCCTAAACAGTGGCATATATCAAATTATAATTGTTCAGATTGTTTGAAATTCTTGTTGGTTTTCACTGATTTTGTGCCAAATTGTCTTGACAAGTTTTTTAAAATAAACCTTTATCCAGGACACCTAGTGTACAAAAAGATTGAAATGATCAAGGGGCTTTTGATTTGTGTACTTTGCATAACATGATACATCGATTAAGGAAGCTTCTTAATAGTCATAAGTACTAACTTTTTATTGCATTTGACTTGAAACATTGAAACAAGTTAAGTAATACTTTTCCTTTTATGGAAATTATATTTCGGATAGACATTTATACTCAACTTTTAAAAATGTTTTAAAGTGTTTCCGATAAATGAGAACATCATATTTTTGTTTTGGAAGGAAATTCACAGCAAGCAAAAAGTTGGATCATCAGATGATGTGCCACGCAGAGGTCCTGAATCCCTCCCAGTTGGACACCACGATATTATCACAGATCTTGCGGCTTTCCAAACCACTCAGGGTTTTATCGTAACTGCTTCAAGAGATGGAATTGTCAAAGTTTGGAAGTAGAAGTGCAGATGTGTTTCAGTTGGTTTTCCTCAATATCATTTTGAAGAAACAATTACATTAATACATTTGTTTACAGTATGGAGCAGAGGAGATTATGCAGATAATTGCCTCATGAAAATGAAAGTCTAATATGTGTAACATTCTTATTTTTATGGGAAAGAGTATGTTCACATTTTCAAATTATTTAACCGTTGCATCCTAAATGATGTTGGAACTCCAGATAGGGGTTTGCACATGTTACTTCACAATCCAGAATATGACTAACAGCAGTTTATAAGCTTTGAATGTATTCTCACCATTCTGCGTGTGTGTAAAGAATTTGTTCTCGGTGTTTGAACTTTGTTAATACAAGAATATGTATAATGTTTTTTAAAGTCAGATTTGCGACAATTCCAAATAATTTAATCGTGAATTATTCAGGAGCACTTTGGAATTTAAAAGAGCATATAACTTTAAGTAAATTATTATTATATATTTTTGGGCACCTTCAGAAGGAGAATATGCCTGATTTAAGTTTCTTCCTATGTCAGTTTGGTTCTGTGGGGAGAACACTTTGAAACAGGGTATGATCAGAATCATTAACTCTTGAATGGTTGCAGTATTTTGCTTTCCAGTTTTTTTTTAATAGGTTGTTGACCACAGCTGTAGGCTGAATTTTGCAATGCATTTACACTGAGGCTCCAGGATATTGACCATCAAAAATTTTCTAGAGATGTTTATTAAGTAAAACTCAAATCTGTAATGAGTCTTTAGGTGAGATAAATGTTTGGCCTCTGAAGGTAGTCTAAAGTGATTAAATATTTAATAATGTACAGAAGGTGCTGCAATGGATTGTGCAAAATGATTAAGCAGCCATCAAATGATGTAAAGAAAATAAACTCGAAAAACCTTGCAGTTTAGATTTTCAAAGTTTATTTTAGAAATGTTCCTAGTTTACATGAGGACAATTGACATCAATTTAAGAAAACAATAACAAAGACAAAAGTCACCATTGCCAAAAATGTGTTTTTTTTCCTTTTATATTTGGACACTTTTGGCAGGTTATGCTCGGTTTTGACAAATATAAAAACACTGCCACATACTTTCAAGTCATAAAAGTACATAAGCATGTAGCTGCCAGTGAGCAAAATTGCTTTAATATTTAAACTGCTCAGTATAGTAAAGTATCTAGATTTTTTAGGATCAGTTGGTATGTTTGAATATCGCCTTATTTAGTAAAGATATTAAAATGTTGCAAACACTGAAGGTATGTTGCAAAAGGAAAATATTTCCTTTTGATTTAAATTAAGCTTTCAGTTTCTGGAATCCTTGTATAACCAAAGTAAAACAATTTTGGCATCCTGCTGGCGTGAGGTCATTTTTTGACGAGCAAGTAAAATATACAAAAAATGAACAATTTATAATCTCAAGTTTGTTATTCGGCTGCTGAAGTTCTTGAAAGTAGTTATGCCATTGGAGACTGCTTCTATGTTGCAAATATAATGATGAAGCTGTATAGTGCACTGATGCCCCTCTTTGTGCTTCCCTCCAGAAACCTGATCTATTATAACACTTATTGCCTGGGGAAGGAAACGTTATAATTTTTTTTTAAAGTTAAAATTACAGCACCTTTCAATTAGCACACGTATTCCTATCCACACATTCTCAGTGCTAATTGAGGTAACAGTGCAATCACATACTAGAAAATTGTAGCAGTATCAATGAAGTAGAAGGTGTGGCACAGCAGTAGAGCTGCTGCCTTACAGCACCTTACAGACCCAAGCTCCTGACTACAGGTGCTGTCTGTATGGAGTTTGTACATCCTCCCTGTGACCATGTGGTTTTTCTCCGGGTGCTCCAGTTTCCTCCCACACTCCAAAACGTACAGGTTTGTAGGTTAATTGACTTTGATAAAGTTGTAAATTGGCCTTGGTGTGAAGGGTAACATTAGTGTACTCGGCATGGACTCGGTTGGGCCGAAGGACCTATTTCCTTACTGTATCTCTAAAGTTTAAAGTCTAATTGCTGAAGAATAAGATGTCAAGAGCCACTGAAGCTCCGCCAACTCTAAGGATAGGCATGTTAAACAAATGGAGGCCAGTTCGTTGCTCAAGGGATTAAAATGAATAAAAGCATGAGTGTTGATAAAATAACTTATTTTTAGACAATTATTTCAATTTAAATGTACTAATATAATTCTACAATAAAGTGTGCACTAATACAGCTATTAACTGGAAACTGTTTTTTTTGTTTATTGTGGAAATAATAACAAGAATAAATTGACACAAGGTTTCACTAACATAATTTTCACATTCTGGGAGATACCATTAGTGTAGTGTTTTCATTATCAGGAATTGGTTATAATTTTAGTGTGTCACCATGACATTGCACTGAAAATGTACATGGATTATTTTACTTGGTCACCATGGGGCTCCCTCCTCTCTTGCCTGCAGCACTAGCCAAGGTGGCATCGAGCCAGGGGTAGCATCAGTCAGTCCGTCCACTATATCCACCGAACCCGCACTGACCATCGAGCCACACACACTATACACTAGGAACATTTTACAGCTACAAACCTGTACATTTTTTGGAGTGTGGGAAGAAACCGGAGCACCAGAGAAAACCCACACAGATCACGGGGAGAACGTACAGACTTTTAAAAAGGAGAGAGTGGAGATATATAAATGTGGGCCCCAAGAGAGTGAAATTTCAGAATTAATAATCCAAAATGAGGATATAGCAGATAATTTAAATCAATACTTCACATCAGTTTTCCTGAAGCTAGACTCGTACAGCGTGGAAGATGACCCATTGGCCCAACTTGCCCACACTGACCAAGATGTCCCATCTACATTGGTTCCACTTGCCTGCGTTTAGCCCACATCCCTCTAAACATGTCATATCCATGCATTGTCTAATTTCTTCTTAAAGGTTTCAATCGTCCCTGCCTCATCTACCTCCAATTGCAGGTCAGCTCACTCCAGTAAAAAGTTACCCCCTCCTACAAAATCTTTCTCCCTTCACCTTAAGCCTATACCCTTCAAGATACAGGCACGTTGTATCACGTTACCTGCCCCACCTGAGGGGAGAGAACACTCTATCATTGTTATACCACAATCAGGAATGCAAATCGCTCTGTTCCCCGTAGGGGCTCTGGGACTCTGATCATTGTTTAGTTCACCTTATTCCGACCTACAGGCAGAAACTAAAATCTGCTAAGCCTGTAGTCAGAACAATGAAAAAATGGACAAGTGAGGGCATTGAAAACCTACAGTCTGCACTAATTAGAATGTGTTCAGGGAAACAACCACAAGCCTCGATGAATATACAGACACTGTGACATCATGTGTCAGTTTTTGTGAGGACAGTTGCATTCCCACTAGGACCCGGATCCGGTTCAACAATGACAAGCCCTGGTTTACAGCAGAACTCAACACAGCTCCGCCAGTCGAAAGATGAGGCCTACAGGAGCGGGGATGCAGACCTCTACAGGCAGGCCAAGTACAAGCTGAGAAGAGGAATCGGAGCTGCCAAGGAAAGGTACTCTTTGAGACGTTGAGGAGCAAGTTCTCAGCTAATGACTTCTTCAGTGTGGAAGGGCTTGCAAGAAATCACCAGCTACAAGAGGAAACCCCCCTGCTCCTTGGACAATTGTCAGCTGACCAATGACCTGAACGAGTTCTACTGCAGGTTCGATAGACAGAAACATAACCCTGGAACCCCCTCGCTCCCTCCCCCACCCACTCCTCCACAATCACCACTTCACACCCACATACAGCCTGACTCCAGTCTGCAAAGACTGGGCCCTCGTCCACTACCCACCCCCTCCTTGCTGCCCAACATCAGTATGGCCACTTCTCCATCACTAACAATAGCAATTGAGGAGGTGGAAAAGTTATTCAGGAGACAGCAAAGCTGGAAATCTCCGGACAATGTTTCCCCCTCTACCCTCAGACTCTGCGCCGAACAACTGGCACCAGTCCACACTGACATTTTCAATCGGTCCCTGCAAACCTGCACTGTCCCTGCCTGCTTCAAAGTCTCCACTATTGTTCCTGTACCCAAAAAGCCAAGGATTACTGGTCTTAATGACTATATGCCTGTCGCACTGACCTCTGCAATCATGAAGACCCTTGAAAGACTTGTGCTGGACCCCCTGCAGTTTGCATACAGGGCCAATAGATCAGTGGATGACGCAGTCAATCTAGGCCTGCACTTCATCCTCCGGCACCTAGATCGTAAGGGGACCTATGCAAGGATTTTGTTTGTGGATTTTAGCTCTGCATTCAACACCATTGTGCCAGAGCTACTACACTCCAAACACTCCCAGTTGACTGTGTCTGAACCCCTTTGTCAGTGGATCATCAACTTCCTGACAGACAGGAAGCAGCATGCGAGGCTGGGAAAGCACATCTTGGACCCGCTGGCCATCAGCATAGGAGCACCGCAAGGCTGCGTACTCTCCCCTCTCCTTTACTCTCTCTACACCAACGACTGCACCTCCAAGGACTCCTCTGTCAAGCTTCTCAAGTTTGCGGATGACATAACCCTGATTGGACTGATCCAGGATGGGGAGGAATCTGCCTACAGACAGGAAGTGACACAGCTGGCATCTTGGTGCCATCGCAACAACCTGGAGCTCAATGCTCTTAAGACGGTGGAATTGATTGTAGACTTTCGCAGAACTCCCCCTTCCCTCCCCCCACTCACCATCAACACCACAGCCACATCTAAGTTATTTAAGTTCCTTGGAAACATCATCTCCAGCGACCTTAAAAGCTAGGCCACCTTAGACTCCAAAGTCAAAATGGCCCAACAGAGGATGTACTTCCTGTGGCAGCTGAGAAAACACAATCTGCCACAGGCAATGATGGTCCAGTTTTATACTGCCATCATAGAGTCCGTCTTCACCTTCTCCATCATGATCTGGTTTGGCTCAGCCACCAAACATGACATCCGGAGGCTGCAGCGCATCGTTCGACCAGCCGAGAAGGTTGTTGGCAGCAACCCTCCCCCCATTGATGAACTGTACACTGCAAGGGCCAGGAAACAAGCGGGCAAGATCATCTCTGACCCCTCTCACCCTGGCCACAAACTCTTTGAAGCACTTCCCTCTGGAAGGCGACTCCGGACTGCCCAAGCCGCCACAGCCAGACATAAAAACAGCTTTTTACCGCGAGCAGCAGCTCTACTCAACAGCCAAAAGTCTGTAGCCTCCTTATGCTCTGGTATTTTATTTC
Source organism: Rhinoraja longicauda (assembly GCF_053455715.1). Lineage (NCBI taxonomy): Eukaryota > Metazoa > Chordata > Chondrichthyes > Rajiformes > Arhynchobatidae > Rhinoraja > Rhinoraja longicauda. The sequence continues at coordinate 16,613,316 of NC_135954.1, forward strand.
ATTCTTCACATGTTTAAATTATAATGTTTAATTTTGAATTGTCTACTGTATATCGTGTTGTTACTTGCGAGCAAAGCACCAAGGCAAATTCCTTGTACGTGTACATACTTGGCTAATAAAATGTATTCAATTCAATTCAATTCAATATCCTCAATATGGGTTGGTTTGTATGAATATGTAATAATCACTACTGTGAGGGCCAAGCAGAAAAGTCACTAGTCCTCATAGACTACACTTAAGGGTTTTAAAGGATGCATCTGAATGGTGTCAAGTTAGGAGGAGGGGGAGTTCAACGAGATCTGGGTGTCCTAGTGCATCAGTCAATGAAAGGAAGCGTGCAGGTTCAGCAGGCAGTGAAGAAAGCCAATGGAATGTTGGCCTTCGTAACAAGAGGAGTTGAGTATAGGAGCAAAGAGGTCCTTCTACAGTTGTACCGGGCCCTGGTGAGACCGCACCTGGAGTACTGTGTGCAGTTTTGGTCTCCAAATTTGAGGAAGGATATTCTTGCTATGGAGGGCGTGCAGCGTAGGTTCACTAGGTTAATTCCCGGAATGGCGGGACTGTCGTATGTTGAAAGGCTGGAGCGATTGGGCTTGTATACACTGGAATTTAGAAGGATGAGGGGGGATCTTATTGAAACATATAAGATAATTAGGGGATTGGACACATTAGAGGCAGATAACATGTTCCCAATGTTGGGGGAGTCCAGAACAAGGGGCCACAGTTTGAGAATAAGGGGTAGGCCATTTAGAACGGAGATGAGGAAGAACTTTTTCAGTCAGAGGGTGGTGAAGGTGTGGAATTCTCTGCCTCAGAAGGCAGTGGAGGCCAGTTCGTTGGATGCTTTCAAGAGAGAGCTGGATAGAGCTCTTAAGGATAGCGGAGTGAGGGGGTATGGGGAGAAGGCAGGAACGGGGTACTGATTGAGAGTGATCAGCCATGATCGCATTGAATGGCGGTGCTGGCTCGAAGGGCTGAATGGCCTACTCCTGCACCTATTGTCTATTGTCTATTGTCTATTATCAGGAGAGATAATAGAACCTTAGGTTGAAGTTCTTCAAAGTTTATTCAGTTCTAGGAAGGTACTAGTGGATTGAAAAACAGCAAATGTGACACTTATTCAAGAGGGGGCGAAGACAAAACATGGGTAACTACAACAAAGTTATTTCTTTGGAGATAGACATAAAATGCTGGAGAAACTCAGCAGGACAGGCAACCTTTCTGGAGAGAAGGAATGCGTGACATTTCGGGTTGAGACCCTTCTTCAGACTTCTGTAGAACGGTCTTCACCTGAAACGTCACACATTCTTTCTCTCCAGAGATCCTGCGTATTCTTCTGAGATACTCCAGCATTCTGTATCTAACTTCAGTTTAAACCAGCATCTGCAGTTCCTTCCAACACAATTATTTCTTCCTTGATTATTGACTCCTGCCAAGAAGAAAGAGATAGTAATTTTCAGAAGCTTAATGTAAACGTACTAAATTGTTGATATGAACCACAAACAGCAAAGGCACACCACTCCTCACAGACATCCAGTCTGAAAAACAACCTTCCAATATCACCTTCTGCTTCTTTCCATGAAGCCAATTCTCTATCCAGTCGATAGGCACAAAATGCTGGAGTAACTCAGTGTGTCAGGCAGCAGCTCTGGAGAAAATGGATAGGTGATATTTCTTTGGACCCTGAATCTGAAGAAGGGTTTCTGACCCAAAATGTCACCTATGCATTTTCTCCAGAGATACAGGTCTCCTTTGAGTGCAGGTCGGGCAAAGCAGCAGCGAGAACGACCGTTGGCTGGACTTGGTGAGTCTTGAGTGCAGGTTTAAAAAGAGGGCAAACAACAGGTTAGCAGTCTTTGAGTTCAGGTCGGGCAAAGCACATACCTTCAAGCTCATCAGAGGAAGGAAGGTTAGGAGTGAGTGTGGGGATTGGCTGAACAATTACATTGGAAGATTGGTAAATTGGACAATTAGTCAATTTAGCATCTGATATAAGCAAGGCTTGCTCAAGGGGTGTGGCCCTGTCGAGGGAAGTTGGCCAAGAATATAAAGAAGGACAGTAATAGCTTCTTTAGATATATTAAGAGAAAAAGAGTAGCAAAGTCAAATGTAGGTCCCTTGAAGGCAGACACAGGTGAAATTATTAAGGGTAACAAGGAAATGGCAGAAGAGTTGAACAGGTACTGCGGATCTGTCTTCACTAAGGAAGACACAAACAATCTCCCAGATGTACTAGAGGATCTAGGGGGGTAGAGGAACTGAAAGAAATTTTCATTAGGCGAAAAATAGTATTGGGTAGGCCAATGGAATTGAAGGATGATAAATCCCCTGGGCCTGATGGTCTGCATCCACGGGTCCTCGAGGAGGTGGTTCTAGAAATAGTGGACGCATTTTCCAATGTTCAATAGATTCAGGATCAGTTCCTGTGGATTGGAGGATAGCTAATGTTATCTCACTTTTCGAGAAAGGAACGAGAGAGAAAACGGGGAATTACAGACCAGTTAGCCTGACTTCGGTGGTGGGAAAGATGCTGGAGTCAATTATTAAAGAGGTAATAATGGTGCATTTGGATAGCAGTAAAAGGATAAGTCCAAGTCAGCATGGATTTATGAAAGGGAAATCATGCTTGACTAATCTTCGGGAATTTAATTTTTTGAGGATGTGACAAGTAAAATGGATGAAGGGGAGCCAGTGGATGTTGTGTATCTAGACTTTCAGAAAGCCTTTGATAAGGTCCCGCATGGGAGATTGGTAACTAAAATTAGAGCACATGGTATTGGGGGTAGGGTGTTGACATGAATAGAAAATTGGTTGGCAGACAGGAAGCAAAGAGTAGGAGTAAATGGGTCCTTTTCAGAATGGCAGGCAGTGGCGAGTGGAGTGCCGCAAGGCTTGGTGTTTGGGTCGCAACTGTTTACATATATATTAATGATTTGGAAGAGGGAATTAGAAGCAACACCAGCAAGTTTACGGATGACACATAGCTGGGTGGCAGTGTAAACTGTGAAGAGGATGTTAGGAGGTTGCAGGGTGCCCTGGACAGGTTGAGTGAGTGGGCAGATGCATGGCAGATACAGTATAATATAAATAAATGTGAGGTTACCCATTTTGGCGGCAAAAATAAGGAGGCAGATTATTACCTCAATGGTGTTAGGTTAGGTAAGGGGGAGGTGCAGCGAAACCTGGGTGTCCTTGTACACCAGTCACTGAAAGTTGGCGTGCAGGTACAACAGGCAGTGAAGAAAGCTAATGGAATGTTGGCCTTAATAACAAGAGGATTTCAGTATTGGAGTAAAGAGGTTCTTCTGCAGTTGTATAGGGCCCTGGTAAGACCACATCTGGAGTATTGTGTACAGTTTTGGTCTCCCAATTTGAGGAAGGACATCCTTGTAATTAAGGCAGTGCAGCGTAGGTTCACGAGATTGATCCCTGGGATGGCGGGACTATCATATGAGTAAAGATTTAAAAAGACTAGGCTTGTAATCGCTAGAGTTTAGAAGGATGAGAGGGGATCTTATAGAAACATATAAAATTATAAAAGGACTGGACAAGCTAGATGCAGAAAAAATGTTCCCAATGTTGGGCGAGTCCAGAACCTGGGGCCACAATCTTAGAATAAAGGGGAGGCCATTTAAAACTGAGGTGAGAAGAAACTTTTTCACCAAAAGAGTTGTGAATTTGTGGAATTCTCTGCCACAGAGGGCAGTGGAAGCCAAATCACTGGATGGATTTAAGAGAGAGTTAGATAGAGCTCTAGGGGCTAGTGGAATCAAGGGATATGGGGAGAAGGCAGGCGCGGGTTATTGATTGGGGACGATCAGCCATGATCGCAATGAATGGCGGTGCTGGCTCGAAGGGCCAAATGGCCTCCTCCTGCACCTATTTTCTATGTTTCTATGCTGTCAGACCTACTGAATTATTCCAGCGTTTTGTGTCTATCTTGGGCTTAGACCAGCTTCTGCAGTTCCTTATTATTACATCTCTAGCCTGTTAGCCAACTCTCCCATGTGATCTAACCTCCCAGAGCAGCTTACCAGAACATTGTCAAATGCCTTGCTGACTCCCATGTACCAATCCATGCGGTCTATCCCTAATCAGCTCCTGTCTATCCAAATGCATTTACTGCACATCTTATCCCTTAGAATCCAGTAACTTGCCTACTGCAGATGTTATGCTCACTGGTGTATAGTTCCCAGACTTGTTCTAGTTACTTAAATAGAGGAACAACATTAGCCACCCTCCTCCACCTGGCACCTCACGTGTGTCTAATGATGGTTGATATATCTCATCCAGGGCACCTGCAAATTTTTCCTTAGCTTCCTACAGTGTCCTTGGAAACATCTGGTCAGGCCCTAGAGATTTATCTACCATCATACTCTTTAGGATATCCACCATTATACAGACTGTCCTCAACATCTGCATTGAATGTCCCAAGATCTCCAGTCTTCATGCCTTGCTCTTTGGCAAAAACAGAGGCGAAGTACTCATTGAGGACCTTGAACATCTCCTGAGGCTCCACACAGCAATGACCACTTTGGTTTCTGATGGGCTATATTTTCTCCCTACTTACCCTCTTTCCCTTAATGTAGATAAAATCTCTTTAGATTTGCCAGAACTACCCTTTGCACTCTTGATTTCCTTCTTAAGTATGCTCCTTGAATGTGTATTCATTGCCAGGGAAGGCCGTGGAGGCAAAGTCAGTGGTTATATTTAAGGCAGAGATAGATAGATTCTTGATCAGTACGGGTTTATGGTGAGAAGGCAGGAGAATGGGGTTAAGAGGGAAAGATAGATCAGCTATGATTGAATGGCAGAGTAGACGATGGGCCGAATGGCCTGATTGTGTTCCTATATGACCTTGTTTCTGAAACACCTCCAGGGATACTCTTAATGGTAGCTGCCCATTTATTTATCCTTATTTCTAACCAGAGCCTCAAATTCTCTTGTCATCCAGGTTCCTTATTCCCACCTGTCTTGCCCTTCACTCTGATGCCTAAGTTCTTCTCATCACACTTTTAAAAGCATCCCACTTTCCGGACATTCCTTTGCCCGTAAACATCCTACTCTCATCAATTTCAGCAAGTTCCTATCTAATACCATCAAAGTTGGCCTTGCCCCAAATTCAGAATTTTAACCTCTGGGCCTGCCCTGTCTTTATCCATAACTATTAAAAAAACTAATAGAACAATGGTCACTGGCTCTAAAAGGCTAGCTCATGGACACTTCAGTCACTTGCCCTTCCAAATTCCCTAAGATTAGATCAAGCTTTGCCCTCTCCCTTGGAGGGCCTTCTACATGTTGCCTGAGAAATTTTCCTGAACAGATTTGACAATTCCAACTTCAATTGTTCAATCATTCTTTATCATCGCATGTACAGTGAAATTCTTTTTTTTGCATTTGGTTTAGTAAAGTATAGCCATACCTAAGCACAATCACCGATTAGTATAACATGCATGGAAATAATCCACTGAGATCACATGCAAGAGGCGCCAGGTTTTGGCGCAATTTTCTAGTCCAGTCTGGAGCGGCGCTCGATCTAGAAACATAGAAAATAGGTGCAGGAGTAGGCCATTCGGCCCTTCGAGCCTGCACCGCCATTCAATATGATCATGGCTGATCATCCAGCTCAGTAGCCTGTACCTGCCTTCTCTCCATACCCCCTGATCCCTTTAGCAAAAAGGGCCACATCTAACTCCCTCTTAAATATAGCCAATGAACTGGCCTCAACTACCTTCTGTGGCAGAGAATTCCACAGACTCACCACTCTGTGTGAAGAAATGTTTTCTCATCTCGGTCCTAAAAGACTTCCCCCTTATCCTTAAGCTGTGACCCCTGGTTCTGGACTCCCCCAACATCGGGAACAATCTTCCCGCATCTAGCCTCTCCAACCCCTTAAGAATTTTATATGTTTCTATTAGATCCCCCCTCTGTCTTCTAAATTCCAGCGAGTACAAGCCCAGTCTATCCAGTCTTTCCTCATATGAAAGTCCCGCCATCCCAGGGATCAATCTGGTGAACCTTCTCTGTACTCCCTCTAAGGCAAGAACGTCTTTCCTCAGGTTAGGAGACCAAAACTGCACACAATACTCCAGGTGCGGTCTCACCAAGGCCCTGTACAACTGCAGCAGAACCTCCCTGCTCCTAAACTCAAATCCTCTTGCTATGAATGCCAACATACCATTCGCTTTCTTCACTTACTGCTGCACCTGCATGCTTGCTTTCAATGACTGGTGCACCATGACACCCAGGTCACGTTGCATCTCCCCTTCTCCCAATCGGTCACCATTCAGGTAATACTCTGCTTTCCTGTTCTTGCCGCCAAAGTGGATAACCTCACATTTATCCACATTATATTGCATCTGCCATGCATTTGCCCACTCGCCTAATCTATCCAAGTCACTCTGCAGCCTCCTAGCATCCTCCTCGCAGCTAACACTGCCACCCAGCTTCGTGTCATCCGCAAACTTAGAGATGTTGCATTCAATTCCCTCGTCCAAATCATTAATATACACTGTAAATAACTGGGGTCCCAGCACTGAGCCTTGCGGTACCCCACTAGTCACTGCCTGCCATTCCGAAAAGGACCCGTTTATTCCTACTCTTTGCTTCCTGTCCGCCAACCAATTTTCTATCCACCTCAACACTGAACCCTCAATACCGTGTGCTTTAAGTTTGTACACCAATCTCCTATGTGGGACCTTGTCGAAGGCCTTCTGAAAGTCCAGATATAACACATCGACTGGTTCTCCCTTATCCACTCTACTAGTTACATCCTCGAAAAATTCTATAAGATTCGTCAGACATGATTTGCCTTTGGTAAATCCATGCTGACTTTGTCCGATGATTTAGATGATCTAGGCGAGCCCCAGGCTGCTGCAGGGCCTCCAGCCACCACCACTGTCCGGATCGGCCATCAAACCATTCTCCTTCTCCTCGTCCAACCACCTTCAACGTTTGTGCCCCGGAGGTGCCTCCTGAAGCCGACCTTGAGGGCACGGGAGGCAAGATCCTGGTTCACTCTCTCACTGGCTCTTGTTCTTGCGTCCGCCATCGCCGGCTCCCTCCATCCTCCTCTCTGGACCTCGGGGGACGAGCAGGGGGTCACCCAGTCCACGGTGATTCATAACAAGCCCCAATATGTGAGGAACTGAGAACTTTCACATTCAGAGAGAGGTTCGAATGTGAGGAATCTGTTACCGCAGGTTACCAGAGGGTGAGGCAACAATCTTAGATACTGCCAAAGGAAATTAGGCAAGTACACAAGAGAAAAGGGGAGGAGGAAAATGTGCCGAAAGGATGAAAAAATACAAGAGTATACATAACAATAGAATGTGTTGAGTACATTAAAGGGGCTGAGTGTGAGGGAGTGAATGAAGGGGAAAGGAGCAGAAAGGAAGATGGCGCAATGGTAGAATTGCTGCCTTACTGTGCCAGGGACACACGTTTGATTCTGATTGGGTGCTGTCTGTTCTCCATGTTCTCCATGTGGGTTTTCTCCAGGTGCTTCTGTTTCCTCCGACGTTGCAAAGACATGCAGGTGTTTAGGTCAATTGGCGTCTGTAAACTGTCCCCAATGTGTAGGATAGAACTAGTGTATGGGTGGATGTTGGTCAGCACTGACCCAGTGGGCCGAAGGGCCTGTTTCCACACCGGATCTCTAAACTAAACTAAGAATTGAGTGAAGGGAAGAGTACATTTGCTGGTAGGGTAAGAGTTGAAAGGGAGGAGTTTTGAGAGAGGATGGGAACTAGGGAAGAGAAGTAGGAGAAGAGGAAAAGCGGGCAAAGGGAGCTGGAAGAAGAGGAATTTGCACCTGGGCAAATGTGTGCGTGTTTGTGCTCGTGCCTAGACTGTGTGCAGGAGTTGTGTGTGTTCAAACTTTCCTCTGGGAAGTTCTATGACAATTAAATGGAGCACCAATGCTCTTCCTTACTTTTTAATATGTCCGTTGTACATCAAAATGGTTTAATTTCCTAGAAAGTCAAGAGTGTTTAATTGTCATGTGTACCAAAACGGAACAATGAAATTCTTACTTGCAGCAGCACAACAGGTTTATACGCTGGAATTTAGAAGGATGAGGGGGGATCTTATTGAAACATATAAGATAATTAGGGGATTGGACACATTAGAGGCAGGAAACATGTTCCCAATGTTGGGGGAGTCCAGAACAAGGGGCCACAGTTTAAGAATAAGGGGTAGGCCATTTAGAACGGAGATGAGGAAGAACTTTTTCAGTCAGAGAGTGGTGAAGGTGTGGAATTCTCTGCCTCAGAAGGCAGTGGAGGCCAGTTCGTTGGATGCTTTCAAGAGAGAGCTGGATAGAGCTCTTAAGGATAGCGGAGTGAGGGGGTATGGGGAGAAGGCAGGAACGGGGTACTGATTGAGAGTGATCAGCCATGATCGCATTGAATGGCGGTGCTGGCTCGAAGGGCTGAATGGCCTACTCCTGCACCTATTGTTTATTGTCTATTGTCTAATATGGCACAAGTTTATTTTGCAGCTTCCCAAGTTTAAAAGAACTTGGCAATTTGTATATTTCCACAAGCAATATTTTTTCAGCTGTTGTTGAACTATTATTTTCATTCCTAGAAAGTCAAGAGTGTTTAATTGTCATGTGTACCAAAACGGAACAATGAAATTCTTACTTGCAGCAGCACAACAGGTTTGTCAACAATCGTTTGTTGTATTTAGTGTTTTTGAATCAGTAATTTCCTTTTTAAGTGATTCCATCACAATTTTCTGTTCACTGTTCAACAATTCACTGTTGTATTCAGTGTTTTTGAAGCACCAAATTCCTTTTAAAATGATTCCTCCACAATTCTCAGACGTGTACCACTGGACAAACAACCGGAATTACCAGAACTAGTCTCGTAGTGCTTGTAAATTTTGCTGTTGTTGGAATGTTTCAACATATGTGTTCTGACCTGCAGGGACCATGGTTTTGTTTTCTAAGTTTATAAGACATAGAAACAGAATGAGGCCATATGGCCTATTGAGTCTTTCTGCCATTCGATCATGGCCGAGTTATGTTTCCCTCTCAACCCTATTCACCTCCCTTCTCCCCGTAACCTCTGCCACCCTTACTAATCAAAAAAACGATCAATCTCCACTTTAAAAATACCTAATGACTTGACCTCCACTGATGTCTGTGGTAATGAATTCCACAGTTCACCACCACTTGGCTAATGAAATTCTTTCTCATCACCATTCTCACTCTCTGCCAATAGACAATAGGTGCAGGAGTAGGTCATTTGGCCCTTCGAGCCAGCACCACCATTCAATGTGATCATGGCTGATCATTCTCAATCAGTACCCCGTTCCTGCCTTCTCCCCATACCCCCTGACTCCGCTATCCTTAAGAGCTCTATCAAGCTCTCTCTTGAATGCATTCAGAGAATTGGCCTCCACTGCCTTCTGAGGCAGAGAATTCCACAGATTCACAACTCTGACTGAAAAAGTTTTTCCTCATCTCCGTTCTAAATCTTCTATCCATTCTTGTACCTTGCCTCTAATACCATGGGCTCTTATCTTGTTTAGCAACCTCACGTGCGGCTACTTATCAAAGGCCATCTGAAAATCCAAATAAACAGCATCCACTCACTATGTCCCCAACAACTCTCACCAACTTCGACAGATGCACCGTAGAAAGCATTTTATCGGGATGCACCACAGCTTGGTTTGGGAACAGCTCCATCCAAGGCCGCAAGAAATTACAGAGAATTGTGGACGCAGCCCAGACCATCACACAAACCAACCTCCCTTCCAGTGACTTTGTTTACACTTCACACTGCCTCGACAAGGCCACCAACATAATCAAGGATGTGTCTCACCCCGGTCACTCCCTCTTCTCCCCTCTCCCATTGGGCAAGTGGTATAGAAATGTGAAAATGCGCACCTTCAGATTCAGGAACAGCTTCTTCCCAGCTGTTTTCCGGCAGCTGAACCATCCTATTAACAACTAGAGAGCGGTCCAGAGCTACTATAGGTATCATTGGAGACCCTCAAACTGTCTTTAATCAGACTTTACTGGACTTTATCTTGCTCAGAACGTTATTCCCTTTGTCATGCATCTGTATGCTACGGATGGCTCGATTGTAATCGTGTATAATCTTTCCACTGATGAGTTAACACGCAACAAAAGCTTTTCACTGTACCTCAGTACACATGACAATAAACTTAACTAAACTAAACTCTCTTGCATGTCTGGCATATTGCTGGTGTCTTCCACTGTGAAGACTGATGCAAACAAACTTATTCAGTATGTCCACTATTTCTTTGTTCCTCATTACTACTTCTCCAGCATCCACCAAGGCTCTGGTGCAGTGAGGCAGGGACTCCACTGTGCTGCCTAGACAAAGTGTGAAACAGCGTGGAGACAGGCACTTCACCCCAACTTGCCTACACCGAACAACCTGTCCCATCCACACTAGTCCCACTGGTGAAGGAGACCATCATCAGAGATTTTTTGTTTGCTGATGACTGCGCCCTCAACGCCAGCACAGAGCAGAAGATGCAGCATGAAATGGACTGCTTCTCACAGGCCTGTGACAACTTTGGTCTCTCCATTAGCACCAAAAAGACTGAAGTTATGTGCCAGCCCGCGCCTGGAAAGCCCTACCAGGAACCACACATCACGGTGAAGGGGCAGAATCTACAGGCAGTCGACAGCTTTACCTATCTGGGTAGTACACTCTCGCGAGTGGTGAACATTGGCGCTGTGGTCAACAACAGGATTGCCAAGGCCAGCGCTGCCTTTGGGCGGCTCTGTGGGAATGTTTGGGAGCGGAGAGGACACAGCCTCACCACCAAGCTGAAGGTCTACCGTGCAGTGGTACTCACCACTCTTCTCTATGCCAGTGAGACCTGGACTGTCTATAGCAGACATGCCAAACAGCTCAACCACTTTCACTTGAGCTGCCTATGCAGACTCCTTCGCATCAGGTGGCAGGACAAAATTCCCGACACAGAGGTCTTGGAACGGGCTGGAATCCCCAGCATCCACACCCTCCTACGGAAAGCCCAAGCCAGATGGGCAGGCCATGTCGTCAGAATGCCCGAGAGTCGACTGCCAAAACAGCTTCTGTATGGAGAACTGTGTCAGGGCAAGCGCTCAGTAGGAGGACAGAAGAAACGGTTTAAGGACTGCCTCAAAGTGTTCCTCAAAGACTTGGACATCAACCTCAGCACTTGGGAGTCTCTTGCTCTGTACCGTCCAACCTGGCGTAGCAAGCTCACCACAGGAGCCCGTGCAGCAGAGAACAGACGCTCTGCAGAGGCCCAGAGGAAATGCACCGCGTGCAAGGCCCGGGCTACCTCCACTTCCACTGCAGCAGCCATCCACTTGTGTTCTATGTGTGGGCGTGCCTTCCGGGCCCGGATTGGCCTCACCAGTCACTTCAGGACCCACAGTCACCAATCCTCCAACTGAAAGTGAAGTCATGGTCATCTTCGAACCCGAAAGACGAACAACAACAACAGTCCCACCTGCCTGCGTTTGGCCCATATTCCTCTAAACCTATCCAATCCATGTACCTATTTAAATGTTTCTAAAACATTGAAATAGTACCTGTCTCAACCATCGCCTCTGGCAGCTCATTGCATACACCCACCACCCTTTGTGTGAAAACATTACCCCTCAGGTTCCTATTAAATCCTCCCCCCCCCCCCCCCCCTCACCTTAAACCCATGACTGGTTCTCAATTCCCCTGCTCTTGGCAAGAGACTCAGTACGTTAACCCGATCAATTCTCATAATTTGTACACCTCTATAAGATCACCCATCATCCTCCTGTGCTCCAAGGAATAGAGTCCTAGCCTGTCAACCTCTCCCTTTAGCTCAGGCCCTCGGGTCCTGTCAACATCCTCCTAAAACCTATCTGCACTCTTTCCTGCGTGACAACATTCTTCCCAAAACATGGTGCCCTTGTGTTTAATAGGAGGTATCCTGAAAGTTGAAGTCACCTTTCTAACTTAAACCACTACAGGAAGAGATTGATTTTATGGTGAATTCCAGACCAAAAACCTGGAATTGAAGCGTATCCACTGCTGGAGCAAATAAAATTAGGCTTTCGGATGATGCCAGAACTCAGAACCAATTAAGGACAGACATCCCAAGTGCCACATTACTTGGAAGTGTGACTGTCTGTGTGACTGGTGTGGGAAGGCTGGGAAGATCCATTAAAGACCATGAAAGATTCGAAAATGGACAGCAATTGTGCAATGGAGACATTTCCAGACGGTGAGCTAAAGCAGGCAAGGGATGAGTAACCGGGAATTAAAGTGGGTGGGTTAAACAGGGATCAACAGTTTTAGATGAGGTTAAGGTTATGTTGGGCGGAAGATGTGAAACTGGCCCTGAGGCTATTGGAATAACTAGGACAGCAAAGGGATGAAGAGAGGCTGCAGATGAGCTGAGGCAGAAGTGGGGAGTCGACAGTTATTACGGTCAAGGAAAGGGTCTCGGCCCGAAATGTCACCTGTCCATGTTCTCCAGAAATGCTGCTTGACCTGCTGAATGACTCCAGCACTTTGTGTCCATTACTAATGGGATCGTAGGCGTGTTTTTAGTGTTTTTGAATCAGTAATTTCCTTTTTAAGTGATTCCATCACAATTTTCTGTTCACTGTTCAACAATTCACTGTTGTATTCAGTGTTTTTGAAGCACCGAATTCCTTTTAAAATGATTCCTCCACAATTCTCAGACGTGTACCACTGGACAAACCATCTGAATTTACCAGAACTAGTCTCGGAGTGCTTGTAAATTTTGCTGTTGTTGGAATGTTTCAACATATGTGTTCTGACCCGCAGGGACCATGGTTTTGTTTTCTAAGTTTATAAGACATAGGAACAGAATGAGGCCATATGGTCTATTGAGTCTTTCTGCCATTCGATCATGGCTGAGTTATGTTTCCCTCTCAACCCTATTCACCTCCCTTCTCCCCGTAACCTTTGCCACCCTTACTAATCAAAAAACGATCAATCTCCGCTTTAAAAATACCTAATGACTTGACCTCCACTGATGTCTGTGGTAATGAATTCCACAGTTCACCACCCATTGGTGATGCTGATGATTCCTGGTCAGATGTGGTGAGGGTGGTGAATCTGTGGAATACATTACCACAGACGGCTGTGGAGGCCAAGTCAATGGATACTTTTAAGGTGGGGATTGACAGATTCTTGATTAGCACAGGTGTCAGGGGTTAAGGGGAGAAGGCAGGCGAATGGGGTTGAGAGGGAAAGATAGATCAGCCATGATTGAATGTCGGAGTAGACGAGGGGCTGAATGGCCTAATTCTGCTCCTATAACCTATAAGGGCGGCACGGTGGCACAGCGGTAGAGTTGCTGCTTTACAGTGCCAAAGACCCGGGTTCGATCCTGATTACGCGTGCTGTCTGTGCGGAGTTTGTACGTTCTCCCTGTGACCACGTGTGTTTTCTCTGGATGCTCTGGTTTCCTCCCACATTCCAAAGACGTACAGGCTTTTAGGCTTTGGTAAGAAATTGTAAATTGTCCCTAGTGTGTGTGGGATCATGCTAGTGTATGGGGATTGCTTGTCAGTGCCAACCTGGTGGATGGATGGGCCTGTTTCGTGCTGTATCTCTAAACTAATCTAAACTAAAATAACTTACGAACCTATGAGATGCTCGGTGTCAGATAAGACACCAAAGTTGGTGTCTGGCTTGAAGGGCCGAATGGCATACTCCTGCACCTATTGTCTATTGTCTATTATCTATTGTCTATTGTCTATTGTCTATTGGCTTGTGGGTTAATGTAATGTAGAGCTTTTACAAGCAGGGAGAATTTTTTTCAATGCAAAATGAAAGTTGGGGCGTTTTGTTAAGGGATGTTGGCGAGGCTTTGTTTGGAGTATGTGTTCAGTTTTGGTCACCCTGCTGGGGGTAGGATATCATTAAGCTGAAAAAAGTGCAGAGAGCTATAGGAAGAGGTTGGGCAGTCGAGGACTTTATTTCTTGGAGCTCAGTAGGAGGAGGGCTGATCTTATAGAGGTGTATGATTATATAAGGAATAGGTAGGGTAGATGCACAGAGTCTTTTACCCAGAGTTGGGGAATCATGAACCAGAGGACATAGATTTAAGATGAGATTTAAGAAAGATTTAATAGGAACCTGAGGGGCAACCTTTATACTTGGAGATTGGTAGAAATATGGGATGAGCTGTGAGAGGAGTCAGTTGAGGCAAGTACAATACCAACATTTAAAATACACTTGGACAGGAACATGGATAGAAAGATTGAGAGGGATATGGGCCAATTGTTGGCAAATGGGACTAGCATGTTACTTGTTACTTGTGGATAAATTGGGCTTAAGGGCTTGTTTCCATGGTGTAGGAATCTGACACTATGATCACTCCACATTTGACAGAAGCAGTGCCATCCTCGAAAGAATAAAAAGCACATTTGTGGTCAAATATCTCATCTTGAGCTGTTTTCATGTCTAATCAGGACCTGTTTTCTTTTGGGGAATTTGAATGAGATATAATTCAACAGGACAGCATGACCGATGGAATGTTGAAAACTGTTCAAGCCTGCATTATTTAAAAAAATGTCCAAATTGTGCAATTTTCAATCCAAAACTCTTAAAGAAATAGTTAAACTCTTAAACTCCTAGTTATGCAGTGTAGAAACAGGTCACCACACCCATGCCAACTATAATGCCCAGCTGTGCAAACCCCAATTCTCAGCACTATTCCAGAGCTGTCTGTGCCTGGGTGATTCAAATGATTGTTCAGATGCTTCTTTAATGTGGTGAGATCCTACCTCCACCATCTCCTCAGGCAGCACATTACAGATTCTAACCACTCTGTGAAAAATCTCCCCCTCAGATTACCTCCAAACCTCTTACCTCTCAGTTTATACCTATGCCCTCTTGTCTTTGACATTCTCACTGTGGGATAAAGATTCTTACTATCTGCTCAATATGCCTTCCACATAATTTTGCATACCTCTATCAGGACAGCCTCCTCTACTTCAGGAAAAATAATTCAATATACCCTATCTGGATAGAGCAGTCCAGAACTATTATCTACCTTATTGGTGATGCTCGGGCTATTTTTGCTCGGAATTTTCCTGGCTTCACCTTGCACTAACGTTATTTCCTTATCATGTATCATTGTAAATGGCTCGATTGTAATCATGGAATGTCTTTCCGCTGACTGGTCAGCACACGACAAAAGCTTTTCACTGTACTAATATTGCACGTGACACTAAACTAAACTGAACTGAATTTCTCTCCTTATAATTGAAATGCTACAATCCAAGCAACATCCTGGTGAATCTTCTCTGCAATTGCATGCAGCACAATCACATGTATGATATAATAGTGTGGCCGGTGGAATTGGGTGGGATGGTGGTGAGAATCTATAGCATATAAGGATGCTATATGCTTGTGTAGTTGATTAGTGATATTGACATCTTGTTGTAGATGGTTACAAATAACTCTTGTCGTTGTTTTAGCTAAGAGAAAATGAATGCCTGTTTTAAGTAGTGAAGCAGTGAAATGGATGCTAGTTTGAAGAAGCAATGTTATCAGTGGAGAAGAATGTGTTATTAGCTTGTGAGTGGAAAGATGCTAAAAGCTTCTTTTGTCTCTGAATGGATGCTTTGTTTCTAGTTTTAGCTTGGAGGATTGGAATGTTGTTTTGTTAGTCAGAAGCGAGGTCGTGCAGCTGCAGAAATGGTGCGAATTGTAAAGATAAGAATGACTTATTTTTCTCAATAACAACTCCTTATATGGGCATGTGTGGAAGTAGAAAAGTTAAGTTTCGATCTTCCCTCGGTGATGCATTTCCCTGGGAGTATGTGACCTGTATTAATGAGTTAAGTTTTGTTTTCTCTGTAACCATGTGAATTGTATTAAGATTGTAATTGGTTGTTGATGATTAATGTACCACCCCTTTTTCCTTTCTGTATAAAAAGTAATCAATCTTGGAAAAGCTATTCTCTCCCTAGCTGATATCTCTTCAGACACTTGTATTGAGTCTGAAGATATTCATGGGAGAACCCCGTTGTGGAATAAAATCTGTTGTACTCATCCAGTATTCGGATTAATCATTATGAAACTAGACTGAAGATAAGAACTCAGATTATCAGTGGCGGCTTTTTGAAGTTTTTGAGACTTGTTTGACTTTTTTACATTTTGTACCTCTAAAAACGTTTTATCAAATCAGTAAGACAGGATTTCCCACAAACATAGCTATACAGACTATTCCCTATACATCCTACCTTTCCTGCCCTTTGGAATTTTTTCCAATAGTTTTCTTTTCCGTTGATGTAGGAGTTCAGTGCAGCTCAGTTCAACAGGCCGAAGATCAAGGAAAATGTAAAATAGTTTATTGTTAACCAGGGAAAGGTGACAAAGAAGCATACAAAGATAAAATTAAATCAGGAGGGCAGTCAGACTGGTTGGAGATGCAAAATGCTGGAGTAACTCAGCTGGACAGGCAGCATCTCTGGAGAGAAGGAATGTAATACTTCACTCACACCCCTTGATTCCACTTATAGATGGCCACTACTCTTTCCCTGGTTACCATTTTGACCCTGACATACATGAATATCTTGAGTTTCTTCTTAATCCTGTCTATTTCAAGGCTGCCCATTTCTGTCATAGAGTCTTACGGCACTTTTGGAATCTTGGCAATTTTTGAATCTTGGAGGGTAATTTTTAAATCAAAACAATTTTCAAGTTAGATTGGGAAAAGCTGCTCATGGCTCAAACAACATTCAACAAATGGGTGTGTTTCAAATGGGAGATGGTGAGAGTTCAGGAGCAAGCCATTCTTGTAAGTATTGAAAGAAACAATGGCAAATTTTGAAGAAGGGTCTCGACCTAAAACATCACCCATTCCTTCTCTCCAGAGATGCTTCCTGCCCTGCTGACTTACTCCAGCATTTTGTGTCTATCTTCGGTTTAAACCAGCATTTGCAGTTCCTTCCTACACAAAGAATTACAAAGCTTTACAACCCTCCGTGTGAAGAAAATTTCCATCAGAACCGTCTTGAATGACGAATCCCTAATCCGATTCTAATTGACCTCATTCTAGACACTCCAGTGCAATGAAACAGCTGCTTTGCAGACCCCTCTTGTAATCTTGTGCATCAATGATTTCACCCGTCATGTCTCTAATCTCCTGTGATTATTGACTTAAAAATGTATTCTCACAGAAAACCCCTTCATCCAGTGAACAAATTAGTGAATTTACATGCAGCACCAGAGACCAGGGTTCGATCCTGACTATGGGTGCTGTCTGTAAGGAGTTTGTACCTTCTCCCCATGACCGCGTGGGTTTTCTCCGAGATCTTCGGTTTTCTCCCACACTCCAAAGGCGTACAGGTATGGAGGTTAATTGGCTTGGTATAAGTGTAAATTGTCCCTAGTGTGCGTGGGATAGTGTTAATATGCGGGGATCGCTGGTCGGCGCGGACCAAAGGGCCTGTTTCCACGGTGTATCTCTTAACTAAACTAACACAAAGTGCTGGATGAACTCAATGGGCCAGGCAGCTTCTGTGGAGAGGATGGCCAGGTGATCTTTGGGTCGGGACCCTTCTTAAGGCAGGGATAGACAGATTCTTGATTGGTACAGGTGTCAGAGGATATGGGAAGAAGGCATCTCCATGGACGATGGTAGTAGAGGGGAGATAATTGTGTGAGAGAGGTGTAGGTGGGTCAAAACTTGGTGAGTGATAGGTGGGTAGAGGTGAGGGAGGTTTGGATAGGTAGAAGGGTGGAGAAAGTGACAGAGGCATGAGGTGAAAAGGATACAAAAAGATGTCGGAAGGAGAGAAGAGGAGGAGTGAAATGTGAAGCCAGATGGAGGGATATAGGTGGACATAACAAGTGGGAGGTGAAATGGCGAGATAAAATGGGGAGATAAAAGGGAATAAGAATGAGGATAAGAGTGAAATGTTAACGTTGACTTCAAGTCTAATGTATCTTTCCTTAAATTTGGAGACATAAAAGTAAAAAAATTTCCAAGCATCTTATCACAACAGCTCTGGATAATTTGAATAAGACATACTTTTAGACTTCAGCTCTATTGCATGGAAGTCTAGCATTCTGGGGCAGATTATCTGGGAGCTGAACTGACCTTTGTAGTTCCTCTTCCCCCCAACATGCTGTATCCTTCCCATGCAGGAGGGATGGCTGGGCCAAAGGGCTGGGATTTAATTATTTATCAGGTCATAAGGTCATAAGGAATGGGAGTTGAATTAGGCCATTCGGCCCATCAAGTCTACTCCACCATTCAATCATGGCTGATCTATCTCTCCCTCCTAATCCTATTCTCCTGCCTTCTCCCCATAACCTCTGACACCTTTACCAATCAAGAATCTGTCTATCCCTGCCTTAAAAAAAAATCCACTGACTTGGCCTCCGCAGCCTGAATTCCACAGATTCACCACCCTCTGATTAAAGAAATTTCTCATCTCCTTCCAAAAAGAACGTTCTTCAATTCTGAGGCTATGGCCTCTAGTCCTAGACTCTTCCACTTATGGAAACATCCTCTCCACATCCACTCTATCCAAGCCTTTCACTATTCTGTATGTTTCAATGAGGTCCCTCCTCATTCTTCAAAACTCCAGCGAGTACAGACCCAGTACCGAGTTACCTACTCATTCCTAGTCTAAGTCCCAACCTATTAACTGATCCATTTAAAACTGAGGTGAGAAGGAACTTTTTCACCCAGAGAGTTATGAATTTGTGGAATTCTCTGCCACAGAGGGCAGTGGAGGCCAAATCACTGGATGAATTTAAGAGAGAGTTAGATAGAGCTCTGGGGGCTAGTGGAATCAAGGGATATGGGGAGAAGTTGGGCACAGGTTACTGATTGTGGATGATCAGCCATGATCACAATGAATGGCGGTGCTGGCTTGAAGGGCCTCCTCCCGCACTTATTTTCTATGTTTTCTATGCACTACTGGCATTCTGACAGCTGACTGGCGGTACAGTTGTGCAGTGGTAGAGTTGCTATGTTACAGTGTCAGAGATCCGGGTTCGATCCCGACTACGAGTCTGTTCGGAGTTTGTACGTTCTCCCTGTGAACCTGCGTGGTTTTCACCGGGTGGTTCCGTTTCGTCCCACACTCCAAAGTCGTACAGGTTTGTAGCTTAATTGGCTTGATAAAATTGTAAATTGCCCCTAGTGTGTGTAGTAGGATATGGTTACTCTACCGGGATTGCTAGTTGGCGCGGACTCAGTGGGCCATTTCCATGCTATACTAACCATTCTAAACTAAGCTTGTGCTATCAAAAGGGTTTCTTAACGTATTTATTAATCAGAGGCATTCCAAAGTTGAAAAAATAAAATAACTAAATTTTGCTAGTAGTTAAAACACAATAAAAATATTTAACTGACGGAGATGTTTAAAAAAGAATTATCCTCATTAATGTAAAAAGCGGAAATCTTAAGAGCCATAGGGTCTTACAGCACAGAAACAGGCCCTTTGGCCCAAATTACCTGTGCTGCCCAAGATGCCCATCTACACTAGTCCCACCTACCCATGTTTGTCCAGTATCCCTCTTAGCCTTTCTTATCCTGCCAAAATGACTTTTAAATGTTGTTATAGTACCTGCCTCAACTACCTCCTCTGGCAGCTTGTTCCATATACTTGTGTCAAGGGTTAGAACCATAAAAACATAACAAATAGGTGCAGGAGGGAAGCCCCATTTCCTGAAGAATGAGGACATCTCTGATGCCCTAGTGTGAAACACCTCATCCCGGGCGCAGATGCGGCGTAGACGGAGTAATTGAGAGTACTACGCTGCATCTGCGCCCAGGATGAGGTGTTTCACACTAGGGCATCAGAGATGTCCTCGTTCTTCAGGAAACGGGGCTTCCCCTCTTCCATTATAGATGAGGCTCTCACTAGGGTCTCTTCTACATCCCGCAGCTCTGCTCTTGCTCCCCCTCCCTCCACTCGCAACAAGGACAGAATCCACCTCGTTCTCATCTTCCACTCCTCCAGCCAGTGGATCCAACAAATCATCCGCCAACATTTCCGTCACCTACAACGGGACCCCACCACTGGCCATATCTTCCCATCCCCTCCCCTTTCTGCGTTCCGCAGAGACCGTTCCCTCCGTAACTCCCTGGTCCACTCGTCCCTTCCTACCCAAACCACCCCATCCCCGGGCACTTTCCCCTGCAACCGCACGAGATGCAACACCTGTCCCTTTACCTCCCCCCTCAACTCCATCCAAGGACCCAAACAGTCTTTCCAGGTGAGACAGAGGTTCACCTGCACCTCCTCCAACCTCCTCTATTGCATCTGCTGCTCCAGATGTCAACTTATTTACATCGGCGAAACCAAATGCAGGCTCGGCGATCGCTCCGCTCAACACCTGCGCTCGGTCCGCATTAACCAATCTGATCTCCCAGTGGCCGAGCACTTCAACTCCCCCTCCCATTCCCAGTCTGACCTTTCTGTCATGGGCCTCCCTCCTCCAGTGCCATAGTGAGGCCCACCGGAAATTGGAGGAACAGCACCTCATATTTCGCCTGGGTAGCTTGCAGCCCAGGGATATGAACATTGACTTCTCCAACTTTAGATAGTTCCTCTGTCCCTCTCTTCCCCTCCCCCTTCCCAGATCTCCTACTGTCTTCCTGTCTCCACCTATATCCTTCCTTTGTCCCGCCTCCCTGACATCAGTCTGAAGAAGGTTCTCGACCCGAAACGTCGCCCATTCCTTCTCTCCTGAGATGCTGCCTGACCTGCTGAGTTACTCCAGCATTTTGTGAATAAATACCTTCGATTTGTACCAGCATCTGCAGTTATTTTCTTATAGCTCATTCGTGTCAGTTAGGAATGCGCAATAAATGCTGGCCATGCCAAGGAATATCCAGATCCCAAAAATGAATAAGTATGATAGCCACATGGTTGAAATTAGTTTTTGAATGTTAATTGCCAGGAATGATCTTTTGATTATGGAGATCCAACCACAAAGAGATAAAATTAGCAAATGCTTTGACGATTGCGAGAATTGCTTACGAGCTTACGGTCAAACCCTTCCAAAGATATTACTCATCGTGGTTTTAATTTAAAAGCAAATAATATATTTCGCCAAACTCAGACAAAGTGCAGAAAATAAAATGATAATGGAAAATGACATTCAATTGAGCAATTATTTACTCTTATGCCTGACCTGTTGAGTTACTCCAGCGCTTTGTGTCCTTTTGTGAATTAACCAGCAGCCGCAGCTGTCTGTTTACTACTACTAATACAATACAGAGGATTGTACTACTATTAATATTAATACAGAGGATGTTGAAAGATTGGTGCACCATTGAGGCTAACCCTGACCTTCCCATTCATGCTGACCTGAACAATCTGCCCAAGCAAAGAGTGGGGATAAATGGGTCCCTTTCAGAATGGCAGGCAGTAACTAATGGGGTACCGCAAGGCTCGGTGCTGGGACCGCAGCTATTTACAATATACATTAATGACTTGGATGAAGGGATAAAAAGTACCATTAGCAAATTTGCAGATGATACAAAGTTGGGTGGTAGTGTGAACTGTGAGGAAGATGCTATGAGGTTGCAGCGTGACTTGGACAGGTTGTGTGAGTGGGCGGATGCATGGCAGATGCAGTTTAATGTGGATAAGTGTGAGGTTATCCACTTTGGTGGTAAGAATAGGAAGGCAGAGTATTATCTGAACGGTGTCAAGTTAGGAACAGGGGACGTACAACGAGATCTGGGTGTCCTCGTGCATCAGTCACTGAAAGGAAGCATGCAGGTACAGCAGGCAGTGAAGAAAGCCAATGGAAGCCAATGAAGCTGGGAGGAGCCAGCGCTGCCGTCGCAGCTGCGGCTTGCCTGCAGTCCGTCTGTCTTTTGTGTTTTTTGTTGTTTTTGTCTCAATTGTAGTGTTAATATGATGTAGTGTTGTATGTTATGTTTTGGGGGGGGGGGTGGGAGGGAACGGGAACTGTAACTGTAACATTCTCTCTCCAGAACGGAGACGCGACCTTTGTTCTGTATCGTGCCTCCGTTCCCGTTGCGGCCTACCACCGGCCATGCACCTGGGACCACCTGGGTCTCTGGTTCGCAGAGCCCGCGGTCCGGACTCACCACCTGCGGCGCTGGCTGCCTGCGGATGCTGCGGGAACGGCTGCGACTCGTCTCCGGAGGCTCCGGCGCGGGCCGCGTGGACGTCGGAAGCCCGCAGGCCCCTGGATGGGGGCCGACATCGGGAGCTCCGGCAGCGGCAGAGGCAACGTGTCCGCCCGCCCCGAATCGCGGGGCTTGGGTCGGCCCGCCACGGACCTTTCACCATCCGGCACGGCCTGAAATAGGCCGCGGGATTTTTTTTCACCGCCCAGCGGGGGCTTCAATATCGGGAGCCCCGACGTGGCAACTCCAACAGCCTGACCGCGGGACAAGACGGCAGGGAAGAGAAAAAGACATTCTGGCCTTCCATCACAGTGAGGAGGGACTGGAGGAGACTCACTGTGATGGATGTTTCTTTTTGTTTGGTGTTAGTTGTGATTGTATGTGTTATTGCATTTTTATTGATTAATCTTATTGGTCTTATTGTTCAACTGCGGGTAATGTTTCATTTTACTACACATTTATGTGTATGTAACAAATAAACGACTATTGACTATTGGAATGTTGGCCTTCATAACAAGAGGAGTTGAGGTCCTCTGGAGCAAAGAGGTCCTTCTGCAGTTGTACAGGGCCCTAGTGAGACCGCACCTGGAGTACTCTGTGCAGTTTTGGTCTCCAAATTTGAGGAAGGATATTCTTGCTATTGAGGGCGTGCAGCGTAGGTTTACTAGGTTAATTCCCGGAATGGCGGGACTTTCATATGTTGAAAGACTGGAGCGACTAGGCTTGTATACACTGGAATTTAGAAGGACGAGAGGAGATCTTATCGAAACGTATAAGATTATTAAGGGGTTGGACACGTTAGAGGCAGGAAACATGTTCCCAATGTTTGGGGAGTCCAGAACAAGGGGCCACAGTTTAAGAATAAGGGGTAGGCCATTTAGAACTGAGATGAGGAAAAACTTTTTCAGTCAGAGAGTTGTGAATCTGTGGAATTCTCTGCCTCAGAAGGCAGTGGAGGCCAATTCTCTGAAAGCATTCAAAAGAGAGCTAGATAGAGCTCTTAAGGATAGCGGAGTCAGGGGGTATGGGGAGAAGGCAGGAACGGGGTACTGATTGAGAATGATCAGCCATGATCACATTGAATGGCGGTGCTGGCTCGAGGAGCCGAATGGCTTCCTCCTGCACCTATTGTCTATTGTCTATAACATGCACCTGAAACCCCACAAATGCCTTCTGGACTTCAGCCAAATCCCTGGAAGACTTTGACCCCAAGACTGAGCCCATCAGGTCTAATCCTCCATTCAATCATGGCTGATCTATCTTTCCCTCTCAAGCCCATTCTCCTGCCTTGGCCCCATAATCCCTGACACCCGTCCTAATCAATAGGAGACTCGTTGGTTAGGGGGCCGGTCGGGGGGATTTTGTGGCAGCAAATGAGACTCGAGGATGAAACGTTGCCTCCCTAGTGCCAGAGTCCAGGACGTCAACGAGTGGTTGCAGAAAATTCTCAAGGGTCAGGCGATCGGATGGAGGTCATCGTGCACGTTGGCACAAAATAATGTGGGTCAGAAAAGGGCCGAGTTCCAGCAGAAATCACATGGAATGGAGAGGAGGCAAGTAGGCAGCATGGAGGGGGGAATGACCCGCTGGCTGTCGATCGGAGCCACATCACGCCCATACAACCCTCTCCGTCACCAAAGCCCTGGACTGATAACCACCCTGACCCTCTTTGTAACTTAACATTAACCTATTTTCTCACTTTCACTTCACCTGTTTTCCCTGCCCCAGATGCCACTTGCCGTTCCAGCATTTTCCATTTTTATTTGAATCGTTTTCACTCGCTTCATCAACGAACTATCCTCCATCAGCAAGCTGCATGTATGAACGTTTGTTGGTGACTGTTTAATGTTAATTTCCATTTGCAGTCTCTCAGTCGCCGAACAAAATCCATGCCTGGAGGCACACAAATTGCTGGAGTAATTCAGCGGTTCAGGCAGCATCTCTGGACAGAAGATGCTGCCTGTCCCGCTGAGTTACGCCAGCATTTTGTGTGCCTCCAGGCATGGATTTCAGCTCGGGATCCTTCTTCAGACGAAGATACGTCAGTCATTCCTTCTATGCAGTGATGTTGCCTGTCCCACTGAGTTACTCCAGCATTTTGTGTCTATCTTTGGTGTAAACCAGCATCTGCAGTTCCTTCCTACACGTGTCTGGAGGCAGCGAGAGGGAGAATGTTTAGGCTTGTGCTGATAGGTGGCAAGTATAATATTATTCCTTTATTCGTCCCACACCGGGGAAATTTACAGTGTTAAAGCAGCAAAGTGGATAGCAAGAGAGCAAGAGATCATTTATTATAAATAAAAGATACATATATTGTCATCAGTTTTCTGTGTGTTCTTAGCTGTTATTGTTGACCCGTCTGCTGGGAGCAGTGCTGGTTGTGCTGTCTCACAGCAGCGGGAAGGAAGGACCTCCTATATTTCTCCTTCACGCACTTGGGGTGAATGAGTCTGTCACTGAAGGAGCTACTCAGTGCAGTGACAGTGTCCTGCATGGGGTGGGAGTCGTTGTCCAGCAGCGATGTTAGCTTTGCCATCATCCTCCTCTCTCCCACCACCTGCACTGAGTTGAGGGGGCAACCCAGGACAGAGCCGGCCTTCCTGACCAGCTTGTCGAGTCTCTTCCCTTCCACTGCTGAGATGCTGCTGCTCCAGCAGACCACTCCATAGAAAATGGCCGATGCAACCACCGTGTTGTAGAAGGTCCTTAGGAGTGCCCCCTGCACTCCAAAGGACCTGAGTCTCTTCAGCAGATAAAGCTGCTCTGGCCCTCTCTGTATAGCGCATCAGTGTTTTCAGTCCAGTCCAGTTTATTGTTGAGGTAGACAATCACAATCAATCACAATAAAACTTTATTAGCCAAGTATGTTTTGCAACATACGAGGAACTTCATTTGCCATACAGTCATAACAATAAAAAGCAACAGGACACACAAAATACATTTTAACATGAACATCCATCATAGTGACTCCTCCACATTCCTCACTGTGATGGAAGGTGAAAAAAAAGTTCAATCTCTCCCTTCTTTGTCCTCCAGCAGTCGGAGGCTCTAACCTTCCGTTGACGGGATGATCTTAATCCCGTAGCCGGCGGCGAGCCTTCCTCATCGGGGCGATCAAGCTCCTGCATCCGGGGGGGATCTCAGCTGCCCCGCGCCGGCGATCTACCCCGGGTCGGGACCAGTCGAACCTCGTGCAGCGTTTGGAGCTCCCGACCGGTCTCAACCCGAGACTGCGAGCTCCAGATGTTAAAGTCCACAGGCTGCATTGCAGCGTTGATCCCAGGCAAGGGATCGCAGGCTCAGATGATAAGTCCACGCCCCCGCGGGGACTCAAGGTCAGTCCCAGGCAAGACCTCCAGCTCCGTGATGTTAGGCCGCAGAACGACCAGAGATACCATCCGGAAAACAATCGCATCTCCGGCAAGGTAAGAGATTGAAAAAAAGTTTCCCCCGACCCCCTCTCCCACCCCCCACATAAAACAAACCAGAGAACATTTACACAAACTTTTAAAACTTACCAAAAATAACAAAAGAGTTTGAAAAGGACAGACAGACTGTCGGCGAGGCAGCCATCGTGCGGCGCCCCCTGGTGGTACCTGGTGACACCCAGGTACTTATAAGAATCCACCCTCTCGATGTCCATTCCCTGGATGTTCACCGTTGTCGGGGGGACCTGGCTGTGCCTGCGGAAATCTACCACCATCTCCCTGGTTTTCCCCGCGTTGATCCGGAGGCGGTTCCGCTGGCACCAGTCCACAAACTCCTTGATCAGTTCTCTGTACTCCCTGTCCTCGTCGCCCGTGATGAGGCCGACGATGACAGAGTCGTCAGAGAACTTCTGCAGATAGGAGTCTGCAGAGCTGTGTCTGAAGTCCGCAGTGTACACGGTGAACAAGAATGTAGCTAACACTGTTCCCTGCGGACCCCAGTGCTGCAGACCACCCTGTCTGAGACCAGGTCCTTTGTCCTCACATACTGTGGTCGGTTGGTGAGGCAGTCCAGAATCTAGGATGTGAGGTGGTGATCCACTCCTGTGCGCTCCAGCTTGCCCCCCAGAAGCCTCGGCTGGATGGTGTTGAATGCACTGGAGAAATCAAAGAACATTCACTAGTTCTTCAATTCACTAGTACCATTCACTAGTCTTCAAAGGAAACGTGCTTACCATGGAATTAAATCCTCCCCTCTGTTTGGAAACTGCTTCAGCAAATATTTGTCTCAATCTTTCAGCTGGGTTCTTTCTGGTACTTATGGAAAACATTACATCTGCAACAAACTTAATTTAAAACAGGAGTAATTTGCATATTTTTCCTTTCTGTGGGTAGCTTAAAAACTGTTCAAGATGTGCTGCGAAAGGGAAGGGATGAATATTTTAATCTCCTGATCATTGTTTGCAAAGGCAAATCTTCAGTCCTATTTTTAATTTTCCAGTTACATGTCTGAATTTTTGACATTGAAAGGATCGCTCCATAGTAGCACCATATTCTTCATAGAGTCGTGGAAACAAGATGGCGAAGTTCCGCCATTTTCGCTCCAATGTGATCCCCGCAGGAAAAATGTTCCCGGTGTTGGGGGAGTCCAGAACCAGGGGACACAGTTTAAGAATAAGGGGTAGGCCATTTAGGACTGAGATGAGGAAAAACGTTTTCACCCAGAGAGTTGTGAATCTGTTGAATTCTCTGCCACAGAAGGCAGTGAAGGCCAATTCACTGGATGTTTTCAAGAGAGAGTTAGATATAGCTCTTAGGGCTAACGGAATCAAGGGATATGGGAAGACAGCACGAACGAAACACTCGCATCAACCTGTCATTATGGAGAAGCCAAAAACAAGCTGGAAGTCAACATTTCATATTACAGTTGGGTAACTTACAATCAAACAGTAGAACACTCAATTTTCCAATTTTAGGTCAACCACTCATATTCTCACGTCCATTTAGAGTCCAGACACAAAAAAAACTGGAGTAATTCAGCGAGACAGGCAGCATCTCTGGAGAGAAGGAATGGGCGACATTTCGGGTCGAGACCCTTCTTCGGACTGAAGAAGGTCTGATGAAAGGGTCTCAGCCCGAAACATCGCCCATTCCTTCTCTCCAAAGATGCTGCCTGTCCTGCTGAGTTACTCCAGCTTTCTGTGTCAATCTTCGGTTTAACCAGCATCTCCAATCTGATTCCACCTACCACTCACCAATCTTTACCTACCTTTATTTCTGCAATGTACTGGCAATCCTTCCCCAGTCCTGATGCAGGATCTCGACTCAAAACATCAATTTGTACCCTTTGCCACCATAGATGCTGCTTGAGCCACTGAGATCTTCCAGTGTTCCGTTTCTTTTAAGCCAATCTCCAATAATTGAAGTACCTCCTATTCCGCTTGGGTTGCTGACGACCCATCGGTATGAAAACTGAATTCTCCAATTTTGGATAGCAATCCCCATCCTCTTCCCCATCCCCTTTTTCTGTGTGGCCCCATCCTCACCACACTGTGCAATCTTTGTTCTCCCAATATCCCACCCCACTTTCACCTCCCATTCCCTTCAGCTATTAAGAATAAGGGGTAGGCCATTTAGGACTGAGATGAGGAAAAACTTTTTCACCCAGAGAGTTGTGAATCTGTGGAATTCTCTGCCACAGAAGGCAGTGGAGGCCAATTCACTGGATCTATTCAAGAGAGAGTTGGATATAGCTCTTAGGGCTAACGGAATCAAGGGATATGGGGAGGAATGAGGTACTGTTTTTTGATGATCAGCCATGATTATATTGAATGGTGGTGCTGGCTCGAAGGGGTGAATGGCGTACTCCGGCACCTTGTTTCTATGTTCCTTCCACTAGCTTTACATTTTACTCCTCTTTCACACTTCTTTACTTTCTTTATCTGACACCCATTTGTCATCTTTTTCGCTCTGTCCTTAGTTTAGAGATACAGCGCGGAAACTGGCCCACTGGGTCCGTGCCGACCAGCGATCCCTGCATATTAACACTATCCAACACCCACTAGGGACAATTTTTACATTTACCAAGCCAATTAACCTGCAAACCTGCATGTCTTTGGAGTGTGGGAGGAAACCGATGATCTCGGAGAAAACCCACGCAGGTCACGAGGAGAACGTGCAAACTCCGTACAGAAAGCACCCGTAGTCGGGATCGAACCCAGGTCTTGTGGCGCTGCATTCGCTGTAAGGCAGCAACTCTACCGTTGTGCCTGTCATCTTTTTTTTAATCTCCTTTTATCTATTGCCTTTGTCCACCTATCTGTCTATCAAACCCCTTCACCTGTCACTTGTGAGGCTTTGGCCCACCCCCATCTCTTTTCCAGCTTTTTCCCCCTTCCTACGATCATTCTGAAGAAGGGTCCCAACCTGAAGCGTCACCAGTGATCGACACAAAAAGCTGGAGTAACTCAGCGGGACAGGCAGCGGGACAGGCAGTATCTCTGGAGAGAAGGAATGGGTGACATTTTGGGTCGAGACCCTTCTTCAGACTAGTTAGGGAAAAGGGAAACGAGAGATATAGACAATGATGTAGAAAGATAAAGAACAATGAATGAAAGATATTCAAAAAACATAACGATGAAAAAGGAAACAGGCCATTGTTTGCTGTTTGTTGGGTGAAAACAAGAAGCTGGTGTGACTTGTGTGGGGGAGGGATAGAGAGAGAGGGAATGCTGGGGTTACTTGAAGTTAGAGAAATCGAATTCATACCACTAGGCTGTAAGCTACCCAAGCGAAATATAAGATGCTGTTACTCCAATTTGTGCATAGCCTCACTCTGACAATGGAGGAGACCTAGGACAGAAAGTTCAGTGTGGGAATATGAAGGAGAATTAAAGTGTTTAGCAATGGGGAGATCAGGTAGGTTCAGGCAGCCTGAGCGAAGGTATTCAGTGAAATGATCGCCCAGTCTACGTTTGGTTTCGCCACATCTTGAACAACGGATACAGTAGATGAGGTTAGAGGAGGTGCAAGTGAACCTCTGCCTAAACTGAAAGGACTGTCGGGGTCCCTAGACTGTTGTGGGAGGTGGTATAGGGACAGGTGTTGCATCTCGTGCAGTTGCAGGGGAAGGTACCTGGGGAGGTGGTGATTTGGGTTTGAAGGGATGAGTTAACCAGGGGGGAATGGTCTCTGCGGAAGACGGAAAGGGGTGGAGATGGGAAGATGTGACTAGTGTTGGGATCCCTTTGGAGGTAGTGAAAATGTCGTTTATGTTTTAATCCATACCAGATCTGGAAGAACTCGTCAGAAGAAGGATCCTGACCTGAAATATCACCTAACCATTGTCCGCCAGCAATGCTGCCTGACATGTTGTGTTACTTCAGCATTGCATTCTATGCAAGATTCCAGCATCTGCAGTATCTTGGGTCTCCTGAAAGCTCTTAACATTGGTACAGTATATATGTTGGTTCACCTTTGAAAATCTCTTGTGTGTCCCTTTTTCATGAATTAACACCTGCAGTTCCTTGTTTCGACATAACCAACTTGGAGGTAGGTGTTGCATTCAGTGCCAAATGACGTGCAAAGGATTTGGACTGGGTGGAAACGGAGGGCTGCCGATATTTAGTTAAACTGCACAGACGGTTAGCAGTTCCAAAGCAATTTTCCTTTTCCTTGTGCATGCTTCTCATACAAGCATGTGTAGCACTGCACATTGTGTCTGATTGAATTTCAGCACTTCAACTGCCATGGGCTGCCAAAGCAGCTCCTGAGCAACGTAGGCTCACAAACCTCTCAGCAATGACTCTTGTGACCATTCTACGGATGCACTGCAGAAAGCATACACTCGGGTAGCATCACAACTTAGGAACAGCTCTGCAAGAAATTGCAGAGAGTGGTAGATGTAGCCCAGTCTTCAGACTTCCCACCATTGACTCCATTTACACTTCCCACTGCCCTGGATAAGTAGTCAACATAGTCGAAGAATTGTCTCACCTCAGTCATTCCTCCTTTGGCTGCCTGCCTCCCTTTCTCCATCGTTGTTTTTGTATGTATTTAGTGTCCTTTAGCTTGTTTTATGTTGTGGGGTGGGGGAGGGGGTTGGGGGAAACTTTTTCTAGTCTCTTACCTTGACGAAGATGTTATTTTTTTCCCGTATCGTATCTCTGTCCGCACTGCGGCCGAACATCGAGGAATTGGCCGCCTTTACTGGAGACCAACTTCGAGAGCTCCACCGTGGGTGCCTGCGGACTTACCATCTTGGAGCCCGCGAACCCTTTGCCTGGGATCGACCTCTGAGCTCTACCGCGGCTGCCTGCGGACTTTAACATTGTGGAGCTTGTGGTCTCTCGTTATAGACCGACATCGGGAACTCCAAGCCGCAGGAGCTTCGACCGCCCCGACGCGGGGGCTTTCTGAAAAGGACCCGTTTATTCCTATTCTTTGTTTCCTGTCTGCCAACCAATTCTCTATCCATGTCAATATCCTACCCCCCAATACCATGTGCTCTAATTTTGCTCACTAACCTCCCGTGTGGGACCTTATCAAAGGCTTTCTGAAAGTCTAGGTACACTACATCCATTAGCTCTCCTTCATCCATTTTACTTGTCACATCCTCAAAAGATTCCAGAAGTTTGTACGTTCTCCCCGTGACCTGCGTGGGTTTTCTCCGAGATCTTCGGTTTCCTCCCACACTCCAAAGACGTACGGTATGTAGGTTAATTTGACTGGGTAAATGTAAAAAATTGTCCCTAGTGTGTGTAGGATAGTGTTAATGTGCGGGGATTGCTGGGCGGCGCGGACTTGGTGGGCCGAAAAGGCCTGTTTCCGCGCTGTATATATATGATATGATATGATATGAAGATTAGTCAAGCAGGATTTCCCCTTCACTTGCATTTGAAATAAAATAGCAATTTGAAATCAATGCAGACACACTACATCATGAAGCAATTTAATCACTTAATGGATTTCCTCTACCAAGCATTTAGTCCTACGAATTTTTTTTATTTTATCTGCTTGACATCTGCTGGCTTTTTAATTTTCCCTAAAGCGCTGTTTCTTCCTGCACTTATTAATCACGAAACGGAAAGCAAAATAAACCAATTACCGGAAATGGGAAGCATCCTAATTCTCATGAACCAGAAATAAAATAGAAAATGCTGGAAAAGTTCAACAGGTCAGCAGTTGTGAGTAACAGATATCAGGGTAAATGTTTTGAGTGAGATACGGGCCTGCAGAAACAGGAATCTGGAGCCACAGAACAAACTGCTCAAATAACGCAATGGGACGAGCAACACCTGCAGAGGCAAAGGAATGATAGATGATTTGGGCAGACCTTGTATCAGATGTGCTTTGGTCTTGTCCTAACGTCAGTGGTGGGAAATGTTAACCCAAGCTGGAGAAATGCCATTCAGAGGATTTGAGTATAGGGGCAAGGAGGTCCTTCTGCAGTTGTACAGGGCCCTGGTGAGTCCACATCTGGAGTATTGTGTGCAGTTTTGGTCTCCTAATTTAAGGAAGGACCGTCCTTGCTATTGAGGCAGTGCAGCGTAGCTTCACAAGGTTAATCCCTGGGATGGAGGGACTGTCATGTGAGGAAAGATTGGAAAGACTGGGCTTGTATTCACTGGAGTTTAGAAGGATGAGAGGGGATCTTATAGAAACATATACAATTATAAAAGGACTGGACAAGCTAGATGCAGGAAAAATGTTCCCAATGTTGGGGGAGTCCAGAACCAGGGGCCACAGTCTCAGAATAAAGAAGAGGCCATTTAAATCTGAGGTGAGAAGAAACTTTTTCACCCAGAGAGTTGTGAACTTGTGGAATTCTCTGCCACAGAAGGCAGTGGAGGCCAACTCACTGGATGAATTTAAAAGAGAGTTAGATAGGGCTCTAGGGGCTTGTGGAATCAAGGGACATGGGGAGAAGGCAGGCACACGTTACTGATTGTGGATGATCAGCCATGATCACAATGAATGGCGGTGCTGGGTCGAAGGGCCAAATGGCCGCCTCCTGCACATTTACTATGTTTCTATGTTTCTATGTTTCTGAATCAGTATGTGTGCATTTTCAGTTTCTGATAATTGCATGGTCATGCTTGTTCATGTTATTGGAGAAGAATTGGGCCATTCGGCCCATCAAGTCTACTCTGCCATTTAATCATGGCTGATCTGTCTTTCCCTCTTGGCCCCATTCTCCTGCCTTCTCCCCATAACCCCTGACACCCGTACTAATTAAGAATCTGTCAACCTCCACCGTAACAAAATCCATTGATTTGGC
Source organism: Rhinoraja longicauda (assembly GCF_053455715.1). Taxonomy (NCBI): domain Eukaryota; kingdom Metazoa; phylum Chordata; class Chondrichthyes; order Rajiformes; family Arhynchobatidae; genus Rhinoraja; species Rhinoraja longicauda. Next base: position 16,645,647 of record NC_135954.1, read on the forward strand.
CTCTTGTGGCAATAAATTCCACAGATTCATCACCCTCTGACAGAAGAATTTCCTCCTCCTTTCGAAAGGTACGTCCTTTTATTCTGAGATTATGGCCTCTGGTCCTAGACTCTCTCACTGGTGGAAGTATCCTCTCCACATCTACTCTATCCAGGCATTTCACTATTTAGTTTTTATATTCTTGTTAGCAAACCAATACCCCATATCATCAGCTTCGTCAATCCTGTGCTAATTAATATCAGGGCTCGAGTTCTTAACGGGTATGTGATCACTGAAACATAATGTTACTGGAAGTCTTTCTGGAGCATTCATGTCCAGGTGGGCAGGAAATTGCTCCAACGCTTTACACCTACTGTTCCAGGTCTCCTCATGAGGCTGTGTGGCAAGGAAGTGATATATACATGGGGTGTCAGGAGATCCTTGGGCGGAAATGAAGCTAATTCGGCTATAATTGAACAGCTGCGTCCTTAAGAAATCTCACATGAATAGAAAATTGTGTTAACAACTGTGTCAATGTGGGGGGGGGGGGGGGGGAGACATTGAGGCTAGAGGATTTCAGACCACAATAACAACTATATTTCCTGCACTATTTTCACAACTAAAAATATTTAATAGCTATAATTGTTTTTTACTGAAAACTACTAATACTAAAGGTATTGGTTTATTACTGTCACATGCATTGAGCTACAGTGAAAAAGTTCGTATCACAAAATGCTGGAGTAACTCAGCGGGTCAGGCAGCATCTAATGGAGAGAAGGAATGGGTGACGTTTCGGGTCGAGACCCTTCTTCAGACAGACGGAAAAGTTTGTTTTGTATGCCGTCCAGGCAAAACATTCTATATGTTACAATCAAACCAAACATGAGTACAACACGACATGCAACAATAGAAATGAAACACAGAATTTAGTATTCCAGCTACAGAGGAAGACCAGGTTTAAAAAAAAAGTCCAAGGGCTGCGACAAGGGAGATTGGGGATAGATCCTTAGCATATGTGAAGTCCATTCAAAAGTCTAATAATAGCAGGGTAGAAGCTGTTCTTATCAGTACTTTAAAGCTTTTGAATCTTCTGCCCAATGGGAGAGGGGAGAAGAGGGAATGACTAGGGTCTGAGTAGTCCTTGATCATGAAAAGTCTGAAGTAGGGACTTGACCGGAAACGTCACCCATTCCTTCTCTCCAGAGATGCTGCCTGTCCCGCTGAGTTACGCCAGCATTTTGTGTCCACCTTAGTACTTGATCATGTTGGCTGCTTTCCCACGGCAGCATGAAGTTTAGTTTACTGTCACGTGTACCGAGGTTCGGTGAAAAGCTTTTGTTGCGCGCTAACCAGTCAGCAGAAAGACTATACATGATTCCAATCGAATCATCCACCGTGCACAGTTACATGAATTTGTAACTTTGTCAGCGCCCTTTATGTGGCAACTATTTGCATACCTTGGGTCTGCCAGCAAAGAACGTCACTGTGACGTGTCTCATGTGACATAAAATATTGAATTCAATTCAATTCATGATAAGGAAATAACATTTAAATGTAAGGTAAAGTCTGATTACAGATAGTCAGGAGGGTGTCCTCTGAGGTAGTTAATAGCTCAGGACTGCTCACTAGTAGTTGATAGGATGGTTCAGTTGCCTGATAACAGCTGGGAAGAAATTGTCCCTGAATCTGGAGGTATGCGTTTTCACACTTCTATACCTCTTGCCTGATGGGAGTGGATGGAGTCGATGGGGTGAGACTGGTTTGAGTGATGGACTGAGCTGCATTCTTAACTCTGCAATTGTTTGAGTAGAGCAGTTGTCATGCCAGGCTGTCATGCATCTCGATACGATGATTTCTATGGGGCATCTCTAAAATTTAGTGAGAGTCACTGGAGACATTCTTCCGATGAAGTAAAGGAGTTGGTGTGCTTTCTTAGCCGCAGCATCGATGTGGGTATCTGGGGAGTGTACTCCACCATGCTTTCTGAAGTCAATGACTAGCTCTGTCAGTTTGCTGACATTAAAGAAGTTGTTGATGTCTAGTAAATGGAGTCACAGCGGAATTTACCCCGATAGTTGTGAGTATATTATGTTACATAATATATTGTGAGTATATTCAAAAGCCTGTGAATTACATTGTTTAATGTATCATTGCACAGATGTCAATGGAAGCGATTGCTAGTGGTCTCCATGAAGAAATCTGTCAGGCACCTTCTGGTCTCCAATAGGTTAGGGAAAAAAAAGAAAAGCAGAACCACTATTCAAAAAATGAGGGTGAGAGAAAGCAGGGAATTGGGAGTGAGTTAGCCTAAGATATGATAGGAACTAGGAATTATGGAACTTAAGGAACTAGGAATACAGCACATTTGGCACAGGACGCTTAGGAAATCGGACGAAAGTCCAGAAAAGTCAACACGGTTTTTGAAATTTAAATAGTATTTGATGAATTTACTGAAGTTCTTTGAGGGTGCAACAAGTAGAGTAGTAACTCAACGTGTCAGGCAGCAGCTCTGGATGACCTGGATAGTTGAGATTTTGGGTCGGGCCACATCATTGTGTTGTGTTTCTTCAGATTCATTGTAGTAGGGGCGTGAAAGCTGGAAATGAGGTGTGGGTGGGACAAAGCCTGGCACATAGAAACATAGAAACATAGAAAGTAGGCGCAGGAGTAGGCCATTCGGCCCTTCGAGCCTGCACCGCCATTCAATATGATCATGGCTGATCATCCAACTCAATATCCTGTACCTGCCTTCTCTCCATACCCCCTGATCCCTTTAGCCACAAGGGCCACAGCTAACTCCCTCTTAAATATAGCCAATGAACTGGCCTCAACTACCTTCTGTGGCAGAGAATTCCACAGATTCACCACTCTCTGTGTTTCTATAAGATCCCCCTCAATCTTCTAAATTCCAGCGAGTACAAGCCGAGTCTATCCAGTCTTTCTTCATATGAATGTCCTGCCATCCCAGGAATCAATCTGGTGAACCTTCTCTGTACTCCCTCTATGGCAAGAATGTCTTTCCTCAGATTAGGAGACCAAAACTGTACGCAATACTCCAGGTGTGGAGTACAGAAACCGTTCTTTCTGAATTAACTATGTCACTCTCCATCCTAATGAAGAACTCAACCATATTATGCTCACTCTTGCCCAAGGGGCCACGCACATCAAGACTGCTAACTAACTCTTCCTCATTACTCAATACCCAGTCTAGAATAGCCTGATCTCTCGTTGGTTCCTCTACATGTTGGTTTAGAAAACTATCCCGCATACATTCCAAGAAATCCTCTTCCTCAGCACCTCTGCCAATTTGATTCACCCAATCTATATGTAGATTGAAGTCACCCATTATAACTGTTTTACCTTTGTTGCATGCATTTCTAATTTCCTGTTTGATGCCATCCCCAACTCTACTACTACTGTTAGGTGGCCTGCACACAACTCCCACTAGCGTTTTCTGCCCCTTAGTGTTTCGCAGCTCTACCCATATCGATTCCACATCCTCCAAGCTAATGTCCTTCCTTTCTATTACGTTAATCTCCTCTCTAACCAGCAACGCTACCCACATGATACATGAATGCAGGTTAAGGGGGGTTTTGATAGGCGGATGGGTGGGCAAAAGCTGGAGATAAAAAGGAAACAAAAGGTTGTCAGATAGAGAGCGAAGATGAGTGAAACGTGAAGCCAGAGGGTGGGATGTTGGTGGAAGTGGAGAGGGGGTGGCGGGTTAGTGGGAGAAGTGGACATGCACCCGAGTGAGGCCCAGGGAAGAGAGGAGGGGTAAAAAAGGGATGTGATGTTACCCACGAGGGGGTGAGGTGTTACCTAAAACTAGAGAATTCAATGTTCATACTGTTGAATTCTCCAATTTTAGATAACACAAAAGGACACTCTGAATAGCACATTCCTAGTTAATAATGAAGCATTTATAAAGTCTCTTCAACCAAAGGGATAAGGGCCACTCCAAAGATGTACAGGTATGTAGGTTAATTGGCTGGGCAAATGTAAAAATTGTCCCTAGTGGGTGTAGGATAGTGTTAGTGTGCGGGGATCGCTGGGCGGCACGGACCCGGTGGGCCGAAGGGCCTGTGTCTGCGCTGTATCTCTAAATCTAAAAAAAAATCTAAATCTAAAAATCAAACATGGACAGGTGGGACTTGTATAGATGGAGCAGCTTCGTCCATCATGGGCAAATTGGGCTGAAGGACCTGTTTCCATGCTGTTTGCCTCTGACACTGTAAATGGTAAATTGCAAAGCCAATTGTCAGAGGTTTTAGGGAGAAGGCCAGAGAATGGGGAGGGAGAGATAGATCAGCCATGATTGAATGGCGGAGTAGACTTGACGGACTGAATGGGCTATTTCTGCTCCTACCACCTATGATCTTATGATCTTATGAACTAGGAGGTATTTTTAAAATCAGGAGGGCTTATAGTTATGTTGTTCGTGTTACAGTTGATCAAATGCAGTTGAAAACTCAAATCAAACCATAGTCCCTTCATCTGCTTGTCTTGTAAAGATTTAAAAAAAGTATAATTTCCAGAGTGCACATCTGGTGCACTGGGACATGAATGAACAAAACAGGGGACTTGAAAATAATGGGTTCCTTACCAAGAGGTCAAAGAGAGCATTGAATACTTTGAGTGCCTTTATTCAACCAAAACTCAAAATCCTGGAGTAACTCAGTGGATTAATCAATTTAAAACGTCGTTTTTCCATTCCCTCCTTAGATGCTGCCTGACCTGCTGAGTTCTTCCAGCACTTTGTGTGTTGGTCAAGTTTCCAGCATCCACAACTCCTGTGGTCTCTATCTATTCAACCCCAAACTTAACAACCATGATATTTGAGTTTAACAAGAATAATTTATTTTAAGTTCATCAAATTCTTGAGTTACAAGAATTAGCAATAATAATACATCTGATGGATGGCTAAAACAGCTCCATTAAACTCTTTTGGCAGAGTGCAAAATTAAGGAGATATTTTGTACTTGGTGTTGTGATGGATATTAAAGTTGCACTCTGTAGGACAAGACATAAATTGTGTTGGAAAGGTTCCTAAGTTCTAGGAACAGAATTGGGCCATGTGGCCCGTAAACGCTACTCCGCCATTCTGCCATTGGACATAGCTGACCTGTCTTTCCATCACAACTCCATTTTACTGCTTTCTCCCCATAACCCCTGACACGCGTTCAAATCAAGAACCTGTCAACCTCTGCCTTTAAAATATCCATTAACTTGGCCTCCGCAGCCGCCTGTAGCAAAGGTGGTCCATTGCCAATCTTTTTTGGCAGGACCTCTAGCTTGATTATTCTATCTTTGCAGATCAATTTGTTGTGTTAGGAGCCTACATTGCTGGACCTTTTTTCAGCAACTGATCTCCACGAGAAATCACATTAAAATACGTTTTAATGGGATTTCTTGTGGAGATCAGTTGCTGAAAAATGCAAGCTGGGAACTGGAATTGGAGGAAAGGAAAGAGAGATGGACACAAGAGTAATGTTGGCAAGAGAGGAATGGTAGAATGGAGTTGAGTACAGTGAAGCCATGCATACATAAAGCAGGTAGTGCAAAGACAAAAATACCAGAATGCAGAATATAGTGTTGTAGCATTATTACACTAGTTCCAGAGAAAAGGTGCAAGGTCTCCAATGAGGTAGATTGGAATTTGGGACTAAACTCCACCTGATGGAAGGACTGTTCAATGGTCTGATAATAGCAGGGAATTGCTTCTAAAGGACACTCATGTGAACCATAACTCTCTTCCTCCTTTATCTCCTGTTCTCTTGCCTCCTTCAGTGCCTATGAAAAGACATTTGGAAATCCCGTACATGAATATGTTCCCATTGTTACGTGCCACAATAAGGCAAGAGGTGGAAGCTTCAGACAAGATTGGATTAGAGTGGTTGAGAGAGGAAATGGGGCATAGGTACCACAGTGGGTCATGGGTCTGAGGGGCTGAGGATTGGTGACTCACCCTGATGTAAACATCGTGGCGGCTGGGGTTGGAGGTGTCATCCTTGCTTCCCTTGGACTGTATAATTGGGTATTTATTGATTTTGAAAACTATGGTGTGCGATAAATGTGCTTTTTTAAAAGTGTCAATTCATTTTGTATTGATTATGCGTTGAGTAATTGGCAACCATTAAAAATCTTTGCCCAACATTTGAGGACTCTATTCCAATGCATCTACCATGACCTTTAATACTACCGGGTGGCGCTGCACAATGGCAGCCTCGCTTTTCTTCTTTTGTTGTTTTTAGTTTGTTGTTAAATGTATGTTTTAGTGTATCTTTAGTTTTGTATTATGTTGGGGGGGGGGGGGGGGGGGGCGGGGGAGACTTTAAAAAATCTCTTTCCTGGACGGAGATGTGACTAATTCGGTATCGTACCTCCGTCCGCACTGCGGCCTAACATCGAGGAGCTGGCGGCCTCTTGCTGGGGATCAGCTCCATGAGCTCCAACCGTGGGAGCCTGCGGACTTAACATCATGGAGCTTGCAATCCCTTGTTTAGGGACCAACTTCGGGAGCTCCAAGCCACAGGAGCTTCGACCACCTAGATGCAGGAGCTTCGATCCGCCCCGACGCGGGAGCTTTGATCGCCGGCTGCGGGAGCTTCGATATAACTTTACTGCCTTCTATCACAGTGCACTGTGATGGATGTTTATGTTAATTTTTATGTAGTTGTGTGTCTTGCTGCTTTTTTGGTATGACTGTATGGCAAATCAAATTCCTTGTATGTTCTTACATACTTGGCTAATAAATTCTTTGTATCTATCTTGTATCTTAACAATCTCGAGCTTGTAGGGCCATTGCGGACTGGCTCTGCACGTTCCTGGCATCGGACAAGCACAGTTCAGTCAATGCCTCCCAAGGCCACAAACAGCAGTGAATGGCAACAGTTGTTTGAGTGCTAGCTTCAATGCATCTCACAAAGAGTCTGAAGAAGGGCTCTTAACCCAAAACATCTTTCGTCCATCCATCCCCTCCAAAGATCTTGCCTGACCCACTGAGTCACTCCAGCACTTTGCGTTTTGCTCAAGATTACAACCTCTGAAGTTCCTTGTGTCCCCCAAAGATATCCCACTGTGCAAGTAAATTTATAAAACTGGCAAAGAATTATTTCAACGTTTAGGGACCCCCACTGCCATTCAGTATATTTGCCACAAATAATCTACTCCAAGAATTTATAATAGAGGCAAGAGGCATGTTCTCGGCACACTCTACAAAAGCTCAGTGAACTTGTCCATCTGTTTGTAATCATTCATAAACATGAAATGTTTTCTATCCAAACTGCATTCTCAAAGCAATCCAATTTCACAGATGCTCATGTATTTTACTTGGCAATTCATGTTCCACACATGTGGGGCAGGCTCCCCTCTAGTGTGAAGTCAGCTGTCTGAGATTATTTCCATCCACTCATGAATTGGTTTTAATGTGAGTACAGCTTTCCTCTAGATTTCATTTCTATGAGCCAACTCCTTCCATTTTCACTCCTGGTACAGTTCTTGTGAACAGCTGGAAAACATGGGGTTCCATAATGAACTGCTTAATTCTACATTAAACGCCACACTGTGGGCCATCCATTACTAATGTCCATTGGGAAGAAGGTACAGGAGCCTGAAAACTCTAACGCCCAGGTTCAGGAACAGCTTCTTCCCAACAGCCATTGGGCTATTAAACACGACAACCTCAAATAAGCTTTGAACCACAATAGACTATTATTATTATCATTAATAATAAATAATAAATAATAATAATAATAATAATAATAATAATAATAATAATAATAATAATAATAATAATAATAATGATAATAATAATAATAATAATAATAATAATAATAATAATAATAATAATAATAATAATAATAATAATAATAATAAAAATAATTATTATTCTATTGTTTGTTTTTTGAGTATATATATATAGCCACACACACACACACACACACACACACACACACACACACACACACACACACACACACACACTCACACGCACATACACACACACACACACACATATATGTATACACACACACACACACACACATATATATATATATATATCCACATATATATCCACACACACACACACACACACACACACACATGTGTGTGTGCGTGTGGATATATATGTGGATGTATATGTGGATATACATATATATATGTGTGTGTGTGTGTGTGTGTGGATATATATGTGGATATATATGTGGATATATATATATATATATATATATATATATATATATATATATGTGTGTGTGTGTGTGCGTGTGGATATATATGTGGATGTATATGTGGATATACATATATATATATGTGTGTGTGTGTGTGTGTGGATATATATGGGTATGTGCGTATACAGTATACACACTGAACTTTTTTCTCTCTCGTTTATCATATTGTTTACAGTGTACTATGTGTTTACATATTCTGTTGTGCTGCAGCAAGTAAGAATTTCATTGTTCTATCTGGGATACATGACAATAAAACACTCTTGGCTCTTGACTTGACTCTATCTGTCTACCTTCAATGAATCAAAAATATTCTTAACCCAAATTGCTCCCCTGATCTCTTTGGTAAAGGCCTAGACTTATTCCTTTTCCATTTCTTTAATTTATATTATTTATATTTAGAGTGGCACAGTGGCAGAGTTGCTGCCTTACTGCGGCAGAGACTCAGGTTTGATCCTGACTACGGGTGTTGTCTGTACAGAGTTTGTACGTTCTCCCTGTGACCGCATGGGTTCTCTCTGGGTGCTCCGGTTTCCTCCCATACTCCAAAGATGTTCAGGTTTGCAGGTTACTTGGCTTTGGTAAAATTGTAAATTGTCCCTAGTGTATGGGATAGTGCTAGTAGTGGCTGGTCGGTGCAAACTCGGTGGACCTAAGGCCCTATTTCCGTGCTGTATCTCTAAACTAAACTAATGTGCTTTTGTCTATTTTTGGTAATCTTTGTTTTTCATTCCCACTAAATACTTTGAATTCCTCTCCATTCCCTACTTCTTCCTACTTGTTTTTTGTATTCAAGAAAATTATGCTGATAATTACTGAGAATCTCATCAATGTCACTTCATATTGTTTCCAACAACTCCAATTTTGTTGTCCCTGTTAATTTCTTTTCTGTTTTTGATATTTTAAATGAAGACTTATTGAACACCAGCTGCCTGGTGTGCCAGTTGAGTATCTCCAATAAAAGAAAACCTTTGTTGTATTTAAAAGCAAAATATCTGCGATGTCATAAAAAGCTCAAGGTGTTTCTCAGTGGATTACCATGACGTCAGGCCAGATAAAGATATGTGAACCAAAGATTTATCAGCAGTGAAGAGGCAAAGGAACAACCGCAGAGATATTTGAAAAGGGAGTTCTCGAGCTCAGCATTGGGATGCCTGATGGAGGTGCCACTAGTAGTAAAGAATGTTTGGGCACATTTGAAGCAGTGTGGAATACATTAAAAAAAAGAATTAGCTGTGTTCACCTTTGAAATACATATGCTGTCTGAGGGGGAAAACACAGAAAAGGCATCTGTCAAAATCAAGTACTGTATCTTGCACATTTGCCTCTGTTTTGTGGTTGGTGGCTAAGTATGGCATTCAAAGAAAACTACACTTGCAGTTTTGACTATTGGCATTGGTATTGGTAATTATTGTCTCATGTTCCAGGATTCAACAAAACCAATCTACACATGACCTCAATTAGGGAATATGCAAGTACAACAGGCAATGCAAAAGGGAAAGTACCAGAGTGCAGAATATAGTTTTACAGTATTATAACGTTACAGTTTAGGTTAGAGATACGGTGCGGGGCCCTTCGGCCCACCCGAGTCTGCACCGACCAGCAATTTACATTTATACCAAGCCAATTAATCTACAGACCTATATGTCTTTAGAATGTGGGAGGAAACCGAAGATCTCGAAGAAAACCCACGCAAGTCACGGGAAGAACATACAAACTTCGTACAGACAGCACCCACAGTCAGGATCGAACCCAAGTCTCTGGTGCTGTAATGCAGCAACTTTACCACAGTGTCACTGTGCCGTCCTTATAGAGAAAAGGTCCAGGGTCCACAATGAGGTAGGTTGGAAGATTGGGCCCACACCCCAGTGAATGGGAGGACCGTCCAGTAGTCTAACAGTGGCGAAGAAGCTGTTCCTGAATCTGGTGCTACGTGCTTCCAAACTGATATCTTGCGCCCACTGGGAAAGGAGAGAAGCGGGAATAATGGCATGAAAAAAGTCCTTGATTGGCTGCTTTCCCGCGGCAGTGTGAAGTGTAGATGGAGTCGATGGGAGGGATGCTGGGCTGAGTGATGGACTGGGTTGCATCCACATCTCTCTGCAATTTCTTGAGATCTTGGGCAGAGATATTGCCAAACCAAGCTGTAAAGCATCCATGTGTATCTAAGAAATTGGTAAGAGTCGTTGAAGACATGTAAACTTCCTTCTTCTTCTGAGGAAGTGGAGGCATCAGCATGCTTTCTTGGTCGTAGCTTCAATGTCCATGGTCCAGGATACATTTTTAGGTGATATTTATGCCTAGAAACTCTAAACTCTCAACATCTCTACTTTGGCACCATTAATTCTGACTGGCGTGTATTCCATCTCGCTTCCTGAAGTCAATAAATAGATCCTTTATATTAGTGGCATTGATGGAGACGTTGTTGTACTGACACTATGCTACTAAGCTCTATGCCCTTCCTGTACTCAGTCTCGTCATTGATTGTTCCTACAGAGGCTCTCCATAAGTTACAAGTGCCTGACTTCTGTGCAGCTCAAACATACGAACGAGTATTTGGGAGACCGGTGGGTGAGTGTTTCCAGCTGCAGGCATCTCCTGCCACGTGGGAACTCTGCTCGTGACAATATCTGAATGACTGTGTTAAATGCCCTGTTTTAATTGCACATTGCCTTTGGGTGGCCTAGGTCTTATTTAAATATATTGCCGGCCGATCGCATCTCTGACTTGCAAACAGTTCTCAGCAACGGAACCCTGCCCTAACTTGGGGGGAATTGTAACATGGGTTTCCCAGAGTGGAAATGTCCAACACTAGAGAGCATAGCTATAAGGTGAGAGGGGAAAATTTAATGGAGATGTGTGGGACAAGATTTTTTTCCACAGTGTGGTGTGGGCATAGAACGCATTGCCATGAGTGTTGGTGGAAGCAGATACGATAATGGCATTTAAGAGGATTTCAGTTGGGCACATGGAAGTGCAAGGAATAGAGGGATATGGATAATGTACAGGCAGATGAAATCAGTTTAAATTGGCATCATGTTCGGCAGAAACATTCCTGTGCTGTACTGTTTTATGTTCTATAGATTTTCTTCCCCACAATGGCTGATGTCAAGGATTAGTTCGAATGGTGTAGGAATAAACTGCAGATGCTGGTTTAAACCGAAAATAGACACAAAAAGCTGGAGTAACTCAGCGGGACAGGCAGCATTTCTGGAGAGAAGGAATGGGTGATGTTTCGGGTCGAGACCCTTCTTCAGACTGAAAGTCACAGGAAAGGGAAACAAGAGATATAGACGATGATGTAGTTAGCGCAGCGGTAGAGTTGCTGCTTTACAGCGAATGCAGCGCCGGAGACTCAGGTTCGATCCTGACTACGGGTGCTGCACTGTAAGGAGTTTGTACGTTCTCCCCGTGACCTGCGTGGGTTTTCTCCGAGATCTTCGGTTTCCTCCCACACTCCAAAGACGTACAGGTATGTAGGTTAATTGGCTGGGTAAATGTAAAAATTGTCCCTAGTGGGTGTAGGATAGTGTTACTGTACGGGGATCGCTGGGCGGCACGGACTTGGAGGGCCGAAAAGGCCTGTTTCCGGCTGTATATATATGATATTGTAGCGACCATGGAGAATGGTCTAGGTCGTCGAACCCTCGGATTGGCCAGCGAGGTCACGTGGGAACGCGACCATGGGGATTGGTCCAGGGAAGGACATCGCTGATTGGTCAGCGATGTCATGGGTGCGTTTGGCGCCCGATTTAGTTAGTTCGTCTGAGTCTTCAAGGAAGACAGTAAGTTTATATTGGTTGTCCTGCGACTTGTTGTTTTGATTCTGTATTCGTGTATTGCGGTTGCAATAAACTTCATCTACAACTACAAGTCTCGGACTCGCCATATTGGTGACCCCGAACGTGATCTGGACGATCACCGACTGAGAAAAACCCGACGCCTCGTTGACAATGACTGAGCAGGGCACACCGGAGTCAAGCGCGGCGGACGTTCATCTTCCGTTATTTTGGACGTACGCACCGCAAGCTTGGTTTATCCACGCCGAGGCCCAATTCCATATAAAGAAGGTGTCGGATGATTCCACGAAGTATTTCTACCTCGTCAGCGCGCTATCGCCGGACACAACCAAGCGCGTGATGCGGTTCATAATAAATTCACCTGCGGAAGACAAGTATGAAACCATGAAGAAGGTATTACTGCGGACCTTCGGGTTAAAAAAGCATGGTGGTGCGGCAAAACTTCTGCACCTACCGGAGCTTGGAGACAAACTGCCTTCCGTCCTCATGGCCGAAATGATGGTGCTAGCCGGTGAGCATACGGATTGCCCGATGTTTGAGCAGGCATTCCGCGAAAAACTCCCCGAGGATGTCCGATTGCTGCTTACGGATTGTTCTTTTAAGGACCCCGAAGCATATGCAGCGAAAGCGGACGCGCTCATAGCGGGAAAAAACAAGGCAGGGGATTCCATCAACAAAGTCTCGACATCGGTGACCACGCCACAGCGACGGCAAGATGGCGCCACGTCTCCCGCCAATTCTCCGAAAGCCCGCCAAAAAGATCCGCACAAGCGCGGCTGGTGCTATTATCACCTACGATGGGGTAACGAATCCCGCAACTGCCGTTTGCCTTGTACCTTCGCGGGAAATGCCTCGGCCGATCGTACATAGGGGCAGTTACGATTGGCCAGAACCGGCGCCTCTATGTCCATGATCGATTCACGGACACAGAATTTTTGGTAGACACGGGAGCCATCGTCAGCATAGTGCCGCCGACCGACCTCGAAACCAGATCGGGTAAGACAGGTCCCACCCTCATCGCGGTGAACGGCAGCCCAATTCGCACTTTCGGTACACGGAAAATGTCCCTGGGTTTAGGCCTCCGCACGTACGAATGGCCATTCATCATAGCCGACGTCAAACAAGCGATCCTGGGCGCAGATTTTCTCTGGGCTTTTTCACTGGTTCCTGATGTCCGCGGTAACGACCTCCGACCTTCCGCCGAAGACGAGCACGTCGCTCCGACAATCGCCTCCTCGCTCAGCCCTACTGTCCAGGCCGTCGTCGCGGCCCCCGACTCGTATGCTGCGATTCTGGCCGAGTTCCCAGAGCTGCTCGTTCAACGTTTCGACGCACCTTCGGCTAAACATGGTGTGGTCCATCACATCCGCACCGAAGGCCCTCCCGTTTTCGCTCGGGCCAGGAGACTGCCGCCAGACAAACTGGTGGTGGCAAAGGAGGAGTTCAGGAAGATGGAGGAAATGGGAATTGTCCGTCAGTCTGACAGCCCGTGGGCCTCGCCGTTACACATGGTCTCCAAGGCATCTGGGGGGTGGAGGCCATGTGGCGATTATCGGCGTCTCAATGCTGTCACCACGGCTGATCGCTACCCCATACCGCACCTACAGGACTTTTCATCTGGGCTGGAAGGTGCGGTAGTGTTTTCCAAAATCGATTTGGTGCGAGGATATCATCAGATTCCGGTGCGACCGGAGGACATACAAAAAACTGCAACTATAACTCCGTTCGGGTTGTTTGAATGGTTGCGTATGCCTTTCGGTTTAAAGAACGCGGCACAGGCTTTCCAGCGACTGATGGACCGCGTGGGCCGGGGTTTACCCTTTTTGTTTATTTATCTAGACGACATCCTGATAGCCAGCCCCTCCGTGCTGGAACACCAGGCCCATTTGAGGACCGTGTTCCAGCGGCTCCAAGACCACGGGCTCATTATCCAACCCTCCAAATGTCAATTCGGCCTGCCTGCCCTTGATTTTCTAGGGCACAGAATTACTCCTGCCGGTGCCGCCCCTTTACCCGAGAAGGTGGAAGCCATCCGGGCCTTTCCCAGGCCCACCACTGTAAAAGGGCTGCAGGAGTTCGTCGGTATGGTTAATTTCTACCATAGATTCGTTCCGGCAGCGGCGCGAGTCCTGCGCCCGCTTTTCCAATGCCTTGCAGGGAACCCGGTAGAGTTGTTGTGGTCCCCGGCCGCAGAGTCGGCTTTTACGGCAGCTAAGGCAGCCCTGGCAGACGCCACCATGTTGGTCCATCCGAGCCCCTCCGCCCCCACGGCCCTGACGGTTGACGCCTCTGACGTGGCGGTGGGTGGGGTTCTGGAGCAGCAGGTTGGTGGCCATTGGCAGCCTTTAGCCTTTTTTAGCCGGCAACTAAATTCGGCCGAGCTGAAATATAGTGCATTTGACCGAGAGCTTCTAGCTCTCTATTTAGCTGTCCGTCATTTTAGGTATTTCCTCGAGGGCCGCCCATTTGTGGCATTTACGGACCACAAGCCATTAACATTTGCGTTTTTGAAATTGTCTGACCCATGGTCGGCCCGCCAGCAGCGGCACCTGACTGCTATCTCCGAATTTACAACAGATGTCCGTCATATCGCGGGTAAGCTTAATGCCGTTGCTGACGCCCTGTCTAGACCTGCTTTTCCCCCTATTTCGGCGGTGGACTGCGAGGTGGATCCCCAGGAGCTCGCGGAGGCGCAGCTTCTGGCGGATACCGTTTCGGCTTACCGGTCCACCACTTCGGGATTAAAGTTGGCCCAGGTGGCTTGTGGGTCGGAGGGCACGAAAGTCTGGTGCGATATTTCTCTTCCTCGTCCCAGGCCGGTAGTGCCGCCTTCCCTTCAGCGCCGAGTTTTCGATGCCATTCATGGGTTGGCGCACCCGTCCATCCGCTCCACCTCTGCCTTGGTAGCAGCGAGGTTTGTCTGGCATGGCCTGAGAAAACAGGTAGCGGGGTGGGCACGTTCCTGCGTGCCCTGTCAGACCGCTAAAGTCCAGCGCCACGTCCAGCCCCCCGTACAGGATTTCGAGGTCCCGGCCTTTCGTTTTTTTCACATCCACGTGGATTTGGTCGGACCTTTGCCTTCCTCCCGGGGCTACACCCACCTCCTCACGGTGGTGGATCGGTTCACCCGGTGGCCAGAGGCTTTCCCATTGTTTGATATCTCGTCAGCGTCTTGTGCTAGGACTTTGGCCCTCCATTGGGTAGCTCGTTTTGGGGTCCCGGCAGTTATTACCACTGACAGAGGGCCACAGTTCACTTCGTCCCTCTGGGCCGCGCTGGCGGAACTGTACGGGTCCAAGTTACAACCCACAACTGCATATCACCCCCAGGCAAATGGACTCGTAGAAAGGTTCCACCGCCAACTTAAGGCGTCCCTCAGTGCAAGGCTTGAAGGCCCGGACTGGGTGGACCAACTCCCTTGGGTTCTTTTGGGCATCCGGACTGCTCCTAAGCCAGATCTCGGTGCGTCGTCTGCAGAGCTAGTATATGGCTCGACACTTCGAGTACCCGGAGACCTTTTTTCGGACCCTTCAGCCCTGCTCCCTTCGGTCCCATCAGCGTTAGCATCTCTCCGGGAACGGGTGGGCTCCCTGGCTCCAGTGCCGACTTCACGCCATGGGTGTTCCATGGTGCATGAACCGGCTGCCCTGAAAGACTGTGAGTTTGTTTTTCTGCGTAAGGATGCCCATCGCGCCCCATTGCAGAGGGTCTATCAAGGGCCGTTCCGGGTGTTACGTAAGGGAACGGCTACTTTCACCTTAGACATGGGCGGCAAGAGCGAACTCGTCTCGGTGTCCCGGCTCAAACCTGCCCATTTGGACCCGGATCAACCAGTTTTGGTCGGTCAAACCCCTCGGAGAGGCCGACCTCCGTTAGTTCCGCCCAGTCCAGAAACCCCCGTTCTGACAGTTCCTTCAGGACCTCCCGTTTCGACAGTTCCTCCAGAGCCCCCCGTGCCGGTAGTTCCTCCAGAACCTCTCGTTCCGGCTGTTCCACCAAGTCCGGAACCTCCGGCTCCTGTGGTTCAGGCTGTCCCTCTCCGTACTCGTTGTGGTCGCGAAATCAGGCTCCCAGCTAGGTTCCGCACCTCGGGTTCTGGGGGGGGTCATGTAGCGACCATGGAGAATGGTCTAGGTCGTCGAACCCTCGGATTGGCCAGCGAGGTCACGTGGGAACGCGACCATGGGGATTGGTCCAGGGAAGGACATCGCTGATTGGTCAGCGATGTCATGGGTGCGTTTGGCGCCCGATTTAGTTAGTTCGTCTGAGTCTTCAAGGAAGACAGTAAGTTTATATTGGTTGTCCTGCGACTTGTTGTTTTGATTCTGTATTCGTGTATTGCGGTTGCAATAAACTTCATCTACAACTACAAGTCTCGGACTCGCCATAATATGATGATATGATATGATATGATATGAGATGTAGAACATTGAATGAAAGGTATGCAAACAAGTAACAATGATAAAGGAAACAGGCCATTGTTAGCTATTTATTGGGTGAAAACAAGAAGCTAGTGCAACTTGGGTAGGGGAGGGATGGAGAGAGAGGGAATTACTTGAAGTTGGAGAAATCAATATTCATATCACTGGGTTGTAAGCTCCCAAGCGAAATATAGGTTTCCTACAAGGTTGCTCCTCATTATCCAGCCCTGGATAGACTGGATGTGGAGAGGATGTTTTCATGAGTGGGAGAGTCTAGGACTAGAGGTCATAGCCTCAGAATTAAAGGATGTTCCTTTAGGACAGAGATTAGGATGAATTTCTTTAGTCAGAGGATGGTGAATCTGTGGAATTAATTGCCACAGAAGGCTGTGGAGGCCAAGTCAATGGATATTTTTAAGTCAGAGATAGATACATTTTTGATTAGCATGGGTGTCAGGGGTTATGGGGAGAAGGCAGCAGAATGGGGTTCAGAGGGATCAGCCATGATTGAATACTGGAGTAGACTTGAGGGGCCAAATGGCCTAATTCTGCTCCTATCACTTATGAACTACAGAGTATTCCCAGTAGTATGATCATGTCTCAATATAGTTGTTTAATTCTATGATGCTAGCTTTTGTTTTTCTTCATCTCTCTCTCCCCCCAACACTGTGATCTTCTTACTGCTTTCATCCCTTTTGATTCCCCTCTCCTTTCTTTCCTGATTACATTTTCCCAGGATTATTTGGAACCCATTTCTGCTCTTTAATTAAAGGCGGATTCTCTGTTATAGCCACATAATCATAACCCCTGTAATCCATCATCCCGGCAGCTCATCATCATTTCTTCATGTACATCTTGTATTTGCATACATGCATTGTAAACCTTTCTTTGACCTGTTTGTGCTATATTATTGGAATAGTTCTGATAACACTTTGCGCAGTTTGGCTATTTGACCAGTCTACTGTGCAGGACCTTGTCAAAAGTCTTTGTACGGTCCATGTAAGCCATGACTAAGGCTCTGCCTCCTTAACTTTTGGCCCCTCAAGTCTACTCCAGTATTCAATCATGGCTGATCCCTCTGAACCCCATTCTGCTGCCTTCTCCCCATAATCCTTAACTTTCCTAGTTGATTCCCCCCAAAATAACACAGATTTGTGAAACATCATCTTCCCTGCTCAAAACCATGCTGACTCCTCTCAGTCAGGTCCTGGCTTTCTACCTGAACATAAATCCTGTCCTTTAACCCTCTCCAACAACTTGTACAAGATGTTGGTGAGGCCACATGTGGAGTACATTTGGAGACTATAATCAGTCTGAAGAAGGGTCCCGACCTGAGCCCTCACCTATCCATGTTCTCCAGAGATGATGCCTGACCCGCTGAGTTATTCCGGCATTTTGGGTCTTCTGGTCACCTTGCAATAGGAAGGATGTCATTAAGCTGGAAAGAGAGCAGAGAAGATTTACAAGGATATTGCCAGGACTAGAGGGGCTGAGCTGTAGCGAGACGTGCTGGCTAGGATTTTATTCCTTGGAGTGCAGGAGGCTGAGCGGTGATTTTATAGAGGTGTATAAAATCATGAGGTTATGGGTTTAAGGTGAGTGGGGCAAGATTTAATGGGAACCTGACGGGCAATGTTTTCACTGTATGGAATGAGCTGCCAGAGGCAGGTACTAGAAAAGCATTTAATAGGCATTTGGACTGATGCATAAATAGGATAGGTTTGGAGGGATATGGGGCAAATGTTGAAAATGGGAATAGCTTAGATGGGGCAACTTGGTCAGCATGGAAGGGTTGGGCCGAAATGGCTTGTTACCTTGCTGTATAACTCTATGACTCAATAACTTCCTTGCAAGCCTATACTTTTCAGGATTACCCCTACTGCCTTTTTTGAACAAGGGGACAACATTAGCTCTCTTCCAGTCTTCTTGTAAATCACTCTTGGCAAACTAAGGTGTAAAGATCTGCGGCACCAATCTCCTTCCATGATTCCCTCAACATGCCGAGATAGATCCTGTCAGGCCCTGTACATTTATCTACCTTGATGTGCTCCAATATTTCCACAACCTACTCCTTCCTGATATGGACATGCTCCAGCCGCCATTAACTCTCCAGGGTCAATGTTCTTCACCCTGATGAATACTGATGAGATGGATTTGTTTAGGATTTTGCTCATAACCCCTGGCTCCATGTGTAGATTACCCCTCTGTTCCCATTTCTTACTCATGATTGTTTAAACTGACCCCACCATCCTCCCACCGATGCACTCATAGCTCTAGGGCATTGGTTCTAGCTCTGTGATGCAATCTTGAACTTGAACAAGTCATTTCCACCTCCAGACCTGGTCCCAATGCTCCAGTAATCCCCAAATTTCCCTTCAACAGAAACCCAGAGAGCAAAGAAAAATGCAAGTTTAACCAACGTCTTTATGTTTCGCCTAATGGTCCATGTAGGTAGCTCACTGCCATCTTCTGAAGGGAAAATTGGTATGGCCAATAAATGTTGACCTTGCTTGTGATGCCAAGCTTCCAAAACATGATTTGAGAACTTGTGTCAAGATCTCTGCATAGGAACCTCTGTATTTCATGAGTTCATGTTATAAGCGTAGAATTATGCCATTAGGCCCATCAAGTGCACACTTCCAATCAATTATGGCTGACCTACCTCTGCCCCTCAATCCCATTCTCCTACCTGCGCCCCATAACCCCTGACACGTTGGGTTGAAAGGCCTGTTTCCGTGCCGTATGACTCAATGGTCGTTTCCATTCATGGCTCTATGATCGTTTCCATGGTTAATTGTGCCAGCCCATGCTTCTAAAGCCATTGTCCGTTTACTGCATTATAAAATGAGCACTGACATGTTAGGCCATTATGTTAGAAACGCATTCTGTGAACTAACTGCATTCAAGAGAGAGCTAGATAGAGCTCTTAAGGATAGGTATGGGGAGAAGTCAGGAACGGGGTACTAATTGAGAATGATCAGCCAAGATCACATTGAATGGTGGTGCTGGCTCGAAGGGCCGAATGGCCTACTCCTGCACCTATTGTCTATTGTCTATAACTTAAAATGAAAGATTAGTCCACTGATCTTTCCCGATTTGATAGTTCTATCTAAACTTGCAGGATGTCTTTTGTAGATTTACATTATGTTTGCTTCCTGCTGGAAAACCTAATTCAGCATTTGACTTTCCTCCACAATTTTTAGGATCTACTGCATTCCCACCATTTATCAAAAGTACACACGCCACCATCAATATCCACAGTTCGTTTAGGAAGGAGATGAGGAGGAATTTCTTCAGTCAGAGGATGGTGAATCTGTGGAATTCATTGCCACAGAAGGCTGTGGAGGCCAAGTCAATTTTCCTCAGCCCTCTCTTCGCTGTGTCCCACCTGGATTTGCGGCCATTTCTCCCCTTTGCATTTGCAGATTTTCTATCCTTATCTCACACTTTGTCTCTTTATCTATGGCCTTTGTCCAATCATCTACCTATCTACTTGTATCTTGCATCAATCACATCACAAAGACAGCCTTCTTCCACCTCAAAAACATTGCCCGTCTCCGTCCATGCCTCTCCTCCACAGCTGCAGAAACCCTCATCCACGCCTTCATCACCTCCCGTCTGGACTACTGCAACAGCCTCCTCTATGGCGCACCCTCAAAAATCATCAGTAAACTTCAATACATTCAAAGCTCCGCTGCCCGTCTACTCACCCACACCCCGATCCGTGACCATATTAACCCCGTCCTTTACAAACTCCACTGGCTCCCCATCCCCCAGAGAATCCAGTACAAAATCCTCCTCATGACCTACAAAGCCCTCCATAACCTGGCCCCATCCTACCTGACCGACCTCCTCCACAGGCACACTCCCACCTGCACCCTCCGCTCTGCTGCTGCCAATCTCCTATCCCCCCACATCCGGACCAAACTCAGATCCTGGGGGGACAGGGCTTTCTCCATCGCTGCTCCCACCCTATGGAACTCACTACCCCAAACCGTCAGAGACTCCTCCACACTCACCACATTCAAAACATCACTGAAGTCTCACCTGTTCAGTACTGCCTTCAACCACTGAAGGTCACCTCACCTTCTGTCTCCTTTCTCTGTTCGTTTACTTATTTATCTATTTATTCACTTCCCTATGTTCTCTAAATCCCTGTAAAGCGTCTTTGAGTGTATGAAAAGCGCTATATAAATGTAATGCATTATTATTATTATTATTATCTATTTTTCGCTTGCCAGGCTTTGTCCTGCCACAGCCTCTTCCAGCTTTCTCCTCCCCACCACAGTCAGTCTGAAGAAGGGTCCCGACCTGAAACATCACCTATCCATGTTCTCGAGACATAGTGCCTGAACCACTGAGTTATGTCGTTTTTTTAAAACCAGTATCTGCAGTTCCTTGCGTCTCTCTTGTTCATTTGAAATATTGTTTGGAGTCAACTGCCAGATGTGGGATTGATAAAGAGATTTAAAATTCCAGATCTGTCTTTTGTTTTTTCCCCCCCCAGGTTTGGCAGCATTAGTCGCTCGGCAGTCTTCACGCGGCATGAATTTGGAAATAGCACAAAATAGAGTTGCTGTTTCAGCTTGCTGATTTCCTGGCAGTTTTCTCTGATGGCCTGTGACTTCACCTGCTCCTTGCCCCTGTCATTTAGGGTCATAGAGTCATAGAGTGATAGAGTGTGGAAACAGACCCTTCGGCCCAACTTGTCCACACTGGCCAACATGTCCCAGCTACACTAGTCCCACTTGCCTGCGCTGGGCCAATATCCCTCCAAACCTGTCCTATCCATGTACCTGTCTCACTGTTTCTTCAACGTTGGGATAGTCCCAGTCTCATCTACCTCTTTTCTTGCTCAATGCATCAATCTTGAGGCTGCATTACCTTCCCTCTCCCAATGGAAGTGGGGCAGACATTTCAGCAGCAAATTTATTTTTAGCTCTTGTCAAATAACCCTTTTCAACCCATCTTCAATGTTTTTACATATCAAAATGGAAAAAGAGAGTGCAATTTAGTTTGCTGCCTGAAGAATTTCCTCCCTAGTTATACTTGCAGCAATGATTTATCTTCAATTACTGAAAATTCAAGTAAACCCAGAGGAGTTGGCATCCTTCCTGCAAAACCTTTTGGACTACTGATACCAATTTTGCAACATTTTTCTTTGGACAGTTCAACTATTTCCATAGATAGACAGAAAAAGCTGTGTACGAAAATAACTGCAGATGCTGGTACAGTATTTATTCACAAAATGCTGGAGTAACTCAGCAGGTCAGGCAGCATCTCAGGAGAGAAGGAATGGGTGACGTTTCGGATTCAGTCTGATGTCAGGGGGACGGGACAAAGGAAGGATATAGGTGGAGAAATCACAGAGGGGGAGCAGCGAGAGAGCATGTTGTTAAACTCTTGTCGATCGGGATGGGCCACACTTCGGGACTCGACCCAAAACGTCACCCGTTTCCTGCTCTCCAGAGATGCTCTCCAGAGATGCTGCCTGTCCCGCTGAGTTACTCCAGCTTTTTGTGTCCATCTTCGGTTTAAACCAGCACTTGCCGTTCCTTCCTACAAAAATCTATTAATGCAATCCAAACAAAATAAAATTAAAAGGATGCTGTGCGTTAACCAAACATCGACAGTCAGGTATGTAAATTTGTGGTCAGTTAAAAGGGAAAATACAAAATGATCATAATAAGCATTTTTTTTTTTTTTTTTTTTTTTTCTGGCATGTTCTTGTTCTGGCATGTTATAATGTTATGGAAGTTAATAATATACAATTTTATCTTTGCCTGGCATTAATTAAGATTTCATAATGGAATGGCACAAAGTATTCACAGAATTGAATCCTAATTGTAGAGATGACTTTCCAACTGGACACAGTGTCTTACTCCGCTGTTGAACATAGCTAGATGTGCATGGTTTGAGGGATATTGCAGTCTGTTAGGCTCCAAAGGGAAATCTGGTGCTGGGTTAGAGAATAAAATATGGTACTAAACAAGAACCTAATTTTCCAGAATCTTTAAATGTTCTTCAATTTCTAACCACCCCATCAAATGGGTTTCGCTTATTATTATTTTTTGGAAATGAATTGATTAAGTTTCGAACATGAAATAGAAAGTTTGTTGGATAAATTACAAGCCAGCCTTCTGATTCCACGTTGTATTTGTAAGATGAAGCAGAGGGTATTATAAGAAGGTAAGAGGCTTCTTCTGAACATACATATTTTCTCACAAAATGCTGGAGTAACTCAGCAGGTCAGGCAGCATCTCAGGAGAGAAGGAATGGGTGACGTTTCGGGTCGAGACCCTTCTTCAGAAGAATGGGACTGAAGAAGCGTCTCGACCCGAAACGTCACCCATTCCTTCTCTCCTGAAATGCTGCCTGACCTGCTGAGTTACTCCAACATTTTGTGAATAAACACCTTCGATTTGTACCAGCATCTGCAGTTATTTTCTTATACACATTTTCTCTCTCTCTTGGTTTGGTTAAGATTAACACTTTCAGTTTTTTGTTCTAGTGGTTTTTATCTCTTCTGATTCTTCTTGTATTTTTTTTTCCTGTTCCTTATCTTCTGCCAAATCAGTTTAAGCCTCTCTGTACCTCTCCACGCACAACTCACCCTCAGAGTCAGTAAACCTTCCCAAAAACGATTGTGACCCATACATACCATTAAGGCGAAAGTTCAAATATAACAATTAACAAACGTTAATTTTTAGTTAAAAAAAAAAATTGGATTAAAAAATATTTGTCTAAAGCAGCGGTCTCCAAACTATGGCCCGCGGGGCCACAACTGGCTCGCCACGAGAATTTACGCGGCCCGCAACAACCTCTTAGACAGCGGGGACTGGAGGCAGAAGTTGCCGGCGAAGGTTCGCCGGAGAGCGGATCACCACCGACCCAGAGCCGGGACAAGACGAGAGATCGCAGCGCCCGCTCACAACTTCCCTCCTCACCGCCGATGCCACCGCTCAACCTGGGGGGAGAGAGAGAGGAGGGGGGGGGGGAAGGGAGTCGGGGTAGAGGGAGCAGTGGGTGAGAGCGGGAGCGCGGGGAGGGGGAGGGTGTCAGAGGGTGTCAGAGAGTCCGGTAAAGGAGCACCACCACTTGCAGGCTGCATTCTCTCTCTATCTCTCTCTCTCTCTCTTTTTTTTTTTTTTTTTTTTCAATGACTTTATTCAGCACAAACACATGATACATCACATCAAAACCACAATCAGAGGTTACAAAACATCAGGTAATCATTATAATACAACATTGCCTTCATTATTTACAATGCTCTCAACCCCCCGCGGTGACCAGCGTTCACGGAAGGCCTCCAGAGTCCCCATGGACACCGCGTGTTCTCTCTCTAGGGACACACGCTCACGGACGTAGGCCCGGAAGAGGGGGAGGCAGCCCACTCTGGCAAGACCATCGACTGCCCGCTGCCTGGACTCACGAATGGCCATCTTGGCCATGCCCAAGAGCAAACCGACAGGGAAATCCCACCCTCCTGACCGGCCCTCCCCACTCCCAGCCCCGAGCCCAAACACCAGAATCGTAGGACTGAAATGCAGCCAAAACTTGAGGAGCAACCCCTTTAGATACTCATACAGGGGCAGCAACCTCACACACTCCATGTGGAACACGGACTCTTCCTCGCCGCAGAAAATACAGGCGGCCGGCGAGTCCGTGAACCGGCTCAAGAATTTATTACACACAACGGCTCTGTGCAACACTCTCCACCCCAGATCCCCGATGTAAAGGGGGAGGACACCCTTGTAGAGAGACCTCCACTGGGGACCACCCCCGCCATCAGGTGGTAACACGGATCGCCACGGCGTATCCGGACGGAAGACGAAGGCGAGGAGGTGCAGAGTGTGCAGGAGCATCCTATACAGTAAACGTCTGCCTGCATCACGGAACGGCACGCTGGGCATCTGGGAGAGGCGGCTCAAGTTGTGTGGGGCTGGCTCCCGGGAAATATTCTGGAGCCTGGGCCCGATGAGCAGTTCCGGCGGAGCGGGGGTAAGCTCGGCCGGAATCACTCCAAGCACACGCCGCTCCCCGACACCCACCGCGACAGCGTGAGGACTGGCCCCCCCCACAGCCACAACACCCCCCTCCCCCTGAGGAGCAACGCGCTGACTGAAGATGACCAAATTCCTCACTCTCAACACATCGCGGTAAAAGCTTGGCATGTCCCGCGTGGCGGGTCGACTGATGCCCGCCACTGCCACTGGCCCAATAGAAGTCCGGAGCACTTACTTCAGTTGATCCTAGCGGACGAAGCAGCTGAGAACACCTGCTGGCATTCGCGCATCCTCCGCAGGTCAACAGGATCAGTAAACGTAAGGAGAATGTCATCGGCATAGGCCGAGAGAACCACCTCCACCCCCGGTCCTGGTAGAACCAGGCCTGCCAACCGCCTCCTAAGAAGACACAGGAATGGCTCCACACAGACCGAGTACAACTGCCCAGACATGGGGCACCCCTGGCGTACCCCCCTCCCAAAGCGAAAGGGGGCCAACAATGCACCGTTAATCTTCACGAGACACTCTGCTGCGGTGTACAAAAGCCGGACCCGGGCCACAAAATGCGGTCCAAAACTGAACGCTTGCAGTGTCCCGAAGAGGTAATCATGTTCCACCCTGTCAAAAGCCTTCTCCTGATCCAGGGGTAGAAAGGCAGCTGACTGACCAGTGCCCTGGGCCAGATGGATCAGGTCCCTAACCAAATGGATGTTATCTTGGATGGACCGACCAGGGACTGTATAGGACTGGTCAGGGTGGATCATTTGGGATAGTACGGAGCCCAGGCGATTTGCCATCGCCCGTGCAAAAACTTTATACTCTGTACAGAGGAGAGACCGGGCGCCAGTTCTTCAACAGGCGGAGTTCGCCCTTCTTGGGTAGCAGGACAACGACTGCCCTGCGCCACGAGAGGGGCATCTCCCCGGTCGCCAGGCTCTCCCCCAGAACCTTCATGTAGTCACCCCCCAGGACATCCCAGAAGGCTCTAACAAACTCAACCGTCAGCCCATCCAGCCCAGGGGACTTACCCCTTCTGAGCTGGTGCAGGGCACCAGTCACCTCCTCCAATGATAAGGGGTCATCAAGCTGTTCAACCACCCCTCTATCTATAGTCGGTAGCCTCTCCCACAGAACCCTCTCCGCTGACACCATCCGCAGAGAACAGCGTTCCATAAAAGGACCGAACTAACGCACTAATCCCCTCTGGGTCTGTGACCGAGGAGCCATCGTCCACGAGCAGCTCGACGAGCTGTTTGCGGGCTCCTCGCCCTTTCTCCAGAGAGAGAAAGAATGGTGAAGCCCGGTCCAGATCGTGCAGCATCTGGACTCGCGACCTCACGTAAGCACCTCGGGACCACTCAAGCTGCAGGTCCCTCAGCGCTTCCTTCCTCTCCTGAAACTCTCCCCACTCACAGGAGTCCTCACCGACCCGGCCCAAGCGAGACTCTGCGTCGAGTAACTCCTTCTCGAGTCGCTCGACTGCCGCGTCCCGCCTTCTGGTCGACCCTCCCGTGTAGTCCTGACAGAAAAGACGGATGTAAGCTTTCCCCACATCCCACCACTGCTTAAGGGAAGGGAAGCCCCTCTGCCTCTCTCTCCACTTCACCCAGAACCGCCTGAAAGACTCCCGGAATCGGCGATCCTCCAGCAGCTGGTTATTAAAGTGCCAGTACGCGGACCCAGCCCGTGTGCGCGCTGGAATAAAATCCACTCGCACCAGGCAGTGGTCCGAACATGGCACCGTCCGCATAGAGGCCGCCGAGACCCGGGAGACATACGCTCTGGAGATGTACACACGGTCGATACGGGAACCACCCCCCTCAGACCTCCGCGAAAACGCGTTGGAATCAGGGTGGAGATTCCGCCACGCATCAACCAGCTCGAAAGATTCAATCACACCTCTCAACTTCTTCGCCACTGCAGGGGCACACTGAATACCAGAGCGATCTCGCGTCTCAAGGGTACAATTGAAATCCCCCCCAAGGAAGACACACTCTCCGCAATCAATGGTGCTCAGCAGAGCAGTCACCTCCTGAAGTAAACGCGCCTGCATCGTGCCGGTGCTGGGGGCGTACACGTTAATGAAATGTAACGGCACGCCATCCAGGATCACGGCCAGATAGAGCAAACGGCCTGGCACAAATTCCTGCACCTTCACAATCTCTGGCTGGAAAGTCGGGGCCAACAGGAAAGCCACCCCACTTGACTTTGTACTGAGGTGGCTCATGTAGACCCCCCCCTCCCACTCCAGGACCCAGGTGGGCTCATCACTAACAACAGTGTGCGTCTCTTGTAGAAAGCTCACTGCATACTTCCCCTCTCTGAGGACCGATAGATGGTGAAACCTACGAAGGTCCCCCCTTCCACCGTTTATATTTAGGCTAACTACTGTGAACTTGAACGCTCACTAGACTTATTCCTCAAGCTCCTTGTGGGAGTGAAGCCCCGCTCTTTTAGGAGCTTCAAAAACTCCCCGAATTGACGCTTATCACAAGCACTTAGAGCATTATCCCTACTGTTAAGGATAGCACTAAGTGTCCGGATAGTTCCCCCCAGGTCTGGCCACCGTTCGGCAGCTAGCCGTACTTTGCTCCTACTGTGCTGATGTTTATGCAAAAACTCTCGAATCTCAATGATGCCGGCCGCTCGAGCCACTGCACTGGAGTCCTGGCATTCTGCCAACCCACTGACACCTGAAGCAACATCTTCCTCCTCCCTGCTCTCAAGGTCGTGGCCCAGATTTGGCAGACTGCCACTGGCTGCCAGCTCGCTCTCTTCACTGTGTAAGCTGGCTCCAACACCCTCCCCCCCCTCCGGCATGATCCCACCCCCGGGATCAATGTCGAGGGAGAGTCCTGACACCTCCAACAGCGATGAGCCGGCCAGTGTATGGCCAGGCTCCTGCACACTCTCCCCGCCCTCTACAACTGGGCCTGGGGAAGAACAAAAACAGGGCGCCCCCAGGGCCCGCGGTCCACCTTCACCCCCGGAATCTGACTGAGAGACATGACCTGCAACAGCCCCGTCCCCCTCCTCATCCAGGGAACCCACTCCCCCAGCATCACCCAGAGAGTCTCCATCCTCCACCACCAGGGGAGTACCCTCACTGGGGCCCACTGAAGGAGCCAGTGTTTCTGGACTCTCCCCTACTTCCTCAGTCTGTGGGGCAGCGCACCCCTCAGTCACTCTCATAGTTCTAATGAGGAGCATAGGCTGGGAAACCACCCCTACAACCGAGACCCCCCCTTCGGGTTGTCCCTGCTCGTCCTCCCTCCCAGGGGACACATTCCCAGGGCAGCCAACCCCAACATCTTGTGAGATATCACCCTCTGAAGGCCCCTGGGACGAAAGGGCAACCCCCGGCCTAGAGGACACTAGTCGTGGATCACCATCCTCTACCGGAGTGGAGGGTCTCGGGGCAGGCAGCCCCCTGGCCTTATGCCCAGGGCCATCCTCTTCCTCACCAGACGCACGCCTCCTCTTTACCCCCACGGCGGGCGGTGGTTTGGTGACCTCCATAAAGGAGGAGTCCTCCACCTCCACACCGCCAGCTTCCTCTCTTTCATCCCTTTGATCAGCCACCGCAGATCCCAACAGGAACTCCCCCGCCCCCTCCCGTACCTCCTCAGCTCCTTGCTGAGCCCCGCCAGGTGCCCCCTGGACCTCTCCGGGCCCAACAGGCACCCTTTGGGTGGGCTCAGGTGTGGGCGTGGGCCCATCCGTTTGCGATTGTTTCGCTTTAAGATTTCTCGTTTTCCTCTTGGAACTCTTCCCCTTCTGCACGTGCCATTCCCCCTCCTCCTCCTCGCCCTCCCCCTGCACCTCTCCGCCAAGCTCCGCCGCAGGTACAGGACATGGGGGTCGAGGGGCAGTGCTGCCCTGGGCCGCCAAGGTGGAACCAGCAGCCCCTGGTGGGCCAGCAGTGTCTCCCCGGGTCACCGAGGTGGAACTGGCAGCCCTGGGTGGGCCAGCAGTGTCTCCCCGGGTCACCGAGGTGGAACTGGCAGCCCTGGGTGGGTCAGCAGTGTTTTCCTGGGCTGCAGCGTTGGGATTTCTCGCAGCACCCCGGCCATTGGGACAATCCCTGCGGAAGTGCCCGAACTCTTTACACGCATGACACCGTGCTTCCCCCCAACTCCAATACACGCGGTATTGGAGCCCCGCATTCTTAACGACAAAACTTCCCTCCGCGCCCATCCCTAATCATACTTCCATATACACCCGCCTCTTAAATGTATAGCTCCTTTGGAGACGAGTGCTGCTGCGCCAGGTCTGTTTAAGCCTAGTCAGCCTGGACCGCACCTCCCCAATCTCTGCCAGGTGTGGGCTAAGGAGCGCATCCCGGATGAAAGTGGGAACGTTGCGCAGGAGAACCGGTCGCACGGTGGACACCCATGGTTCCACCGGTACAAAGATTCCCCCCACTATAAGCCCATTCTCCAAAGCTAGGGCCACATCCTGCTGTTCCTTTAGGATGAACTGACATTTACCCCATCCAACCTCAGCAGAGGCAATCTCGTCCTTCTTGAAGAGATCAAACAGACTCTCCGCTAATTCCTCCTTGGACCACCGGTCCCCGGTTTGGACCGTGATCCCGTACTCGAGCCCCCCCAAGTTGACATAGGGCTCCTCCTCGAGTGGCTCCGGAGCCGCAGCCGAAGCCACACCTGCGTAGCTCCGACCCCGACCCCGAGCCCGAGCCGCTGCCATCCTGACAGGGGTACAGAACACCACCCGAAACAACAGCAGTCTTCGCTCAAAAACGCTCTCAGAGTCAGTCTCAGTCTAAAGAGCAGCAGAAGCAGTTCTCTCCAGTCGAGCAAGGGAACAGGCCCACGCTTATCCTCACCGCCGAGTGCAGCTTTTGGGGCTTTCTGAGGCCTTTCGAGCCCCTCCAGAATCTGCCAGATTTTGAAAAGTACCTTCTCTTTGTTGAGCCCGAAGTCCCAGTCCGGGCACAATGGTATGGAAGCTGGATTGTGGAGCTAGAATCGACACAAACACCACATCTTCCCAACTCCCAGTCTCCAGGTACGATTGGCAATCCGCCAGCCACTGCCGCTCCCACAGCACTGCAGACAAGCGCTGGAGTTCCTCACTAAATGGAGAAATCCTTCGACAAAGGAAAGTTTCCGAAGTCCAACGTTCAGTCAAACTTTGAACTCCCACTGCCTCTGTCCCTCTTCTTTCGATACAATCTTCAAAGGTTGCTTCAATCCTCTCAGCGAGCAGAGAGCAACACAACCTCTCTCTCTCTCTCTCTCTCTCTCTCTCTCTCTCTCTCTCTCTCTCTCTCTCTCTCTCTCTCTCTCTCTCTCTCTCTCTCTCTCTCTCTCTCTCTCTCTCTCTCTCTCCCTCTCTCCCTCTCTTCCTCTCTTCCTCTCTTCCTCTCTTCCTCTCTCCCTCAGCATCTCAGGAGAGAAGGAATGGGTGACGTTTTGGGTCGAGACCTTTCTTCAGACTGATCACCAACAGAGCCACCAGCATTTAAATAATTTTTAACCTCATTTAAATGTTTATTAAAAAACTGTAGAGTGAGTCCTGATGTATGCATTAGTCACGATGGTGTTTTTTCCCCATAAAACCTCAAAAGTTGGAAATACTTATTATGCCAGGCAGATTCTAGAGAAATAGACATACATCAAACAGCTTTTATCTTGATTCCAAGATTCCTGTTCATGGCCAAAAGGAATTAAATGTGAAAAGCATTTAAAAAGAAATTGGACAAAGGAAAGATGGAAATAAAAATATACTGATGCACTGTAGACAATAGGTGCAGGAGGAGGCCATTTGGCCCTTCGAGCCAGCACCGCCATTCAATGTGATCATGGCTGATCATTCTCAATCAGTACCCCGTTCCTGCCTTCTCCCCATACCCCCTGACTCCGCTATCCTTAAGAGCTCTATCTAGCTCTCTCTTGAATGCATTCAGAAAATTGGCCTCCACTGCCTTCTGAGGCAGAGAATTCCACAGATTCAAAACTCTCTGACTGAAAAAGTTTTTCCTCATCTCCATTCTAAATGGCCTACCCCTTATTCTTAAACTGTGGCCCCTTGTTCTGGACTCCCCCAACATTGGGAACATGTTTCCTGCCTCTAACGTGTCCAACCCCCTAATAATCATATGTTTCGATAAGATCCCCTCTCATCTTTCTAAATTCCAGTGTAGACAAGCCTAGTCGCTCCAGTCTTTCAACATATGACAGTCCCGCCATTCCGGGAATTAACCTAGTAAACCTACGCTGCACGCCCTCAATAGCAAGAGGGAGAGAGAGAGGGAGGGAGCAGACCCCACAAGTGGCGGTGCTCTTTCACCGGACTCTCTGACACACTCCCCCTCCCCACGCTCCCGCTCTCATCCGCTGCTCCCTCTACCCCGACTCTCTCCCCCCCCCCCCCCCAACTCTCTTCCCTCACTCTCCCCCCCCTCTCTACCTCTCTCTCTCTCTCTCTCTCTCTCTCTCTCTCTCTCTCTCTCTCTCTCTCTCTCTCTCTCTCTCCTCTCTCTCTCTCTCTCTCTCTCTCTCTCTCTCTCTCTCTCCCCCATTGGTGGTCACTGTATTTTTTCTGTGTGATAAATAATTGTATATCTACGGCAGGTGTATATTCCAATATTTCAAGCTCTTTTTAAAAATGGAATATTATTTATTTGTTGCCATATAAACTTAATGTAAACTATCCTAATCTAACCTAACCTAGTTTAACCTTTCCTAATCTAATCTAACGTAACCTAGTCTAAATGTTTTTGAGTTCATTAAATTTATAAAACTCACACTTCTTTATTTTTTCCTACGGCCTGCAAAAAAGGGCCAAATATATAATGTGATCCTCATGCTGAAAAGTTTGGAGGCCCCTGATCTAAAGGATCAACATCGAGAGGAACCTGCACATGGTGGTGTTCCCTTGCCATCCTTTCCCCTTTTCGGTAGTAGTTGTGGGTTTGGAGTAGTTTAGGTGAGTAACTATTGTGCATTTTGTACATGATGCACATTGCAGTCACTATGCACCTGGTCTTTTTGGAATGAATGATCAGGTCATAAGGTCAAAAGGAATAGGATTAGGCCATTCAGCCTTCTCCTGCCTTCTCCTGCCTTCTCCTGCCTTCTCCCCATAACCTCTGACACCTGTACTAATCAATAATCTATCTTTCTCTGCCTTAAAAAAAATCCACTGACTTGCCCTCCACAGCCTTCTGTGGCAAAGAATTCCACAGGTTCACCTCCCTCTGACCAAAGAAATTTCTCCTCACCTCCTTCCTAAAAGAACATCCTTTAATTCTGAGACTGTGACCTCTAGTCCGAGACTTTCCCACCAGTGGAAACATCCTCTCCACATCCACTCTATCCAAGCCCTTCACTAATCTGTATGTTTCAATGAGATCCCCCCTCATTCTTCTAAACTCCAGGAGGTAGTGGCCCAGCACTGGCAAACGCTCATCATAGGTTAACGTACTCATTCCTGGGACCATTCTTGTAAACCTCCTCAGGACCCTCTCCAGAGCCAGCACATCCTTCCTCAGATATGGTGCCCAAAATTGCTCACAATATTCCAGCGCCTTATAGAGCCTCAACATTACATCCCTGGTCGTTGATGCACTGTCAAACAAATGGGTTGTATTGTTCTCGATGGCATTGTAATATTCAGAAATCAGTGGACTGATAAGAATTTCAGGTACATACAATCTAATCTCATTGTCAGATATACTGTAAATGTTATGCCTTAAATCGGAAGAATAACTCGGATATAAATAACAAAAATATGAAATTATTGCTGCAATCTTTCTAGTATAAGAAGCTATTTGCTAGTTTAGTTTATCATTGTCACATGGACCGAGGTAAAATGAAAAGTTTTTTCTTGCATGCAATCCAGTCAGCGAAAAGACTATACATGATTGCAATCAAATTGTCCAGTGTACAGATACACAGGATAAAAAGTATAATGTTTAGTGCAAGATAAACTCCAATAAAGTCCAATTAAAGATATATTCAAAAGCCTCCAATGAGGTAGATGGGAGGTCAGGATGCTGCCTAGTTGGTGAGAGGATGGTTGAGTTGCCTGATAACAGTTGGGACATGTTGAACTTCCTAAGCCTTCCAGGGAAGTAGAGCTGTTGGCGTGCTTTGTCGGCCATTGTTTCAATGTGGCAGGTCCAGGACACATTGCTGGTGATATTTATTCCTCAGAACTTGAATCTTTCAACCATCTCAACTTTGGCGCTATCATTGTATGTACTGCTTCACTTCCTGAAGTCGATCACAATCTCCACAATCTCTTGCTGACATTAAAGATGACGTTGTTATCTTTGCACCAGGTTACGAAGTCCTCAATGTTTCTCCTGTCCGTCTCATCATTATTTGATATCCGTCCACTTTGTTTGGGTGGTCTGAAAACTTGCATTACAATCAGTACGAGCCAACACCTCAGCTTGTTGACTGTATAATACCTAAGTGATGGTCATCTTCAGCAAGAGGGTGGAAGTATTATTAGGATTCCCTGGTAACTCAAAAATGATGATTA
This sequence comes from Rhinoraja longicauda, assembly GCF_053455715.1. Taxonomy (NCBI): domain Eukaryota; kingdom Metazoa; phylum Chordata; class Chondrichthyes; order Rajiformes; family Arhynchobatidae; genus Rhinoraja; species Rhinoraja longicauda. The sequence continues at coordinate 16,678,601 of NC_135954.1, forward strand.
AATATCAAAATCAAAGTTTATTTCCTCCTGCAAACTTGAAGAGCAGTGCTTGAGATCGGCCTAACCTAAAGCAGAACATGTATTTAATTACACTCTACAGCAACAAATGGCTCAAAGGAAAACGTGGTGGTGGATAACTCTGGAATTCATTTTCTGAAGTCTTCTGTTCCATCCAGAAATGGTCACACTTACCATACATTTTGTCATAAATTATTTTGTAAGCCAAAGCATTGTGTGCATTGGGGAGAGGTCGGCCTGGCAAGGATAATAATAATAATAATAATAATAATAATAATAATAATAATAATAATAATAATAATAATAATAATAATAATAATAATAATAATAATAATAATAATAATAATAATAATAATAATAATAATAATAATAATATTCATTTATTGTCATTGCAACGAGTACAACGAAATTAAAAAATAGCCAATCCTGACGGTGCGTACAAACAATTAATGGAGGCAGGTCATTGACTTCAACACCCTGCAATGATTTTCAATAAATGACTCCAGGGTTCCTTTGCTTTATGATGAGAAAGACAGGCCAGGTTTTTTTTCCTCAGTTGAGTAACTGGGGAATAACTTGGAAAAGATTGGAGATACTTTGAGAGGCTGGGGAGGGAGGGGGGATATATACCTGCTACATGTGTTGCTTGCCACCTATTAAATGTTGGCTGAATGTTGTCCCCACATCAATCGGCCAACAATCACGAATTTGTGTTAAATACGTTCAAAGAAAGTTTAAAAACTTATTTTGTTTTTTTCAAATTGGTCAGCTCCACCACTTGTGGTATCCTCATGACTGCTGCTCACTGGCAGATATCCATGTTGCTGCATTGGCACACGAACAGCCAGCAATGGTTAATAGTTGAATAATCATGTCAAGACCCAAGAGTCCAGTGGCAAGAGTGTTTAATTGTCATACGTACCAACAAATGGGACAATGAAATTCAGATTTGCAGTACCATAATAACAACCTTGTAAACACAATTGACATAGCCAATCTAAAATAAACAGAAAAGTCAATAAATCTGTCTTCTACTTGTTATTCAGGAGAACCTTGTCTAGTATCAAAATTGCTCCATGCTGTTCATGATGGCTAGGATTGTGATGGCTTGGGGAGATTTAGTTTTAAAACTTTAGCTTTTCAATTTATTGTCGATTCTATTTTAAAATTGAAGGAATTTATCCTCTCCTGTGTCTTCTATAAAGTTCCACGAAGCCTTTTGTTCTGTGGCCGTGCAAACTGTATAGAGTAACCTGAGTGTGATAGCATCAATGGAAGGGTTAGCTCACTGCTTTGATTCAGTATTGGTCATTTTAACACACAGCATCTGATTTATTTTATTCCTTATTCCTGTCAAATTCAATATTTACTTTCTGTGTTCAAAATCTCCTGGAGCTTATCTTGTCAAATGTTTGAGTCTCTTCTCTATTAGGTGTTTATCATCTCCAAATGTATCCATTGTGGCTGTTAGCTCCAAATCGTTTCCCAGTATTGGTCAACTCTTCTAGTGGCGGCAGCAACTTGTCTCTTGATGATGGGATCAGCATTTACTACAGGGGACGTTCACAACAGCAACAGGTCTCATTGTGTTTGTAAAGAATAATCTTTAAAGTAAATTTTTGAAATGTAAAGAATGTCTACCAGCACCTTTTCACACAAAGGGTGGTGGGTGTGTGGAACGAGCTGCCGGAGGAGGTAGTTGAGGCAGGGACTATCACAATGTTTTTCAGATGCAATTAGACAAGTACATGGATAGAACCAGTTTCGAAACATAGAAACATAGAAAATAGGTGCAGGAGTAGCGCATTCGGCCCTTCGAGCCAGCACCGCTATTCAATATGGTGATGGCTGATCATCCAAAATCAGTACCTCGTTCCTACTTTGTCCCCATATCCTTTGATTCCGTAGAGGGATATGGGTCATCTGCAGGCAAGTGGGAATAGTGGAGATGGGACATGTTAGTAGGTATGGGCAAGTTGGGCCAAACGGCCAGTTTCCACACTGTATGACTCTGACTTTATGACTGTATGATGCACAATAGAATTCCATCTCAAGAATAGATATGGAGTGCAATTGAATTATTGAACGCCCTCAATAGTTGGTGTATTTCTGGCTCGCAATGACACATTGGCATTACCAATTCAATTCTGTTATGGAAATAATAATGAAACATGTGGCATGTTGTTATTCCGGTATGCTTTTCTGAACAATGCCAACACTCTCACCATTTGTTGAAGGTTAGGTCAACAGATTTGGCTCAACATCTTCTTGAAGATGAATGTTCTAGATTATCCCTGTTTTTTCTGTGAATAATTGTCTGTTAACATCCCCTCGATTTGGTCCAGCTGCAATGTTGCTGCCTTAATTGCCTCAATATTGCCTCTTTCCCAACTGAGCACATTTTCCCCCTCTATATACTCCGTTTTAACATCTTAGAAAGCTTGGATAGATTTAAGCTTTGCTCTTCAATCATCTAAGTCATTTTGTTAATTTGATGGAAAACTATGACATTACAGGTAACGAGGAAATTATGTTACAATTGGACAATTGAACATTATTTTCCCTGTTATGTTTCTTTCTTCCTTTTTAAAAAAAAATATTTTATTTAAGTTTTATTTAAGTTTTAACAGAACTCATACATTTTAAATTCCATAATAAACAATAATAACTACATTGTAAATTCGATTATACACGTATTGTTCTGTATTTTCTCCCCTCCCCCACCCCCCCTTCCCCCCACCCCCGTTAAAAAGAAAGAAAAAGAAAAAGAAAAAGAAAGAGAGAAAGAGAGAAACCTGGAGTCCCGAGGGAGTCAGTTCCGAGTACTTTCTTATTGAATTCTTATTAAAGGTAACAAAATAATCCTGAGTTTAAATGAAGGTGTGGAACCCATTCATTTTAAAGTTAGGATTAAGAATTGGAAATATGTTTCTTTCTTCCTAACCAATTTCATTTCACAGTGATTAGGTTGCTTCCGCATCCATGTGTTCTTATTTAGTAACAAAATCTCACACAAAAGCTTGACAAGTGTCTTCTGGAAGTCCATATATCTGACATACATTCTCACTCAAATTCAACTAGATTTCTTGGATATGAGTCTCCCTTAAAAAATCTGTTCCTCTTTCATCAGTAATTATTTGTCCAACTGATCACACATTGTGTCTCTAATAATAGATTCTGTTAACCCTCCCTCAATATCGATTAGACAAAATTGTCTGCCTCTGCCTCATTATGTTAGTGATCAGTGGTACACACTTGTAAGCTTTGGCTTCAGTGCCGCTTAATGAACATTTCTCCAGGGAATTCGAGTTGGTGCGTCAAAGTTCAACCCTCCTCCAGCATAAAAACTGATCCAAGAAGATACAGCTGGATATTTTGTTTAATTTAGTTTAGAGATACATCGCGGAAACAGGCCCTTCGGTCCACCGAGTCTGCACCGACCAACGATCCCAGGACATTAACGCTATCCTACACACTAGGGACACTTTACATTTAAACCAAGCCAATTAACCTGTACATCTTTGGAATGTGGGAGGAAGCCGAAGAACTCGGAGAAAACCCACGCAGGTCACGGGGAGAACGTACAAACTCCATACAGATAGCACCCGTAGTTAGGATCGAACCCAGGTCTCTGGCAATGTAAGGTAGTAGCTCTACCGCAACGCCACCGTGCCGCCCAGTATATGATACAATAACCAATCAAATTTCAGCTAAGATTTATTGATCCATTTAAATCACGGAACTTATATGTCACATTTTGTAAGGCTAAAAAGAGATATAGGAACTGTCTTTATGTACTGTTATTCAAGCAACCTCGCTCTCAATAACCACACAATGGATAAATCTATCTAAACAGTTTGCACAAAATCTTGACAATGGTGAGATCATCCCGGCCTAATCCTTTGACTGTTTCTTGGGTTCCTCCTTGCAGGGATTCAAGAGGAAATCAGAATGAGCTACCTTAATCTGCTTTCCATCAGGCACGGCATAAAATCATCTTCAATTCTCTTCTAATTAGCTTTCAATTTTCAGCCTGATCTGCTGAATGGCTGATGAGGAGGAATGGGTAAACTCACACAATGGTCACTGTCGCCGTTTGACATGCAAGTCTGCTGTTGAGGTAGTTCTGAGCAAATGTTCAGGAGCTACCAATGCTGTGTCAGGTCTAATGCCCAAAATATAATGCTGTCCCGCCTTAACCCAAATAAATACCTCCAATTTTGTTTTCTCCGTGCTCATTGAGGGTCTGGTAGAATGCTGCAACCCCTCCCCCTGTGTTTCTAATGGGCTTGAGTTTGGGCATGACAAGCTAATAGAAACATAGAAACATAGAAAATAGGTGCAGGAGTAGGCCATTCGGCCCTTCGAGCCTGCACCGCCATTCAATATGATCATGGCTGATCATCCAGCTCAGTAACCTGTACCTGCCTTCTCTCCATACCCCCTGATCCCTTTAGCCATAAGGGCCACATCTAACTCCCTCTTAAATATAGCCAATGAACTGGCCTCAACTACCTTCTGTGCCAGAGAATTCCACAGACTCACCACTCTCTGTGTGAAGAAACGTTTTCTCAACTCGGTCCTAAAAGACTTCCCCCTTATCCTTAAGCTGTGACCCCTGGTTCTGGAATTCCCCAACATCGGGAACAATCTTCCCGCATCTAGCCTCTCCAACCCCTTAAGAATTTTATATGTTTCAATAAGATCCCCCCTCAGTCTTCTAAATTCCAGCGAGTATAAGCCTGGAGTGAGAGGAAAAAACATCTATACTAGAACTGATACTTGCCATAACTAAAACCATTTTGCCAGGCTCACTAAGGTCCAGGCGCATAAGTAGCAAATGAAATGTAGCACAGGAGCAGTGGGGGTGTGTGAGACAAAGGAATAGCTGAAACCAGAGGATTTCCCAGAATAATAATATTTACATTTTAAGAATACAAAGTATAAAGACGAGTTCCTTCAGGACACTTGCATAACGTTTGACACCTGTTTATGGGTCGCTGAGTAAAAATAAAATCCCATGTACCGGGATTTTCCCTCAACCAGACAACATGATAGAAGTTAACAACCTAAGGGTCATGACAGCCCATCGTGTCTGAGCACAATGGTCAGATGGAAAGGGGGTTGCTGATGCGTGAAACAACATTTCCAGATAAAAGATGAGAACATTTTGAACAATAGACAATAGACAATAGGTGCAGGAGGAGGCCATCCGGCCCTTCGAGCCAGCACCGCCATTCAATGTGATCGTGGCTGATCATTCTCAATCAGTACCCCGTTCCTGCCTTCTCCCCATACCCCCTGACTCCACTATCCTTTAGAGCTCTATCCAGCTCTCTCTTGAATGCATTCAGAGAATTGGCCTCCACTGCCTTCTGAGGCAGAGAATTCCACAGATTCACAACTCTCTGACTGAAAAAGTTTTTCCTCATCTCAGTTCTAAATGGCCTACCCCTTATTCTTAAACTCTGGCCCCTTGTTCTGGACTCCCCCAACATTGGGAACATGTTTCCTGCGTCTAACGTGCCAACCAACCCCTTAATAATCTTATACGTTTCGATAAGATCTCCTCTCATACTTCTAAATTCCAGTGTATACAAGCCTAGTCACTCCAGTCATTCAACATATGAAAGTCCCGCCATTCCGGGAATTAACCTAGTAAACCTACGCTGCACGCCCTAATAGTGGGTCTTTTCCACCTTGCAGATGAAATCTTGCAGACTCTTCTCTGCCCTCATTGCTTCTCATTGACAGGGGAGTCAGTGGATGTGGTGTACCTCGACTTTCAGAAAGTCTTCGACAAGGTCCCACATAGGAGATTAGTGGGCAAAATTAGGGCACATGGTATTGGTGGTAGGGTACTGACATGGATAGAAAATTGGTTGACAGACAGAAAGCAAAGAGTGGGGATAAATGGGTCCCTTTCGGAATGGCAGGCAGTGACCAGTGGGGTACCGCAAGGTTCGGTGCTGGGACCCCAGCTATTTACGATATACATTAATGACTTAGACGAAGGGATTAAAAGTACCATTAGCAAATTTGCAGATGATACTAAGCTGGGGGGTAGTGTGAATTGTGAGGAAGATGCAATAAGGCTGCAGGGTGACTTGGACAGGTTGTGTGAGTGGGCGGATACATGGCAGATGCAGTTTAATGTAGATAAGTGTGAGGTTATTCACTTTGGAAATAAGAATAGAAAGGCAGATTATTATCTGAATGGTGTCAAGTTAGGAGGAGGGGGAGTTCAACGAGATCTGGGTGTCCTAGTGCATCAGTCAATGAAAGGAAGCATGCAGGTACAGCAGGCAGTGAAGAAAGCCAATGGAATGTTGGCCTTCGTAACAAGAGGAGTTGAGTATAGGAGCAAAGAGGTCCTTCTACAGTTGTACCGGGCCCTGGTGAGACCGCACCTGGAGTACTGTGTGCAGTTTTGGTCTCCAAATTTGAGGAAGGATATTCTTGCTATGGAGGGCGTGCAGCGTAGGTTCACTAGGTTAATTCCCGGAATGGCGGGACTGTCGTATGTTGAAAGGCTGGAGCGATTGGGCTTGTATACACTGGAATTTAGAAGGATGAGGGGGGATCTTATTGAAACATATAAGATAATTAGGGGATTGGACACATTAGAGGCAGGAAACATGTTTCCAATGTTGGGGGAGTCCAGAACAAGGGGCCACAGTTTAAGAATAAGGGGTAGGCCATTTAGAACGGAGATGAGGAAGAACTTTTTCAGTCAGAGAGTGGTGAAGGTGTGGAATTCTCTGCCTCAGAAGGCAGTGGAGGCCAGTTCGTTGGATGCTTTCAAGAGAGAGCTGGATAGAGCTCTTAAGGATAGCGGAGTGAGGGGGTATGGGGAGAAGGCAGGAACGGGGTACTGATTGAGAGTGATCAGCAATGATCGTATTGAATGGCGGTGCTGGCTCGAAGGGCTGAATGGCCTACTCCTGCACCTATTGTCTATTGTCTATTGTCATTCCACAGGTGCAATATCTGTCTGTCTCTCAGCAAACCATGCTTTTCTCCCTCCCTTTAAATGGTTTCCAGGCAAAGCTGTAAAAATATAAGACTGTGCAAGGTAGTGGTCGACACAGACGATTATGACTGATGGTTAAGATATCCACTCGGCACTTCTTCCTCTAGATGGTTTGAAGGACCAGGTTTTTTGTGCATCGTTACCTTTCTGATTACTTCACAGCCATGTTGTCATGGTCATTGCATCAGAAAGCATCAGTAAAATAGATTCTCAGGTTGCTCTCTTTTTGCTGATTGTATGAGCTGGCTGCAGGCAATTGAACTGATTTTTATTTTCCAACATGACAATCCTGCCAACGCTTTGACGGCACTGGGCCTGCACTCGCTGGAGTTTAGGAGGATGAGGGGGGGACCTGACTGAAATGTACCGAACAGTGAAAGGCTTGGATAGAGTGGATGTGGGGAGGATGTTTCCACTGGTGGGAGAGCCTAGGACTAGAGGTCTTCGCCTCAGAATTAAAGGACGTTCCTTTAGGAAGGAGATGAGGAAGAATTTCTTTTGTCAGAGGGTGGTGAATCCGTGGAATTCTTTGCAACAGAAGGTTGTGGAGGCCAAGTCAATGGATATTTTTAAGGTATAGATAGATTCTTGATTAGTGCAGGTGTCCGGGGTTATGGGGAGAAGGCAGGAGAATGGGGTTAGATCAGCCATGATTGAATGGCGGAGCAGACTTGATGAGCTGAATGGCCTAATTCTGCTCCTATCACTTATGACCTTAACTACAAATAGAGTGTATTCAGAAATTGAGGCAAGTAATATAATTTTTAAACAAAAAGAAAATTAAACATGTGATGATTGCGGCAACTGCAGTTGATTACAAACGTTTTTCCTTCCAAAACTTAATGTTGAAATGTAAGAGATGTGGCAGAGTTTTGGGACGTTTTTGGCCGTATTTTCCCTTTTTTTAAAAGTATTAATGATTTATTATGTGCCTATTGTTACTAACCCTGGCAGTGTTGACATTTTGTAACACTCCTTATCAAAATAAAAATGTGAATGTTTGCATAAGTACTTTCCAACACTGGCCCAGAATCCTGGAGCTAAGAAATTGTCTGAAAGGCTTAGCTTTGTGTTTCAACAAAACCTTTGCAAATTTACAAATTGATTAGCTGAAAATGAGTGACTTAACCACACTGGTAGCTGTTTCTTCAGACCACTGTAACAATGAGCAATTCTCGATCAGAGAAAATGTGTTAAAAATTCCTGGAAATTATGAGACTTTTGTTTCATCCCAGAAGATTCTATAGGTCTCTGACTAGCATAACATTGGAAAGTATCAGAATCCATGTAGACCATGTAGGGATATCCACCATATCCCTCCAAACCTATCCTATCCATGTATTTGTCTAACTGTCTCTTAAACGTTGGGATAGTCCTAAGCCAACCAACTGTGTCTCCTTCTCCACCTTCTGTGTAAAACTACACCTTCAGTAGAACAATCACTGCTTTCAGCAGATCAGTTTATAATTCATTTAATTTCACAAATCATTCTGGGCATCTAGTCAACTTACAAGAAGCTGCCTTTTACTGAAGGGTTTCAGAGCCGTTACCCACTCAGCAATGTCACAGCTGATTTTGCACGTTTAGGCAACAGTGTCTCGAATGACCAACGTGTGCTGTGTTACGTACAACAAGGATCAGCCAAGCGTTCAGCAGATGGAAGAGTTCAAAAGGACTTTCCCATCAGTTTCTGCTGGGTAAGAGCAAGATGCAACACATTCCTTGAAGCACCTGACTGTACACTTCACTACTCCGTATTCCATCTGCCGCTGTTTTGCCCGCTCTCCAAACCTTCTGCGGAAGAGAAATAAATGTGATTTTCATACAAGCAGTAGATGGCCATAACCCCCTCCTACTTAGTGCAGCAGTAGTATCCCAATACATAATTGAATCCAAGTATTGGTACAGTTTTGTATTAGTACAGCCATCCTGGATTAACCTTTATTTGGAGTTAAGGTTCATGCTCACCATTTCTCTCTTGTGCCCGTAGAAAGCTTTTTATCACGATGCATCACAACTTGGTTTGGGACCAGCTCCATCCAAGACTGCAAGAAATTGCAGAGAATGGTGGACGCAGCCCAGACCATCACACAAACCAACCTCCCTTCCATCGACTCCTATTCACCAGCAGCATAATCAAAGACAAGTTGCACCCTGGCCACTCCCTCGTCTCCCCTCTCCCATCAGGCAAAAGGTATAGAAGTGTGAAAACACACTCCGCCACATTCAGGGACCGTTTCTTCCCAGCTGTTATCAGGCAACTGAACCATCCTAGCAGTCCTTAGCTACTATCTACCTCATTGGAGACCCTCACACTATCTTTGATCAGACTTTACTGGACTTTATCTTGCGCTAAATGTTATTCACTTTATTTCTCTTTATCATGTACCTGTACACTGCGGGTGCTCGATTGTAATCATATATTGTCTTTCCGCTGACAGGTTAGCTTGCAACAAAGCCTTCTCGCTGTACCTCTGTAAAAGTGACAATAAACGAACTCATTTGTATAGCTTGCAGACCAAAAATTCAGAAATCAAAAGTGATTCAATTGAGATTGCAGATGAACTTTTGGGACTCCCCCAAGCGATCTTAACAGTGCATCTCCCAATGTGAAGCCATCCCCATATCCACTTTCAGATGCAGAGAGTTAGATTTAGCTCTTAGGTCTAACGAAATCAGGAATGGGGTACTGATTTTGGATGATCAGGGAGAAAACAGGAATGGGGTACTGATTTTGGATGATCAGCCACAATCATATTGAATGACGGTGCTGGCATGAAAGGCTAAATGGCCTACCCCTGCACCTATTTTCGATGTTTCTACTATACTGCAAATTTGACTTTTGGGAATGAAAGTTATTTTCAAAATGGTTACCTTATACTTTTTTCCCCTAGAAAGAAAAACATTTTAAAGAATATACTTTGTAATTTTGATTTAGTTTTCTTTCATGAAGATTTCATTGTTCCAAGTTCACTTTTATCAGTGTTCCATGGGGTTTTGTGTAATTTCTTTTGCAGAATACTTAAGAAGAAAAGAGATATCATATGTTCATAAATCTTTGCAGATTTATGATGGCAGAACTGTGCTCCAAACCACATCTGAAAGTCAACATTAATCTCTCTGGAGTCATGTGGTGCAAGACACATGCTGCTTTATCACTGAGCCAAAATCTTATAGATGGGGGGGGGAAGGAAATATTGCAAATTCCTGGCTGCACTTCCACTCTTTACCTTCCATGTGTTCGAATTCCCATATCCAAAGCTATAATGTCCAGTTTATTCCTTTTCCACTGATCTGCAGTAGTTGCCAAGCCAATATTTACAAGTCCCTCAATAGCCTGGCCCCTCCCGAACTCAGTAACCTGCTCCAATTGTAAAATAATCCTTGCACAAGTCCTTGAAGTGAGTGGAGGAAAATGGGAAGAGGGCTGATTGTAGGCCAGCAATGGATGCTGTAATATTTGAAGTTGAAGGGAGCAAGAAATATATTTCTAGTGGCAATGTTGTGAAAGAACAAATGGCAATTGCAATTAAACGAGGTCTAAATGGGATAAGGACATCTGTCTGTCTGCCGCCAGGTGCGATTGAAACGTATTTGTTAATCTGTGTCTTCCTGAGAGGCTTGATCTTTGATTGTTGTAGGACCATGTGAAGAGTGCCTGTGGGAAAGGGAAATCAAAGGGACACCGTGCACATCAAAGCGAAATTTGGTATTTAAGGAGCAGATGAATCTTAGTTTGGTGAGCAAACTACTAGATTGCTCCCAGTAATCAATGTATTTGGTGCTCTTAAAATCTTGATTGTCTTGCCCGATCTTTGTGGTGAGCTTTAAAGATTTCTTTAACAGTGTCTACTATGGAACACATTGTGGGTGGGTCCTGCAAGATGTGGAGGAATTCAGTTCCCATGTTGATAGAGGGGCTGCAGACACAAAGGTGGTTGATGAATTTTGCTGCCCTTGGATGCATATACAAACTTCACGTTTAATTGTGTTTTTTTTGTGTGTAATAGATTTTAACCTACTTGCCTCAATGTTCAGCTATTGTCACGTAGATTGTGTAATTTTTAAAATGGTAACCTGAATTATGGGTCACAATGTATCAAGCTCTGCCGAAGGGTCTCGACCCGAAATGTCACCCATTCCTTCACTCCAGAGATGCTGCTGAGTTACTTCAGCTTTTTTTTTCTATCCAAGGTGATTTGGTATGTTTACATGTTTAGGTCACAGTTATATGTGAATCTTCCTTCCCCTCATACTTGCTTACTTTAAGGGGTGTATCGGAGAAGTCACCTGAGATTTTAATAATATGCCTTTATGCCTTTATTGTCATTGTACACAAGGTACAACGATTTGTACAAGGCACAAGAAACAAGATTTGAAACAAAGCAATAAATGCTTTTACTTGAAATAATCTGGGTGGGTACGAAAATGGTCTCTTGAGTGACAACAACTCGTGTGACTTCGTCAAAGTCTTTATCCCAAGGGTGGGATGCACAAAGGATTTACCATTCTGGTACATAAATATTGACAGAATTAACCCCCAGAAATTAATACAGGCTATTAAGAAGTATTTGAACTTCCAGGGTTTGCCCTGAAGTTGCAGACCATCTATTAAATGTCAGACGGGGCACATTTCACCAGATTAAATAATGTGTTGGTCCATTTGCAAAGCAAAAAGTAAGTAATTGTCCACTAGTGTGCACATGGTCTTCAGAAGTTCGTAAATGGCTGATATTTACCTGGGTAGAATGCCATAAGTAAAGCAAATGACTATGACTGCGACCAACATTTAAAATGGCTGTCATATTCCTACATCTTATTTAAATGTTACATCTTCATGCACTTCCTGACTATAAATTTGCAAATCCTATTATCACTTTGTTGCAACACTTTTGTGCCAATTGAAGATGTGTGAAAATGTTGTATCCAGATTTTAATGGCGTTTCCTGTGCTGAGTTGTTAACCCATAAAGCACAATGAAATACTGAAGTACTGAATGAAATAATGAAGTACATGATCCCATATTATCGTTTCCTCACAAATCACTCAGATATTTTCTCAAATTTTGCAGCTGTTTCCATCATAACTGATCTCTGAATTGTCAAAAGCAAGGGAAAATAAGAGTGGTGTTTATCAGACTTGAGGGAGTTGTACAATGATCTTCCCCAGGCTCCATAGCAGTGCAGTGTCTACATTTGATACACTCATGACTTGGACTGGCTACAGGGTACAATTTTGATATGTGCAGTTAACACATAATTTGGAATTGTCATGAAGCAAGGGAAAGACGGTAATAAAATTCAGAAGGACGTTTAATTTTAGTTTACTTTAGGTTAGAGATATAGCTCAGAAACAGGCCCTTCGGCCCACCGGGTCCGCGCCGACCAGCATATTACACACACTAGGGAAAGTTTTTACATTTACCAAGCCAATTTATCTACATACCTGAACGTATTTGGAGTGTGGGAGAAAACCGAAGATCTCGGAGAAAACCCACACAGGTCAGGGGGAGAACGTACAAACTCCGTACAGGCAGCACCCATAGTCAGGATCGAACCCGGGTCTCCGGCGTTGCAAGCGATGTCAGGCAGCAAATCTACCGCTGCGCCATCGTGCTGCCCTATGTAGAATGGAGAATGTTTTTGTAGACAATTGGCAATTCAAATTCAAAGCAAAATGTTACGAAGAGACACGTAGGAGAATGAAGGGTGATAATTAAAAATAATAAACATTAACGTGTGCTGTAAAAACCCCCCAAATGGTGACTGTATCTGTAAATGTGGCATTCTTGGTGTTGTAAATGCAAACATAAAGAGGGCATTATACTTAAACTATATCTAACATGATATTTTCACTCAGAAGGTAGGTGGAATCTGGAACAGACTGCCTGAGTGGATGATGAAGGCAGCTACCCTCACGACATTTAATAAGTATCCAGACGAAACACCACAGTAAAGAAACCTGTGGGTCAAAGGATGGGAAGAGGAATTTGTACAGAATGGTACTTGATGGTTAGCATGGACATGGGGATCGTAGGCTCTGTATCTACACTACTTGACTCCGGAGTCTGAAGAAGGGTCCAACCTGGAATGTCGCCTCTCCATGTTCTCGGGTGATGCTGCCTGTTACGCTGAGTTACTCCGGCACCATGTGTATTTTTTTTTTGTAAACCAGCATCTGCAGTTCATCGTATCTACCTCAAATTCTTATCCGTTTGATTCTCCATTTTGTTTCATCCTGCTGTTCCTTGTCTGTATCAAAGGCTTCCTTGGAGTAAGGTGCACAAAACCTGACTCCTACTGATGTTTAATTGATGAAATCTTCAAAAGATATGTTGGACAAATGTGGGAACGTTGATGAAGTGTTGATTAAGTCTATTTCATTTTCCACCTCTTTCGGACTTCCCACTTGTGGCTCCAGTGATTATCCCTTTGCTTAGAACTAAATATTTACATCTTTGCTGTATTTACTTCAAACACAGTTGGTTACTGTTAGGGGAAATAATTGGGAGAAATGTTTGCCATTAAAATTCCATTGGGTAATAATGTTATGGTGAGTTCTAGCCACCAAAATGTTACGCATCTTTTAATGAGAACCAGCAGGCTTTGTAAGTGGAGTCATCTGTTTAATAACCCTCCCGTCTAGCAAAACCAAATTTCAACTCATTCACCATGTCTGAACTTATTGCCAAAAAATTCCCCTTGATCTTTCTTTCCTGCTTCACTCTAGATTGTGAGCATAGATCCTTGCATGAGGCTGGAGTCCAACATCTTCAGACCAGCAGGGAAATTACCAGTCTCCAGGCTCAGTTATTATCTTTTCTATAATATGTTTGTTCCATCATTGACATTAGAAAATAAAGTTATTAAAGGTAAGCATTGGGTTAGGGTTAGGCCTATTTTGAAGATCTTGTATAAACATCATTTAGGATGCTTTGTGACTCGGCTAACTGATCACTATAAGATCCATGGTCTAAGCTTCAAAATGTGGCTTGCTTTCTAAATGAATATTTGCTCAAGTAGTTTTCATCGTATCTGTTGAGTTCATATTTACCGTATCTAATCTTTGTCCTTTTATTTACTGTGACATTGCATGACCATTAATTTAGTCAATAACTCCCCATTCTGCATTTCATTCATTCCCTGTCAGCAAAATCCTTCCCCATCTGATGTCCAGTTGCTTCTGCTGTATGTCCCCAATCTCACCCTATTGAGCTTAAAGACATAAATTTGAATGTATGTTTTATTTGGTATTGGTTTATGATTGTCACATGAATTGAGGTACAGTGAAAAGCCTTTGTCGACATTTTATTGAAATAAATCAAATCATCCTGTGCACGAGTACAATCAAACCATACACAAGTTCAGTTTAGTTTATTGTCACGTGTGCCGAGGTACAGTGAATAGCCTTTGTTGCGTGCTAGCCAGTCGGCGGAAAGACAATACATGATTACAATCGATCCATTTACAGTGTATAATTACTTGATAAGGGAATAACGCTTAGTGCAAGGTAAAGCCTGCGAAGTCCGATCAAGGATAGTCCGAGGGTCACCAAGGAGGTGGAGATACAACAGGTCCTGATAGATTCACAATTGGAATAGAGATTTAAAAGAATGGAGCGATTGCAGAGGATTGTCAATACCCTTCTGGGATCAGCATGCAAAGGGTTGCTATGCTTAATTTCAATGGTTCAAAGGTACTTTATTGTTGCACGTACCTAGGAACAATGGAATCCCTATTATACGGTTCAGTGGGATGTGGGTTGTGGGTTGTTGTGGGATGAATCATTCAAGTAGACAATAGACAATAGACAATAGACAATAGGTGCAGGAGTAGGCCATTTAGCCCTTCGAGCCAGCACCGCCATTCAATGCGATCATGGCTGATCACTCTCAATCAGTACCCCGTTCCTGCCTTCTCCCCATACCCCCTCACTCCGCTATCCTTAAGAGCTCTATCCAGCTCTCTCTTGAAAGCATCCAACGAACCGGCCTCAACTGCCTTCTGAGGCAGAGAATTCCACACCTTCACCACCCTCTGACTGAAAAAGTTCTTCCTCATCTCCGTTCTAAATGGCCTACCCCTTATTCTTAAACTGTGGCCCCCTGTTCTGGACTCCCCCAACATTGGGAACATGTTATCTGCCTCTAATGTGTCCAATCCCCTAATTATCTTATATGTTTCAATAAGATCCCCCCTCATCCTTCTAAATTCCAGTGTATACAAGCCCATGATGGGATGCAATGGGTGCAGTTATTGTCAATCCATAACTATGTCAATGGGACAGAAATTGCAATAATATCACACTGTAAAGCAGACTATTCCAGTTAGCTTTTTCACCTCACTCTCCATATGACATGAATGGTTTTTTTATGCTGCAATATCAATAATTTAATAACCTAATGCCACCTCTGGGACTTTGTAAATGTTGTGCCCAGTTTATCTTACTGACCGATGAGGCGGAATGATGAAAGGAAATTGGAAAACCGTTGTCATTGTTCAGCTAAGTCATCTTACTTATATTTAATAATGGCAAAAATACTGGAAATACTGCCAAAACAGCTTCTGTATGGAGAACTGTGTCAGGGCAAGTGCTCAGTAGGAGGACAGAAGAAACGGTTTAAGGACTGCCTCAAAGTGTCCCTCAAAGACTTGGACATCAACCTCAGCACTTGGGAGTCTCTTGCTCTGGACCGTCCAACCTGGCGTAGCAAGCTCACCACAGGAGCCCGTGCAGCAGAGAACAGACGCACTGCAGAGGCCCAGAGGAAACGCACCGCGCGCAAGGCCCGGGCTACCTCCACTTCCACTGCAGCACCCATCCACTTGTGGTTTATGTGTGGGCGTGCCTTCTGGGCCCGGATTGGCCTCACCAGTCACTTCCGGACCCACAGTCACTAATCCTCCAACTGAAAGTGACGTCATGGTCATCTTCGAACCCGAAGGACGAACAACAACATATTTAATAACGGCAAAAATACTGGAAATACTCACATAGATCAAGCAGCATTGCAACTTAAGTTCGGAAGTGTGCAGAAAAGATTCACCGGGTTGTCACTGGGGCTTGCAGGCTTAATTTAAAGGGATAGGCTGGGACAATTTTTCTTTGGTCCACAGGAAGCTGAGGGGTGAACTCATTGAAGTGTACATGATCATGAGGGGATGCGTGAAGTGAATGCTCACAGTTTTCCCCCCAGGTGCATGCTATACTTTGAAAGTGTTGCCCCTGAGATCTTTCTTAAATTTCTCCCCTCTCACCCAAAGCCTATGCCCTCTGGTTTTAGAATCCTCTACTCTGGGAAATGGATCTGTGAGGGTTCACTTCATGTAGTTGAAGAGATTCTCCAGCCGAGCCAGAGTTCCAGAGCCCCGGCCGCAGGGGGCAAATTCGACCCGCCGGTTGGCGCGGAAGTCCCGATGAGGTAGAGATCGGTTACCTCACCCGGCCGAGGCGCCACATCTTCGGGCGGACATCCAGGTGGGAATATCAAGTGTGCTGTAGTAGTATAAGAAAATAACTGCAGATGCTGGTACAAATCGATTTATTCACAAAATGCTGGAGTAACTCAGCAGGTCAGGCAGCATCTCGGGAGAGAAGGAATGGGTGACGTTTCGGGTCGAGACCCTTCTTCAGACTGATGTCGGGGGTGGGACAAAGGAAGGATATAGGTGGAGACAGGAAGATAGAGGGAGATCTGGGAAGGAGGAGGGGAAGGGAGGGACAGAGGAGCTATCTGAAGTTGGAGAAGTCGACGTTCATACCACCGGGCCGCAAACTGCCCAGGCGAAATATGAGGTGCTGCTCCTCCAATTTCCGGCGGGCCTCACTATGGCACTGGAGGAGGCCCATGACAGAGAGGTCAGACTGGGAATGGGAGGGGGAGTTAAAGTGCTGGGCCACCGGGAGATCAGTTGCGTTAATACGGACCGAGCGCAGGTGTTCAGCGAAGCGATCGCCGAGCCTGCGCTTGGTTTCGCCGATATAAATAAGTTGACATCTAGAGCAGCGGATGCAATAGATGAGGTTGGAGGAGGTGCAGGTGAACCTCTGTCTCACCTGGAAAGACTGTTTGGGTCCTTTGATGGAGTTGAGGGGGGAGGTAAAGGGACAGGTGTTGCATCTCGTGCGGTTGCAAGGGAAAGTGCCTGGGGTTAGGGTGGTTTGGGTAGGAAGGGACGAGTGGACCAGGAAGTTGCGGAGGGACTGTAGTGTACTGTAGTAATTTTGTTCGGATTAAAGGAGGTGCCAAACCACCAGTTGCCGGAAAATCGGTGATGGACCTGCATTTATTGTTTACTCTGAGCTTCATGGAAACTCGATGTTATCGCATCCTGATGTAAGAAACAATAATCTAATCGAAGGTTGTCACGTACTAAATTGGAAGATGTGGTGTTCTCCAAGCTTACGTTGAGATTTGTCGGAGCATTTCGAGGCCAAAGGCAGAGAGATTAGAGTGAAGGTAGGATGGAGAATTAAACTAACTGGCAACTGGAAACCTATAGTCTGAATGTAGTAAAAGGATGCGTTTAGTCTATAAGCTTCTGTCACCCAATTCCCGACCAGAAATGTCAACTATCCGTGTTCTCCAGAGATGCTGCCTGAAGCCCAAAGTTACTTCAGCACTTTGTGTCTTTTTTTTGAAAACCAGCATCTGCAGTTCCTTGTGTTTACTGCCCAATTGCATGTTTTAACTACCCATTTGCATGTTTTTTTTTCCAATTTTGAGGAGACCACATCTTCAGCACTGAATGTAGTACATAAAAATCCACAGACATACATAGCTATCTTGATTATACTTCCTCCCACTCCCCTGCTGTGCGGACTCCATTTAATTTTCTCCGTTCCTCTGTTTATGTTAGTTTAGTTTATTATTGTCATGTGAAAAGCTTCATTGTATTTGCTCTGATGAAGAAATATAGTAATATTTAAAGAATATGCTGCCTGTAGGAAGTTTGTACGTTCTCCCTGTGACCTGCGTGGGTTTTCTCCGAGATCCTCGGTTTCCTCCCACACTCCAAAGACGTACAGGTATGTAGGTTAATTGACTGGGTAAAAATTGTCCCTAGTGTGTGTAGGATAATGTTAATGAGCGGGGATCGCTGGGCGGCGCGGACTCGGTGGGCCGAAGAGACTGTTTCCGCACTGTATCTCTAAATCTAAAAAAAATCTGATCACTAGAGCCAGGAGTGGTTCCAAACGATTGGGAAATTGCCAATATTACCCCATTGTACAAGAAGGGAGCAAAGCAGAATAGTGGGAACAAAAGGCCAGTAAGTCTGACTTCAGTGGTTGGTAAGATTTTAGAGTCCATTATAAAGGATGAGGTCAGTACGGACTCGGTGGGCCGAGGGGCCGGTTTCTGCGCTAAATCTCTCAACTAATATAACTTATGAAAATATAACTTATGAAATTCTGAACTTATGAACCTATGAACAAAGGAGCTGGAAGCTGAAGCAGTAACTGCTTCTATTTCCACAGATGCACTCTGACCTGCTGAGAGTTTATTATATTTTCTGTTTTATTTCAGATTTCCGGCATCAAGAGCACCTTTCATTGTAAGCAAGGGATGCTCACATGCAAACAAATTACTCCATGTAATTGTGTAAGAAGGAACTGCAAATGCTGGTTTAAACTGAAGGTAGACACAAAAAGCTGGAGTAACTCAGTGGGACAGGCAGCATCTCTGGAGAGAAGGAATGGGTGACTTTTCGGGTCGAGATCCTTCTTCAGAATTTCTCCATGTAATTACTTTATAGGACTTAGCTCTGGAAATATTTCCTGTTACATGTTACCTTGTTATTAAACACTTTTTTTCTTACTTTAGGCTATGCTTTATAAATGCTGTAACACCTTCGAATGATGGGTTAGTTTGCCAACAAGTTAGTAAAATTGGGAAATGTGAGCCAATTCAACATAACGTGTAAATTGCTTTCCTCCATAACCAGTTAAAATTGATACATTTTGCAAACAAACAAATAAATACATAAATTCTAACTGTGTTAATGTTTAAGCTGCTTTGGAATAAATGAGGAACAAACCCGTTGGCATGTGAAAATGCCCCATAGGCAGTGAAATACCTTTGACCTGCATTTGTTGACCGTTGATCTGATTTTAATTTAGAGGCACCAGACATACATTTTTTAGTTTATTCATTGAACGGCGATCAAGCAACAACATTGAAAAAGTCCAAGAAGTCAAAGGGGAGTTCAGCATTTAGCCATGAGCGCAATAATGCTGTAGTGGTAACTGACTTCATTGCTTCAAGAGACATAGTCGTACAGTGTGGAAACAGGCCCTTCGGCCCAACATGCCCACACCAACCAATATGTCCCATCTACCACTAGTACCACTTGCCTACGTTTGGCCCATATCCCTCTAAACCAGTCCATTCCATTTACCTGTCTAATTGCTTCTAAAACGTTGCAATAGTCCCTACCTCAACTACTCCTCCGGCAGCTTGTTGCATACACCCACCACCCTTTGCGTGAAAATGTTACCCCTCAGATTCCTATAAAATCTTTCCCCATTCACCATAAACCTATGTCCTCTGCGATATCCCCCCTGCTCTGGACAAGAGACCCTGTGCGTCCACCAGATCTATTCCTCTCATGGTTTTATACACTTCAATAAGATCACCCCTCGTCATCTTGCACAAAAGGGAACAGAGTCCCAGCCTGCTCAAATTTTAAGTGACATTTTTTGATAACCCTGTTACAACTGAAATAAGCATAGGAAAGCAAATCAAACGATTATATAGACAAAGTGCTGGAGTAACTCAGCGGGTCAGGCAGCATCCCCAGAGAAGGGTTGTGACCCAAAACATCATCTATCCATGTTCTACAGAGATGCTGCCTGACCTGTTGATTTCCTCCAGCACTTTGTGTCTTTTTTTGTAAACCAGCATCTGGAGTGTGTCCATAAAGTCAGTAGTCAGGAGTTATTTGGAACTTCCCGATCACCATTAACCAATGTTGGATTTTTCAAGTCAAGCACTGAGTTTAGTTTGGGTTGTTAAAAACATATATGGACCCATTTGTTTGCCGATTGCCACCACTTTAAACTAATAGTAATAAATGCATAAAGTGCTGAAGATATTCAGCAAGTCAGCCAGCATCTGTTCCAAGAAATAAACAAAGTATTTCAAGTTAATGCCTGATCTGGGAAAAGCAAGAATTGAACCAGTTTCATGTTGCAGAGGGGGGGGGGGGGTTAAAGAGTGCAGAAAACAAAGGGAAATTCTTTGACAGTGTAGAGACCAAGAGAGCTATCAAAGACTAGTCCTACCCTGGTCATTCCTCTTCTCCCTGCTCCTATCTAGCAGAAGGTACAGACGCTTGAAAGCACACACCTCCAGGCTCAGGAACAGCTTCTTCCACTCTATTATGAGGCTTCTGAACAGTCCCATGAGCTAGGTTTCTATCTAATTCACTTCTACCCCATTGGGGTCATTGAACTTTGTGTATGGAACCGGTGTGCTACAATGCTGAGAACTGTATTCTGCACTCTGCATCTGCTTAGGAAACTATAGGAAGTGACCCGTTGAGTGTAGATGCTGTGGAGGTGGGAGATGAAGGCAGGGGGATCCCTAGCCTTGCTGTGGGTGGGAGAAGAGGGGCTGAGAGCAAATGTGTGGGAGCAGAAGAGGCCTAATTCTGTCACCCAGGGAGGTAGGGGAGCTGCAGTTAAGCAAAAAGGAAGATCTCCCAAACGCACTATTCTAGTGTTGGCATCAGAAGAGATGCTGGGGAAATAAGGGGAAAGTAATGGAATACTTATGGGATGCAGTGTGTGACTTAGCAATGATAAACTAGATGTGAAAGTTTGGAACGTGATGGGTGTTCCTACCCCTTGATATGACATTTATTTGCTTTTCAAACTCTTGATATTTAATGGATCCTCTAGGGATTGAGGCCACAACATCTATCTGTGCAGAGCCTATGGTTTTCATTCTTTCCAGGTCGATATTTTTCCAATCAAGCACACAATTTGTATTGTGGGAAAATGATAGCATGTGGAATGATATTGTTGGCTAGAGATATGGAGATAAGGAAGATTAGAATATGGATGAATATCATAGCTGATTTTGTGACAGAACCATTAAGCTGGAATAATGCATTAAATAGTGTTTTAAGTATGCATAGAAAGTCAACTATTGAACAGCAGATAAGATTCTCACAACGGCACCATCATTACATTGGATTGGAATTGATTACTACTGAATATTGGCTTGAGTAAACTAAAATTTGATGTTTTCTGCCTCACAAAGTTGTGAAAATGTAGTACGGCATGATTTGATGGTACCTAACGCAACTCTTCCCTTCATGCCACAACTATTTACAAACGGTATTAGTAACTTAGAGAAAGGGACCAAGAGTATTGTGGCCTAAATCACTGATGATATGGTGAAAGTGGATGCAGAAATCTGCAAAGCAATATAGATAGGTTAAATGAATGGGCAGTTATAGTCTAATGTGGGAAAATACAGGGTGGAAAAAGGCAGAATAAAATTTAAATGGGAAAGCTATTGCAGAATTCCACTGTTCAAATGGAAACACCAGAAGTGAGCATATTGGTAAAATGCAGTTAGGAAGGCAAACTGAATGTTCACCTTCATTGCAAACGAAATAGGGTTAAAAATAAGGAAAAACACAAAGTGCTGTTGGAATGCAACAGGTTGGGCAGCATCTGTGAAGGGAATGGACGGATGGTATTTCGGGTCAGGACCCTTCTTCAGACTGATTGGAGAAGGGTTGTGAACGTTGGTAATGAGATGTGAGGGTAGGACAAACCATGGCAAGTGCTAGATGGATACAGGTGGGGTGGGGGTGGGGGTGGGGATGGAGTGGGGGTAATGGGCAGATGAGTGGAACAAGTGAACAATGCTAAAGATGAAAAGGAGACCAAAAGGGTGTCAAATAAGAAAAGTGTTGGAGTAAGAAGCCACGAGGAAGGGATGCAGGTGGTAGGGGACTGGAGGTGGGGAAAGATTAGGAATAAAAGAGAAACGATGGACTAGGGAATGGGAGATCACGGTGCGAAGGAGGGCAAAGGAGCAGGGTTGGGGGGAGTGGGAGAATGGATGGGCACTGGAGTGGGGTGCCACACAAAAGAGGGGGAAGTGGGTCTATTACTTGAAATTGGAGAATTCAACAGTTATGCCATTTGGATGCAAAGCAACTGAAGCAGAATAATAGATCCTGCTCTTGGATTTTACATTTGGCCACACTCTGGCAATGGAGGAGGCCGAGGATAGAAATGTTAGTATGTGAAGGTGAGTTAAAATAGGTAGCAACTGTTTAACAGCAGGGAAGTCTGGCTGCAATTATACAGAGCATTTGTGAGACTGCAACTGGAGTACTGCAACAGTTTCAGTCTCCTCATCTACAGAGGGATCTATTGGCATTGGATTTAGTCAGGGATGTTTGCTGTATTAACTGGTGGGAGATGTCTTTATGAGAAAACATTGAGTAGTATTAAGAAATGTTCATTGGATTTTAAAGAGTGGTGATCTTCTTGTAAGATATAAAATTCTGAGTGGGCTTGGTAGGATCCCCTCGCCAACACTCTGTCTGTCCTTTCTTCTTTTTGTTATTTTTAGTATGTGTTAAAAAGTATGTTTCAGTGTTCCTTGGTTTGTTTTATGTGAGGGGTGGGGGGGGGGGGGGGGGGTGGGGGGTGGGTTTCAATCTCTTACCTCGACGATGTGATTTTTTTCCGTATCGTATCTCCGTGCCCACTGCGGCCTAACATCGTGGAGTTGGTGGCCTTTCCTGGAGACCGACGGGTGCTCCAAGCTGCAGGGGTCTGCGGGACTTTAGCATCGCGAAGCTTGCGATCCTTTTGCCGGGGATCGAAGCTCCAACTGCGGGGCCTGTGACTTAAACATCGTGAAGCCCGCGGTCTCTGGTGAGAAGAGGCCGACCCGGGAGCTCCATGCCACGGAGAGTTCTTCAGTCCGAAGAAGGGTCTTGACCCAAAATGTCACCCATTCCTTCTATCCAGGTATGCTGCCTGTCTCGCTGAGTTACTCCATCTTTTTGTGTCTATCTTTGGTTTAAACCAGCATCTGCAGTTTCTTCATACACAATGTGAATGGGTATCCTCAGGTGAGATGAAACTATGAGGTTTGGGAGTAGGGATGCAATGTAACAGATATAATTGTTATGTTAAAGTCCTAGTGGGGGAATTCAATGCCTTGAGCATCGTGTGAGGCAGCTGCTGGGATATGTTTGAAAATGTTCCTCTCCTGAAGACGTTCCTTGATCAGGTGCTAGCTACCCAGACAATTGGTCTCCCTGCTGTTGTATTACAACTATCCCATTCATAGAGTCATAAAGTCATACAAAGTGGAAACAGGCCCTTCGACCAACGTCGACCAACATGCCCCATCTACATTAGTTCCAATGGTGGACATTGGACTTTGTCTATGGAACTGCTGCGCTACAATGCTGAGAACGATATTCTACACTCTGCATCTTCCCCTTTACTCTATATATTGCACTTGAGTTTGACTTGTTTATCTTTATGTATGGTATATCGTATCTGTTTGGACAGCATGTAAAACAAAGCTTTTCACTGTACCTTGGTGTACGTGACAATAATAAACCTGAACCTAAAAGACAGAGTCATTAGCTCTAAGGATGCAATTACAATGACTGGGAGGTAACACAAGTTTGATATTCTGCCTTCATTGAACTTGCGTGATGATCTCAGCCCCAATTTCCCTGCCCTTCTTAGTTTAGAGACTAGTGACATGTCAAATATAATTAATGATAACATTCTCTTCTACAATCTGTTCAAATGATAATATTTCAGTTAAGCAGAGAGCCAAGTCATTAGTGGAGATAAGAATTATGAAATAATATAAAGAAAACATTGTGCTCCGTAAGAATTCTTGAACAAATTTCAAACGTCATTAGAAACGGGGATGGCGCCGGAAGATTGGCGCATTGCGCATGTTGTGCCTTTGTTTAAAAAAGGTTCTAAAAGTAAACCTAGCAATTATAGACCTATTAGTTTGACGTCTGTGGTGGGAAAATTAATGGAAAAGATACTTAGGGACAATATATATAATTATTTGGACAAACAAGGCCTGATTAGAAACAGTCAACATGGATTTGTGCCTGGAAGGTCATGTTTGACTAATCTTCTTGAATTTTTTGAAGAGGTTACCAGGGAAATTGATAAGGGCAAGGCTGTGGATGTTGTCTATATGGACTTCAGTAAGGCATTTGACAAGGTTCCACATGGAAGGTTGATTAAGAAGGTTAAATCGTTGGGTATTAATAGTGAGGTTGCAAGATGGATTCAACAATGGCTGAATGGGAGATACCAGAGGGTAATGGTTGATAATTGTATGTCAGGTTGGAGGCCAGTGTCTAGTGGAGTGCCCCAGGGATCTGTGTTGGGTCCACTGTTGTTTGTCATTTACATTAATGATCTGGATGATGGTGTGGCAAATTGGATTAGTAAATATGCAGATGATACTAAGATAGGTGGTGTAGTTAGTAATGAAGTAGAGTTTCAAAGTCTACAGAGAGACTTGGGCATTTGGAAGGGTGGGCTGAAAGATGGCAGATGGAGTTTAATGCTGATAAGTGTGAGGTGCTGCATTTTGGTAGGACAAATCAAAATAGGACGTACAGGGTAAATGGTAGGGAATTGAGGAATGCAGTGGAACAGAGGGATCTGGGAATAACTGTGCATTGTTCCCTGAAGGTGGAATCTCATGTGGATAGGGTGGTGAAGAAGGCATTTGGTATACTTGCCTTTATAAATCAGAGCATCGAGTATAGAAGTTGGGATGTAATGTTAAAATTGTACAGGGCATTGGTGAGGCCGAATCTGGAGTATGGTGTGCAGTTCTGGTCGCCAAATTATAGGAAAGATGTCGACAAAATGGAGAGGGTACAGAGGAGATTTACTAGAATGTTGCCTGGGTTTCAGCACTTAAGCTACAGAGAGAGGTTGAACAGGTTGGGTCTTTATTCTTTGGAGCGTAGAAGATTGAGGGGGGACTTGATAGAGGTTTTAAAAATTTTGAGAGGGACGGACAGAGTTGACGTGGGTAGGCTTTTCCCTTTGAGAGTGGGGAAGATTCCAACAAGGGGACATAGCTTCAGAATTGAGGGACAAAAGTTTAGGGGTAACATGAGGGGTAACTTCTTTACTCAGAGGGTGGTGGCTGTATGGAATGGGCTTCCGGTGGAAGTGGTGGAGGCTGGCTCGATTTTATTATTTAAGAGTAAATTGGATAGGTATATGGATAAGAGGGGATTAGAGGGTTATGGTCTGAGTGCAGGTAGATGAGACTAGGTCAGGGAGAGTGGTCGGCGTGGACTGGAAGGGCCGAACGGGCCTGTTTCCGTGCTGTAGTTGTTATATGGTTATATGGTTAAATCAAGTTGAGCTAAGTTTCATTCCGGGGAATCTCCATTTATGATCATCCGTTTTTTTCCCCTGAAATGTCAAATCTTTCCCAGCAGAGCCCTGGAATGATCCCAAACTAAAGCGCCGAGTGGAGGGGTGACTTTGTCAAGCATTGCTTTGTAAAGCAAGACCACCCGGCCCGCAGCTAGCAGGTCTTGTCCAGATGCTGCCAATGCCACCCGCCACCTTTAGTTTAGTTTAGAGATAGAGCACGGTAACAGGCCCTTCGGCCCACTGAGTCCGCGCTAACCGGTGATACTAACTCAATCCTACACACACACACGGGACAATTTACAATTATACCAAGCCAATTAACCTACAAACCGGGATGAGACCAGAGATCCTTGAGAAAACCCATGCCGGTCACGGGGAGAACGTACAAACAGCACCCCACCCATAGTCAAAATCAAACCCGGGTCCCTGGCGCTGTAAGGTAGCAGTCTACCGCTGTGCCACCTTTGACGTAAAACTCTGAGGCTCTGGAGATGATCTCCGTCACATCCATAAGTTCATGTTAGACAATAGACAATAGGTGCAGGAGTAGGCCATTCAGCCCTTCGAGCCAGCACCGCCATTCAATGCGATCATGGCTGATCACTCTCAATCAGTACCCCGTTCCTGCCTTCTCCCCATACCCCCTCACTCCGCTATCCTTAAGAGCTCTATCCAGCTCTCTCTTGAAAGCATCCAACGAACTGGCCTCCACTGCCTTCTGAGGCAGAGAATTCCACACCTTCACCACCCTCTGACTGAAAAAGTTCTTCCTCATCTCCGTTCTAAATGGCCTACCCCTTATTCTTAAACTGTGGCCCCTTGTTCTGGACTCCCCCAACATTGGGAACATGTTATCTGCCTCTAATGTGTCCAATCCCCTAATTATCTTATATGTTTCAATAAGATCCCCCCTCATCCTTCTAAATTCCAGTGTATACAAGCCCAATCGCTCCAGCCTTTCAACATACGACAGCCCCGTCATTCCGGGAATTAACCTAGTGAACCTACGCTGCACGCCCTCCATAGCAAGAATATCCTTCCTCAAATTTGGAGACCAAAACTGCACACAGTACTCCAGGTGCGGTCTCACCAGGGCCCGGTACAACTGTAGAAGGACCTCTTTGCTCCTATACTCAACTCCTCTTGTTACGAAGGCCAACATTCCATTGGCTTTCTTCACGGCCTGCCTGCCTGCCTGCTTCCTTTCATTGACTGATGCACTAGGACACCCAGATCTCGTTGAACTCCCCCTCCTCCTAACTTGACACCATTCAGATAATAATCTGCCTTTCTATTCTTACTTCCAAAGTGAATAACCTCACACTTATCTACATTAAACTGCATCTGCCATGTATCCGCCCACTCACACAACCTGTCCACGGTTGATACGGTCTAGGAGCAGAATTAAGCCATTCGGCCCATCCAGTCTCCTCCCCCAATCAATCATGGCTGATCTACCTTTCCCTCTCAGCCCTATTCTCCTGCCTTCTCCCCTGACACCCGTACTAATTAAGGGTGATTATTTGTGCTGGTTACTGGTCCAATGAACTAATCGTCCTCACTGTTCCCTAGAATATGCTGCTGAGCAATTGGACAGACTGAGGTTCCAGCTGATGCAGATTGTGGTCTGAGGCTAAAAGTGCAGCAGCATATTCTACCCCTATCCGGTACTATTACACAGAGTTGTACAGTGCCTTTCAGAGGTAATTCCCCTCAGAGTTTGGTAAATGAATTCGAATAAATGCAAATTTATTTTGAGGCTTTCCAAGTAGCATCTCAGGACCGCATCTTTGTCTGACACTTTTCATGGAGTCGCGTGGGTCACTTGCCTGCCATGTCTTCAGCCCCTCCCCACTGCTTCTGGGCCTTCACCCTGGTTTCATGGGCAAGAAGCAACAAACTCAGGCAAACTGTAGTTGCTTATTTCAGAAGCCAAAGACTACTCTTGTTGAGGGAGCACCACACTAAAATTGATAAAATATCCCTTCTGAGTAGGTTTCCAAAGTGGTCCAAATCCAGGAACTCTCTGTCGATCAACATTGTGAGTCAAAGAGTCATAGAATCGTAGAGTCATAGTCATACTGCACGGAAACAGGCCATTTGGCCCAACTTACCTATGCCGACCAAGATGCTCGATCTACACTTCTCACAACTGCTCATGTTTGGGCCACATCTCTCAATCTTTCCTAAATACCTTTATAAATATCGTTATAATACCTGCCTCAACTACCGCCTCCGGCAGCTCGGTCCATAGACCCACCACGCTCTGTGTGAAAAAGTTACCCCTGAGGTGCCTTTAAAATCTTTCCCCCCTCACTTTAAACATATGTTCTCTGGTTCTTGATTCCCCTATTGTTGATAAAAAGACTCTGTGCATTTAATAACATCCTTTCTGTTTCAGGGTCACCATAAACTGAACACAATACTCCAAATGTGGCCTCACCAATGTCCTTTACAACAGTAACATAACATCTCAACTTCTGTACTCAGTACATTGACCGATGAAGGCCGATGTACCAAAAGATTTCTTGACTACCCTATTACCTGTGACACCATTTCCTAGGTAATTTGCACGTAACTGTATTAAACTTCATTAATTATTCCTTAGTTCACTGCCCAATTCTTCAAAATCCTGCTGTAATTTTTTATTACCATCATCGTTATCTACGATCAAGTCAAGTCAAGTTTATTTGTCACATGCACATACACGATGTGCAGTGAAATGAAAGTGGCAATGCCTGCGGATTGTGCAAAGAAAAGAATTACAGTTACAGCATATAAATAAAAGTTAATACAGAGAAGACAAAATTTAGTCCCTGGAGTTATAATAGTTAACAGTCCTGATGGCCTGTGGGAAGAAACTCCATCTCATCCTCTCCGTTTTCACAGGGTGACAGCGGAGGCGTTTGCCTGACCGGGGCAGGGGTCCCTCATAATCTTGCTTGCTCACGATCTACACCTCCTGATGTATAGGTCCTGCAGGGGGGCGTGTGTAGTTCCCATGGTGCGTTCTGCCGAACGCACTACTCTCTGCAGGGCCATCCTGTCCTGGGCAGAGCTGTTCCCAAACCAGACTGTAATGTTGCCGGACAGGATGCTCTCTACAGCCCCAGAGTAGAAGCAATGAAGGATCCTCAGAGACACTCTGAATTTCCTCAGCTGTCTAAGGTGGTAAAGGCGCTGCTTTGCCTTACCCACCACCTAATCTGCAAACTTACTAATTGTGCCTTCATCCAAATCATTGAGATAAACCACAAGCAGCAATGGGCCCGGCACTGAACCCTGCGGCACACAGCTGCCTCCCTGAGTCCTTCACGAGGAGAGCTGCATTGTTTCAGGAAGGCATCTCCTCAGAGGGTGTTAGTGATTGGGAATAAATGCAGGCAATGCTTGCCATCCTGAAAAATGAACCGGGAAAACACACCGTGTCGCAAAGTGCTAAATCATAAAAGTCAATGGATTGACGCTAGGTTTTTAGCAGTTGGCTAATTCTCGGGCAACTAATCCTCGCCTTCTTCACACTTCCCATTCACTTGCGTGGGTTGAATTTCCGCTCAGAGTGGGTCTTTTCCCTCTATGCTAATTAATCATCTATGGTTACTCTTGCGTCATCTTTTTTGACAGTCATATACAACTGGCAGAAGTGTAAAGATCCACCTGGGTTGGCTGCTCATATCTCAACGAAAAAGAGCAACTATTATTGCAATCGCATGAGTTTTTTTATTGCCTTCTTACACCAGCTGACCTCTCAAGTAAATCGTCTTGTTCGTCTCAGTTGAAGGATATTTCTTGTTATAGATCCGTAGGGATGAGTTTACAACGTGGCTTCATGCAGAGTTCTTGCACCTCACAGATGTTGAGGTCTGTTATGGCCAAGAGGTCTGTATTAAACTGAAATCCATAGGGGAAATCCATAGGAAAAACCTTTATTTATTTATCAATCATCGTGCTGTTCTGGGCAGTTCATGTTCATTCGAATTTTTCGTTAAAATAATACACTTTTTTTTTCATTTTGGAATCTTTCCACAAAATAATTTCATCCTGCAATATTACAGAGTGATACAGTGTGGAACCAGGCCCTTCGGCCCAACTTTCCCACAGTGGCCAACATGTCCCAGCTACACTAGTCTCACCTGCCAGCATTTGGTCCATTCCCTTCAAACCTGTCCTATCTGTGTACCTGTCCAACTGCTTCTTAAATGTTGGGATAGCCTCTGCCTCAACTACCTCCTCTGGCAGCTTGTTCTATACATCCTTTGTATGAAAAAGTTACCTATTAAATCTTTTCCCCTTCCCCTTCAACCTATGTCCACTGGTCCTCGATTCATCTACTCTGGGCAAGAAACTCTGTGCATCTATTGATCAGAAGTGATCATATGTAAATGTGATGCCATTTTTAGCAGTACTCCCCTTCAAAGGTGCAAAACGCATTCTTAAATATAATTTAAATTGTATTTTGGGCCAATGGATATAGAGATATGGGATAATTAGTTTTTTATCAAATCTATCATTTTATTTTGGTCATCTGAATGTTGGATTGAACAGATAGAGGCATGGTCTACGGATTTGTGGATTCAATTCTTACTGAATGGATTTCAAACAAAGAAGAGATGCTATGACATTAAGAGGAGTTATGTCTGTGCAAAACACTTATCATAAGCTCATTATGTCTTAGGTGACAGGAGCAGAATTAGGCCATTCAGCTCATCAAGGATACTCTGCCATTCAATTATGGCTGGTCTATCTTTCCCTCCTAACCCCATTCTCCTGCCTTCTCCTCATAATCCCTGACACCCGTACCTAATCAAGAATCTATCTATCTCTGCCATAAAAATATCCATGGACTTGGCCTCCACAGCCTTCTGATAAATGATTCCGGGAAGCAAAAGGATAAAAGCAATCTTCAGATTGTGATAGTAATGCTTCAGATGATAACAGTTACCAAATGCATTGGAAAATAATGATGTGAGAGTTATTTCCTTCGGCATAGGCGATGGGGTCAAAAGCATTCTAATAGAAATGGTCCAGAACATTCTCCATTTCTGGAGCAGCTGAATATCTTTGGAGATATTGTGCTGGAACTCAAAGTATCAACTCAGAAAGACTAATACAGTATCTGTGCTCCACATCAGAACTGGGAGGAAGGGAAAACAAGCTAGCATTAAGTTGTTGAGATGGATCAACGCAACAAAGGATCTCTGATTAGAGATGCCAGAATTCAAGAGACAAGAATCAGGAGTGTTTAATTGCCATATGTACCGACAACGGAACATTGAAAGGCAGGCCTGTAAATGCAATAACACAAAGATAAAACATAATCTAAAATACAATCAATTAAAGTTGCAGATTCATTGTGCTATAGGACTGCAGCCTTATAGCATTATAGACAGTCAGAACCCTTTTGCCAAGGATGAAAACATCAAACATTAGAGGGCGTAGGTTTAAGCTGAGAGGGACAAAATTTAAAGGAGATGTGCGGAGCCAAGTATTTTGTCACTGGAACAATAGACAATAGACAATAGGTGCAGGAGGAGGCCATTCGGCCCTTCGAGCCAGCACCGCCATTCAATGTGATCATGGCTGATCATTCTCAATCAGTACCCCGTTCCTGCCTTCTTCCCATACCCCCTGACTCCGCTATCCTTAAGCGCTCTATCTAGCTCTCTCTTGAATGCTTTCAGAGAATTGGCCTCCATTGCCTTCTGAGGCAGAGAATTCCACAGATTCACAACTCTCTGACTGAAAAAGTTTTTCCTCATCTCAGTTCTAAATGGCATACCCCTTATTCTGAAACTGTGGCCCCTTGTTCTGGACTCCCCGAACATTGGGAACATGTTTCCTGCCTCTAACGTGTCCAACCCCTTAATAATCTTTTCGTTTCGATAAGATCTCCTCTCATCCTTCTAAATTCCAGTGTATACAAGCCTAGTCGCTCCAGTCTTTCAACATATGACAGACCCGCCATTCCGGGAATTAACCGAGTAAACCTACGCTGCACGGCCTCAATAGCAATAGAACATGCTGCCAGGGATGGTGGTGGAGGCAAATACGATAGTGGCGTTTAAGAGGCTTAACAGGCACATGGATATGTAGGGAATGGAGCATTGGCAGACAGATAACTGTCTTTTTCTTGGCATTATGATCGTCACTGTCGTTGTAGGCAGAAGGGCCTGTTCCTGTGTTGTACTGTTCTATGATCTTTCATTCCATTCCTAAAAAGTAACTTTGCAGGAAATTTAGTTATGAAACAATGACCATGCATGCGATAGGCTTCCACCATACAGTAAACGCTGGCAATAATGGACTACGGTAGCGGATCATAGTTATTGGGGACCTAAGCATTCCCCCCCCCACCCCACCCCCCACTTTCGTCAGTTACCTAATGAGTTGATGCCACGTGGTGTGCTTCTGTTTACAGGAGTGGAGAGAGCGAGCAGTAAGTACCAGACGTCATCCCCCCCCCACCCCCGGTGGTCCGTTATTGCGAATGTTTAATGTTATTCATTCAATAGTAGGCTGGCAGAGCAGAAGCAGTAACGAGGAAAACTGTACATAGAATTTTCATATAATTCAACATCTTGCATGTACAAAGCATTTCCAATTTTTAATTATTTTATTGATTTCTGATTCTCAGCTGCCAAGGTCCTATGCTCTGGAATTCCCTAATTAATGTCCTCTCTTGATTGCTACCTCTTCCTTCCTTAAGGTATATCTTAAAATCTACCTAGCTGATCAACATTTTTGCTCTTTGCCCCAATTGTTTTCTTCTGCGACCCGGCAGGTTTTGTGTTACTGACACTATTGTGTAGAACACACCCATTAAGTTTTCTAGGATATTTTGCTTTCAAAAATGAATTGCACATGCCCAAGTTCTGTAGGTTAATTGGCATCTGTAAATTGCTCCAAATGTAGAGGGAGTAGATGAGTCGATGGTCAGCACGGACTTGGTGGGCTGAATGGCCTGTTTCCATGCCATATCTCCAAACTAAACTAAACTAAACCAAACAAATAATTGGGTCTGAAGATGGTTCCCTCATTTAAGGGAAGACGCTAAAAATAGGATGAATCTTGATGCATAGGAAGATTTTTGGATGAAAACTAACTATTGATGCAAAAGAGAATTGCATGCTACATGCTACTTGAATTTCTTTGGCTGTTTTCCCATTCATCTTAATTTCAGTATATGGTCCACAGACATTCCTGGTGACTTTATTATGGTGTCCCCGCTTCTTTTGGTATAATGGTGGACATCTGGGAGAACCCCCTGTGGAATTTCAATTCCTTCAACTTAAATAGAGAGACCTTTAGGTCAGAAGATATAAGAGAGAAATGGGTCATAAAGCCCAGAGCAAAATGTGCATGGGTGTGTGCTGGTATGATGTAAGGCATAATAAGCATTCAGACGTTTTCTTTCAGAAACAATTCAACATCTCCGGATGTATTGTAGCTTTCTGTGATCTGTATAAATGTAAAATATGAAGGTCTCTCTTTTTCTGGTGAAAATGACCACTCCATTATTTAATTCCTCCTACCCTGCAGCCTTACATGCTATAGTCACAGAATCACACAGCGTATTGGCCAAATCACTCTCAACCTTACCTATCCATGTACCTGTCCAAATATCTTTTAAACATTGTTATCGAACCTGCCTCAACCATTTTCTCTGGCAGCTTGTTTCATATATGTTGCATCCTCTGCGTGAAAAGGGGTCCCTCAGGTTCATATTAAATCTTTCCCCGTTCATCTTAAACATGTGCACGCTAGTTCTTGATTCTCTAATCCTGAGGGAAAAAAACTTCATTCATCCTATCTATGCCCCTTGTGATTTTATACATTTTTAGAACATCACCCTTTAGTCTCCTATGCTCCAAGGATTAAAGTCCTAGTCTGCCCAGTCTCTCCCTATAACTCATTCCCTTGCTTCTGACAACATAAATCTTTTCTGGAACTCTTTCCAGCCTGATGGCAATTTTCCCATAGCAGAGTGACCTTAACTGAACAGAATACTCCAAGTGCAGCCTCACTAGTGTCTTGTCCAAGTGCAACGTAACATCCCAACTTGTATACTCAATGAAATACAAAAAGTGCTCAGGGGATCCTGCAGCATATCTGGAGAGTATGGATAATTGACGTTTCGGGATGGGACCTTTCAGAAGGACATCATCTCTTTTTCTATCTTTGTCATTCTCCCCTATCTATTTGTTAACAGCATGGGTGGTCTGCAATTCACATATGTATAGATAATTTCAGCATAAGCATGAATATGAGGCTTTATTTCTGTTTCATAAAATCAAGAGTTATCCTCTGTAATTTGGGACTCAACAAACACAAATTTAGGAGCAGCTTTTTCTCCTTTGTTATCTGAGGAACAGCTGCTTCCCCTCAGTTATCAAGCTTCTGAATGGTGCTTACATTCGGGGTCCTATTCACCTCTACCCCATTCTGCACTCTGTATCACCCTACTTCAAGGTGAAAGAAGTACATGCTTTTTTGATTATGTATGAAGTTTTTATGGCTCTTTTTAATGTTTATTAGTAATTGTTGCGTTATGCTCTTAGTACAATTAGGGGCCGGTGTGTAGGAGTCATTTTGCGTTTATTAGTTATTTTTGCATATTGTTATATTGGGGGGGGTGTGGGTGGGGGAAATCTTTCTTTTTTTTTTAGGTCTCTTCCACGGGGCCTTCCATCGCCTGGCGCGGCTCGGCCGCGGGACTGAACAGCGCCCGGTGCGGCTCGGCCGCGGGGCCTTCCATCGCCCGGTGCGGCGCGGCCGCGGGACACCATTCTGCTTTAGTTAAACATTTTGTTCAAGATGGCCGCACCGTTGTGTTTGGCTGCCTGCCACTGTATGTTTCTTTTTTTTTTCCTAATCAGATGTGCAGCACTTTGGTCAACGTGGGTTGTTTTTAAATGTGCTATACAAATAAAATTGACTTGACTTGACTTTGCTCTATCGATTGCATTTGAGTTTGACGATCGTATTTATGTTTGGTGTTATCTGATCTGATCAGAGATCGTAAACAAAGCTTTTCACTGTACCTCGGTACTCGTGACCTAATAAACCTAAACTGTTAGGATTTTTAAAGTAAGAATCTGCAGACCATGATCCACGGGTTTCTAATCCAAAGTAGTCACGTGGTAGTTACAAATGAGCTTCCTCTTATGCAGCAGAATGTTCCTGTTCACTGTACGATGATTTAGTGCAAAAAAGGTTTTATGTTCATTTTTGGCTTATTACGGATCAGACTTGGAGTCTTGCCCCAGCCATAATTATTCTTTTGTTCAGGGGCATCATGCTGATACTCTCAGCAAAATAAAAGCAATGAGAAATGCAGACAGTGGCATCAGATCAGTCAGGCACGTCAAAAATAAATAGTTGCTTTTTCCCCTAATTTTCTCCAAGTTTTCCATGACATTGAAAGAACACATCACCTCGTCCCTCACTGCATCAACTAGCCCATCCCTTTAGATGCTTCATCCATCTGAATTTCTTTTGACTTGAATCATTACATGTAATGCCTAAATAACGCCAGCTGTGCTGACAAACTGCAGAAATATTTTCCTCAGCAGGTTTCAAGTGAAATTTTGTGTGACAAACATACCAAGTGATATGTGCTTTCTTCACACATTGGAGCCTGGTGCCTGATACTGTATAATATTAAAATAAAATAAAATAATTTTTAATTTTTAATTGGCAGTGATTCATTTCAAGCCAGTCTTCATTTCATTTCAGCTTGTGTTCTGGCATGAAAGATATTCTTTTGTAAATGAGCAGCACACATGGATTTCTGCATTGTCTGACTCTCCAAGATTATCTCAAGGTGCAACTTCTTGAATGGAAATGATTCAAGTAATAAATCATAATAAGGGTGGCACGGTGGCGCAGCAGTAGAGTTGCTGCCTTACAGCGCTTGCAGCGCCAGAGACCAGGGTTCGATCCTGACTACGGGAGCTGTCCGTACGGAGTTTATACGTTCTTCCCATGACCACGTGGATTTTCACTGAGATCTTCGGTTTCCTCCCACACTCCCAAGAAGTACAGGTTTGTATGTTAATTGATTTGGTATAGGTGTAAATTGTCCCTAGTGTGGGTAGAATAGTATTAGTGTGCGGGGATCGCTGGTCGGTGTGGACTTGGTGGGCTGAGGGCCTGTTTCCTCACTGTATCTCTAAACTGAACTAAACTAAATAGGTTCTCTCCTACTATACCCTAGGTTTAATTTACTTTAGAGCTACAATGTGGAAATAGGCGATGACGATACTGAAGGCAGAGATAGATAGATTCTTGATTAGCACAGGTGTCAGGGAGAAGGCAGAAGAATGGGGTTAAGAGGGAGAGCTAGATCAGCCATGATTGAGTGGCGGAGTAGACTTGATGGGCCGGAATGGCCTAATTCTACTCATATTGCTTATGACCTCATGACCTTATGACGAGCGATCCCCATACACTAGCACTATCCTACACATTAGGGACAATTTACCATCTTTACTGAAGCCAATTAACCTACAAATCTGTATGTCTTTGGGGTGTAGGAGGAAACCGGAACACCCGGGGAAAACCCACGCGGTCATGGGGAGAACATATACGATCTCCGTACAGACAGTACCCATAGTCAGGATCGAACTCGGGTCTCTGACAGTGTAAGGCAGCAACTCACCGTGCCACCCTAAATCTCAGGGCGGTGGTGCGTATTTCTGTTCTGGTTACAATGAAAAAAAAAGCACAATCACAAAAGAAGGGTTGTTACAGCGCAGGTCATTTCTGGTCATTAAGATATTTCCTCTGCCCAAGGCAGATGAGGAAACATGTCATTGGGGACAAGCAGAAATTGAAAGCCATTTTTCTCATCTTGAAACAGGGAGTTTGCAGAAACAATGCAGAACAATATTAAGTAGTGAGCTGAAAACTGGCTGAAAGGATTCATTCATTTGGTGAATAGATCAGCCTGGAATAAGAATGTCCCTAAAGGTTCAAAATGACTTTGTTACTGTGGTGAAAAAGTACTTAGAGGAGTCACATTATGCAAAGAGGTCACATAGCCTCTCCAGCTCCTATAAAGAGTGATATTTCATGAGTGTGGATATGAATGGTTGAAATTTGAGAAAGGCAGCAATGCACACATGTAAATGTTGCTCTGTCTGGTCCTCATATTTCATAGAGTCATAGAGTTTATGACTTCGGGCCAACCTGCCCACATGGCCAGCATCCCATCTACACTAATCCCACCCACCTGCATTTGGCCCATATCCCTCTAAACCTGTCCTATCTATGCACTTATAAATGTTTCTTAAACTTTGAGATAGTCCCTTCCTCAACCACCTCCTCTGGCAGCTTGTTCCATACACCCACCACCCTTTGTGTCAAAAATTTGCCTCTCTGATTCCTATTAAATCTTTTCCACTTCACCTTAAACCTATGTCCTCTGGTCCTCGATTCACCTACTCTGGGCAAGAGACCCTATGCATCTACCCAATCTATTTCTCTCAGTCAGAAGAAGGGTTTTGACCCAAAAAGTCACCCATTCCTTCTCTCCAGAGATGTGGCCTGTCCTGCTGAGTTACTCCAGCATTTTGTGTCTATCTTCTGGGCTGATGGGTGGCAAGTAATACTGGTATCACTCAAGTGCTGGGCCATGCCAGGATTTTCTAAGTGAAAATGCAGCTAATACCCCCTGACTTCAATAGCATTACCATCACTGACTTCACTCCTATCAACATCCAAGTGGTTACCATTGGCCAGAAACAAAACTGGAGTAGCCACGTGCACAGTGTGGCTTCAGGAACCGATCAGAGGCTAGAAACCCTGTGTTGAATACCTCACCTCATAACCTCCCAAAGCCTGTCCACCATCTAGAAGGCTCAAGTCAGGAGTGTGATGGAATACTAGTAATAGTAATGGTTTGTTATTATTGTCACAGGTACCGAGATACTCCAAAAAAAACCTTGTCTTGTGTGCTCTCCAGGCAAATCGTAGCATTAATGAGTACAATCAAGGCATGCACAAATACTTCAGGTAATGCAAAGAGAAGGAAGCAGGGTGCATAAAATAGTGGTACAGCTACAGAGAAAGTCTGGATAAAAAAGTGCAAGGGCCACAACTAGGTATTTTTGGAGACCGGGACTACACCCTTAGCCTTAGTCTGTTCAATAGTCTGATAAATGGGGAGGGAAAACTGCTCCTGAATCTGCTGACATGTGCTTCCCAGCTTTTGTATCTTCTCATCGGGAGAGGGAAAAAGAAGGAAAGACAGCAGTGTAATTGCTATCGAGGGAGTGCAGCGTAGGTTCACCGGGTTAATTCCCGGGATGATGGGACTGACATATGAAGAAAGGGGGATGACTGGGATTGTATTCAGTGGAATTTAGCAGGATGAGAGAGGATCTTATAGAAACAAATTAAATTCTTAAAGGATTGGACAGACTAGATGTAGGAAAAATGTTCCTGATGTTGGGGGAGTCGAGAACCAGGGGTCACAGTTTAAGAATAAGGGGTAGGCCATTTAGGACTGAAATGAGGAAAAACCTTTTCACTCAGAGAGTTGTGAATCTGTGTAATTCTCTGCCACAGAAGGCAGTGGAGGTCAATTCACTGGATGGTTTCAAGAGAGAATTAGATTTAGCTCTTAGGGCTAAAGGAATCAAGGGATATGGGGAAAAAGCAGGAACGGGGTACTAATTTTGGATAATTAGCCATGATCATATTGAATGGCGGTGCTGGCTCGAAGGGCTGAATAGCCTACATTATATTTTCTATGTTTCTATATTAGTAGTCCTTGATTATCTTAGCTGCTTTCCCAAGACAAAGTGAAGAGTAGTTGGAGTGGATGGAGAAGGGGAGGCTGCTTTGTGTGATGGACTGGGCTGCATTCAGATCTTTGCAGTTGCCTAACCAAGTGGTGATGTTTTCTATGATGTGTCAGTTGAAATTGGTGAGTTATTGGAGACATGCTGAATTTCCTCTGCATGTGGGCTCTCTTCAGTCCTATTATTATTTCCAAGGTATTCAGTTATTATACCTTCACTATTAATTCCAGAATTTTTCCCACCACATGTATTAGTGAAACAGGTCGGTAGTTTTATTTTAACTGTGATTCTGTTTCCAGCAATTTATATATTTATACTCCAGGTCCCTTTGCCTATCTACTCATCCAGTTGCTCATTTTCCAGGTAATATGCACTATCTTCATTTTTTTAACAAAAATATAATATCTTACAATTACTCAAGTTAAGGCTTATGTTTAGTATTATGTACAAATGTACAAAGTTGAAAACTTTGTTTTGCATGCTATCCTATCAGATCAGATTATACTATGTTTAAATACAATCAAGTCAAAATGTATTTATGTCCATTTTGAAAATTTATTTGTGCCACGCTGAGATTTGTTTGAGTCCTCAGTATTAACTATCCACTGACACATGTTATCTCACTATCAGAATCAGAATCAGAATAACCTTTATTGCCATCCAAAAAAACAAGTCTTTTGGACGAGATTCAAGAGAGAGCTAGATAGAGCTCTTAACGATAGTGGAGTCAGGGGGTATGGGGAGAAGGCAGGAACGGGGTACTGATTGTGAATGATCAGCCATGATCACATTGAATGGTGGTGCTGGCTCGAAGGGCCGAATGGCCTCCTCCTGCACCTATTGTCTATTGTCTATTTTGTCACCCACAGTCCAACAATAAGAGCAATAAAAATAAGCAATAACACACACAATCACAAACCAACACAAAACAAAAAGAAACATCCATCACAGTGAGTCTCCTCCAGTCACCTCCTCACTGTGATGGAAGACCAGAATGTCTTTTCTCTTCCCCGCCGTCTTCTCTCGCGGTCATGTTGTTGAACCTGTCACGTTCCAGGCCGCACCGGACGGTGAAAGGTCCGCAGCGGGCTGACCCAAGCCCCGCGATCCTATTTGCAATAAATGGGCTACAATTGTCACAATGGGTAACAATCACTGATAGCAGAAACCAAAAGGGAATTGAAAATGAGCCAGAGAACATGAGTAATATTTTACAAGGAGAGCTCTTGGAGTCCAATTCCACATTCATACTTGAGTCTTGCAGGAAGTGAGATCCCTGCAGCGATTTCTGTCTCATTTTTTGGGCATAAGGCTCAGCTAAGGAATGTCATGAACCAAGAGTCAGCCTGGGGTGCATAAGGGAAAATATATATGATCCGCTGCTTTCACACAGCTCTGATGGAAGTTCATCGGAAACCAAGTAGAGGATTTAGACTTTAGACTTTACTTTATTCACAAAATGCTGGAGTAACTCAGCAAGTCAGGCAGCATCTCAGGAGAGAAGGAATGGGTGACGTTTCGGGTCGAGACCCTTCTTCAGTCTGAAGAAGGGTCTCGACCCGAATCGTCACCCATTCCTTCTCTCCTGAGATGCAGCCTGACCTGCTGAGTTACTCCAG
Source organism: Rhinoraja longicauda (assembly GCF_053455715.1). Lineage (NCBI taxonomy): Eukaryota > Metazoa > Chordata > Chondrichthyes > Rajiformes > Arhynchobatidae > Rhinoraja > Rhinoraja longicauda. The sequence continues at coordinate 16,718,500 of NC_135954.1, forward strand.
CATTTTGTGAATAAACACCTTTGATTTGTACCAGCATCTGCAGTTATTTTCTTCGACTTTACTTTAGACTTTAGAAGTACAATGTGGAAACAAGGCCTTCGGCCCACCGAGTTCGTGCCGACCAGCGATCACCCCTTATACTAATACTATCCTACACACTTTTTAACCGAAACCAATGAACCTACAAACCTGTACGTCGTTGGAGTGTGGGAAGAAACCGAAGCACCCAGAGAAAACCAACACAGTCTCAGGGAGAATGTACAAAAACTCTGTACAGCCAGCACCTGTAGTCAGGATCGAACCCAGTTCTCTGGTACTGTAAGGCAGCAACACCCTGGCTGTGCCACTGTGCTACGTAAGACCTAATTCCAGTGTTGCAGTGCTAATCTTTTAGGTGCCAGAGCTGTCACTGGTGCCGGAGCAGCCGCTGTTAAATTCCCCACTGTTTATTTATTTTATTTTTTACAGAGGTGCCAGAGCGGCTCTCCGGTGAGCTCCATCCGGCAGCACTGCACCCCTGCCTAATTCCCAATGGGCCATAATTTGTCAGTGTTCAACAGGTCACAGACTGCCGCCTTAACTAGACTTCCGATTCCATGCTTAGGTCTTAACCCATTTTGTCAATGTTAATCAGGGCAATATATATAGACAACATGGTAATGGGGACCAAGGGTTAAAAAAAAGTGTGTTGCTAAATTTTTTAGATTTAGAGATACAGCGCGGAAACAGGCCCTTCGGCCCACCGAGTCCGCGCCGCCCAGCGATCCCCGTACATTAACACTATCCTACACGCACCAGGGACAATTTATACATTTACCCAGTCAATTAACCTACATACCTGTACGTCTTTGGAGTGTGGGAGGAAACCGAAGATCTCGGAGAAAACCCACGCAGGTCACGGGGAGAACGTGCAAACTCCGTACAGACGGCGCCCGTAGTCAGGATCGAACCTGAGTCTCCGGCGCTGCATTCGCTGTAAGGCAGCAACTCTACCGCTGCGCCACCGTGCCGTGACTGAAAGATTATTACTACAAGGTCTGAAACAGAGAAGGATGTTAAAAACATGTAGAGGAGGATAGATATACTGATTCAATCATGTTTAGGTCAGGAAAAAAAAAGATCCAATTGAAAGATTAGAATTTATTACGATAGCAGTGACAATGATGTTCTTGTAAAATGAACTGAAGAAGGGTCTCGACCCGAAACGTTACCCATTCCTTCTCTCCCGAGATGCTGCCTGACCTGCTGAGTTACTCCAGCATTTTGTGAATAAATACCTTCTTGTAAAATGAGGTTAGAATTCTTCTTTAAGCTGGTTGAGGGGACTTGAATATAATTGTGTTCAAAGAGACCCCACACCAAGAAACATTCCCTATCTGATGTTCACTTTCATAACAAAACACAGCCACTTAAGCCTAATAGTTTCATTAAAAAAAATTGCATGTATTTCAAACAAGAAAGGTTTGTGGAGGACAGAAAGTAAAAATGACAAAATAAAATCCTTTCTTTTAAATTGGTTTCACAGTGAAATTTATTACTTTTATACACCACATTAAAAAATCATTATAACAAGGGAGTGAAGTGACATAGTTTTAAAGGCATAATAAGAGATATGAAACTTCAAAATGCAGTTCAAAAAGAAAGTTGGTTTATCTATATGTTGTGAATGTTAATAGATTAATGGCCCTACAGGGAGGGTATTATGTTTCTTGAAAGCTGGTAACATCTTCCAGCTTTTAACTTATCATGAGCAAGATGTACCTATTCAGTAGCTTGTTCATAATTGTTCTGTTTCGTGAGTATAAAAGGAAATAAACTGCGAGGGCTGGAAATACACAGTGCATTTGTTAGCACAGGGAAAGAAAGAAGGGCCTGTTTTGGTGCTGTACCATTCTATAGACACAAAAAGCAGGAGTAACTCAAAGGGTCAGACAGCATCTCTGGCGAAAAGGATTAGGTGACGTTTTGGGGCGAGACCCTTTTTCAGACTGTCTTCAGCCCGGTCTGAAGAAGGGTCTCAGCCTGAAACGTCATATATTCCTTTTCTCCAGAGATGCTGTCTGACCTGCTGAGTCACTCCAGCTTTTTGTATTAATCTTCGGTTTAAACCACCATCTGCAGTTCCTTCCTACACTGTACCATCCTATGTTGTTTTATGTTTCAGGGTGATGACATTTATCTGGCAATGTGGACAATTGTCATGACTTTCCTGACAATAAATGCAGGTCAAATCCAACCCAAATAAATACTACACCATTCATCCATTCTCAAACATCATCGTAGTGAATAAAGGAATCGTTCAGTGTTCCACAGTGCCACTTCTCAATGATATGTTAACTGAAACTCAATTTAGGTTACTCTAGGACTACTTGGTATCAGATCTCATTAAAATGTCCAAACGTGGATAAATGGCCCGAAGATTTGTGCTGAAGTTATAGTTCCTGCCATGACATCAAGTTGGAGAGCAATGACCAAATCCCAACTCAACCGCCCTGGGTCCAATTCTCTTTGCTTGTGACAGCAATGAAGTTTGTCTATCACTGGGTCAAAAATGAGGCTGCACAATGTTCAGGTCCATACTCAACTGCTGACAAAATGGAGCAATCCATGCCTCATGGAACATTATCCACTTTCTAGTTTGTTCTGATGTGTCACCTCCATACCACACATGCCAAGCATTAACCATTTCCCTATAATCCAACAAGATTAAGGGGAGAAGGCAGGAGAATGGGGTTAGGAAGGAGAGATAGATCAGCCATAATTGAATGGCGGAGTAGACTTGATGTGCCGAATGGCCTAATTCTACTGCTATTCCTTATGACAAGATTATGATCATGATATTAAGTACCATTAGTATCCAGCATGCTACTGTCAACCAGAACCTGCCTGGAACAGCTTTAATAGGATGCCACACATATGCTCGTCTTTGGCAAGTGATTCAGCTTTTGACTTGTCAAAGCCTTTCCATTATCTCAGTACATATCAGGGACGATTGAAGATAGACACAAAATTCTGGGGTAACTCAGGCAGCATCTCCAGAGAAAAAGAATAGGTGACGTTTTGGGTCGAGACCCTCCTTCAGACTGTGAGACAGGGGAGCGGGAAACTAGAGATATGAAAAGGTACAAAAAACAAATGAATGAAAGGTATGAAAAGAACAAATCAAAGGCAGCAACGATGATCAAGGAAAGGTGGAGCCCACAATTGTTGGCTGTGGAAAAGGTGGTAACGAGTAGGTACAAAGAGTGAAACTAAGCAGGATGATGGTGAAACTAGTAGGATGACTAGGGTGGGGGAGGGACGGAAAGAGAGGGAATGCATTCGTGTTTGTCAGGAACGATTGAAATATTTTCATTTGATTTAATGGGTGGAGAGCCAACTATAGACAGAAAGATTAATAACATGCTAGACAAAGCTAACTGCTTGACTGGCTGCAATCCATCTCCTTAAATGCTATTTTTTCCCTTATTGTTTTTTGATCAAAATAAAGTCAGTCATAGAGTCATGCAGCATGAAAACAGATGCTTCTGCCCAATTTGTCCTTGCTGATCAAGAACCCCCATCTAAGCTAGTCCCATTTGCCTGTATTTGGCCCGTATCCCTCTAAACCTTTCTTATCCATGTACCTAACCAACAATATAGGACCTTTCTCAACTACTTCCTCTGGCAGTTTTTTTTCCACATACCCACTACCCTCGGTGTGAAAAAGTTGTCCCTCATGTTTGTATTAAGTCTTGCCCCTCTCACATTAACCATAGTTCTTTGTGCTTTTGATTTCTACACCCTGGGTAAAAAACTGTGCCTTCACCCTATCTATTCCCTTCAGAGATTTTACACACTTTGAAACGATGGCCCCTCAAGCCTTCTGCATTCCAAGGAATAAAGTCCCTGCCTGCCCAATCTCTCCCTCTAGCTCAGCCCCTCAAGTCCTGGCAACATCTTCATAAACCTTCTCTGCACACTTCCCAGCTAATGACATCCTTCCTATGGCAGACCAAAACTGAACACACTACTCCAAATGTGGCCTTATCGATGTCCTTCACAACAATAACATAATATCCCAACTTCTATACTCAATACCTTGACTGATGAAGGCCAATGAATCAAAAGCCTCTGACCACTCTATCTATCTGTGACACTACTTTCAGGGAACTGTGTATCGGTACCCCTAGAACCCTCTGCTTTACAACACTCCCGAGCATCCTAACATTAACTGTGAATACATCATGGAAATACAGCTAATTGCTCTGTGAGAGCTTCAGTTCAAGAAGGCAGATCACCATTATCTTTGCAAAGACAGCAAGGAATGGGATCAATTGATCACCACTACTGGACACACTAGTTCTATGTTGCAACCACTCACAAGGGGAAATTTATGTGTCTTTGGGCTTATGGGAGGAAACCGGAGTACCCAGAAGAAACCCACGCGGTGACAGGGACAACGTGCAAACTCTATGCAGGCAGTAGCTGAGGTCAGAATCGAACAGGTCTCTGGTGCTGTGAATTAGCAGCACTACCAGCTGCACCACTGTGATGTTACTAATTTGAATAATTTGTAAAATTGCCACTAATTTGTGCTAGTGCCTAAGATGCATGATGTTATTTATTTGTAAAGTAGGATAATTAATTTTCTATGTTTTCCCAAATAATTTTAACATTTCCAGCCATTATTTCATGCCCATTACTCTTCCCTTTCGTATCTTGATGCATTTTTTACATTTAGAGGTATTCCTCTAACATAATTTAATTGAATAGTAAATATAAATCATTTGTGTAAAACTTGGTCAAGAGTGGTCTTTTCAAGCTGTATCGTTCTATGATATTATGACTCTAACTGCATCTGGCACATCTCCTGCAACGTGGAGACCAAGGGAAATTCAACTATAGATCTAAGGGGCAGTCTATTAAAAAGATTACAAATACGGAAAAATCATTTCAATTTTCCTTTCGGTATCCAATCACTCTTCAATATATGGATATAATTTAACTTTTCAAAATCAGCCATAGTATTTGTAAAATATTCCTATATTGGAATAAAAAAACAGTGCTTTCTCCCCATATCCCTTGATTCCCTTAGCACAAAGAGCGATATCTACTGTAACTCTCTCTTGAAAACATTCAGTGAATTGGCTTCCACTGCCTTTTGTGGCAGATAATTCCACAGATTCACAACTCTCTGGGTGAAAAAGGTTTTCCTCATCTCAGTATAAATGGCCTACCCTTATTCTTACACTGTGACCCCTGGTTCTGGACTCCCCCAACATCGGGAACGTTTTATCTGCATCTAGCCTGTCCAATCCCTTAAGCATATTTGATGTTTCTATAAGATCCCCTCTCTTCCTTCGAAATTCCAGTGAATATAAGCCCAGTCAATCCATTCTTTCATTGTGACAATAAACTAAACTAAACTAAACTAAACTAAACTAATAAACTAATCTAAACTATCCTTCATAATTCTGGCTTTTTTTGTGGATTAAACAATTCTAATGCTTTAAGATTTGCACAGTCAGAATCAACTTTGGATAAGTTGTGTTCATCTAGCATTTGAATACAGGATGGCAGTATCAAACCATTACAGTCTGTTATATGAATTTATCTCCAATTGTGAATTTCAACAGATAGCAATTAGACAGTGGAACTCAGAACTCTTTCCAACTCTTTGACAAAGAAACAATTTTGCATCATAAAAAGCAGCCTCCCACTAAAATTACACTATAATCATCACAATCTGACCTTGTTTTGCATTCTGATTTTATTACCAGTCATATTCCACCAGATGTAAGAGGAGTGCATCAATATTTTCATTGTGCTGATAGTTGAGACCTCTGGCTCACCCATAACTTTGAAGTCTCCCTTTTACATATGTTCTGATATACCTAATTAAAGTCCTCAATGAATTCTCTGAACAGCATTAAGTGCTAGAGTCATAGAGTCATACAGCATGGAAACAGGCTCTTTGACCTAACACTTCCAAATCAACCAAAATGCCCCACTTAAGCTAGTCCCATTTGTCTGCATTTGTCCCATATCCTATGCCCTCTGATACTTGATTCACTTACTCTGGGTAAAATACTCTGTGCATTTACACCATCTGTTCCCCTCATGATTTTATACACCTACATAGAAACATAGAAAATAGGTGCAGGAGGAGGCCATTCGGCCCATTGAGCCAGCACCGCCATTCATTGTGATCATGGCTGATTGTCCCCAATCAATAACCCGTGCATGCCTTCTCCCCATATCTCCTGATTCCACTAGCCCCGAGAGCTCTATCCAACTCTCTCTTAAATCCATCCAGTGATTTGGCTTCCACTGCCCTCTGTGGCAGAGAATTCCACAAATTCACAACTCTCTGGGTGAAAACGTTTTTCTCAGTTTTAAATGGCCTCCTCTTTATTCTAAGACTGTGGCCCCTGGTTCTGGACTCGCCCAACATTGGGAAAAATTTTCCTGTGTCTAGCTTGTCCAGTCCTTTTATAATTTTATATGTTTCTATAAGATCCCCTCTCATCCTTCTAAACTCCAGTGAATACAAGCCTAGTCTTTTCAATCTTTCCTCATATGACAGTCCCGCCATCCCAGGGATCAATCTCGTGAACCTACGCTGCACTGCCTCAATTACAAGGATGTCCTTCCTCAAATTAGGAGATCCCAAAACTGTACAATACTCCAGATGTGGTCTTACCAGGGCCCTATACAGCTGCAGAAGAACCTCTTTACTCCTATACTGAAATCCTCTTGTTATGAAGGCCAACATTCCATTAGCTTTCTTCACTGCCTGCTGTACCTGCATGCCAACTTTCAGTGACTGGTGTATAAAGACACCAAGGTCTCGCTGCACCTCCCTCTTACCTAACCTAACACCATTGAGATAATAATCTGCCTCCTTGCTTTTGCCGCCAAAGTGGATAACCTCACATTTATCTATATTATACTGCATCTGCCACGCATCTGCCCACTCACTCAACCTGTCCAGGTCACCCTGCAACCTCCTAACATCCTCTTCACAGTTTACACTGCCTCCCAGCTTTGTGTCATCTGCAAACTTGCTAGTGTTTCTTCTAATTCCCTCTTCCAAATCATTAATATATTTGGTAAACAGTTGCGGCCCCAACACCGAGCCTTGCGGCACTCCACTCGCCACTGCCTGCCATTCTGAAAAGGACCCGTTTACTCCTACTCTTTGCTTCCTGTCTGCCAACCAATTTTCTATCCATGTCAACACCCTACCCCCAATACCATGTGGTCTAATTTTAGTCTAGATACACTACATCCACTGGCTCCCCTTCATCCATTTTACTTGTCACATCCTCAAAACATTCCAGAAGATTAGTCAAGCATGATTTCCCTTTCATAAATCCATGCTGACTTGTACTTATCCTTTTACTGCTATCCAAATGCACCGTTATTACCTCTTTAACAATTGACTCCAGCATCTTTCCCACCACCGAAGTCAGGCTAACTGGTCTGTAATTCCCCGTTTTTTCTCTCTCGCTCCTTTCTTGAAAAGTGTGATAACATTAGCTATCCTCCAATCCACAGGAACTGACCCTGAATCTATTGAACATTGGAAAATGATCACCAATGTGTCCACTATTTCTAGAGCCACCTCCCTGAGGACCCTGGGATGCAGACCATCAGGCCCAGGGGATTTATCATCCTTCAGTCCCATTAGTCTACCCAATACTATTTCTTGCCTAATCAAAATTTCTTTCAGTTCCTCTACCCCCCTAGATCCTCTGTCCTCCAATACATCTGGGAGATTGTTTGTGTCTTCCTTAGTGAAGACAGATCCGAAGTACCTGTTCAACTCTTCTGCCATTTCCTTGTTACCCATAATAATTTGAATAATGTTTTAATTTATCAAAATGCAACATCTAGCACTTATTTGCATTAAACTTCATTGGACATTCATCAGTCTACTTCCCCACTGATCAAGAGTCTTCTGTGATTTTGATAACCATCTTTACTATCTACAGTACTGCAAACTTACTAATCATGTCTTGTACTTTCTCATCCAAATTGTTGATATAAACCATAAACAGCAAAGAGCCCAGCACGATACCTGAGGCACACCGCCCTCACAAGTCTCCATTCTGAAAAACACTTTTGCATGTCATCTATCCATGTTCTCTAGAGATGCTGCCTGATCCGCTGAGTTACTCCAACACTTTGTGTCTTTGTTTGTAAACCAGCATCTGCAGTTCCTTGTTTATAAACAACGTCTATGCCCTTGCCTTCATCAATCTTTTTGGTTACCTCTTCAAAAACTCAAATTGACAAAAAATGATCTCCCACATATGAAACCATGCTGACTATCCCTAATCTGCCTGTCTATCCAAATGCATGTATATCCTATCCCTCAGAATCCTCTCGGGTAGATTACTTACCACATGTTAGGCTCACTGATCGATAGCTTTCAGGCATCCCTTTTTAAATAGAGGCACAACATTAACCTCCCTCCAATCATTTGGCACCTCTCCTGTGTCTAACGATGATTCCATATATCTTTATATTTATTTATGCAAATAATTCTTGGATTAATACCTCTAAAATTGGAACTCGTTCCTAAAAGGTGAAATTTGGAAATAAAGAAATGGATGAAGGTATTAGATTGTTTTATCGGAGCAAAGCTGAGCACGTAAAATAAAATACCAAAGGTAAGAAATATCTTTCATAGATCTGGTGATATTTTGGCACATTTCTCATACTGGCTGAAATATACTGTAATGTAACACTACACGATTTTCTCCACTCTGTATCTTTCTCTTTACTTTACCTTTTGTACTTGTTTTTGGCATTAATATATTCATGTATCGTATTATCTGATTTGATTGGATAGCATGCAAACAAAAAGTTTTCATTATACCTCGGTGCACGTGAGAATATGTCATTAAGCTGGAAAGTATGCAGAGAAGATTTACAAGGGTGTTGCCAGGACTCGGGGGCCTGAGCTATAGGGAGCTGCTGTGCAGACTAGGACTTTATTCCTTGGAGTGCAGGAGGCTGAGGGATGGTATAATAGAGGTATATAAGATCATGAGGGGAATAGATGGAGTCTTTTACCCAGCATTGGGGAATTATAAAGCACAGACGTTTAAGGTGAGTATAGTATTTGCACAGTACGCTAACTTATGGAAAGACTCTTTTGAAACCTGATAACAAAGGAGAAGAATCTGTTTCAGAGTGCGGTGGGAGAAGAAGGAATGATCAGTAACGGGATAAGTTTCTTTAAAGTTAGAAGGCAAGTTCATAATTTGATTATTTCACAAAATGCTGGAGTAACTCAGCAGGTCAGGCAGCATCTCAGGAGAGAAGGAATGGGTGACGCTTCGAGTCGAGACCCTTCTTCAGACTGAAGAAGGGTCTCGACCCGAAGCGTCACCCATTCCTTCTCTCCTGCGATGCTGCCTGACCTGCTGAGTTACTCCAGCATTTTGTGAAATAAATACCTTCGATTTGTACCAGCATCTGCAGTTATTTTCTTACACTTCATAATTTGATTAGTACGGGTGTCAGGGGTTATGGGGAGAAGGCTGGAGGATGGGGATAAAAGGGAAAGATAGATCAGCCAGGATTGAATGGTGTAGACGTGATGGGCCGAATGGCCTAATTCTGCTCCTATCACTTATGAACTTATGAATATTAAATCTGCATCTAAACCTAATCCTAGACTTAAACGTAAACATATTCTATGTGTTGAAAATTCTTCTCCCATTCTGCAATATTTTGTGTTCAGATGTTGAGTATGAAATTAATTTCTAAGAATTAATACTGTTCATCTTTTTTTCTGGGGAAAAAATGGATTGAATAAAAATTCTAGCTAATTATGGCCAGTCAGGTATGAAGACCTGTAAATAACATTTAGAAAGAGACTAGTATTAACATTGGTTACTGGGTGCTATTCGTCACACTTTGCTTTAACTTGCTTAAGAATGTTGTCTTTTAAATACAAGTGATTAAGACTGACTAATGCAGGATATGTAACTAATATTTTGCAAATGTCACTTGGTGAGATTTAATAAATTCAGAAGTGAATAAAACTGTTTCTTTTATTAGCTGATTATCCTTCAAAGGGGAAGAATACTCATTTTGAATCGAATTAAGAGATGGAGGCTAGATTTCCATAAGATTACAAGACATCGGAGAAGAATAAGTCCGTTCTGCCATTCGAATCTACTCTACTATTCAATCTTCACTGATCTATTATTCTCTCCCAACACCTTTTTCCTGCCTTCACTCCATAATCTTTGACACCCTTCCTAATGAAGAACCTACCAATCTCTGCCTTAAAATACGTTTTGATAGCCTCCACAGCCATCTGTGGCAATTAATTTCACAGATACACCACTAAAGAAATATGAAGGTATGTCTGTTTATTCTGAGGCTGTGCCTTCTAGGTCTAGACTCTCCCATTATTGGAAACATCCTTTCCACTACTACTCCATCTGGGCCTTTCCTAGTCCAGTGGGTTTCAATGAGCCCCCCCCCTATCCTAAACTCCAGAAAGTACAGGCCTAGTGCTTTCAAATGCTCCTCATACGTTAACAACAATCATCCCCGGGATCACTCTCGTAAACCTCTTGTGGACATTCTCCAAAGTCAGCACATCCTTCCTCAGATATGCAGCCCAAAACTGCTCACAATAGTCCAAACGTGGCCTCACCAGCGCCTGATAATTCCCATGAAACAACTAATTCCATGGGATGCTGGATCACAAATTATTTATTTTTTATCTATTTTGCAAAGCTTTGTTCATAACCTGAGTTCATGTACGAAGTGCATGATATTGTACATGATGGGATGTGAGCAAGGAGTGATGGGGCTGAAGAATGCAGTGATTATTGTGGTCATTTAATAGCCCATAGGGAAGTAAAGGCATCACAAAATCACTGGGATATAAACAAATCTAAAAGGTAATGTTCTTTTTGGCAAAATAACAGGACAATAATTGGCTGTGGGTAGGGTGAGCAGCTTTAAATACCTAGGAGTCCACATCAAAGAGGATCTGACATGGACAACACACATTGCCGCACTGGTGGGTAAAGCAAGGCAGCGCCTTTACCACCTCAGACAATTGAGGAAATTTAGAGTCTCTATGAGGACCCTTCAATGCTTCTACTCTGGGGCTGTAGAGAGCATCCTGTCTGGCAACATCTCAGTCTGGTTTGGAACAACTCTGCCCAGGACAGGAAGGCCCGGCAGAGAGTAGTGCGTTCGGCTGAACGCACCATGGGAACTACACTCACCCCCCTGCAGGACCTATACATCAGGAGGTGCAGATCAAGAGCAAGCAAGATTATGAGGGACCCCAACCACCCCAGCAATGGACTGTTCCAGCTGCTACGGTCAGGCAAACGCCTCCGCTGTCATGCTGTGAAAATGGAGAGGATGAGACGGAGTTTCTTCCCACAGGCCATCAGGGCTGTTAACTATTATATCTCCAAGGACTACATTTTTTTCTGTATTAATTTTAATTTTTATGCTGTAATTGTAATTTTTTGCACAATCCGCAGGCGTTGCCACTTTCATTTCACTGCACATCTTGTATGTGTATGTGACAAATAAACTTGACTTGACTTGGCTAGCAAGTTCTTCTCAAATCCCTGAACGTGCTGGCTGATTTGCATTCTATTGTTAAAATTTATGGCCTCCTGGTTCTTTGCTGGAGTTGTTTATCTTTCTTCAATTAAGTTTGTCTCTGGCACTAGAGTTATTTTTTTAAATCCTAAAAGTGTTAGTTTACCAAATAAACTGAATTAAGAAAAATGCAGGCATTTTGAATTATCATTTAAATAACATAGAAACATAGAAAATAGGTGCAGGAGGAGGCCATTCGGCCCTTCGAGCCAGCACCGCCATTCATTGTGATCATGGCAGATCGTCCCCAATCAATAACCCGTGCCTGCCTTCTCCCCACATCCCTTGATTCCACTAGCCCCTAGAGCTCTATCTAACTATCTCTTAAATCCATCCAGTGATTTGGCTTCCACTGCTCTCTGTGGCAGAGAATTCCACAAATTCTCAACTCTCTGGGTGAAAACGTTTTATCTCACCTCAGTTTTAAATGGCCTCCCCTTTATTCTAAGACTGTGGCCCCTGGTTCTGGACTCGCCCAAAATTGGGAACATTTTTCCTGCATAGATGGATTTCAAGTTAGTATTAAAATACGAATGTGTGAATGCTTTGAAATAAGATGGGAAACTGACAACAGATGCGACCCGAAACGTCACCTATTCCTTCTCTCCAGAGTTGCTGTCTGACCCATTGAGTTACTCCAGCTTTTTGTGTCTAGCCATAATTAGTTTAAGGATTTCATTTCAGACACGATTCTGTTCATAAATCACAGCTGTCAGCAGTACGATGGTGCTTGTCTTGAATTATTTTGCAGTCCACCCTTTTGTTCCAGATATCATTTTATAAAAATGTTGAAAAGCCAAAAGCTAATGTTGTAGGCTGAAATATTTGGATCATTCTGTTTTACTTAACTATCTACAAAAATGTTTTTTTTTGTTATGGCTGAGGTTTAAATTATTTCTTTAGCTTTTTATTCTGAAGGAAGAACCTGATAGAAACAGTACCATTCTTGATATATTGAATGAAAGAGGAAAAATCAAGATAAGTGAAAAATTATTTTTATTTCAAATTAAACATAGCAATTGTATCTTAGTCTACCACATTCTCTGGCAGTGAATATCAACTATTCTTCATGTAAAAAACAGTTTCCTGTCAAATCCCATTTATAACTCCTTTCTCTCAACTTAAACCCATGGCGTCTTGTTTCTGATACCCCTACAACACGAGAAAGATTCTGACCATATATAGTTTTAAAATGTACTGTATATACCTCTATAAGATCATCCTTTCTGTCATGGGCCTCCTCCAGTGTGACCTTTCTGTCATGGGCTTCTTCCAGTGTGACCTTTCTGTCATGGGCCTCCTCCAGTGCCACAGTGAGGCCCACCAGAAATTGGAGGAACAGCACCTCATATTTTGCTTCGGCAGCTTGCCAAGTGGTATGAACATTGACTTCTCCAACTTTAGATAGTTCCTCTGTCCCTCTATTCCCCTTCCCCTTCCCAGATCTCCCTCTATCTTCCTGTCTCCACCCATATCCTTCCTTTGTCCCGCTCCCATGACATCAGTCTGAAGAAGGGTCTCGACCCGAAGCGTCACCCATTTCTTCTCACCTGAGATGCTGCCTGACCCGCTGAGTTACTCCAGCACTTTGTGAATAAATACCTTTGATTTGTACCAGCAGCTGCAGTTATTTTCCTACTCTATACGATCATCCTTCAGTCATCTTTGCTTCAGTGAAAATAAGTGCAGCCTATCCATCTCTTCCCACAGCTGGATGCATTCAAAAGAGAGTTAGATAGAGCTCATAGGGCTAGCGGAATCAAGGGATATGGGGAGAAGGCAGGAACGGAGTACTGATTGTGGATGATGAGCCATGATCACATTGAATCGAAGGGCCGAATGGCCTACTCCTGCGCCTATTGTCTAGGTTTCTATGTATCTGTGTATAACTAAAGCCTTTCAATCCAAGCATTATCCTGGTGAATCTCCTCTGCAGCACAATCACATAATTTCTCTTGTGTGGTGACCAGGACTGCAGACAGTACTCCAAAGAGTAGCCTCACTAATGTGTTGTAGAGTTGCAACATAATGTCCCAAACCATGTTGCGAAGAATTACGATAAAATGCTTTCTATGGCACGTCTGTAGAAGTTGGTGATCGTTGTTGGGGATATGGCGGACTTCCTAAGCCTTCTAAGCAAGTCATCTTCTCCTTGACATTATTTGATATCTGGAGCACCAGTTTTGTGGATTATTGTAGAGGATGATTTGTCCCCAAACCTCACAGATTGTGGTCCGTTGGTCAGGAAGTCAAGGATTCAGTTGCAGAGGTGAGCGCTGACTCCAAGTTCCATGAGTTTGGTGATGAGTTTGGATGGGATAATTTTTCTGAAAGCAGAGCTGCAGTCCATGAATCGAACTCTGACGTAGGTGTCTCTCTTATCCAGGTGTTCCAGGGATGGCTGTCGGGCTAGGGCGATGGCATCAGCCATGGACCTAATGTGATGGTTGGCGAGCTGCAGTGGGTCAAAGTTGCTTGGAAGACTGGATTTAATGTGTTCCTTAACCAGCCTCTCAAAACACTCCATGATAGTGGATGTCAAGGCCACTGGATGGTCCACTTTAAGGCATGAGATCTTGCGGATCAGCAGCGATGTTGTCCGACTTTGCTTTGCTGCCGTGGAGAATGTCTGAGGGAATTTTGCACAGTTCTTGTTTTGAACACATTTTTTATCTTGAATAAAGTTTATTTTGATTTTAAACAAAAAGGCCTCACGGTGGTCTTTTTTTGGGGCGGCACTGCGGCGCAGCGGTAGAGATGCTGCCTGACAGCGCCAGAGACCCGGGTTTGATCCCAACTACGGGTGCTGTCTGTGCGGAGTTTGTACGTTCGCCCCATGACCTGCGTGGGTTTGGTCTATATGCAAACTGAAGAGGGTCCAAGGTGTCAGGGAGAGAGGAGCAGATGTGAGTTTTGACTAGGCGCTCGAAGCACTTCATGATGACTGATGTCAGTGAGACAGGACGGTAGTCATTTAAACAGGAGGTTACTGGTTTCTTTGGAACAGGAACGATGATGGATGCTTTGAAGGAGGTGGGAACCACAGACTGACTCAGAGAGAGGTTGAAGATGTTGGTGAACACCCCTGCCAGTTGATCAGCACACGCTCTGAGAGCCCGCACTGGAATACCATCCGGCCCTGGAGCTTTGCGGTCGTTGACCTTTTTGAAGGACCGCCTCACGTCTGCCGTTTGTAAGGACAGTGTGGTAGTCCCCCTGCACACCTGTGGACTCATGGTGGGCGCTGTGTTGTCTGCATCGAACCGGGCGTAAAAGGTGTTAAACTCGTCCAAGAGCGATGTGGTAGGCTGAACAGTGCTCCTGTTTTTCTCTTTGTAGTCTGTGACGCAGCGTAGTCCACTCCACATGTGTCTGGAGTCCGAGCTGTAGTAGTTAGATTCCACTTTGTTTCTGCAGTCTCTCTTGGCTTTCCTGATGGACTTCCGGAGGTCATATCTGGCTACCTTGTTGGCGTTGAGGTCGCCTGAGTTGAAGGCAGTAGTCCGTGCTTTAAGTTTAGCACTGATTTCCCGTCCGACCCAGGGTTTCTGATTTGGGTAAGTGCAGATGGTGGCTTTTGGAACCACATCATCGATGCACTTACTTATGTAGCCTAAGACAGAGTCTGTGTATTCGTTAATATTGCCTTCTGCTGCATCTTCAAACATCTGCCAGTCAGTTGTGTCAAAGTAGTCCTGTAAGGCCTCATCAACCTCATTGTTCCATTTATATATGACCCTGGAAACCGGTTTGGTATAAGTGTAAAATTCTCCCTAGTGTGTGTAGCGTAGTGTTAATGTGCGAGGATCGCTGGTCAGTGCGGACTCGGTGGGTCGAAGATTCTGTTACCGCGCATCCAGCTTGTCCAGTCCTTTTATAATTTTATATGTTTCTATAAGATCCCCTCTCATCCTTCTAAACTCCAGTGAATACAAGCCTATCCAGTGAACACAAGCCTGAAATTTTCTTCATCCCAGTCCTAAATGGCCTACCCATTATTCTTAAACTTTGACCCTCTGGTTCCGGACTCCCCCAACATCGGGAACATATTTCCTGCATCTAGCCTGTCCAATCGTTTACGCCTCTCATAGTTTTACATAAAGAGCACTAGATCAAATAAACATTAGAAAATAAGTTATTTAATCTAATCATAATATTCATTTACCGCCTTCCTCGTAATGGTTAAAGCAATACAGTCCAAGACATACAACTAACCAGACACTAGCCATGAAAATGGAGACATAGTTTTAAGAAGGGTCGCGACCTGAAACATTGTTGGCCCATTTCCCTCCAGAGAACCTGCTTGACCCACTGAGTTCCTACAAGAATCTTTTTTTTGAACTAGCCATGAAACGATTGAAATTGATAGACCACAGTCCTCTAAGCGCATGTTTGCCATTCCTTGCAAGGGTGTGTAACAAATAGCCAGCAAGCCTGACCAGGATTGAAAGATGTTAAGTTTGGCAGCTGCTGAGTTTCCATGGAGACCTACTTACAGTAAGGTGGGTGGGGTGGGTGGGTGGGACCCATCTTAAACTTGGATTAGCAAGGACTTCTTCTTAGCAAGAAAAGAACATATTTGAAGAGTGGAGATTATGGATGTTTCTTCCAATGTATACAAATGTAGAACTGTTTATAATGATTCATTAATACTTATGACTGATTGCAGAATAAAATCATAAAATATCTGTGGTCCTTTGGAACCTCCAGGAGATTCTGGTGATGCATTAGAGGTTGGATATCCTGAACTGAAGGAGTCGTGTTGATGTAGTGGTTTGGTCCTGTCATATTCTGCTACTCTTATCCTTTAGAGTTTCGAGATTCCTCTTAGGGTCATAGAGTTATATTGCACCCAAAACAGGCCCTTTGGCCCAACTTGTCTATGCTGACTAAGCTAGCCCCTTTTGCCTACGTTTGTCCTTTTCCCTCCAAACCTATGTCCTCTGATTTGTTATCCCCTACCCTTGGTAAAAGACTCTGTTCATTCACCCTATCTATTCCCCTCATGATTTTGCACACCTCCATGAGATCATCCCTCACCCTCCTGTGACCCAAGGAATAAAGCCTTAGCCTGTGCAACCTTTCTTTTTAGTCGGGCCCAGGAGTCCTGGCAACATCTTCGTAAAGCTGGGCTCTTTCCAGCTTAATGACATGATCTTTTTATTTTCTACTTCCTAGAAAAAAATTAACACAATGTAATTTGCATCTGTAAAAATTACTCCTAATGCATTGGGAGTGGACGAGAAAGTGGAATGACATTGAATTAGTGCGTCATAGAGTCATGGGACAGTCACAGGCCCTTCAGCCCAACTTGCCCATGCTAACCAAGATGCACCATCTACACAGTGAACAGTTGATCAATGGTAGGCATGGAGTCGGTGGGCCAAAGGGCATGTTCTATCACTAAACTAAAACTAAGTTCAAAGAATGTTAGGGCAGCACGAGTAGCCATACAGGGATGTTTGGATAATTACCCTGTAAATTCAGCTCAATGTAGACAAGTGTAGCTGACAGATTTTTCTTATGCATTCAATCATATGTAAACCTTCTCCAGGTCATTGGATTTTTCCAGAGAAAGCACCTTACATTTTAGGGGTGGCACGGTGGAGTAGTGGTAGAGCTACTGCCTTGCAGCGCCAGAGACCCGGGTTCGATCCTGAGTGCGGGTGCTTGTCTGTACGAAGTTTGTACGTTCTCCCTGTGACCAGCTTGGGTTTTCTCCAAGATCTTCCATTTCCTCCCACACTCCAAAGACCTACAGGTTTGTAGGTAATTGGCTTGGTGTAAATGTAAATTTGTTCCTAGTGTGTGTAGGGTATTGTTAATGTGTGGGGATCGCTGGTCGGTGCGGACTCGGTGGGTCAAAGGGCCTGTTTCTGCGCTGTATTCTTCTGGAATTCTTTGAGGATGTAACTAGGAAAATTGACAGGGGAGAGCCGGTGGATGTGGTGTACCTTGACTTTCAGAAAGCCTTTGACAAGGTTCCACATAGGAGATTAGTGGGCAAAATTAGAGCACATGGTATTGGAGGTAGGGTACTGACATGGATAGAAAATTGGTTGACAGACAGAAAGCAAAGAGTGGGGATAAATGGGTCCCTTTCAGAATGGCAAGCAGTAACTAGTGGGGTACCGCAAGGCTCGGAGCTGGGACCGCAGCTATTTACAATATACATTAATGACTTGGATGAAGGGATTAAAAGTACCATTAGCAAATTTGCAGATGATACAAAGCTGGGTGGTAGTGTGAACTGTGAGGAAGATGCTATGAGGTTGCAGGGTGACTTGAACAGGTTGTGTGAGTGGGTGGATGCATGGCAGATGCAGTTTAATATGGATAAGTGTGAGGTTATCCACTTTGGTGGTAAGAATAGGAAGGCAGAGTATTATCTGAATGGTGTCAAGTTAGGAACAGGGGACGTACAACGAGATCTGGGTGTCCTAGTGCATCAGTCACTGAAAGGAAGCATGCAGGTACAGCAGGCAGTGAAGAAAGCCAATGGAATGTTGGCCTTCATAACAAGAGGAGTTGAGTATAGGAGCAAAGAGGTCCTTCTGCATTTGTACAGGGCCCTAGTGAGACCGCACCTGGAGTACTGTGTGCAGTTTTGGTCTCCAAACTTGAGGAAGGATATTCTTGCTATTGAGGGTGTGCAGCGTAGGTTTACTAGGTTAATTCCCGGAATGGCGGGACTATCATATGTTGAAAGACTGGAGCGACTAGGCTTGTATACACTGGAATTTAGAAGGATGAGAGGAGATCTTATCGAAACGTATAAGATAATTAAGGGGTTGGACACGTTAGAGGCAGGAAACATGTTTCCAATGTTGGGGGAGTCCAGAACAAGGGGCCACAGTTTAAGAATAAGGGGTAGGCCATTTAGAACTGAGATGAGGAAGAACTTTTTCAGTCAGAGAGTTGTGAATCTGTGGAATTCTCTGCCTCAGAAGGCAGTGGAGGCCAATTCTCTGAATGCATTCAAGAGAGAGCTAGATAGATCTCTTAAGGATAGCGGAGTCAGGGGGTATGGGGAGAAGGCAGGAACGGGGTACTGATTGAGAATGATCAGCCATGATCACATTGAATGGCGGTGCTGGCTCGAAGGGCCGAATGGCCTCCTCCTGCACCTATTGTCTATTGTATCTCTAAACTATATTGAACTAAACCTTTTATTTGTTGAATTTGCTTTTTGAATTGACTACTTATGGAATAAATGGACCTTGTTTACTGTACAATAGAGTTTATACTTCACCATACATCCAACGCATTGGCTGATGAAGCATGTGGAGTAACAGGTCTGAAAAGGCATGAATGTGAGGAAAGAAATTAAAGTCAAAATTATGTTGCAGCTGGGAATCTGGGTATCAACAAGAAAATAGAAATGGCAAGAAATACACAGTAATTCAGGCAACAACTCAGGAGAGAGAAAGAAGATAATGTTTTTGGTCAACAGTCTTTCATCTGAACTGCAAAGTAGATCCAAGGTCCAATATTGCAACCACAGGCATTTCTACAGTATTCCAATAATTTGGATTCATAAATTTAACGCAAATTTGCAGAAACTGTCAAAATAGGACCAGCAGTCAAATTAGAGATGTTAGTTAGGTTTAGGTGAGAGATACAGCGCGGAAACAGGCCCTTTAGCCCACCAAGTCCGCACCGACCAGTGATCCCCGCACATTATCATTACCCCACACACCAGGGACAATTTACACTTATACCAAGCAAATTAACCTACAAACCTGTACATCTTTGGAGTGTGTGAGAGGATACGAAGATCTCGGAGAAAACACCACGCAGTCGCGGGTAGAACGTACAAACTGCACACAGACAGCATAGTCGGGATCGAACCTGGGTCTCTGGCGCTGCAAGCGCTGCAAGCGTTGTAAGGCAGCAACTCTACCGCTGCGCCACCGTGGCCGCCTAGATCAGAAACCAAATTATGTTGCCTGACCTTGTTTGGGGGCGCTCTGCAGTGTTCTTCTGATTCAATTTCAATGCCATTTCCCTGACAGTTCTATTAAAGTGGGAAGAAAATCATTACCTGCAGGTGTTAGTGAAGAGGGACAAGCAGGTAGGAGAACCAGAGGCAGCAGATAGAAGGAAATTGCTATTAAGACACATTTACTCTCGACTTCACCAGCAAGGGTTCAGGCAGTGACTCAATGATTCAATTATATTTTATTGTCACATGTACCTAGGTACAGTGAAATGCTTTGTTTCGCATACAACTGGGTAAAATCATACAGCAGACCTCACCTAGGCAGTGCACAAGTGTCCCACGTTTTGGCGCCGACAAAATTATACAAAGTTCACCGAACAATTTATCTACTGACTGCCCCCATGCCAGGTGCCCCTTCCTTCTTGATGGCCCTCCCCGCTGGGTCCACCCTCCCACCCTGTGGCCCCCTTCGTTCACTCTTACAATCCCCTCCTTTATTTATGATTTACCATCACTGGCTCACCCATGGTTTGAGCTTCAGTTTTGGGTTGTTCTGGTAGAGTCTTCACAAGTTATAGGAGTAGAATTAGGCCATTCGGCCCATCGAGTCTACTCCGCCAGTCTTGTTTAGTCAGATTGTGTACTTTTGAAGTGGAATGATTTGAAAACTTGGATGGTATCTTTAATCCTGCTTAATTCGTATGTTTTGTGTTCTCCAGGTCCATGTGAGTTTTGAGTGCTGCACAATCTGCTTGCCTCTGAGGTTTTCCCTCATGGGTTTGGTGTTACTGATTGCACTCCAGCTTGGTTCCTGCCAGGTAGCATCTCAGTTTGAGAGCTGAGTCCTGACTGATCAGCCTCCCAGTTTCTGCTAATGCACATTCCTTGTCCGCAATGCCGAGGATCAAGCTGCACGAATTCTCAATTCTGATCGCTGTCTCTCTGCCCCACACTCAAAATACTTTGAACCTTCGATGCTGCTTACTGAAGAACACTTGGAGGACAGTTAGTTTCAGCTACAATAATTTGATGTTTGTGCCCTGGGAGATGTGCCCTGCAAATGATCTCAATCCTGGCAACTAGGATCAATGCCTTAGTAACACCAGAGAGGTTTGAAGCAAAACCGACTGATGTATATGCACCATTATGTTGTAAATGAAAGAAAGAGTTGGGTGCACAAAGTGTAATATATATATAGTAGCAACAGTATTAATGTAGTGGAACATGTAGACAAATAAGATGAGTCTGAAGAAGGGTCCTGATCCGAAAAGTCACCTATCCATTTTCTCCATGGATGCTGTCTGACCCACTGAGTTTTGTGGGTCAGACAGCAGTTTATCTTTCCTTTTTTAATAGACTTTAGAATTTAGAGATACAGCGCAGAAACAGGCCCTTCGGCCCACCGAATCCACACTGACCCTGATCAACCCGTACACTATCACACACTATCCTACGCCAAAGGGACAATTCATACAGAAGCCAATTCACCTACAAATCTGTGGGTCTTTGGAGTGTGGGAAGACATTGGAGCACCCAGTGAAAACCCATGTGGTCACGGGGAGAACGTACAATCTCCATACAGACAACACCGTTAGTCAGGATCGAACTCGGGTCTCTGCCGCTGTAAGGCAGCATTCTTACCACTGTGCCACCGTGCCACTACACTGCGTGTAGGATAGCGTTAGTGTGTGGAGATCGCTGGTCGACGCGGACTCGGTGGGCCGAAGGGCCTGTTTTCACGCTGAACTAAATTAAAACTGAAGCAGCAGGAGATAGGAAGGCCGCCTTACGTAGCTTCAACCGGGCCAATGTGCCCGGTCGAGATCAGATATGTGATATAGAACTGAGGGGTTCTCCAAGCCACCTGTGGGGAAAGCAACATTTCCTCCCGAAACCGCTCCTTTGACATGTATATACTAAAACTCTTGTTTGTTTGTTTGTTTGTTTGTTCCTGAACTACAACCAAAACGGTACATGATAGCGCAACAATTTTAGGCCCCTCTCGTCCCTTTGGTGCTAATGGAAGAAGTTTCATTGAAATCGGTGTTATATTTTTAAAGTTATCCACATTTTAAAGTTTTAATCTATCTCCTAGGGAGGGAGGGAGGGAGGGTGGGAGGGAGGGAGAGGAGGGAGGGGTGTAGGGAGGGATGGGGGAGGAGGGAGGATGGGGGGTTGAGGGGAATGGAGTGGGGGGGTGGGGGAGGGGAGGGGAGGGATGAGGAGGGAGGGGAGAGGGGGAGAGGGTGCTGCACCTGTGCAGGAGAGGTTTAGGCCCAACGGGTCCACTTGGTCTAGTTTTCCTTAAACCCTACATATATGAGCGGGTTTTGGCCTTGTGCCCTAATATCTGTTTATGTCAGTCCATGAAATTTAATGTTCCTTGGTCAATAATCCCTAGAGGGTCATAAATGTTGACAGATGGTCAGAAATTATTTTGGATATGTAGCTGGTGTAACATGTGTGCTTATCTAATATTGGTGGTGTACCCTTTGAGAATTATACCACACTAGACCAAGTGGACCCGTTGGGCCCAAACCTCCCCTGCATTGGTGCAGCACCCTCTCCTTCCCCCCTCCCCTCTTCCCCCCTTCCTCCCCTCTCCCCTCTCCCCTTCCCCTTCCTCCCTCCCCCCTCCCTCCTCCCCCCTCCCCCCTCCCCTCCCCCTTCCATCCCCCTCCCTCCACACCCCCCTCCCCTCCGCTTCCCCACTCTTCCTCCCCACCCCCCACTCTATCCCCCTCAACGCCCCTTATTCTTCCTCCCTCCCTCCCCTCTCTCCACCCCCCTCCTTCCCTCCCCCCCTCCCTAGGGGATAGATTTAAACTTTAAAATATGAATAACTTTAAAAATATAACACCGATTTCAATGAAACGTCTTCCATTAGCACAAAAGGGACGACGGTGAGCAAGGTGGGCCTAAAATTGTTGCACTATCGTGTACCGTTTTGGCTGTAGTTCAGGAACAAACAAACAAACAAATGAGAGTTTTAGTATATAGATGACCAAATTATATGTATAGAACACATTGTGATAGAGTAACTCAGCGGGTCAGGCAACATCTCTGTAGGACGTGGATAGGCAAGGTTCTGGGTTGAGGAATATGGGACCTGACCTGAAGCATTGGCTATCCAAGTCCTCCTGATATGCTGCCTGACCCGTTAAGTTACTCCAGCACTTTTTTGTGCTCTGCACAAGATTCCAGCATTTGCAGTTCCTTGTTTGACCAAATTATGTACTCAGCTGGAACCAATTGCCTATCTGAGCAAGCATTTTCTCTCTCTGTAAGCTTCATTGTTCTATAAAACATTTTGTTAGTTTAACCCATTGGTCACCCTTAGTATTTTGGAGATACTGATTTAAGTATCAGTTTGATTTAAAGATCCCGTCCCTGTTTTTAAATCTTTCCATTTCATTGCCCTTAACTTGCTTTGTAATTTTCTCCAGTTCTAAATCTGCTGAAAGTTCTGCATTCTCCAGACCTGGCCTTTTGATCACCTCAGGCTTCAACTCCTTTAAGATTGGTAATTATACCATTAGTTACCAGATTCCAGAATTCCCCCCCTAAACAACTCCTTTGACATTTTCTTTAAAACCTACATATTTGACCAGGCTTTTGGCCTTGTGCCTTAATACCTGTTTATAACACTCAGCGTGAAATTGTGTTTTATGATGCTTCCTAGCAGCACCTTGGAAATTATATGTACAAGTCATTGCTGCTTTTCAATCGGGCATTATTTTAACTCTCTACCAACTCAACATAGCATTTCATAAACTTCATTCCAATTGGCACCCTTCCCCCTTTCATTCTTCAGTCACTTCAGCCTCGCTCAAACTGATACGCTCAACACCTGCGCTCGGTCCGCGTTGGCCAAACTGGTCTCCCGGTGGCCGAGCACTTCAACTCCCCCTCCCATTCCCAGTCTGACCTTTCTGTCATGGGCCTCCTCCAGTGCCATAGTGAGGCCCACCGGAAATTGGAGGAACAGCACCTCATATTTCGCCTGGGCAGCTTGCAGCCCAGTGGTATGAACATCGACTTCTCCCACTTTAGATAGTTCCTCTGTCCCTCTCTTCCCCTCCCCCTTCCCAGATCTCCCTCTATCTTCCTGTCTCCACCTATATCCTTCCTTTGTCCCGCCTCCCTGACATCAGTCTGACATCAGAAGGGTCTCTACCCGAAACGTCACCCATTCTCTCCTGAGATGCTGCCCGACCTGCTGAGTTACTCCAGCATTTTGTGAATAAATACCTTTGATTTGTACCAGCATCTGCAGTTATTGTCTTATACCCATGAAGTGTGGTGAATCTGTGGAATTCATTGCCACAGGGGGCTGTGGAGGCCAATTCAATGGATATTTTTAAGGTAGAGATAAATAGATTCTTGATTAGTACGGGTGTCAGGGATTATGGGGAGAAGGCAGGGGAGAATGGGGTTAGGAGGGAGAGATAGATCAGTCACGATTGAATGGCGGAGTAGACTCGATAGGCCGAATGGCCTAATTCTGCTTCTATCACATGAACAAATGAAAAGGTGATGTTTTGGGTCAAGAAACTGTCTGATGAAGGGTCTCGACCTGAAACGTCACCTATTCTTTTTCTCCAGAAATGCTATCTGCCCCTTTGAGTTACTCCAGCATTTTGTTTTCTTTCTCTGCAATCTTCCAGTGTATTGACAAGCGTCCTCACAAAGCATGGTAGTGCCACCCGTAATAACAATCTGAAAGTGTTTATTTTACATTTTGAATATTCAAAATACAGTTTGTCTAGGCTCAGGTTTGTTAAGAGAATATTAGTGAGAATTACAACAAAACATCAGTTATGTAATTATTGATCATCAATGCACATTTTCACATAACATTATTACGGATGGAAAATAATGCAGCAGATTGTTTCAATCAGTATTATATACTCTTTCATACTGCCTTTAAAAAAAATGAAATTGCTTGCTATCTTTCCAATGGTTTGATGTTTCAATGACAAAATAGAAATGTTACATATATCCTGGAACATATTCCTTTGAAGATAGAAACAAAATACTGGAGTAACTCAGCGGGTCAGGCAGCATCTCTGAAGAAAAGGAATAGATGATGTTTCAGGTTGAGACACTTCTTCAGGCTGATAATCAGGGGAGAGGGAAACTAGGGGTGTTTAAAGGCTCAGAACCTTCTCCCCTGGCTCTAGAAACATAGAAATTAGGTGCAGGAGGAGGCCATTTGCCCTTCAAGCCAGCACCGCCATTCATTGTGATCATGGCTGATCATCCACAATCAGTAACCCGTGCCTGCCTTCTCCCCATATCCCTTGATTCCACTAGCCCCTAGAGCTCCATCCAGCTCTCTTTTAAATTCATCCAGTGAATTGGCTTTCACTGCCTTCCATGGCAGAGAATTCCACAAATTCACAACTCTCTGGGTGAAAAAGTTTTTTCTCATCTGAGTCTTAAATGGCCTCCCCTTTATTCTTAGACTGTGGCCCCTGGTTCTGGAATCCGCCAACATTGGGACTATTTTTCCTGCATCTAGCTTGACCAGTCCTTTTATAATTTTATATGTTTCTATAAGATCCCCTCTCATCCTTCTAAATTTCAGTGAATACAAGCCCAGTCTTTCCAATCTTTCCTCATATAACAGTCCCGCCATCCCGGGGATTAACCTCGTGATCCTACGTTGCACTGCCTCAATAGCAAGGATGTCCTTCCTCAAATTAGGAGACCGAAACTGCACACAATGCTCCAGATGTGGTCTCACCAGTTCCCTATACAACTGGAGAAGGACCTCTTTACTGCTATACTCAAATCCTCTCATTATGAAGGCCTACGTGCCATTAGCTTTCTTCACTGCCTGCTCTACCTGCATGTTTACTTTCAGTGACTGGTGTACAAGGGCACCCAGGTCTTGTTGCACTTCCCTTTTTCCTAATCTAACACCATTGAGATTATAATCTGCCTCCTTGTTTTTACCGCCAAAGTGGAAAACCTCACATTTATCCACATTTTACTGCATCTGCCATGCATCTGCCACTCACTCAACCTGTCCAAGTCACCCTGCAACCTCCTAGCATCCTCTTCACAGTTCACTGCCACCCAGCTTTGTGTCATCTGCAAATTTGCTAGTTACTTTTAATTCCATCATCTAAATCATTAATATATATTGTAAATTCTCTCTCTCTCTCTCTCTCTCTCTCTGTAGATTCTCTCTCTGAAGAATGGTCTCGACCCAAAACATCACCTATTACTTTTCTCCAGAAATGCTGCCTGACCTGCTAAGTCACACCAGCATTTTGTGTCTATCTTCAATGTAAACCAACATCTGCAGTTAGAAACATAGTAAATGGGTGCAGGAGTAGGTTATTCGGCCGTCCGAGCCAGCACCGCCATTCAATATGACCATGGCTGATCATCCAAAATCAGTATCCTGTTCAGGCTTTTTTCCCCATATCCCTTGATTCCCTTAGTCCCGAGAGTTAAATCTAACTCTCTTGAAAACATCCAGTGAATTGGCCTCCACTGCCTTCTGTGGTAGAGAATTCCACAGATTCACAACTCTCTGGGTTCCAAACCATGTTACATTCTCGTTCCTCTCCAATACAGCACATTGTTTCTCCGCCTTTGCTCTCTTGCATCTGACCATTGCTGCTATGAAATAACAGCATTTGTACTGAAATCAATTGCACAGCACAACGGCACATTTACGAAAAACGTACTCCTCCATGTAAATATTCTTATACTAAGTGCAGGAGTGAGGTTAAAACATTGCATGTACGTTTGAGGTGGAGTTAACAAACATACGAGTCGAAAAGAGAAAGACTGAAGAGCGGGAAGAAACTAAAGTATCTCCTGATGTATAGCTGTTACCAAATGTTGAACTCATTTTGTAAGATTGCCTTGTTGATTGATGAGTTACCAGTGACAGGTAATTACCAGGATGAATACCATGGAAGTGCTGCAGGACAAAGACATCACATAAATAATTATAATACATACATATTTGTCTTTGTCTAGGACATTTAAATGACATGTAGAAGAGATAAGGTTGCGTTAATTCTGCCTCTGGGGGGGATATTCATTGTCTAGATGTAAATATTAAGAAATGGGCTGGAGATGTAACGTCGAAGAGTTACACCATCTGGAAACAGACCCTGTCAGAACCTTATACCCTAGGCTAGAAATGGCTGACATCGGAGGGCCTGGCTATAAGGGGAGAGGGAGAAAGTTCAATGGAGTTGAGTGGGGCAAGTTTTTTTTACACAGAATAGTGGGGAGCTGGAACTTATGACCAGGGGTGGTGGTGGAGGCAGGCATGATAGGATTTAAGGATCTTTTAGATAGTCAAATGGAAGTGCAGGAAACAGAGGGATATGGACCGTGTACAGGTAGATAAGATCAGTTTAACTTGACATCATGTTCAGCACAATGATTATGGGCCACAGTGCTGTACCGTTTTATAGACACAAAAAGCTGGGGTAACTTAGCGGGACAGGCAGCATCTCTGGAGAATTACGCAGAACCTTCTCCCCTGGCTCTCAGTCTCGGTAACTCTTTGATATTACATCTCAGAGATGCTGCCTGTCCCGCTGAGTTACTCCAGCTTTTTGTGTCTATTTCCGATTTAAACCAGCATCTGCAGTTCCTTCTTACACTGTACTGTTTTAAGTTCTACTAGACCAAGTTGGGCCCAAACCTCTCCTGCATGGGTGCAGCACCCTCTCCTGCTCCCCTCCCCTTCCCCCCCACTTCCCCCCTCTCCCCCTTCCCTCTCCCCCTTCCCTCCTCTCCTCCCCCCCCTCTCCCCCGCTCCTCCCCCTCCCTCCCACTCTCCCCTTCCCCTCCCCCCCACTCCATCCCCCTCAACTCCCCATTATCCTCCCCCTCCCTCCCTTCCCCCCTCCCTCCCTTCCTTCCTCCCCTCTCCCTCCCTAGGAGATAGATTTAAACTTTAAAATGTAAATAACTAAAAATATAACACCGATTTCAATGAAACTTCTTCCATTAGCACCAAAGGGACGATGGTGAGTAAGGTGAGCCTAAAATTGTCGTGCTATCGTGTACTGTTTTGGCTGTAGTTCAGAAACAAACAAACAAACAAACGAGAGTTTTAGTATATAGATGTTCTATGCCCCCTAACTCTTTCGTAACCACCAAGCACCCATTTTACACTCTACCTACATTAATGTGACGTTATTCTTCCCCCATTCCCGTCAGCTCCCCTCAGATTTTAACCAGTCTCACATATGTCAGGGGAAATTTACATGGCCAATTAATCTCCGCACCAGAATGTCCTTGATGTGTTGGAGGAAATTGGAGCTCCCGGAAGAAACCAACATGGTCATTTTGGGAAGTGCAATCTCCATTTATACAGCTTTGTCGTCAAGATTGAAACTGGGATGCTGGAACTGGGAGGCAATAGGTCTTATAGAAACATGTCAGTAGAAATCAGGTTCTGGCTCTTTACATCAGAAAAATAGAATGTTTCCTTCAAACTCAAAAGCTGAGTCCTTTAGAAATTCTTTGATCAGCAAATTTACTTACCTGATGCTACCCTCAGTCTGAAGAAGGGTCTCGACCTGAAACATCACCTATTCCTTTTCTCCATAGATGCTGTCTGACCCGCTGAGTTACTCCAGCTTTTTGTGTCTATCTTCGGTAGAAACCAGCATCTGCGGTTCCTTCATACGCATTTTGCCGACCTGAAGCACCATTTTATATATCCCACACTTAAATTCCTCCTCAACCTCTTTTAATCTCTGACTCACATGATCCCCAACCTCCTTCCTCAGTCTCCAATTTTTGCCTTGACTATACATTGCATTGCCCCTGCTCTCTCAATCTTTCCTGTCCTTGGCCCTTCCCTCACCCCTATCTTGGCCAAACCCGTCACAACACATTTAATTCCCCTCTACCAATGCCCCGCCCATCGAATCTCCAATTTCATTGTCCTCCCATTTTTACACCTGACTCCACTGCACACAGTTGTTATTTGCAAAACCTGCCACCCACAATCTCTCACTCTTCACACGTGCTGTTCCATTATTATTTGGCACCCACTCCCCAGCTGCTTTCACTCCAGCCAAGCTAGCAGTCAGAAGATAATCTGCTGTATACATATGAAAGTAGCACTGCAAGTAAATTCTTGCATAGAAATCCTCCTCCTTATTTTTAACTCCAGATTTTCTCTTTCCAAAAAACCCTATGGCAACTATAAAGAGCAAAATCAGGTCAACTTTACATTCCCTCTCAATAACTGGAAAGCTGAGTTCAACAGCATTAAGAACAGAAAGTCAAAAATGGTAAATTCACGAGTTCTCTCAATCTTCACAAAAACGAACAGAGTTGGCTGAACAAGGTGAAATTCAAGCGCATTTCTGTACACATTTCTCAGTCGCTCATATTTACATCATGATCCAGTCAAAATTACTGGTTGGCTAATATTAATGAACTAATGAAATTTGAGCAATTATTATCATATCATATCATATCATATATCTACAGCCGGAAACAGGCCTTTTCGGCCCTCCAAGTCCGTGCCGCCCAGTGATCCCCGTACATTAACACTATCCTACACCCACTAGGGACAATTTTTACATTTACCCAGCCAATTAACCTACATACCTGTACGTCTTTGGAGTGTGGGAGGAAACCGAAGATCTCGGAGAAAACCCACGCAGGTCACGGGGAGAACGTACAAACTCCTTACAGTGCAGCACCCGTAGTCAGGATCGAACCTGAGTCTCCGGCGCTGCATTCGCTGTAAAGCAGCAACTCTACCGCTGCGCTACCGTGCCGCCCAGGTCGTCCTCAGGCCGACCGACTGTCCGCAGAAACAATCCCTTCCGCACACCGAGTCCGCACCGACCAGCGATCCTCGCACATTAACACTATCCTACACACATGAGGGACATCATGATTGTCGATGATCTGCCATGAGCACAATGAATGGTGGTGCTGGCTCGAAGGGCCAAATGGCCTCCTCCTGCACCTATTTTCTATGTTTCTATGTTTCGATGTTAATTTACACATACACCAAGCCAATTAACCTACAAGCCTGTACGTCTTTGGAGTGTGGGAGGAAATCGGAGATCTCGGAGAAAACCAATGCGGTCACGGGGAGAACGTACAAACTCCGTACAGACAGCACCCATAGTCGGGATCGAAGCCGGGTGCGCTGTAAGGCAGCAACTCTACCGCTGCACCGCCATGGCCTAGAATGTAATGAAGGGGGTATCTACAACTACTTCACTCAATGAGTCTTCAATGAAAGTCTTCAAATACAAGTCTCTGCAGGTGTCTGGTATGGTAGCCGTGGAGTAAACCAGAATGGATCTGACGGAATGACAGAGAGGAATGCAAGGTTTTGTGCCTGTAATCAATCTTCTAAATATCATGGTATGCTTGACTGCAGGTAAACAAATATAGAGATTCACCATTTCAATATAGAATGTCATTTACAAATATCAAAATTTGTGTTTACAACATTCACAACAGAAATCACAGCGTTATTTCACCACGAGCTATCAAGTGGAAAAACTGAGGCTAAGTCTGACAGTTCTCAAAACAAGTACGGACCTGCTTGAAGACTCATCGGTCGGCGGGAACGGGTGACCTGCTGGAAGGCTCGGTGGGATCGGGAGCCTACCCGAAAGAATTGTTGGTTGGCTGGGCCCGGCAGAAGGCTTGTTGGTCATTGGGGCCCGGCCGAAGGCTCGTCGGATGGCGTAACCGTGAGGGAGCTGGAGACGTCGGATGCTCGGAGCAAGGGCCGGTAGGAGGATGCAGGAGGTGCCCCGGAGACACAAAGATGGCCGGGCGAGGAGATGAGAAGGACATCGGTTCGCGGGAACTGCTCCAGTACTCTGAACGTGCGCGTGGACCGGACTTTGAATAGTGGCACCAAAATTGGCGGCGCCGGCATGTGCAATAAATGCAAAAGGAATTTCACTGTGCAGTTGCACATGTGATATAAAGCACCATTGAACCATCATGATGCAGAATTAACATATCTGTTCAAACTAACGGGGTACCACACCAACTCTGCGCTGCCACACATTTAAATGATTTTAATGTCCCGTCATAACTTGAATGCATTGCTCATTGTCTAGATAGGAGCCAATATAATGACCATCTCCACCGCATAGAGTCTTAGAGTACTTCAGATGTTTCGGGTCGAGACCCTTCAGACATAAGTTTCTTAACTTCATGAACATAGGTTTACGACACATAGGTCTGAAGAAGGGTCTACAAGAGAGGGTGAACAGCCTAGTGATGAAACATGTTGGTACCAATAACATGGATAGCAAAAGAGATGGGGTACTGTAACATCATCTTAGGCTGCGTTTTAAAGAGCTGGACTTCTAAGGCTTTTCTAGTATATTTCCAGCAGCACACCCTCTTGAGTATTGGAAGAACAGAACATGTCACATGAACCCATAAATAAAGTGATGGTATGGGAGGGAGGGCTTTAGATTTTTGGATCATTGCAAATGTAGGTGGGATGAATGCAAGCAGGACCTGAGGCATATATCACTGAGGCAGCTTGCAGCCCAGTGGTATGAATATTAATTTCTCTCACTTCAGGTAGCCCCGCCATTCCCTCTCTCTCTATCCCTCCCCCACCCAGGTCGCACTAGCTTCTCGTTTTCACCCTACAAACAGCTAACAGTGGCCTGTTTCCTTTAACATCATTACTTTTTTGCATTTCTTTCATTCGTTGTTCTTTATCTCTCTACATCACCATTTATATCTCTCGTTTCCCTTATCCCTAACCAGTCTGAAGAAGGGTCTCGACCCGAAACGTCACCCATTCCTTCTGTCCAGAGATGCTGCCTGTCCCGCTGAGTTACTCCAGCTTTTTGTGTCGATCTTCCGTTTAAACCAGCATCTGCAGTTCCTTCATGCACACTGAGGCAGAACAAGTTGAATATCATGATATATTATCCATGTATATTGCACTTACAGGCCTGTTAAGCTCCTGCAAGTAAGAAGTTCATTTTTCCGTTGTTGGTACATATGAAAATTAAACACTCTTGACTCTTGACAGTTGGTTCACTTTGAAAGTATTTGCAGACCAGATGGAATGCTTTTTAAACGTCATGCAATGAATTCCTTGGAAGTCTGATTAACTTATTTATAATTTGTCAGTTCCATGTCATTTTTGTTTCCAGCCAACTTACAATTACGTGTAAATATTTAAAATAATGGCAAATCTGCAGAAAATGGAAGTCATATCAAATGTTCACCCCATTACATCCCATATGTTTAGTAAAGCTGTAATCAGAAAGAAGAAACCCAGTCAATTAATCATGTAACAATTCGGAGGTGCAAAGAGACTTGGGAGTGCTGGTACAAGATTCCCACAAAGTTAATTTGCAACTCAAATCGGTAGTAAGGAAGGCAATTGCAATGATAGCATTTATTTTGAGAGAACTAGAATATAAAAATAGGAATGTAATGCTGAGGATTTATAAGGCACTGGTCAGACCACATTTGGAGTATTGTGAGCAGTATTGGGTCCCTTATCTGAGGAGGGATGTGCTGGCATTGGAGAGGGTCCAAAGGAGGTTTACCGGAATGATCCTAGGAATGATTGGGTTAACATTTGATGATTGTTTGACGGCACTGGGCCTGTACTAGCTGGAGTTTAGAGGGTGAGGGGGGATCTCAATGTAACGTACCGAATAGTGAAGGGCCTGGATAGCATGGATGCGAAATGTTTCCACTAGTGGGAGAATCTAGGACCAGAAGCCATATCCTCTGAATAAAAGGACTTACCTATAGAAAGATGAGGGTTGTGAATCTGTGGAACTCATTGCCATAGAAGGCTGTGGTGGCCAAGTCAATGCATATTTTTAAAGTGGAGATTGACAGATTCTGGAGAAGTCAATGTTCATACCACTGGGCTGCAAGCTGCCCAGGCGAAATATGAGGTGCTGTTCCTCCAATTTCCGGTGGGACCTATGAGGTGCTGTTGGAGGAACAGCACCTCATATTTTGCCTGGGCAGCTTGCAGCCCAGTGGTATGAACATTGACTTCTCCAACTTTAGATAGTTCCTCTGTCCCTCTCTTCCCCTCCCCCTTCCCAGATCTCCCACTGTCTTCCTGTCTCCACCTATATCCTTCCTTTGTCCAACCCCCCTGACATCAGTCTGAAGAAGGGTCTCGACCCGAAACGCCGCCCATTCCTTCTCTCCTGAGATGCTGCCCGACCTGCTGAGTTACTCCAGCATTTTGTGAATAAATACCTTTGATTTGTACCAGCATCTGCAGTTATTTTCTTACACTAATAATAGATTCCATATATTCTTTAATTTTCCCTTCCATATCCTTATCCTTGTGACATTAAAAGAAAAATAGAGATGGTAAACACTTTAAACGTAGATGGAAATGATGGAAGTGCTCCACAGCATCTGAGGAAAAAGAAACAGAATGAATGTTTCCAGTGTTGAGATTGTAACTTGTACAAAGCAAGACTGTTGTCGTTGATGGGGATCAATTACCCCCAGCAGCAGGAGATCTTCTGGGCTCAGCATCGGAATAAAGATCTGCAGTTGGTTCATCAAAGATCTTCCATCATAAGATGAGATCTGGGAATGCTTACTTATGAGTGCATACTCTTTATTTTCTTTTTGCAACTATTCAGCAAAGTAATAGTCGATTGTCTAGGACTTGGTGCACTTGGACATGCACCAAGTCCTAGATATTATTCAGGAGTGGCCCCGTAGGTTGCATTAGGTTAGCATCACATAAGAGGAAGGCAGTGGCCATACCCAGCTAAAAACATCCCAATTTCTTACCTGTGATATTCAATAGCATTGTAGCGGGTGAGTGTACGAACCCGGAATAAGGCGAGGAGCCAGGTGAGTATAGGAGCAAAGAGGTCCTTCTGCAGTTGTACAGGGCCCTAGTGAGACCGCACCTGGCGTACTGTGTGCAGTTTTGGTCTCCAAATTTGAGGAAGGATATTCTTGCTATTGAGGGCGTGCAGCGTAGGTTTATTAGGTTAATTCCCGGAATAGCGGGACTATCATATGTTGAAAGACTGGAGCGACTAGGCTTGTATACACTGGAATTTAGAAGGATGAGAGGAGATCTTATCGAAACGTATAAGATTATTAAGGGGTTGGACACGTTAGAGGCAGGAAACATGTTCCCAATGTTGGGGGAGTCCAGAACAAGGGGCCACAGTTTAAGAATAAGGGATAGGCCATTTAGAACTGAGATGAGGAAAAACTTTTTCAGTCAGAGAGTTGTGAATATGTGGAATTCTCTGCCTCAGAAGGAAGTGGAGACCAATTCTCTGAATGAATTCAAGAGAGAGCTGGATAGAGCTCTTAAGGATAGTGGAGTCAGGGGGTATGGGGAGAAGGCAGGAACAGGGTACTGATTGTCTATTGTCTATTGTGAATTCCGCAAGGGTTGTTTAATTAACTCAAAACACTACCCTTTGCTTCAGTGGGAGACTGAAGTCTGAAGCCTCGCGCCAAAACCCCCTGTAAGGAAACCCCGTAGCCTGGGCCATCCCGGGACCTGTCTGTCACAGTGCCGAGGGGTTCGATCAGTGGCCGAACTTTTGAGAGCCGCCACAGCATTGTCGTTCATCAATATCGTGGAAGTGACCTTCAGTCAGAAACTCGATACAGCAGCTGCAGAAATACCGCGGCTTTGAGAGCAGATCAAAGGCTGTGATGAGTAATTCACTCCTTGACATCTAAGAGCTCTTCCACGATGTGCGAGCTGCAAGCCAGGACCCTGATGGAATGCTCTCTGCTTGCCTAGATGAGTTCAGCTCCAAGAGTTTCCCGGACAATCAAGGCCGTACAAGAATAAGCTGCTCACTGATTTTACCCATCTGCCACAAGGAGACTGTGGCTGCAGTCGGTACCATCAACAAAATACACTGCAGTTACTTTGTACTGCTTCGAAACAAAGAGATTAAGCTTGCCAAAAGAAAAGCAATTAGCCTCCCAAGGACCTTGGAATATGCGATACACCTCGCCTGGCTGATTGCAATAGATATTTGTACGGAATGGTCTGTCCACTTTAACACAGCTTGCCTTTGGATGCTGTCTGTCTTACTAGAACTAAATGATAGAGGAAAATCAGACAGAGAGGATACTGTGCCAGGTTTTATCCAAATTGCAAATTCTGTCTGTTTTAAATAGAAATAACACTGAATAGGATGATTTTGTGTTTCCGCTATGAAAGCCCATTACAGACTGAGCAGGAATAATGAAATATGCTGCATAGACTCCACAAGGATAGTAGCCCAATAGATATTTACCTTATTGGTCTCGACCCGAAACGTCACCCATTCCTTCTCTCCCGAGATGCTGCCTGACCTGCTGAGTTACTCCAGCATTTTGTGAATAAATCGATTTGTACCAGCATCTGCAGTTATTTTCTTATATTTCTTTACCTTATTGGAAATCATTTTTTATTTACTATGGGATGGATGTTGTGAATGGGATGGCAAAAGGATTACTAAGTCAGTGTGTCGCACAAAAACGATTTCTTCTTTTAGCCAAGGTTCCTGTGGACATTAAATAATTGCTGACACCTTGATCCAGATATCTCGGCAAGGCCCAATTACCAATCTTAATTGATCCTCTGACCATTTGGTTCAGTGCACAGCTCAGACAAAAACCTACACAATGAGTAAAATATCTTCATACTAACCATTAGTGTTGTTCAACTTTGATCTATAACATGATGTGCTATTTCTTTCAGCGTATCGCACTTTAATTCTTTGGCAAGCCAAGAAATTCTTCACATTGGACTCTTATTTTAATGTACTTGTTGATTAGTGCACAGGACCACTCTTTGACATGTTCCATTTGCATTCCAAAACCCTTTGTGGAGTATCTTATTTCAAGGAAATTAGTTTCTCATAATAGCTTGTTAGATCAGTATCAGTAAACTCATCAAGTTAACTTTAGCAGCGCCAAGTCCCAAATAAATCTTGCATATACATGTTCTTAATAAGTAGGCTCCTAAGTTCAACAAGTCAGAGAAGCAGAATTAGGTCATTCGGCCCATCCAGTCTACTCTGCCATTCAATCATGACTGATCAATCTTTCCCTCTCAACCCCATTCTCCAGTCTTCTCCCCATAACCCTTTACGAATCATGAATCTGTCAATCGCTGCTTTGAAAATAGCCTCCACCGCCATCTGTGACAATGAATTCCACACATTCACCATCCACCTTTCTAGAAGTACGTCCTTTTATTCGGAGGTTGTACTCTCTGGTCCCAGACTCTCAGGATGTGGAAATATCCTCTTCACTATCCACTCTATTCAGGCCTTTGACTATTCGGCAAGTTTCAATAACTAGTGTGGTCTTATTTGACTAAGTTCTTTCTGCATAACCAGCTTTCTCCAATTATATTTTTCATAGAGTATCAGGGTCTGAGTGCATTGCTGATGTGGGTATTATTTTATTTTGTACATGGGCTAGAATATTAGTTTCCATATATTAAACTGCATTCTGATGGATGAAAATTGCCAGAAATACCAGTCAAACTTAAGGATGCATCCACGTCCAATGCTCAATTGAACTTTCCATTCAGCCAAGATCCAAAGTTGCAATAGAAGCCTACTTGCTCAATCATGATCACAATCACAATCATAATAATACTTTATTAGCCAAGTATGTTTTGCAACATACGAGGAACTTCATTTGCCATACAGTCATAACAATAAAAAGCAACAGGGCACACAAAATACATCTTAACATGAACATCCATCACAGTGACTCCTCCACATTCCTCGCTGTGATGGAAGGCGAAAAAATCTCAATCTCTCCATTCTTTGTTGTCCAACGGTTGGGGGCCTCTAACCTTCCGTTGACCGTGCGATCTTGACTCCCGTAGCCGGCAGCGGGCCTTCCTCATCGGGGCGATCCAGCTCCTGCATCAGGGGGGGGGGGGGATCTCAGCTCCCCCGCGCTGGGCGATCAGACCCCAGGGTCGTGGCTAGTCGAACATCGTGCGGCTTTTGGAGCTCCCGACCGATCTCAACCCGAGATTGCGAGCTTCGCGATATTAAGGTCCATAGGCCGCAGTTGAAGCGTCGATCCCAGGCAAGGGATCGCACGCTCAGATGTTAAGTCCACGGCCCCGCGGTGGGGCTCAAATTCAGTCCCAGGCAAGGCCTCCAGCTCCACGACGTTAGGCCGCAGAGCAACCGGAGATACAACCCGCAAAACAATCGCATCTCCGGCAAGGTAAGAGATTGAAAAAAAGTTTCCCCCAACCCCCTCCCTCCCCCCACATAAAACAAACCAGAGAACATTTACACAAGTTTTTAAAACTTACCAAAAGTAACAAAAAAAGTTCGAAAAGGACAGACAGACTTTAGGCGAGGCATCCGTCGTGAGGTGCCCCCTGGTGGTTCAGCTATTATTGCCCTTTGTTTCTTTGTTTCCTTTCAGAATTAAGATTTTTTTTTAAGTTAAAACTTTATAGAAAGCTTTGTATGGCATGGTACTAAACATGGTAACATGATAACACAGAACATAGAACACTACAGCACTGGAACAGGCCCTTCTTCCCACAATGTCTGTGCCGACCATAATAGCAAATTAAACTAATCCCATCTCCCTGCACATTGTCCATATCTCTCTACTTTACATCCGTCTTTACCTGGTAGGAAGAGGCTGACAGCAAAGAAGGATGCAATAGAGATTCTGCTTGAGCCACAAATTGTTGAAGAGGCAATACTGGAATGGTTAGCAATGGTAAGAATGTTTAGCATAATGAGGACTATTCACCTGGTCCAGATAAGATATATCGTAGGAGGTAAGAGAGTCGATTGCAGGCCATGGACATAATCTTTCAAACATCCTCAGGTTCAGGAGTGATGCATGAGGAAAGGAAAATTGCAAGAAAGAGACCCTTGTTCAAGCATAGAGAGTAAGGACAAATACTGGTTACTGCAGACTCAGCAATTCAACCTTTATGTGAATTAGTTGTCTTGACAACAACCTAGAATTAGTTGTCTTTTGGGCAAGATGGATGGATTAAAGAAAGCCATCTGTTAAGTCTGAAGAAGAGTCTTGACCCGAAATGTCACCTACCACTTTTCTCCAGAGATCCTGTCTGACCCACTGAGTTACTTCAGCATTTTGTGTCTCTCTTCAGTGTTAACCAGCATATGCAGTTCCTTCCTCCACATCGATATGTTAAAGATATATTTTGTCTAACTTACATGATGGGGTACTTTGACATAGTAATGGAAATGGTGGATAGGGAATTGCAATTAACAGGGTGTACATGGACTTGTAAAAAGTGTTTGGTGCCATATTGTGGCTTGTCATTAAAGTTAAAGAACCTGGAATGAACGAGGCCACAGCTGTACTGAAAGAAAAATGAATAAATAACGAAACAGAAAATAACTGAGATTTTAAATTAAGATTCATAATGTATGTTATAAAGCATTTTGCTGCATTTAATAAGGGTGGAATTATGGAATTCAAAATGAGAAAGTTCTTATTCCCTCACTTGATAGACAGATAGATAGATAGATAGCTTTATTTGTCATCCAATATTGGACGAAATTCGGTCACCCACAGTCCAACAATAAAAGCATTAAATATGCATTCAAATTACACAACCCCAAAACCCCCAAAACACAGTCCAACAATAAAAGCATTAAATAGGCATTAAAATTACCCAACCCCAAAAACACACAAAAAAAGAAACATCCATCAAAGAAACATCCATCACAGTGAGTCTCCTCCAGTCCTCTCTCTCCTCACTGTGATGGAAGGCCACAATGTCTTTCCCTTCTCCCGCTGTCCTCTCCCGCAGTCAGGCTGTTGTGGTTGCAGGCCGCACCGGATGGTCCACAGTGGGCCAAGCCCAAGGCGCGTCGCGTCGCAGCCGCTCCCGCAGCCTCCGAAAACGGCCGGCTCCGCCGATGATAAGTCCGATCCGGGGCGGGCGAACACGCTGCTGCTGCCGCTGTTGCTGCACGTCGGGGCGGTCGTGGCTCCCGACATTGAAGCCCCCGCCCAGCAGAGAAATATCCCGCGGCCATCCTAGGCCGCGCCGGACGGTGAAATGTCCGCGACCCAAGCCCCGCGATCCGGGGCGGGCGAACACGCTGCCGCTGCCGGAGCTCCCGATGTCGGCATCCACGCGGCCCGAGCCTAAGGCGAGTCGCAGCTGCTCCCGCAGCCTCCGAAGACGGCCGGCTCCGGTGGTGGTAAGTCCGATCCGCGGGCTCTGCGAACCAGAGCCCTGGAGGCCGACAGCTCCAGGAGTTGGGCCGATGGTAGGCCGCAGCAGGAACGGAGACACGGCCCAGAACACAAAGGTCGGGTCCCCGTTCGGAAGGGATACATATTTACAATGTTACAGTTCCCCCCCTCCCCCCCACATACACACATAGTACACAAACACAAAAACACCACATCACAACTACAATTAAGACAAACAAAACCAACAAAAACACAAGACAAATGGACCGCAGGTGTAGCCGCAGCTGCTAGGGCAGCGCCACCATAATAATAATAATAACTAATAATAAAGGAAACTCATCATTGAAAAACAAGCTTTTTCACAGCGTGGCTTTAACACTGGCATCAGAATGCAAAAGGGCTTGGCATGTAACCTCTTGCATGCACTAATGAGACCTGAACAGCACTAGTATCTATGAATAAGGCTTGCCCAACAGCACACAAGGTACTTAGTGCTATTGTGAAATTATTTGCCACAGAAGGCTGTGGAGACCGTCAGTGGATATTGTTAAGGCAGAGATAGATAGATTATTGATTAGTACAGGTGTCAGACGTTATGGGGAGAAGGCAGGAGAATGGGGTTAGGATATCTGCCATGATATAATGGCTCAGTAGACTCGATGGGCCCAATGGCCTAATTCTACTCCTATTCCTTATGACCTTATGTTATGAGGCAGCAAGTGGCAAATCAGTTGTTCCTGCCATTGTACACAAATTTAATCTAGTGTTCCACTGTATTGCGGCAGTGACATTTTTTCATTTAACTTTTTTTAAGTTCGGAGATACAGCACGGAAACAAGCCCTTTGGCACACCGAGTCCACGCTGACCAGTGATCCCTGCTCACTAACACTATCCTACACTCACTAGGGACAATTTACAATTTTACCAAACCAATTAGCCTACAAACCTGTATGTCTTTGGAGTGTGGAAGGAAACCGGAGATCCCTGCGAAAACCCACGCAGGCCACGGGGAGAATGGACAAACCCCTTACAGATAGCACCCATAGTCAGGATTGAAGCTGAGTCTCTGGTGCTGTAAGGCAGCAACTCTACCGCTGCTCCATCGAGCCGCCCTGACCAATGTATAACTGACCAAAAAAGTTCTTCAGAACATTAATACACTTAGTTTACACTTATTAAGTGAGTTCTATTTCCAAAAGCTCAATAAATGATTTAGTCTTGCTGTAAACACTCACAGAATTTAAACTTCATGCACAATTGCTTTTTTACTTTTACTTTGATATTATTCTAGTGTAGTTCATTGCATTTGAGTAACTTTGTGATCAGAAATACACATGGGAAAGGACATGCATTACCTCATTCCAGCATTTAATTAGATCTCATGTTCCATGGCTTCTGGAAAAGGATAATTCCTATTTATATAAACTTTCTGCAAAGAAAATGCTTTGGATTTTACCCCTAAATGGGTGTAATTTTGATTATGTTTCTTCTGGATCCTGCAACCAGTAGAAGTAATTTATTTGGATTTTAACTTGCAAAATATTCTGTTATTTTAAACAGTTAGACCTTCTATTAACAAGCGATTACAAGTAGACCTAAATACCATATATTTCTCACGTTCCTCTTTCCCCTGACTCTCAGTGTGAAGAAGGGTCTCGACCTGAAATATCACCTTTTCCTTTTCTCCAGAAATGCTGCCTGACCTGCTGAATTACTCCAGCTTTTTGCATCTGTCTCATAGATTACAAGCTTTATGCTTACTTCCTAGCCTCATGATTTTGCCCTTTAAATCCCAGTCAAGTGCTGATAAATTTATGCTATACTCACACCAAGAACAATGCACTGTATTTTATTCTGCTCTAAGTGCAGATCTAAGTTATAGATTGAAATACAACTGAAAACATCACTGCATACAACAGCTGTGATTGCTGGCAAAAATGGCATCATCAGAATGCATAAGGGCTTGGCATGTAACCTCCTGTATCCACCGGTGAGACCTGTACAGCACTAGCATCTACTAGACAAAGTGGACCCGATGGGCCCAAACCTCTCCCCCCCTCCCCTCTCTCCTCTCTCCTCAACCCCCCCTCCCCTTTCCATTCTCCCCCACTCCACCCTCCCTCCCCCTCTCCCCTCCTTTTAAACTTTAAAATGTGAATAACTTAATAAATATAACACCGAGTTCAATAAACTACTTGCATTATCACTAAAGTGACAATGGTGAGTAAGGTGGGCCTAAAATTGTCGTGCTATCATGTACCGTTTTGGCTGAAGTTCAGTCACAAACAAGATAACAAACGAGAGTTTTAGTATATAGATGATTAAGGTTTTGCCAAACAGCACACAGGGAGGGTACTTAGTGTTGTTGTTACTGCTGAGTTTGAGGCTGGTGGTTGAGTTTTCCTGGCTTCTCTATTTGACATTCAAGAACCTTGATAGTTCATTTAATTTCCTCATGTGCTTTACTAAGTGTACAATTTCGGTTCTGCAGTTCAAGTGACAGTTCAGACAACTCTAGCAAACTGTCCATCAACAAGCCCAAATTATTTACGAAAGCTGATGACTTTAATACTTTTTTCAGCCCCTCGTACTTTGCTCTCTCTGCACTCGATCTTGAAGCATGACAGCGTGCTTTTCCAAAATGCTCCCAAATAGCTTTATAAGACTGCCACATTGCATTTACAGTTCGGTAAGACGAAGCAACCCATCTCACACTGAAAACACGACCAATTTTCAACAGTTGACAGTGAAGAGTCTCAGCACATGCAGTTAACTCATCCTGATTCTTAGGAGACCTATGATATAAGGAATACAACTTATCACAAAATATCTGAAAATGATTCAAACCTGCAACTTCATTTATAGCATCACCTACACTGAGTTCAAGCCTGTGACTGGCACAGTGCCAAACAGTTGCATTAGGAAAATCATCAAGAAATAGTTTTGCAACCCCTGCATTTCGTCCTAACATTACTGATGCACCATCAGTTACAACTGATATCACATTTTCTTTTAGGTACTGTATTGAAAAGCCACCTCTTTGTAAGTAACTTAGAAGCCCATCATATATAGATTTTGCATTTGCACCAGGTTTCATATGTTCTAAGTCAAAATAGAATGATATAGGTTGGGAAGATTCACCAACTGCTGCTCTCAAGCAGACTACTAGAACAGTTTTCCCATTAATAGTAGTAGATTCATCAATCATAATAGACATTTTAGATTGTTTTGAAATTATATTTTCCACCACTGTCTTTCGCATCTAGTTCCCTATGTGGTGAGAAACATCTGCACATGACTTACGAAAGTGTAGAACGTACCCTAAGTCGATGCCGTTTCTTTCTTGCAGTTCAATATCAGAAGACATATCTGTGTAGGGCCTAACTTTGTGTACAATATTATTTACAGTTCTAAAAACTCGACCTGTTTTTGCTTCGTCCTTTTTCAGTGACATATACACTACATTTTTGATTGCTTTTTTCCAGCTGTTTCATTGATTTTTTTGGCATCTGATATGAGCTTCACTATTTTTGTGCTTAAAAATCTTTTTTCTTAAACTCATCAACTGTTTTGCTTCACTACATACACTACACTGTTTTACTCCTACTACATTAACACTGCACCACTCACAAGACAAATGAATTCCTTGTGTTCGTTCAAGTCCAAGATGACACTTGCTGCATACACTACATCTTAGTTTTCTGTTTTTAACAATTAGCCAGGGATATTCTTTCTTTTTGTTTAAGTACATTTCTTGTGTCCAACAGTCTGGAAGATCACATTTTTCAATATCTTTTGAAATGTCTTCACATGCAGCAGCATCAGGCGAAACAGCTGCATCAGTTACATTATCATTTTCAATGAAATTTTGCCTTCTTTTCTGGCTGAGTGTTTTCATTATCATTTATTTCTTCATCGATCTGAAGACGCTGTCTTTCAAAGTATCTTAGTATGCTCATTTTCACAGGGGTACACAAATCTGAAATTTATAGTGATTTGATAGTGATTTGATAGTGATATTTAATAAAATTTGATAGTGATATATAATAAAATATTTCCGCTTGCACTATTGTTTTGCTAAATAAAACCACCCACAATAAAATATTCACCACTCACGATTTAGGCTGGAAAAAACTATTGGTACTACTTATTTAATTTTCTCCCCATCCATTCTAATGTAACTGAAACAACTGAGGCACAGCGGCAGAGAGGCACAGCAGCAGAGCGGCAAATGAAATAACATGGAATAATAAAATAACGTGACTTTACCTGAGCCCGTGCTCGCGGTCCAGTAGCCCTGACAGTGAGTTTAAGAAATTCTCCCTTGAATTTTATTCAAAGGAACGCGGTGTCATTAATACAGGGTCAAAACACAATTACATTTACTGAGGAATGTGGATCGATGTATTGATGACACATTGTATAACTACTACCTGTTAACTACTGGCTGTTAACAAGTGCTAACAGTGGCAGTTAACAAATCGTTTTTGTCTGAGTTGAATAAAGTGATAAACGACTCGAATCTTTCTGCAGTACTCATTAAACCCCAGCTGGAAATTGAAAACAAGGGGAACGCCATCCCCCTGTGCACCCCCCCCATTTTCATCACTGCCCACCGTATGCCTCGGTAGGGGTCGAGCTGCCTGTCCGTGGGTGCGGGGGGAAGAGAGGGGAAGTTTTGTTGCCTCCATCACAGTGAGGGGGTGTTTGGAGTCACTGTGATGGATGTTTGTGTTGGGGTCGGGTGTCCTGTGTTCTTTTCTTTTTTGCTGTATTTTGTGTGACTGCTGAAATTTCGCTCGGTGTTATGCCGAGTGACAATAAAGTGTTGTTATGTTATGTTATGTTATGTATTACTGCAGTGACATTTTTTCATTTAACTTTTTTTTAGTTTGGAGAGACAGCACGGAAACAAGCCCTTTGGCTCACCGAGTCCACGCCAATCAGTGATCCCCGCACACTAACACTATCCTACACACATTAGGGACAATTTACAATTTTACCAAGCCAATTAACCTACAAACCTGTACGTCTTTGGAGTGTGGGAGGAAACCGGAGATCCCGGAGAAAGTCCACGCAGATCACGGGAAGAATGTACAAACCCTTTACAGACAACACCCATAGTCAGAAT
Organism: Rhinoraja longicauda; assembly: GCF_053455715.1. NCBI lineage: Eukaryota > Metazoa > Chordata > Chondrichthyes > Rajiformes > Arhynchobatidae > Rhinoraja > Rhinoraja longicauda. The sequence continues at coordinate 16,762,408 of NC_135954.1, forward strand.
TGAACCTGGGTCTCTGGCGTTGTAAGGCAGCAACTTTACTGCTGCTCCACCGTGCCACCATGACCAATGTATAAAAAGGTTCTTCACAATTAGTTTACACTTATTAAGTGAGTTCCATTTCCAATAGCTCAATAAATGGTTTAGTCTTGCTGTAATGCAAAACACAGAATTTAAACTTCATGCGCAATTGCTTTTTGCTTTTACTTTGCTATTATTATAGTGTCGTTTATTGCAATCGTTTAACATGATGATCAGAAATACACATTGGAAAGGACATGCATTACCTCATTCCAGCATTTAATTAGATCTCATTTCCCATGGCTTCTGAAAAAGGATAATTCGCAATTTTATAAACTTTCTGCAAAGAAAGTGCTTTGGATTTCATGCTTAAATGGATGTAATTTTGATTATGTTTGTTCTGGCTCCCACAACAAGTAGAAGTAATTTATCTGGATTTTAACTGTTATCTGTTATTTTAAGCAGTTAAACCTTCTATTAACAAGAGATTACAAGTAGTCCTAAATACCGTCTATATCTCTTGTTTCCTCTGACTCTCAGTCTGAAGAAGGGTCTCGACCTGAAATACCACCTTTTCCTTTTTTCCAGAGAAATGCTGCCTGGCCTGCTGAGTTACTCCAACTTTTTGTCTGTCTAAGAGATTACAAGCTTTATGTTTACTACCTAGCCTCATCATTTCACCCTTTAAATGCAGATGATACTAAGCTGGGGGGTAGTGTGAATTGTGAGGAAGATGCAATAAGGCTGCAGGGTGACTTGGACAGGTTGTGTGAGTGGGCGGATACATGGCAGATGCAGTTTAATGTAGATAAGTGTGAGGTTATTCACTTTGGAAGTAAGAATAGAAAGGCAGATTATTATCTGAATGGTGTCAAGTTAGGAAGAGGGGATGTTCAACGAGATCTGGGTGTCCTAGTGCATTAGTCACTGAAAGGAAGCATGCAGGTACTGCAGGCAGTGAAGAAAGCCAATGGAATGTTGGCCTTCATAACAAGAGGAGTTGAATATAGGAGCAAAGAGATCCTTCTACAGTTGTACCGGGCCTTGGTGAGACCGCACCTGGAGTACTGTGTGCAGTTTTGGTCTCCAAATTTGAGGAAGGATATTCTTGCTATTGAGGGCGTGCAGCGTAGGTTCACTAGGTTAATTCCCGGAATGGCGGGACTGTCGTATGTTGAAAGGTTGGAGCAATTAGGCTTGTATACACTAGAATTTAGAAGGATGAGGGGGGATCTTATTGAAACATATAAGATAATTAGGGGATTGGACACATTAGAGGCAGGAAACATGTTCCCAATGTTGGGGGAGTCCAGAACAAGGGGCCACAGTTTAAGAATAAGGGGTAGGCCATTTAGAATGGAGATGAGGAAGAACTTTTTCAGTCAGAGAGTGGTGAAGGTGTGGAATTCTCTGCCTCAAAAGGCAGTGGAGGCCAGTTCGTTGGATGCTTTCAAGAGAAAGCTGGATAGAGCTCTTAAGGATAGCGGAGTGAGGGGTTATGGGGAGAAGGCAGGAACGGGGTACTGATTGAGAGTGATCAGCCATGATCGCATTGAATGGCGGTGCTGGCTCGAAGGGCTGAATGGCCTACTCCTGCACCTATTGTCTATTGTCTATTGTCTATAAATCCCAGTGAAGTCCTGATGAATTTGTGCTATACTCCTACTAAGAACAATATGCAGCATTTTATTCTGCTCAAAGTGCAAATTTAAGTTATAGATTGCTAGATTGAAATACAACTTGAAACACCATTGCACACAACAGCTGTGATTGTTAGCAAAAATTAGCATTTCAAATACTTGGTGAGTTTAGGCTTATTCTACGAAATGCTGAAAGTTTATAACTTTTGGAGGAATGACAGTGGAACAGCAATGGCAGAAATTTCTGGGCATAATCCAGAAGATGCAGGATCATTTCATTCCAAAGAAGAAGAAAGATTCTTAGGGGAGCAAGAAGCAACCGTGACTGACAAGGGAAGTTAGGGATGGAATAAAACCATTGAGATAATAATCTGCCTCCTTGTTCTTGCCACCAAAGTGGATAACCTCACATTTATCTACATTATACTGCAAATGCCATGCATTTGCCCACTCACTCAACCTGTCCAAGTCACCCTGCAACCTCCAAGCATCCTCTTCGCATTTCACCCTGCCACCCAGCTTTGTGTTATCTGCAAATTTGCTAGTGCTACTTTTATTTCCATCATCCAAATCATTAATATATATTGTAAATAGTTGCAGCCCCAGCACCGAGCCTTGTGGCACTCCACTTGCCATTCTGACAGGGACCCGTTTATTCCTACTCTTTGTTTCCTGTCTGCCAACCAATTCTCTATCCATGTCAATACCCTATCCCCATACCATGTGCTCTAATTTTGCCCACTAATCTCCTGTGTGGGACCTTATCAAAGACTTTCTGATTGTTACATACCAATTTTAACCTGCTGCAACTTGCACCCTATATCCAGGCTACTTTTTGGGGGCCTGTAGATAACTCTCATTAGTGTCTTCTTACTTTTACAATTTGTCAAAAGGCAATTCTATGCTATTATGGGAGATTTCAATATGCAGATATACTGGGGAAATCAGATTCGTTCTGGACCCAAGAAAGGGAGTTTGTAGAGTGTCTCCGAGATGGATTCTTAGAGCAGTTGTACTGGAGCTTACCAGAGAGAATGCATAGAAACATTATCTTGTTGTTTCTTGATTTAGTTGCATATTGTGTCCCTTTTATTCATATTATTCAACCTTTTACTTTTTCTTTAAATACACTTTTACTCACAAATATTACCTTTTGCTTTCACTGTTCCATTTTCAAAAAGTATATTTATAGCCATTTTCTCAGTCTCTCTGGCAAAAAATCTCTTTTGACTTATGCATCAATTTATTTTATGTTAGCCAAGACACTGGAATAGTTGTCAAAAGTGGCACCAAGTGGGCATCATGGAGGATTTTTTTTTAGTCAGAGGGCTGTGAATCTGTGGAATTCATTGCCACAGATGGCTGTAGAGGCCAAGTAATTGGGTATTTTTAAAACAAAGATTGATAGATTCTTGATTAGTAATGGTGTCAAATGTTAAGGGGTGAAGGCACTGGAATTGGGTTGAGAGGATAAAAATAGATCACCCATGATCGAATGGAGAAGTAGAATTGATGGGCCAAATGGCCTAATTCTGATCAATAGACAATAGACAATAGGTGCAGTAGGAGGCCATTCGGCCCTTTGAGCCAGCACCGCCATTCAATGTGATCATGGCTGATCATTCTCAATCAGTACCCCGTTCCTGCCTTCTCCCCATACCCCCTGACTCCGCTATCCTTAAGAGCTCTATCCAGCTCTCTCTTGAATGCATTCAGAGAATTTGCCTCCACTGCCTTCTGAGGCAGAGAATTCCACAGATTCACAACTCTCTGACTGAAAAAGTTTTTCCTCATCTCAGTTCTTTGGTCCTATGGACATCGTGTTCTCAATGCTTAATTCAAGACTAATTCTGCCTAAATCTGCTCCTATAATGAATGAACTTATGAACTTATGAAGAGGTTGCTCTGCTTTGCATGGTTTGTAAAGAAAAAAAAATCAGCTGATTCCTGTGCTGATGTGGTCCATTGGTAAATCCTGTGAATCAAAGACAAGCAAATTGGAGCCAGTGAGAAAAGCCAGTTCAGATGGTAGCAGCCTGAATTATGTTTTAATTATGGGGAGATGTTTAGTTTAAGTGAACATTGCTTTGGATGTTCTTGGCACTGGAATATGAAGCAGAGCAGACACCATGCCTGATCTGCCACTTGAAAATGAATATTGAGTGTATCGGAGTAAAAATGTTCGAATTCTGATTTGCATTTTCAAGAAATGTTACGCTTGATTCAGATAATCATCTTCACATTTCTACCCACTTTGGCAGCTGGAATATGTCTGCCTCAGAAGGCAGTGGAGGCCAATTTTCTGAATGCATTCAAACGAGAGCTAGATAGAGCTCTTAAGGATAGCGGAGTCAGGGGGTATGGGGAGAAGGCAGGAACGGGGTACTGATTGAGAATGATCAGCCATGATCACATTGAATGGCGGTGCTGGCTCGAAGGGCCGAATGGCCTCCTCCTGCACCTATTGTCTATTGTCTATTGTCTATGTCCAGAATAATTCAGATATGAGAAATTGTGGTCACCAGAGAAAATGAAATCAAATGTCCTTCTATTATTTAGGACGTTACAAATAATAGAAGGACATTTGATTTCATTTAGAAGAGTGTCCAGGTTTACAACAACGTCAGTTTTGTTTTACACTGGTGGACCAATTGGATATGCAATTAAAAGGTAGAAACAAGAAACTGCCGGTGCTGGTTTACCCAAAAGGACACAAAGTGCTGGAGTAACTCAGAGGGTCAGGCAGCATCTCTGGAGAACATGGATATGTAACGTTTTGGATCGGGACCCTTCTTCAGATATGCAATTATATAACTGGCATAATCACTTCAATTCCATGGGTATTTGGCCCAGAAATGTACTAGGGGCATTTCCTGTGTAATGATTAAAAATTTGGCACCAAAGAAAATGTTGCATCTTTAAGTCTGTCAAATGGTGCTCCACTTAATGAACTCCAGATGTGCAAGATCACAGACAGAAACATTTTAGGTTATTTGCATTCCTTTAAAGTACTTGGTCTGTTGTTCCATCGTAGTAAATTCTGGTGGAGGTCAGCAACAGTTAACCTTCACCTACTGTGTGTATGTTGTGAGGATCTTTTACTGGGTGCACACTTGGTACACGACGCTTCTTTGAGACTCCAGAACTTCATTTGAAAATCTTATTAAGGCAGACATGAATGCCATTTTACTCAAATAATGTTTCAGTGGGGTTATTAGTTTGTCCCCCTTGGAAACAACTCAATTATATTCCAAGCATTTTAATTAGTTTTTATTTCTTCTCATCTAGTTTATTTTTAATGGCTCCTAGACCAAGTGGACCTGTTGGGCCCAAACCTCTCCTGCATTGGTGCAGCACCCTCTCCTCCCCCCCTCCCCTCCCCCCTCCCCTCCCCCTCCCCCCCCCACCCCCCTCCCCTCCTTCCTCTCCCCCTCTCCCTTCCCCTCCCCCCCTTATCCTCCCTCCGCCCCCCTCCCTCCCTCCCCCCTCCGTCCACCCCCCTCCCTCCCTAGGATAGATTTAAACTTTTTAAGGTGAATAACTTTGAAAATATAACACCGATTTCAATAAAACTTCTTCCATTAGCACCAAAGGGACGACGGTGAGTAGGCTGGGCCTAAAATTGTCATGCCATCGTGTACCGTTTTGGCTGAAGTTCAGGAACATACAAACGACTGTTATAGTATATAGATTGCACCGGTTTTATGATGTTGATTTTAGCCCGTCACATTTATATTGTGGAGGAAGCCATCATGGAATCATAGAGTCATGCAGCATCGAAACAGGTTTGTCAGCAAACCATGCTAATAGTGGAAATTCAGGTCATGGTTTATACTAATCCCAGTTTCAATGCTTGGCCTGTGGCCTTCTATGGTCCTGTTACACTCCTGTATTGTATTATCACACTGTAGCTACTTCTTATAACCCATGGGCTGGATGACCTCTAGAACTTATCTCCACAGGAATCCTGGCCTCACACTGCCATAACTTTTCCCTTAGTCCTGTCCATCACCCCCCCCCCTCCCCCCACCACCCCTCCCCGCACCATAAATCTGATTGTACCAAGAAGTTTTGAAACTTTATCGGCATCTGAAATGTGGCAACCTTTTGTGTACTGCCTAGGTGAAGTCTGCTGTATGTTAGCAGAAACACAATACATGATTACAATCGATCCAATTACAGTGCTTAGATACATGATAAGTTAATAATATTGAGTGCAAGGTAAAGACAGCAATGTCCAATCAAGGATTGTCCGAGGGTCATCAAAGAGGTAGATAGTAGTTCAGCACTACTCTCTGATTGTGGTAAGACGATTCAGCTGCCTGATAACAGCTGGTAAGAAACTGTCCCGGAATCTGGTGGTGTGAGTTTTCACACTTCTATACCTTTAGCCTTGATAGAAGTGTGAAAGGTTATTTATAGTTTTCCTGTTCATAGTTATCAAATAATCTGGAAACTGTAGTTAACTTTATAGGTCCAGTATCTTGCAATATTGTAGGCAGTAGTTAGAGCAAAGTACTAGCTTATTTATTTAACTTACAAGACAAATTCATGAGACTTTCTGTGTCCACAGAAAGTCAGGGAAAAAGGGAACGGGAGATATAGAAAGTACTTAGGAGAAATTAATGGCACAGAAATCTCATCGGAGAGAGAAGGAGAACTTCTTCAAAGTAGGCATACCTTTGGGGGCTTCGCAATGGAGCAGTCAAAATGTGTAGGGAGGAAATGCAAATGCTGGTTTGATGATCACCATTGCTTACAAAATACATTCGAACTTCCATGAGCACAGAATAATAATAAAAAGTTTGAGCATTTGAAATTCCCTCAATAACACTGGAACTGAGATTCTATTGCAGTTATAACAATCAATGTTACCTGGGTTTCTTGGGTCTTTCTTGATGGTCTTGGGACAATTTGTTTCCCTTGATGATCTCAGAAGACTTTATCATCCCATTACCTACTTATGGCATAGGTGGAGGCCACCCAGCCCATCAAATCTGTAATGATTCTCATGGAGAATTGGTGGTATGGTGGCACAGCGGTAGGGTTGCTGCCTTACAGCGCCAGAGACCCGGGTTTGATCCTCACTATGGGAGCTATCTGCATGAAGTTTGTATATTCTCCCCGTGATCACGTGGGCTTTCTCCGGGTGCTCCGGTTTCCTCCCACACTCCAAAGACGTGCAGGTTTGTAGGTTAATTGGCTACTGTAAATTGTCCCTCATGTGTAGGCGAGCGCTAGTGTACGGGGTGATCGCTAGTCGATGTAGACTCGATGGGCCAAAGGGCCTGTCAATGTGCTGCATCTCTCAAGTCTAAAGTAAAGTCTAAAGAGAGTTCTTTGGGATGATGGAGGAAACTAACTGCTGCAATACTGGATCAAGTTCATTTGACAAACCCATGGTGTCTCTTAATTTCTTGAGAAATGAAGGAAATCAAAATTAAATAAAGCACCAAAAGAAACAATATTTTTACATGAAGACACAGATGACTACAGATGATGGAAAAAAACCCAGCGGTTCAGGCAGCAACTATGAAAGGAAATGGATAATCTGAAGACAGGTACTGACCCGGAATGTCAACTGTTCATTTCCCTCCATGGATGTTGCCTGACTTATTGAATCTCTCCAGCAGTTTATTTTTTACTCTATATTTTATATACTGTGGTATGTGTTGGTTTCAAAACAACGCCCATGACAGTGTATAAGCATATAGTTACTGCAATCAGCAAACCACAATGAAGGATAGTACTCATGGCTACCAAAATATTGAAATGCTGTCATAGAGTCATAGAGTCATAGAGTCCTACAGCACAGAAAGAGGCCCTTCGGCCCATCGTGTCCGTGCCGCCCGTTACCAAACACAGTCTAATTTTAATCCCATTTTCCCGCATTTGGACCGTAGCCCTGAATGTTGTAGCATTTCAAGTGCCCATCCAAATGCCTCATAAACGTTGTGAGTGTTCCCGCCTCCACCACCACCCCAGGCAGTGAGTTCCAGACTCCAACCACCCTCTAGGTGAAAAGGTTCTTTCTCACATCCCCCCGAAACCTCCTTCCCCTTACCCTGTATCTATGTCCCCTCGTTGTTGAACCTTCCACCAGTGGAAGAAGTTCCCCGCCATCTACCTTATCTATGCCCCTCATGATCTTGTACACCTCGATCATGTCCCCTCTCAGACTTCTCTGCTCCAGGGAAAACAACCCCAGTCTGCTCAGTCTCTCCTCATAGCCGAGGCCCTTCATCCCTGGCAGCATCCTGGTGAATCTCCTCTGCACCCTCTCCAAAGCTATCACATCCTTTCTATAATGTGGTGACCAGAACTGTACACAATACTCCAGCTGTGGCCTCACCAGTGTTCTGTACAATTCCACCATTACCCCCCTACTTTTATATTCGATGCCCCGGCTAATGAAGGCCAGTATCCCATATGCCTTTTTGACCACCCTATCCACCTGTCCTGCTGCCTTCAAGGACTTGTGTACCTGTACTCCAAGGTCCCTCTGTACCCCTGTCTTCCCTAGGGTCCTTCCATTCATGGTGTAATCCCTCTCCAAGTTATTCCTGCCAAAGTGCATCACCTCGCACTTTTCAGGATTAAATTCCATCTGCCACTGCTCCGCCCATCTGACCACCTCATCTATTTCTTCCCGCAGCTTGCAGATCCCTTCCTCGCTATTCACCACCCCCCCTAACTTTGTGTCATCTGCAAACTTGCTGATCATGCCCTGTACGTTGACATCCAGATCATTAATGTAGACTACAAACAGTAAGGGACCCAACACCGATCCCTGCAGCACCCCACTGGACACCAGCCTCCAGTCACAGAAGCAACCTTCTACCATCACCCTCTGCCTTCTGTCACTAAGCCAGTTTTGTATCCATTTTGCCAAGGTGCCCTGGATCCCATGGGCTCTTACCTTCTTGACCAGTCTCCTGTGTGGGACCCTGTCAAAAGCCTTACTGAAATCCATGTATACCACATCCACTGCACTACCCCCATCTACCTCCTTAGTCACCCCTTCAAAAAATTCAATCAAGTTAGTCAGACACGACCTTCCATTAACAAAGCCATGTTGACTATCCTTAATTAACCCTTGATCCTCCAAGTGAAGACTGATTCTGTCCCTCAGAATCTTTTCTAGCAGCTTTCCCACCACCGATGTCAGACTCATCGGCCTGTAGTTCCCAGGTTTATCCCTACTGCCCTTTTTAAATAATGGCACCACATTAGCTATCCTCCAGTCCTCCGGTACATCCCCTGTTGCAAGAGAGGCTCTGAAAATTTGTGCCAGAGTCCCCGCAATCTCCTCCCTTGCCTCTCTCAGCATCCTGGGATACATCTCGTCAGGGCCCGGAGACTTATCCACTTTTAAGCCTGCCAGAGCCTCCAGCATCGCCTCCCTGTCAATAGCAATATGCTCAAGAACATCACAACCCTCTTGCTCCATTTCTAAGTCCGCATCGCCCTCCTCCCTCGTAAAAACAGATGCAAAAAAATCATTTAAAACATCTCCTACATCCTCTGGCTCCACACACAGCTTTCCACTATGGTCCCTGATGGGCCCCACTCTTTCCCTCGTTATCCTCTTACCCTTGATATACTTATAGAACACTTTGGGATTTTCTTTTATTTTGCCCGCTAGTGCTATCTCATGGCCCCTTTTTGCTCTCCTAATTTCTTTTTTAAGAACCGCCCTACACCTTCTGTATTCCTCTAATGTCGATATATTAAAATATATAAATAATATATATAAATAATGTAATGTAACGAATTTAAAAAATAATATATAACCTAACTATTGTAATGTGATTAATGTAATTAAATAGTGTAAGTCATGAACAAGGTTCATCTGCTTCATCTGTGAATGATTGAAGGGAGATTCTCAAGATGGTGGAATTTAGTCACTTAAACAGCAAATTGTATTAAAGAGATTAAGTGGTTGAGCTAAGAATGCAGCTACAAGACCAGGATAGGTGCTTAATTCTTCAGATGTTAAAGCCTGCATTAAAAAAATTAAAATGGTATAAACAATTGCCGGAATAGCTGAGAAGAAGTAATCAAAACCAGATTTATGACACGTGTGGAATAAATGTGGTTGTGGTTGTGTGGGGCATCTCCATTATTTCACAAAGAATCCTCCAGTATTTAAAGAGCTTAAAGGCTTTGCAGATTTTGCAAAGATATATGTACAGTCAGTTCCATTACAGAACAATTTGCCAAAGCGAAGAGTAACAAACAGATGACTATCAATCAAAATTTCCTTTGGATATCCATGGCATCTTATTCATTACCCAGGATCAATATAAAAGTATAATGTTGCGCAGCACTATTCACAGTATTCAATTATTTAGTTCAATTCTTGCATTGCATCTCAGCCAGCGTGAAGGCTTACATCCTCGGCCATTGTATCTTTCATTTTATTGTTATCCCAATCTATTCCAAGGAACATGACAGATTCTGTATATTCTGGAAACAGTGGAAAGTATTGAGCACAAGATATTCTTCTGCAGTGCCAAGAGATCACATGAGCCAAGGTTGACAGGTACTTGAGGATGTACAATAAATTAACAGGCAAAGGAAAATAAATTTCAGGTTCTTTGCTATTTCTTCACAGCTCTATCTCCTTTCTTGTGATAACCTTTGATTAGTAAGGGTGTCAGGGGTTATGAGGAGGAGGCAGGTGAATGGGGTTAGGAGGGAGAGATAGATCAGCCATGATTGAATGGCAAAGTAGACTTGATGGGCAGAATGGCCTCATTCTGCTCCATCACTTATGACCTTATGAACCTCAAACGACCCAGGCATTCACACATTATGGTATGTTCCTGGTACCCAATAATGGCAATCATTTGAATAGATGCGAGCATGGTAAATGGGGATGTTAATATGGAGGTCAATATACCCTCAAGAATCTTATGAAATTTTAAATTGCATACTTGAACTTGCTATGGTTGATGGGAGTAGGATGTTTGTGGGCCAAGGGACATTCTAAAAGTGTGATGCTTTTAAAAGAGTGACGTTGAAAGTTCAAGGTTCCTGTTAGAGTGAAGGGCAAGGCAGCCAGAAATAAGGAATGTGGATGCCGAGAGAAATTGAGGCTCTGATCAGAAAAACAAGGAGGCATGGGCCAGATATAGGCCACTGGTATTGTGTATACCTGGAGAAGTTTAGAGGACTGAAGAGCATACTTAAGAAGGACAGCAGGAGGGCAAAAAGGTGGCAAGAGATAGCTCCGGCAGGTAAAATGAAGGGGAATCTAAAGAGATTGTATGAATATGAAAGGAAAGAGTGTAACGAGAGAGTAACGTATTTCTCTTCTGTTTTTGTGAAAAAATATATAAAGGCAAGGAAACGTGGGACAATAATGGAGTTGTCTTGAGGACAGTCCATATTACGGTCGAGGCAATACTGGATGTCCTTGCGCAAATGAAGGTAGATATATCTCCCGGGCTGGATCAGACATATCCGAGGATGCTGTGGGAAGCTAGAGAGAAATTATGGAAGTCCTGGCAGAGATATATGAACCAGACACTGGTGAGATGCTGAATAACTGGAGGATAACTAACCTTTACTTAACAAGGGCTGCACGGAAAGCCTGGGAACTGTAGACCATTGAGCCTAACATCTATGGTAGGTAAGCTACTGGAGAGTATTCTGAAGGATAATATATGTATGCATTTGAATAGACAAGGGCTGATTAGGGAAAGTCAGCATGGTTTTGTACATGGGAGATTTTGTATTAAGAATTTGATTGAGTTTTCTCCAGAAGTAACCAGAAAGGTTGAGAAGGGCAAGGGCGTAGACTTTGTCTATTTGGACTTCAATGCCTTTGATAAGGTCTGGGAGGTTAGATCGCATGGGATCCGCTGAGAGCTAGCTAACTGGAAACAGAATTGGCTTCATGGAAGAAAGCAGAGGATGGTAGTGAAAGGGTGCTTTATGGACGGCAGGCCTGTGCTTTAGTGATCGGTGCTGGGCCCATTGTTCTTTGTGGTTTATATCAACGACTTGAATGAGAATGTACAAGGTATGATTAGTAAGTTTGCAGAAGACACCAAAGTAGGAGGTATGGTAGACAGCAAAGATGGTTAAACTGTTAGCAAAAAATGCAGCTGGCTCTTGATCATCCTACGCAAGTGAGCTGAAAAATGTTTAATTAAGTTTGAAGCAGAAAAGTGCGAGTTGTTGCATTTTGGGAATTAAAACCAGGGCCAGGACCTTTACAGTGAATGGCAGGGCACTGGAGAGTGTTGTGAAGCAGAGGTATCCAAGAGTACAGGTACATAGTTCCATTAAGGTGACGTCACAGAAAGATAAGGTGGTTAAAAAAAGGTTTTGGTATGTTGGGCTTCATCGGTCATGGTATTGAATATAGAATTTGGGCCATGATGTTACAGTTGTACAAGATATTGGTGAGGCGACATTTGGAGTATTGTGTTCAGTTTTGGTCACCCTGCAATACGAAGGATGTCATTAGTTGGAAAGACTTATGAGGATGTTGCTAGGACTGGAGGAGCTGAACTACAGGGAGAGATTGGGCAGGCTGGGACTCTATTCCTTGGAGCACAGGAGGTTGAAGGGTGATCTTATAGAGGTCCATAAAGTCATGAGGGGAGTAGTTAGGATGAATACACATGAGTCTTTTACCCAGAGTAGAGGAAACAAAAAAACCGAGGACATAGGTTTAAAGTGAAAGGAGCGTGATTTAAAAGAAATCTGGAGAGCAACCTTTGCAGTCAGTGGGTGGTTGGTATATGGAATGAGCTGCCCGAGGAGGTACTGTACTATAACAGCATTTAAACAAAAACACTCGGACATGTGCGTGGGTATGACAGGTTTAGAGGGATATGGGATAAATGTGGGTAAATATGACTGGCTTAGTTGGGGCATCTTGGTCGCAAGGACAAATTGGGCTGAAGTGCCTGCTTCCATGCTGTATGACTTTACGATTCTATGAAACCTAAATATTTCAATATATTCTGATTGCATAGCCAGTCCAGCACACGTTAGTTTTCTGATCATCATAAAGAAAATAGTTCTTTCATGCAGGATCCTGCTCTTGCAGTGGTGTTTCAAAGCCCAGAGGCTGTAGATAAGGAAAAAGAGAGTGGTGATATTTAACATGTCCCTGTTTTCTATCTCTGATAACACATGCATGTAGTTATCCATCTTCTTGTGCCTCGTGGCTTTCAGCTCTGGCTCCAGGCTTCCCAGTTCAGACAGAAACACGATTTCAGATGTCTATGCTCAATCCACTGCGTCTCGCAGCAGTTCCCCTTCCTTCAGTCTGAAGAAGGATCTCTACCCGAAACATCACCCATTCTCTCCAGAGATGCTGCCTGTCACGTTGGGTTACTCCTGCATTTTGTGTCTATCTTCAGTTTAAACCAGCATCAGCAGTGTCTCCCTACACATTTAACACTGTGTTGTTTCTTTGTGGCCTACAAAGATGGCAGATGGATGAAATAGCAATGACGTTCACTCAGGGCCGTTTTTACAGCATTAAGGGCCCCCGGGCAAAGCAGTGTACTGGGGCCCCTACCGTTACTCTCCCCCACCCCCCTTTCCCTACCAGCCCCCCCCCTGTCGTGCCGGCGAAAAGCACTTACCGAAAAGCACTTAGCGATGGACTTAGGGTGCTACATTGTTGCGAAAATCACTTACAGATCGCTGTGAGAAGCACTTAGGGACTGAAAATGTTGCAAAAAAAGCACTTATTGAACCTACATTTTTAAAGTAGTATTTAGTTATTGCAAGTCACTTAACATACACAGATCAGCATGGGGGCCCTATGCTCGTGGCCCCCCGGGCAAGTGCCCATCAGGCCCATGCGTTAAGACGGCCCTGCGTTCACTGCCCTGCTGTGCACCAACAGTGGAGAAGGTTTGACCACAATATGCAACATCCTGAAACTAGGCGGCTATGAACGCACCTAGAAGCCAAGCCTGGCTTCGTGAATGATCCCAACAAAGTAACCAGTTTTACACGGAGACACGGCTAAACTTTGCAGAATGTGTGTAGATCTCGAACTCAAATGGAATACAACACATTGACTATAAAACCTTCCACGTTGCAACATCAAATATCTTGGAGTCCATGAGAAAAAAACCTTCCAGTCCCTTGTCCACTGAAAAACTTACAAACACTGAGAGTAGAGGCTCCCTATCCTTTGAGGCATTTTATAATCATTTAATTGTAAAAAAAATTTAAACAATTTAAATGTGTTTTGAATTGAATCAATTTTTTTAAGCGTATTTTGTTAGGATTCATTTTCAGGGCATTACAACACTTGTAATGTTGTAACTTTAGATAGTTCCTTTGTCCCTCTCTTCCCCTCCTCCTTCCCAGATCTCCCTCTATCTTCCTGTCTCCACCTATATCCTTCCTTTGTCCCGCCCCCCTGACATCAGTCTGAAGAAGCGTCTCGACCCGAAACGTCACCCATTCCTTCTCTCCTGAGATGCTGCCTGACCTGCTGAGTTACTCCAGCATTTTGTGAATAAATACCTTCGATTTGTACCAGCATCTGCAGTTATTTTCTTATACAACACTTGTAATTACATTAGAAAGACAGTAATGCTGGACTAATTTTTTTCAGTTGCTCCTTGTGCAGGAGCACAGAATGTTTTCAGCCCATCCATATGATGGCGTTATGTTCTGTGAAACACTTTGGCTGTTACAACTTTTTGTATTGCACAGCACGTACTGGCACCTCACCATTGGGGGTAATGCCGTGATCAACTGGGAACTGAACACTCTCAGTTTGCTATTGACAACACGGGGGCGGCACAGTGGCGTAGTGGTAGAGCCGCTGCCTTACGGCACCAGAAACCCGGGTTCGATACTGACCTGTATGGGGTTTGCCCATTCTTCCTGTGACCGTGGGGGGTTCTCTGGATTCCTCCCACCTCCCAAAGACATACTGGCTTGTAGGTTCATTGGCTTCTGTAAATTGGCCCTAATGGCTAGGATACAACTAATGTATGGGTGATTGGTGGTTGGCATGGACTCAATGGGCAGAAGGGTCTGAAGATGGTTGTCGACCCAAAACGTCACCCATTCCTTCTCTCCAGAAACGGTGCCTGTCCAGCTGAGCTACTCCAGCTTTTTGTGTCTGTCAATGGGTAGAAGGGCCTGTTTCCATGCTATATCTCTAAAGTAAACTAAACTAAAAACGTTTGGAGACAATATGCCCTCCAAAAATAGACCATTTTCCATTTGTGACAAGACACATCAGATGTGTAATGGGATACCTGTGGCAGGATGGGGGGAAGTCACAATATGCCTACAGAGCCCAACACAATTCAGAACAATGGAGACACAAGGAACTGCAGATGCTGGAACCTTGAGCGAAACACAAAGCGCTGGTTTAACTCAGTGGGTCAGACAGCATCTATGGAGGGAATGGATGGCCACAGTTTCTGATCAGGACCTTTCTTCAGAACAAAGCAGGCACGTTTAATCTGCATTCATCCATGTGCAGAAATATCCAATCCCTCTACACAGATGCACAGCACCAAGTTGTTGAGGCAAGGTTGGCAGCATCAACAAACATCAGCATAAACCGATATTTTTGAAGCAGAGATAGATTCTTGACTAGCACGGGTGTCAGGAGTTATGAGGAGAAGGCAGGTGAATGGGGTTAAGAAGGAGCGATAAATCAGCCATGATTGAATTGCGAAGCAGACTTGATGGGCCGAATGGCTTAATTCTGCTCCTATCACAAGAAGTTATAAACCCTCCCTCTTATCAACTCTCAGAAACACAAGAGGAAATACTTGTGCACACTATTACCTCCAAATTCTCTTTACGACCCTACATTTCGCGGCGCCCCCCCTCCCCCTCCCTTTCAAACCAATGTGTTCGGAATGTGCTTTGAATCCCCACAGATTTGAACTATTTGTGTTAGGTTGTCACAAAATGTCTGACTGAGAGGCAACACAGGTCAGACAAACCTCTCTGCAAACTCTTCAAGTTCTGAAAAGCCAAGGGTTTACAGGTCCCAGCTGGAGCACGCTCCGTTACTCAAGGGAAGTCCAAGATCCAGGGCAAGGGCGGTCAGACTTTCAACGATGGTGGAAATATTACCCCTAACTCCTTGCATTTGGAAATACCGAGTGGTATTCTGGTGAGGAAGGTGGGGCTTAGAGCACTTTATTAACGCGAAACAGTGCAACTGCTTCACGGTTTTAAGAAGCTTTGGCATGCAGCGACGTCTCGACACCCCTCTGATGCGCTAGTGAGTAGTAAGTAACCTATTGCATGTGAAACGCCCGTGCACCGGGTTTCTGCAGAATGAATTATACGGTGATTGAACTTTCGTTGTACTGTGCAACCCTCCTTCAACCTCCCGCGATTTCATCCAGTTTACGCTACGAACTGGTTTAAATTAATGGCGCGAGTCAACTTTATACTATTCTCGATTTAAGGTGTTAATTCAGCCACCGTTGCAAAGATCTAAATGCTGGAGATACCTCTCCACTTTGCTGTTTCGAACTTTACTCCGGGAAATACATAATCTGGTGCTGTAAGTAAATTCGTGTCCAAATATGGGCTTTCATTTGAAATTAATTATCTCGCTGCACCTTATTTTTTATAAAACTGTACGGCGATACAAATATTGGAGTGCCATTTGCCAGTCAAGGATACTGAATTATAAGAAAATGACTGCAGATGCTGGTACAAATCGATTTATTCACAAAATGCTGGAGTAACTCAGCAGGTCAGGCAGCATCTCGGGAGAGAAGGAATGGGTGACGTTTCGGGTCGAGACCCTTCTTCAGACCCTTCTAATATTGAATTAATACTGAATTAGATACTGAATTGTCAAGGGTACCGAATTACTTTATGTTATTGTCCACTTTAAAAGTGCTTCTTTACTGACACCGGTTCTTTTTCGTTCGTGAGCCAACAGAGGAGACGGGTTGTGTAGGAATGAACTAACTGCAGATGCTGGTTGACACCGAAGATAGTCGCAAAATGCTGGAGTAACTTTACGGGACAGGGAGCATCTCTGGAGAGAAGGAATGGGTGACGTTTGGGATACGGGTTGCTGTATGTGCACTTCATCAGCCTGAGTGAATCCACCCCCCCCCCCCCCTCCCCTTCGGTGTTAACGGTGGGTTTGTTCTTCATTGTTGGGAATATTAGATAGAGGGTTTTCTCCTGTACTCCGAGCGTGACACTGATCGGGTTGTTTCTTCTTGCTGAGGGAGGCGAAAAGAACTGTTACTTTCAAGAAAGAGAGAGAGAGAGAGAGAGAGAGAGAGATGTGGAGCACGCGTTTAAAGTTTGGTTTAAAACGGGGTACAAGCAACCCATTAGACAATAGACAATAGGTGCAGGAGGAGGCCATTCGGCCCTTCGAGCCAACACCGCCATTCAATGTGATCATGGCTGATCATTCTCAATCAGTACCCCGTTCCTGCCTTCTCCCCATACCCCCTGACTGCGCTATCCTTAAGAGCTCTATCTAGCTCTCTCTTGGCCTCCACTGCCCTCTGAGGCAGAGAATTCCACAGATTCACAACTCTCTGACTGAAAAAGATTTTTCCTCACCTCAGTTCTAAATGGCCTACCCTTTATTCTTAAACTGTGGCCCCTGGTTCTGGACTCCCCCAACATTGGGAACATGTTTCCTGCCTCTAACGTGTCCAACCCCTTAATAATCTTATACGTTTCGATTGAACGGAATACGGCGAGAACATGGTCTGTCTTCATTCGCTCTTATTTCTACCACCAAGTTCCGACTGGCTGGACTGAGGCGATACATATTCATACCTCTAGTTTCCCTCCCCCTTGACCCTTAGTCTGAAGTAAGGTCCCGACCCGCAGCGGCACCTATTCCTTTTCTCCAGAGATGCTGCCTGACCCACTGAGTTAATCCAGCATTTTGTGTCTATCCTGTTTACTTGTAGCGGGTAACTGGTTTATAGGTTACCTGAATGCACATTTACTAAATCAAGGCAAGAACGCGGATCAAATAGGTTGTTTTCTAACAACAACAAAATAAAACCTTATAACACCGTTCAGATTTTTTTTGGAAACGTAGCTGATTGCAAAAAGAAGAGACGTACAAAGATGTATGTAGGTTAATTGGCTGGGCAAATGTAAATGTAAAAAAAATTGTCCCTAGTGTGAGTAGGATAGTGTTAATGTGCGGGGATCGCTGGGCGGCACGGACCCGGTGGGCCGAAGGGCCTGTTTCCGCGCTGTATCTCTAAATCTAAAAAATCTAAAATCTAAAATAAAGGGTTGCAATTTTAATTTCCGAATATAACCTGGAATGAATTACTGGAATTCCATTGCAATCTGCAAATGGAAGAAGGGTCTCGACCCGAAACGTCACCTATTCCTTTTCTCCACGGATGCTGCCTGACCTGTTGAGTTACTCCAATATTTTGTGTCTTATCTTCGATGGAAGAGACAGACATGGGGTGGGGGGCGACTGTGTTTTCGGAGAATAGCGATTATATTATTAAAACTGAATCTGAAAATGTATGTGGCTCTATAAAACATTAGATAATTTCAAAGAAAAATGTAGCTCTGCAAATATTTAAGCAGTGCCACTGGAGAATTCGTCTCTGCGTTAGTGCTGCATAGACCAACGAGGTTCAATCTCGCAGGTATCCCTGTGACCTCTCCCAGCTATGCACACAGTGGCGCCCCACAGAAGATAACTGGTCTGAAGAAGGGTCTCGACCCGAAACATCACCCATTCCTTCTCTCCACAGATGCTGCCTGACCCGCTGAGTTACTCCAGCATTTTGTGTCTTTCTTCGGTGTAAACCGGCATCTGCAGTTCCTTCCTACTCAGAACTGGTCCATCAATTGTTTCTGGTGTCGTCGTTGGAAGATAGTTGGCCCGTCCTATTCTACCAACCATTTACGAGAATTAATTCAACTCTAAATCAACTTCTCAATCAAAATTTGACAGTATTACGAAACCCACCAGCATCTCCTGGGACGATTTAATGCGCCGTTTATAAACATATCCTTCCTTCTGTACTTCCGTTCAAAGCGTTTGCCCAGGGCTGTGTATGAAGGTTAACCTCATAAAGGTCTGACCAAGGATGGAAAGCCTGGATCCGTGCCGTTTATTTCTGTTGCACGAACAACTGAAATAAACAATGAAACTGCAGTCGCTGCGAAAGTAAATCCAACAGAAACTGCTGGGAACACTCACCACACCAAAGGCATCCATAGATAGAAAAGAGTTAACGTTTCAACATGAAGACAGGCATAAGAAAAAAGCTGGAGTAACTCAGCGGGTCAGGCAGCATCTCTGGAGAAAGGGGATAGGTGAAATTTCGGGTCGAGAGAGACCCTTCTTGAGATCCGAGACATCACCTATTCCTTTTCTCCAGAGATGCTGCCTGACCCGCTGAGCTACTCCAGCTTTTTGTGTCTATCTTTGGTTTAAACAGCCTCTGCAGTTCCTCCCTTACACATTTCTGCATGAAGAACCTTTGCTGAAGTTGGGAAGGACAGAAAACCAAGTTGAGTGAAGGTTGGGGGGGATGGACAAAGGGAACATATGTGACAAGATGAGACCGCGGGGATATTTAAGTAGCCAGTTAAGTATCAGCTAAGTATCTTAACTACTTAAACAGAAGTAGACAGTTTGTTACAGACAAGTAACTTCCTGAAGTTGTAGAATTTGATATTGTATGCAGAAGGTTGTACCGTGCCTAGAGGGAAGGTGCTATTCCCCAAGCATTTATTGGGCCTCGGTACAATAGTGCAGGAGGGCATTGCCAGATAAGTCAATATGGGGATAGCTTGAAGGATTCATGTAGCAGTAAAGAGCAAGTTCAAGGTTTTCCTGCTCTCTACCGTTGTTGTCTTAAAACCAATACACCCATCTTTTCCCCTTTATTTCATTGTCCAATGTGTAACAATTTGAATGTACTCCGTACACAACTGGTTTAACAATAATGATCAATTCTGGCTGGAATATATCAACCATCCTTGTTTGGTGCAAAACTGTTCACTACTGGTTTATCCTAGATTGCACATGGTATTTTGTTTTTCTTCTGATAACTGTTTTCTTACATTCTTCTATCCCATTTGGCCTCACTTCCACTATCCAAAGAATATATGCATTTATTTGTAACAATCATTGAGACAATTCAATCCATTCTTTCTATTGTATCTATCTCTTTCCCTCTTCCATCTCATCAACATTTTCTCTTTGTTACCGGAATCAGCCTATTTTCCTCCTTCCTACCACCTTTGACATTTTGTGACTTTTTACATGAATCTCTCTCTCTTGACCTTGATCTTATTTCCACCAAAGTGTTAACTACAAAATTATCCTGTTGTTATAATGAATTGCTCTCGCCGTGGGGTATCCCATTCTTTCAAATCTGCCATAATTTCCCAACATCAATGAAATAAAGCAAGGACCCTCTCCAACTTCTCTTACCTTTCTGAGTTTAGGATGAGAGGGGACCTCATTGAAACTTACCGAATAGCTAAAGGCTTGGGTAGAGTGGATGTGGAGAGGATGTTTCCACTAGTGGGAGAGTCTAGGACCAGAGGTCATAGCCTCAGATTTATAGGATGTTCCTTCAGGAAGGAGACAAGGAGGAATTTCTTTAGCCAGAGGGTGGTGAATCTGTGGAATTCTTTGCCACAGGAGGCTGTGGAGGCCAAGTCAATTGATATTTTTAGGGCGGAGATAGATAGATTCTTGATTAGTACGGGTGTCAGGGGTTATGGGGAGAAGGCAGAAGAATGGGGTTAGGAGGGAGAGATACTGTAGATCAGCCCTGATTGAATAGCGGGGTAGACTTGATGGGGCGAATGGCCTAATTCTGCTCCTATCACTTATGACATGACCTGAGTTTAAGGTGTTGTCATCTCCTGAATCAATGCCTGTTGTTCACACAATTTAATATTTGTATCTTTCAAATCAAGTTTCTGTAGCATTTGTTGCATTAAAGCAGCTCAACTTCTGTTAATGATTATTAACTTTTGCGATGAATATATCTGCATTTGTCTTTCTTACTTGCAGCAGCACAGCAGGTATATAAACACCATCCTTTTGACCATGGTTTAATCATTCTTCTAAAATTGCTTCCTTTAATTTTGGTATTGAATGTTATCCTCCATGAGATACTTTGGGATGTTTATGTTAACTGCATTGTATAAATATGTGTTGTTTCTGTGATGTTCCAGCCTTATTACTTTAATAAGCTCAATGGTAACTAATTTATAAAATGTGTCTTTTTCAGGAAAATGCCTTGGAATTCTGTCAAAATGGGGCTTTTAAAAGTACCTGTGGTGGTATTCCTTCTAACTGCAATGGTATATGTTACCAAATCTCAACATTTGGGTATGTAGCTATTTGTGTATGGATTTTATAAACATTTTTAATTCATTAAATGGAAACTTAGGCTTGACGGATTTATTTTATTTTAAGTGTCAATGCATTTTAACAGTTTAAAAAATGTAGCCTTGCGTAATAAATTAGACCTGTGGCACAGGCAAACACACATTAGTGTTCCGACGGAAACTTCGCCAGGGAATGCAAGTTTTACGTTACATCCGTGTATCTGGAGTTCAAGTTGATTTGTGAAACTGGAACTCATTGAAACATCATGAAATAAGTGGGTGCTGTTAACTGTCAAGTTGCAAACATTCTGATCAGGGAATGCACACATGCAGAACAAATGGTTCCCTGAAGATTATTTAAAGCACTTTCTTTGTCATGAATTTTGGGACAATTTGTTCCATTGCCCCAGCTGGAACTCTCCTTGATGCCTGCTCAGATATTTCATATCAAAATATGTGTACTTCCTTACTTTAGTATATTTATAAATATGAGGTGGATTAAACGTTTCTCAAATCTGCACGTGGAAGGATTCTAATTCTTTCCTGTTGAATTTGTCTTTTGTTTGAAGACATTAATCACTTTTTTATTTGTTAAGAATTGTTAAGAATTGAACATTATTTGTTAAGAATTTGTTTTCTCATATTTGTTAAGAATTGAACATTATAGCAGATATAATCCTTGGACCTCTAATGGTATTACATGTAAAATACAACTTATCTTACCTTCATATCTACGGCTGATGCAAAGTTCTTATTTCACAATCTTCATGCATTGTTGTTTTAGATGTATATTTGCATTATGAGTGACAATAAATCATGGAAGACTTGAGCTACAAGGAAGGAATGAATGGCTGGGACATTTCCCCCTGGAGCATAGGAGGCTGAGGGCTGACCCTAATAAGGTTTATAAAACCGCAAGCATAGATAAGGAGAACTGTCAGAGCCCTTTTCCAGGGTAGGAGAATTTCAAACGAAAGAACATCGTTTTAAGCTGAGATAGGAAGGATTTAAAGGAGACCAGAGTAGCAGCTTTTTTTTTTTTACAGAGAATGGTGGCTATATCGAGTGAACTGCCAAAGAAAGTAGTAGAGGTGGGCACAACGTGTAAAAAACCTGTACAAAAGTACATGAATAGGAAAGGTTTCGAGAGATGCGAGGCAAACGCAGGCAAATGGAACTAGCTCAGATAGACATCTTAGTCAGCATGGATGAGTTGGGCCTGTTTCCATGCCTTTTCACTTTATGGGGACAGGAATCTGGACTTGACTCAGAATAGAATACTGAAGTGTGTCGAGATTAAACTAAATTAATTCCATAAATAAAGAAAGCATTAAGAAGTATTTGCAACCCCAATGCAAATATTACATGTGATATACCATTCAGAGAGGTACAAACATCATGAAGGGTTTGTATCTTAAAACAAAAATAGAACAAAAAGTAAGTTTAGCAAAGCTTCCATATCATTCAGATGCAATTGTTATATTTGCATCTATTTCTCTACTTCTAATTGGAAATAATATTCTCAGTTTTTCAGAAAAGATCACTTGCTTTCTAGTTCTTTTGAGACTCTTCGTATGTACAAAGCACTAGGTGGTCATTGAGGACACAAGAGACTGGAATGTGCAGCAAAACACACTGCTGGAGGAACTCAGCGCCAAAGGAGCATCTGTAGAGGAAAATGGACAGTTGATGTTTCGGGTCGGGACCTTTCATCTAGAGTTTAAGCAGAAATGTTGATTGTCCAGTTCCTTTCACAAATGCTGTTCGAGCTGCTGAGTTCCTCCAGCAGATTGCTGGAGGAACTCTGCAGCTTTGATATCATTCCTTTGATATGTCTCTACGATAATACGTAACTTGTTATTTTTGGTTTATTTTGAAACAAAGTTCAGATAAAGTTTAGAAATAAGTCCACAATGATCTGGGAACAAAGATGGAAGTTTCACCAACTGTGCTTAAACGGCCGTGTTTAAGATAGCTCATGACCATTGAACATAGAACATAGTACATATGACAATAAACTAAACTCAAGCTCAAACTCACAACAGTGCAGCACAAGAACAGGCCCGTTGACCCATAATGTCTGTGCTGAACGTGATGCTAAGATCATCTGTTTGCACATAATTTATATCCTACCATTCCCTGTACATCCATGTGCCTCTCTAAATGCCTCTTAAACATCAATATCATTCCTGCCTCCACCACCACCAGTGGCAGTGTGTTCCAGGCAACCACCACCCTCTGTGTAAAAGTCTTGCCCTGCACATGTTCTTTAAACTTTGCCCCACTCACCTTAAAACTATGCCTTCTAGTCTTTGAAATTTCCACCAGGGGAGAAAGGTTCTGACTATCTGGGACTATCTATCCTACTCTCATAATTTTAATATCATTTTAATCAGGTCTCCTCCCTTCATCCTACGGCGATCAAGAAAAAACCCAATCCAAGTTAGTTCACCCTCACCATGAAGCCAATATCCTCTAATCTTGACAGCATTCTGGTAAATCACTTCTGTGCCTTCTCCAATCCCACACATCCTTCCCGTGATAATGTAACCAGGACATCACACGATACCCCAAATCAGGTGACACAGTTATACAGTTAAGCGTAGGACCACTGAATTCTCAATGATTTGCCGAGTCCAGTCGTAGCGTTTTAAAACTTTTTATTCAAGCACAACGGTTATACGACATCAGAGCAAAGCGTTAAAATATCTGCAGACCTTAACTAAAATCTGAACAAATCATAATTAACAAAACAACGAAACTATGGAACTGTATCTAAACGACTGAAGACTGAACATGACAAGAGGAGAAAGGCACTCACTTCTACAGAACTGACACTGCTGATAAACAAGCTCCATCCTACATTTCCTAATCAACGTCTGCTTTGATCTGTCGTTTTCACACCTTACTCCTCCATATCTTTAGACTCCCTCTCCCCTGACTCTCAGTCTGAAGAAGTGTTCCACCCGAAACAACACCCATTCCTTCTCTCTGGAGATGCTGCCCGTCTCATTGAGTCACTCCAGCATGTTGTGCCTATCTTCGGCGTAAACTGCATCTGCTGTTCTTTCCTACACATTCAGTCTGCTCCACTGCGAAATCTCCTCAAGGTATGACTACTTTGAAGAAGTTCTCCTCTTCTCTCTGTTCGGCAACACCCTCCCTCTCTCGCTGCTCCCTCTCTGTGAGTGATTGTGTGCCTCCTTGTCACCTTCCCCTGAGCTAACAATGAGCATTTCTACATTTCCCTCTCCCCTGACTCTCAGTCTGAAGACGGGTCTCGACCCGAAACATTACCCATTCCTTCTCTCCAGAGATGCTGCCCGTCCCGCTGAGTTCCTCCAGCATTTTGTGTTTATCTATTTAAGAATGGCTGTGGCCCTTTGAAAACAGCTATCCAGGATGAGAGAGCCGCAAGGGTTAAATTGCTGTACGGCCAGCTTATTGTTCACAGCAACCATAGAAATGTCTTTGTACTGGATTTCACAGAGACGCAGCTTTTACAGCCCCCTTCCTCCCCCCTTATGAGAAACAACAGTCCTGGAAGTCACATCTTGTACCAAGCCCCACAGAATAATGTCTCTGATCCCAGATTGCCATCTTAGTGAACTTCAATCCAATCTCTGCAAGATGCTAATTCCATTAATAATGTGCAAACTCCCACATTAAAGTATAATTTTATTTGAAGCATGCTATAATCACATCAATGAGTAGGAAAATAGTTGTAAAATCAAATGGTACTTAATTATACTGGCCAAATGGGGAACTGGTGTTATTTATACAATGCAAATCCAAATCTGTGCAAGAGCTGTGGATCGCAGAAGGCTTTCTTTCCAGTCTTTTTCTCCATTGGAAAAGGCTGGGCTACATCTGTTTGACTGTTTCCTTTTTGATCTCTCATGTGAGTTGAGCAAAGCCTAGCTCTGAAGTCCACCGTAAAGTTGATATTGAATTATTGGGAATTCTCCAGTACATTTGGTGAAGGAATTCTGCTGTACTGCTAGAAGGAGTTAGATGGTTCTGACCATAATTGATGAGTTAACAGTGAACTACATTATTTCCAAGTTAGCTAGGTGTATGTCATGGGAGAATAACTTGCAGGTGACATTATATACATAAGGCTATTACCCTTATTGAAAAGGCTAGGCTTGTATTCACTGGAGTTTAGAAGAATGAGAGGGGATCTTATAGAGACAAAGAAAATTATAAAAGGACTGAACAAGCTAGATGCAGGAAAAATATTCCCAATGTTGGGGGAGTCCAGAACCAGGGGCCACAGTCTTAGAATAAAGGGTAGGTAATTTAAAACTGAGGTGAGAAGGAACTTTTTCACCCAGAGAGTTGTGAATTTGTGGAATTCTCTGCCACAGAGGGCAGTGGAGACCAAATCACTGGATGAATTTAAGAGAGAGTTAGATATAGCTTTAGAGGCTAGTGGAATCAAGGGATATGGGGAGAAGGCAGGCACGGATTATTGATTGTGGATGATCAGCCATGATCACAATGAATGGCGGTGCTGGCTCGAAGGGCCGAATGGCCTCATCCTGCACCTATTTTCTAAAAAGGACAGGCGATGTTTTGGGCCAGGACTCTTCTTCAGCCCGATTGCTGTAGTGTGGTGAAAACTGGGTGGGGGCAGGATAAAGAATGGCAAGTGATACAGGTGAGAGGGGTTTTTGATTGGAAAATGGTTGCCAAAGGTCAGAGGTGAAAAGACAAAAAGTGTAAGATAAGGACAGTGTCAAATGTGAACCCAGAAGAACAAACACAGGTAGAAGGATGGAAGAAAAGGGAAAGGGAGAAATGGGTGCATATCCATACACAGGGAAGAGAGGGGAGGGGTTGGGGGGAGGATTTGGATGAAGGAATTAGTGGTAACACTAGCAAGTTTGCAGATGACACAAAGCTGGGTGGCAGTGTGAACTGCGAAGAGGATGTTAGGAGGTTGCAGGGTGACTTGGACAGGTTGAGTGAGTGGGCAGATGCACGGGAGATACAGTATAATGTACATAAATGTGAGATTATCCACTTTGGTGGCAAAAGCAAGGAGGCAGATTATTATCTCAATGGTGTCAGATTAGATAAGGGGAAGTGCAACGAGACCATGATGTCCTTGTACACCAGTCACTGAAAGTAAGCGTGCAGTAAGCATACAGCAGGCAGTGAAGAAAGCAAATAGCATGTTGGCCTTCATAACAACAGGATTTGAGTATAGGAGCAAAGAGGTCCTTCTGCAGTTCTATAGGGCTCTGGTGAGACCACATCTGGAGTATTGTGTGCAGTTTTGGTCTCCTAATTTGAGGAAGGACGTCCTTGCTATTGAGGCAGTGCAGCGTAGGTTCACGAGGTTAATCCCCGGGATGGAGGGACTGTCATTTGAGGAACGATTGGAAAGATTGGGCTTGTATTCACTGGAGTTTAGAAGGATGAGAGGAGATCTTATAGAGATGTATAAAATTATAAAAGGACTGGACCAGCTAGATGCAGGAAAAATGTTCTCAATGTTGGGGGAAGTCCAGAACCAGGGGGCACGGTCTAAAAATAAAGGGGATGCCATTTAAAACTGAGGTGAGAAGAAACTTTTTCACCCAGAGAGTTGTGAATTGTGGAATTCTCTGCCACGGAAGGCATTGGAGGCCAATTCACTGGATGAATTTAAAAGAGAGTTAGATAGGGCTCTAGGGGCTAGTGGAATCTAGGGATATTCTGCATGGGTAGCTTATGGGAGAAGGCAGGCATGGGTTACTGATTGTGGATGATCAGCCATGATCACGATGAATGGCGGTGCTGGCTCAAAGGGCCGAATGGCCTCCTCCTGCCCCTATTTTTTATGTCTATGTTTATGTCTATGATATGGGGAAAAGGCAGGCACGGGTTACTGATTGTGGATGATCAGCCAGGATCACAATGAATGGCGGTGCTGGCTCGGAGGGTCAAATGGGCTCCTCGTGCACCTATTTTCTATGTTTCTATTAATGTTCATACCATTGGGTTGTAAGCTACCCAAGCAGAATGTGAGGTGCTGCTTCTCATACCTTATGTCTGTTTCCAGCACATGCTTCAAAGTCAAAGGTTATCATAAACATTATTCAGCTAAATGTTTTTGTTTTAAAAATTAATAAGTTAGTCTTTTGGAACCTTTCAATCCAATAATTCAATGTAAAAACTTGGCTGTGACTTAAGCAGATAACAGCCTTTATTAATATTATCGATAGTCAACGAACAAGTAAATGTTTTATACCTAAACTCATTCTGTGCCTTTCTTATGTTAAATTGACAGCCAAGGATCGATACTATTCCGATATTGTGTTTCTGGTGGATGGATCTCGAAATGTGGGACAAGCGGGATTTCTTCAAATCCGGAGCTTTATTCAACAGGTTGTCAGTCAGCTGAACATTGGAGCTAATGGATACAGGATCGGACTTGCTCAGTACAGCGGAGATGCACGGACTGAATTCTCACTGAACACATTTCAGACAAAGGAAGAGGTTACAAACTACTTGCAGAGGAAGTACACCTTCAAGGGCGGAGCGGTGGCGAAGACAGGGCGAGGCATTGACTTTATGCACAAAAACCTCTTTGCCAAATCGGCTGGGAGCCGAAAGGATAAAGGTGTTCCTCAGATCGCCATCATTATTACTGCCTCGCCGTCGCAGGATAGAGTCGAAACAGCTGCCAAAGCATTGAAGGCTGATGGTGTGATGGCTATTTCCTTTGGCATAAGGAAGGCAGACCAAAGTATTCTCAACAAAATTGCGTTTCTTCCAACTTACCCATTTATGGTCAGTGCTGATGGTTTTGATAAACTTCAGCCACTTGCTGTTGACATGTCCACTGCAATCCAAACGATAACACAGAAACACTTTTTGCTGAAAGAGCTTGAAAAACCAGCAGGTAACGGTTAAACTCATTCTTCTACACGAGATGTAGGGGCCCATCCACTTTTATAGAGTCCCATTGTTAAAATTATTGTAACCCAAAGAATTGAAATTGAGTTACATTATGTAGGAACAACGAACTGCAGATCTTGGTTTACAAAAGAAAAGGCACAAAGTGCTGGAGTAACTCAGTGTGTCTGGCAGCATCTCGAGAGAACAAGTCAAGTCAAGTCAAGTCAATTTATTTGTATAGCACATTTAAAAACAACCCAAGGTAATGTATTAAGTCTGGATCCCAATACAAATCGTCACCCATCCATGTTTTTCAGAGATGCCACCTGATCTGTGTACAAAGAAACTGCAGATGCTGGTTTATGCTGAAGATAGACAAAAAATGCTGGAGTACAGTGACTCAGCAGTTCAGGCAGTTACCTTCTTCAGATGCCTTCTGATCTGCTGAGTTACTCCAGTACTTTGTGTGCTTTTTGAATTAGATTATGTTTTATTTAAAAATGGAACATCTGGAATGTTACATTATAATTATCTTTTAAAAAAAGATTTAAGGAACAACTGCACCAATATTTGTACAAAAATTCAAAAGTTGAGTTAAATCTCAACCATTTAATGGGCAGATTTCACATCAATTTAAACTATTTTGGCAATGGTTTCTGCTAATAAAATTGAGCACCGAGTGTAACCTTGTGAACTAAGTGGTTTTAGACTTTGAGCTTGAATGGATAATACAGGGGGGAAGAAGAGAGTCCAGACTCAAAACGTCACGTCCATTCCCTCCAAAGATGTTGCCTCACCCTCTGAGTTCCTCTCCAGCACTTTGTGTTTGGCTCAAGGATCCAGTATCTGTTGTTCCTTGTGCTTCCTTTTGTATTCTTCGACTGCCAGCTTCACCACCAGGCCAAAATGTATCTCTTTCAATCAGAAACATTAAAGGTTATGCAAAAGCTATCAAAATAAATAATTTTATCAAAGAAGAATATCTTTTAAAAGAATTAAAACATAACTACATAGATTTTGTATAAAATCATGGGAGGAATAGACCATGAGAGGAATAGATCGGGTGGATGCACAGAATCTCTTGCCCAGAGTAGGGTAATCGAGGGCTCGAGGACATAGGTTCAAGGTGAAGGGGAAAAGATTTAATAGGAATCTGAGGGGTAACTTTTTCACCAAAGGGTGGTGGGTATATGGAACAAGCTGCCAGAGGAGGTAGTTGAGGCTGGGACTATCTCAACGCTTAAAGAACAGTTAGACAGGTACATGGATAGGACAAGTTTGGAGGGATTTGGAAGGCAGGTGGGACTAGTGTAGCTGGGACATGTTGACTGGTGTGGGTCATGGTGGGCCGAAGGGCTTGGATCCATACTGTATCACTCTATGCCTCTACACTTAAAACAATTAAATATATTTAATTGCCTTTAAAATATAAATTCTGATACCAGAATTTTACTTTGTCATAACAGAACAAGGATAAAAATTTTCAACACATTAAAACTGTATGGTTGATCGATGGTCAGTGTGGACTCGGTGAGCACATTCATGCTGTGTCTTTCAATCGATCAGTCCTTGAATTGATCGATCAATCAATCAATTCACCAGTCTATCACAACTATTAAAGAAAATGAGAACAAATAGCCCTGCAGGCTTCTCCATGCCAACAACCAGGCAAGTAGAATCTCCAAAGATAGACACAAAAAGCTGGAGTAACTTAGCGGGTCAGACAGCATCTCTGGAGAAAAGGAATAGGTGCATTTTGGGTCGAGACTGAAAAATGGTCTCGTCCTGGAACACCACCTTTTCTCTAAAGGTGCTGTAGGACTCGCTGAGATACTCCAGCTTTTTGTGTCTATCTTCGGTTTAACCCAGCATGTACACAAGTTCCTTCCGACACAAGTAGAATCTCCATTCAGCTATTTGCTTTGGTGGATGAAGTTTGAAGGTTGTTCCTCAGTGATCAATGAGCCACACACATTCAGCACACTTAATAAATGCACGCCTGACCTTTTGAGAAATGCCGCCATGTGCGTTGGCAACCTTTTTCTTGTTTATTTTCAGTGTGCCAAACCGCTTCGATGGCTGACATTGTTTTCCTGGTGGAGGAATCAAACAACATAAACGCGGCGAACCTTCAGCTGATCCTTGAATTTCTGGAGAATTTCATCTCGGTTCTCAACATTGGGTCGGAGAAAGTGAGAGTGGGTTTGGTTCGGTATGGCAGATCACCCACGGCAGAATTTTACCTCGCCACATACCAGAACAACGAAGACATTCTCAACCGCATCAAAGCTATTAAAGTCACACCTTCTGGGGTTATAAATGCAGGACTTGCTCTAAAGTATGTAAAAGAGAATTATTTTGTGGCGACGGCGGGTAGCAGGAAAACTGAAGGAATTCCTCAAATTGCGTTTATGATCACTCACGGAAACTTTGATGACGATGTCAAGACACCAGCGGCTGCCCTTCGACGATTTGGTGTTCTTGTATACACCTTGGGAATGAAAAGCACCCGAGAGAGCCAGCTCACAAACATTGCCTCATATCCCCCTGAAAACTTTGTTTTAAGCATCGACAGTTTTACAGATTTAAAAGATATCGAAAGAATTATCCAAAAGAAAGTTTGTGTTGGGATCGTCCATTTGACATCGGTAATATCTGAGCAAACAGATCAACTGCAACAGGGTGAGTAGTATTTACATTGCTGAATGTTATTTGTATGGACATTTGCATGGAGAGACATTCTTTTTTTTTTGAGCTCTCAAAGGATTTAGAACTATTACATGGATAGTGATGAACTAAATTCATTTCAGTGGCGAATTGGGGTAAACATGAACACGAAGATGGCAAAGCTATAAGGTGAGAGGGGGAAAGTTTAATGGAGATGTGCGGGGCAACAGAGAGTGGGGGTGCCTAGAACGCGTTGCCTGGGGTAGTGCTGGAGGCAGATACGATAGTGGTGTTTAAGGGACTTTTAGATAGTCACACAAAGGTGCAGGGAATAGAGGGATATGAACCATGTACAGGCAGATGAGATCAGTTTAACTTGGATCATTTGGCAGCACAAACATAGTCGGCAGAAGGGCCCTCTTCTGTACTGCGCTATTGCTAAAGGGATCAGGGGGTATGGAGAGAAGGCAGGTACAGGCTACTGAGCTGGATGATCAGCCATGATCATATTGAATGGCGGTGCAGGCTCAAAGGGCTGAATGGCCTACTCCTGCACCTATTTTCTATGTTTCTATGTTTCTATCCAATGTTCTATGTTCTTTGTTTCTATGATGTCAAAGACGAGAGGGCAAAAGCTTTTCATTGTACCATAGACAATAGACAATAGACAATAGGTGCTGGAGTAGGCCATTTGGCCCTTCGAGCCAGCACCACCATTCAATGTGATCATGGCTGATCATTCTCAATCAGTACCCCGTCCCTGCCTTCTCCCCATACCCCCTGACTCCGCTATCCTTAAGAGCTCTATCTAGCTCGGTACATGTGACAATAAACTAAACTTATCTAAACCGAAGCTTGTTTGGCACGTACATTGTGGGCAGAAGGGCCTGTTCTTGTGTTGTACTGTTGTACATGAATGTATGTATTAAGAAGAGACTGGCTGAAGGACAGGAAGAAAATGAGACCATCTGCAGATGTTATCACCCATAATTGTCTGAAATTAATGTGGCTTACCAAGACAAATAGGCTAAATAATCTGTACTTCTTTCTGTTGTTTTGCAACATTTCCACCAAGGTTACAATGGTGTTTCGGGAGAAAGCCCTTTGAAATTCAACTTGGTGATCAGTGTTAGGGAGCCTGTGATGGAGATAGTTTCCTTAATTGCAAAAATTATAAAAGAGCAGGATTCAGGAACTCAAAACTGAATATAGACAAAATACTGGAGTAACTCAGTGGGACAGGCAGCATCTCTGGATAGAAGGAATGGGTGACGTTTTGGGTCGAGACCCTTTGGACTGAAAGTCAGGAGAGAGGGACACAGAGATATGGAAGGGTAAGATGAAAAAATGAAAGATCAAAAGAGATGTAGATCCAAGGAACATGTAGAATGGATCATTGTTAGCTGGGGGAAGGTGACAATGTGGCATACAATCAGTAAAATTGAATCAGGAGGACAGAAAAACTAATTGGAGAGCTAGGATGGAGGAGGGATGGTGGGAGAGGGAAAGGAAGTAAAGAAAGCAAACTCTAGCATTTATTTCAAGTGGGCTTGTATACAAAAGCAGGGATGTAATATTGAGGCTCTATAAGGCGCCTGGTAAGGCCACATTTTGAATATAGTGAGCGATTCTGGGCACCATATCTGAGGAATGATGTGCTGGTTCTGGAGAGGGTACAGAGGAGGTTTACAAGAATGATCCCAGGAATGAGTAGGTTAACCTATGATGAGTGTTTGGCAGCACTGGGACTGTACTCGCTGGAGCTTAGAAGAATGAGGGAGACCTTATTGAAACGTATGGAATAGTGAAAGGCTTGCAAAGAGAGGATGTGGAGAGGATGTTTCCACTAGTGGGAGAGTCTAGGACTAGAGGTCATAGCGTCAGAGTTAAAGGACGTTCTTTTAGGAAGGAGATGAGGAGAAATTTCTTTAGTCAGAGGGTGGTGAATCTGAGGAATTTACCATAGAAGGCTGTGGAGGCTAAGTGAGTGGATATTTATAAGGCAGAGATAGATAGCTTCTTGATTAGTATGTGTCAGATGTGTCAGAGAAGGCAGGAGAATAGGGTTAGGAGGGAGAGATAGATCAGCCATGATTGAATGGCGGAGTAGACTTGATGGGCCGAATGGCCTAATTCTACTCCTATTCCTTATGACCTTAAGCAGCTGGAATGAATGAATGAATGAATATTTTATTGTCACTTGTGAGAAGTCACAGTGAAATTCTTTGCTTGCATACCCAAGGCATGCAATAGTCGAACGCTGGTGAAATTTAGCGCAGATAGGGAGAAATGATTGTTTTTAGATTAGATGCATGACAAACCTCAAAAGGAATGTTAATGTAGCTGAGTGAAGTCCATAAGGACTGATTTGATTATCTGTGTACAAGGACACAGATGATCAAAACAACCAGAACGTGGAAACAATTAACCAGAGATGGTTACAATCTGGTCTGAATACATCCTGACTAGCTTAGTATTTCGGCATCATATATAGCAGGCACTTGTCACTGAGGCACACGAATGACATCTGCTCTGTCAAGCACTGCAAAGAAAATATAATGCTCGCATGATCAGAAAAGGATGAAGAAAATTGCGCGTTTCCACTCAGGTGAGAAGTGTTCAAGTCAGATTGAAATATTCAGTTCACATCTAAAGTAGGTTTGTTTTATTATTTCAGGTTGCGTTGACACCGAGGAGGCTGATATCTACTTCCTGGTTGATGGGTCAGGCAACTTATCGTCTGACGATTTCAAAGACATCAAGGACTTCATGACAGATATTGCACGCACATTCCGCATTGGTGCAGCCAAAGTTCGAATTGGTGTTGTCCAGTATGGCTCTACTCCAAGGACAGAATTTGACATTGTTAAATATACAAACAAAAAGGAAATAGTGACGGCGATCAACAACATTAGACCGATTGGAGGGGAGCAGTCAGTAACAGGACGAGCACTGACATATATGAAGGATCTCTTTAACGAAGCAGATAAAAGTCGTAAAATTCGAGTGCGACGCTTCCTGATCTCCATCACAGATGGACAGTCACAAGATGACATTTCGAAGCCTGCTGCAGAATTAAGGCAAAGAGGAGTTGATGTTTATGCCGTTGGTGTGGCAAAAGCCAAACGGGCTGAACTCCTGCAGATCGGAGGAGAAATAGAAAGGGTTTTTTACACTAAAAACCACGATGCCTTGACGGAAATAAAACAAACCGTTTTGCGGGATATGTGTACAAAAGAAGGTAAAGCTTTGTGTGTTGTTGAAACCTCTGAATTTGGGAAGTTTAGTATTTCGGCATCATATATAGCAGGCACTTGTCACTCCTGGTTTACCCTTTCTATCTAGAGACAGTGCAGTGGGATTTCAAATCATAGGATCATAAGTGACAAGAGTAGAATTAGGCCATTTGGCCCATTAAGTCTACTTCGCCGTTCAATCATGGCTAATCTATCTCTCCTTCCTAACCCCATTCTCCTGCCTTCCCCCCATAATCACTGACACCCATACTAATCAAGAATCTATCGATCTCTGCCTTAAGCATATCCACTGACTTTGCCTCCACAGCCTTCTGTGGCAAAGAATTCCACAGATTCACCAATCCTGAGCCGTTGCTGACATTTTGGAAAATGGTTCTCTGGTACAAAGTTATTAAGTTACCAAAATAGTAATCTTGAAGCCTGGAGTGACAATCGAATACTTAAGATCAAATCCCACCACACGTATTGTGAAATGTAAATTTAGTTATTACTGTGTAATTCGGAAATGATCGCAAAAACTACTGGATTGTTGTGAAATTCCATCTGGTTTTGCTAACACCATATCCCTTTCTCCCGGTAGTCCTGAGCTACTATCTCATTGGAGACACTTGGATTATCTTTGATCGGACTTTACCGGACTTTAGCTTGCACTAAACGTTATTCAAGTTATTCCTTTTATCATTTATCTGTACACTGTGTAGGGCTCGATTGTAATCATATATTGTCTTTTTGTTGACTGGATAGCATACAACAAAAGCTTTTCCATGTACCTCCGTACATGTGATGCTGAACTAAGGATCAACTCAAACTCTGGATCATGTACAGGCAGCTGAGATAAGTTTAACTTCGGATCATTTTCGGCACAAACATTGTGGGCCGAATGACCTGCTCCTGTGCTGTACTGTTCTAAGTTCTAAAAACTTTTGCTGTTCTATATTGACGGGGAGATTGAAAATCCAAGAACTTTGAAAACCTATTAATAACGGCGACTTTCTAAACTGTTTTTTTTGTCTCATTTACCAACAGCTTGCAGTAAACTGAAAGTGGCAGATATCATTTTCCTCATGGATGGATCAACAAGCATATATTACCTAGATTTTATCAAAATGAAGAATTTCATAGAAACCTTAATCAACAAAACTGAAATTAGCAAAAGCAGAGTCCAAATTGGAGTGATACAGTTCAGCACACAAACAAGGCTGGAGTTCCGGCTTGATCAATACCCTGAAAAGAATAGACTGCTGAAAGCTCTTAATGACACTAAACAGCTGCATGGGGATACCAGAACCGGCCATGCACTGAAGTTCACCCTAGACTACTTTGATAGCTCACAAGGGGGTCGTCCCGGTGAACGGCAATACCTTATTGTAATTACAGATGGGAAAGCGCGGGATGAAGTATATGCACCTGCAAAAGCCATAAGGGAAAAAGGGATTTATATTTCTGCCATTGGTATCTACCAAGCTAATAACAGCCAGCTCTTGGAGATCGCAGGATTCCAGGATAAAGTTTATCACGTAGAGAATTTTGATGCCCTGAAAGACCTTGATAAGTTGATCTCATTTGAAGTTTGCAGTCCATTTGAAGGTGAGTTTAAAAAAAAAAAGACTGGGAACCGTGCAGCATTAATCTACTTTGGGGAGGAACCTTTCAAATGATTAGTACAGGTGTCAGGAGTAATGGGGAGAAGGCAGGAGAATGGGGTTGAGAGGGAACGATAGATAAGCCATGATTGAATGGCGGAGTAGACCTGATGGGCTGAATGGCCTAATTCTGCTCCTAGAATTTATGAACTGATGAAATGGTGGGAGTCCTGTTCACAGCAAATTTGGGGAAATTACCATTATGGTGTCTGAAGTTTACCATTGGTTTTCTCCATTTAAATTACCATCGACCATGTTCAGGAAATGAGCCTGGTTAGGTTATCCGTTGATATTCTCTACTAAAGTTGAGTCATGATTGCTTCTATGGGTGTAACCTAACAAAACTTCAATTTAACCCTGGCAAATTGTTTGAGTCTGGCAGCCTTTACTCTCCAGGCTCATTTTGTTCTCAGCTATGATTCAATCAATTATACACCCGAGATAATGGGAGGGAGGCAATTATAATATCCCTTATCTCATCCATGCCATGGTGAGCTGAATTCAGTGCATTAGTGGAATTGTTGAAAATAATTCCCCAGGTTTTTCCCCACATAATCTGGATCAGTTTTTCTTTTGACTTAGCCCAAATAACCTGTTGATGGGGGAAAGGAGAGTTTGAGGTGCATTGGTGTAAGGGGTTTTCTGCGCCGAGCTTTCGCCCGACCTAAGGTCCCCGTGCCTTGCTCTGATCCCTTGACCAGGCCGCGCACACTGGTTCCCCGTGAGTGGTTCGACCCACTCACCCCCTACGGTTCTAGACACTGGACTTAGATGCAGGAGCGTTGATAGTGCAGAAAAACTCAACCAGACCAGATTTGAAGACCAGGGTTTAAATGGAAAATACTTTTATTGAGCGCTTGGGACTATTGTACATGAATGCTCTTCACAGTTCTATAAGACATCTATAAGACACATACCGAATTACATGAATACTTTTGACTATGAATCATAAAACGTACAGTTCTACAAGACATATACATGAATACTTTTGACTCTGAATTCTAAAACGTACAGTTCTACAAGACATATACACGACTGTAAGATGGGGAACGTACGACACATCGCAAAATTGGCCAACACATATTTACTTATACACCCACGTTAATTAAACCACCCTCCCCTCTACACTAAACTATGTCCAGGATGTGCAGGATCGGGGTAC
This sequence comes from Rhinoraja longicauda, assembly GCF_053455715.1. Classification (NCBI taxonomy): domain Eukaryota; kingdom Metazoa; phylum Chordata; class Chondrichthyes; order Rajiformes; family Arhynchobatidae; genus Rhinoraja; species Rhinoraja longicauda. The sequence goes on from NC_135954.1 coordinate 16,799,027, forward strand.
ATGCTCACCATGGGGCTATTACTGGGGTTACTGGCTGTTCGTGCTGCTTCTCCGCTGTTCTCCGTGAGGGTCTTGCTTGTTCCGTGAGTTTCTTCCTTCCGTTCTTCTTGGTGAGTCTCCGTGCTCCGTGCCGTTTGTTGCCTCCTCTGACTTCTGCCTTGCATCAGTTCTTCTCCCTCCTGGCTTGCGTTCCTTACATGAGTTTAAAACCCAAAAGTCGTGGCCAGTTATACTAATTCTGACCCGTCCTATCTCCCGCTAGATCTCGGGATCTCTTTGTTTCAAAGATGGGTATTTGAGTTTTCTCTCTGTTCTGCGTTATGTCCGGGGGTACCGGTGATGGCTAGACGGTCTGTTAATCTGTTTCTCGTTGAGAGGTGATGGGTTTAACTGGTTTCCCATCACCTGCCAGGTAGGTTTCTATGGGCTATTGTGCCCCCTTAACGAGATTAACTGTGTAGGTCGGCTTGGGGCATTGTGAGTATGCTGATGTCAGTGCCCCAGTGTCTGGACTTCGACCTGGTTTCGCAGATTTCTGCACTGCCAATATCCATCCATTGTTCTGGCCGTGGCTTTGCAGAAACCTAGAGACTGGGCTGTGGGGTTTTTGCTTTTGTGGCTGGTCACGAGGTCCCGTGGCCATCTTGGGACCCACTGATTGTGACATCCCTTGTTAAAAAAACTGACCGCAGCCTTTCTCCGCTATCAGCCCCAGTCCCGTATAAAATGTCCAAACTGCAGCTCTTTGGTTTTGTTGTTTTGCAGAATGAGGGAAAACTTCTCAAATCTTACATTGGTGTGGAGGAATGTGGGATAGAGAGAACAGTGGTGCGTGAGATTATTTCCTGGGAGATTTTCTGATTTTGAATGCCCTTTGCACGAAGTTTTTCTTCCTTTTGTCACCTCTAAATAGGTTAGCTGCAGTTTAAGTTCTATCCGGTGTCAGTCAGAGGAAGAAATAACTTGCTTCTAACCACCCATAATTTGCTGGTATCATAAAATGCTGGAGTAACTCAGCAGGGTCAGGCAGCATCTCAGGAGAGAAGGAATGGGTGACGTTTCGGGTCGAGACCTTCTTCAGACCTGAAACGTCACCCATTCCTTCCCTCCTGAGATGCTGCCTGACCTGCTGAGTTACTCCAGCATTTTGTGATACCTTCGATTTGTACCAGCATCTGTCGTTATTTTCCTACCCATAATTTGCTTCTCAGTTAGATTGTTTTTAATATTTAATTTTAATAATTACACTAACTGAAATTAAAGACCAATTAATTCAATCTGTTTTCATTTAAACATTATTACCCTGGAACTATTCTGATGAACAGCTTATATAACCTTTCTCAGGTGCCATGTATACATCTAATCATTAAAAATAAAAGTCCTTTGGATAATTCTGCCAAACTCTGAATGAACAAGCCCTTTACAGAGTGAGTTAATAAAGAGGAGGGGAAGGCCAATATGCCAAGAGTCAAGAATGATTAATTGTCATAGGACTGGTGCAATGAGAATTCTTACTTGCTACCGCTTTTCTGGCACATTAATGCAACAACACAATAAATAAGTATACAATGATCAATAATGCAATAAATTATTAAATGGTAAGACTCGACTCAATAAAATAACCAAGAAGCGATAAGGTTTTAAAGTCAATTGTAATTAATTTCATTAACTCCATTTTGCTAAGAATCAGAATATCCAACCGTTGATTTCATACCCATGGATAGGCTCAGTAACCTTGCAGAGTTTAATCTTCACCTGAAGCACTTAACCTGTTCAGTGCCACCCCTGAGTATTCTTGGATCATGGGCCAATAGTGAAATAAAAAACTTGGCAGAGAACAGGTTAAATTACCTTCTAACAGTTGTGTAATCGTGCAGTGTTTGTTCTTACTTCTGATGCTTGTTTGTTCTTATTTATTATTTCTTATTTATTCCCGATTTTGTTTTTAATAGCATGCAAGAGAATTGAAGTTGCAGACATTGTATTTGTAATGGATGGTTCGAACGACCGAACCATACCTCAGTTTGAAAGCATAAAGAACTTTATGATGGCCCTGATACAACGTTCAGAGGTTGGCAAGGATTATGTTCAATTCGGAGCCATTCTGTATGGAAACAACCCACAGACTATATTCCAGCTTGATAAATTCACAAGCAAATCCGAATATAGTGATGCAATTTTGAAATTACAGAAGACAAGTGGATCCAGGAACACTGCAAAGGCACTACAGCGTGCAAAAGAACTTCTGACTCTAGAAAAGGGTGGGCGAAGCAGAACAAAAGTCTCCCAGTTTGTTATTCTCATTACTGATGGACAAGCCCGAGATGCAAAAGATATACCAGACATAGCTAAATCCTTGAAAGATGATGGCGTGGGAGTCTATGCCATCGGTGTATCTGCCGCCAACAAAAACGAACTTGTGACAATTACAAGTTTTGAGGAGAACTACTACTATGCTTTGGACTTCAGTGCTTTGAAGGAGTTATCCAGAGTAATCGGTCAGTTGCTGTGCAATCAAATCAAACCTGGTGAGTATGTAACCAGTAATTCTGTAAGATGTATTATGAGGAAACATGGGACAAAAATCATGACATTAGTGGAACCAATGAGATATTTAAGTGCTATGCGTGATTTCATAAAAACATAGAAAAAAATAGGTGCAAGGTCCTTCGAGCCCGCACCGCAATTCAATTTGATCATGGCTGATCATCCAAAATCATTATCCCGTATCCTGCTTTCTCCCATATCCCTTGATTCCGTTAGCCCTAAGAGCTAAAACTAACACTCTCCTGAAAATTCAGCATGCCATTGTATTCTAGATTTAGATGCCAAATGGTGGACACATTCTCATTTAATTGGGTTAAAGTGATATGCAGAATCTTTTCAGATTTTATTTCTGTCATAAATACGACAGGTACTTGATTCTGTGAGGCAGAAATTGTTTCAGTGACTGAAGTATCTGGTTAAATAAAATTATAATGTTCGATAACGTATTGAAGATGAATCCAACATTCCTAAATGCTGGTTGTGTGGGAAAGTTGAAACTATTTGCAAACTTGTTTAAAAGCAAAGCTCAAAAGTCATTTTGTTGTTGGAAATTAATTCCATTAATTACTTGTAAAAAATTATCTCCTTTACTTATCCGATTGATAATTTTATCTGTTACAATCCTTAGATCAAAGCATTCAAGTAACAGGAAATGATTTGAACATTTTATCATTCATATTGAAAGATATATGCCATTAATTTTTCCCAGGATTTTGTTGATTCGTTTTTCTACACTGACCAATTAAGAAGTGACCTTATTCAAAGATATAAAGGGGCTTGGCAGGGTAGATGTTGGGATGTTTCCATTAACGGGAGTTACAAACAAGGAGACAAAGCTACAAATTAAGGGACCGGCCATTTAAAACTAAGCTGCAGAGAAATTACTTCTATAAGAGGGCAGCAAATTTCTGGAATCCTGTGCTCCCCAAAGGTAGCGGAGGCCAGAAACTGGGATATATTTAAGGTGGAGTGATAAGTGTTTGAACGGTCAAGGAATTGAGGACTATGAGTGATTGGCACAGATGGGGAGAGGAGGCCAGCATTGGTTGTCCACATTGTATGGAATGGCAGAGCAGGCTCGAGGGCCTATTCTGCTGCTCGTATTTTCCCATGTTCTTAAACTGCAGGCAGATAGGACACTTGTCCAAGTTGGTGGAATTCCCTAAAAATTCAGGTTGGGTGCTGATGAGGTCTGAAGCTTGAGGTTGGGACAGTGATGTGTTTCCATCCCAGTTCATGATCCAATGAATTCAATGAATTCAATGATTACTGCAGGCCAGATAAAGGATCTTGCACAGGAATACTCCTCCAAGCCCCGGAAGAAATCTTGCACCCGCCTTGGATTGTAATTGACCCTCACATGGACAGCAAGGTATTGCTCGCATGTACTTCCAATGGCAGCCCCCTCTGTGAGGATGGGGCTCTCCTGAGTATTCTGCTCAACCCGGTTCCCCACATGCTCTGATCCCACCTCAAATTAATCAATGGATTGTGGCCGGGAACCGATAACAAGAGAGAACAATTTTAAAATAAGATTTAGTCCATGTGGCAGTGAAAGGGAGAAGCAGATTTGTGATTTTTTAGATTACAACTCTCACTTCCACCTATCGCAATTTTCTTAAGTGTAATCGATAATTTTAGTCAGACCAGTGTGTAAGCAGAGAGGCTTAGAGCCATACAGCATGGAACAAGGCCCTTCGGCCCGACTTGCCCATTCTGACCAACATGCCCCATCTACACAGATGTGCAATAGAAAGAAATCGAAGGAAGCGATGTACAGGTTAGCTCTGAATAAACAGTGGAACCAGCTCAAGGGATTGAATAAGCGGCACAGTGGCACAGAGATAGAGTTGCTGCCTTACAGCGCCAGGGACCCGGGTCCAATAGACAATAGACAATAGACAATAGGTGCAGGAGTAGGCAATTCAGCCCTTCGAGCCAGCACCACCATTCAATGCGATCATGGCTGATCACTCTCAATCAGTACCCCGTTCCTGCCTTCTCCCCATACCCCCTCACTCCGCTATCCTTAAGAGCTCTATCCAGCTCTCTCTTGAAAGCATCCAACGAACTGGCCTCCACTGCCTTCTGAGGCAGAGAATTCCACACCTTCACCACTCTCTGACTGAAAAAGTTCTTCCTCATCTCCGTTCTAAATGGCCTACCCCTTATTCTTAAACTGTGGCTCCTTGTTCTGGACTCCCCCAACATTGGGAACATGTTTCCTGCCTCTAATGTGTCCAATCCCCTAATTATCTTATATGTTTCAATAAGATCTCCCCTTATCCTTCTAAATTCCAGTGTATACAAGCCTAATTGCTCCAGCCTTTCAACATACGACAGTCCCGCCATTCCGGGAATTAACCTAGTGAACCTACGCTGCACGCCCTCAATAGCAAATCCAATCCTGACTACAGGCGCTGTCTGTTTGAAGTTTGTACATTCTCCCCGTGACCTGTGTGGGTTTTTCTCCGGGAGTTCGTTTCCTCCCACACTCCAAACACCTTCAGGTTGGCTGGTTAATTGGCTTGGTATAATTGTAAATTGTCCCTAGTGTGTAGAATAGTGTTAGTGTGTGGGGATCGCTAGTCAGCACGGACTTTGTGGGCCAAAGAGCCTGTTTCCGCGCTATATCTCTAAAGTAAACTAAACTAAACTAAACTAAACTAAACTAAAGGACTTCACATTTGGAAGCATTGAGAAATCTGACAAACTTGTTCTGGTATAGTATATGCAACTGCCACACACATTTCAGATAATAACGTGTCAGTGCTTGGCACAGTGTGAAAGCACATTAAAATAGGCAGGTGACTAAGTACCGTTTCCAAGATTAAATAATGCATTGAATACCCATTTCCAAAGGATTTATTTGAAAAACTTCACAGGTATTTTCAAAGATAACTTTAAAAATTCATGTTTATTTTGCAAGGCATTGTGCAATATTACACGAAAATTTATAACTTTTGCTAACTACACAAAAAACCCCAATTGATAGCCAAGAGAAAATGCAGAGCTAAACTTTAAAGGATGCTGCATATAAATGATATAGTCAAATATTTTAAGGTACCCCTGGCCATCAAAGTTTGAATAGAATTGTTTTGACATGGCTTTTTCATGCCAGTGCATGTTTCGATTAGCTTCATGCATTTTTGCATTCTTCAGCTGCCATAAGCTGGAACTCTGCAGCTGCAGAGACATTGACAGACCAAGAGCAATGACCTATCTATGGAACAGATATATAGGCAAGTGTTTAATGCTGACTGAAATGCTCAATGGCATTTCCTGTAAAACATCAAGGCAGATCTTATCACAAGCTAAATAATTCATTCACCCTGTTCTTCGTCAACTTGTAAGCATCTGCACACAGACTTCTTCATTTTATTTCTTCACAAGAATCTTTCCTGCACTTCACTTGTCCAGAGTTGGGAGTAATCTATTGGGGCGGCAGAGGTAGAGTTGTTGCCTTACAGCGCTTGCAGCAACAGAGACTACGGGTGCTGTCCGTACGGAGTTTGTACGTTCTCCCCGTGACCACGTGGGTTTTCTCCAAGATCTTTGGTATCCTCCCACACTCCAAAGACGTACAGGTTTGTAGGTTAATTTGCTTGGTATAAATGTAAATTTTCCCTGGTCTGTGTAGGATCGTGTTAATGTGCGGGGATCGCTGGTCGATGCGGATTCTGTGGGCAGAAGGGCCTGTTTCTGCGCTTTATCTAAAACTTGGAAGGTTAAACCTCATGGGATCCAAGGAGAGATCATTCCCAAGGAGAGAAAACTGGCTTCATGGAAGGAAGCAGAGAGTGATGGTGGAAGGTTGTTTCTCGGACTGGCGGCCTGTGACTAGTGGTGTGCCTCAGGGTATGGTGCTGGGCCCGTTACTCGTTGTCATCTATATCAATGATTTGGATGAGACCATATATGGCAAGATTAGCAAGGTTGCAGATGATATAAAAATGGGTTTTGCAGATAGTGAAGATGGTTGTGAAAAATTGCAGCAGGATCTTGATCAATTGGCCAGGTGGGCTGAGGATTGATTGATGGAATTTAATACAAAGAAATGTGAGGTGTTGCATAGAAACATAGAAACATAGAAAATAGATGCAGGAGGAGTCCATTCGGTCCTTCGAGCCAGCACCGCCATTCATTGTGATCATGGCTGATCGTCCCCAATCAATAACCCGTGCCTGCCTTCTCCCCATATCCCTTGATTCCACTAGCCCCTAGAGCTTTATCTAACTCTCTCTTAAATCCATCCAGGGATTTGGCTTCCACTGCCTTCTGTGGCAGAGAATTCCACAAATTCACAACTCTCTTTTTTTTTTTCTCACCTCAGTTTTAAATGGCCTCCCCTTTATTCTAAGACTGTGGCCCCTGGTTCTGGACTCGCCCAACATTGGGAACATTTTTCCTGCATCTAGCTTGTCCAGACCTTTTATAATTTCATATGTTTCTATAAGATCCCCTCTCATCCTTCTAAACTCCAGTGAATACAAGCCTAGTCTTTTCAATCTTTCCTCATATGTCAGTCCCGCCATCCCAGGGATCAATCTCGTGAACCTACGCTGCACTGCCTCAATTACAAGGACGTCCTTCCTCAAATTAGGAGACCAAAACTGTGCACAATACTGTGCACAATACTCCAGATGTGGTCTTACCAGGGCCCTATACAACAGCAGAAGAACCTCTTTACTCCTATACTGAAATCCTCTTGTTATGAAGGCCAACATTCCATTAACTTTCTTCACTGCCTGCTGTACCTGCACGCCACCTTTCAGTGACTGGTGTACAAGGGAATCTTGTGTACAATGGTGTACTGGTGTACAATGGTGCATCTTGGGAAGTCTAAATTGTCCCTAGTGTGTTTAAGATAGTGTTCATTGTAAAACATACTTGGCCAATAAAGTATGATTAAAATTATGATTATGATTGAGTATGTCAAACATAAAGGATTAATGTAAAGGTACAACAAGTAATGAGGAAGGTGAAAGGAATGTTGCTCTTTATTGCAACAGAAATGGGGCATAACATTGGAAACATTTTGATGTGGTTTGGAGATGTTGTGACCACACCTGGAGATCCATGCATAAATTTGGTCTCCACATTTAAGAATGGATGTATTAGCATGAGAGACAGTCATGAGAAAGTTCATTAAGTTGGTTCCTAGGATAAATGGGTTGATGTATGCAGAGAAGTTGGTCATGTTTGGTCTATGTATAACTAAATTAAAAGGGAATAGGTGGCATTTCGCTGGTTGGTGCGGACTCGGTGGGCCGAAGGGCCTGTTTCCGCGCTGTAAAATGAAACTAAACTAAACTAATATAGAGGATTACTTAAGAAACCAAAAACTGAGCCCCAGCATAAATGGTCATTTTTGGATTGGCGGTAAATAACTAGTGTCTACCACTGGGATGGGTGCTGGGGCCTTAGCTATTTACAATCTATATTGATGATATGCTTGAAGGGTCTGAGTACACTGTTCCAAGCTTTTCTGGTGATACAAAATTAGGTGAATTAGCAAGTAGAGGAGATACAAACAGCCTGTAACGGGATTCAGATATTTTAAGTGAGAAGACATGAATTTGGCAGATGGAGTACATGTGGGCAAGTTCAATAGACAATAGACAATAGGTGCAGGAGGAGGCCATTCGGCCCTTCGAGCCAGCACCGCCATTCAATGTGATCATGGCTGATCATTCTCAATCAGTACCCCGTTCCTGCCTTCTCCCCATACCCCCTGACTCTGCTATCCTTAAGAGCTCTATCCAGCTCTCTCTTGAATGCATTCAGAGAATTGGCCTCCATTGCCTTCTGAGGCAGAGAATTCCACAGATTCACAACTCTCTGACTGAAAAAGTTTTTCCTCATCTCAGTTCTAAATGGCCTACCCCTTATTCTTAAACTGTGGCCCCTTGTTCTGGAATCCCCCAACATTGGGAACATATTTCCTGCCTCTAACATGTCCAACCCCTTAATAATCTTATACGTTTCGATAAGATCTCCTCTCATCCTTCTAAATTCCAGTGTATATAAGCCTGGTCGCTCCAGTCTTTCATCATATGATAGTCCCGCCATTCCGGGAATTAACCTAGTAAACCTACGCTGCACGCCCTCAATAGCAAGAATTCAGAAGTCATAGGAGCAGACTTAGGCCATTCAGCCCATCGAGTCAACATGAGTTTATCCATTTTGGAAGGAAAATTAAAGCAACGAATATTATTTAAATAGAGTGAGCCTGCAAAGTGTTGTGGGACAAAGGGACCACGTATGTTGTAAAACATACTTGGCTAATAAAGTATGATTATGATTATGATTATAATTATGATTATGATTGAGTATGTCAAACATAAAGGATTAATGTATAGGTACAACAAGTAATGAGGAAGGCGAAAGGAATGTTGCTCTTTATTGCAACAGAAATGGGGCATAACATTGGAAACATTTTGATGTGGTTTGGAGATGTTGTGACCACACCTGGAGATCCATGCATACATTTGGTCTCCACATTTAAAAAAGGATATATTAGCATGAGAGACAGTCATGAGAAAGTTCATTAAGTTGGTTCCTGGGATAAATGGGTGGATGTATGCAGAGAAGTTGGTCATGTTCGGTCTATGTTCAAAAAACAATGAATGGTGTTTTTTTGATGCCTGAAGGGAAAGTAAGAGGTGGACCTTGATCGAAGGTATTTATTCACAAAATGCTGGAGTAACTCAGCGGATCAGTCAGCATCTCAGGAGAGAAGGAATGGGTGATGTTTCGGGTCGAGACCCTTCTTCAGACTGATGTCAGGGGAGGGGGCGGGACAAAGATAGGATGTAGTAGGAGACAGGAAGACAGTGGGAAGGGGGAGGGGAAAGAGAGGGACAGAGGAACTATCTGATTATTGGTCGTAGAGAGGAGTAGGTGGACCATGATGATCTGCTGTCGAGGTGGGATTAGGGTTAACCACCGGGTGGCGCCAGCAATGGCTGCCTCGCCAACAGTCTGTCCCTTCCTTCTCTGTTGTTTCTTTAGTATGTGTTTTTAAAACTTTTTTTTAATCTCTTATCTCGACGGAGATGCAAATTTTTTCCGTATCGTATCTCCGTCTGCACTGCGGCCTAACATCAAGGAGTTGGCGGCCTCTGCTGGAGACCGACTTTGGGGGCTCCAAATGTGGAAGCCTGCAGGACTTTAACATCGAGGAGCTGGCGATCCCTGTGCCAGGGAGCTCCAAGCTGCAAGAGCTTCGACCACCCCGACACGGGAGCTTCGACCGTGGGCTGTGGGAGGTTCGATCGCCACGACTACGGGAGAGAAATGAGGGAAGGAGATTAAATTTTATTGCCTTCCATCAGAGTGTGGAATGTGGGGAATCCGCTGTGGTGGATGTTTATGTTAACTTTTATGTAGTTATGTGTCTTGTTGCTTTTTTTTAGCACGTGTATATGGTAATACGAATATCTCTGTACCTTAAGTGGCACGCGTGACAATAAAAGACCTTTGAAACCTTCGAGGGTTTATGCAGGCTGGGTTTAAGAACCTGATAACTCTAGAAAGTTATTCTACATGTATTCAAGAGAGAGTTAGATATAGCTCTTAGGGCTAATGGAATCAATGGATATGGGAAGAAATCAGGGACAGGGTACTGATTTTGGATGATCGGCCATGATCATATTGAATTGCAGTGCTGGCTCATGGGGCTGAATGGCCTACTCCTGCACCTATTTTCTAATGGTCTATGTTTCTAAAAGTAGCTGTTCCCGATCCTGCAGGTGTGGGATTTAAGGCTTCTGTAGGATTTCTACACCTCCTGCTGAATCGTAGCATAACCTGGATGGTGGGCATCCTTGGTGAAATGTGCTATCTTCTTGAACCACTGCCTCATGAAGATGCTTTCTACAGAGGGGAGGGCTAAGCCCATCTTGGTCTGGGCTGATCCCGCTACTCCCTGTAGCCTCTTGCATTTGTATGCCTCATGTCATTTTGTATACATTTATCAGATCACCCTTCGGTGTCTGATGCTCCAGGGAAAACAATCCAAGTTTGGCCAAACTCTCCTTTAAGTCAAGGTATTGTTGCATGTTCCTCCCAAGCATGGGTGGCCATGAGGGCTTCCTCTGGGAATTGGTCATGGAAAATAAGGAATCTTGAGCAGAGCAGGACTGAACTAGAGGGAGCGAAGGGTTCTCAGGAGATGGCCATATCTGCCCAAAGTGACTGGCATGTAATCCTCTTGTCTACATTTCATTGAGAACCGATGTATGAAATGCCCCCAAATGTTATTTTAACATTCTACTTGGGTTTCCACACTCACTGTGGTTCTACATCTGTTTCTTCTGGCACTTGTAATATTTTCTCCAAGGATCTATACTTTCAATTGGCCGCAAAAAAATCGTGCCAAGGGAGTAACAGAGCCAAATCTTATTTCTCTCCCCTTATCAACCATAACCTCATGTGTATACATGTAGGAAATATTGCCCTGTGGGTCTGGCAGATTCTCCACTCTCGGCAGGGGAAGCCTGCAGTGTACATATTTCTGCCAAAATGAGATAAGATAACATGGCTTATCTTAGGGTGGTTCATCTGTGGAATTCTTTGTCACAGAAGGCTGCGGAGGCCAAGTCAGTGGATATTTTTAAGGCAGAGATCGACATATTTTTGATTAGTACAGGTGTCAGAGGTTATGGGGAGAAGGCAGGAGAATGGGGTTAGGAGGGAGAGATAGATCAGCCATGATTGAATGGCTGAGGGGACTTGAAGGGCCGGATGGCCTAATTCTACTCCTATCCCTTATGACCTTATGACATGCTCAAGGCACATGGTGTAACACTGAGACTGGTTTTATTTTCTCTCTGTACGGCTGAATTTCTTACTGTCAGAAGGGAACTACAGAAATACAGAGCACAATTGTTAAGCTTGAGAAGACAAACATAAATACGCTGCCCAGTATTAATTGCATATTTATCTTGTCCAGAATGTGAGAATAAGCGTACAGAGGTGAGGTGTGTGCTTTAACATGCACATAACCCTCTATTTGCAAATTAAAAAAAAACTCATACATTTTAACTACCTCTGTGAGAGTAACCTCTTGCCCTGGCTGTGTCTTGTACTTGCCCTGGCTGTGTCTTGTACTGTCCATGAAAGGAGTTTAGGTCCCATTTCCTTGTTCTGATGAATGATCCACCAACTCCTTAAAGTTTGAGCTTTCTTTCATCTGTGGATTTGAATGCACTTTGCTGTGTTTATATGCTGTAGATCGCATGAACTTTCAATGCTCTGACTGCTCTATGATTATGTTTTTACTTTATGCAGGATGTGATGTTGAGAAAGCAGACGTCGTTTTACTGATGGATAGCTCAGCAGCAATAAAAGACGTTGATTTCCAGATGATGAAGAATGCCTTGAAAGACTTCACCAGCTCGTTTGATATTGGTGATGATCATTTCCAGTTCGCAATAGCCCAGTATGGCACTGGGCAAAAGACCGAAATCTACTTGAATGAGTCTCATTCACACGACACACTAAGGGACAGAATTGATAAGATGGTCCAGCTGCAGGGAAAAACTGACACTGCGGCAGGATTACGATATGTGGGTGACCTCTTCCAGCCAAAGCTGGGAAGTCGAAGGAAAGAGAAGGTGCCCCAGTACCTACTGGTGTTCACAGCTGGGAAACCTAGTGACAGTGTGGTAGCAGCAGCTAACGAACTGAGGAAACGGTACATCAATATATTTGCACTAGGTGCTCAAGATGCAAACCACAATGAGCTTCTGAAAATCACTGGAGTGGCAGACAGAAAAATCTATATGAATGATTTTCAAGAGCTAACTAACATTAAAAGAAGAATTTTCCGTAAAATTTGTACTCCAATCCCTCCCCCAAAAGGTAAGTTAATGATGACACATGGGCTCAAATTGTATTTGGTTCTGTACGAAAACTACTGTCTCTAATGAATTTTGATGTGAATCATTAATCCAGCTACATATGGTCTGAGATCGTTTTGTCCATCTCCAGCTGCTTCTTTATGATAGTAAAGCTTTCTGAGCGTCTGCCCCAATCCAAACCTATTAATCCCAAACCCCGATCCTATCCCAAACCTATTATGTCCTGGGAATTAACCCTGTCATGTTTCAATCAGAGGAAGAGGCCAGTGCTGGCATGGTCAGCGTGCATTGTCCATCCCTCAAGAAGGAACTGGTGAGCCAGGAAGGTAGCAGTGAGCTAGGGCAGCACAGTGGCACAGCTGGTAGAGCTGCTGCCTCACAATGCCAGAGAGCCGCATTTGATCCCAACTCTGGGTGCTGCCTGTGTCGAGTGTGCACGTTCTCCTTGTGGTCGCGTGCGTTTCCTCCCACATCCCAAAGGCACGCGGATTTGTAGGCTAATTGGCCTCTGTAAATTGCCATGAGTGTGTAGGGAGTGGATGAGAAAGTGGGATAACATAGAACTAGTGTGAACGGGTGATCGAAGGCTGGCGTGGACTTGGTGGGTCGAAGTATCTCTGAACCAAAGAAAACAAATATTTTGAAATACCACTGTAAATACAGCAAAGATATTCCCATAATTTTGAATGGGGAATTCCAGGAACTGGGTCCAGCGACAGTGAGGGAATAAACAATATATGTTTACTAATCAGAATGATGTGAGGTTTGGAAGGGAAACATTCAAGGATTGTTTCAGTTTCGGTGCTGCCACTGTACTTCTTGATGGTAGAGTTTGTAGGTTTGAAAAGTGCTATTGGGACAGCTCTAATGAGTTCTGCATGGCACTATGTACAGTAAATGATGCACATTGGAGTCATAGAGTCATAGAGTGATAGAGTGATACAGTGTGGAAACAGGTCATCGGCCAACAATGTCCCAGCTACACTCTGTCCTGCTTGCGTGCACTTGGTCCATATCCCTCCAAACCTGTCCTATCCATGTATCTGTCTAACTGTTTCTTAAACAATGGGATAGTCCCAGCCTCAGCTACCTCCTCTGGCAGCTTGTTCCATACACCCACCACCCTTAGCGTGAAAAAGTTACCCCTCGGATTCCTATCAAATCTTTTCCCCTTCACCTTGAACCTCTGTCCCCTGGTCCTCGATTCCCCTACTCTGGGCAAAGACTCTGTGCATCTACCCGATCTATTCCTCTCATGATTTTGTATACCTCTATAAGATCTCCATGGAATAGAGACCCAGCCTACTCAACCTCTCCCTATAGCTCACACCCTCTAGTCCTGGCAACATCCTTGTAAATCTTTACTGAACCCTTTCAAGCTTGACAATATCTTTCCTGTAACATGCTGCCCAGAACTGAACACAATATTCTAAATGCGTTCTCACCAACATCTTACACAACTGCAATATGACCTCCCAACTTCTATACTCAATACTCTGACTGATGAAGGCCAATGTGCCAAAAGCCTTTTTGACCACCTTATCTATCTGCGACTTGACCTTCAAGGAACCATGCACCTGTATTCCTAGATCCCGCTGCCTAGAGGCCTACCATTACCTAGAGGCCTACCATTTACTGTGTAGGTCCTGCCCTTGTTCAACGTCCTAAAATGCAACACCTCACACTTTTCTGTATTAAATTCCATTAACCATTCCTCCGCCCACCTGGCCAATCGATCCAGATCCTCCTGCAATCTTTCGCAACCATCTTCACTATTGTTAGATCGTAGAACAGTACCTGAATTTGAGTTATTGGTATATTGGATAGAGGGCTTTAAACAGCATCTGATGATTTGAATCTGCAGGAGTGATTACAATTCTGGTTTGAAAAGGTTCCCAAGATTAGGTTTAGGTTCATAATTATCACATGTACCGAGATACAGTGAGAAGCTTTATTTTGCATGCTATTCAATCAGAATATATATATGTGTGTGATCTGATTGAATATAAAATATATATATCATACATTATTGAATATATAAAAATACAAAATATATATATATTAAAATTATATATATATAATATATATAATACTATCTATTATATTTATATATATATTGTATTTTATACGTATATATATATATATATATAATGAAGCTAATTTACTACTATAATATACTTACTATATAAGCATTGATTTGACACTGCCTTAATTGCATAGGCATAGCAATAATTACATCTCGGATGTGCATTAAGGTAGCAGGTCTGACTCATGGTAATGATAAAAACACTTCAGATAGCCTTGTTCACCCAGGATTATGATTCTATACTTCATAGATGTAAGATTGTTATCTTAATGGAATGTGCACATATTGATACTGGATGTGCTCAGAGTCAGGGCTGATTGTGCTGCCCTTCTTAATCACAAACTTGCCACTTAAGTTGCAGGCAGTGACCTTTGCTGATAAATACACAATGCTCATTCCCTCAGATGACGTATTAGTCAATGTTTGCTTATGGTAAAACGGCAGGCTTAAGTTGATAATCAGCAAGTAAAAATTGTGGTGCACAAGTACTAGATCATGGTGGTATCATAAGCTCCAAATGATACTCAGTAGCATTATCAACATTGAATCTCCCACTTTTAATATGTTGACTGTTTATCTTTGAGGATTAGAACGAAACTATTTAGAATTTACCTTCCTTGCCTTAATTTTCTCTTATTTTCATCTGACATCTTTTACCTGTATAAAGCTGTATAATGTATAAAGTTATTAACTTTGAAATCTACTGTACAAAATGTACTGAAATAAATCTGCAATTCTATTATTCACTTTGTAGAGGATCCAGCGTGCAGAATTGATATTGCTGTGGGGTTTGATCTTTCAAGCGGAATTGGTTTACCGAACATATTTACTGGCCAACAAAAGCTGCAAGCAAAGCTTGGACAAATATTGCAGAAAATTACTTCTATGCCAAATATCAGTTGTGCTTCTGCTTCCCAGCTAAATTTCAGAGTGGGCTTTCATGTAATAAGCAGCACTGGCCAATCTATCTTTGAAACTGAATTCGAAGAATTCAACCCATTGATTGTAAATAAACTGCTGGAGCTGCAAACAAATGCCAGAATTGAACCGAATGCAGAGTTATTGTTATCATTTGTTGACAAATTTAAGGCATCAACTGCAACTGCAAAGGTAAGGATATTTCAATCATTTATATGCAAAAACATCTCATTGATTTTCTAAGGCACAGATGAGGGTTTTTTTTCTGTCTATAAGCATATTGCACTGTTTGGATTTTCATGTATTTGCTGTGACCTTGAAAATTTTAATACATGCAGCAACAAAGCTCTGATAGTTTTGCTTATGATTAATTAACTTAAATTGATAGAAATGGTCCAATGTCTATTGTAATACTAGTGTTGACAGATATGATCTCAGCTGAGAAGTGGCCATTTATTGCCTGAGCATCCCTGGTGCAAGGCTACCATTAATTATAGCTAAAGATAACTAAAAATGCAATACGGGGGGAAAAGATGAAAGATAACTAAAAAGGCAATACGGGGGAAAAAGATGAGGTACGAGTGTAAGCTAGCCAATAATATAAAGGAGGATAGTAAAATCTTCTTTAGGTATGTGAAGAGGAAAAAAATAGTTAAGGCAAATGTGGGTCCCTTGAAGACAGAAGCAGGGGAATTTATTATGGGGAACAAGGAAATGGCAGACGAGTTGAACCGGTACTTTGGATCTGTATTCACTAAGGAAGATACAAACAATCTCCCAGATGGCAGTGGCAGAGATCCTAGGGTGATGGAGGAACTGAAGGAAATTCACATTAGGCAGGAAATGGTGTTGAGTAGACTGATGGGACTGAAGGCTGATAAATCCCCAGGGCCTGATGGTCTGCACCCTAGGGTACTTAAGGAGGTGGCTCTAGAAATCATGGACGCATTGGTGATCATTTTCCAATGTTCTATAGATTCAGGATCAGTTCCTGTGGATTGGAGGGTAGCTAATGTTATCCCACTTCTTAAGAAAGGAGGGAGAGAGAAAACAGGAAATTATAGACCAGTTAGTCTGACATCAGTGGTGGGGAGGATGCTGGAGTCAATTATAAAAGGCGAAATTGCTGAGCATTTGGATAGCAGTTACAGGATCATTCCGAGTCAGCATGGATTTACGAATTGGAAATCATGCTTGACTAATCTTCTGGAATTTTTTGAGGATGTAACAAGAAAAATTGACAGGGGAGATGTAGTGGATGTAGTGTACCTTGACTTTCAGAAAGCCTTCGACAAGGTCCCACATAGGAGATTAGTGTGCAAAATTAAAGCACATGGTATTGGGGGTAGGGTACTGACATGGATAGAAAATTGGTTGGCGGACAGAAAGCAAAGAGTGGGGATAAATGGGTCCCTTTCAGAATGGCAGGCAGTGACTAGTGGGGTACCGCAAGGCTCGGTGCTGGGATACATTAATGACTTGGATGAAGGGATTAAAAGTAACATTGGCAAATTTGCAGATGACACAAAGCTGGGTGGCAGTGTGAACTGTGAGGAAGATTCTATGAGGTTGCAGGGTGACTTGGACAGGTTGTGTGAGTGGGCGGATGCATGGCAGATGCAGTTTAATGTGGATAAGTGTGAGGTTATCCACTTTGGTGGTAAGAATACGGAGGCAAATTATTATCCGAATGGTGTCAAGTTAGGAAAAGGGGACGTACAACGAGATCTGGGTGTCCTAGTGCATCAGTCACTGAAAGGAGAGAAGGAATGGGTGACGTTTCGGGTCGAGACCCTTCTTCAGACTATTGAATGGCGGTGCAGGCTCGAAGGGCCGAATGGCCTACTCCTGCACCTATTTTCTATGTTTCTATGTTTCTATGTTTCCTTCTCTCCTGAGATGCTGCCTGAACAGCTGAGTTACTCCAGCATTTTGTGAAATAAATACCTTTGATTTGTACCAGCATCTGCAGTTATTTTCATACAGTCACTGAAAGGAAGCATGCAGGTACAGCAGGCAGTGAAGAAAACCAATGGAATGTTGACCTTCATAACAAGAGGAATTGAGTATAGGAGCAAAGAGGTCCTTCTGCAGTTGTACAGGGCCCTAGTGAGACCACACCTGGAGTACTGTGTGCAGTTTTGGTCTCCAAATTTGAGGAAGGATATTCTTGCTATTGAGGGCGTGCAGCGTAGGTTCAATAGGTTAATTCCCGGAATGGCGGGGCTGTAATATATTGAAAGACTGGAGCGACTAGGCTTGTATACACTGGAATTTAGAAGGATGAGAGGGGATCTTATTGAAACATATAAGATTATTAAAGGGTTGGACACGTTAGAGGCAGGAAACATGTTCCCAATGTTGGGGGAGTCCAGAACCAGGGGCCACAGTTAAGAATAGTAGGCCATTTAGAACGGAGATGAGGAAAAACCTTTTCAGTCAGAGAGTTGTAAATCTGTGGAATTCTCTGCCTCAGAAGGCAGTGGAGACCAATTCTCTGAATGCTTTCAAGAGAGAGCTAGATAGAGCTCTTAAGGATAGCAGAGTCAGGGGGTATGGGGAGAAGGCAGGAACGGGGTACTGATTGGGAATGATCATCCATGATCACATTGAATTGTGGTGCTGGCTCGAAGGGCTGAATGGCCTACTCTTGCACCTATTGTCTATTGTCATTCATTGATTAATGCAGAAGTGCTCTTAACATTGCTGATGGCAAACAAGCCTAGGACCAGGTTTGCCTGTGAAGCAGCCATAATTTTGAAACTCACCAGCGAGCAGACCCTCTCCAGGTTTAGGTATCCAAACATTGGTCTAATAGCATTGATGAGAAGTGCTTATGAGATCATTTCTCGGCCTCTGGAAATATTCTTGTGTTTAGTCTGTGTTTTCTTCCGTTCCTGGAAAAGGTTATTATTTTGCTGATGTGCTTACATTTATAGTTACTATGTTCAGTAAGCTTTGGGGGATTGTGTAACAGCGCAGTGGTGTAGCAGTAGAGTTGCTGCCTTACTGCGCCAGAGACATAGAAACATAGAAAATGGGTGCAGGAGTAGACCATTCGGCCCTTCGAGCCAGCGCCGCCATTCAATATGACTATGGCTGATCATCCAAAATCAGTACCTCGTTCCTGCTTTTTCCCCATATCCCTTGATTCCATTAGCCCTTTAGAGCTAAATCTAACTCTGTCTTGAAACCATCCAGTGAATCGGCCTCCACTGCTTTCTGTGGCAGAGAATTCCGCAGATTCACAACTCTCTGCATGAAAAAGTTTTTCCTCATCTCAGTCCCAAATAGCCTACCCTTATTCTTAAACTATGACCCCTAGTTCTGGACTCCCCCAACATGGGGACCATTTTTCATGCACCTAGCCAGTCCAATCCCTTAAAAATGTTGTATGTTTCTATAAGATCCCCTCTCATCCTTCTAAATTCTCGTGTGGATACACCCAGTTGACCCATTCTTTCATCATAGGTCAGTCCTGTCATCTCGGGAACTAACCTGGTGAACCTATGCTGCACTCCCTCAATAGCAAGAATGTACTTCCTCAAATTAGGAGACCAAAATTGGACACGATACTCTAGGTGCGGTCTCACCAGGGATCTGTACAACTCCATGCTCCTATACTCAGATCCTCTCGCAATGAAGACCAACATGCCATTTGCTTTCTTCACTGCCTGCTGTACCTGCATGCTTGATTGGGTTTGATTCTGACTATGGGTGCTGTCTGTGTGGAATTTGTACGTTCTTCCTGTGACTATGTGGGTTTCCTTCGGGTGCTCCAGTTTCCTACCACACACCAAAGACAGACAGATTTGCAGGTTAATTTGCCTTCTGGAAATTGGAAATTGCCCCCAGTGTGAGGGACAGTGCTAGAGTATGTTCGGCGTGGACTCGGTGGGCCGCCTGACCTGTGCCCACGCTATATCTCTTAAGTAAAGTAAAGTGCAGCGTGAAAGGAGAAGAGTAGTGAGTGGAATTGTAGAATGAACATTTTTAGCTTTGCGATGTGATTCTTTGGGTAAACAAAGAGAAAGAAAGCCAAATGAGAATTTTCATTATATAAGGATGAAGTTGAAAAGAAAAGCAGTTGAAAAGCAGTGAAGAAAGCCAATGGAATGTTGGCCTTCATAACAAGAGGAGTTGAGTATAGGAGCAAAGAGGTCCTTCTGCAGTTGTACAGGGCCCTAGTGAGACCGCACCTGGAGTACTGTGTGCAGTTTTGGTCTCCAAATTTGAGGAAGGATATTATTGCTATTGAGGGCGTGCAACGTAGGTTTACTAGGTTAATTCCCGGAATGGCGGGACTATCATATGTTGAAAGACTGGAGCGACTAGGCTTGTATACACTGGAATTTAGAAGGATGAGAGGAGATCTTATCGAAACGTATAAGATTATTAAGGGGTTGGACACGTTGGAGGCAGGAAACATGTTCCCAATGTTGGGGGAGTCCAGAACAAGGGGCCACAGTTTAAGAATAAGGGGTAGGCCATTTAGAACTGAGATGAGGAACAACTTTTTCAGTCAGAGAGTTGTGAATCTGTGGAATTCTCTGCCTCAGAAGGCAGTGGAGGCCAATTCTCTGAATGCATTCAAGAGAGAGCTGGATAGAGCTCTTAAGGATAGCGGTGTCAGGGGATATGGGGAGAAGGCAGGAACAGAGTACTGATTGAAAATGATCAGCCAAATGGCCTCCTCCTGCACCTATTGTCTATTGTCTATTTAAAGAATCATAGCTGTGAGATGGCTGCACTACCTGTTGCAGCAGTATGCTGCCGAGGTGTATCCTGATGTTAGCTCTGCCCAAGCATTTAATGACTTTACAAGTGTCCTGTTAGTGGATCCTTTGGGACTACCTGCATTTTTCCAACAATTGATATCAAGTTACTAATTTCTCTCTCCATTCTTTTACAAATAGAGAAACTGCTTATCCACTGAAACCATTTCACAATCTAGGAAATTTGGAGAACCCTACTACTGTGCTCATTATTTCTACAACTTCCTTTTGGTGTTCGTGGATATAGGATCTTACTTAAGAGAGTTTACGGCTTGCAATCCATTAATTTCCCCAGTGTGACCCATATTTAATAAAATAAATACTTTAGAATCCTTACTCTTTTAGATTCCTGGTTGTTCACCATTTCTAATTATTTTTTTGTGTCATCTTATGTGATGACAAAATCAAAGTATTTATTTCACATCTTTGTTATTTCTTTATATGTTATTATAACTCTTGCATATGTGACTTTAAGCAGCACATACTTTTGGTATGCTCTTGTTTAGGCACCAGCAGAAACTCCTCCAGTCATTCTTTATATTTTCTGCCTAGTTTATTCCATAAGCGCACTCTATTAACTTTAGATATCCTGTTTATTTGGTTTCCAAAATTCATTGTATGTGCAGAATTGCAAAGTTTGTTGGTGGCAGTATGAAACCTCTCTTAATCCACAAAGTCTCTAACCTCTTTAATTAGCTAACCACTGGGGAATTTTTATCCTGCGATATTTTTATTTTTAATGGAACATTAATTAGTTCAATTAATTAGTAGTAACTTATTCTAAATCTAAATTTGCAATGTACTCCACTTAACATAGACTGTGTAGTTGACTTAATTTTAGTTTGTAGACTCAAGAGATCATGGACCAGGG
Source organism: Rhinoraja longicauda (assembly GCF_053455715.1). Classification (NCBI taxonomy): domain Eukaryota; kingdom Metazoa; phylum Chordata; class Chondrichthyes; order Rajiformes; family Arhynchobatidae; genus Rhinoraja; species Rhinoraja longicauda. Next base: position 16,820,090 of record NC_135954.1, read on the forward strand.
ATTTGGTCCCAATGAGTATCCTGAGATTAGAGCACACTGTCTGTTGTGGCTCTAGAAGTCCCACATGGGAGTGACACTTTTTGCTTCATCTGGTGTACCTGAAGTCAGACTTAGTTATGTGGGTGTGTGTCTGTTTGTGTGCACACACGCCTGTATTGTGTGTGCATGCGCGTATGTTGGTGTGTATGCGTGAGTGTGCAGTTTGTTCTTCCTGCAAGGTCTCTTCACTGCATTTCCATAATTTGCAGTTCCACTGATGGTCTTCCTGATATACTGCTTTTCAGTTTAGTTTTGTTAGTTTAGTTCAGAGATCTAGCACGGAAATAGGCCCTTTGCCCCACCGAGTCTGCGCCGACCAGCGATCCCCGCACACTAACACTATCCTACACACACTAGGGACAACTTACATATATACCAAGCCAATTAACCTACAAATCTATACGTCTTTGGAGTGTAAAAGGAAACCGAAGATATCGGAGAAAACCCACGTGGTCACGGGGAGAACGTACAAACTCCGTACAGCACCCATAGTCAAGATCGAACCCAGGTCTCTGGCGCTGTAAGACAGTAGCTCTACCACTGTGCCACCATGTCCATTTCCAGTTGTCCATATTGATGCCTGGCACCTTATGTCCTTTCACTGAAGCACAAGTTTGGGCACACTTTTGGCTTTTTCTCTGAAGCTAATTCTCCATTGAGATCATCTTTGGAAATTCACTATCATTCATCTGGTGAATATATCCAAACCATTGAAAGCATCTCTGCTAGAACAATGTCTACCAAATCAGGATCCATAGACAATCCAGGATGCCAGAATATGCGATTCTCTCCTTCTCAGAATGTGTTGCAGGCAATGCATATGGTAGCTGTTTACCCTCACATTTGAAGTGTGGTGTCCAGACCTTTCTGCTGCACTGTAAGTTGTTGACAACAGTGTTTGGACACACAGACATTTATGCATTTGTCATTCCACCACATCCTTTATGTAGGACCGGAAAAAAGCTGTATTTGTTATACATCTTAGCCATTCCTTAATACCTCATTATAACCTCTCCCATATGTGAATTTGAACAGCACATACTTCCATTTTGATGTGCCCTTGTTTAGACACCAAAGAGATTTTTTATATTTCTTTCAAATCTGGACTGTGGTGTCCAGATATTACTGCTGCACACTAGATCGTTCACAACACAGTCTTTGGACACGCTGATTTTTGTGTATTTGTTTGTCTACCACATTCTTTTTTGTAAGGCTAGATAAAGCTCTTTCTTTCCTGCAGCTTTCCTTCAGGAACCCAAGGAAATTCAGACTTCTTTAACATTATGAATGATTTGGGCAAGTGACATATGGGGAGAATGTTTATACTTGTGACAACCGGGATCTACATATTCAACCGATGAATCTGACTGAAATAAGGAGCATTTATTTTACTCGGAAAGTGCTTGGACTGTGGAATTTGTTGCCACAGGGTGTATTGAAACAAATAGCCTTAGAAGGAAACTAGATAAGTTGCAGATGTCTAGTTTCAGATATCTAGTCTCAGATGTACAAGTTGTGGGTGAGCTCTCATGTGTGGCAGCATTGTGTTCAGTTTAGACCATTCTGCTGTAGGTAAGATGTCATTAAGGTGAACAAAGTGCACGGGTCTACGAGGATGTTGTCAGGTCTCAAGGACCCGAGCTATAGGGAGAGATTGGACAGGCTAGGACTGTACTTCTGATAATGCAGGAGGCTATGGGGTGATCTTATAGAGATGTATAAAATCATGAGGGGATTTAATATGGTGAATGCATAATGTGTTTTACTCAGAATCAAGAACCAGAGGGCATCGGTTTAAGGTGAGGGGAAAGATTTAATCAAAACACAAAGAGGAAATTTTTAGACCAGAGGGTGGTAGGTGTATGGAATGAGTTGCCAAAGGAGATAGATGTTGCCCTTGTGGCTAAAGGGATCAGGGGGTATGGAGAGAAGGCAGGTACAGGATACTGAGTTGGATGATCAGCCATGATCATATTGAATGGTTGTGCAGGCTTGAAGGGCCGAATGGCCTACTCCTGCACCTATTTTCTATGTTTCTACGTTTCTATAGTTGAGGCAGGTACTGTAACAACATTTAAAAGACACTTGGACAGGTACATGGATAGGAACTGATTGGATGGATACTGACTAAATGTGGGAAATGGGATTAATTTAAATAGGGCATCTTAGATGGCATGGACGAGTTGGGCTGATGGGCCTGTTTTCATTCTCTATGGGTCCATGACTCTGAGTAAACACTAGGTCAGACTAGTTGTAGAATATGGTCTGTTTCTGTGCTGTGTATGTACCTGTAGTTACTTTAATATTCTTAAGGCTAATGGAGATGAAAATGTAATGAGACCAATAAAAACAGAAGATAGAAGAAAGTATTTTATATTTAAATTAGCACCAACAGCTGTGAATGTAATTGTAATCTCTTCACAGGTAGTACTGTTATTCACAGATGGATGGGATGACACCAAGGAGAGAATTAAACAGCATTCAGAGCTGATGTATAATAAAGGTAAGTCCATTTTCATTTGGATTTGGAATTTATAGTATTATTGGTCCACTTAAGACACATTTCCATTACATTGTTGCACACACATAATTCCATAAACTATACACCTCAAGACATACCCATTATTCAGATACTGCATTTTAAGTGGCATGAATCCCACAGCGTGACCTTCACATTGATTTCTCCAGCTCATGTTTCAAACAATCGAGAACCAGTCCCAGGTATGTAGAATTGTAGTTTCAAAGCTGGAATCCAACTTGCATTTAGTTTATATACGAGATGAAGAACTGAATTTTTTATCAAAACATGACTGGAAAAACTGGTGTAGGTACAAAGCAAGCAACATGTCATATGTATCTTTTATCTTTTATTTATAATGAATAATCTCTTGCTCTCATCCTATCCACTTTGCTGCTGTAACACTGTAAATTTCCCCGGTGTGGGACGAATAAAGGAAAATATTATTATTATTATTATATGGTCATAAGTGATAGGAGCAGAATTAGACCATTCGACCCATCAAGTCTACTCTGCCATTTAAGCATGGCTGATCTATCTCTCCCTCCTAAGGCCATTCTCCTGCCTTCTCCCCATAACTCCCGACACCCATACTACTGAAGAATCTATCTATGTCATGTGATTGGAGCAGAATTAGGCCACTTGACCCATCAAGTCTACTCTGCCATTTAAGCGGCTGATCTATCGTGAAACCTATCAATAGGAGGAATTTCTGTGAATTCTCCAAATAATGTTGATGCTACCAAATTAACAACATGTGTTTGAATCTGGCCTTAATTCCTAAATTATAATGGAATAGACCTTCAGCTGGCTGAGCCTCAATCTTGCCATTTATATATTTTGGGGAATGTGGAAGGAACATTTAAGGCTCCCACACTGTGCTCACTTTTCTATTTCATGTTGGCACAGTGTAGCTGGATGGTATCAACTTGCAACAATGCAAAGGGCCCATTGCCCTGAATTAATATTCAAAACAAGTCTTTGAATGGGCTGTGATAGATTACTTTCTGAGAAGTATTATTTTGGGGAAAAGGGACTGAAAATAACAATTTAGCACCTACTCCCAATCCCACACAGCCTTTTGGAGTAAAAAGAGAAAATGCTGGAAATATTCAGCAGGTCAGGCTGAATGTGTAGAAAGCAAAACAGAGTTAATATTTTAGATCGAAGTACTCTTTTTAAGAGAAGACAAGCTGGTGTTAAGTTGTAGAGAAGGTGGGGGGCGGGGGGGGGGGGGGGGGATGGATAGGACGAGGGAAATTCCCATATTGGGAGAAGCCTGGTATTGGATCTGAAGCATATACCTAACCCTGTGAACCCTGTGCCTAATGTTTGGAGTGTACAAACTTAGAGAGTTAGAGGGCGGCACAGCAGGGCAGTGGTAGAGTTTCTGCCTTACAGCGCCAGATACCAGGCTTTGATCCTGACTATGGGTGCTGTCTGTACAGAGATTGTGTGTTCTCCCTGTGACCACACGGGTTTCCTCCGGTTTCCTCCCATATTCTAAAGACATGCAGGTTTATAAGTTGATTGGCTTCAGTAAAAATTGGCCCCAATGTGTGCAGATAGTGTTAGTGTAGGGGATCACTGGTCCGTCGGCCGAAAGGCCTGTTTTTGCACTGTGTCTCTAAAGTCTAAACGGCAGAAATATATCTTATTGAAACATATAAAATTCTTAAGGGGTTGGAGAGGCTAGATGCGGGAAGATTGTTCCCGATGTTGGGGGAGTCCAGAACCAGGGGTCACAGCTTAAGGATAAGGGGGAAGTCTTTTAGGACCGAGATGAGAAAACATTTCTTCACACAGAGAGTGGTGAGTCTGTGGAATTCTCTGCCACAGAAGGTAGTTGAGGCCAGTTCATTGGCTATATTTAAGAGGGAGTTAGATGTGGCCCTTATGGCTAAAGGGATCAGGGGGTATGGAGAGAAGGCAGGTACAGGTTACTGAGCTGGATGATCAGCCATGATCATATTGAATGGCGGTGCAGGCTCGAAGGGCCGAAGGGCCTACTCCTGCACCTATTTTCTATGTTTCTATGTTTCTATATCATGTTTAATGTGTCCATTCGATGCTGCTCAATATATCTCTATGTATCTCACAGCAATTCTCTTCTTCAATATTTTTGGTTTGATGCAGCATGTAAATGTGTGATGTATGTATTTAACACCGGACAATTGAGTGTTTTGCTGAAAGTTTGCAATGCTTCATCCAAAAATCCTAAGTGCACAATTATCTGTACAGTTACTTTGATTGATCTTGGCTTGACAGGTTCATTGGTTTCCTTGCTTCATGTTAATAACGTCTGCCTATTTTTCCCCGTCTGGATTCAATTTTAATTCATGGGAAATTAATATTAATGTGATGTTGTGGTTCAAATTGCATTAAATTGTTTCCATTACTCCTGTCCTCAATTCAATTACCATTTGTACTCGTCTTAAGGATATGACTTCTCTAAATACTAAGGGTCTCAACCCCAAAACATCACCTATTCCTTTTCACCAGAGATGCCATCTGACCCGACGAGTTACTCCAGCTTTTTGTGTCTATCTTCGGTTTAAACTAGCATCTGCAGTTCCTTCCTAAACACTTCCTGCCTTCTGCAGGGCCGGTTTCTCAATTTCTGCAGATAACCAGGATTTTAGTAAAGCATTTGATAAGGTCCCCCCTACAATAGACTGATCCAGCAGATTTAGATGCATGGGATCCATGATAATTTGGTCATTTGGATTCAGGACTGGTTTATTCACAAAATGTAGTGGGTTGTGGTGGAAGGGTGCTTTTCTAGCTGGAGGTCTGTTTGCAGACAATATCAAAATTGGTGGAGTTAGCGACAGCGAGGAAGGCTGTCAAAATACACAGCAGAATGTAGATCAGCTACAGAAATGGTTCTTGGTTCTTGTTCCTCCAAAATATTCCAAATTGAATTTAAACTGGAGGTGAGGGGACAGGTGGGACAGATGGGGGAGGGAGGGGGTGACAGGTGGGGGGGGGGGATGGGACAAGGGGGTGACAGGTGGGGGGGGGGGAGGGGACAAGGGGGGTGGGGGATGGGTCCTGAGTGGGTGGAATGGGTGGAACAATGGCAGAAGGAGTTTAATCTGAGCAAGTTTGAGGAATGGCAATTTAAGAGCTTGAATGTAAAGTCAAAATATACAGTTAATGGCAAGACCCTTAACAGCCTTAGTGTACAGAGGGATCTTGGGGTCCAAGTCCATAAATTCCTGAAAGTGGCTACACAAGTAGATGGAGTGCAAAAGAAGACATACGGTTTGCTTGTCTTCATCAGTCGGGGCATTGAATATGTATCAGGAAGTCATATTGCTGCTGTAAAGGACTTTGGTTAGGCCACATTTGGAATGTTGTTTGCAGTTCTGGTCACCTAATTTCAGGAAGGATGTAGAGGCTTTAGAGAGGGTACAGATGAGGTTTACCACAATGCTGCCTGGATTAGGGGCTATTAGCTGAAAGGAGAGGCTGGGGAAACACAGATTGTTTTTTCTGAAGTGTTGAAAATCTGAGAGGAGACCAGAAAGAAATGTATAGGATTATGAAAGGCATAGATAGGGGAGACAGTTACAACCATTTTTTCCCCAGGGTGGAAATGTCAAAGACTAGAGGGCATAGCTTTAAGGTGAGATGGGCAACATTTAAAGGAGATGTGGGGGGCAAGTCTTGTCCACAGGGAGTGGTGGGTGCGCGGAACGTGTTGGCAGGGGTGGTGTGGAGGCAGATATGATAGTGGCATTTAAGATAGGCACATGGATCTTCAGCGAATGGAAGGATATGGATTATGTGCAGGCAGTGATTAGTGTACCTTGCCATCATATTCGGGATGGATATTGTGGCCTGAATGGATAGTGTCTCTGTGCTGTGCTGTTCAATGTTCTATGTTCTAACTATGTTCAATGTTCTAATCAAGTTAAGTTTAACCTATCTCAGTTTGGAGAATGACTGGTCAAAATCAGCTTTCATCATGGTACCTATCTCAGACACATTCAATATTTCCCTGAAAATCTAAAATGACAAATGACGAAAGTGGCATGAAAGAACATTTGTAATTCTGTTAATAATTAATTGAATTTTTTTTTTCAGGGGATTATGTAAAAAACAGACAGGAATTCAGATAACAGTTCACATTGTGCAAGTACTTGACAGTGCCAGAAGATAGACAAAAAAAGCTGGAATAACTCAGTAGGACAGGCAGCATCTCAGGAGAAAAAGAATGGGTGACATTTGGGGTCGAGACCCTTCTTCAGACCCTAGTCAGAAGAAGGGTCTCAATCCGACACGTAACCCAATCCTTCTCTCCAGAGATGCTGCCTGTAACGCTGAGTTACTCCAGCTTTTTGTGTCTATCTTTGGTTTAAACCAACATCTGCAGTTCATTCCTACACATTCCTTGAGAGTGCCAGGATTAAATTGAATCCTGTACCATACCTTTTCCAAGTAACAACGATAAATCTGTCCAATGACCTCAGAGTTGCTGATGAAACATATTAATTTCCTCATGGTGCAGTGGCTTCAAAGTTGTTTACACAGCTTCAGCCTAGAAAAATAAAACATTTTAACAGGTCTAGTTTACCAGTCTGAGGAAATGCACTCATCTCCTAGCAATGTGTTTATAATTGTGGCTACAGCAGGTATTCATTTTTCACCGAGGGTATCCTTACTGAAGTTTTGGTGAGATTTTATTCGGAGAGTTTCTTACTGAATGTACCTTTACATAGGAGATGAGGAGGAATCTCTTTAGAAAGTTTGAAGAAGGGTCACGACCCGAAACGTCACCCATTCTTTCTCTCCAGAGATGCTGCCTGTCCCGCTGAGTTACTCCAGCTTTTTGTGTCTGCTAGGAATTTCTTTAGTCAAAGAGTGGTGAATCTGTGGAAATCATTGTCACAGACGGCTATGGAGGCCGTCGTTGGGTATTTTTAAAAGCAGAGATTGACAGATTGTTGATTAGTAGGAGTGTTGAAATTTATGCGGAGAAGGCAGGAGAATGGTGTTGAGAGGGAAATATAGTTCAGGCATGATTGAATGGCGGATTAGACTCGATGGGCTGAATGGCCTAATTCTGCTCCGAAGACACAAATTTACGATGTGCTCTGTAAGATCTTATGATTAGTGTTAATGATTGGAACTGACATTGTGTTGGTCAGAGCTGTTTGTTTTTTTCTGTCATACGTTACTCAGATCAATGTGATACGATGTTATGTTATTCATTAATATTGTGAAGAGAGTGGGAAGAATCCTGCAAAAATGTCTCCTGGGTGACCTACGCCGGCACTTCTTACTCTTGACGTCGAGCGATAAACTCCAAATAGAAACATAGAAAATAGGTGCAGGAGTAGGCCATTCGGCCCTTCGAGCCTGCACCGCCATTCAATATGATCATGGCTGATCATCCAACTCAGTATCCCGTACCTGCCTTCTCTCCATACCCCCGATCCCTTTAGCCACAACGACCACATCTAACCCCCTCTTAAATATAGCCAATGAACTGGCCTCAACTACCTTCTGTGGCAGAGAATTCCACAGATTCACCACTCTCTGTGTGAAAAAAAACTTTCTCATCTCGGTCCTAAAAGACTTCCCCCTTATCCTTAAACTGTGACCCTTTGTCTGGACTTCCCCAACATCGGGAACAATGTTCCTGCATCTAGCCTGTCCAACCCCTTAAGATAGCAGGGATCAGCTTTAGACACCCTCGTTGCTTACGTTATCTTCTGCAAAACCCCACATTAATACGAAAGAGCAGGCCGTCACTGTCTACCGAATGGATACCTTTGCTCTCCGAAGTCTGGTTCAGATCAAATATATCAATAATTTCACCTAAGTCCTTTTACTTCGAAATTATAGCTTCTATTTGAGTCACCCATTACTGTGGCTGCAGGAATCTCACATCTTGACCGTCCGCTGATAGACCTTCTTTCCCTCTTCCAGCAAATGGAAGGACTGCAACTGGAAAGGATGTAAAAAAGATTTGCAAGGATGTAACCAGATCTGGAGGGTTTGTTCTAAAAGGGGAGGCTGAAACATAAAAAGGTTGAGGGTGACCTTACGGAGGTTTATAAAATCATCAAGGGCATAGATAAGGTGAATAATCACAGTCTTTTCCTAAGAGTAGGAGAGTCTAAAACCAAAGGGTAAAGGTTTAAGGGAAGAGGGAAAAAATATAAAAGGCAACCTGTCTACACAGAGGGTGTAGAACAAGCTGCCAGTGGAAGAGATAGTGACAGGGACAATTATTATTACTTGAATGACTTTAATTGCTTTAATTATTTAAAGGACACTGGACAGGTACATACAGTGCCCTCCATAATGTTTGGGATAAAGACCCATCATTTATTTATTTGACTCTGTACTCCACAATTTGAGATTTGTAAGAGAAAAAAATCACACGTGGTTAAAGTACACATTGTTTTTTTCAGACAACTGATAAAGCACCAAATGTTTGCAGAATGTAGCGATAGCCTGAATAATTGAATCAATCTTTAAGCTGCAAGTAGTTGATCATCTCTTTAGGAGGTGCTGCATAAATTGGATAAGGAATAACATAAATATTTAGGGTTTATTATGCTCATAAGTTCCAGGAGCAGAATCAGGCCATTCGGCTGACTCCACCATTCTACTCCACCATTCAATCATGGCTGATCTATCTTTCCCTCTCAAACCCATTCTCCTGCCTTCTCCCTCTAACCCCTGACACCCTTACTAATCAGGAAGCTGTTAATCTCCGCCTTAAAAATATCCATTGCCATGGCCTCCACAGCCGTCTGTGGCAATGAATTCCGCAGATTCACAACCCTCTGACTAAAGACATTCCTCCCCATCTCCTTCACGTTGGAGGTGACAACAATGTCGGAGGGTGATGTGTTGGATGCGGAGGCTGGTGTGGTGAAAGGTGAGGACCAGGAGAACTCTATCCTTGTTGCGTCTGGGGAGAGAGGGGGCGTGCGTAGAACTCCGGGATCACGAAACGTTGGTTAACCAGTTCCACAATTTGCAACAACGTGGGATCGCACCAGTCTGTAGCCAAAAATTGGCTTATCAGGAAGTCTCTCTGCCTGAGCTCATCTGTTTGCTGGCCTTGATTTATCCTGTTTCTTTTCTCGCTTCCAGTTTCTCTCCACCCCCCCCCCCCCCCCCCTCACTACAGTTAGACTGCAGAAGAGTCCTAACCTTCTGCTATCCATCAGCTATTCATCTTTTCCAGAGATACTCTCTGACCCGCTGAGTTACTCCAGCATTTTGTGTCTATCTTTGACTTTACATCAGTGTCATCTTGTACCCTTCCCAGAATTCACACTTTCTGTATTTTCTTGATAATACTGATATGTTAACCTTTCACTTGGGGTCGATTCATACCACTATGCAGCGCATTACAGCTTTTTCATTTTAAAATGAGGACTTTGGAAGAAGGTTAACAGGTTAAAAGAAAAGACTGCAATTGCACATCACTCCTGCTGTGTCTCAAATAACAAACAGCAGGATATCCTGTTAACACATTCTAACCCAGGCATTGTACTAATAAACTCTAACCTAGGCACTCTACTAATACACTCTAACCCAGGCAGTGTACTAATAAACTCTAACCCAGGCACTCTACTAATACACTCTAACCCAGGCAATCTACTAATACACTCTAACCTAGGCAATATACTAATACACTCTAACCCAGGCACTCTACTAATGCACTCCAACCTAGGCAGTATACTAATACACTCCAACCCAGGCACTCTACTAATACACTCCAATTCAGGCATTCTACTAATACACTCCAACCCAGGCACTCTACTAATACACTCTAACCTAGGCAGTATACTAATACACTCTAACCCAGGCACTCTACTAATACACTCTAACCCAGCCACTCTACTAATATACTCTAACCCAGGCACTCTACTAATACACTCCAACCTAGGCAGTATACATACACTCTAACCCAGGCACTCTACTAATACACTCCAATTCAGGCACTCTACTAATACACTCCAACCCAGGCACTCAGCTAATACACTCCAACCCAGGCAGTGTAGTAATACGATCCAATTCAGGCAGTGTACTATCATTTTTTTACAAATGATAACACAAAACAAGACAATTTACATTAAACAACCAATTAAGAGGAGTAGATTGCACATAAACCTAAGACTCAATTTGGAAACATTTGCGCCTGAAGAAGAGTCCCCACCCAAAACGTCACCCATCCATGTCCTCTCAAGCCACTGCATGACCTGCTGAGTTACTCCAGCATTTTGTGACACAATTTGGAAAGATTGTTCAGTAAGTAAACTAAAGCAATTTATTTTAAGTCCATTAAGTTCACCATTAGCAAATTTGCAGATGATACTAAGCTGGGGGGTAGTGTGAATTGTGAGGAAGATGCAATAAGGCTGCAGGGTGACTTGAATTGTGTGAGTGGGCGGATACATGGCAGATGCAGTTTAATGTAGATAAATGTGAGGTTATTCACTTTGGAAGTAAGAATAGAAAGGCAGATTATTATCTGAATGGTGTCAAGTTAGGAAGAGGGGATGTTCAACGAGATCTGGGTGTCCTAGTGCATCAGTCACTGAAAGGAAGCATGCAGGTACAGCAGGCAGTGAAGAAAGCCAATGGAATGTTGGCCTTCATAACAAGAGGAGTTGAGTGTAGGAGCAAAGAGGTCCTTCTACAGTTGTACCGGGCCCTGGTGAGACCACACCTGGAGTACTGTGTGCAGTTTTGCTCTCCAAATTTGAGGAAGGATATTCTTGCTATTGAGGGCGTGCAGCGTAGGTTCACTAGGTTAATTCCCCGAATGGCGGGACTGTCGTATGTTGAAAGGCTGGAGCAATTAGGCTTGTATACACTGGAATTTAGAAGGATGAGGGGGGATCTTATTGAAACATATAAGATAATTAGGGGATTGGACACATTAGAGGCAGGAAACATGTTCCCAATGTTGGGGGAGTCCAGAACAAGGGGCCACAGTTTAAGAATAAGGGGTAGGCCATTTAGAACGGAGATGAGGAAGAACTTTTTCAGTCAGAGAGTGGTGAAGGTGTGGAATTCTCTGCCTCAGAGGGCAGTGGAGGCCAGTTCGTTGGATGCTTTCAAGAGAGAGCTGGATAGAGCTCTTAAGGATAGCGGAGTGAGGGGGTATGGGGAGAAGGCAGGAACGGGGTACTGATTGAGAGTGATCAGCCATGATCGCATTGAATGGCGGTGCTGGCTTGAAGGGCTGAATGGCCTACTCCTGCACCTATTGTCTATTGTCTATTGTCACTTCTTGTTCTTCTAAATCCAAGGATTACAGGCACAAGCTGCCTAGCATCTCATGATGGGACAACCCTCTCTCCCCAGTACTTAACCCAGTGAATCTCCTTCAGACCACCTCAATGAACTGTATCCTTGTTTTAGTTAAAGGGACCGAAACCACGCGCTGTGTTTCGAGTGTGGCCTCACTGAGAAAGATTCAGCTGAGAGAGTGAGAGAGATTCAGCTGATAAGTGAGAAGGATTCAGCTGTTTTCAGGCAACTGAATCATCCTACCAGGCATCTGAATCTATCAACCAGAGAGTAGTGCTGAACTACTATCTACCTCTTTGGCGTCGTTCGGACTATCCTTGAACAGACTTTGCTGGCTTTACCTTGCACTAAACGTTATTCCCTTATACACTGTAAATGGCTCAATTGTAATCATGTATTGTCTTTCTGTTGACTGGAAAGCAGGCAACAATAGCTTTTCACTGTACCTCGGTACACGGGACAATAAACTAAACTAAACTAAATAAAGTAGTTGCAAGACAAAAAAAGAGCTGGAGTAACTCAGCTGGTCAGACATCATCTCCAGAGGACATGGATAGGTGACGTTTCCATGTCTGGACTGGACGGTTCCCCAGACTGAAGAAAGATCCCAATTAAAACATCAAGATCCATGTTCTCTGGAGGTGATGCCTGGCTCGCTGAGTTACTCCAGCTCTTAGAGTCTTTTTTTTGGTAAACCAACATCTGCAGTACCTTGTTTCTACTCTAAGGTAGTTACGAGCACCGAGTCTTTGTTAGCACAGGGAGTCCCAGGTTACAACAGGGCTCCTGACCCGGGAACTGTTTATGGCTCGAAATGTTGGAAACGAACGAACAAAATAGTTTGCGGGAGTGGACCACAGAAAAAAGCTGAGAGGGAAGAGCAGGCAGATGCGAGAAGAATGGCTGCCAGCTGGCTTCACTGACTCGGTGAGTGAGCAAGTAAGCCAGCCCCAGTGCTTCCACGTCTGCTCAGTTTGGCCTGAACCAGCACTGGACTGTTGTGGCTCCGGTTCGGTCATTGGGGAGGAGGTGTGGGGTTGGTGAAAACATTTCCCACCCGGCAGAAGAGGCTTGCAGCCCTGCAGCAGCCAACAAATCCATCCCATCTCCCCTGCCAGTCTCCCACACACTCGATCATGTGTATAAAATCACGCCAGGAATTGATCGGGTGGATGCACAGAGTCTCTTGCTCAGAGTAGGTGAACCGAGGACCAGAGGACATAGGTTTAGGGTGAAGGGGGAAAAAATGTAATAGGAATCTGAGGGGTAACTTTTTCACACAAAGGGTGGTGGGTGTATAGAACAAGCTGCCAGAGGAGGTAGTTGAGACAGGGACTATCCCAACATTTGAGAAACATTTGGACATAGGAGAGGCTTGGAGGGATATGGACCAAACATGGGCAAGTGGGACTAATGTAGCTGGGACATGTTGGCCGGTGTAGGTAAGTTGGGCCGAAGAGCCTGTTTCCATGATGTATCACTCTGTGACTCTATGGCTATTAGACTTTATTGGAGTTTTTGCTGAATGAACAGCACACAACAAAAACTTTCACTGCACCTCGGTACATGTGACAATACTAAGCTAATCTGTACCAGACAATACTTGTCTCGGTATGCGCGGGGTCCGGTTTACAGCAGCACACCTCTCTCTCTCTCTCTCTCTTTCTCTCTCTGATTCCGTCCGTGGCAGTGATCACCACTCAGCCCGCCGGTGAACGCCTCTCGTACATGAGCACATCAGATTTATTGGCAAGATTTTTTTTAGATTTAGAGATACAGCGCGGAAACAGGCCCTTCGGCCCACCGGGTCCGCGCCGCCCAGCGATCCCCGCACACTAACACTATCCTACACACCCTAGGGGGATTTTTTACATTTGCCCAGCCAATTAACCTACATACCTGTACGTCTTTGGAGTGTGGGAGGAAACCGAAGATCTCGGAGAAAACCCACGCAGGTCACGGGGAGAAATTACAAACTCCGTACAGACGGCGCCCGTAGTCAGGATCGAACCCGAGTCTCCGGCGCTGCATTCGCTGTAAGGCAGCAACTCTACCGAGAGAACAAAAAGAATATTTGTCTTGGTATGCGCGGGGTCCGTTTTATAGCAGCACACGTCTCTCTTTCTTTCTCTCTCTCTCTCTCTCCCTGCCTCCATCCGTGGCGCGGATCGCGGCCTGACCTGCTGAGTTACGCCAGCATTTTGTGAATAAATCGATTTGTACCAGCATCTGCAGTTATTTTCTTATACTACTTGTTGCTCCACTGAGATTTCTCTTCGAGGTATGTCCACTTTGAAGAAGTTCTCCTCCTCTCTTCGACGAGAGTTTAGCAACATGCTCTCTCGCTGCTCCCCCTCTGCGATTTCTCCTGCCCTCCTACTCCAACTTTATATAGTTCCTCTGTCCCTCCCTTCCCCTCCTCCTTCCCAGATTTCCCTCTATCTTCCTGTCTCCACCTATATCCTTCCTTTGTCCCACCCCCCTGACATCAGTCTGAAGAATGGTCTCGACCCGAAATGTCACCCATTCCTTCTCTCCTGAGATGCTGCCTGACCTGCTGAGTTACTCCAGCATTTTGTGAATAAATACCTTCGATATTGTACCAGCATCTGCAGTTATTTTCTTATATTTCGCGACTCAGTCCGTCGGTGAACCCCTCTCGTACATGACCTTGAACTGACTTCTGGCTTACTGGCTCCTGCCTTTGTACAGGTAAAAAATCAGGTGTTGAAATAACCGCCGGTAAGTCCTGGCCAATAACGCTGCTCCCAAATTCAAACCATAACCAATGGCAGGGAACTGCATCCCAGCAAGCCCCCCCCCCATGGGAACAAACACTATCAGCCGCAGACTGGAGCATAAAGCAATACACAGCGCTACAGACTTGGCGCATAAAGGAAATACACACAGCGCTGCCGGTTTGGAATGCAAAGGTTTAAACAGAGCGCTGTCCGCTTAATGCAGGGGGATTTAAACATAGAGCTGCTAGCTGCAGTTCTATGGGGTTTAAACATAGCGCTGCGGCCACAGTGCTGTGGGTCACAGACTATTTGGGAAAATTCCCGTACAACAGGCACGCTCTTGTTATATCCTATCAGCTTACCTCCTCTACTCTCAGGTAAAAAGACACAGCCTATCCAGTTCCTTATCACTCAAACCCTCCTGACCCTGAGAAAACTATTTGCATCATTTCCAGTTTAATGACAATAATGGACTCTGTCTGGCAGAATCCGTGGTGAATGAATGTTTTGATTCTGTTCTGATGAAATATATTGAAATATCCATCCTGTTTCTTTCTTCACAAGTGCCACCTGATCTTTGAGTGTTTCAAACTTCTCTGCTTTTATAATATAGAGTCAATATTTTGCTTTCTAGTTTGTTCCCTTTTTTCTGCCAAATAATATTTCCAATCCCTATACTTGGAAGATCTTATTTTTCTTGAATCCATTATTATTTCTGTTAAGGTCCATTGTTGCACATATTTTGTAAACCTGCTTAAAATATTATTCCGTCACCCATTTCACCAAAGGTAGACACAAAATGCTGGAGTAACTCAGCGGGACAGGCAACATCTCTGGAGAGAAGGAATGGGTGACGTTTTGGGTCGAGACCCTTCATTATTTTTTTAACCCTCCCAGCAGGATCTTAAGTATCAGCAATAAAGTTAGCACGCAACAAAAGCTTTTCACTGTACCTCGGTACATGTGACAATAAACTAAACTGGAACTGGAGTGTAATAATAAGCCGTTATTTTATCATTTCAGGGATTCATGCGCTCATCGCTGTGGCTCTGGAAAATGCAGAGGAATTTGATAAGACTTTGTTCGTTGACTTTGGAACTGGATTTGGATACAAGCAACAGTTGTCGATTGAAATGGATGATATTGAAAGTTCTTTGTTAAAAAAAATTGTAAGTGTTCCTGATAAAAGTAGGACAGGTTATTTTAATATCGTGTAAGTATATATTAGAAAATGGGACTTGAAGCATTTGATTAAGGAGGCTTTAATCATATTATTATGATTAAACCAAATATTGATTACATCGCCTCGGCCTCCCTCCACTCACCTGCCTTCCTCTAACCCCAACCCCCACTCTTGACGTGTGTTCACCATACTCCCTGACCTCCCTCTTTCTGCTACGGAATGGTCTGTCCTCAGCAGAGGCCTCACCTTTGTTCCCCTCCGACCCCACTTCAACAAGGTTCCGGGTCCACCACAAGGTCGCGCTCTTCTTCCGTCGCCTCTGCCCCCCTGTGCCTATTTCTATGAGAAGGAGTCCTCACCACCCAGTGAGGACCTCTTTTCCCGTCTCCACCGGAACCCCTCCTTATGGACTCCCCCGGATGGTCCTCTACCTTCTTTAGACCTTTTCATTTCCAACTGCTGGCGAGACATCAACCGCCTCAACGTTTTGACTCCCCTTACTTACTCTAACCTCTCCCCCCCTGAAAGTACAGCCCTCCACTCACTCTGCAGCAACCCCGACTTGATAATTAAACCCTCCGACAAGGGAGGTGCCGTGGTAGTCTGGAGCGCTGACCTCTACCGGACTGAGGCCAGACGACAACTCTCAGACACCTCCTCCTACTTATCCTTGGACCATGATCCCACAGATGAGCACCAGACCTTAATCTGAAGCACCATTACTGATTTCATTACTTCCGGCTCTCTGCCCTCTAAAGCCTCCAACCTTATCGTTCCCCAGCCCCGCACGGCCCGATTTTATCTTCTCCTCAAAATCCACAAACAGAACTGTCCTGGCAGACCCATTGTCTCTGCCTGTTCATGTCCCACTGAATTAATTTCCACCTACCTCGACTTCATCCTATCCCCCCTGGTCCAATCCCTCCCTACCTACGTCCAAGACTCCTCACATGCTCTCCGTCTCCTCAATAACTTCCGGTTTCCAGGCCCCCACTCCCTCACCTTGAATATGGATGTCCATTCAATCTACACCTTCATCCCCCACCAGGAAGGTCTTAAAGCCCTCCGTTTCTTCCTCGACCACAGAACCAGCCAATTTCCGTCTACCAACACTCTCCTCCGCCTAGCAGAGTTGGTCCTTACCCTTAACAGCTTCTCCTTCGACTCCTCCCACTTCCTCCAAATCCAAGACGTAGTTATGGGCACTCGCATGGGCCCTAGCTATGCCTGCCTCTATGTCGGGTACGTCGAACAATCCCTGTTCTAGGCGTACACTGGCCCCATCCCTGAACTGTACCTCTGCTATACTGATGAGTGCATCGGTGCTACCTCCTGCACCCATGCAGAACCCACTGACTTCATCAACTTCACGACTAATTGCCATCCTGCACTCAAATTCACTTGGACCATTTCCGACATCTCCCTAGATCTCACCGTCTCCATCACAGGAGACAGACTATTGACTGACATCTATTACAAACCCACTGACTCCTATTGCTATCTAGACTACACTTCTTCCTACCCTGCTCCCTGTAAAGACTCTATCCCCTACTCCCAATTCCTCCGTCTATGCCGCATCTGTGCCAAGGATGAGGTGTTCCATACCAGGTCACCGGGGATGTCCTCAATCTTTAGGGAACTGGAGTTCCCCTCTTCCATTATAGATGAGGCTCTCACTAGGGTCTCCTCGATATCCCACAGCTCCGCTCTTGCTCCCTCCCCCCCTTGTTCGCAACAAGGACAGAGTCCCACTTGTCCTCACCTTCCACCCCATCAGCCGTCGCATACAGCATATAATCCTCCAACATTTTCACCACCTCCAATGGGATCCCACTACTGGCCCATCTCCACCCCTTTCTGCTTTCTGCAGAGATCGTTCCCTCTGCAACTCCTTGGTCAACACGTCCCTTCCCACCTAAACCACCCCCTCCATAGGTACTTTCCCCTGCAACCACAGGAGATGCAACACCTGTCCCTTTACCTCCCCCTTCGACTCCATCCAAGGACCCTTAGTCTTTTCAGGTGAGGCAGGTTCACGCACCTCCTCCAACCTCATCTACTGTAACCGCTGTTCCATGTGTCAACTCCTATATATCGGCGAGACCAAGCGCAGGCTTGGCGATCCTTTCGCTGAACATCTCTGCTCAGTCTGCCGTAACCCATCTGATCTTCCAGTTGCTCAGCACTTTAACTCCCCCTCCCATTCCCAATCTGACCTTTCTGTCCTGTCCCTCCACCATTGGTAAAGTGAGGCCCAGCTCAAATTGGAAGAACAGCACCTCGTATTTCACTTGGGTAGCTTACACCCCAGTGATATGAACATTGACTTCTCTAACTTCAAATAGCCCTTGCTTTCCCTCTCTATCCATCCCCTCCCACTTCCCAGTTCTCCCACCAGTCTTACGGTCTCCGACTACATTCTATCTCTGACCCGCCCACTCCCCTGACATCAGTATGAAGAAGGGTCTCGACCCGAAACATCACCCATTCCTTCTCTCCAGAAATGCTGCCTGTCCCGCTTAGTTACTCCAGCATTTTGTGTCTACCTTCGATTCATCAAATGTTTCTCTGGTGAGGAACATGCTGCTCTGTGATAAACATATTTAGAAAATCATTCTCTAATATATATGTTTAAAACTTTTAAAATCATTAAACATTTGGGCGGCACGGTGGCATAGCAGTAAAGCTACTGCCTTTCAGCGCCAGAGACCCAGGTTCAATCCTGACTACGGATGCTTGTCTCTGCGGAGTTTGTATGGAGTTTTCCCCATGACCTGTGTGGGTTTTCACCGAGATCTTCGGTTTCCTTCCACATTCCAAAGACATACAGGTTTGTAGGTTAATTGGTTTGGTATAAATGTATGAATATAAAATTGTCCCCAGTGTGCGTAGGATAGTGTTAAAGTGTGGGGATCGCTGGTCGTGCGGACTCTGTGTTTCTAAACCAAACTAAAAAAAATTAAAGTTGTATTGTTTTGTTTTTAGAGCGCAGTTTCTGAAATGAAGTGTTGTAAGGCCCAATGTGTGTGCATGGGGGAACCTGGCGGTATTGGTTTGCAAGGACGTACTGGCCTGAAGGTAAGTGAATAATCTCTTTAGTCTTCTAACTGCATCTTTCTTCAGATTGCTGAAAGAAGTTCAGGAACATAAAGTACTGTCCTCACTGCTTAATCGAGCTTTTGATGTTAATTTAGGGTCCTCCAGGTCTGAGGGGATTTACAGGCTATCCAGGAGAAGAAGGCGTGCAGGTAAGTTGGTACTTTTAACCGAATTTTCAAGAATATTGTCATCTTTCCTCCTTATTATGGAAGTAAAATGAGGCTGCTTTTGTTTCTTTCTGAGCTCTGTGACATTTATCAGGCAACACATTAAAGATATGTTTGGCTCGTACGTAGATTCATAGAAAAGAAGCAAACGTAAGGATCTTCCAACATTGAATAGGATAAATATAATTTTTTTCCTGGAACATTAGACTACTTCAAGCTTAATTTCAATAGACAATAGACAATAGGTGCAGGAGGAGGTCATTCGGCCCTTCAATGTGATCATGGCTGATCATTCTCAATCAGTACCCCTTTCCTGCCTTCTCCCCATACCCCCTGACTCCGCTATCCTTAAGAGCTCTATCCAGCTCTCTCTTGAATGCATTCCGAGAATTGGCCTCCACTGCCTTCTGAGGCAGAGAATTCCACAGATTCACAACTCTCTGACTGAAAAAGGTTTTTCCTCATCTCAGTTCTAAATGGCCTACCCCTTATTCTTAAACTGTGGCCCCTTGTTCTGGACTCCTTTGGGGTTGATCAATGGCGTGCACCAGCATCAGCCTGCAAGAGGAACTAAAGCAGCTGGAACCATTGTGAGACACGGGTCTCAATTATTTAGGAGAGGAAAGGTAGGGGCATCAAATGGATAATTTGGTGAAACATGCCAGATCTTTGCCTGTTCACATCTGGTGGCCTTGTGGCTACACATTCGGCGGTAAAGTAATCAAAAGGTAAAAGAAACTGCAAATATTAGAAAACTGAATTAAAAACTGCATGCATCTGTGGAAAGGAAACATTTGTCAGTATTTCCAAATTAATGTATATCAGAATATTATCTTGCTTCTAAAGAAAGGCCATCAAACTGAAACGCTGAGACACATGAATCTGCAGATGCTTTAATCTGGTAGGTAACACACAGTACTGGAATAATTCAGTGGGTCAGACAACATCTCTGAAGGACATGGATAGGGGACGTTTCAGGTCGAAATGTCGTCTGTCCATCTCCTTCAACCGAAACATCAACTAGCCCTGTCCTCAGGAAATGTTGCCTGACCCACTTTGTGTTTCAAACTGTAACAATGACTCTGCTGCTCTCTCCACAGATACTGCCTGACTTGATGAGTATTTCTAGCATCTCTGTATTCATTACAGGCAGCACGGTCGGTCCAAGTAGAAATAGCTATAGAGGTTTCAGATTATTTTCCACTTGGCCCCAAAAAAAGATTTAAACCTTACCATCTCAATAACTCAGCAGTCGGGCATCATCTCTGGAGAAAAGGAATAGGTGACATTTCAGGTCGGAACCCTTTTTCAGTAATCTGAAGAAGGGTTCTGACCCTAAACGTCACCTATTCCTTTTCTCCAGAGTTGCTGCCTGACCCGCTGAGTTACTCCAGCACTTTGTGTCTATCTTCGGTATAACCTAGCATCTGCAATTCCTTTGCACACTACCATCTCAGTAAGTGGGTGAATGAAGTTCAGAGCCTCTAAAATTGGTGGATTACAGGCATTGACAGAGGAGATATCCATTTCATAGAAAACAGACTTTGGCAAGTTAAAATTGAATGTATTTTCATTAAATTGTTTCGCAAAGTATTGACAAAACTTATTTCATGAAGAAATCTAAAAAGACATGAAATTGGTGGACTGATGTTATACACCCACCGATATTATTAATGCTGCTTGTTCAATTTCCCTTTAATTTGAAGGAATTGAGAATTTCAGTAGATGTGAGATTTACCATGGTGCAACTTTTCATTTGCACTAGTTTCAAGTCTCTGTGGTTAATCGGTTGATTTATTTGAAATTTTAGGTTAAATATATGCAATATTTTTGTTTTCAGAATTTGATCCATTATTCAAAAATGTTAAAATAAACTTAAAATTGAACCATACAATAGATGATATATATATAATTAAAAGCCAATAGACACTAAATCAGACTTTCGTTAGTGTTATTAAATTTAGTTTTAAAATGCATGTGTTTACTTGTAACAATCCGTGTTAAGAGTAACAAGTTTGAGGAGTTAATTTTCTTGACAACAAGAATGTAGTTATCTGTTAATCAGGAGAATTCATACCAACCCCAAAGGGCAAAGTCCAGTTATGAATTTTTCAATGGAAATAATCTGAGGCATCAGGTGAATGTTAGAAAATTGCTTCAATTTGGATTTCACTCCTGCTGTGCCTAAATAACAAACAGCAGTTAATTACAATTTAAATATTGTAAAATATGGTAAAATATTCCAAACCAGCCAGGAGAATAAAGTTCTACAAATCTTGCTTAGCAATTTTATTTAATATGCAAAGAAAATAAATTTGGAAAATTGGATTATAAAGAACTCAGTTCAATCTCACAGTCCATATTACATTCTGCCCCTGTTTTCATTTGACAGCACAAATGAAAATGGATTACCCCTCAATTTGATTTAAACAATACAAATATCCAAGTAGTGTATATAACGTGTAGAAACAAGGAACTGCACATGCTTTATTACAAAAAATGACACAACGTGCTGGAGTACCTCAGCAGGTCAGGCAGCATCTCTGGAGAACATGGATAGGTGACATTTTGGGTCAGGACACATTGTGTGGTCATAAGGTCATAAGTGATAGGAACAGAATTAGGCCATTTGGTCCATCAAGTCTACTCCGCCATTCAACCATGGCTGATCTATCTCTCCCTCCTAACCCCATTCTCCTGCCTTCTCCCCATAACCCCTGACACCCGTACTAATCAGGAATCTATCTATCTCTGCCGTAAAAATATCAATTGGCTTGACCTCCACAGCCTTTGTGGCAAAGAATTCCACAGATTCACCACCCTCTGACTAAGGAAATTCCTCCTCATCTCTATCCTAAAGGAACGTCCTTTAATTCTGAGGCTATGATCTCTAGTCCCAGACTCTCCCACTAGTGGAAACATCCTCTCCACATCCACTGTAACCAAGCCTTTCACTATTTGGCAAGTTTCAATGAGCTCCCCCCTCATTCTTCTAAACTCCAGCGAGTACAGGCCCAGTGCCGTCAAATGCTCATCATATGTTAACCCACTCATTCCTGGGATCCAGTGGGGTGGGGATCCTGGGGTTGGGGGGGGGGGGAGAAAGCTGGAAGAGAGGAGGGGCAGGACCAGCTTGTGGAGTCTCTTCCCTTCAACCATGTCGCACAGTTTTAGAATGTAACATTAATTGAATTTTTCAGGATTTTTTGTATTTGACCATCGACTCTGTGCTAATGTAACCGGGTCGCTTGATGGCTGCTCTGTTTGAAATTAAAAGACAAAGTCCAGTTGTTACTGTTTAAAGGCACGCTAGGAACAAGGCTTTATAAAGCCTATGCTCTGTACTATCACGATATTTTCACCACAATGTACTTTATTTTTGGTTGTTATTCCAAACGTCTCGGATTATTGTCAACTCAATGTTCATCCTGCTGTTTTTGGTTTTTACTATAACCTCATGCATAACAAATTCTGACCATGGTAAGAATTTCCTTTTAGACACAAAATGCTGGAGCAACTCAGCGGGCCAGGCAGCATCTCTGGAGAGAAGGAATGAGTGAAGTTTTTTGTCCAAACCCTTCTTCAGACTCTGTTCCTTATCTTCAGAGATGCTGCCTGACCCACTGAGTTACTCCAGCATTTTGTGTCTATCTTCGGCTTAAACCAGCAACTGCAGTTCCTTCCCACACATTCCGTCTGCTCCACTGCGAAATCTCCTCAAGGTATGTCTACTTTGAAGAATTTTATTCACAAAATGCTGGAGTAACTCAGCAGGTCAGGCAGCATCTCAGGAGAGAAGGAATGGGTGACGTTTCGGGTCGAGACCCTTCTTCAGAAGTTCTCCTCCTCTCTCTCAAGAGAGTTCAGGAGTTTGAAGAAGGGTTTCGACCCGAAATGTCACCCATTCCTTCTCTCCAGAGATGCTGCCTGTCCCGCTGAGTTAGTCCAGCATTTTGTGTTTATCTTTGGTTTAAACCAGCTTTTTCACTTTCCTCCTACACACTAAGAATTTCCTTTTAATCTTTTCCCGTATCCCAGCTATTACCACTTGTTTGAAGGCAATTTCATTTGTTTTTTTAAAATCCATATTTACTCTCCTTCTGATATTTGTTTGGCAATTGTCAAACACTGCTGCAGATGTGAATTCATGGATCCAATTTTAACTCAGGGAAATAATCAGAGCAGATTTTAAATTTAATTTTGAAGTTTATTTGTAATTATCTCTGGCCTTCAAAGGCATCCAATAAGTAAGAGTAAAATAACTTCTAAATGACAAGCAATGAGGTTCCCTCCAACACCCAACTCCAGCTGTGATTGCCTTACTCTGTGTGGAGGTAATGGTACATAAACTGATGAGCGGTGGGTGAGTGGTGCATCTCTGAGTGGTGCATAAACTGATGCTGTTGAGAACTAGCTGCTCTTTGTCATCTGTCCCCCAGGGAGGAGAGCCAACTATATTAGCCTCTGGGAGAGCAGTGGACCTGCTGATGGTGATTCATGCTGGTAAAAGCAAGACACTGAATTGCATCAAATTCAGCATTGCAGCCCCAAAAAGGTTCAAAATGCAGCTTAAAATACTATCCATTTTTGGCCCATTATTAATTTCTGAGACTCTCTATTGAATTATGTGTAAAGACTAACTTGTCTACTTAAGTTTTAGAATGATAGTGTGATAGAAATATACAGCATGGAAACAGGCCTTTTGGTCCAACTCTGGCTTTGCCGACCAAGTTACTCACTTACTAAAATAGTCGAAAATAATCGGACAGATACATGGAAAGGAAACATTTAGCGGGATATGGATCAAATGCGGGCAAATGGCACCAGCTTAGAAACATAGAAACATAGAAAATAGGAGCAGGAGTAGGCCATTCGGCCCTTCGAGCCTGCACTGCCATTCAATATGATCATGGCTGATCATCCAGCTCAGTAACCTGTACCTGTCTTCTCTCCATACCCCCTGATCCCTTTAGCTACAAGGGCCACATCTAACTCCCTCTTAAATATAGCCAATGAACTGGCCTCAACTACCTTCTGTGGCAGAGAATTCGACAGACTCACCACTCTCTGTGTAAAGAAATGTTTTCCAATCTCGGTCCTAAAAGACTTCCCCCTTATCCTTAAGCTGTGACCCCTGGTTCTGGACTTCCCCAACATCGGGAACAATCTTCAGAGATGGGTATCTTGGTCAGCATGGATAAATTGGGCCGAAGGGCCTGTTTCTGTGCTGTAAGACTCTGACTTTAGGTGCTATGGAGCAACATGGATTCACACATTTGAGAGTGGGCCCTGCAGACTAGAACAAACCCGACCTTGAAAATAAACTAACACATCCCCTGATAAAAGCTAAAAGAAGATAAAAACATAATAAATTAAAATAGGAGGAAGCTATTTGGCTTCACGTGCTTTCATAACCATTCCAAAAATCAATGCTGAATCCCTTATCTCAGCACTAACCCCATATCCCTTGACACCCTTAATGTCTAAAAATCTATCAATCACAAAACCGTTTAAACAATTATAAAATACTTACAAAATTTAAAGTTATTAAAAAAATTTAAAGCAGATAAAAATCTGAAATATTTTTTCCAAAATTTGAAGTATGTATTTAGTAAATGTACAGTGGCAGAGTTGGACTGGTATCCAAGAGACACAAGATACTGCGGATGCTGGAATCTTGAGCAAAAAAAACAATTGCTCGGGGAACTCAGAAGAAGAGATCCGGCCTGAAATGTCGCCTGTCCATTCCCTCCCTATACTCTGCCTGATGCGGAGTGTGTGGAGGGATACGCCGGGTCCCCATTGTTCTTCCCCCCTCCCTCACGACGGTCCCCCTACGCCGGGTCCTCCTTTGTTCCTCCCCCCGGCAGCGGCGTCCACACTTCCACATGGTCCATCCTCGTCAGTCATCATCACCACCGCACGATTTTTCAAATATTGATTTGAGATGATTTTTCAAATATCTTGCTCTGTTAAGATCAGGTTGACTTGTTTATTTAGGGAGAAAGAGGCTCGCATGGATACAATGGGACTCGAGGAGGTGACGGATGCCCTGGTGGCAGAGGCAGCCAGGTGAGAGGTTACTCTGAATCTGCTGCTCGCTTCAGTGACATTTTGTCAAATACATGTACTTTCAATTTCATAATCATATTCAATTTCATATTTCAGGGCAGAAGAGGTTATCATGGGAAGAAGGTAAATATGATGCAATAAAATTATCTTGATTGAATATTTTCTTTAAGCACATTTTGAAATTTAATAGCGTACTAAATCTCAACATTCTACTGCTACAGGGGAATGATGGTGACCATGGTACTGACGGAATAAATGGAGAGCAGGTATTTATTTTCAAATGAAGATTTGCACAAAGAGGTTACTTACAAATATATGATGCATATTAATTGACTGCTGCGTTCTTACAGGGAATCCAGGGTACTTCTGGAGATTCTGGCGTGAAGGGCAACAGCGGTAAACCGGTAAAACATTAAAAAAAATATTTAGCCATTGTCTTAACCAGGTTTGTACTATTTCTTTGTGAAGACCTGACCTGCTTGAATAGATGCAGAATGATCTCAACCACATGTGCAGGATGTGCAATACACTGATCTTGTGTTCTGAACCCTATGTTTTAGTGTTATTGCTGTCTTCAGCTATGAATCTTCCCCTGCATGGTGGACGAATCGACATTTCTTTAATGGAATAATTAAACTTTAAGCCAATTTGCTGTGTGAGTAAGATAGCATGAGCTGCACGATTGAAACTCAAAGATCAGCAATAGACAATAGATGCAGGAGGAGGCCATTCGGCCTTTCGAGCCAGCACCGCCATTCAATGTGACCATGGCTGATCATTCTCAATCAGTACCCCGTTCCGGCCTTCTCCCCATACCCCCTGACTCCGCTATCCTTAAGAGCTCTATCTAGCTCTCTCTTGAATGCATTCAGAGAATTGGCCTCCACTGCCTTCTGAGGCAGAGAATTCCACAGATTCACAACTCTCTGACTGAAAAGGTTTTTACTCGTCTCAGTTCTAAATGGCCTACCCCTTATTCTTAAATTGTGGCCCCTTGTTCTGGACTCCCCCAACATTGGGAACATGTTTCCTGCCTCTAACGTGTCCAACCCCTTAATAATCTAATACGTTTCGATAAGATCTCCTATCATCCTTCTAAATTCCAGTGTATACAAGCCTAGTGTATACAATGCCTGAACCCACTTTAGATGTTCCTGCCGAGCAGCATATTTGCATATTTTTACAATCTTTATATAAAACATAGGAGCAAAGCTTTAAATTGCACGAAGTAAAACAAGATTCAAGTTTATGGTATGGGTATGGGTAATTAAAATATCATTTCATAGGTCCATTATAATGAAAATTCCAGAGAACTATATTTTTCATATCTCCATTCAACAAGTTGTTTATTCTTTCAACAAATTACATGTATTACTTATCCCAAACTGCCCAGACCCTCCAGTCCAGACTGAATTGTTTGTAAAAAGAATGTTTGCTGTATTTATTAACTATGATCTTGATGCTAGGATCAGGTGTATTTAACAACAGACTTGGGTGAGCTACGGTCCATTTTTTCCCTTCTTCATTCTGTGACATTGCAGAATGTTTTTCTTTGATTCTGCAGGTGGAATGAGAATCTCTGAAGATGAAACCTAATTGTCATTTAGCCACACAAATCTGTTGGATTTCACGCATGTTATAATTACTAATGAATGTTAGTGGATTATGTTTTTCTTCTCTCATGGGTGTGCGTCCTATTTTTAGACACTGGAATTTTAAATAAGTTGAATTCAAAAGCTGTGATATATTGATTTCTGAGAACTAATATTGCTTGCCTTCATTTCCAGGGTAGAAAGGGGAAAAAAGGAATTCCAGGTGATCGTGGAGAGGCTGGTTCACGTGGAAACCCTGTAAGTGTTCCTCAGAGAAGAACTAATTCCTTGGTAGATTACCAAAGCAATTGATTAACAAGGCAAATACAAGTCTATTGTAAAAAAATGGAGCAGTGCCTGAACAAATGTAATACAGAAATATAGCTCTCTCTTAGAACTTGGAACAAGATTAACTGCAAACCCTTAGGAAAGGTGCTTACAATCAGGTATTGACAGTTAGCATTTTATCATTCTTCCATTCTGGTTTAGACGTGCATGCGGATTTATTTTATAGGATGCACCTGGTAAGACTGAATTTCTGGATTAAAAAAAATATATATATATATAAATGTAACCAAAAAAAATTCCAGAAATTCAGTCTTACCAGGTGCATATATATATATACACATAGGCTATTCAATGAACTTAATAAATTTAAAAATGTGTTGGAGTTTTTACAATGGGCAGGCCTGTTTTCTGAACCTTACTTCTCAATCCATACTCTGTTAGGTATGTCAGACAACTGATGAAACCATTGAATTAGAATTTCATACATAGCATATTTACACAATTCCATTACATTTGTGATAATGTAGGAAACTGCCTGTTCACAAAATACATGTTGGGTTATAGACAATAGACAATAGACAATAGACAATAGGTGCAGGAGTAGGCCATTCAGCCCTTCGAGCCAGCACCGCCATTCAATGCGATCATGGCTGATCACTCTCAATCAGTACCCCGTTCCTGCCTTCTCCCCATACCCCCTCCTTAAGAGCTCTATCCAGCTCTCTCTTGAAAGCATCCAACGAACTGGCCTCCACTGCCTTCTGAGGCAGAGAATTCCACACCTTCACCACTCTCTGACTGAAAAAGTTCTTCCTCATCTCCGTTCTAAATGGCCTACCCCTTATTCTTAAACTGTGGCCCCTTGTTCTGGACTCCCCCAACATTGGGAACATGTTTCCTGCCTCTAATGTGTCCAATCCCCTAATTATCTTATATGTTTCAATAAGATCCCCCTCATCCTTCTAAATTCCAGTGTATACAAGCCCAATCGCTCCAGCCTTTCAACATACGACAGTCCCGCCATTCCGGGAATTAACCTAGTGAACCTACGCTGCACGCCCTCCATAGCAAGAATATCCTTCCTCAAATTTGGAGACCAAAACTGCACACAGTACTCCAGGTGCGGTCTCACCAGGGCCCGGTACAACTGTAGAAGGACCTCTTTGCTCCTATACTCAACTCCTCTTGTTATGAAGGCCAACATTCCATTGGCTTTCTTCACTGCCTGCTGTACCTGCATGCTTCCTTTCATTGACTGATGCACTAGGACACCCAGATCTCGTTAAACTCCCCCTCCTCCTAACTTGACACCATTCAGATAATAATCTGCCTTTCTATTCTTACTTCCAAAGTGAATAACCTCACACTTATCTACATTAAACTGCATCTGCCATGTATCCGCCCACTCACACAACCTGTCCAAGTCACCCTGCAGCCTTATTGCATCTTCCTCACAATTCACACTACCCCCCAGCTTAGTATCATCTGCAAATTTGTCAAAGAGAATAATTAGCTGTTATATATTGAACAGAATTTCTGCAAAACCCCTGGGGATGCAACTCTGAGGGTCTTTCTACTTCAATATAAATTTTTGATTAATGTATTTGAAGGATTTAATAGGATCAAGATCATTGTCCTTTGTGATTGAGTCTAGAATAAGGAACCAATAGGGCTAGGCTAATCATGGTCCATGTCAGAATTAATTTCTTTACACACAAGGTCAAAGAAAATGGTACTGAGATGGGTGGAGGGAAAGGTAGTGCAGAGGAAGGACTTGGACAGGTTGGGAGAGAGGGCAAAGAAGTGGCAGATGGAACACAGCGTACCAAAGTGTGCTGTCGTGCACTTTGGTAGTAGGAATAATAGTGTAGACTATTTTCTAAATGGGGAGAGAATTCAGAAAACGGAGGAGCAATGGGACTTGGGGGTTCTGACGCAGGATTCCCAAAAAGTTAATTTGCAGGTTGAATCGGTAGTAAGGAAGACAAATGAGGTGTTAGCATTCATTTCAAGAAGGCTAGAATATAAAGGAGGGATATAATGCTCAGGCTTTAAGTTAGACCACATTTGGAATATTGTGAGGAATTTGTGGCTCCATATCTGAGGAAGGAGGTGCTGGTGGTGGAGAGGATCCAGCGGAGGTTTACGAGAATGATCCTGGGGATGATTGGCTTAATGTATGATGAGCTTTTGATGGCTCTGGGCCTGTATTTACTGGAGTTTAGATGGATGAGGGGGAAACCTCATTGAAACTTACCGAATGATGGAAGGCCTGGATAGAGTGGCTGTGGAGAGGAGTTGAGCATCTAGGACCAGAGATCATAGCCTCAGAACAAAAGGATGTCATCAGAAAGAAGATGAGGAGAAATTTCTTTAGCCAGAAGGTGGTGATTCTGTGGAATTCAGTGCTACAGACGGCTGTGGAGACGAAGTCTTTGGATATTTTTTAAGTGGAGATTGACAGGTTCTTGTTTAGTAAGGGTGTTAAAGGTTACAGATAGAAGGCAGGGGAATACGATTGGGAGGGAAAGATAGATCAACCATGATTGAATGGCAGGAGTAGACTCAATGGGCCGAATGGCCTAATTCGGCTCCTATGACTTATGAACTTGCAGGCACATGAAGGAATATAGCAGAAATCTAGGACATTTTGGGACAGGAGAAGGTATAAAATTACTGAGTATATATTTTGAAATCACTAAAGCGTAAGACTTATTGGCCTGGCAACTGCTTTCTGGCATCTCCATAATTTTAGTTTCCTGCATACTCTCCATCTACTGTGAACAACAGGAGCTGTCTCCCGCTATCATCATCACTCCAAGGCTTTCATTCCTCTCAAGCCCACTGCTATTATCCTGCATGTATACCACAGTATTCCAATGGATCTATTCAGGCACTTTAAATGAAATGCTGGGCAGCTTTTAATCAGCTCAATAACACCATGAGTTTGCCTGGGCCTCATTTAACCTAATTCCCATCACACACACAAAGCATACTTTTGCACCCACCTCTCTAAAGAAATCTTAATCAAAATCTTAACCTCACTGGCACAGAGGTAGAGCTGCTGTCTTGCAGCGGCAGAAACCCAAGTTCGATCCTGACTATGGGATGCTGCCTGTACGGAGTTTGTACGTTCACCCTGTGACCGTGTGGGGTTTCTCTGGTTGCTCCGGCTTCTTCTCACATTCAAAAGATGTGCAGGTTTGTAGTTTAATCGGCTTCTGTAAAATTGTAAATTGTCCCTAATGTGTGTGGGCTCGTGCTAATGTACGGGGAGATTCTTGATTAGTACGGGTGTCAGGGGTTATGTGGAGAAGGCGGGAGGGATTCTGCTCCTATCACTTGTGATCGTTGGTTGGCGCGGACACGGTGGGCCGAAGGGCCTGTTTCCGCACTATATCTCTTGTCTAAAGTCATCAATTATGAGGGCAATAGTTTGCTTAGTTTGACATTGGTTAACTCTCCTGCTCCATATTGCTCGGGAAGCTGATTCTTTGTTTGTTTAATATAAGAAAATAACTGCAGATGCTGGTACAAATCGAAGGTATTTATTCACAAAATGCTGGAGTAACTCAGCAGGTCAGGCAGCATCTCAGGAGAGAAGGAATGGGTGACGTTTTGGGTCGAGACCCTTCTTCAGACTGATGTCAGGGAGGCGGGACAAAGGAAGGATATAGGTGGAGACAGGAAGATAGAGGGAGATCTGGGAAGGGGGTGGGGAAGAGAGGGACAGAGGAACTATCTAAAGTTGGTGAAGTCAATGTTCATACCACTGGGCTGCAAGCTGCCCAGGCGAAATATGAGGTGCTGTTCCTCCAATTTCCAGTGGGCCTCACTATGGCACTGGAGGAGGCCCATGACCGAAAGGTCAGACTGGGAATGGGAGGGGAAGTTGAAGTGCTCGGCCACCGGGAGATCAGTTTGGCCAACGCAGGTGTTGAGCGAAGCGATCGCCAAGCCTGCGTTTGGTTTCACCGATGTAAATAAGTTGACATCTGGAGCAGTGGATGCAATAGATGAGGTTGGAGGAGGTACAGGTGAACCTCTGTTTAAGATTATTTTCCTGGTTGATGCAGACACTTGGAGTCATGTGATTAACACCGTACAGTGATGCAACAGAATCACTCTCTGCTCATGAAATGGAGGGGTTTTGAGTTTCACTTGTCCTGTCTTCCTAGCTGATGGTTCTCAGATAGCTCCAGATCCAAAGAGGCTTAAAGTAGTTGTGAGCTCCATTAGTTCAGACAAAGATATACTAATGTTCAATCTTTATGAGGTAATTGACACTTCCACGAGAGAGTGTCAATTTTGTCTCCGAGTGTCTCTAAGGAAAATCACAGATTTCTGAAGCACAAAGACTCATTAAGAACAAATATTATGAAACAATCACTCTGTTTAGAGATACAGCGTGGAAACAGTCGCTTCAGCCCACTGAATTTATGCTGACCAGTCATCACCTGTATGCTAGTTCTATCCTCTACACTGGGGACAATTTAGTGAGTCCAACTAACCTACAAACCTGCACATCCTTTGAATGTGGGAGGAAACTGGAGCACCCGGAGGAAAAACAGCGAGAACATACAAACTCTGTACAGACAAGCACCGACCGGTAGGCAGAATTGAACCCAGTTCTCTGGCGCTGCAAGGCAGCAACTCTACCGCTGTGCCACGGTGCCACCCCCAAATTGTCCATATATAGTGAGAGGATGTCTCACTTTTAAGAGCCTCCTATCTGATTTCTTGTCTGCCTTCATCTTTATGGTTTAAAAAAAAATTACACTACGTTCACTGTGCAATGTTAAGCAGAACTCAGAGAAAAGTAAAATAGCAGACATCCCCACACAGACTCGAAACAATAATTAATGCTATGCTGACAGAGAAAACTATACTTGAGCATATGTAATGTTTTCTCCATTCTATACTATCTGTAGAGAGATTGATGCAGCCTCTGTTACCACATCAGTGGTGGCTTTAATTGCTGGCAAATGAAGAATAAGTTCATAAGTTATAGGAGCAGAATTAGGCTATTCAGCCCATCAAGTCTACTCCACCATTCAATCATAGCTGATCTATTTTTCCCTCTCAACCCCATTCTCCTGCCTTCTCCCCATAACCCCTGACACCCTTAATCTTACTAATAAAATAGAATGGCCGGCGTGGGGGGTGGTGGTGGGAGGGTAGGATGATGAGATGGCTCCCCCATTATTCCCGTTATGTCCCAAAATGGATACATTCCATTTTAATATATTTTTATTAAACTGCATTCTTTAATGGTGCACTTTAAATGAAATGCTGGGCAGCTTTTAATCAGCTCAATAACACCATGAGTTTGCCTGGGCCTCATTTAACCTAATTCCCATCACACACACAAAGCATACTTTTGCACCCACCTCTCTAGAGAAATCTTAATCAAAATCTTAACCTCACTGGCACAGAGGTAGAGCTGCTGCCTTGCAGCGGCAGAAACCCAAGTTCGATCCTGACTATGGGTGCTGCCTGTACGGAGTTTGTACGTTCACCCTGTGAACGTGTGGGGTTTCTCTGGTTGCTCCGGCTTCTTCTCACATTCAAAAGATGTGCAGGTTTGTAGTTTAATCGGCTTCGGTAAAATTGTAAATTGTCCCTAGTGTGTGTGGGCTCGTGCTAGTGTACGGGGAGATTCTTAATTGTTGCTTGCTTGCAAGAAATAATGCTTTTCGATGAATCTGTTGGATCTCAGGATTTTACTGAGCTAGCCGCGATCATGATTTTGATGACGTTTTCATGAGTTTGTGTTTGGTGTTCCTTTTGTAGGGTGATCGTGGGGCTGACAGAAATGTTGAAGGTCCACAGGGTGAAAAGGGAAACCCAGGCCAAGTGGTAAATTGCCTTCATTTGTCTTTGCAGTTGAATGTAGCTACTTACAGGCTGACAATGTACTGATCTTGGTCTTTGTGGACTGAAACATTGCACAGCAGTAACAAGGACGTTTTCTTTTCCAGGGTAATCCAGGAAGCATTGGCATTTCAGGAAAACGTGGAGATGCAGGATACCCTGTAAGGAAGTTGACAGTTTCATTTGACAAACCTGCAGTTCCACAATATTCATTTCCTTCAACTGTTACTGTTCAAATTAAATACATTATTTCACATTTATTGAAAAGAGTGTGATGTAAATAGAGAAAGATGATTGCCATTTTATTATTAGAAATATATTTCCTCTGTTAACTTAAAACTGTACGTGGCTCTAAAGTTCAATATTTGATGCATAATGCTGTTAATCAATAAATATTTTGGTTAGCTTTGAATAGCTTAGTACCATACATTCAGTGTTTGCATTAATACTAGTTTAAGTAGTGCATGGGGACTCTTGTATACAGGCTCTGTAAAGGAGGCAGCATGCATAACAGAATGATGCCTGGTTTAGGTGGAATTGCAAGTAGAGGTTTGACAAACTTGGATTGTTTTCTCTTGAATGGTGGAGGCCTAATATTCTCATTTTTACCATGTATGCAGATTGTACATAAAAAGGGGAGTGCTGTTTCTTTTTCATGGTAAACAAGCATAGATTTACAATTGGAATAAGAAACTAATGAGAACATTACATTTCCCATCTTGTTTAGGGTCCTGACGGAGTGAGGGGACTACCTGGTGCAAAGGTGAGATTTTGCTTTTTTAATTTCCTTGATTGCAACGTTGACACAGCATACAATCGGAAATCAGGCTGGCAAAGTGGAGGATAGTCCGAGAATCATCAAAGAGGTAGATAGTGGAGAGCAGTGCTGAATTACTATCTACCTCTTTGATGACCCTCTGACTATCCTTGATCGGACTTTGCTGGCCTGACCTTGCACTAAACGTTATTCCTTTATCATGTATCTATCTACCCACTGTAAATGGATCAATTGTAATCATGTATTGTCTTTCTGCTGCCTGGTTAGCACGCAACAGAAGCTCTTCCCTGAACCTCAGTACACGTGACAATAATTTAACCTTAACTGAGTTCAGTGAGATTATTATGCATTTATTTAGTTAGAAACAATTCCCATTTCAAGTTGATTGGTATTGGTTTATTACTGCCACGTGTACCAAAATATAGTGAAAAGCTTTTTGTCTTGTTTGTCTGCTAGCCAGTTGAATCATTCTATACAAGAGTGCAGCTAAGCCGTACACAAGCACAACAGATAGTGCAAAGAGAAAAATGTCAGAGTGTAGTTTAGTGTTACAGCTTTAGAGCACTACATTTACAGAGAAAGTGCAGGGTCAGCAATGAGGTGGATTGGAAGATCAGGACTACACCTTTAGCTTATGAGAGGACCATTCAGTAGTCTGATAACTGCGGGGAAGTAGCTGTTCCTGAATCTGGTGCTACCTGCTTTCAAGTTTTTGTCCAATGGGACAGGGTTTAAGAGGGAGTGACTGAAGTGAAAATGATCCGTGATAATGCTGGCTGTTTTGCCCAAGGCAGCATGAAATGTAGATAAATGTAGATGGAATCAATGGGGGATGAGTTAGACTGGGCTACATTCACAACATTCTGCAATTTCCTTGGGTGGCGATACTGCTAAACATGTTGCATTCTGATAGGATGTTTTCTGCAGTGCACACGCTGAAATTGGAGAAAAAGACAGGTCTCTGTTAACTCTGTTTTGATTCCTACAGATACTGCTTGACCTTTTTGATTCACCATCGCTGTTAATTAAGATTGTGTTTGAAGTAGCCTAATTTTAAATAATTCCTAGTTCGGAATAATATTTAAAAGGTATTCGCAGCGTTAACTAACACTTTCCTCTTTGCGCAGGGTTCCCAAGGAGCCAAGGGTAAAATAGGTCTCACAGGCGATCCAGGAATCCGAGGCTCGCAGGTAGTCAACAGTAGCATTAAAATCTATGGTATTGTGCATTAAATATTCACACAACAGTTTAATGAAACATTTTTTTCTGACAGATAAAAATAATACTGAGCTTCGATTGCTTTTCTAAAGTTTAACTTTTGCAATGCCCTTGGTATTGGTTTGATATATTTTGTTTTAGTTCAATGAGTTGTGTCAAAGGGCCTGTTTCCACGCTGTGTGACTCTATGACTCTATGGGTCACTCAATAGTCAATAGTCAATAGTCAATAGTCGTTTATTTGTTACATACACATAAATGTGTAGTAAAATGAAACATTACCCGCAGTTGAACAATAAGACCAATAAGATTAATCAATAAAAATGCAATAACACATACAATCACAACTAACACCAAACAAAAAGAAACATCCATCACAGTGAGTCTCCTCCAGTCCCTCCTCACTGTGATGGAAGGCCAGAATGTCTTTTTCTCTTCCCTGCCGTCTTGTCCCGCGGTCAGGCTGTTGGAGTTGCCACGTCGGGGCGGTCGGGGCTCCCGATATTGAAGCCCCCGCTGGGCGGTGAAAAAAAAATCCCGCGGCCTATTTCAGGCCGCGCCGGATGGTGAAAGGTCCGCGGCGGGCCGACCCAAGCCCCGCGATTCGGGGCGGGCGAACACGTTGCCTCTGCCGCTGCCGGAGCTCCCGATGTCGGCCCCCATCCAGGGGCCTGTGGGCTTCCGACGTCCACGCGGCCCGCGCCGGAGCCTCCGGAGACGAGTCGCAGCCGTTCCCGCAGCATTTGCAGGCAGCCAGCGCCGCAGGTGGTGAGTCCGGACCGCGGACTCTGCGAACCAGAGACCCAGGTGGTCCCAGGTGCATGGCCGGTGGTAGGCCGCAACGGGAACGGAGACACGATACAGAACAAAGGTCGCGTCTCCGTTCTGGAGAGAGAATGTTACAGTTACAGTTCCCGTTCCCTCCCACCCCCACCCAAAACATAACATACAACACTACATCATATTAACATTACAATTGAGACAAAAACAACAAAAAACACAAAAGACAGACGGACTGCAGGCAAGCCGCAGCTGCGACGGCAGCGCTGGCTCCTCACATTGAAGGATTTTGCCAAGGGTCCTCTGGTTGAAAAATAATGAAGGTCACTCACTGTCTTTGGGGGGTGACATCTAAGTAAGTTGTGACACGGGGTCTCTTGTTTTTAATACTAGTCTTTGCATCACCAGCCTGCACATTGGATTACACAGCACTCACTTTATAATTGTAGCGAAGGTGATGGTGGGTGGTATGTACGCTTACATTCCGCACCAGAATAATCACTACAGTGGTGAAGACTCATCAGCCCACACTTGTAGCCTGTGATCAGAGTCATTAGGCCTTTGCACGTACAGGTAGAGTGCACAACTGCAGCAAAAGGCCCACTGCTCTCTATAATTGGTAAATCTTAAGGTGTACACACCTATCACACGCTCGCTCCTGTGCTACTCCCCATTCCTTCCCCTCCCATGCCACCCCACACCCTCACCCCTCCACTCCTGCACTCTGCCAATGGCTCTCTTTTACCATCCATCAATGTCTTTCAGCTTCCCTTTGCCCACTTACTCTCAACGCCTAACCCTTTCTCACGACTTCCTCCCTTGTCACGTTCAAGCTTATCACTACATGTGGTCCTCCCCTTTTCATGAATTCATAAGTTCATAAGTTATAGGAGCAGAATCAAGCCATTTGGCCCATCAAATTTACACTGCCATTCAATCATTGCTTTATCTTTCCTACTCAACCCCATTCTCCTGCCTTCACCTCGTAACACCCTTACTAATCACAAATCTGTCAATCTGTGCCTTAAAATTACCCAAAGACTTGGCCTCCACAGCAGTCTGTGGCAATGAATTCCACAGATTCACCACAGTCCGACTGGAAATTCCTCCTCATCTCCTTTCTAAAGGTACGTCCTTTTACTCTGAGGCTATGGGCCTAGACTTTCCCATTCCCACTAGTGGAAACGTCCCCTACACATCCAGGAAGCATCCTGTCCATGATTAACTATGTCTCATCTCAATACACTTCCACTCACCTAAGCATCATCACTCGATTATTTCCAAATACTCCCCCTGTTGAGGAGGCCGGAGCTCAGAGACCAGAACCACTAGTCCCCATCTCTTCAATTTTTGTCCCGATGTTTCTTTCTCTTCTCTCCGCCGCCTATTGCCATCCATTCCCACTCTTGGTGTTGACCAAGTTACCATACCCTCCAGAAATTGGAAGGTTACTCCAGTTGCATTTGGCACACACAACTGTGCAATATAAACAAAACTTGGACTTCAAAGTGACTTGTGCATCCCATGCGCAAGAATATCTGATGGGGGCCCAGTCTCTGATGCAATCAACCTAGCACTTCTTTTCCAAAACCTCACTGTCTCCCTCCGTCTCGCTCACTCACTTGCAAGAGCATTACTATCAGGTTACAATACTACAGAGATTACGTTACTGGGCTAGCATCTAGAATTCTGGGCCATTGATCCAGAGACATGAGTTTCAATCCCAATAGGACACATTGAAGATTTAATTTCAAATAATTAAACAAATCTGGAATTAAAGTCAGTAGGTAAAGATTGAATGACTGGATTGTTATAACAATCCTTCCAATTGAGCAATGTGTCCCAGTCTGGCCGAAATGTGATTCTTAACCTACTAACATGTTTTATATCTACATACCTCCACATTCCACGGGCAATGGATTCCTAATGACACAGAAGGAATACATTTGACTTAATATGTCCATTCTTGATCATAATTCCCTGTAACCCATTATTTTTCCCATACTCAGGACTCCACCCTGATTGTCCACTTCCAACGTAGGTGTCATTTATAGCCATCAATTGATCTGCTATTGTCCAGTAAATGTAAGCATATGGCTCAAGGTATCTTACCATTACCCATTGGCTTTGGTGAGATTCAGTGTCCTTAAAGCTATTTTTTTTAGAAAATGATTGAAAAATACAGTGGTGAGAGAGTGAACAACCGATTTAGTTTGGTTTAATTTAGGGATACAGTGTGGAAACAGGCCGTTCGGCCCACCGAGTCCGTGCCGACCAGCGATCCCCACACATTAACACTAAACTGCGCACACTAGGGGCAATTTTACATTTGTACCAAGCCAATTAAGTTACAAACCTATACGTCTTTGGAGTATGGGAGGAAACCAAAGATCTCGGAGGAAACCCACGCCGGCCACGGGTAGAACGTACAAACTCCATATAGACAAGCACCCATAGTCAGGATCGGACCTGGGTCTCTGGCACTGTAAGGCAGTAGCGCTATCACGACGCCACAGTGGTGCCACAACAGATAGCAGTGAAACTGTTAACAACAGGCTAAAAATATGGAAGTGCAACTAGCTGATATTTTAGATGGAATTTACATTTGATTAAGTTCTGTCTTAAAGTAAATAGTATTGTGCCTGATAATAGTTTATGCAAGTCTCGCCCATAATAATGCTGCTGCGTGAACTGTTACACTTCCCTGCTATTTACTGTTGCTGCCCCTGGGGGAAAGGATTCTCGGTTCAGCAGATAAATTAATTGAGTTGAGACATGCCCATGCTGAATTTAATGCATCCATTTAACTCAATGATCTATTCTTGATAAGGCAGCCAAGGACAAATAGTTTCAAATTCACAACTCAACTCTATTATCCTTACTTTCTGGAAACTAGAATCTACACTGACTGAAATAATGCAGCAATAACATAGAATCATGGAGTGATACAGTGTGGAAAGAGGCCCTTCGGCCCAACTTGCTCACACCGGTTAACATGTCCCAGCTACACTAATCCCACCTACCCGCATTTGGTCCATATCCCTCCAAACCTGTCCTATCCATGTACCTGTCAAACTATTTCTAAATGTTGGGATAGTCCCTGTCTCAACTACCTCATCGGGCAGTTTGTTCCATACACCCACCACCCTTTGTGTGAAAAAGTTACCCCTCAGATTCCTATTAAATGTTTTCCCCTTCACCTTAAATGAACATGCAACAAAACATTGGCTATGTAACTCTAGAAATGTGTAAAGCAATTAATTTAACTGAACTTGTCATCTTTAAACCAATGCTAAACTCAAATTTCACTGTTCATTGGTACATGTGACAATATGACCTTGAAACCTTGAAACTGTCCTTTGGTTTAAAGAGGTCCTGTGTATGGTGAACTTGGTCATGTTGCTTGTCATTAACTGAAGTTAAAATAAATATTTCTACTTATCTTTAAGATACAAGAAAATAATATGGTTCAAATTCAGTAGATTAGAAATTCCTTTGAAAAAAAAAAGTACCATTTAACATATAACATATAACATATAACAACTACAGCATGGAAACAGGCCTGTCCGGCCCTACCAGTCCACGCCGACCATTCTCCCTGACCTAGTCTCATCTACCTGCACTCAGACCATAACCCTCCAATCCCCTCCTATCCATATACCTATCCAATTTACTCTTAAATAATAAAATCGAGCCAGCCTCCACCACTTCCACCGGAAGCCCATTCCATACAGCCACAACCCTCTGAGTAAAGAAGTTCCCCCTCATGTTACCCCTAAACCTTTGTCCCTCAATTCTG
The DNA here is from genome assembly GCF_053455715.1 of Rhinoraja longicauda. Classification (NCBI taxonomy): domain Eukaryota; kingdom Metazoa; phylum Chordata; class Chondrichthyes; order Rajiformes; family Arhynchobatidae; genus Rhinoraja; species Rhinoraja longicauda. Next base: position 16,859,528 of record NC_135954.1, read on the forward strand.
AACCCTTGTTGGAATCTTCCCCACTCTCAAAGGGAAAAGCCTACCCACGTCAACTCTGTCCGTCCCTCTCAAAATTTTAAAAACCTCTATCAAGTCCCCCCTCAACCTTCTACGCTCCAAAGAATAAAGACCCAACCTGTTCAACCTCTCTCTGTAGCCTAAGTGCTGAAACCCAGGCAACATTCTAGTAAATCTCCTCTGTACCCTCTCCATTTTGTCGACATCCTTCCTATAATTTGGCGACCAGAACTGCACACCATACTCCAGATTTGGCCTCACCAATGCCCTGTACAATTTCAACATTACATCCCAACTTCTATACTCGATGCTCTGATTTATAAAGGCAAGCATACCAAACGCCTTCTTCACCACCCTATCCACATGAGATTCCACCTTCAGGGAACAATGCACAGTTATTCCCAGATCCCTCTGTTCCACTGCATTCCTCAATTCCCTACCATTTACCCTGTACGTCCTATTTTGATTTGTCCTACCAAAATGCAGCACCTCACACTTATCAGCATTAAACTCCATCTGCCATCTTTCAGCCCACCCTTCCAAAAGGCCCAAGTCTCTCTGTAGACTTTGAAAATCTACCTCACTATCAACTACTCCACCTATCTTAGTATCATCTGCATATTTACTAATCCAATTTCCCACACCATCATCCAGATCATTAATGTAAATGACAAACAACAGTGGACCCAACACAGATCCTTGGGGCACTCCACTAGACACTGGCCTCCAACCTGACATACAATTGTCAACCGTTACCCTCTGGTATCTCCCATTCAGCCATTGTTGAATCCATCTTGCAACCTCACTATTAATACCCAACGATTTAACCTTCTTAATCAACCTTCCATGTGGAACCTTGTCAAATGCCTTACTGAAGTCCATATAGACAACATCCACAGCCTTGCCCTTATCAATTTCCCTGGTAACCTCTTCAAAAAATTCAAGAAGATTAGTCAAACATGACCTTCCAGGCACAAATCCATGTTGACTGTTTCTAATCAGGCCTTGATTATCCAAATAATTATATATATTGTCCCTAAGTATCTTTTCCATTAATTTTCCCACCACAGACGTCAAACTAATAGGTCTATAATTGCTAGGTTTACTTTTAGAACCTTTTTTAAACAAAGGCACAACATGCGCAATGCGCCAATCTTCCGGCACCATCCCTGTTTCTAATGACGTTTGAAATATTTCCGTCATAGCCCCTGCTATTTCTGCACTAACTTCCCTCAATGTCCTAGGGAATATCCTATCAGGACCTGGAGACTTATCCACTTTTATATTCTTCAAAAGTGTCTGTACCTCCTCTTCTTTAATCCTCCTAATTTCCATCACTACTCTACTTGTTTCGCTTACCTCACATAATTCAATATCCTTCTCCTCGGTAAATACCGAAGAAAAGAAATTGTTTAATATCTCCCCCATTTCTTCCGGCTCAGCACATAGCTGTCCACTCTGACTCTCTAATGGACCAATTTTATCCCTCACTATCCTTTTGCTATTGACATATCTGTAGAACCCCTTGGGGTTTACTTTTACATTACTTGCCAAAGCAGCCTCATATCTTTTTTTCGCTTTTCTAATTTCCTTTTTAAGATTCCTTTTACATTCTTTATATTCCTCAAGAACCTCATTTACTCCCTGCCGCTTATATTTATTGTATATCTCCCTCTTTTTCCGAACCAAGTGTCCAATTTCCCTGGAAAACCATGGCTCTTTCAAATTATTATTCTTTCCTTTCCACCGAACAGGGACATAAAGACTCTGTACTCTCAAAATTTCACCTTTAAATATCCTCCATTTCTCTATTATATCCTTTTCATAAAACAACAATTTCCATTTCACTCCTTTTAAATCCTTTCTCATCTCCTCAAAATTAGCCTTTCTCCAATCCAAAATCTCAACCCTTGGTCCAGATTTGACCTTCTCCATAATGATATTGAAACTAATGGCATTATGATCACTAGACCCAAAGTGCTCCTCAACACATACCTCCGTCACCTGACCCATCTCATTTCCTAACAGGAGGTCCAACACTGCCCCTTCTCTGGTAGGCACCTCTACGTATTGCTGCAAAAAACTATCCTGCACACATTTTACAAACTCCAAACCATCCAGCCCTTTAACAGAATGTGATTCCCAGTCTATATACGGAAAATTGAAATCACCCACAATCACCACTCTGTGCTTACTACTAATATCTGCTATCTCCTTACATATTTGCTCTTCCAATTCTCGTTCCCTATTTGGCGGTCTATAATACACTCCTATAAGTGTTGCTAAACCTTTCTCATTTCTGAGTTCCACCCAAACAGCCTCCTTAATCGAGCCTTCTAGTCTGTCCTGCCAAAGCACTGCTGTGATATCCTCCCTGACAAGCAATGCAACACCCCCACCTGTTGCCCCTCCGATTCTATCACATCTGAAACAATGCACCACTTGCAACGCCCAATTTTAATAATCACAGCTTGAAAATTGCTTTGAGTGCCATGTCCTTCATACGCAAGCTATGCTGTATATTCTTATCACGTCTGCCAATAAATCATTACATTAGTTTATAATGGAATAGTTTATAGTTGGGCCCAAACCTCTCCTGCATTGGTGCAGCACCCTCTCCTCCTCCACTCCCCTCTCCCCCTCCTCTCCCCCCTCTCCCCCTCCCTCCCCCTCTCCCCCTCCCTCCCTCTCTCCCTCTCTCCCCGTCCCTCCATCCCCCCTCCCTCCCTCCGCCGCCTCCCTCCTCCCTCCCCTCCTCCTCCCCTCCCCCTCCCTCATTCCCCCCTCCCCCTCCCTCATTCCCCCCTCCCCCTTCCCCTCCCTCCTCCTCCCTCTTCTTTTTCCCCTCACCTCCACTCCATCCCCTCAACCCCCCTTTATCCTTCCTCCTCCCCCCCTCCCTCCCTCCCTGGGAGATAGATTTAAACGTTCAAATGTGAATAACTTAAAAAATATAACATCAATTTCAATAAAACTACTTGCGTTACAATTAAAGAGATGACGGTGAGTAAGGTGGGCCTAAAATTGTCACGCTATCATGTACCGATTTGGCTGTAGTTCAATCACAAACAAACAAACAAACGAGAGTTTTAGTATATAGATTACAAATATATGAACAGTCACCGCTTGGTACAATATGATGTTTGTACCATTGCCTCACTAATTAATTTTTAAGTGGTCATAATTAAAATGGAGAGAATACTTTTTAGCCTTTGATACTTTCTAATAACGTTTTTGGGAAAAGCAAAAAAACAAAACAGCTGCAGGACATACAATGTTTTACTTTAGATTCGCAACTAGACAAGAGCATCAGCTGGGGAAAACTAAGACTGGTTTTCATCATGTTGATTTAGAACAGGCCCACTTCTTTGCCTGGAGATGTATTGCTGCCGAGTGTGCTATCACTGCAGTAAACCTGCCCACTACAATTTTGACATGCCTTTTCTTGTTATAGGGGGAACCAGGTTCTATTGGAATTCCAGGTCGAAAAGGAGAACTGGGAGTTCGAGGTCGACAGGTTTGTAGTAAAACTGAAACATGGCTTGATGGCGAGGCTTCATGTGGTTTTTGGTCAGATTTGTGAAATTATAATTATTTGGCTGCACCATTATAACGAGGAAAATTGTGGTATTGCATGATGATTTATTAACTCAATATGAGTGTTTACAATTTACAGTCATTGTGAATTGGCTGTCATTCAATGACTTGTCATTTGTGTGTTTAAAGGAAAATGACTATTTTTGCACTCACTGATTACAAATTACTGTGCAAATAATAAAACGTTATTGGACGCCAGTCCAGAATTTCCTTAAAATACATAAGATCTACGTTAAAAAATTCAGTGCTTCAAATTGATGTACACGTGTACGAGTCTCTGTTAAATGGCTGTGAAAACCCAGATGGTGAACAGGAAGCAAAGACCAAAGAGTGGAAGAAAAGTGGAATCAGAGCCAAAGGTGACTGAGTGTCAGATAGTAAGACAAAGAAAAGAAGTTAGATTGGGAGAACGTAGACGCAAGGAACTGCAGATGCTGGTTGACAAAAAAAGACAGTGTGCTGGAGTAACTCAGCAGGTCAGGCAGCGTTTCCAGAGAACATGGATAGGTGACGTTTCAGGTTGTGACCCTTCTTCAGACTGATCAGTCTGAAAACGGGTCCTAACCCGAAATGTCACCTATCCATGTTCTTCAGAGATGCTGCCTGACCTGTTGAGTTACCACAACACTTTATGTCTTTTATTACAGTGTTTTAGATGGTGTGAACACCAATAAGAAATGAGTTTTGGTGGATGCTGAAGTTAAACAGGATATGTTATTTACACTGTGACATCTGTGTTAAAAGATCTAACTTATGAAACTCTGTGGTAAGTCCAATAATATCAAATTTAATGCTGTGAAGAATTCCATCACCTTCCTACACTCTCGTTCTCACTGGCTATCCATTGTGCCGTGGACAATAAGAACACGTGCGTCAGGCTGTTGTTCATCGACTACAGCTCAGCGTTCAATACGATCATTCCCTCTAAACATCATCAAACTCAGGGAACTGAGTCTCTGCTTGTCCCTATGTAATTGGATCTTCAGCATCCGCAGATTACAATTAGTATGAATTGTTTACAACCCTTCCAGCTCTATCAGCATAAACACAGGAGCACCTCAAGGCTTTGTGCTCATTCCTCCGCTCTACCCATCACTGTGCAGCTCGAAACATCACCTATTTCTTTTCTCCAGAGATGCTGTCTGACCCGCTGAGTTACTCCAGCTTTTTGTGTCTATCTGCAGCTCCAAAATCATCTTTAAATTTGCCGATGATATCACAGGTGTTGGACAAATAATGGGTAATGATGAGTCAGTGTACAGGAGGAAGATTGAATAGTGCCAGAACAACAATCTTTTTCTCAAGGTTAAGAACAAGGATCTGATAGTTGACTTCAGGAGGAGAAAGCCATGGATCCACTAATCCTTCCTCACCAACAGAATGGTGTTGGAGCGAGGGAAGAGCTTCAAGTTCCTGGGCATGCGTGCATGTCTCTGAGGATCTGTCCTGAATGCAGCATATTAATGCAATCATAAAGAAAGGCTTCTTAATGCTTCTACTTCCTTAGAAGCTTGAGGAGATTTTGTATGTCACCAAATACTCCAGTAAACATCTACAGGTGTTGATAGAGAGCATACTGACTGGTTGCATCAAGGCCCAGCTCGGCTACTCGAATGCCCAGGAGCAAAGGAGGTTACCAAAAGTGGTAGATCTGCTCATCACTGCTCTCAACTATTGAAGGGATCCATAGGAGCGGCTGCCTCAAAAAGAATGAGACAACGCCTCAGCCATGATCACGGTGAATGGCAGTCCTGGCTCGAAAGGCCGAATGGCCTACTCCTGCACCTATTGTCTACAACATCCTGCAATATCCTGGCCACGCTTTTATTTTTGCAAGTACCATCGGGAGGAAGGTGCAAGAACCTGAAAACCATGACCACCAAGATTAGCTTCTTCGAAGCAGCCATCAGGCTCATCAACACTACACAATTTAGCTGATTTAGCTGCTATAATCTTCTACGGACTGTGTCTTTGATTGCACTACGGATTTAGGTTTTTGCACTATTATGGTTAACTAATATTATGGTTATTAATTTATTGGATTTTTGATTATGTTACATTATCTGCATGTTATTGCATATACAGGCCTATTGAGCTGTAGCAGTAAGAATGTCATTGTTCTGTGGTTGGCACATTTGACAGTTAAACACTCTTGACTCTAACTCATTCCAGACTTTCATTTACCCAACCTGCTAGAAGGAGAAACACTGACATCTGCTGACAAAATATGGTATTGAACGAGGCGTATTTCCATTCCAGAAATTTAACTTTGTTCTCAGGCATTAGTCCATTTAGTCTTTGTCCAGGATTAATAGACAATAGGTGCAGAAGTAGGCCATTTGGCCCTTCGAGCCAGCACCTTCATTCAATAGACAATAGACAATAGGTGCAGGAGTAGGCCATTCAGCCCTTCGAGCCAGCACCGCCATTCAATGCGATCATGGCTGATCACTCTCAATCAGTACCCCGTTCCTGCCTTCTCTCCATACCCCCTCACTCCGCTATCCTTAAGAGCTCTATCCAGCTCTCTCTTGAAAGCATCCAACGAACTGGCCTCCACTGCCTTCTGAGGCAGAGAATTCCACACCTTCACCACTCTCTGACTGAAAAAGTTCTTCCTCATCTCCGTTCTAAATGGCCTACCCCTTATTCTTAAACTGTGGCCCCTTGTTCTGGACTCCCCCAACATTGGGAACATGTTTCCTGCCTCTAATGTGTCCAATCCCCTAATTATCTTATATGTTTCAATAAGATCCCCCCTCATCCTTCTAAATTCCAGTGTATACAAGCCTAATTGCTCCAGCCTTTCAACTCACACGACAGTCCCGCCATTCCGGGAATTAACCTAGTGAACCTACGCTGCACGCTCTCAATAGCTAGCTGCACGCCCTCAATTCATTGTGATCATGGCTGATCATGCACAATCATTACCCCGTTCCTGCCTTCTCCCCATATGCCTTGACTCCGCTATCATTAAGAGCTCTATCTAACTCTCTCTTGAAAGCATCCAGAGAATTGGCCTCCACAGCCTTCTGAGGCAGAGAACTCCACAGCTTCACAACTTTGTGAAAAAGTTTTTCCTCATCTCCGTTCTAAATGGCCTACCCCTTATTCTTGAACTGTTGCCCCTGGTTCGGGACTCCCCCAACATCGGGAACATGTTTCCTGCCTCCACCTACAAGTTTGCAGATGACAGCACTGTGGTGGGCCGCATCACGAACAATGTCGAGACAGAGTCCAGGGATGAGATGGAAAATTTAATAACATGGTGTCAGGACAACAACCTCCCCCTCAATGTCAACAAAACAAAGAAGCTAGTTATTGATTTTAGGAAACATGCCCCATTCAGCATCAATAGTGCTGAAGTAGAAGTGGTTGAGAGCTTCAACTTCCTTGACATTAATATTACCAACTTTCTGACGGGGACCAACCACATTGATGGAGAACCAAGAAGGCACTCCAACAACTCCACTTCCTTAGGAGATTGAGGACATTCAACTTCTACAGGTGCAGCATAGAAAGCATGCCGTTGGGTTGCATCATAGCTTGGTTTGGGAACAGCTCTGCCCAAGACCACAAGAAATTGCAGAGTTGTAGATGTCGCCCAGTCTATCACACAGACTAGATTCACAATCATGGACTCCATCTACATTTCACGCTGCTGCCGAAAAGCAGCCAACATAATCAAAGACATAAGAAAATAACTGCAGATGCTGGTACAAATCGATTTATTCACAAAATGCTGGAGTAACTCAGCAGGTCAGGCAGCATCTCGGGAGAACTTGTCCCACTCCAGTCATTCCCCATCAAAGACTTGTCCCACTCCAGTCATTCTTTCTTCTCCCTGCCCCTGACTGGCAGAAGGTACTAATGCTTGAAAGTGCTCACTACCAGACTCGGGAACAGCTCCTTCCCCTCTGTTATCAGGTTTCTGAACGGTCCTTCCATAAGCTAGAGTACTGTCCAGTTCACCTCTAACCCATAGCAGACATTGGACTTTGTCTATGAAACTCATGCACTACAATGCAGAGAACTATGTTCTGCACTTTGTATCTTCTCCTTTGCTCTATCTATTGTATTTGAGATAGACATTGAGAGATACATATTCATGTATAGTGGTATATGAACTGATTGAACGTAGACGTAATAATAGTAAACCTAAACCTAAACCCTTTGCTGAAGTCAACAATAGCTCCTTGTTCAAGCTAAGGTTGAAAGCAAGATTGTCACCATTCAATCAGATTATCAATCACCCTCATGTCCACTGACTCTCCATCTTCTCCCCTCTTCTTCCCTCTCCAACTGGGCAAAAAGTATAGAAGTGTAAAAACGCACTCCTCCAGATTCAGGGACAGTGTCTTCCCTGCTATTATCAGGCAACTGAACCATCTTACCAACAACTTGAGAGTAGTCCTGAATCTACCTCATTTGAGACGCCCGGACGATCTTTGATCAGTCTTCACTGGCTTTATGTTGCACTAAACGTTATTCACATTATTCCCTTTATCATGCATCTGTACACTGCGGATGACTCGATTTTAATCATGTATTGTCTTTCCGCTGACTGGTTAGCATGCAATAGACAACAGACAATAGGTGCAGGAGAATGCCATTCGGCCTTTCGAGCCAGCACCGCCATTCACTATGATCATGGCAGATTATCCACAATCCATACCCCGTTCCTGTCTTCTCCCCATATCCCTTGACTCTGCTATCTTTCAGAGTTCTATCTAATTCTCTATTGAATGCATCCAGAGAATTGGCCTCCACTGCCTTCAGAGGCAGAGAATTCCACAGATTCACAACTATCTGGGTGAAAAGGTTTTTCCTCATCTCCGTTCTAAATGGCCTACCCCTTATTCTTAAACTGTGGCCCCTGGTTCTGGACTCCCTCAACATCGGGAACATGTTTCCTGTTTCTAGCATGTCCAATCCCTTAATAATCATTAAGATCCCTTCTCATCCTTCTAAATTCCAGTGTATACAAACTCAGTCGCTCCATTCTTTCAACATATGACAGTCCCGCCATCCCAGGAATTAACCTTGTGAACTTACGCTGCACTCCCTCAATATCAAGAACGTCCTTCCTCAAATTTGGAGACCAAAACTGCACACAAAAGCCTTTCTCTGTACTTCGGTTACACAAGACAATAAACTAAACTAAACTAAACTCATCATTACCCGTTATTTGCCCAACAACAGTGGTATTGTTGGTGAATTTAAAGATGGTATTGGAGCGTTTCTAACACAGTGATTTATGGATTAGATTTATTTAGAAATTGTGCAATAAGTAGTTATAATTGACGTTTATCATTCCTCTGGCAGGGCCAACGTGGAAATCCAGGACTTGAGGGAATAATTGGAGACAATGGTCGAACAGGGAATACTGTAAGTTATGTTGTATTATTTATCTACCATAACAGGGTCACCAGGGAGTGGACAGACTGGAAATGAAGGATGTAGGTTTGGTTGGGGATAAGATCAACATTGACAAATTTCCAAGGAGAACAAGAGATGGAACTAAAAAGCATGATAAACTTGAAAAGAATCAGGGCCATGTAAAGTTGGAAGCATTACATTTGGGCCAGTACGTCCAGTGATTAAAAAAGAAAACTGCATTATAAATCTTAATGCAATCCAGAGATCAAAAGATCTACTGTGCATTGGAAATACCAGTTATATCAGTAGATGGGATGAAATAATGTGGAAACATTTATTCAGATAAGATCATTTGGAAGCAAAAAAGTTGACAGGCTCATTAGAAATAGAGGAATTGTGAACCAAATTGGAAGATGATTAGAGAAGGAAATCCCTAAAGTAATGAGAGGCAATTTTGGGCAAGAGGTTAGAAAGTAGTAACAACGTTGATTTTTCTTTTGGTGAATTTGGCAGCTGTAAAAGTGTATTTGCCACAACAGAAGTGTTAGCTTGGGGTACTTAAGCATCATAAGATCAAGCATCTGGCATGCCCGAATTTAACAGGAGGCAAAGAAAGCAATGGAAGAGATGAGTCCAAAAGGTACCATCTATTCTTGCATCTATTTATTCTGAAATTAGATATTTCATTCCGAAAGAAACTAGAGTGTGGTCCCAACCTAGCATTTCCTCACTGGAGATCTTTGAACTATCCATAATCAAACTTTATTGGACATTATCTGTACACTGTGGACGGCTTAGTTGTAATCGCGCATAGTTTTCTCGTTGACTGGATAGCACGCAACAAAATAGCTTTTCACTGTACCTCAGTATACGTGACAATAATAAGCTAAACTAAGGAGAGCCAAGATCAAAACCTTTCACTGTACCTCAGTACACGTGACACTAATAAGCTAAACTAACTAAGGAGAGCACTGGGTGCGCTAAGAAGGAGAGCCAAGATCAAAACCTGCAAGTTATCAAATGCCTGCACTTATACTTGGCCATCACATATGCAATGTCATAAACTGAATGCTCTCAAATGTAATCACCATAATAGTCAGGAAGTCATGATGCAGTTTTATAGGACTTAGGTTAGGCTGCATTTGGAGTGTTGAAAGCAGCTCAGGTCACCCCATTACAGGAAAGGCTTTGGAAAACGTGCATAGGAAATTTGCCAGAATGGATAGCTGTATTAGGGGGTTATTAGCTAAAGGGAGAGGTTGGACAGACTTGCATTGTTTTCTCTGAAATAATTTGTCAATCCATTTGCCTTTCAGTCTATTATGTGCTACGTTTTTGAGATGGGTTTCCTGAAGAAACATTATATCAGCATTAATTGATTTTAGATGTGAAAGTACTTTACCTCTTTTGATTGGTTCATTAATGCCCTTGACATTCCAGCTACAAAATGTAATACCTTTACCCCCAGATTTCGTAGTAGTATCTTGCATCTTAAAGATTAAATGGTCTATGATAAAGTAAATGGTTTGTCACATGAACCATAGCATTCTTCTTGAGTGGAGGGTGGGTGGTCTTTTGTAGTATTCGGAGTATCACCCGAAAGTATCTCCCAAAATGATATAAATATTTAATAATAACATTGTGAAAAAAATTAGAAGTAAGATAAGAACGTAGAGAGTTAAAAGAGTGCAGGAAAAGAAAAGAAACATCTAAAACTACAACTACAATTAGTGCAGTTAGTGAAAGCCACCCTATGGTGGCAAAAAATGTAAGGACTTCCGTAGCTTGTGACAAAATTAATACTAGCTCCGGTTTTAAAAAATATATATTTTTAGAAGCAAGGGGAAATAAACGGTCGAGGGGAGATCTGATAGAACTATATAAAATTATGAGTAAACAAAACCTTTTTTCAAGGATGGAAATATCAAATACTCGAGGGCATAGCTTTAAGTAGAGAGCAGCAAAGTTCAAAGGAGATGTGTGGGGCAGGTTTTTTATACAGAGGTTGGTGAGTGCTTGGAATGCACTGCCTTCAGTGGCGTTGGAGACAGATATAATAGTGGCAGTTATCATGGGTGACTTTAATCTGCATATAGACTGGGCCAACTAAATTGGTAGCAGTGCTGAGGAGGAGGATTTCCTGGAATTTATAAGGGATGTTTTTCTAAATCAATATGTAGAAGATCTGACTAGAGGACAGGCCATCCTAGACTGTGTATTGTGTAATAATAATAATAATAATAATAATAATAAGCATTTATTTTATATAGCGCCTTATCAGGTGCTCAAAGCGCTTTACAGAAACAATCATAACATAAAAACAAACAGACAAACTATCCTAACGGAAAAGCGGCGAATAAACAACGCCAGCGTCCTCTCACGTCAGGGTCCGGCAGTAGACAACAAAAAGCACAGGACACACAGATACAATTTTTACACAAACAGCCATCACAGTGATTGCTCTAGGCACACCCTCACTGTGATGGAAGGCAAAGTCTTATCTCCACCTCATTTTTCTCCCGTGGTGCCACGAGGTGATCGAGGCTCCCAACTTTTTGAGGAGGGATTAGTTAGCGATCTTGTTGTGCAAAGCCCCTTGGGCAACAGTTGGGACCGAGGATCTAGTGGGAGGGAGGAACTGAGAGGAATATACATTAGTCACAAAATGGTGTTAGGTAAACTGTTGGGACTGAAGGCAGATAAATCCCCAGGGCCTGATGGTCTGCATCCCAGAGTAGTCAAGGAAGTGGCCCTAGAAATCGTGGATGCATTGGTGGTCATTTTCCAATGTTCTCTCGACTCTGGATCAGTTCTTGTGGACTGGAGCGTAGCCAATATAACCCTACTTTTTGAGAATGTAACAAGTAAAATGGATAAGGGAGAGCCAGTGGATGTGGTGTATCTTAACTTTCAAAAAGCCTTTGACCAGGTCCCACGCAAGAGATTAGTGTGCAAAATTAGTGCATGTGGTATTGGGGGTAGGGTATTAACATGGATAGAGAACTGGTTGGCAGACAAGAAACAAAAAGTAGGAATTAACGGGTCCTTTTCAGAATGGCAGGCAGTGACTCGTGGGGTGCCGCAAGGCTCGGTGCTGAGACCCCAGTTATTTACAATATATATTAATGATTTAGACGAGGGAATTAAATGTGACATCTCCAAGTTCGGTGATGACACAAAGCTGGGTGGCAGTGTGAGTTGCGATGAGGATGCTATGAGGATGCAGAGTGACTTGGATAGGTTGGATGAGTGCGCAGATGCATGGCAAATGCAGTATAATGTGGATAAATGTGAGGTTATCTACTTTGATGGCAAGAACAGGAAGACAGATTATTATCTGAATGGTGTTACATTTGGAATAGGGGAGGTGCAACAAAACCTGGGTGTGCTCGTCACTGAAAGTAAGCATGCAGGTACAGCAGGCAGTGAAGAAAGCTAATGGCCTTCATTATGAGAGGATTTGAGTTTAGGAGCAGTTGTACAGAGCCCTGGTGAGACCGCACCTGGAGGATTGTGTACAGTTTTGGTCTCCTAATTTGAGGAAGGACATTATTGCTATTGAGGGAGTGCAGCGTAGATTCACCAGGTTAATTCCCAGGATGGTGGGACTGACATATGATGAAAGAAAGGGTCGACTGGGCTTGTATTCACTGGAATTTAGAAGGATGAGAGGAGATCTTATCGAAACATATAAAATTCTTAAAGGATTCGACAGGCTAGATGCAGGAAAAATGTTCTGTATATTGGGGGACACAGGGGTCACAGTTTAAGACAAGGGGGAGGCCATTTAGGACTGAGATGAGGAAAAACTTCTTCACCGAGAGAGTTGTGTATCTGTGGAATTCTCTGCCACAGAAGGCAGTGGAGCCCAAATTCACTGGATGTTTTCAAGAGAAAGTTAGATTTGGCTCTTAGGGCTAAAGGAATCAAGGGATATGGGGAAAAAGCAGGTACGGGGTGCTGATTTTAGATGATCAGCCATGAGCATATTGAATGGTGGTGGTGGCTCGAAGGGCTGAATGGCCTACTCCTGCACCTATTTTTCTATGTTTCCATGTAAGAGGCTTTTTGATATGCACATAGATATGCAGAGAATGGAGGGATATGGACTATGTAATGGCAGATAAGAGTTTCTCTTGGCATCATGTTTGCCATATGCATTATTCCTAACGAGACTGTTCCTGTGCTGTACAGTTCCATGTACTGTTCTACGCTCCACTTGTATTTAATAAATTGTTTGCATTGTAATGCAATTTTGAATGAGTCATTTGGGTTATTTAACAGGGTCGATCTGGGAATTCTGGAGGAAAAGGTGCGAGAGGAATAGATGGACCCCGTGGAATGACGGTGAGTTCATTTTATTTTCCTTCAATGTGTTCTTTCTACTAACGCATTTTCAGGAGAAATATTTATAGTTAAATGGCCAAAAAAGGTGAAGAGGGTTAAGATTATAATCAGATTGTTTCAGATTGACACTTGAATATAATATTTATGCTGGCTATATTTTGGTATCCTGATTAAATATTTAATTGTTTCAGTTAACCTTATGGGCAATTGCTGTACAGACTCTTGTTATCCTATCAGACTGTCATGAATGAGCTTATATAAGATCTAATGATGAATGAATGAGCAATCCAGTGCTAATTATTGTACAATTTATCCTGCAACTTTACTTAATTCATGTACTCATCTACAATACAATACAATACAATACAATATATCTTTATTGTCATTGTACCCAGGGGTACAATGAGATTGGGAATGCGCCTCCCATATGATGCAATAATTTAAGTAATTTAGACAACAGCAACCCAACGAAACAATTGTAACAGTTTTAGACAGGGTAAAGTGCAAGTTGATCTATGCGTTGTGACCATCTGGCTCAGCAGGACCGGTTCATAGCAGCTATGGCCCTGGGGATGAAGCTGTTCCTGAGTCTGGAGGTGCGGGCGTAGAAGACCTTGTATCGTCTGCCCGATGGAAGGAGTTCGAACAGACTGTTGCAGGGGTGTGAAGAGTCTTTGTGGATGCTGGTGGCTTTTCTGAGGCATCGTGTTGTAGATGCCCTCCAAGTCTGGTAGCTGTGTTCCGATGGCCCTCTGAGCTCTATGGACTACCCGCTGTAGAGCTTTCCTTTCTGCCTCCGTGCAGCTGAGGTACCACACAGGGATGCCATGCGTTAGGATGGCTACTCACAAGTACTTGTCGGTAGGGAAGAGAAAAGACATTCTGGCCTTCCATCACAGTGAGGAGGTGACTGGAGGAGACTTACTGTGATGGATGTTTCTTTTTGTTTGGTGTTGGTTTATGATTGTGTGTGTTATTGCATATTTTTATTGCTTATTCTTATTGGTCTTCTTGTTGGACTGTGGGTAATCTTTCATTTCACTGCACATTTATGTGTATGTGACAAATAAATTGATTTGACTATTGAACTCGTTTATTTTCATACAGGGTTTAAAGTGGTCGAAATTATTAATAGTTAAATAAGTCTAGTTTCTGAGATTATCAGGAAGATTCTGCAGAGAACACAAATTCAGAATGCTCGTTTAACAGTCTGTACACTTTGTTTTGTTTACAATGCAATAATTACCTTGTGTGGGATAGAATAAGTACTCAGGAGGAAACAGGTAATTGCTGAAGTTATTGGGAGTGTGGTGCAGTTCTTGGCAGGGTGTCTTTACACAGAATACATGAGCCGAAGAGCCGGCGTGGGTACTTTGTAACATTGTCAGCGCTGTTTATGTGGCAAGTATTTGCATGCCTTGGGTATGCGAGCAATGAATTTCACTGGGACTTGTCACATGTGACAATAAGATATTCCATTCAAATCCATTCCATTCCATTTTGGAGATCTATTTAATGACAGAAATGAAATACCTTGCAGCCCAGTCGGGGGTATTTATGTGCTGTAAGTAACTTCAATGGTTCTTCCCGTGGGGAACTGTGCAGAAAAAGCACAGGTGCAAGACTGGATGTACGTTAAAGGTTAAGAGGAATATGGGCTAAATGCAGGCAAATGTGATTAGCTCGCTTACAAAATCTGGTTGGCAGTGACGGGTTAGGCTGAAGGGCATGTTTCTGTACTGCAGGACTCTATCGCTCTGAACCTGAAATACAAAGCTGCAGCTCCATTATTACCTCCTTGGAACATGGGCTCTTGTTTTATTAACACATCAGATTTGTGGGTTTCTTTTTGCCGCGACAAGGCAATTCCTACAAATAAAGTGTTAATAACCTCAACGTCTTTGTGAACAACGGAACAAAATTTGGATTTCTCCACACTTTTGGCAACCGGCCTATTTTAACATTTGAAGTTAATTAGAAATTATACTTGAATCTGCACCAAGGTAGAAAACATAAAGCTATATTAAGATGGAAAATATCACTGATACAGGTCTATGATGTATGACAGACCAAATTCTTATGCACCTTGAAATAACGCACACTGTGCCACCTGAGGTAAGCATTTAAAAATGAAAAGGAATAGCCCTAATTGTAATTTCTGGCCATTTAAGTCAGGCATAATGCTGGTTTTCTATCTTCTTTGAGTGAGTGATCCATATCCAACATGAACATTCATTTAAAATCACCTTGGTGCAGATTCAAATATAATTGCTCCCAATATTTATTGGATTTGGGTTTCAGAATGGATAAGGGGAAGGGAAAGGGTTTGGGGTGGAATTATGGTGCAGGATTCCTCAAAAACTGTGGAATTTTAACAAGGCACCATTAGGAAAATCTCTGTCGGGCTCCTTGACTGAAAGGCAATCTGGCTGACAGCACTGTCTTCCTAATGCTTGGCAAGGAAATCTGAAGCAAAGGAAAGGGTGAATTATGGTTTGTAGTGTGAGATAATGGGGAAAACTTGAATGTGGCAAGAAGCTTATTGGTGGAGTGAAGGCGAGTAAAACATAGAAGGGTTGGGCTATTTGTAGATCATGAGATTTTGGAAGGAAATTAGTTCATGTGGGTATTGCAGAAATGAAGACCACAGGCAGGGATTGCGAATTGGTCAGAAGTGCCAATTGAGGGATGGGAATTCAGGATTGTGATATTTAGCTAACTTGAACAAAAATGGTTTCTTGTTAAAATGGAAGCAGGAAGGTTCCTTAAGTTTTCAACAGTGCACCAGTACTGAGAACAGATTGTTTTCAAAGGTATCTCAAAATGCTGGAGTAACTCAGCGGGTTAGGCAGCATCTCAGGAGAGAAGGAATGGGTGACATTTTGGGTCGAGACCCTTCTTCAGACTGATGTCAGGGGAGGGAGCGGTACAAAGATAGGATGGAGTTGGAGACAGGAAAGTGGGAGAACTGGGAAGGGGGAGGGGAAAGAGAGGGACAGAGGAACTATCTGAAGTTAGAGAAATTCATGATCATACCGCTGGGGTGTAAGCTGCCCAAGCAAAATATGAGATGCTGTTCCTCCAATTTGCTGTGGGCCTCATTATGACAATGGAGGAGGCCCATGACAGAAAGGTCAGACTGGGAGTGGGAAGGAGTTAAAGTGCTGAGCCACTGGGAGATCAGGTTGGTTAAGGCAGACTGAGCAAAGGCAAGGTATCACAAAATGCTGGAGTAACTCAGCGGGTCAGGCAACATCTCGAAGGTATCACAAAATGCTGGAGTATTCATATTCATATTCTTTTATATGTTTTCATATTCGTTTAACACCAATGGCAGTGATTTTGTTCGCAATGAGTTGAGTCCTGAGACATACTTTTAACTTTTTACTTCCCATGGAGTTTTGGGCAATCAAAATTACCTCTGGCGTCTTTTGGTTATAAGGCAGATTTTTAATTTCCAGAGTATATTTGCAGCTGTGCTTCTGTAAAACAAAATGTACTGATTTCCCTTGAGAAACTGACCGACATGAGATTGTTTGTTTTGAGATTTTTCCACATTTGTGGATAACATCTTTTTCAAATGTAGCATGTTGGAGAAAAAGCTGTTAGGAAATTGTACAACTCTATGTCTAACTTTGTTTTTAACCACTCAGGGGATAGATGGCCAGCATGGATCTGGTTCCACTGGACCAAAAGGCAGAGAGGTAATGAAAATTATTATTATTATTATTATTATGTGTGGCATGTTTCAGAGATTTCTCAGGTTCAGTGGAAATGTGGATCAGAGACTTGAACTGTTGTTGCTGTCTCTGTGATTTCTGTGATTTTTTAAAATAACTGATTTTATAACTATTTTCTGTTTCTTGATTTGAAAACAATTTGTAGGTGTTTCTGATGTTTGAAAAAAATGTTTCTACTTAAATATGTATCATTGTACAGTCCTTACTTTTTTTTTTTTTTAATCTCTCCCTTACTTTTTCTCCTTACTCCCTCCCTGACTCTATTCCCCTGACCCCAGACACTGGCTGACCTTGTACCAGTTTCTCCTCCCCTCCCCTCTACTGAATGTCCATTAACTAGCTTCACAGTTCACCACTATGTATCTGTCGTGAGCTCACACCTTCTTCTGTATCTAACCAATGCCCAAAAAGCTTCCCCCTCACCTGAGGTTATCCATTGCCAGCCGCGATTTGTCCTGCCTCTTTTTGCTTCTAGTTTTTTTTTCCCACTACCCCTTCCAACCAGTCTGAGGAAGGGTCCCGACCAGAAACATTACCTTTCCAGAGATGTTGCCTGAGCCGCTGAGTTACTCCAGCAATTTATGTCTATCTTTGGTATGAACCAGCATCTGCAGTTCCTTGTTATTACATTACCAATTTCTTCTTTGTTTTGCTAATCATAATAGCAATGTTTTAGTCTTTACTCACTGTCCCGCCAAAATAGTTGGTCTCAATAAGCGAGTTCGGTATCTCGACCGCGCATGCGCATGCACTTGTGCTAAACATTCTTGCCGGCTGATCAACTGCATGTATACAGACCTGCGTTTCATCCGTATTTTCCAGTTTTGCTTCTTCGAGGTCAGAAAATACTGCTTTCAAAACTATTAATAAGGTGTAGACAATAGACAATAGGTGCAGGAGGAGGCCATTCGGCCCTTTGAGCCAGCACCACCATTCAATGTGATCATGGCTGATCATTCTCAATCAGTACCCCATTCCTGCCTTCTCCCCATACCCCCTGACTCCGCAATCCTTAAGAGCTCTATCTAGCTCTCTCTTGAAAACGTTCAGAGAATTGTCCTTCACTGCCTTCTGAGGCAGAGAATTCCACAGATTTACAACTCTCTGCCTGGAAAAGTTTTTCCTCATCTCCATTCTAAATGGCCTACCCCTTATTCTTAAACTGTGGCCCCTGGTTCTGGACTCCCCCAACATTGGGAACATGTTTCCTGCCTCTAACGTGTCCAACCCCTTAATAATCTTATATGTTTCGATAAGATCCCCTCTCATCCTTCTATATTCCAGTGTATACAAGCCTAGTCGCTCCAGTCTCTCAACATACGACAGTCCCGCCATTCCGGGAATTAACCTGGTGAACCTTCGCTGCACGCCCTCAATAGCAAGAATATCCTTCCTCAAATTTGGAGACCAAAACTGCACACAGTACTCCAGGTGCGGTCTCATTAGGGCCCTGTACAACTGCAGAAGGACCTATTTGCTCCTATACTCAACTCCTCTTGTTATGAAGGCCAACATTCCATTTTCTTTCTTCACTGCCTGCTTTACCTGCATGCTTCCTTTCAGTGACTGATGCACTAGGACACCCAGATCTCGTTGTACGTCCCCTTTTCCTAACTTGACACCATTCAGATAATGATCTGCCTTCCTATTCTTACCACCAAAGTGGATAACCTCACACTTATCCACATTAAACTACATCTGCCATGCATCCGCCCACTCACACAACCTATCTAAGTCATCCTGCAACCTCATAGAATCTTCCTCACAGTTCACACTACCACCCAGCTTTGTGTCATCTGCAAATTTGCTAATGGTTATTTATGGTTAATTTATAAAAAAAACCCAATGATTTTGTAGGTTTTACTGCTTGATGCTTCGGTGAGTGAGCGAGATCGTGACAATTTTCTTTTGCATTGTAACTTGTACCAGAGCTGCTCCTCAAGCAGGAATATGTCCCAAACCATGAGTTATTCTTGATTTTCTCAATCGTTCTTGGATTGTCGGCGATGCAAAAGAAAAACGAACGTTTGAGTGAATGAATTGCTGCTTTGTGCGGGCAGTGGCTACAGTTTGGAATGTCAATGGATGACCACTGTAAACTTGAAGCTGCTGTTTGTGCAGCGATTAGACAGCTGCAGAGGTCAGCTTTCAGAGGAGCGGTTTGTCTGATCAAACCCTCCCTATAATATCACCCAGAAACAGATCACAAAATGCTGGAGTAACTTGCCGGGTACAGGCAGCATCTCTGAAGAGAAGGAATGGCTGACATTTCAAGTCGAGACCCTACAGGAAATGTCATTGACATTTAAATAATACTGCCTGATTTACTACCACTATATTTTTTGTTGTGTTCTATTATGTTGGTATTATTATTGAAATGATTGAATATTATTACATTTAAAAAATGATCTAAACTAGACATGGAAACATATAAAACTTGTTTGCACTTAAACTTGTTGATGGATTTCCAGATGTGGTGGTGTAATTGTTTGCTGGACATGGTGATGCAATATTGGCACGAACCTACTTGCCATCACTCCCCCACCCCCAATATAAAGATTTAAGTGTTCTGCCATTGTTAATCCTCCTGCAAATTGTTTGGATTTATTTTGCTTAGTTTGGACATAGTGTGGAAACAGGCCCTTCGGCCCACTGAGTCCACGCCAACCTGCAATTCCCATACGCTAACACCGTTAACACTATCCTACACACACCAGGGACAATTCCCAATTTTACCAAGTCAATTAACCTACAAACCTGTACGTTTTTGGAGATAGGCACAAAATGCTGGAGTAACTCAGCGGGACAGGCAGCATCTCTGGAGAGAAGGAATTGGTGCCGTTTTGGGTCCCATTCTTCAGACCCTTCTTTGGAGATGCGCAGGTCACAGGGAGAATGTACAAACTCCATACTGACAGCATCCATAGTCAGGAACGAACCTGGGTCTCTGGCACTGTAAGGCAGCAACTCTACCGCTGCGCCACCGTGCTGCCCATGGATATGTCAACAGGTGGCCAACACCATTCAAATCTAACCTGCACCATCTAAAGTTCTGCTGCATCTCTTAAAGGCATGTTGCATTGTTTCAAGAACTACACAGCATGATCCTGGTTAGATTTGCTGTATTCTGCCCCAGGCTATGTGTTTGCTTTCAACATGACATAGTCCTACCGCCTAAATTATTGCAAGTATGAACATAATTTCGCTTCAGCACAATCTATGCACTTAGCATTCTTTCTCTCTTAATTTACCTCTGCTTTCCAATGTTTTAATTACAGTTAATGTATTTTGTATTTTCTTTTTAAAAAATCTTTACAATGGTCTTTCTTTGCAGCAATGAAAGATGCATCATGAACATCTTAAAATGGGCTTTAACATTTACTGTTACAGAGAATGGTTTTATACTCGCATGAGAACCTCAAATGTAAACTTTCAATGGCAGAAGGTAAACGCCAAGGGCTTAGATACAGACTGTCTGCAGGGTAAAAGCAGTGTGTTCACATTGCTGCTGCAATCAATATCATGATCCATGCTCCAAGGATGACTGTGCAATAGCCAAAAATTCAGCAATCTAAATGCTTGAATGAATTCAACATTTGTCATTGGAGGGGAGGAACTCCCAATGCCCAATGACATCTCCCTCAACTCCCTGTTGCTTGATGATAATCTCCCATGTTTAATGATGCAGTTTGATCGCACTTCATGCAGGGGATGCTGTTGTATTACATGTAAGCATGGGGGTTGGCATCCGTCCATCTGTGAGAGATGATGGTGCGGCTTTGATGCTGTCCTGCTTGGAGACTGGAATGTTTCACCTATGGTTGCATTTCCTGCCATGGCTGACTAGGCCTATCCTCGACAGGCTGACCCTCCCACATTTAAGCATAGAAATCCACCAAAAAATGTAAGCACAAGAAATTGCAGAGTTGCGGACAGAGCCCAGACCATCCAAACAAACCTAACTCCCTTAAAATGAATAACTTCCTTGAACAAAGAGCGCACTTGCGTGCAGCAAAGGTTTACTAGGTTAATTCCCGGAATGGCGGGACTGTCATATGTGGAGCGACTAGGCTTGTCTACACTGGAATTTAGAAGGATGAGAGGGGATCTTATCGAAACATATAAGATTATTAAGGGGTTAGACACGTTAGAGGCAGGAAACATGTTCCCAATGTTGGGGGAGTCCAGAACAAGGGCCCACAGTTTAAGAATAAGGGGTAGGCCATTTAGAACTGAGATGAGGAAAAACTTTTTCAGTCAGAGAGTTGTGAATCTGTGGAATTCTCTGCCTCAGAAGGCAGTGGAGGCCAATTCTCTGAATGCATTCAAGAGAGAGCTAGATAGAGCTCTTAAGGATAGTGGAGTCAGGGGGTATGGGGAGAAGGCAGGAACAGGGTACTGATTGAGAATGATCAGCCATGATCCAATTGAATGGCGGTGCTGGCTCGAAGGGCCGAATAGCCTCCTCCTGCACCTATTGTCTATTGTCTATAGTATTCCTTGGAGGATATGGGGTAAGAAGATAGAATCAAACCAAAGCCAGTCAAAATATGTGTTAAAATATGCACCATATCAATGAGTTAATATGATTAAAAACAATCTCAAGTGTATGAGGCTACCTCCTGCCTTGGTGCAGAAAAAAAGCCTAGAGTGACTCTTGTCCATCCTGTCTTACTGTCTCAGACCTTACAACTTTCTTTGGGCAGCAATTGGATTGGTTGCCCAGCTGACAAGAGAGGAGGAGATGAATATAAGAGGACCCTTCCCCACAACCCCAGTCTCTGTCCTAGTTACGTGCGGTTTTTGGACTGGTTTCTATTGCATTCAAACGATCTGCATATCTCTATGGGGAAGCCCTGAACATCCCAGGTCAATGTAAATGTTGTGGAGTTGGGGACCCTTACTATGAACCTCTGGTCCATTTTCCTCCGCTTTACACCTATAGATTGCACAGTCTTTTGAGATAAAGCTTAAGAAGTGTTAATTAGTTCCTGCTTAATATGTTACAGATTAAGTACACTAACATATTAAGTGCAGCTTTGCAAGTAAATTAATCAATAGCATCACAGATCTGCATGGTTTCTACGTGCTTGGACTAAAGATAATTTAATTACATTTTATAGGGAGGACAAGGAAGCTCTGGATATCTTGGTTCACAGGTAACTAGCAGTTTTTATTGTCTAACGTGGTTTTTAGAAGTTTACTGCTAGTTGACCACAATTTGTCTACCATGCCAACAGGGAGCCGATGGAGAACCTGGAATTCCAGGTAAAGAAGGTCCCAAAGGAATCAGAGGCCGCAGGGTAGGATATTCATTCAAATTGCAATTAATTAGTTCTGATTCATCCAAAATGTAGAATAATGCATTCTGCTGAGTTTTATTGTCTTTCTCCCCACCTTGTTCTTGTAAGGTCCTTTACTAGTTTGAAAAATCTGTCAGGTGTGCCTGGAGGTGCTCTGGTGTGCCTTTGTCATGGGGTCCATTCATCTGGATAGTACAAGCCACAGAACAAGTCCAGCAGTATGGTTTCCAATGAAGAAACAATTACGTGTACTTTCTTGAAACATGATGTCTGGAACCATCGAGGACCAGAGGACATAGGTTTAAGGCAAAGTGGAAAAGATTAAATAGGAATCTGAGGGGTAACTTTTTCAGAGAGAAATGGGTCAAACGCGGGCGGGTGGGACTAGTGTAGCTGGGACATGTTGGCTGGTGTGGGCAAGTTGAGCCAAAGGGTCTGTTTCCACATTGTGTCACTCTATGACTCCATAACTCTATGGTATTCACCATGAGGAAATTCTGCCCAGAATCCACAACAAGCAACATGACCGTGATCATTGAGAGAGTGGAAATCTTTCCTCTTGATGAAAAGATCTGGGTTCTTAATGGAAGGCCTTATGGGTATACAGAAACAATCATTGGCCGCTTGCCCTCGTGTGAAGCCAGCAATATTCAAAAACTCACTGCCCGAAATCCCAACTTGTCTTCACTGAAGTCAACGTAGATGAAATCAATTATCTTTGAAGAGATTGCTTGGGCAATCCCTCTGACACAGCACTGAACAGCTGATTGAGACCTGCTGAGGTGGCCTGAAAAGATCCAATGGAGAGAAATGTAACCTTCACCTCCATGGGCAGAGCACTCCAGGTATGTGAGTGGCTGAATATATTCCTGCAGAATGATGCATATCCAGCTGGAGCCAGCATTCGAAAATCTGAGCCAGTGAATGCATTGTTCATTTGAGAGTTCTAGGTAGGGTGTTTTCTTTCTGAAGGTACGCTGGGAGTAGGTTCTTTTTGATAGATATAACTTTGCCTGGTGCTCTGAGATATCTGACCCACCTTGATGGAGTGCTACCAGCAGAGTATATTAGCAACCGATTACTGGAGGAAACGCTCCAATAATTTAAGCACATTAAGCACATGACTTCCGAAGGTGTCTGAAGAGCTTGCAGGCAGTGTGGAAGATGCCTAGTTGGTGCTCCCAATGTCCCTCTAAATAGTGAGAAAAGCACAATCCAACTGAGACAATTCCACACTGATTGTTGTGTGGATCTTTGAGCTCAACTTGCTTTGGTGTGGGTGGAAACGTGCAATTAGCAGCATCATCAGGTGTGTGCCTGATTCTGGGAAAGCTCAGGTATATGCAAGTTCCCAGTAAAGTTTTTTAAAATGATTTATGAGAATTCACCAGTAAATGATTGCTTTTATAACCTAATTTGGGTAAAATCAAACTTTACATAGTTGACTTTTAAAATCAGGCTCTGTGATCCAAGTTTAGGATTAGCAGTGTTAAGTTTGTTAATGTTTTTTATGAACGAGAATTTGGATGATCATTTCATCAACTGCACCCAGAATGGATGTTTCATTTGCGTAACATTGTCTCAGCAGATCCTAAAGAAAGTACAGACGTATTTAATAAACTTCAATAGACGTGTTCTTAAAACCAATCACTGTACTGTAATTTATGTCCCTTCCTAAACCATCTATCTTAAGGACATTTCATAAATGCTGATCATTTTGATAATTTCAATGTATGAGAAAAGTTTCAGTCACAATTGCTGTCAAATCAAAATAAAATGTGACTGCCATTATTATTTGTGGATGACATAGAATAATGTAATATTCTTATAAAATTAGGGGACGGCTGGCTGGGATGGTGAGGCTGGAGATCCAGGTACGATTGGGCTTCCTGGAGCAATGGTAAGTTGTGGTCTTGAAAGCAGGAAAATTAGTAATGAGTTTATTTTATTTTATTTATTGTCACGTGTACTGAGGTACAGTGAAAAGCTTTTGTTGCGTGCTAACCAGTCAGGGGGAAGACAATACATGATTACAATCGAGCCATTCACACTGTACAGATACATAATAAAGGGAATAATGTGAATAACGTTTAGTGCAGGATAAAGCCAATAAGGTCCGATCAAAGATAGTCCAAGGGTCTCCAATTATAATCATACTTTATTAGCCAAGTATGTTTTGCAACATACGAGGAATTTGATTTGCCATTCCAGTAAAAAGCAACAAGACACACAAAATACATTTTAACATAAACATCCACCACAGTGACTCCACCACATTCCTCACTGTGATGGAAGGCGGAAAAAAAGTTCAATCTTTTCCCTTCTTTGTTCTCTCATGTTCAGGGGCCTCGAGCCTTCCGTTGTCGGGACGATCTTGGCTCCCGCAACCAACGGTCGGGCCCTCCGCATCGGGGTGATCAAGCTCCCGCATTGGGGGAATCTCAGCTCCCCTGCGCTGGGCGATCAGACCCCAGCAGATAGTAGTTCAGTACTGCTCTCTAGTTGTGGTTGGGTGGTAAAGTTGCCTGGTAACAGCTGGGAAGAAACTGTTCCCGAATCAGAATCTGTGCGTTTTCAAACTTGCGATTGACTGCAGTGTTGAGGAGCACTTTGGGTCTAGTGATCATAATGCCATTAGTTTCAATATCATTATGGAGAAGGTCAAATCTGGACCAAGGGTTGAGATTTTGGATTGGAGAAAGGCTAATTTTGAGGAGATGAGAAAGGATTTAAAAGGAGTGAAATGGAAATTGTTGTTTTATGAAAAGGATATAATAGAGAAATGGAGGATATTTAAAGGTGAAATTTTGAGAGTACAGAGTCTTTATGTCCCTGTTCGGTGGAAAGGAAAGAATAATAATTTGAAAGAGCCATGGTTTTCCAGGGAAATTGGACACTTGGTTCGGAAAAAGAGGGAGATATACAATAAATATAAGCGGCAGGGAGTAAATGAGGTTCTTGAGGAATATAAAGAATGTAAAAGGAATCTTAAAAAGGAAATTAGAAAAGCGAAAAAAAGATATGAGGCTGCTTTGGCAAGTAATGTAAAAGTAAACCCCAAGGGGTTCTACAGATATGTCAATAGCAAAAGGATAGTGAGGGATAAAATTGGTCCATTAGAGAGTCAGAGTGGACAGCTATGTGCTGAGCCGGAAGAAATGGGGGAGATATTAAACAATTTCTTTTCTTCGGTATTTACCGAGGAGAAGGATATTGAATTATGTGAGGTAAGCGAAACAAGTAGAGTAGTGATGGAAATTAGGAGGATTAAAGAAGAGGAGGTACGGACACTTTTGAAGAATATAAAAGTGGATAAGTCTCCAGGTCCTGATAGGATATTCCCTAGGACATTGAGGGAAGTTAGTGCAGAAATAGCAGGGGCTATGACGGAAATATTTCAAACGTCATTAGAAACAGGGATGGTGCCGGAAGATTGGCGCATTGCGCATGTTGTGCCTTTGTTTAAAAAAGGTTCTAAAAGTAAACCTAGCAATTATAGACCTATTAGTTTGACGTCTGTGGTGGGAAAATTAATGGAAAAGATACTTAGGGACAATATATATAATTATTTGGATAATCAAGGCCTGATTAGAAACAGTCAACGTGGATTTGTGCCTGGAAGGTCATGTTTGACTAATCTTCTTGAATTTTTTGAAGAGGTTACCAGGGAAATTGATAAGGGCAAGGCTGTGGATGTTGTCTATATGGACTTCAGTAAGGCATTTGACAAGGTTCCACATGGAAGGTTGATTAAGAAGGTTAAATCGTTGGGTATTAATAGTGAGGTTGCAAGATGGATTCAACAATGGCTGAATGGGAGGTACCAGAGGGTAACGGTTGACAATTGTATGTCAGGTTGGAGGCCAGTGTCTAGTGGAGTGCCCCAAGGATCTGTGTTGGGTCCACTGTTGTTTGTCATTTACATTAATGATCTGGATGATGGTGTGGCAAATTGGATTAGTAAATATGCAGATGATACTAAGATAGGTGGAGTAGTTGATAGTGAGGTAGATTTTCAAAGTCTACAGAGAGACTTGGGCCTTTTGGAAGGGTGGGCTGAAAGATGGCAGATGGAGTTTAATGCTGATAAGTGTGAGGTGCTGCATTTTGGTAGGACAAATCAAAATAGGACGTACAGGGTAAATGGTAGGGAATTGAGGAATGCAGTGGAACAGAGGGATCTGGGAATAACTGTGCATTGTTCCCTGAAGGTGGAATCTCATGTGGATAGGGTGGTGAAGAAGGCGTTTGGTATGCTTGCCTTTATAAATCAGAGCATCGAGTATAGAAGTTGGGATGTAATGTTGAAATTGTACAGGGCATTGGTGAGGCCAAATCTGGAGTATGGTGTGCAGTTCTGGTCGCCAAATTATAGGAAGGATGTCGACAAAATGGAGAGGGTACAGAGGAGATTTACTAGAATGTTGCCTGGGTTTCAGCACTTAGGCTACAGAGAGAGGTTGAACAGGTTGGGTCTTTATTCTTTGGAGCGTAGAAGGTTGAGGGGGGACTTGATAGAGGTTTTTAAAATTTTGAGAGGGACGGACAGAGTTGACGTGGGTAGGCTTTTCCCTTTGAGAGTGGGGAAGATTCCAACAAGGGGACATAGCTTCAGAATTGAGGGACAAAGGTTTAGGGGTAACATGAGGGGGAACTTCTTTACTCAGAGGGTTGTGGCTGTATGGAATGGGCTTCCGGTGGAAGTGGTGGAGGCTGGCTCGATTTTATTATTTAAGAGTAAATTGGATAGGTATATGGATAGGAGGGGATTGGAGGGTTATGGTCTGAGTGCAGGTAGATGAGACTAGGTCAGGGAGAATGGTCGGCGTGGACTGGTAGGGCCGGACAGGCCTGTTTCCATGCTATAGTTGTTATATGATAGAACCTTTGAACAATTGAAGAAATAATTAGGGCTAGTTACTTCAGCATGGCTCTAGAAGCAGTCTTCTGCTTGGAGCCTGCTGAGGCCAGATGACCATTGGCATGTGGAAGAGTTTCTGCTACCGCCTCACGAGCAGAAGCAGTCTTCCTTGTCCCTGTCTTCCAGTCTACTGAAGCCATATGTATGTTAGCACATGGAAGAGTTTCTGAGAGGACAATAGACAATAGACAATAGGTGCAGGAGTAGGTCATTCGGCCCTTCGAGCCAGCACCACCATTCAATGTGATCATGGCTGATCATTCACAATCAGTACCCCATTCCTGCCTTCTCTGAGAGAGAGAGAGAGGGAGGAGAGGGGAGGGGAGGAGAGGGGAGGGGAGGAGGGCGGCACGGTAGCGCAGCGGTAGAGTTGCTGCTTTACAGCGAATGCAGCGCCGGAGACTCGGGTTCGATCCTGACTACGGGTGCTGCACTGTAAGGAGTTTGTACGTTCTCCCCGTGACCTGCGTGGGTTTTCTCCGAGATCTTCGGTTTCCTCCCACACTCCAAAGACGTACAGGTATGTAGGTTAATTGGCTGGGTAAATGTAAAAATTGTCCCTCGTGGGTGTAGGATAGTGTTAATGTACGGGGATCGCTGGGCGGCACGGACTTGGAGGGCCGAAAAGGCCTGTTTCCGGCTGTAGATATATGATGATGATGATGAGAGGAGAGGAGAGGGGAGAGGAGAGGGGAGGAGAGGGGAGAGGAGAGGAGAGGAGAGGAGAGGAGAGGGGAGGGGAGGGGAGGGGAGAGGGGAGGAGAGGAGAGGAGAGGGGGGTGGGGAGGGGAGGTGAGGGGAGGAGGAGGGGGGTATGGAGAAAAGGCAGGTACGGGATACTGAGTTGGATGATCAGCCATGATCATATTGAATGGCGGTGCAGGCTCGAAGGGCCGAATGGCCTACTCCTGCACCTATTTTCTATGTTTCTCCCCATACTTTTTCACTCAGAGAATTGTAAATCTGTGGAATTCGCTATCTTTAAGAGCTCTATCTAACTCTCTTGAAAGCATCCAGAGAAATGGCCTCCACTGCCTTCTGAGGCAGAGAATTCCACAGATTTACAATTCTCTGAGTGAAAAAGTTTTTCCTCATCTCCGTTCTAAATGGCCTACCCCTTATTCTTAAACTGTGGCCCCTGGCTCTGGACTCCCAAAACATTGGGAACATGTTTCCTGTCTCTAACGTGGAATAGGAAAGGAATAGATAAGGTAAATGCACAGAGTCTTTTACCCAAAGTATGGGAATCAAGAACCAGGGGATATAGGTGTAAAGTAAGAGGGGAAAGATTTAATAGGAACCTGAGGGGCAACTTCTTCATACAGAGTGTGGTGGGTATATGGAACGAGTTGATAGAGGAGGTAATTGAGGCAGGTACTATAACGACATTTAAAAGACATTTTGACAGGTACATGGATAGGAAAGGTTAATAGGGATATGGGCCAAACATTGGCAGGTGGGACTAGTGCAGATGGGGCATCTTGGACAAGTTGGGCCAAAGGGCCAAAGGGCCTGCTGCCATCCTGTACGACTCCGCGACTCTTTGACTGAGCAGTAAACACCAGTTGAACTTTCTGTAATCCCACTTATGAACAATAACCATTTTACAACAAAAGGAAATCACTGTTAAGTTCACATGTGAAGAAAAGGTGACTGGAAAAGAATGTGTCACGTATCCGTGCGGGCATAAACAGCGAAATGTAAATATCTTAAGTAGAAGGGGATAGGGAATCTTAAGAAGAATGAGAAATTAGAGACGTTGTTTAAAATGTATCTTTCCTTTCCGCCAGGGCCCCAAAGGACAACCTGGTCACAGATCACAAACGGTATGTAACTGCTTGTACGTGTGGTGTGAGGTGTTGCATTTAGGGAGGTTGAATGTCAGGGGTAAATATACAGCATGGATGTACGGAAAGACCCTTAACAGCATTGATATACAGAAGGATATTGGCATCCAAGTGCATAACTCCCTGAAAGTGGCAACACAAGTAGATAGAATGGTAAAGAAGGCATATGCAATGTTTACTTTCATAGGTTGCGGCATTGTGTATAAAAGTTGGGACTGTCGTGGTGCAGCTTTAAGGGACATTGGTTTGGCTGCATTGAAGTATTACCTGTGGTTCTGGTCACCCAATTACAGGGAGGGTGTGGTTGCTTTGGAAAGGGTGCTGAGGAAGTTACTGTAATGGAGCCTGTATTACAGGGTATTGGCTACAGGCTTGTTCTCTGAATTGCCCGAGGTTGCAGGGAGATCTCATAGAAGTGTCTAAAAAATATGAGAGACATAGGGAACCTTTTTTTCCCCTGGGTGAAAAATTCAAATACTAGAGGGCATAGCTCTCAGGTGAGAGGGACAAAGTTTACAGGATGTGTTTGCAGCACGTGAGTGCCTGGAACACTCTGCAGGGGGTGGTGGTTGAGGCAGATACAACTGTGGAATTTAAAAGATTTTTGGATAGGGATATGGACATCGTGAGAATGGGTTATGTGCAGGCAGATAAGAGTTAGTCTTGGCATAGTGTTTAGACACAGACCTTGTGGGCTGAAGGGCCTGTTCTTGTGCTGTACTGTTCTATGTTTTATGTTCTATGTTCTAAGATACAATCTGACAGGGTCATGTTTACTGCATAGAATGTTTGAAAGCTTACACCTTGTCAATTTCCTTGCAGCCATGTGAGCTTGTAAATTACGTAAGAGACAACTGCGGTAAGTGACATCCTCTTCCCATTGAGTGATATTTTAAAAGCCGGAATCTCTCACTAAATTTGTAGAATATTACAAACGTTAAAAAACGAAAAGCGCATTTGTCTAAATTTTCCGAAATTCAAGCAGATTTTCCAATCTGGCAGGAGAATGGGGCTATGAGGGAGAGATAGATCGGCAATGAATGAATGGTGGAGTAGACCTTTTGGGCCGAATGGCCTAATTCTGCTCCTATCACTTATGAACTTATGAATTACTATTTTAAAGACTCGGTAATTATTTTAAGATGAAAAAATATTAAAATTGTATTTGGGATTAGATGGTGGAATATTATAAGATGTTTTTTATCTCCTCATCTTGAATTTAAATTGAATTGATCAAATGATTGTGGCCTCTGAATGCTACCTTTGGGACATAACTGAGATGTGTGGGTCCCCTGCACATATTCAGCTCATTTGACATTAAGTTGGTAATAGAAGTTCCTGGCGTGAAAAGTTTAAATCATCACACAGGTGTAGTAGGCTGGGCTTGATGCTGATGCTGGGGACTGTTTTCTTTGATCTACCGTCCGAACTATTGCCAAAGTGCCAAAACTCGGCATTGATGCTCGACAAACACAATTTCCTGAATTCTTTCCCCACCCCTTCCCCGCCTGTTGGGGATAGTGCCTGGGACACACAGTTATCGTGGGCCGAATCACAGACACGTTGGCCGAAGGGCCTGCTCCTTGTGCTGTTTTCTTCTATGTTCTAATAAGACAATAGACAATAGATGCAGGAGTAGGCCATTTGGCCCTTCGAGCCAGCAACGCCATTCACAGTGATCATGGCTGATCATCCACAATCAGTATCCCGTTCCTGCCTTCTCCTCATATCCCTTGACTCCGCTATCATTAACCATATAACCATATAACAACTACAGCACGGAAACAGGCCCGTTCGGCCCTTCCAGTCCACGCCGACCACTCTCCCTGACCTAGTCTCATCTACCTGCACTCAGACCATAACCCTCTAATCCCCTCTTATCCATATACCTATCCAATTTACTCTTAAATAATAAAATCGAGCCAGCCTCCACCACTTCCACCGGAAGCCCATTCCATACAGCCACCACCCTCTGAGTAAAGAAGTTACCCCTCATGTTACCCCTAAACTTTTGTCCCTCAATTCTGAAGCTATGTCCCCTTGTTGGAATCTTCCCCACTCTCAAAGGGAAAAGCCTACCCACGTCAACTCTGTCCGTCCCTCTCAAAATTTTAAAAACCTCTATCAAGTCCCTCCTCAACCTTCTACGCTCCAAAGAATAAAGACCCAACCTGTTCAACCTAGAGAGCTCTATCTAACTCTCTCTTGAAAGCATCCAGAGAATTGGCTTCCATTGCCTTCTGAGGCTGAGAGTTCCACAGCTTTACAACTCTCTGACTGAAAACGTTTTTCCTCTTCTCCATTCTAAATCTTGCATTTCCAATCTCGTTGTTCCATTGTACAATGACAATAAAGGTATATTGTATTGTATTGTATTGTAAATGGCCTACCCCTTATTCTTAAACTGTGGCCCCTGGTTCAGGATTCCCCCAACATCAGGAACATGTTTCCTGCCTAGAGCGTGCCCAAACCCTTAATAATCTTATATGTTTCAATAAGATCCCCTCTCATCCTTCTAAATTCCAGCGTATACAAGCCCAGTCGCTCCAATCTTTCAATATACGACAGTCCTGCCATTCCAGGAATTAACCTCGTGAACCTACTCTGCAGTCCCTCAATAGTAAGAATGTCCTTCCTCAAATTCAGAGACCAAAACTGCACACAATATTCCAGGTGTGGTCTCACTAGGGCCTTGTACAACTGCAGAAGGACCTCTTTGCTCCTATACTCAACTCCTCTTGTCACGAAGGCCAACATGCCATTAGCTTTCTTCACTGCTTGCTGTACCTGCATGCTTTCTTTGAGTCGATGTTCAGTCGGCTTGAACATCAAAAAAAGAAAATGTGGTCGTACCAGCTTGTGCACTCCTCCCAAAAATGACCATAATAAAAGGAAAATGTGTGGGAAATGTTCACAGCTATTCACAAAATTCGCGGAGAGAGAATCAGAATTTACAATTCGGGTTAATAACCTTTCATTGGAACTGGGAAATATTTAGGATGAAGCAAATTGTTAAGTTATAGGAGAGTTGGAGTGAACAAAGGGGAAATAGTCTATGAAGAGCTTAGAGCATTGCATGCTAAAGGTGATGGGAGAGCCAGCTGAAAGTAGATGGTATTGGCAGCTGAATAGCAAAGAGTATATCAAGGAGATCAATGACATGTGGAATGTGCTAGTAGAGAGTACAGAAAAAAATCCTGCTAAATGCTTGAATATTTAGGTTTAAGTTTATTATTGACGCGAGGACCAAGGTGCAGTGAAAAGCTTTGAACTCTGGCAAAGAACTCTGACTAAATAAATTTCTCCTCATCTCCTTCCTGAAAGAACTTCTTTTAATTCTGAGGCTATGACCTCTAGACCTAGACTCTCCCACTATTGGAAACATCCTCTCCACATCCACTCTATCCAAGCTTTTCACTATTATGTATGTTTCAATGAGGTCCCCCCTCATTCTTCTAAACTCTTGCAGTTCTGTGCATTGTTCTCTGCAATTCTCTGCATTGTAGCGCATCTGTTTCATGGACGCACTGGGGTAGAGGGGAATCGGATGGTATCCTAGCTTGTGGAATGACCATTCAAAATCCTGTTAACAGAGGGGAAGAAGCTATTCCTGATGAGGGTGGAGCAGCTGATTGTCTGAAATTCGATTTTGAGTCTGGAAGGCTGCAATCTGCCAAATCAGCCAATGAGTTAACTTTGGAACAGTGCACAAAGACTAGTGGAGAGAAAGCAGAGTGGATGGAAATAAAGTGATTGGCAATTGGAAGGCTGGAGCCATCTGTGCAGACTGAATGGCGGAGTCGGATAAAGCAATCAGCCAGTTTGAGTTTAGTTAGCACTGATGGGTATATCTGTCTCATTGTTGATCATACGCTCAGCCATGCTTGTTTAAGACATGGTATTAGCTGCTAGTACTGGCATAAACGTAGAGGGGTGTTATGAGATAGACACAAAATGCTGGAATAACTCAGCAGAACAGGCAGCATCTCTGGAGAGAAGGAATGGGTGACGTTTTGGGTCGAGACCCTTCTTCAGACTCGATACATCACCTGTTCCTTCTCCCAGGAGATGCTGCCTGTACCACTGAGTTACTCCAGGGTTTTGTGTCTATCTTCGGTTTAAACCAACATCTGCAGTTCCTTTCTTCATGAGCAGCGTTATGATCTGTCCATCCCCATTCCTTGTTTGTACTTGCCTACGTGATTTCATGTGTGAATAGTAAACAATATCGCAAATATTTGTTAAATATAACAAATGTCAATAATATGATAAATTTTAACATAGGCACTGTCAACTAGAAAGTGGCTGCAGAGAACCGGAGTTGGGGGGGGGGGGAGGGGGGGGGGGCTAGAATCTCCAGGCGGGAATGAAGCACCACAACAGCATGTGGTTCAAGACCCTGGAGGCCAGACGCCAACGACACAAAATAGTCAAGGACAACAGCAACACACTCCCCGATTGGGCGGCAAAGTGGCGTAGCGGTAGAGTTGCTGCCTTACAGCACTCGCAGCGCCAGAGACCCGGGTTCGATCCCGACTACGGGTGCTGTCTGTACGGGGTTTGTATGTTCTCCCTGTGACTGCCTGAGTTTTCTCTGAGATCTCCGGTTTCCACCCACACTCCAAAGATGTACAGGTTTTGTAGGTTAATTGGCTTGGTATAAATGTAAAATGTAAAATTGTCCTGAGTGTGTGTAGGTGTTAGTGTGCGGGGGGATCGCTGGTCGGCACGGACTCAGTGGGCTGAAGGGCCTTGTTTCCGTGCTATATCTCTAAACTAAACTAAAAAAAATTAGATACTCAACTTTGGCACCTGGGATATCCAGATCTAGACCTACTCTGGATCCAAACTCTGTGTCAATGAGACTGCATTAAGCAAGTTTCCCTATTGTAACCTAACATGGTGACTCAGGGCTTTGAAAATCAGATACCAAAATTACATAGTGAGCAAATCCGCTTATAGAAAGAGTCATTAAGATTATTGATTAACTTTGCGAAGTTAAAAATATACTTCATTGTATTAAATTTTACTTCCTCTTTTATTTCTCTAGCCTGTAGTTCACAAAGTAAGTGGCTCTTTAAAAAAAAAAAAATCAAAATAAATTACCTGCACTTTTCTCGAATAAATGTCATCTTAAAATGCAAAATGTTGTTGCATTCTTTCAGGAAGTGGAGCGTGCCCATCCTACCCCACGGAGCTGGCCTTTGCTCTGGACACATCTGCAGATATCACTCCTGCTATATTTGAAAGGATGAAGAAAATTGTAATTAGTTTCGTGCAGGACATTGACATTGCTGAAAACAACTGCCCCATAGGTGCCCGAGTGGCTCTCCTGACTTACAGTAACGAAGCTAAGCCTTTCATTCCATTTCCTCGCTTTAAGAACAAAAAGGCACTTCTGCAAGAAATACAAAATCTAGCTCATGATCGATCGAGAAGCAAGCGCAATATCGGCAACAGTATGCAGTTTGTTGCCAGAAATACTTTTAAACGGGTTCGTAATGGTATCCTAGTGAAGAAAATAGCTGTGTTTCTCACCAATGGAGGATCGCAGGACTCTGATGCTATGGTAATGGCTGCCACACAGTTCAGTGCTTCAAATATCATTCCTGTCATCATCTCCTTAAAAAACATCCCTGAAGTGGAAAAAGTTTTTAAGGTGAGGGCTATTCCGCATTTCTGTTTTATACATTCTTAGATTAGTTTAGAGATACAGCACGGAAATAGGCCCTTCGGCCCGTCGAGTCCACGCCGACCAGCGATCCCTGCACATTAACAACACCCTACAGAGCCTAGGGACAACTTGCATTTATACCAAGCCAATTAACCTAAAAACCTTTGCGTCTTTGGAGTGTGGGAGGAAACCGAAGATCTTGGAGAAAACCCACGCAGGTTACGGGGAAAACGTACAAAATCCGTCCAGACAGCACTCGTAGTTGGGATCGAACCCAGGCCTCTGGCACTGCAAGAGCTGAAAAGCAGCAATTCTACCGTTGTACCGCAGTGCCGCCTGTTCAAAGTTTATTCTCTGTAGGGTATCACTTTTCTGGAATTATAAGCAGTAATTATATGCATAATTTTAAATGTCGATCAGATTCACAAGAGGTTTATGAAGTATAGATACACATGGGAAGTTATGATCTGGAGCACATTGCCTGTAAGGGCGCTTGAAATAGAAGTAATTAGTACCTTCTAGAAGAAGTCGAATAGATCCCTGAAGGAAGATCATTTGTAGGGAAATGGGGTAAGAATACGAGAAAGGATTGTTCCACTGGGACGGGCCTAATAACCACCTTCTGCTCTAACAGTTCTTTGTATTCAATGATCATGGAGCAGAACAAATCTATGATGTCCCTTGGTAGCACAAGTCCTAAAAGAATTTTTCCCAAATATACGATACAATAGACAATAGGTTCAGGAGTAGGCCATTCGGCCCTTCGAGCCAGCACCGCCATTCAATGTGATCATGGCTGATCATTCTCAATCAGTACCCCGTTCCTGCCTTCTCCCTATACCCCCTGACACCACTATCCTTAAGAGCACTATCTAGCTCTCTCTTGAATGCATTCAGAGAATTGGCCTCCATTGCATTCTGAGGCAGAGAGTTCCACAGAGTCACAACTCCCTACCTGAAAAAGTTTTTCCTCATCTCCGTTCTAAATGGCCTACCCCTTATTCTTAAACTGTGGCCCCTTGTTCTGGACTCCCCCAACATTGGGAACATGTTTCCTGCCTCTAACGTGTCCAACCCCTTAATAACGTGCCTAACCCCTGATACGATGTGATAGAACTTTTTTTATCCCAGGTGAGAAATTGATCTGCCAATAGACTTAAAACAAAACAAGGTACATGAAACATGAAATCAGAGTGATGAGTGGAAAATCCAGAATGGGGATATGTAGAGATTGGGGAGGGGGAGTGGGGGGGGGGGGGGGGGGAGAGGGGAGCCAGTCTACCCCATGACAGAAGGGGGAGGAGTTGTACAGTTTGATAGCCACAGGGAAAAGGATCTCCTGTGGCATTCTGTGCTGCAGCTTGGTGGAATCAGTCAGTTGCTGAAGCTACTCCTCGGGTTGACCAGTGTGTCATGGAGGGGGTGAGCTATGTTGTCGAAATCCTTCGGTGCTTTGAGCTCAAAGGATCCTTTGAGCAGCCAGCAGGTAACCGTGAAAAGCCCAGTCTGTCCAAATCATTCCATCATCCCATACAGAGAGAAGTGACCACAAAAGCACCCAACCCCTGGAGTATCCTACCTGCACAACCCCATCAGGGATTGGAAAGGAGAAAATGCTTTCGGTGATGATGGACCTTTATGGCCAAGTTAAGACTCTGACATTTTTAACAATTCTGAACTTGAAGGGCACAAGATGGTCTGGAAACATGATGACTTTTGTGTACAGCCTCAACGCAATCTGCTATTCTTACACTCTTGTAATCAAGTACGATTATGTTTATGTATAGTAAGATTTTGACTGAACTGAATGCAAAAAAAGGAATTTCCCTGTGCCTAGGTACATGTGACAATAAAGTACCATTGAACCATTGAGGATTAGATCGGTACAAGGGAGTCTTGAGACTTTATATGAGGCTAGCAAGGATCACCTGCCCTTCTGCTTTACAGGGAAAGTTCAGATTAACTGCAGGCTTACGTCTGGGCAAGGAACTGGTTCCTTTTAGTTTCATCTCCTTGAGGACTCTGCTCCACTGCTCGGGCAATGGAATTGCAAATTAGCTCCTGATTAGATTGTTCTATCATATCCGCACAATTAATGATGGCTGCGGCTTCTCAATTCAAATGAGCAGAAAGTGTAAGATGGGATGGAAATAAGATTACGAAAAGGCGTCATGGTGGCGCAACGGTCGAGTTGCTGCGTTACAACGCCTACAGCGCCGGTGACCCGGGTTCGATCCCAACTACGGGTGCTGTCTGTACAGAGTTTGTACATTCTCCCCGTG
Source organism: Rhinoraja longicauda (assembly GCF_053455715.1). Taxonomy (NCBI): domain Eukaryota; kingdom Metazoa; phylum Chordata; class Chondrichthyes; order Rajiformes; family Arhynchobatidae; genus Rhinoraja; species Rhinoraja longicauda. Next base: position 16,896,636 of record NC_135954.1, read on the forward strand.
ACCATGTGGGTTTTTTCTGAGATCTTCACATTCCTCTCACACTTCAAAGACATACAGGTTTGTGGGTTAATTGGCTTGGTATAAATGTAAATTGTTCCTAGTCTGTGTAGGATAGTATTAATGTGCGCGGACTCGGTGGGCCGAAGGGCCTGTTTCCGCACCGTATCTCTAAACTAAAAAAAGGGCATGTCCCTTTCTTTATTTAACTGTCTCGGACCTGCCTAATTTCTAACAAGCTGGGACGGTTAAAATCAAGAACCGTAGTGATGCCTTAAAGTGCATTATGTGTTTGTTAACCTTGCAGATTTTTTTTCTTTAGTTCTAAGCCATCTTTCTTTTACATTTTTCATTCCCAAGGATGCAGTGGTCGTGTTGCCAAGACAACAGCAAAGATCCCAACAACTTTTGAGTCAGGTCCATTCATGCATTTTGTGTTATGGTATGCTTTTAAATTAATCAAATTTAACCTGTAATATGCTGATCTTTTCTGCTCTCACTTACTTTTCAAAATAATTTACTTCATAAGGAATAGGAGTAGAATTAGGCCATTTGAACCATCAAGTCTCCTCCGCCATTCAATCATGGCTGATCTATCTACCCCTCCTAACCCCATTCTCCTGCCTTCTGCCCATAACCTTTGACATCTGACTTCCTAGTGTTGCACTTGCTGTCTCATGTTTTGTCATCATTTTCTGTTGTAAGTTCCTTTCTATGTGTTGTATACCCGAGCCAATGCTGGTACTGCAGGTTTGTGTCTGCCAGTAACTCAGCCTTTATATTCAATTGGTTCTTCTTCCCAAATTGTCATACGTTTTCCCCTCTGTAATGTACAATTAAAATATATACACCATTCATAATACAATAATTTACTTTCTGAATGGGACTGAATTATGTCTTTCTATACCCATCTAATGCACCTTGCTCCTCCTTTGCCAACTCTGCTTTGGAGACCACAAACTCTCCTATTCCCTCCACCCCCATCTCTCAGTCTTTAGAAGAGTAATTGAAAACTTAGGAGCAAAGAGGTCCTTCTGCAGTTGTACAGGGCCCTAGTGAGACCGCACTGGAGTACTGTGTGCAGTTTTGGTCTCCAAATTTGAGGAAGGATGTTCTTGCTATTGAGGGCGTGCAGCGGAGGTTTACTAGGTTAATTCCCGGAATGGCGGGACTGTCATATGTTAAAAGACTGGAGCGACTAGGCTTGTATATACTGGAATTTAAAAGGATGAGAGGAGATCTTATCGAAACGTATAAGATTATTAAGGGGTTGGACACGTTAGAGGCAGGAAACATGTTCCCAATGTTGGGGGAGTCCAGAACAAGGGGCCACAGTTTAAGAATAAGGGGTAAGCCATTTAGAACTGAGATGAGGAAAAAACATTTTCAGTCAGAGAGTTGTGTATCTGTAGAATTCTCTGCCTCAGAAGGCAGTGGAGGCCAATTCTCTGAATGCATTCAAGAGAGAGCTAGATAGAGCTCTTAAGGATAGCAGAGTCAGAGGGTATGGGGAGGAGGCAGGAACGGAGTACTGATTGAGAATGATCAGCCATGATCACATTGAATGGCGGTGCTGGCTCGAAGGGCCAAATGGCCTCCTCCTGCACCTATTGTCTATTGTCTATTGTCTATTGACCTGCAACATCGACTGGTTTCTCTTTCAATCGACACTGGTAAACTGCCTGAAGTTTTCAAACATTTCTGTTTTGTTTTGGATTCCAGCATTTGTAGTTCTATTTATTTATCATTATTCAACAAAGCCCTTTGGAATTGTCCTGCCCATCTCATGGGGTCATGATTTTGATCATGCTTTTTTATCATTAACATACTTTAAACCTATTGGGACACATGGAATGAAAGTTTTCAATTTTAATGTCACCTTTCACAATGTCCAGTATTTATACCTGTGAGACCATTGGACTATCTTTGATTGGACTTTACAGGACTTTATCTTGCACAAAACATTATTCACGTTATTCCCTTCATCATGTGTCTGTACGTGGTGTACGGCTCGATTGTAATCATGTATTGTCTTTCTGCAACAAAAGCTCTTCACTGTACCTCGGCACACGTGACAATAAAATAACCTTGACTCAATATGTGATTTTGTAGATTATATTTCTGGCCCTTTCCAACTCCATTGCCAGAAAAGAATAATTTGTCTACTATATATTTCAGATGTAATTGGTTAAATTTTGATTTCATACAACTTTAAATTACAGCAAATAAATGCACATTTAAAAATGTGGACCAAACTCCCAAAATATTGGTCAATAAATATGTTTCTCTTTTCAGATCAGTGTAAACCAGATAGCCAGTGTACAGGAACTGGGCCCCCCACTACCTTTCCAGTAAACTTGGATATTGCGTTTATTCTTGATGACGTAGATGAGATGGAAACTGCACATTCAGAAAATGTTCGGCATTTTCTAAGTTCCATGCTTAACGAGTTTGTGATTTCCGAAGAACCAAAAGCTTCCAGTCTTCATCCTAGAGTGGCGATTGTACAACATGCCGCGAGTTATGAGAAAGAACCATTTAACCTAGAGTTTGGGATTTTGGATTACAAAGCAAAAACGCTGAAAAAGCGACACATCCAAGAGCCATTTGATCAACTGGAGGACACCTCCAGCCTTGACCGCACTGTTGAATGGAGCCTGAGAAACTTCTTCTCAAACGCTACGAAGCAGAAGACGTACAGGGTTATTTTTATAATACTTTCAGCCGACACAAATATTGACGAGAAGAGATTGCTGGAAATATCACAAGATATCAAATGTAAAGGATTTGCTGTCTTTGCATTGGTCCTTGGAGAGAGATCCAACATCACGGTCCTGAAGGAGTGTGTCAGTTCTCCTCATGATCAACATTTAGTCCATCTGCACAGAGCTCTGGAGATGGAAATGGAATATGCACGAATGTTTGCAGTAGCTTTCCTGAAAAGCCTGGAAAGTAAGTGGGCTGGAACTTTGAGGAATCTTTATGATAAAACTATAATTTATTACCATGCATTATTGACTCTACGTATGTTAATATGTATATTTACATAGTACTGTTTGATAAGTACTAAAAAATGAGAACTGGAGGATGCCTTAAACACTAACTAGCCTGACAATAATGAGAAACTTGCTGGAGCCTATTATTAATAAATTAGTAATAGGAAGTTAAGAACCTTTTTTTCTCAGCACAGAAATCATAAAGACTAGAGAGCATAGCTTTAAGGTGAGAGTTTAAAGGAGAAGTGTGGGGCAAGTGTTTTTACACAGAGTTGTAAGTGCCTGGGACACGCTACCAGGAGTGGTAGTGGAAGCAGATATGATAGTGGCATTTACTAGATGGGGATAGGGACATAGAATGCCCCCTGTCCTCTTCTGCCTATAGCATAGAAACATAGACAATAGGTGCAGGAATAGGCCATTCCGCCCTTCGAGCCAACACCACCATTCAATATGATCATGGCTGATCATCGAGAATCAGTACCCCTTGAATCGGTTTGTCCCATCCATATCCCTTCCCTTCCTCTAGTTTCACATTTCTTGCCTCTTTTCCGATTATCTCCCTGTCTCAGCCTTTTGTCTTTTCATCTCTAGCCTTTGATCAACCTTTGCCGAATCAAACCACTGCCACTCCCCCCCCCCCCCCTCTCCCTTCACCTATATCCACCTATCACTTACCTGGCATTGTCCTGACCCCACATCTATTCCAGCTTTCATCCCCCCTACTACAATCAGTCTGAAGAAGAGTCCCGACGCAACATACTGTTACGGATTAGGGATTAGTTGATGGAGAGAAAAAAGTTTTTTTTTGTTGGATCAATTTTTGGGTTATGCTCCAGGGACCATTGCTGAATCCCCCAGCTATTTACTGTCTACCGCGTTGATTTGGATGAAAAAATCAACGTATTCAAGTTTGTGGACCATGCAGAAGCTAGATGGCAGTGTAGGATGTAAGGATGCAAAAAGTCTACTTGATCATACAGACAGGCTAAGTCAGTGAGTGGTAGGTAGAAAGAAAGGAGGAATATGATTAAATGTTATTAAAATAGTAACAGATTGGTACTTTTATTTAAGAAGGGTAGCAGGAATAAGCTAGATAATTACGTGCCAGTGAGTCTTAGAGAAGTTATTGGGAAACAAAATCTGAGTAACAGGATTATTCTACACTTGGGATGACAGAGGCTGATCAGCGATAGTCAGCATGGTTTAGTTAGTGAGCGATCTTGTCTGACGATTTGATTGTTTTTAGAACAAGTAACACCATTTATTGATGATGGCAGTGCAGTTGATGTTGCCTCCATTCACTTCAGCAAGGTTTATGACAAGGCCCCACATGAAAGGCTGGTGAATGTTATATTCCATGATGCCCCTGGTCAAATGACAAATTGGATCCAATGTTGGTTTGCTGATCAGAGACTGAGGGTGGTGGTGGAAGGTTACTTTTGTGATTGTAAGACGATGGCCATTGGTATAGCACAGGGAATTGTGCCGGGATCCTTGCTGTCTGTCAAATACATTCATAATTTGGATATGAGTGTAGGAGGTGTGATCAGTAAGATGACTATAGTTGCTGGTGAGAGGAAAATCTTAGTTTACAGAATAATATTGATCAGTTGGTAAATTAGGCAACGTAATGGCAGATGGAATTTAATCCAATGAGTGTGAATAGACAATAGGTGCAGGAGTAGGCCATTCGGCCCTTCGAGCCAGCACCGCCATTCAATGTGATCATGGCTGATCATTCTCAATCAGTACCCCGTTCCTGCTTTCTCCCCATACCCCCTGACTCCACTATCCTTAAGAGCTCTATCGAGCTCTCTCTTGAATGTATTCAGAGAATTGGCATCCACTGCCCTCTGAGGCAGAGAATTCCACAGATTCACAACTCTCTGACTGACATTTTTTTCCCTCATCTCTGTTCTAAATGGCCTACCCCTTATTCTTAAACTGTGGCCCCTGGTGTGAAGTGATGTGCTGTAGGAGGTCTATAAAATCATGAGAGGAATAGATCGGATAGATGCACATTGTCTCTTGCCCAGAGTAGGTGAATGGAGGACGAGGACATAGGTTTAAGGGGGAAAAGATTTAATAGGAATTTGAGGGGTAATATTTTCACACAAAGGGTGGTGGGTGTATGGAACAAGCTGCCAGAGGTGGTAGTTGAGGCAGGGACTATCCCAACATTTAAGTTAGACAGGTATTTGCATCGGAAAGGTTTAGAGGGATATGGGCCAAACGCGGGCAGGTGGGACTAGTGTGGGCAAGTTGGGCCGAAGGGCCTGTTTCCACGCTGTATCACTCTATGACTCTATGAGGTCTAATATGGAGGACATGCATCATGATGTAGAGCACCTAGCGAGTAATGACGAATAGTGGAAATTTGGTGCATGCGTCTTTAGATCCCTAATGGTGGCAGCACAAGTAGATGAGGTGATGAAGAAGGCATACCAGACGCAGGCCTTCATTAACGTAGAATATAAGAACATGGAGGTTTTGTTACTACTATATGAAATGTAGATAAGAGACATGGGATAGAACCAGTATATGGGTGGTTGCTGGTCGGCACGGACTCGGTGGGCTGAAGGGCCTGTTTCCACGCTGTATCTCTAAACTAAACTAAAACTAAACATCGAGGTCAGAGCTGGACAGTTCCAGTCACCACACTGTAGGAAAGTCTGAATGCACTGGAGACTATGCGAAGGAGATTTAATAGGATGGAACACTTAATTAATGAGAAGAGATGGGATCGGCTGGGTTTGTATTCAGTGGTAGGTTATTACTAAATGAAGGGTGACTGCAAATGAGTATAGAGGTATAGAGGGATCTAGATGTTCCGCTACATGAGTAAACAAAAAGGTAGCAGCAGGTTAAAAAAAGTAGTTAAGAAGGCAAATGACATTTTAGTCTTTACTGCAAAGGGGTTAGAGTTTAAAAATAAGGACACTTTGTTCCGGGAGTACAGTGTTGGGGAGTTCACACTTGGAGTAGTGTGAATATATTTGGTTTCCGCAAATAAAAAAGGATCAGGCGATTGCCAGGAATCTAACATGGTCCACTTTTACAGACCTCTTTCAGTCCATTTTGTCCGTAAGTTGAAACATACACAAAAATCATTTTATATGGTAGCCATATTGCCACAGTATAGTAATAAATGCCTTCAAAAGCTCAGAAGACTGATAAGAAACAGAGAGAGAGAGAGAGAGAGAGAGAGAGAGAGAGAGAGAGAGAGAGAGAGAGAGAGAGAGAGAGAATGAGAGAGAGAGAGAGAGAGAGAATGAGAGAGCAAGAATGAGAGAGAGAAAATGAGAGAGCGAGAATGAGAGAGAGAGAATGAGAGAGAGAGAGAGAATGAGAGAGCAAGAATGAGAGAGAGAATGAGAGAGAGAGAATGAGAGAGAGAATGAGAGAGAGAGAATGAGAGAGAGAGAGAAAGAGAGAGAGAGAGAGAGAGAGAGAGAGAGAGAGAGAGAGAATGAGAGAATGAGAGAAAGAGAAAGAGAGAGAGAGAGAGAGAGAGAGAGAGAGAGAGAGAGAGAGAGAGAGAGAGAGAGAGAGAGAGAGAGAGAGAGAGAGAGAGAGAGAGAGAGAGAGAGAGAGAGAATGAGAGAGAGAGAGAGAGAGAGAGAGAGAGAGAGAGAGAGAGAGAGAGAGAGAGAATGAGAGAATGAGAGAATATTTAATAAAGAACCTGGACTCATTGGGCCCAAACCAATCCTGCATTGGTGCAGCACCCTCTCCTTCTCCTCTCTCCCTCTCCCCTCCTCCCCTCCCCCTCCGCCCCCACTCCCCCCTCCCCCCTTTCCCCTCCCCCCCCACTCCATCCTCCTTATCCTCCCTCCACCCCCCTCCCTCCCTCCCCCCTCCCTTCCTAGGAGATAGATTTAAACTTTCAAATGTGAATAACTTTAAAAATATAACACCAATTTCAATGAAACTTCTATCAGCACCAAAGGGACCACTTGGAATGCCGACAATAGCTGATCATCTGCTTTTCCTTCTCTGAGATTCTCTCAAACTTCACTCCTAGCACCTTCATGGCTACTCGCTGCACACACAACAATCAAATTATTCAATTCCCTTGGAAGTACTATTCCCCATAGCCCTCTAAACTCTTCCCATCCCTATATCGGTCCAAATGTCTTTTATGTATCTACTTCTACAGCTTTCTCTGGTAGTTCTTTCCAGATATGGATTATCCTGTAAATGAAAAAGCTGCCCCTGAGGTCTATCTTAAATCTCACCCCTCACTTTAAGCCTATGGCCTCTACCTGCGAAGAAGACTGTGTATTCACTCTGTCCATGCCCCTTGTGATCTTGTACACTTCATTACGGTCGCCCCTCTGCCTCTTACAATCCAAAGAGAAAAGTGCCAGTCGATCAAATTTCTCCCTATTACTCAAATGGCAGGTCAGGCAATATCTTGGAGAATCTCCTGCACTCATTCCAACTTAATGACAACCATAGAGTGATAGAGTGATACAGCATGGAAACAGGCCCTTTGGCTGAACTTGCCCACACCGGGCAACATGTCTCAGCTACACTACTCCTACCTGCCTACGTTTGGCCCATATCCCTCCAAACCGGTCCTATCCATGTACCTCTCTAACTGTTTCTTAAATGTTGGGATAGTCCTTGCCTCAACTACCTCCTCTGGCAGCTTGTTCCATATACCCACCACCCTTTGTGTGAAAAAGGTACCCCTCAGATTCCTATTAAATCCTTTCCCCTTCTCCTCAAACCCATGTCCTCTCGTCCTCGATTCACCTACTCTGGGCAAGAGACTGTGTGCATCTACCCAATCTATTCCACTCATGATTTTATACACCTCTCTAAGAGTACTCCTCATCCTCCTGCGCTCCAACGAATAGAGACACAGCCTACGCAACCTCTCCCTATAGTTCAGACCCTCTAGCCCTGGCAACATCCTTGGAAATCCTCTCTGTACCCATTTCTAGCTTAACAATATATTTTCTATAACATGGTGCCCAAAACTGAACATCCTATAGCTGAGTGATCAGGACTGCACACAGTACTCCAAGTGTGGTCTCACCAATGATATAATGTATAGCTGCATCTTTTTGTGCCAACTTTTGAAATCAATACCATTATCCAGGAGTATGAATAGCATGTGAAATTCCTTGAATAGCAATGTGAAATTCTGAAGCAGGGTCTCGACCCAAAACATCACCTATTCCTTCTCCCCCGAGATGCTGCCTGACCCGCTGAGTTACTCCAGCATTTTGTGTCTACCTTCGATTTAAACGCATCTGCAGTTCTTTCCTACACACTTCGTCTGCTCCACTGCGAACTCTCCTCAAGGTATATCTACTTTGAAGAAGTTCTCCTCCTCTCTCCGACATCCTCTCTCGCTGCTAAAGAAGGGACTCGACCCGAAACATCACTCATTCTTCTCTCCAGAGACGCTGTCTGTCCTGCTGAGTTACACCAGCTTTTTGTGTCTATTTCCCAGATCTCTTTGTTCTGCAACACTCCCAGGTGATCTACCATGTAGGTTCTGCCCTGGAGTGACACACCAAACACTCCCAGGTGATCTACCATTTACTGTGTAAGTTCTGCCCTGGAGCGACACACCAAAGTGCAACATCTCACACTCGTCTCAGTTAAATTCTATTTGCCATTCCTTGGCCCACCTTCCCAATTCACTTATTGTACACTTGGATATCCTTCCACATTTCAAACCATTTCCCACAGCTTGCCCCACTTCACTGCAAGTGATGCTACATGTTGAGTTTATAAAGAGCGGGGGAAAGTTTTGTGGACAGTGATCAAAAAAGTGATTTTTCCCTTCACTTAAAAATTCTCTCAACATTGTTTTAATTTGCACGGGCATAAATTAGTAAACACGGTGCCTTTAGCCTTCCTGGCAATCGCATAACCAGCGAGATCGGGTTAATTGAAGTCAAGCAGCACAAGGTCAGTAAATCCTGCGAAAAGATCTGTGAAGAAACAAGGAACCTCAGAGGCTCGGTTACACAAAAGGATACAAAGCGTTGGAATAACCCAATGGGTCAGGCAGCATCTCTGGTGAACACGGATAGGTAATGTTTTGTTTTGGGACCCCTCTTCAGACTGGATAGGTAGCGTTTTTGGGTCGGGACCCTTCCTCAGAGTCATAGGCAGCGTTTGGAGTCCGGAAACCTTGTTCACACTCAGAGGTGACGTTCCGTGTTGGGACCTTTCTCCAGACTGATCCTCAAAAGATTTGTGGAGCCTACTTAAAGCACAGCAAGTCTTTAATACATTGGCTGTCAATATATAACACAGATTGTTGGCATCTTGTGTGTTACAAGATCTGGAAATGATTTAAATAAAAGTAAAGCCATTTAAAGCTCTGAAATCCCAAAGCACACAGTCAAAGCATTTTGCATAATGGTTTTTACAAAAGGAGTTTTCCTAAGCACATTGAGTTCCTTCCGCCATCCCCAAGAGCTGCCAGATGCAGTCGAACTCAACATTGCAGTCTTTGCTAAAACATTTTGATTCGTAGAACATGAAGATATCTTTAAAAATGCCCAGTTCCCCAGTGAATCCTTATTTTCACCATTGCATTTCTATGAGCACTCTAAAAATACTGAAGGTTATTCCAATGTTGTGGAGAAGAATACCCATAAAATGACAATGTCATTCAGTAATGGTGTGAAGAGTGACTAAGTATCAATTGTGCGCTAATATGCAGAGGAGGTGCAGACTGTTCAGGGTACTTGAAGTAGTTGCCACATCTCAGTATCTTCAACTTAGCAATATTCTAAGTTGGTCTGAATCACTTCATTAGATACAAGACTGGATTGTTGAGCACAAGACGTTAACATGTGAGGAGTGTTTGATGGCTCTGGACATGTACTTGCTGGAGTTTAGGAGGATGAGGGGGGATCTCATTGAAACCTACCAAATAATGAAAGGCCTAAATATAGTGGATGTGGAGAGGATGTTTCGAGTAGTGGGAGAGTCGAGGGCCAGAGGGGAAAGCCTCAGAATAAAAGGACGTACCTTTAGAATGGCGATGAGGAGGAATTTCTTTAGCCAGTGGGTGGTGAATCTGTTTCCAATGAATTCCATTGCCACATACGGCTGTGGAGGCCAAGTAATTTGGTATTTTAAAAGCAGAGATTGGTAGGTTCTTGATTAGTAAGGGTATCAAAGGTTATGGGGAGAAAGCAGGAGAATGGGGTTGGGAGTTGATTGGGAAAATAGATCAGCCATGATTGAATAATGAAGTAGACATGATGGGCCGATGTTCCTGGTTCTACTCCTATGTCTTATGGTCTCCACGAGTAGGAAGTGAAATAGCCATTAGGCCCCTACACTGTGTGTATCTTTTTCTTAACTACTCTTCCCATCTATTTGTGTTGCCCACATATTGTAAAATATGCTACTGTAAAAATGTGTCCTTTCTAATATATAGGTCACAAATAAATATTATTGGTGAGTAGGTTAAAATCAAGAGGGCGTAAATTTAATATCAATGGAAAATATCTGTAGAATAGATGAGGAGAAGTGTTTTCCCTCAGATAACCTTCAGGCCATGAATGCTCAAGTTGACAAAGTTGTTGACAGTGAATCCATGAAAGGAGTTGGGCAACTTGGTCAGGATAAAGGATCTGGGGCCAACATTGACTCCCCACCATGATGCGCTGAAAAGGTTAATTCACCGTTGCTATTTAAAACTTGAACCATTGAGAAAAAGCATTTTGGAAAAATTACACCTCACTTTTATGTGTTGTAGGTACCTTGCAGTCAACTCTAAACAAATAATGTACTTATTTATTTTATAGCTGGAATTAACAACTATCCACCTAAAGCCCTAAGGAAGGAATGCAACAAAAAATATCCTCAGCACACGGAAGAAAAGGAAACATTTCCCAACGCACCGTATGTTTTGTAACAATCAGTATCAAACTCTGGTCAAGGAATGGAATTTGACTTTGTTGATTGATGTGTTCACTTCTTCATTGCAGAATGAATATTATGGAAGATGTTGAAGAACAGAAAGATGGAATCAATGTCTATGGTGGGTATAGCTGAAAAATATTTCCTTGAGAAGAGTTTTAATTTGGAGAAAATGGTTCCATTAGTGGGAGAGTCTAGGACTAGAGGTCATAACCTCAGAATTAAAGGACATTCTTTTCAGAAGGAGGTGAGGAGAAATGTATTTAGTCAGAGGGTGGTGTATCTGTGGAATTCTTTGCCACAGAAGGCTGTGGAGGCCAATTCAGTGGATATCTTTAAGGAAGATATAAAAAAACATAGCACAAAAAGTAAGGAAATTTGTGTTTGGTAGATTATTTCTTTGTTGTAACAATGCTTCTTGGCAATAAATCTTATACCGTTGGATAGCCTGTTTATTTCCCTTTTAAATGGTGCCACATTTGTAAGGAACATGCATTTGTGGGATGAGCAGCAGAGCTGAGTATGTGGGTTGCGCCCATGAAAAATCTGCCAAATCTTCTCTGCCAATGCCAAACAGCTTATTCTGCCATTGAATCTTGTTCGGTGTTGTTTGGTGGATTGGATGATTGAAGTCTGAAGAAACAAGACATATTGGCAATTTAACAATTTATTCATTTAATAAAATGTCCTAGGAGGAGCCAGCGCTGCCGTCGCAGCTGCGGCTTGCCTGCAGTCCGTCTGTCTTTTGTGTTTTTTGTTGTTTTTGTCTGAATTGTAGTTTAATATGATGTAGTGTTGTATGTTATGTTTTGGGGGGGGGAGGGGTGGGAGGGAACGGGAACTGTAACATTCTCTCTCCAGAACGGAGACGTGACCTTTGTTCTGTGTCGTGTCTCCGTTCCCGTTGCGGCCTACCACCGGCCATTCACCTGGGAACACCTGGGGCTCTGGTTCGCAGAGCCCGCGGCGCGGACTCACCACCTGCGGCGCTGGCCGCCTGCGGATGCTGCGGGCGCGGCTGCGACTCGTCTCCGGAGGCTCCGGCGCGGGCCGCGTGGACGTCGGAAGCCCGCAGACCCCTGGGTGGGGGCCGACATCGGGAGCTCCGGCAGCGGCAGCGGCAGCGTGTTCGCCCTCCCCGAATCGCGGGGCTTGGGTCAGCCCGTCGCGGACCTTTCACCATCCGGCGCGGCCTGAAATAGGCCGTTGACCTTTCACCGCCCAGCGGGGGCTTCAATATCGGGAGCCCCGACCGCCCCGACGTGGCAACTCCAACAGCCTGACCGCGGGACAAGACGGCAGGGAAGAGAAAAAGACATTTTGGCCTTCCATCACAGTGAGGAGGGACTGGAGGAGACTCACTGTGATGGATGTTTCTTTTTGTTTGGTGTTAGTTGTGATTGTATGTGTTATTGCATTTTTATTGATTAATCTTATTGGTCTTATTGCTCAACTGCGGGTAATGTTTCATTTTACTACACATTTATGTGTATGTAACAAATAAACGACTATTGACTATTGACAGGAGCCTCAGTAGCGTGTGGAAGAACCATACACAGCCACAACAGCCTGGCACCTCCTCCTCATGCTGGTCACCAGCCTGGTCACACACTGTTGTGGGATGGCATCCCATTCTTCAACCAGCATTTGTCGCAAGTCAGCCAACGTGGTTGTGTTGGTCACTCTGGCACGAACAGCACGCCCAAGCTGATCCCACAAGTGTTCAATGGGGTTGAGGTCAGGACTGCTGGCAGGCCATTCCATCCTCTCCACTCCCAAATTCTGGAGGTAGTCTCTGAGAAACCCTGCTCTGTGGGGGCGAGCATTGTCATCTTGGAGGATAGAGTTCGGTCCCAGACTGTGGAGATATGGGATTGCCACTGGTTGCAGAATCTCATCTCGATATCTCTCTGCATTGAGATTGCCTCCAATGATGACAAGCCTCGTTTTTCCAGTGAGGGAGATGCCGCCCCACACCATCACACTGCCTCCACCAAAAGATGTTACTCTATCGGTGCAGCAATCAGCATAGCGTTCTCCACGTCTTCTCCACACTTTGACCCTATGATCCAACTGCCGTAGGCAGAATCTGGACTCATCGCTGAACATAACGTTCCTCCACATGTTCAGGTTCACGACACCAGCGCAAACGGGCCTGACGGTGAAAGGCAGTCATGGCAGGCCTCCTGGCAGCCCTATGAGACCGGAGATCGGCTGCGTGCAGTCTGTTCCGAATTGTCTGGCCAGAGAGCCGTCGGCCATATCGTCCTGCAAACCTTGACTGCAAATCGGTAGAAGACAGCCTACGGTTCCTAAGTGCTGACAGGGTGAGGAAACGGTCATCTACGGGTGTCGTCTTCTTAGGACGCCCACTTCGCGGCCTGTCTCTGACATCCCCCGTTATATGGAACTTGGCCTTCACTTTGGAGATGGTACTAGGGCTCACTCCAAATAATGCCGCAACTTGGTTTTGCGGAACACCAGCTTGAAGTTGCCCTATCGCACGGGCCTTATCCAGATCAGTCAAACGTGGCATGCCGATTCTTGGAGCAGACACCTACTGACCACTGTAGCAGGGCCCATGCTCACAGATGCTGCCAATCAGGTGCCAATCAGGCACCTGATTGTCAGCACCTGGGGGTACCAGAAGCTCAAAACAAGAGTCAATAGCAACAGCAGAATAAGCTGTTTGGCATTGGCAGAGAAGATTTGGCACATTTTTCATGGGCGCAACCCATATACTCAGCTCTGCTGCTCATCCCACAAATGCATGTTCCTTACAAATGTGGCACCATTTAAAAGGGAAATAAACAGGCTTTCCAACGGTATAAGATTTATTGCCAAGAAGCATTGTTACAACAAAGAAATAATCTACCAAACACAAATTTCCTTACTTTTTGTGCTATGTTTTAGATAGATCCTTGATTAGTACAGGTGTCAAAGGTTATGGGGAGAAGGCAGGAGAATGGGGATAGGAGGGAGAGATAGATCAGCCATGATTGAATGGCGAAGCAGACTTGATGGGTCGAATGGCCTAATTTTACTCCCATTCCTGATGACCTTATGACCTTAATTAAGAATGGATTTGGAAAGTTATTGTGCAAAGTGGATTGTGGATGATCAGCCATGATCACAATGAATGGCGGTGCTGGCTGGAAGGGCCGAATGGCCTCCTCCTGCACCTATTTTCTATGTTTGTATCTATGTGAAGTGGTTATTCCATTCTACAGAGAATGATATAATTGCTTCCCATGTGGTCTGTGAATGTTAGTAATCTTTAGAAATTATATAATGCACGTCCATACTCGTTCACCCTTTCATGGCTCGATAGAGTTGCAAGGACCATCTCCATCTGGACTCACTTTCCCCCGTTAGTGCCTTGCACGTTAGTCCTTGCTTTCATCCCCTTGGATAGGCAGCACATGTTTTATTCCTTTTAGCCAGTGATACATCATTGTTACTGATGTGGGCCATTAGCTTGATCTGAAAAATTAAAACAATGCCCAGCAATACATCTTCTGCCCCTCGCCTGCTGTGGTACCTTCACACTACATTTGCACCTGAGTTAAGGGCCTGTCCCACTTAGGTGATTTTAAGGCGACTGCCGGCGACTAGGCTGTCACCGACAGTTCGCTGGGGTGTCACGGGCATGATCGTGAGGAGTCTTCCAAAGATCATAGTGGATCGTAGTGGATCTCAGAAGACGCTGTAATCTCGACCTGACTCGGCATTTTCGTGGTCATTGTCGTCGGGTAAAAGAAAAGTTTGGGGATCTGCTACGACATTGATAGTCGCCAGCAGTCGCCAAAAAGATCGCCTAGGTGGGACAGGCCCTTAAAAGATCTGGCATTTAACATCAAAATGTTTTTCCCAGCGCCAGTTTATATGTACAGCCATAAAAAGAAAATAGCAAAAGATTTGCAAAATAGAGAAAAGGTGTAGAAGTGTGAGAATTGAAGTGAGATTTTAGTAGCTCATTTGGTAAGGCTGTGTTTGCCTGGGTTAAAAAAGAGTGTCTAGGACTAGAGGCCATAGACTCAGAATAAATGGATGTATTTTTAGGAAGGAGATGAGGAGGAATTTCTTTCGTCAGAGGGTGGTGAACCTGTGGAATTCTTTGCCACAGAAGGCTGTGGAGGCCAAGTCAATGTATATTGCAGAGATCGATAGATTCTTGATTAGTAAGGGTATCAGGGGTTATGGGGAGATGGCAGGGGAATGGGGTTGAGAGGGAAATATAGATCAGCCATGATTGAATGTCAGAGTAGACTTGATGGGCTGAATGGCCAAAGTCTCCTCCTACAACTTATGAACTTATGAAAGAAACAGTCTTGTTGCAACAAACCTCAGAGGAAGTGAGGGGGAGAAGAGCCTTGAAAGGGTTTCTGGGTCTTGGCTAAGACTAAGGAATGTGCAGGACAGAATGTCAAATTGGAGGGAGAAGTGGCCTTCTCTTTCTGGCTTGCAGAATTTGGGACCTGACTCATTTCCCTGAGTTAAGGGCCAATTTCCCCATGCAGCTCAGGGAACGACATGAATGGAGGAAGCCATCTGTTCAATTCACTGGGGCAGTCGGCCCCTACTCCAACCAGCACTTCACGTATTAGCCAGCAGGAAATAAGTTGCTGTCAGCAACTCTAGAGAGGGAGGTTGTGGTAGTCTGTGCCAATTGATCTCCATCCCTGCTCTCCCATGCCTTTTGCTGTTGCTTGCCTTTGTTCAGTTTAGGACCTTACGATTTTCATGTCTTTACAAAAGATGATAGTGACAAATTGCTGAGTGAAATATTTGGATGAACAATGCTACATATTTTGTTCTGGTTCTCATATTTTCAATTAGTTTAGTTTAGTTTATTAGTGACACATGTTCCGAGCTACAGTGAAAAGCTTTTTTGTTGCCTGATATCCAGTTAGCGAAAAGACTACACGGGATACAATCAAGCCGTCCACTGTGTACAAATACAGGATAAAGGGTAAAAATGTTCAGTGCAAGATAAAAAGTCCAATAAAAATTAAATACTCCAGCTCATTTCATTCATTTTTGTGTGAAGGTTTTGCGCAATTGATATAAATCTTTCATAGCAAAAAACAAACTGCTGGAGGAACTCGGCCAGCCAGGAAGCATCTGTGGAGGCAAAGAGTCCAGAAGCCTGCAATAGAGATGTACATCTTCTATGTAGGAAGGAACTGCAAATGCTGGTTTACACTGAAGAGAGACACAAAATGCTGGAGTAACTCAGCGGGACAGGCAGTGTCTCTGAATAGAAGGAATGCATGACGTTTCGGGTCGAGACTCTTCTTCAGAAGGGTTCCATGAGTCAATGAAGCTTGTGATGACCATCGTGATGGGTGAACAGGGCTCACCTTCCCCGAGCTAACAACGATCTATTCTATATTTTCATTGACCCCATCCCCTTTAATGTCTCATTTTCACACCTTACCCTTCCATATCTCTGTGTCTCCCTCTCCCCTGACTCTCAGTCCGAAGAAATTTATCGATCCGATACATCACCCATTCCTTTAATCCAGAGATGCTGCCTGTCCCGCTGAGTTACTCCAGCATTTTGTGTCTATCTTGGACATCTGTGTTTTTTTTTTCATTTACAATAGTTGATCATCCCTCGGCCAGCCCTGATACAACTTCTCGACCTGAAATGCTAACTATCCCTTTGCCTTAATTACCTCCAGCAGTTTACGTTCTTGCTCCAGATTCCAGCAACTGCAGTCTCTTGTGGCTACATACATCTTTCTTAAGCTGTTTAATTCTTTTTCATTCCAGCTGCTTGCGGATTGAATAAGGATCCAGGGAATTGCGACAACCATTCCTTAAAATGGTACTTTAACAAAACATTACGGATCTGCAGAATGTTCTGGTACAGTGGCTGTAAAGGAAATGAGAACAGATTCGACACAAGGGTGGAATGTGAAGCCCTGTGTCTAAAATCTTCCTACTAAATACTGCGGTGGTATGATTATGGATAAACACTCATTGATAACAGGCATGAAATTCCAGTACACATGTCAATTTCTATTTACATATACAATACGTTATTCATATTGGCGCTCCGGGTGTTTAGTACATACCACTCTGTGTTGAGTAATACCTGTAATTAATAGACAGGATATTCCCATTTACACTTTCATAATGCAGGAAAGCTTACAATGGATACGGACATCTTTCTTCTGTGTTTTGTTTGTTTGTAAAAGTAAAAGACCAGGTGGATGGCAGAAACATCGTCCTGAAATAATTGAGCAAATAGTTTACACAATGTTTTAAAGTCTAAAAATTTGCAATCAAATAAGACCAAATGAAGGGACCTAATTCTTCCTCTCCTGATCTTTCAGGAAGACTCCCAATTCTTCTGGGAGGCTCCATACTCTAGAGTAGGAAGTCAGAAACAGCAGCAGTGTTGCTAACGTCAGGAGCATCATGCTGAGCATGAGCTAGAATCCTGAAAATGTCTAATTATCCGTATGTTTGTGTATCTGTGTGCGTGTCCATGTGCGTGTGTGTCTGTATGCGTGTGTGTCCATGTCTGTGCGCGCGTGTGTGTCTGCGTGTCTGTCTGTGCGGCATGTCTGTGCACCCGTGTGTCTGTGTGCACGCGTGTGTCTGTGTGCGCGCGTGTGTCTGTGTGCGCGCGTGGGACTGTGCGCGCGTGTGTCTGTGCATGTCTGTGTGTGCGCGTGTGTCTGTGTATGTGCACGTGACTGCGCGCGCATCTGTCTATGTGCACTTGACTGCGCGCGTCTGTATGTGCGCACGCGTCTGTGTATGTGCGCGCGCGCGTCTGTATGTGCGCGCATGTGTGCGCGTGTGTCTGTGTGTGTCTGTGTGCGCGCGTGTCTGTATGCGTGCATGTGTCTGTGTACGTGTGTGCGTGTGTGTGCATGCAAGTGTGCTTGTGTGTGCGCGTGTCTCTGTGTGCGCATGTGTCTGTGAAAGCGCCATGGCTGTGGTGGCAAGAGGAGTAATGGAAGAAAAAATAATTCTACTTGCAAAGAAATTCTTTAACTTACCTGAGCAACCGCCAGTTTAACAGAAAATATTTTCAGTGGGGCACAGATCAAGAATCTACATGGAAGAATGAGACAGGGAGCTAAAATGAATCCAAGTATTATGACTGAGTCAATTGGTGGAGCAAAGAGGCAACAGGTTGCCACTATTTGCAGTGACAAATTGACATTTGAAAGCTACTAGTAAAGCATTGCAACCCAAATGTGAATTATTTGTGAAATCTTCTTCCTGATTAAATATATTATGTTTTCCAGTTCAGTCTTTTGTCATAAGTATTAAAAATGAGTACCTTCCCGAAATTTTATCGCTTTTGTTAAATGCTTCATTTATCTGTTTCAATGCACTTAAATGCTCAATTTAATGTTAAAGGGCTAGTGGTGCAAGCATTTCAGAAAATATGTCATTTATATATCAGATTATGTTAAAGGTATGGTGCTATTTCATGCAGAAAATATCTTGGTGAACTGGTTGTACATTTACCAGAATTCAATTTTATATGAATATTGAAAATATTTACAAAGGACATTTTATAAGCGAAATCCTTACTCGGGGTAATTAAAAGGGAGTTAGGGATTCTAATTCAACCTCACAAGATTTTCTTCTAATGTGGAGTTGTAGTCAGTTTCCACATTTTAAACTGCTTGTGTTTCTCACAATAATATACGTTTGTAACATCTGCAAAGTTCAACGAACCATGTGTATGCCAATTGTTTGCTTGCTGATCAATTCCAAACACGATTTAAAAAATGTTTTCTAATTGCAGCAATTTAAAAAACTGTTGTAACTGAAAAAGATTTGTTTTCCTGTATATTCCAGGTGTGGTTGTTACAAGGGAAATATTATTGTTCTTTGCTCAGGGTAGGGAATGTGGTTGTTTGCATGTTTCCTTGTTTGTCTTTCCAAAGGTCCTGCTACATGTGGTATTACAGTGCCAACAGACAAACACCTGATGGCCTCAATGAAATGCCAATATAATGAGGAGCAAACTGCAGTTAAATAATATCACATGTACTAATTTTTTGATTAAAACCTACATCATGGAATGAATTCTCATTTTGTTTGTCTGCAGCATAACTTGTAGATCACATTTGTAGGCACACCCACTTTCATTTTTTTTAGTTTAGTTGTTATTATTGTCATGTGTACCAAGGTACAGTGAAAAATATTTGTTTGCGTGCTATCCAGTCAAAGAAAAGACTACATGAATGAATAGTCAAGCTATCTGCACTGCACAGATAAAAGATAAAGGGCACAATAGGCATCCAGTCTGAGAAGCAACCTTCCACCATTACCCTCTGCTTCCTTCCATGGAGCTAATTTGCTATCCATTCAGCTATCTCTCCTTGGATCCCATGCGATCTAACCTTCCAGAGCAGCCTACCATGCGGAACGTTGTCGAACGCCTTACTGAACAACATCTACAGCTCTGCCCTCATCAACCCTTTTGGTCACATATTCAAAAAAAATCAATCACATTTGTGAGACATGACTTAGAAACATAGAAACATAGAAAATAGGTGCAGGAGGAGGCCATTTGGCCCTTCAAGCCAGCACCGCCATTCATTGTGATCATGGCTGATCGTCCCCAATCAATACCCCGTGCCTGCCTTCTCCCCATATCCCTTGATTCCACTAGCCCCTAAAGCTCTTTCTAACTCTCTCTTAAATCCATCCAGTGATTTGGCTTCCACTGCTCTCTGTGGCAGAGAATTCCACAAATTCACAACTCTCTGGGTGAAAAAGTTTTTTCTCACCTCAGTTTTAAATGGTCTCCCTTTTAGTCTAACCCTGGTTCTGGACTCGCCCAACATTGGGAATTTTTTTTCCTGCATCTAGCTTGTCCAGTCCTTTTATAATTTTATATGTTTCTATAAGATCCCCTCTCATCCTTCTAAACTCCAGTGAATACAAGCCTAGCCTTTTCAATCTTTCCTCATATGTCAGTCCCGCCATCCCAGGGATCAATCTCGTGAACCTACGCTGCACTGCCTCAATTACAAGGATGTCCTTCCTCAAATTAGGAGACCAAAACAGCACACAATACTCTAGAAGTGGTCTTACCAGGGCCCTATACAGCTGCAGAAGAACCTCTTTACTCCTATACTGAAATCCTCTTGTTATGAAGGCCAACATTCCATTAGCTTTCTTCACTGCCTGCTGTACCTGCACGCCAACTTTCAGTGACTGGTGTACAAGGACACCCAGGTCTCGCTGCACCTACCCCTTACCTCACCTAACACCATTGAGATAATAATCTGCCTCCTTGTTTTTGCCGCTAAAGTGGATAACCTCACATTTATCTATAATTATACTGCATCTGCCACACATCTGCCCACTCACTCAACCTGTCCAGGTCACCCTGCAACCTCCTAACATCCTCTTCACAGTTTACACTGCCACCCAGCTTTGTATCATCCGCAAACTTGCTAGTGTTGCTTCTAATTCCCTCTTCCAAATCATTAATATATATGGTAAACAGTTGCGGCCCCAATACCGAGCTTTGCGGCACTCCACTCGCCACTGCCTGCCATTCTGAAAAGGATCCGTTTACTCCTACTCTTTGCTTCCTGTCTGCCAACCAATTTTCTATCCATGTCAACACCCTACCCCCAATATCATGTGCTCTAATTTTGGTCACCAATCTCCCATGCGGGACCTTATCAAAGGCTTTCTGGAAGTCTAGATACACTACATCCACTGGCTCCCCTTCATCCATTTTACTTGTCACGTCCTCAAAAAATTCCAGAAGATTAGTCAAGCATGATTTCCCTTTCATAAATCCATGCTGACTTGGACTTATCCTTTTACTGCTATCCAAATGCACCGTTATTACCTCTTTAATAATTGACTCCAGCATCTTTCCCACCGCCGAAGTCAGGCTAACTGGTCTGTGATTCCCCGTTTTCTCTCTCGCTCCTTTCTTGAAAAGTGGGATAACATTAGCTATCCTCCAATCCACAGGAACTGCTCCTGAATCTATTGAACATTGGAAAATTATCACCAATGCGTCTACTATTTCTAGAGCTACCACCCTGGGATGCAGACCATCAGGCCCTGGGGATTTGTCATCCTTCAGTCCCATTAGTCTACCCAATACTATTTCTCGCCTAATGAAAATTGATTTCAGTTCCTCTACACCCCTAGATCCTCTGTCCTCCAGTACATCTGGGAGATTGTTTGTGTCTTCCTAAGTGAAGACAGAACCAAAGTACCTGTTCAACTCTTCTGCCATTTCCTTGTAACCCATAATAATTTCACCCGTGTCTGCCTTCAAGGGACCCACATTTGACTTTGCTACTCTTTTTCTCTTGACATATCTAAAGAATCTTTTATATTCTCCTTTATATTCTTGGCCAGTTTCCCCTCGCACTTCGTCTTTTCAGCCCGTATTACCCATTTTGTTACCTTCTATTGTCCTATGAAAGTTTCCCTATCCTCTGCTTCTGGCTACTCTTTGCTGTGTTATACATCTTTTCTTTTTGTTTTATTCCATCCCTAACTTCCCTTGTCAGCCACGGTTGCCTCCTGCTCCCCTTAGAATCTTTCTTCCGCTTTGGAATGAAATGATCCTGCGTCTTCCGGATTATGCCCAGAAATTTCACCATTGATATTCCACCGTCAATCCTGCTAGGATCCCTTTCCAGTCGACCTTGACCAGCTCCTCTCTCATGCCTTCATAGTCCCCTTTGTTCAACTGCAACACTGACACTTCTGATTTAACCTCCTTCTCAAATTGCAGATTAAAACTAATCACATTATGGCCACTACCTCCAAGCGGTTCCTTTACCTCGAGTTCTCTTTATCAAATCTGGTTAATTGGACAACACTAAATCCAGAATTGCCTTTTCTCTGGTAGGCTCCATTACAAGCTGCTCTAAGAATCCATCTCGGAGGCCCTCTACAAACTCTCTTTCTTGAGGTCCAGAACCAACCTGATTTTCCCAGTCTACCTGCATATTGAAATCGCCCATCACCACAGGGCTACATTTTAAGAATAAGGGGTAGGCCATTTAGAACAGAGATGAGGAAAAACTTTTTTAGTCAGAGAGTTGTGAATCTGTGCAATTCTCTGCCTCAGAGGCAGTGGAGGCCAATTCTGAATATATTCAAGAGAGAGCTAGATAGAGCTCTTAAGGATAGCGGAGTCAGGGGGTATGGGGAGAAGGCAGGAACGGGGTACTGATTGAGAATGATCAGCCATGATCACATTGAATGGCGGTGCTGGCTCGAAGGGCCGAATGGCCTACTCCTGCACCTATTGTCTATTACCTTTCTTACATGCCAGTTTTAACTCCTGCTGCATCTTACACCCGACATCCGGGCTACTATTTGGGGGTCTGTAGATAACACCAATTAGTGTCTTCTTGCCTTTACAATTCCTCAACTCAATCCACAGTGACTCTACCTCGTCAGTCCCTCTGTCAGCAAGGTTCGGTGCTGGGACCCCAGCTATTTACGATATACATTAATGACTTAGACGAAGGGATTAAAAGTACCATTAGCAAATTTGAAGTAAGAATAGAAAGGCAGATTATTATCTGAATGGTGTCAAGTTAGGAGGAGGGGGAGTTCAACGGGATCTGGGTGTCCTAGTGCATCAGTCAATGAAAGGAAGCATGCAGGTACAGCAGGCAGTGAAGAAAGCCAATGGAATGTTGGCCTTCGTAACAAGAGGAGTTGAGTATAAGAGCAAAGAGGTCCTTCTACAGTTGTACCGGGCCCTGGTGAGACCGCACCTGGAGTACTGTGTGCAGTTTTGGTATCC
The DNA here is from genome assembly GCF_053455715.1 of Rhinoraja longicauda. Lineage (NCBI taxonomy): Eukaryota > Metazoa > Chordata > Chondrichthyes > Rajiformes > Arhynchobatidae > Rhinoraja > Rhinoraja longicauda. The sequence continues at coordinate 16,919,319 of NC_135954.1, forward strand.
AAATTTGAGGAAGGATATTCTTGCTATGGAGGGCGTGCAGCGTAGGTTCACTAGGTTAATTCCCGGAATGGCGGGACTGTCGTATGTTGAAAGGCTGGAGCGATTGGGCTTGTATACACTGGAATTTAGAAGGATGAGGGGGGATCTTATTGAAACATATAAGATAATTAGGGGATTGGACACATTAGAGGCAGGAAACATGTTCCCAATGTTGGGGGAGTCCAGAACAAGGGGCCACAGTTTAAGAATAAGGGGTAGGCCATTTAGAACGGAGATGAGGAAGAACGTTTTCAGTCAGAGAGTGGTGAAGGTGTGGAATTCTCTGCCTCAGAAGGCAGTGGAGGCCAGTTCGTTGGATGCTTTCAAGAGAGAGCTGGATAGAGCTCTTAAGGATAGCGGAGTGAGGGGGTATGGGGAGAAGGCAGGAACGGGGTACTGATTGAGAGTGATCAGCCATGATCGCATTGAATGGCGGTGCTGGCTCGAAGGGCTGAATGGCCTACTCCTGCACCTATTGTCTATTGTCTATTGTCTATTGTCACCCCTCGCAAGGGACTGAATTTCATCCCTCACCAGCAGAGCTACCCCACTGCCTCTGCCCACCTGCCTGTCCTTTCTATAGGATGTATAACCCTGAATATTAAGTTCCCAGGCCCGATCCTCCTGCAGCCACGTCTCTGTAATCCCCACAATGTCATATCTACAACCTCTAACTGAGCCTCAAGCTCATCTACTTTACTTCTTATACTTTGCGCATTCATATACAGCACTTTTAATCCCTTACTCATCTCACCCTTCACATCGATCCCTATTACACTTGGCCATACTCTCCTATCCCTTTGTGAGCTTTCTTTCCCGTTAATTCTGGGGTCATTAACTATCCCTTTACTCTCTTTCCCTTTAACTTCCCACGTACAAAACCATGCTGACTAAACCCTAATCAGCCCTTGCCCATCCAAATGCCTGTATATCCAATCCCTCAGCATTCTCTCCAGTAAGTTACCAATTACAGATGTTAAGCTCACCGGCCTATAATTCCCAGCATTTTCCCTGCAGCTCTCCTTGATAAGAGGTGTAACATTTGCCACCCTCCAGTCTTCCGGCACCTCTCCTGCATTTAAGGACGACTCGTAAATTATAACCAGGGCTCCCGCAATTTCCTCTCTAGTTGCCCACAATGTCCTAGGATATATCAGATCAGGCCCTGGAGATTTGTCTAACTTCAAACCCAACAGTACCTTCAGTGCTTCTTTGACTGCTCTCAAGCCACTTCCAGTGACTGCTCCAATTTCCTCCGTCCTACTGTCGTTCTCCTCGGTAAATACAGAGGAGAAAATACTCATTGAGGCCCTTGCCCATCTCCTGTGGCTCCACACAGAGGAGACCGCTTTGATTGCTGAGAGGTCCCACTCTCTCTCTCTAGTTACCCTTTTTCCCCTTATGTATTTATAAAATCTTTTGGGATTGTCCTTAATGCTACCCACCAGAGCTATCTCCTGGCCCCCTTTTGCTCTTCTGACTTCCTTTTTTGGTTTACTCCTTAGTTCCCGAAACTCCTCCATGGATGCACTTGATTCTGTCACCACATATCTTCTCTAGCCACAAGCTTCCCGGAATACCAGAGCGTAGCCAATGTTTTTTTTGTTCCAGAAGGGAAGTAGAGATAATCCAGGAAATGATAAACTAGTGGGCCTCACGTTAGGATTGAAAGTTATTGGGGAGAATTGTTTGGGATAGGGTTTACTCGCATTTGGAAGAAAATAGATTTATAGATTCATACAGCATGGAAACAGGCTCTTTGTCCCAACTCATCTATGCCAAGCAAAATGCTCCATCTAATCTAGTCACATTTGCCCACCTTTGGTCCATATCCCTCTAATGCTTTCTTATTCATGTACCTGTCTAAGTGTTTTTTAAATGGTATTATAATATCTACCTCAACTACGTCCTCTGGCAGCTCATTCCATATACTCACCACCCTCTTGGTGAAAAAATTCCCCTTCAGGTTTGTATTAAATCTTATCCCTCTCATCTTAAACACTGGTGCTCTTGTTCTTGATTCCTCCAGCATGGATAAAGTATTCTGTGCATTCACCCTATCCCCATCATGATTGTCTAAGCCTCTAAGGAATAAAGTCCTAGCCTGCCCAATCACTCCCTATTGGTCAGCCCCTCCAGGCACCTGGTCCACACTGGGACCAGTCTGAAGAAAGGTCTCGACCCGAAACGTCACCAATTCCTTCTCTCCAGAGATGCTGCCTGGCCCGCTGAGTCACTCCAGCTTTTTGTGTCTGCCTGGTCCACACCAATCACTCTCTATGTAAAACAACTTGCCATACATATCTCCTTTAAACCTTCCTCCTCTGATCTTAAATCTATTAGCAGTAGAATCACTCAGTATGGAAGCATGTCCTTTGACCCAACTTGCCCACACTGACCAATATGTTCCATCCACATAGTCAAACTTGCCTGCATTTGGCCTATATCCTTCTAAACCTATCCTAACCATGTACCTGTCTAATTGCTTCAAATATTATGACAGTCCCTGCCTCAACTACTTCCTCTGGCAGCTCGTTTCATATACCCACCGCCCTTTGTGTGAAAAGGTTACCCCTCAGATTCCTATAAAATCTTTCCCCCTTCACTTTGAACCTGTACTCTCTGGTTCTCAATTCCCTTACTCTGGACAAGTGACTTTGTGCATCTACCTGATCTATTCATTCCCTCTATATCGGCGAGACCAATCGCAGTCTCGGCAATCGTTTTACTAAGCACCTTCACTCAGTCCGCTTAGGCCTACATGATCTCCCGGTTGCTAAACACTTTAACTCCCCTTCCCATTCTCATACTGACCTTTACTGTCCTGGGCCTCCTCCACTGGCAGAGTGAGGCCCAAAGCAAATTGGAGGAACAGCACCTCATATTTCGCTTGGGCAGCTTAAAACTCAGAGGTATGAATCTTGATTTCTCTAACTTCAAGTAACCACTGCTTTCCTCCCCATCCTAGTTCTTCGACTAGTTCTACTGTCCTCCTGATTAAATATTACTGATTGTGTGCCATGTTGTCACCTTCCCCTCAACTAACAATACTAATAACTATTCTACATTTCCTTATCAGCAACTGCTTTAATCTGTCATTTTCACACCTTACCCTTCCATATCTCTAGACTCCCTCTCCCCTGACTCTCAGTCTGAAGAAGAATCTCAACCCGAACTGTTACCCATTCCTTCTCTCCAGAGGTGTTGCCCGTCCTGCTAAGTTACTCAGCATTTTGTGTCTTCTTCAGAGTTAACTGTGTGGCTGTTAAGGGGTGGCACAGTGGAGGAGCGGTAGAGTTGCTGCCTTACAATGCCACACACCCGGGTTCGAATCTGACTTCAGGTGTTGTCTGCATGGAGTTTGTTCGTTCTCCCTGTGACCACGTGGGTTCTCTTCGGGTGCTCCGGTTTTCTCCCACATTCCAAAGATGTGCAGGTTTGTTGGTTAATCGACCTGTCCCTAATGTGTAGGATAGAACTAGTGTATGGGGGTGATCGCTGGTCGGCATGGACTCGGTGGGCTGAAGGGCCTGTTTCCATGCTGTATCTCTTAAGCAGTTTATTGCTGAGCGATGCACTCCATAAATATAAGATGAAAGTGATATAGTGTCCGGTATTACTTGCACTTTTACAGGTGTTGAGTGCATTTTAACTGGAATAAACCCTATACCCCACAATGGTTTCTGAAGTGTTCCATATTCTCATATTGCCCACACGCTTTGTGTATTGGGGCTGATCCTGGTTCTCCATATTGGAAGTGGATCATAGGATCATAAGATCATAAGTGATAGAAACATAGAACATAGCAAAATAGGTGCAGGAGTAGGCCATTTGGCCCTTCGATCCAGCACTGCCAGTCAATATGATCATGGCTGATCATAAAATCAGTACCCCGTTCCTGTTTTTTCCCCATATCCCTTGATTCCTTAGCCCTAAGAGCTAAATCTTACTCCCTCTTGAAAATAAAGGAGCAGAATTAGGCCATTTGGCCATCGTCTACTCCGCCATTCAATCCCTGTAACCTCTGACAAGCCTTAAATATATCCACTGACTTGGTCTCTACAGCCTTCTGTACAAAAGAATTCCACAGATTCACCACCCTCTGGCTAAAGAAATTCCTCCTCGTCTTCTTCCTAAAAGAACATCCTTTAATTCTGAGGCTATGACCTCTAGTCCTAGGCTCTTCCACTAGTGGAAAAATCCTCTCCACATCCACTCTATCCAAGCCTTTCATTATTCGGTGTGTTTCAATGAAGTCCCCCCACATTCTTCTAAACTCCAGTGAGTACAGGCCCTGTGCCGACAAACGCTCATCATGTGTTAACCCACTAATTCCTGGGATCATTCTTGTAAACCTCCTCTGGACCCTCTCCATTGGCAGTACAACTTTCCTCAGACATGGTGCCCAAAATTACCCGCAATATTCCAAATGCGGCTTGACCAGCGCCTTGTGGAAAGCAAATTTTTATTTTGCATATGTTGTGTTACTAGCTTCTTCTCGGGACTGATGATGGCACGGCATTGTAAGATCCACAGCAGCTTGCCGGGCTGCCGGGCCGAGCCCCAGGCTGCTGCAGGGACTCGACGGTGGAGAGGGGCGCTGGAACCCCTCAGGTTCCTATTAAATCTTTCCCCCCTAACCGTAAACCTATGTCGTCTGGTTCTTGATTCCCCTACACTGGGCAAAAGACTCTGTGCATTTACCTGATCTATTCCTCTCATGATTTTGTACACCTCTATATGATCTCATCCTCCTGCGCTCCAAGGAATAAAGTCCTAACCTGCTGAATCTCTTCCTGCTGCCCAGGCTCTCGAGGCCTGGCAACATCTCGCAAAAAAGTAGTAGCTCTACTCGATAACCAAAAGTCTGTCGTCTATTTTTGCTCCGGTTTATTTCACTCACATGTTTAACCTGTAATGTTGTATTCTTAATGGTTTCATGTTTTTTGCTTTATTCTAAATTGTTTACTGTATGTTCGTGTTGCTACTTGCGGGCGGAGCACCAAGGCACATTCCTTGTATGTGTACATACTTGGCCAATAAACTTATTCATTCATTCATTCATTCATTCATTCATTCATTCATTCATTCATTCAAATTTCCTCCCAGCTTGACAATATCTTTCCTATTACATGGTGACCAAAACTGGACACAATACATAGAAACATAGAAAGTAGGTGCAGGAGTAGGCCATTCGGCCCTTCGAGCCAGCACCACCATTCAATATGATCATGGCTGATCATCCAGGATCAGTACCCTGCTCCTGCTTCTTCCCCATATCCCTTGATTCCATTAGCCCTTAGAGCTATATCTAACTCTCTCTTGAACACATCCAGTATTCTCTGGCAGAGAATTCCACAGAGTCACAACTCTCTGGCTGAAAAAGTTTTTTCTCATCTCAGTCCTAAATGGCCTACCCCTTATTCTTAAACTGTGACCCTTGGTTCTGGACTTCCCCAACATGGGGAACATTTTTCCTGCATCTAGCCGGTCCAATCCCTTAAGAATTTTATATGTTTCTTTTAGATCCCCTCTCATCCTTCTAAATTCCAGTGAATATAAGCCCAGTCGATCCATTCTTTCATCACATGTCAGTCCCGCCATACCGGAAATTAACTTGGTGAACCTAAGCTGCATTCCCTCAATAGCAAGAATGTCCTTCCTCAAATTAGGAGACCAAAATTGCTCACAATACTCCAGGGGTGGTCTCACCAGGGCCCTGTACAACTGCAGTAGGGCCTCCTTGCTCCTATACTCAAATCCTCTCGCTATAATACTCTAAATGTGGCCATACCAATGTCTTATGCAACTGTAGCATGACCTCCCAACTTCAATACTTTGGGTGATGAAGGTCAATGTGCCAATCGTTTGATTTGACTTTATCGTAATTATGTATCACACTAATAAATGAAGTTCTTGTCTTACAAGCATTCTGTACTTCCATTTTATCCAAGTGAGTTAGCATAGTTTGACAATAAGAGTTATAGAGTCACAGATTCATACAGCATGGAAACAGGCCCTTCGGCCCAATTTGCCCATGATGACCAAGCTGTCCCATCTGCACTAGTCCCAACTCCCTGTGTTTGGCTCACATTCCTCTAAACTTGTCCTGTCCACATACATGTCAAAATATCTTTTAAATGTTGTTATAGCACCTGTTTCAACCACCTCCTCGGGTGGCTCATTCAGTATACTCACCACTCTCTGTGAGAAAAGTTGCCCCTCAGATTCCTCTAAAATCTTTCCCCTCTCACCTTAAACATATGTCCTCAGGGTTTTGATTCCCCTTCTCTGTACATGTATTCTATCTATTCCCCTCATGATTTTATACGCCTATAAGATCGCCCCTCGTCCTCGTGTGTTCCATAGTGTTACAGTCCTAGCCTGACCAAACTCTCCCTCAAGTCCTGGCAACGTCCTCCGAAATCTCCTCCCAGCTTAACAACATCTTTGCTAATGTTGGGTAACCAAACTGGAACACAATACTCCAATTATGGCCTCACCAACGTCTTAAAAGTTTGAAGTAATTGATTTTCCGATACTTGTACATGAAGAAAACATGTGTGAATGGCGATACAACCCAAAACTAGAAAGCAGAATGTAGGCTGCATTACTTATTTATTTTTGTCTCTATAGAAACTAATAGGGAAAAAAATAGCTGCAATGTAATGTGTCAAAATCTTCAACAGCAGGGCTGCCAGCTGGAATTCTCTCAAACCAGCACACTCGCCAAACACTTAACACCAAAGGTTGATACATTCAAGTAGTTGTTGTATGTAGTTTCAGTATAGAGCTGACATTACATGATGATCTACACAAAATGGAGCCAAAACCAATGGAAAAGAGTGGTACTTTGCTTCGGGGTATTAAATAAAAAGGTCACTTTGTGGCTGAAGAACATCTTTATGATATCAAGACCTCTGCTGATAAAATGGAAATGTCATCGGCAAAGGCATTGAAAAACATGTCCAAAATTGGACTACTTTTAATAAGGCTGATAGTGAAGATGGACAGTTTGTGGCCTCTCAACGGTACATTGGAGTTAGAGTTAACTCCAACACTAATTTCTGTTCAAATGTACAGAACGGAAAGATTTTGCAATAAGCTTTGATATCCAGTGCTCAGGGCGTGCCTGAAATTCTCGGTCTGTTTCTCGTTCCATAAATGCTGCTGACCAGCTGTACAATTGCAGCACTTTCCATTCATGCTCTCAACCTGCAGTTTATTTGAAGACGCAAGAAACTACAGCTGCTGGAATCTTGAAGGAAAAAAACAAAGTGCTGCAGGAATTCAGCAGGTCAGGCAGCATCTGCGGAAGGAAAAGGGCAGACGATGTTTCGGGTTGGGACCCCTCACCCAGCCCAGAATTTCAGAAACAACATTGAAACAGCGTTGCATGAGGGGCTAACATCGGAGTCTTCTAGAGCTGTGGCAAGTGATATTCTTGCAAAGAAATATGAACGTATGCCTGCACACTCTCAATCCTCAGCTCAGTTGTGCAGTTTATTTGAGTGGTCTTTGAGTCAGGCATTACCCTGTCTAGCAGAATCTCATGGGAGGCATTGGAATATTGGTCCCAATTTGTCATATTATTTCCACATTGGAAAAAGACTTGTCCACATTGTAGTATCGGTCCCATGTTGTGATATCACTTACATCATACAACATCACTCTCACACTTCAATATCATTCCAACAGTGAAATAGCACTCCTGTGCCTTCCAGGTATTTAAAAAAGGAGAATTTCCTTTATTTTAGTTTAGAGATACAGCACGGAAACATTGTCGTGGTCATTGTCGTAGGGTAAAAGAAAATTTTGCCGATCTGCTACGACTTTGACAGTCGCCGGCAATCGCCTTAAAAATCGCATAACTGGGACTTAACACTATTTTACAAACACTAGCGACAATTATACCAAGTTAGTTAACCTACAAACCTGTATGTCTTTGGAGTATGGGAGGAAACCGGAGCTCCCAGAGGAAACCCACACAGGTCACGGGGAGAATGTACAAACTCTGTACTCAGATAAGCACCTGTAGTCAGGATCGAACCCGGGTCTCTGGTATTGTAAAGCAGCAACTCTACCGCTGTGCCACTTGTCCCACTGATTCCCTAAAGTTGCACATCGAGTGCAAATATACATATAACTGGCACTTGGAAGTCTCCATTCTTTTTCTCTCAAATAAAGACCCTGCATTAAGAAATTGGCACTGGAAATTGGATTTGCTTATGGTAATGTATGGTAGAAATATTTCCTGCGTAACCATAATACAAGTTAAAATACTCATTTTCTCCATGTTGAATATTCTGTGCATTAGAAATTTTGACAATACACACAGTTTATTCTCATTATTACCACTACTCAATAGCTGCATCTGGATTTTGTTTGGCACTTCTAGATTTGGAAAAAATCCACTGAGATTGCAGCTGAGTTGACACTTAACAAGAACTAACAGAGTAAGCGTGCACTTACTATTGTGCTTTTTAATAAGCTGACTGCAATTTATATCGTGATCTCTTTGTGTGGCACAGAAACTGCACAGAAAAATCCTTTGTGCAACTTGTTGCATTTTGATGCCTTTCTGCATTAATCACACTCAAGTTTAGTTTAGGGTTAGGATTAGATATGACTATTGTCACAGATGTCACTTGTACCAAGGTACAGTGAAAAGCTTTGTCTTGCATGTTATCCAAACAGATCGGATATACAATACATAAGTACAATCAAGTCAAACTTATGTACAATAGATAGAGCCAAGGGTAATACACAGAGTGCAAAATATAGTTCTCAGCATTGTAGTGCATAAGGTACATAGACAAAGTTCAATGTCAGTCAGAGTCAGAGTATTGAGTCGAGAAGTTAAGAGGTCATGATGCAGTTGTATAAGTCGTTGGTGAAGCAGCATTTAGATTATTGTGCTTAGTTCTGGGCCCTGTTTTATAGGAAAGATGTTGTCAAGCTTGAAAGGGTACAGAGAAGATTTACGAAGATGTAACCAGGACCAGAACGTCTGAACTATAGGGTGAGGTTGAGTAGGCTGGGACTCTATTCCTTGGAGTGCAGGCGGATGAGGGGGATCTTATAGAGGTGCATAAAATCATGAGAGGAATAGATTGGGTAGATGCACAGAGTCTCTTGCCCAGTGTAGGAGAATCAAGGACCAGAGAACATAGGTTCAAGGTGAAGGGGAAAAGATTTAATAGGAATCTGAGGGGTACCTTTTTCACACAAAGGGTGGTGGGTGTATGGAACAAGCTGCCAGAGGAGGTAGTTGAGGCTGGGACTATCCTAACATTTAAGAAACAGTTGGACAGGTACATGGGTAGGACAGGTTTGGAGGGATATGGACCAAACGCGGGCAGGTGGGACTAGTGTAGCTGGGACATGTTGACCAGTGTGGGCAAGTTGGGCCGAAGGGCCTTTTTCCATATTTGTATCACTCTGTGACTCTATGACCCTCTATGTCTACAATGGGGTAGAGTTGAAATGGACAGTACCCTAGCTTGTGGAAGGACCACAAGTAGTGGTCTGATCATGGCAGGGAAGAAGCTATTCCTAAGTCTGGTGGTGCTTGTTTTCAAGCTTTTGTGCCTTCTGCCAGATGGGAGCAGGGAGAAAAAGGAATGACTCGGGTGGCTGCTTTTCCGATGCATCGTGAAATACGGATGGAGTCAATGGTGGGAAGTCTGGTTTATGTGATGGAATGGACTACGTCTACAGCTCGCTGCAATTTCTCGTGGTCTTGGGCAAAGCTGTTCCAAATCAAGCTGTGATGCAACCCAACAGTGTGCCTTTGTGTGCAGCAGCTGCAGAAGTTTGTAAGACTCTTTGGAGACATGCAAAATTTTCTCACTCACCTCAGGAAGTAGAGGCATTGGTGTGCCCTCCTGCTTGTCACATCAATGTGGTTGGTCCACGACAGATCGCTGGTAATATTAATGCCAAGGAACTTGAAGCTCTCAAGCATGTACTCCACCACGCTTCCTGAAGTCGATAACTAGCTCCTTTGTCTCTCTGACTTTGAGGGAGTTATTGTTGTTCTGACACCATGTTACTAAGTTCTCTATCTCATTCCTGTATTTCCTCTCATCATTGTTTGTGATCCAGCCCACCACAGTGGTGTCATGCGAAAAAACCTGGAGATGTAGTTGGAACTGAATTTGGCCATGCAGTCATGAGTGTTTAGGCAGTACAGACAACAACCTAGCCGGGTATTGTGTTGAGTTGTGATAAAACTTACTCCAATTACACAAGTCATTAGTTTAGTTCAGTTTAGAGATACAGCACGGAAACAGGCCCTTCGGCCCACCGATTTCGACACCAACCAGCGATCCCCATACAGTGACAGTATCCTACACACACTAGGGACAACTTACATTTATACCAAGCCAATTAACCTGCAAAACTGTACTGTACATCTGTGGAGTGTGGTAGGAAACTGAATACCTTAGGTCCTGGTAGGAAACTGAATACCACGCAGGTCCTGGGGAGAACGTCCAAACTCCGTCCAGAGAAGCACCCGTAGTCAGGTTCGAACCCGGGTCTCTGGCGCTGTAAGGCAGTAGATAGACACAGAAAGCTGGAGCAACACAGCGTGACAGGCGAGCATCTCTGGAGAGAAGGAATGGGTGACATTTCGGATCGAGACCCTTCTTCAAACTGGGTAAGGCAAGTGGCTCTATATGACACTGGGCAATGGGCAATGCAGAGTGTGCCTTCAGGACACGTGCCATTTAGAATGTGCACCAATGACATCAGTCACTCTGGAACATTCCAGTGGAGCATCTCCAGCGGAAAATGAATTCTGTTTCTTTGTTTAAACGACATCGTGGACACTCACGGGAAGGTGACTGGCCTGAATTTCCCGACCTCTGGATCATTCCAGTCGACAGCAGCTGGGCATATTTGCCACTTGAAGCCTGTTATTGGGTCAGAGAAAGACTTTCACATCTGGCCCATAAGCAGAGACTGTGAAGTGGATTTTGCTGATGCATTTACGAAAATTGCAGGCTTCTTATAGATTCAGGGAGTGATGGAAATTATTCACTTGGTGCATTGACATGACACTTCGGAATCCCAGTGGGGATTTGCAATGTGAATTTCATGAGTTATAACTCCCTGCGCACACTATCACTTTGCACTAGTCACTGCCTGCCATTCTGAAAAGGACCCGTTAATGAAAAGGACCCCTTAAAAGGATCTTGTCTGCCAACCAGTTCTCTATCCATATCAATACCCAACCTTCAATACCATGTGCTCTAATTTTGCACACTAATCTCTCATGTGGGACCTTGTCAAAGGCTATTTGAAAGTCCAGATATGCCACATCCACTGGCTCTCCTTTATCCATTCTACTTGTTACATCCTCAAACAATTCTAGCAGATTAGTCAAGCATGATTTCCCCTTCATAAATCCATGCTGACTTTGACTGATCCTGTCACTGCCTTCCAAATGCGCTGCTATAACATCTTTAACAATCGATGCTACCGATGTAAGGCTAACTGGTCTATAATTCCCCGTTTTCTCTCTCCCTCTTTTCTTAGAAAGTGGGGTTACATTGGCTACCCTCCAGTCCACAGGAACTGATCCAGAGTTGAGAGAACATTGGAAAATGATCTCCAATGCATTCACGATTTCTAGGGCCACCTCCTTGAGTACTCTGGGATGCAGACCATCAGGCCCTGGGGATGTATCTGCCTTCAGTCCCAACAGTCTACCTAACACCATTGTGACTAATGAGGATTCCCTTCAGTTCCTCTCTCCCACTAGATCCTCAGTCCCCTAGTATTTCTGGGAGATTGTTTGTATCTTCCTTAGTGAAGTCAGAACAAAGGACTTGTTTAACTGTTCTGCCATTTCCTTGTTTCCCATTATAAATTCACCTGTCTGTGATTGTAAGGACCCACATTTGTCTTCACTAATCTTTTCCTTTTGACATCTCTACAGAAACTTTTAGAATCAGTTTACATATTCCCCGCAATCCTTCTTTCATGCTCTTTTTCCCCGTCTTAATTAACCCCTTTGTCCTCCTCTGTTGAGTTCTAAATTTCTCCCAGTCCTCCGGTTTGCTGCTTCCTCTGGCCAATTTCTTTGCCATTTCCCTGAATTTAATACTATCCTTGATTTCCTTGATTAGCCACAATTGAGCCGTTTTCTTTTTTTGCCAGAAAGGGATGAACAATTTTTTGAGTTCATCCATGCGGCCTTTAAATCTTTGCCATTGCATCTCCATCGTCAGCCCTTTAAGTATAATTTGCCAGTCTATCCTTGCCAATTCCCATCTCAAACCTTCACAGTCTCCCTTCAAAGACTAGTTCAGTACCCTAGTCTCTGAATTAACCGTGTCACTTTCCATCCTAATGCAGAATTCCACTATATTATGTTCACTTTTGCACAACAAGATCGCTAACTAATCCTTCCTCATTACACAATACCCAGTCTAGGATGACCTGTTCTCCAGTCGGTTCTTCTACATATTGGTTTAAAAAAACATCCCGTACTCATTCCATGAAATCCTCCCCCAAAGCGCTGCTACCAATTTGGTTGTCCCAATCTTTATGTAGATTAAAGTCACCCATGATAACTGCTGTACCTTTGCTACACGCATCCCTAATTTCCTGCTTGATGCTATCCCCAACTTCCCTATTGCTGTTTGTTGGTCTGTTTACATACAACTCCAACAAGTGTTTTCTGCCCTTGGCTATTTCGCAGTACTACCCATACAGATTCTACAGCATCCAAGCGAATGTCTCTCTTTGCTATTGCATTAATTTCCTCTTTAACCAGCAATGCCACCCCACCTCAGCTTCCTTTCTGTCTATCCTTCCTGAATATCGAATACCCCTGCATGTTTAGCTCCCAGCCTTGGTCACCCTAGAGCCATGTCTCCGTAATTCCAACTATATCATATTCCTTAACTACTAACTGCACATTCAATTCATCCACCACATTACGAATGCTCCTCGCATTAAGACACAAAGCTTTTCAAGTTTATTTTTCTTATCTCCCTTGAGTATAGGAGCAGGGAGGTTCTGCTGCAGTTGTACAGGGCCTTGGTGAGACCGCACCTGGAGTATTGTGTACCGCTTTGGTCTCCTAATCTGAGGAAATACATTCTAGCCTTAGAGGGAGTACAGAGAAAGTTCACTAGATTGATCCCTGGGATGGCAGGACTTTCATATGAAGAAAGGCTGGATAGACTGGGCTTGTACTCGCTGGAATTTAGAAGACTGAGGGGGGATCTTATAGAAACATATAAAATTCTTAAGGGGTTGGAGAGGCTAGATGCGGGAAGATTGTTCCCGATGTTGGGGAAATCCAGAACTAGGGGTCACAGCTTAAGGATAAGGGGGAAGTCTTTTAGGACCGAGATGAGAAAACATGTCTTCACACAGAGAGTGGTGAGTCTGTGGAATTCTCTGCCACAGAAGGTAGTTGAGGCCAGTTCATTGGCTATATTTAAGAGGGAGTTAGATGTGGCCCTTGTGGCTAAAGGGATCAGGGGGTATGGAGAGAAGGCAGGTACAGGTTACTGAGCTGGATGATCAGCCATGATCATATTGAATGGCGGTGCAGGCTCGAAGGGCCGAATGGCCTACTCCTGCACCTATTTTCTATGTTTCTATGTTTCCTATCTTTAGCTTCTGCCCTCCTTTATGGCCCTCTGTCTCCTTGCATTGGTTCCCATCCCCATGCCCTGTTAGTTTAAACGTGACCTTTCCTACACTCTCCCATTAACTGCACGCATACGCTTCCACGTTGTTGACTCCACCCCACCCCCCCTACTGTTTAGTTTAAACCCATCCGTGTAGCACAAGCAAACCTGCCTACCAGAATGTCGGTCCCTTTCCAATTAAGGTGCAACCCGTCCCTTTTGTACAGGTCACCCCTGCCCCAGAAGAGATTCCAGCGGTCTAGAAATCTAAATCCCTGCCCCCTGCACTAACTCCTCAGCCACACATACAGATCCCCTATCTCCCTGTTCCTACCCTCACTAGCACAAGCCACTGGAAGCAACCCAGAGATAACCACCCTAAAAGTCCTGCTTTTCAGCTTCCCACCTAGTTCTCTATACTCATTTTGCAGAACCTCCTTCCTCTTCTTACCCACGTCATTTGTGCTTCCATGCACAACGACTTCCAGATGTTCACCTTCCCTCACGAGGATGTTCTTAAGTCGGTCTGAGACATTTTGGACCCTGGCACCAGGGAGGCAACACAACTTCCTCAAGTCTTGCCTGTCGCCACAGAATCTCCTGTCCGCACCTCTGACGATGGAGTCCCCCTGCACTATAGCGCTGCCTGATGTCGGTCTCGCCGGTCGAGCCTCAGCAGCAGGTTTTGAGTAACAGACCTGTCCGTCGCTCGGACTGGAAGTGTCGTCGGCCCCGACAGCTCCCAAGAGGGTGTATCTGTTTTCAAGAGGTACTTCCACCGAGGTCTCCTGCACTCGTTTCATCCCCTTCCTTTCCGCCAACAACGTCACCCCTCTTGTACCCTTGTAGTGACCTGACGGTAGGTCCTGTCCAGGAAGCTTTCGTCTTCCCGGATGGACCGAAAGTCATCCAGCTGCTGCTCCAGTTCTCTGTCAGTCCTTGAGCTGCTGCATCTGGACACAGTTCTCACAGGCGTAGTGGTCACTGACACCAGCGGTGCCCCTGACTTCCCACACCCTGCAGCAAACGCACTGCAGTAATATTCCTGCCATCACGCCAATAAGTTTAAATATCTAAATTAAATTAAACGCACAACTGAATAAATGTAGCCTCCTCGCCTCAGCCTCCTCGCCAACAAACGCCTACTAAACTTTGAATGATGAAATGGTATTTCAAGTTTCACTGTACCTTAATTGGTACACGTGACAATAAACTGAGCTTTGAACCTTTGAACCTTTGTCTTGCTTGCACTCGGGACTTCAGGCTTTTGTTTGGTTTTGCACTAATATTGCTTTTTAAACATTTATTGAGCTATTTTCTGTTTGTTTACTATATTATTTATTGAGGACTGTGTTGATGGACCTGTTTTACTGCTGTAAGTTAAAACTTCCATTTAGGTACCGATGACAATTGAACACTCTTGATTTTTCATTAACTACTAGCAGCAGTGTACTTTAGTCATCAGCGTTGCAGGTGTGCAAATTCCAATGTAACAAATATAGAAATTAACTTTGTGGTATCACGGACATAATAGTGCTTAATTCACTGAAAATATTGAGCATTATTTGGAGAAAATCCAATGGTAGTGAGAAGACACTGGAAAGTGAATTGTTTCTCTCCCTCAGCAAATAGTTTAGTTTAGAGATACAGCGCGGAAACAGGCTCTTTGGCCCACTGAGACCGCACCGGCCAGCGATTCCCGCACATTAACACTATCCTACATACACTCGAGGCAATTTGCACTTTTACCAAGCCAATTAACCTACAAACCTGTAAGTCTTTGGAGTGTGGGAAGAAACCGAAGATCTCTGAGAAAACCCACACGGTCACAGGGAGAACGTACAGAAGTTACCATAGTTGGGATCGGACCTGGGTCTCTGGTGCTGCAAGTGCTGTAAGGCAGCAACTCTACCATTGCACCACCTTTCAAGGTACTAATTTAATTCCTAATTTACGGCTTTAATACGAAATGAAAATAAAAATTACAACACAATTTTCACTATGCAAGCATCACCTGTTTTTTGTCTTTTCAACATATAAATTTTCTCCTCACAACAGCAATAATTGAGATACTATAATATAGAACATGAGAAAGTGAAGATTGAGAAAAGACTGATTGAACCATCAAAACAGCCAGCTGTTCAATGTGGAAGTATTCCAATTATGAACTATCCTAACAACCTCCCACAGGAAACAATTGGATAAATCACACATGATAAACTCCAATTCCCAGAGGAAGTGAAGCAAAACATCAGGAACTGATTTTCATTTTACAAGACACACTCTTGAGTTCAAGCCAACTGCATTCCTCAAATGATATATCCACTCCTGAAGACTACATCGTTGTCTATGGAAATTTGGCTCCCAACACATTTGTGATTTAGATTCTAACAATGGTTGGGGACCAGGTGAACAATCTTGTGATCAAATAGCCCAAGTCAGAGGTTGTCAGAGTATCCACCTAAAACATGTTCTGAGCATTGTCAACTGGATGCTCATCTCAAACAAACCCCAAATTGATTACAGAATTTTTTAAAAGCTGGGATATTTATTAATATTCTTCAAATTCTTGTTTCTAGATGAAGTGATAGATTTAGCTCTTGGGGCTAAATGAATCACTGGATAGGGGGGAAAAGCAGGAACAGGGTACTGATTTTGGATGATCAGCCATGATTATATTGAATGGTGGTGCTGGCTTGAAGAGCCAAATGGCTTACTTCTGCATCTATTTTCTATGTTCTATGTTTCTAAGCTGGTACATTCTACTTCTTCTGTGCTAATGTGCTGAACTACTAAGTACCTCATTGGAGACCCTGGGACTATCTTTGATCAGACTTTACTGGACTGTATCTTGCACTAAATGTTATTTATTTTATCATGCATCTGTGCACTGCAGATGGCTTGATTGTAATCATATATAATATTTGTGCTGACTGGTGAGCACGCAACAAAACCTTGGTACACATGACAATAAATTAAACGAACTAACTAACTGTGTTAGTAATGCACTGCAATATTTTCTTATGACATAGAAAAAGGACATTCATCAAGTCTAAACCGGCTCACAGCACAATCCCATTTCCCCATTAATTTTCCTTGCAGATTATTACAACTCTACTCAACTTCTCCTTGTAGCTAATAGGTTTAGGTTTAGATTTATTATTGTCATAGGTACCAAGGTACAGTGAACAGCTTTGTTTGCAAGCTCTCCAATCAGATCAGATAACATTATTCGAAACTACAATCGATTTGAATTTGTACAATAGGTAGAGCAAAGAGGAAGATAGAGAGTGCAGAATATAGTTTTCAGCATTGTAGCACAACAGCTCCATAGACAATGTCCAATGTCCGCAATGGTGAGTAGTACCTGGTTTATTGTAACATAGAAACATAGAAAAATAGGTGCAGAAGTAGGCCACTCGGCCCTTCGAGCCAGTACCGCCATTCAATATGACCATGGCTGATCATTTAAAATCAGTACCCCGTTCCTGATTTTCCCCCATATCCCTTGATTCCTTTAGTCCTAAGAGCTAAATCCAACACTCTCTTGAAAACATCCAGTGAATTGACCTCCACTGCCTTCTGTGGCAGAGAATTCCACAGATTCACAACTCTCTGGTTGCAGAAAAATGTTCCTCATCTCAGTCCGAAAAATGTTTTCCTCATCACAGTCCTAAGATTCAGAAGTCTGACAACAAGAGGGGAAGAAACTGCTAATATTCCTGATCCAGGAAACATTCCGGTAAAGCTGGGGACTGTTCATTTTAAATTCTGCAATGATATTGTTTTTGGGGATAGCAGTCTTTGCCAGGAAACTAAAAATCATCTGGTTGACTTCACTAACTCATACTATTTTACAAGGGACTAAAACCCACAGATAAACTGTTGGAATGTACATGGACACTGCTGAAACCATTTTCCAATCATATGACCGCCCGGAAAAACCAAACGACAAAATTTCACACATTTGCATTTAGCAAAACCTTTTACAATTTCTAAGATTCTCAATTAATTCGTTCCTCAGCTTTCTTTGACAAGAGAAATACAATACAATACAATACAATACAATATATCTTTATTGTCATTGTACAGGGAGGGGTACAACGAGATTGGGAATGCGCCTCCCATACGATGCAATAAATTAATTAGCTAGTCAGTATTAATTTAAACAACCCAATGAAACAAATTGTAACAGTTTTAAAACAGAATAAAGTGCAAGTAGATCTGTGCCGGATCACTGTGCGATGTGACCATCTGGCTCAGCAGGACCGGTTCATAGCAGCTATGGCCCTGGGGATGAAGCTGTACCTGAGTCTGGAGGTGCGGGAGTAGAAGGCCTTGTATCGTCTGTGCACGTTATCCATCCTTCCTGATTCTCACATTTCTTAGGTTATTGGCATCACAAGCTTCCCCAGATTGCTGATACTGCCAGCCTGATCTTATGTGGCCATTGGATCTGCCGTTTACACCTCAAATATATCCATTTAGTTGGAGGGAGATGCATTCTCTCAGTCACTCTATCTCGGGTTTGCTGGGAGTCAGTCACAGCTGCTCTTTAACTTCCATGGGCATTTTGGGGATGAGGGATGTTCACGACTCAAATGATTGTTTGCTCTGTCTAGCGCATCTTTCGAATTAATTAATCAATTAATTAATTTATTTATTAATGAATCAATCAATCAATTGATTAATTAATTGATTGATTGATTGATTAATGAATTAATGATATTTTGACCAGTGCTACAATAATTACCACATTCAAGGACTTAGTGGAGGCCACAGAGGGGCGGCTGAAAATGTGATTTTGCTGTCTGCGTCCCTCTGTCAAGTTCAAATCCAGAGAGCTCTACTTCGGCATGGCCCGTTATGGCCTGCATAACCTTCCCAATGGACAACCTCAGGTATTGTTGGTCGGGATGGAATAAGAAGATGAGCAAGAGGAAGGACCAGAAAACACCAGGGAGAACAACAAGATCAAGAACCTCAACAAACCGCAACATTGCCAAGATACAATGAAAAGCTTTGCTTCAGGAGCTGTTCAGGCAAATGATGCAACCGAACATTGCGCCAGTAGAACAGGTACTGCAAAAGAGAAAGGAAGCAGAATGCAGAATATTGTGTTGCCTCTACAGAGAAAGTGCAGATTAAAAACAGGGTGGCACGGTGGTGCAACGGTAGAGTTGCTGCCTTACAGCGCTTACAGCTTTGGTGATCAGGGTTCGATCCCGACTACGGGTTCTGTCTGTATTGAGTTTGTACCTCCTCCCCGTGACCACGTGGGTTTTTTCCGAGATCTTCGGTTTCTTCACACGCTCCAAAGACATACAGGTTTGTGGGTTAATTGGCTTGATATAAGTGTAAATTGTCTCTAGTGTGTGTAGGATAGTGTTAATGTGCAGGGATCGCTGGTTCAGACAGTGGGCTGAAGGGCCTGTTTCAGCGCTCTATCTCTAAGCTAAACTAAAACTAAGAATGCTAGGGCCACAACAAGGTAGATTGCGAGATTGGGAATATTTCCTTAATTCATAGTACAATGGTCTGATGAGAGCTGGGAAGAGGCAGTTCTTGAATCTGGTGGTGAACTGAAAGTGTGCCAACAGTATTGTACGTCATTAAGAAAGTGGTTGATGAGTTCTTGACTCAAGAAAATCAATGTGACCTTTTTCAGTAATCCCCATGGAAACTGACACAGCGTACCATTATATCAGAGATATCTGCCAAAAAAAATGTTTTTTAAAGCCACGTATTGGCATCCTTTTAGGGTCCTGTGAAACAGCACGAATGAGATGGTTAAAATCCTAATAGGAAAATACACTGAGGATGTTTCAGCCCTGATGCTCATTCCCCAAGGACTTTGCACTATCAACAATGTCCAAGCTGAAAGTGTGTGGAATGCTCTCTGTTTTCCTGAGAACGTACTGTTCTAAGAACAAGAAGGGAGTTCAACAACATCTGGGCAAATAGGCCAACTTGTTTGACACCTGGGGCAGCGGTAGAGTTGCTGCCTCACAGCGCCGGAGACCCGGGTTCGATCCCGACTCCGGGTGCTGTCTGTACGGAGTTTGTACGTTCTTCCTGTGACCTGCGTGCGTTTTCTCCGAGATCTTCGGTTTCCGCCGACACTCTAAAGATGTACAGGTATGTAGGTTAATTGGCTTGGTGTATGTGTAAATTGTCCCAAGTATGTGTAGGATAATGTTAATGTGCGGGGATCGCTGGTCGGCGTGGGCTGATGGGCCTGTTTCCGCGCTGTATCTCTAAACTAAACTAAACCTGGAGCAAGATACTGTGTGCAAGGAGACATGAAACACCATTCCCTTTCCTCTATTCATAGCAGCTCAGCAACATCCTCAATTTTCAAGATGCAATGAAATAACTCGTGCCAGCATCGTGGACTCAAGCCAAGATCTCAAGAGGCCTAGAATCACAGCTGGGTTTGTTCAGTTGGAGTTAATTACACAGGGGGGAATGGGATTGTCTGTGTGAACATTTTCATATTGAGGTATTACTGAGCTGTGAGGCAATGAAGCTTTGCGATGACCGTGATGGGGGGGGGGGGGGGGGGGGGGGGGGGGGGAGGAGCAGGGCTCACCTTCCCTGAGTTAACTATGATCTATTCTATATTTTCATTGACCCTCATCCCCTTCAATGTCTCATTTTTCACACCTTACCCTTCTATATCTAAATATCTGAATTCTGCAATTTATTCCCTATTTGACTTCTCTAATTTCAAGTAATACTTTCCTACCCTCCTCTCGTAACCATGTCAGCCCCCCTCCCATATTTCCCCTTTATTCCCTGTGTTCACTACACTCGTATCCCTCCATTCCAGACTTTAAATTTCATTCCTTTCCTTATTTAACAGTTTTATTCCATTTTCGCCTTTGTCACTCGCTCCACCCACCTGCCAATAACCACTCCCCCCCCAACCCCCACCTGTATCCCTCTATACCTGTATATACATACATACACAATGATCTTAGAGTTGCTAAACACTTTAACTCCCCTTCCCATTCCCATACTGGCCTTTCTGTCTGGGTCAGAGGGCAGGGATTCAGATTTTTGGTCTATTGAGACCTCTTCTGAGGTTGACGTGACCTGTAGAAGAGGGATAGATTGCACCTGAACAGGAGGGGAACCAATGTCCTGGCAGGTAGGTTTACAAGTCCCACTCAGGAGGGTTTAAATTAGGTTGGCAGGGAGAGGGATTCAATGCAGGACTGGGGCAGGTGAGCAGCTGCAAGTTAGCACTGTAGGTGACAAAGCAAATTTAATAGATGGGATAGGCAGGAACACAGCAGTGAGCGAGGCAGGTTTAAGCTACATTTAATACAATGCACAAGATCTGATGGGTAATGCGGATGAACTCAGGGCATGGATTGGTATGCGCAACTGGAATGTTATAACCATTACTGGCTAAAGAAGGCACAGAACAGCATTAATAAGAAGAGGGATCTCGGAGTCCAAGTTCATAGCTCACTGAAGGTGGTAGCGCAAGTAGATAGAGTGGTAAATATGGCATATAGTGTGCTTGTCTTCATTGCTAGGGGCATTGAGTAACAGAGTCAGGGAATCATGATGCAACTCGATAAGACTTTGGTTAAGCTGCACTTGGCATATTGCATGCAGTTCTGGTCCCCCCCTTTTTAGGAATGATGTGGAGGCTTTGGTGAGGGTGCAGAGGATGTTTACCAGGATGCTGCCTGGATCAGATGGTTTTAGCTGCAGTACAAGGAGAGGTTGGATAAACTAGGATTGTTTTCTCTGGAACGTGGTAGGAAGTTAGGAAGGGTAAGTGACTGAAGTGTCAGTGGGAGAATCATGTGGGACCAGTGACAACAGTTCTATTAACTTTAAAATATTTATGGATAAGGATATGCCGGGCCCACAAGTTAAAGTTCTGAATGAGGGTAAGACCAATTTACAAATTATGGAGAGCATTCTGAGGGATAAGATACAGTTAGATAGATAGGGGCTGATTAGGGATAGTCAGCATGGTTTTATACGTGGGAGACCGTATCTTATGAATTTGATTGAGTTGAGAAGTAACCAGAAAGGCTGACAAGGTCATGGCTGTAGACATTGTCTAAATGGACATCAGCAAGATCTTTGATAAGGATCTACAAGAAGGGCTACTCTTGAAGATTAGATACCATGGAATCCAGGGGGAACTAGCAAACTGGATGCAGAATTGAATTCATGGAAGGGAGCAGAAGGTGGTGGTGGAAGGATATTTTTCAGATTGGAGGCTTATGATGAGTGGTGTGCCACAGGGATCAGTGCTGGGCCCATTGCTGTTTGTGGTTCATATCAACGATGTGGATGAAAATGTACGAGACATGATTAGATGCCACTAAAGTGGGTGGTATCATAGATAGTGAAGATGGTTATCAAAGATTACAGCTTTGATCATCAGGTATTTGATCAGCCGGGCAATAGACAATAGGTGCAGGAGGAGGCCATTCGGCCCTTCGAGCCAGCACCACCATTCAATGTGATCATGGCTGATCATTCTCAATCAGTACCCCGTTCCTGCCTTCTCCCCATACCCCCTGACTCCGCTATCCTTAAGAGCTCTATCCAGCTCTCTCTCGAATGCATTCAGAGAATTGGCCTCCACTGCCTTCTGAGGCAGAGAATTCTACAGATTCACAACTCTCTGACTGAAAAGTTTTTCCTCATCTCAGTTCTAAATGGCCTACCCCATATTCTTAAATTGTGGCCCCTTGTTCTGGACTCCCCCAACATTGGGAACATGTTTCCTGCCTCTAATGTTTCCTGCTTCCAACCCCTTAATAATCTTATGCGTTTCGATAAGATCTCTTCTCATCCTTTAAAATTCCGGGAATTAACCTATTAATGTGGACTGTGGGACAACATTAGCTACCCTCAGGCAAATAGGCTGAGGAATGGTTAACAGAGTTAAATCAATTACTGGCATTCTGGTCAGGTTGTTTTTTTTTTACAATTTTCATTCACATTACAATTTCATAATTGTACCCTATGGTGACTTAGTTTTTTACATTCAGAACTGCCTTACTCATTGAAGATAAAGGGTTGTGGTGGAAGGATATTATTCTGGCTGGAAGTTTGTGATCAGTGGAGTTCTGTAGGGATCTATGCTTTGTGTTCTTTGTGATACATATACACAACTTGGATGTAAGTATAGAGTCTCAACCCAAAACGTCACCCATTCCTTCCATCCAGAGATTCTGCCTGTCCCGCTGAGTTATTCCATCATTTTGTGTCTATCTTTGGTGTAGACCAGCATTTACAGTTCCTTCCTAAATATAGATGTGTTGGTTAGTAAGCTTGCAGACAACACCAAAATTGGTGGAGTTGTGCACAGTGAGGAAGGCTGTCAATGTAAATATTTGGATGTAGCTTAGCTACGGAAATGGGAAGAGAACTGAAGGATGAAGTTTAATCCAAACATGTGTGAGGTATTGCATTTTGGAAGGTCAAATATAATAGGAAAGTATACAGTTAATGGTAAGACCCTTAACAGCATTAATGTACAGAGGGATCTTGGGGTCCATGTTTATAACTCTTGGCTTCAATATCGGGAGCCCCAACCACCCCGACGTGGCAACGTCAACAGCCTGACCGCGGGAGAAGACGGCAGGGGAAGAGAAAAGACATTCTGACCTTCCATCACAGTGAGGAGGGGACTGGAGGAGACTCACTGTGATGGATGTTTCTTTTTTTTGTTTTGTGTTGGTTTGTAATTGTGTGTGTTATTGCTTATTTTTATTGCTCTTATTGTTGGACTGTGGGTAATGGAATTTCATCCAAAAGACTTGTTTTTTTTGGATGATAATAAAGGTTATTCTGATTCTGATTCTGAAAGTGGCAACACAAGTACAAAGAGTGGTAAAGAAAGCCTTAATCAGTCGGAGCAATGAATACAAGAGTCAGGGATTCGTGTAGCAGCTTTTTAGGACTTTGGACTAGGCCACATATGGACCACTGTGTGCCGTTTTGGTCATCTAATCACAGGAAGGATGTGGAGGCTTTGGAGAGGGTGCAGAAGAGGTTTGCTAAATGCTGCCAAAAACAAAGGGTATTAGCTGTCAGGAGAGACTGGACAAACTTGGATTTTTTTCCTATGAAACGTCGAAGATAGAGGGGGTACCCGATAGAAGCATATAAAATGATGAGAGGCAGACAAGCAGTATCTTTCTCCCAGGGCAGAAATGTCAAAGGCTAGAGGTCATAGCTTTAAGGTAAAAAGGACAAAGTTTCAAGGGAGATGTGTGGGACAATGAGTGGTTGGTGCCTGGAATGCGCTGCTGGGTGTAGTGAGGGAGGCAGATATGATATTAGCATTTAGATAGGCATATGGATATGCAGGGAAGGGATGGGTATGGATCATGTGCAGGCAGTGGAGATTAGTTTAACCTGGCATCATGTCCAGCACTGACATTGCAAGCTGAAAGAGCCTGCTCCTTTGCTGTGCTGTTCTATGTTCTATGATAATGACTAAAGATGTATAAGAATGAAAGCCTGGTTTGATGTTATTTACCTTTCTTCGCTTTGACAAAATCCTGTGTTGAAAAGACTCATTGGGTAACTAAAGGAATGTTTAGGCCTCATGATAACTATAAAGGGAGGAGAGAAATCAGGCATGTCATGTTTGAAACAAAACCAGAACATGTTTGAGATACTCAGTTTGTCAGGCAGTATCTATGTGAAGAGAAACCAGTTATGATCGTTCACCTTTGTGATTCCACAGTTGCTGCCTGACAGTGCTTTCTCGGTGCTTTCCATTTTAATTTCAGATTTTTTTTCACCTGCTTTTCAATTTTGCATCAACATTTTGTTTGAGTCTGTTATCAAAGAAAATGACAAAAATATAACCAAAGTCGGCAGTAGGCAAGAAAATGTTTCAGGTTATTGAACTATTAGTGACACTTGACATCACCAAGTTACACTATCCAGTAATTGGAATAGGTTTAAAACAAGGCAGCACGTGAAAGGTTAATCTGCCTGAAGTTTTGACACTGAGAGTTGTTTCGGAACATTGAAAAAGGGAGAATAAGGAGGAGCCTCCCAATGCTTTTCTAATGTGAACCTGGAATATTAGCTTGGAGTTTCAGAATCTACTCTGCACAGGGTAGATGTAAATCGTCTTATACAGTAAGTAATGTTGTTTCAATTAAAAATATTGCTATAGTGGACTCTGAGCATAAATTATTAACATAGTCCTATTGCAGCCAATTCTATAACTAAGAGGGCAGCTTTTATTATAGCAATTATTTTGGATACCACATCTGCCTGGGTCATTAAGTTGTGCTTTAGTCAGACTGATATCTGCAGACTGATTTTGTATGGTAAAGAATTAAATAGTTACTTAAATTGAAAGATTCTGCATGATATAAAATCAGGTGATAAGGAGGATTTTTCATTTGAATGTTATGCTCTCATGGAAATCATTTTGTTAAATATTGCTTTTTGGGTCAATTGCTGACAATTTTGGAGGAAGCTAGAGTTGTTGTAATGTTTCTGTATTGATTACTTCTGAGTGGCATTTGAAATATGAAGTTGATTTTCTCTGAAGATTCAATTGCTCTTTTGATTTGTATCTGAAACTCTTTCACATTTCTCATGCTGCGGAATCATGGTTAAATTGTAAAAGGAAGCTAATGTCTAAGTTAACAGATTGTTTGGCATGGTTTTAGCCAGATGACTAAACTATCAAAATGTTTTCAAAACAACTTTTTAATGAGTATCCCACCTGCAAAGCGAATCACTCCAAATCCCTCTTCGCTGGTCGTCAAAGCAACATTTAAAATATGTAATAAGAGAAAAATGGAAACCTTCAGAAGGCTGATCATGCATTCAGTCCCCTTCTTTGAAATAGTATTGAAGATAGGATGGTATAATATTTTAAAATGTATATAAAATTTGTATTTTAATGTGTATATTAGAATGTGTATATTAAAGGCGGCGAGTTGCTGCCTTACAGCACTTGCAGTGCCAGAGACTCGGGTTCGATCCTGACTAAGGGTGCTGTCTGTAAGGCGTTCGTACATTCTCCCCATGACCGCGTGGGTTTTTCCTCCAAGATCTTCGGTTTGCTCCCACGCTCCAAAAATTTAAGAGGCTTTTAGGTTGGCACATGGAAGTGGGATATGGATCATGTACAGGCAGATGGGATTAGTTTAACCTGGCATCATGTTCAGCACAAACATCGTGGGCTGAAAGGTCTGTCCTGTGCTGCACTGTTCTACGTTCAATGAAAGAATGAGATTTGTGGCCCATCCTAAATAGAAACAAACAATTAGTTCACAAATACATTTTAATTTTTTTGGCATCGGGTTTTAGATTTAGATATACTATATATTGGCACTGATATTTACTGACATTTTTACAATTATTTTGTGTTGTATTACAAAATATATTGTTGTATAAAATGAGAATAGAGTATTTGAACTTTTCACTTAAGAAAATCAAAAGAACATTTAAAAGTAATTTGAATCATGTTTTAAGCAATTAGTTCATTTTTGAAAAGCATCCAACATTTAAATGTACAATTTGGTCACAGGAGGTGAATTATCAAATACATTGTCTAGCAGTATGTATTTATCAGCTTTGAGCCATTGGAAGATAATAACTGTTAACAATTCATTCAGTGTAGACTGCACTATATTTTTATGAGCTAAAGATCAATATCAATAACAAAAGAATCAATTTTATTGAATAAATCTTCAAAGTAGTAATTAAAGTTGCAGTGGAGTGAACCAAGCAAATATTTGATGCATTACATTAAACAGACTGCTCACATGGCAGGAAATTAAGCATGGAGTTACCGTTGTCTCAACAACTCCAGGGAACTGGTATTCTGTCCAAATGACATAAGAACAATATTTAAAATAAAATCTGGACTAGGTCATTTGGCTCTTAGTGCCTGCTCCACAATTCAATAAGCTTTGTGGATGATCTTTTACCTCAGAGTTATTCTCCTGACCAACATCATATCCTTAACATTAAAAAACATATAGATCTCAGTTCTTAATACACTTAGTGAGTGAGCTTCTCTAGAGCTTAGTGGGAAGCTTAGTGGGAAGCTCTAGACTCCCACAAAAATCCGTTGCCTTTGGGCGAGAAGCTGTCTTCTCATCCCGGCCCTGAACGAATGATCCTTTATTTTGAGAAATTGCCCTGCGGTTTAACCCAACTCCGCCATGGGGAAACACCAGCTCTGCATCTCTCTTGGCATGCCCTGTAAGAATGTTGCGTGTTTCATTGAGATAGTCTCTCATCCCTTTGAATCCCAAGGAGAATATACACCCAGGCACTTTATCACAGGACAATCCATGATCCCAGATACCAATCCAGATACCAATCCACTGCACCATTATTGCATGACATCTGTTGCAGGGATAACTTTCATTGGCAGAAAAACCAAGCATTTAAAAACTACGAAATCAATGCGAACGTTGCCAGGAGATAAAGCTTCACCCCAGCTTTGCCTGGTTTCAGGCAGTATGTTTTGCATTATTGGTGCCTATGGTCTACCCCTCTGCCTGGACCGCATTGTTACACTCAAGAACGGTGAGAACAAGGAAAAGTAGAGCACCCTACCCAGCCAGGATAGATGCAAGTTTGCAGGGACATTGGGTGGTGATCCTGCGGCATGATCCAGGCCATTCTTGTTACTCGGTGAACCACCTCTGCAATCTCTCCAGGGGTTACACTGTACCTCGGTACACGTGACAATAAACTAAACTGAGACAGTGTGGTGACCAGAACTTGTGAAGATGTAACGAGTCTGAAGGGAACAAAGAGGGAGTGGTCAAAAAAATGGTATGTGGGGTAATTGGCTTGGTATCAATGTAAATTTGCCCTGAGTGTGTATAGCATAGTGCTAGTGTGCGGGGATCACTGGTCGGCATGGACTCGGTGGGCTGAAGGGCCTGTTTCCGCGCTGTATCTCTAAACCAAACTAACCAAAAATAAAATAAAGTATATATAAGAGACAAGAAGATTATTTGTTAAATAGTGTGATATTGGGGTTCTAATGGACCCGGGAGTGCTCACAAATAAGTCACTGCAAGTCCATATCCTGGTGCAGCAAGCAATTGGGATGACAAATGGCACGTTAGCCTATATTACGAGAGGATCTGAGTGCCGGAATTAAAATGTATCACGGCAATTATATAAAGTTTTCTCTTCTGTTCCAGCGACAATGTCACCAGCTTCTCCCATCTATCCACCTAAATGAAAGTGGCAATGCCTGCGGATTGTGCACAAAAAAGAATTACAGTTACAGCATATAAATAAAGTTAATAAAGTTAATATAGAGAAGACAAAATTTAGTTCCTGGAGTTATAAAAATGGACAGTCCTGATGGCCTGTGGGTTGGCCTGCTTCAACCACCTTCTTTGGCAGCTCATTCCATATACCCGCCACCATCTGAGTGGTGGGTAAGTGGACAAACTTCCGTTTTCTCAGTTTCCTATTAATTTTTTCCCCTCTCAGCGTAAGCCTATGCCCTCTTTTACTTGATTTCCCAACTCTGGGTATCAAAAGACTATACAAAGTAATAACAAATATTATTCATACTTTTTAATAAAGATCTTGTTGAAAACCTTCTGCAGAGTAGATCAGATGGCTTACCAGATCCTTTGACTGCCAGGTGATAAATTAATTCTTATTACAATAAATGACAATATTTTCAAATGCGCAACTACACCCAATCGCCAATGCAAATAATTCTTCTATTGTTTATATTACAACCGATAGACTGGTATAAAATTCAAAATTTCCATTCTGGCATATATTTTATTCTGGTTTCATGAAGATCATTTGGGAATTTATACCTCCAATAGCCACTATAAATAGAGTGCAGTATTTTATCCTGAACTCGCCCATGTTTGCTAATTTTGTTATTGCTTCAGCACCAATTAATCATCTATTACCATTAGATACGATACGTCATTGATTAGAATTGATTTTCCAAGTTGCAGTGTAAATCAAACATATTGGACTTTGCCAGTTTTGTTACTTTTTGACCCATCAAAATACTATAAATACAACCTTCCATGACATACAAACATGTTACCTGATAGTGATACCTGATATACCTTACTTTATATGATAGGTATATCAGTTATTCTGTTGAAAAGGAAACGCATGTTGAACTTGAAATAATTTGTTTCTGATTTTTAAGATTTTAACAGAGCAAAATAACATCTACATTTTCGCTGTTCTTCTTCATGCTTTTACCAAGGCCAACTTTTGGAGCTCTCGCCAACATGGGGATGTTTGAAGCGTCAATATCATTTGTCGTTCTGGCATTAACAATGTATATAACCATCTCTCAGGAACAAGGTATTTAAATGTGTCTATATGTAGGACAATTGTCCTAGCATGCTCATTTATAAGCTTACATAGAAACACACAAACAATGCTTTTTAGTTTCATAAATGTGCAGAAAACCAATGCATTTAGAGAAATATTTGAATAGAATTGCCTGAAATAAAACTTAAGGTCAGGGTACAATACCCCCGGCGTTGCGTGTGTGGGGTTTGAGCGTTCTTCCTCTGATTGCATGGTTTTTCCCTGGATGCTCTGCTTTCTTATCACATCCCAAGGACATGCAGATTTGTTGGTTTATTCACCACTGTTAATTGCTGCTGGTGTGTAGATGACTGGCAGAATCTGATGGGAGGTTTATAAACCTGTTGGGAAAATAGGTTGCACGGAAAATTAATTGGGGAACATGGCTGCTCAGTGAGCTAGCATTAACACGATGGGCTGAATGGTATCCTTCTACATTGCTTGAAGATTTGAATACATGGATTCAGCACCAGGTGAGCAGGATGAGAAAGCAATTGGCAAATTTGGCCCTTGTTGGCAAGGAAGCTGGTGAGTTCGGAGGATGGGGTAGCCATGCTTACCACTCAGAAGGAAGGAGCATCAAGAGCCAGAATGGACCATCAAGGGAATTCCAAGAGAGAGAGAAAGAGGGATAGAGAGGGAGAGATGGAGGGGGGAGAGAGAGAGAAAGGGAGGGGGAGGCCTGGGAAGAGACAACACATGGGTAGGGATTTGGAGATCATTGTACCAGGGGGAAAAAAGATTGGATGTGAGAGATGGCTCTTGGAGGAGAAAGGTAGAGTTAAAACAGTAAGCACGATCTGCTCAGGTTTGAGATAACAGGCGAAACATGCATGTGGCAGGACAGAAAGAAAACTTGTTCCATAGACCTAATCTCACAGGTAATAACCTCTCATAACTTTATAACATAGCTTTCCTGTAACCTGTGGTAAATGGGGGACTGTGCGGTGTCAAGAGCAGGAGTTTGGACCTGAGAGGAGGTGTGATAAAGTTGATGCAACTCTGAGTATCAGCATGGAACATTGTTCGGGTTCAGGGACAGGTGTGATGAGGCAGTGAATACAGAAGCTATTTGTAGGGCAAAATATTGGACAGGTGGAAGTACTGGAATGGGGGTAAGAATTTGTAGCAGACGTCACGATAAAGTTCTTTCACCCAAAGATGCTGAACAGCTAGCAGAAGCAGGACAGACACAAAATTCTGGAGTAACTCAGCGGGACAATCAGCATCTCTGGAGAGAAGGAATGGGTGACGTTTCGGGTCGAGACCCTTCAAGCGTTGCACCCCGAAACGTCACCCATTCATTCTCTCCAGAGATGCTGCCTGTCCCGCTAAGTTAATCCAGCATTTGTGTCTATTTTCGATTTAAACTATCATCTGCAGTTCTTTCCTACACAACTAGTAGAAACAGTTGGGCACCTGTTACCTCAAAAGGAAAGTGGCAGAGAGGGCAATAAATTGTAAGCTACATAAGATTACTTGGGAAAATGTAAGTAAAGGCTCAGCAGATCAATGATGCAACAATGGGCTCTTAGTGTTCCTGAGCAGATGCAAACCAGAGGTCAAAGGGAAGGATAGGAAAGGTTTAGAAGGATATGGGCCAAATGCGGTCAGGTGGGCCAAGGGTAGATGGGGTATCTTGGTTGGTATGGACCAGTTGGGCCTGTTTCCGTGCTGCATGACTCTATAATGTGGAGGTGCAGTGCTCTCTGAGAAACACCAAGAGCAGGTGCTCTTTGAAAGGTGAGAGCAGACACTTTAAGTTAAATGTCAGCTTGAAATTAGGACAAAATGGTCCCCACTGTCTGAGCTGAGGGGACTCAAACTATGGAAGAGAAAAGGGTAAAGGAGGGCGTTGCACAGACAGGCAGCTTACTATTCTGAATGACTAATGCTTGAACCTTGAATGTTTAGTTTTAAATATTCAAGCTAATACTTAACAGGCAAAGCTTTACTTGGAACCAGTGGGGCCGCTATTCATGCAAAGAGTGGTGTGCATGTGGAATGAGTTGCCAGAGGGGGTTAGTTGAGGCAGGTACTATGACAATATTTTAAGGACATTTGGACTGGTATATGGATAGGAAAAATGGACAGGGATATCGACCAAATGCAGGCAGATGAGACTGGTGTAAATGTAGCTATTGGTCGGCTTGGGCAAGTTGGGCCAAGGGGCCAGTTTCCATGCTGTATGACTAGACGTAAAGCTAACATTTAGCTTAAAACTAGACCAAGTGGACCCGTTGGGCACAAACTTCTCCTGCATTGGTGCAGCACCCTCCCCCCTCCATCCCCCTTCTCCCTCCCCCCTCCCTCTACCCCCTTCCTCCCTCCCTAGGAGATAGATTTAAACTGTAAAATGTGAATAACTTTAAAAATATAACACTGATTTCAATAAAACTTCTTCCATTAGCACCAAAGGGACGACGGTGAGTAAGGTGGGCCTAAAATTGTTGCGCTATCGTGTATCATTTTGGCTGTAGTTCAGGAACAAACAAACAAATGAGAGTTTTAGTATATAGATGTCTGCTCTCAATCTTTAAAAGACACCTACTCTTGTTCTTCCACCGAGAGCACTGGATCTCAATGTTCCTTGACCCCTTATATTTCAGTAAGGAGCTGATATCAGAACATATACTTTTTTTTCTGCACACTTCAACTACAAGTTCAGTTTATAAGATGTGAAATAATAGGTTTACTGGTATAAAAATGGGAATTAGAAGGCGAGAATCATTCAATAAGTTTGTAGACAATATGTTAATATTCATTTTTCCTTCTTGAAATTAATAATGTTTTTTCTAAATTGCCAGTACTTGCTGAACCCGCTGCTGATATTGTTTTTCTGGTTGATGGATCTCAAAATATGGGAGCACAAGGATTTAAACACGTACGTGCGTTTATTTTAAAAACTATCAGCAGGCTGAATGTACAAACGGATGCGTACAGAATTGGTCTCGCTCAGTACAGCGATGTTCAGCATGAGGAGTTTGTATTCAATACATTTCAAACCAAGAAGGAATTGATGGTCTACATAAAGAAAAAATTTCAGTACAAGGGCGGAGCTTCTCTAAAAACAGGCATCGCTCTGGATTTTCTGCTCAAACATTTCTTCACAGCACTCGCTGGAAGTCGGAAGGATAAAGGCATTCCTCAGATTGCAATAATAGTTACAACCGCACCGTCAGAAGACAATGTTACAAACTATTCCACATCTTTGAGAAATGACAACGTGATAGCTATTTCCATTGGAGCGAAGGATTCAGACTTAAGTGAACTCCAAACCATTGCCTACCGTCCAGATGCCCAATTTGTTCACAGGATCGGAAATATCGCTGAGATTACAAACATTGTGGCAAATGTCTTTGAAACAATAAAGCACATACACGAAATGACAAAAGCCACAGAAATTGAACCTCCATCAGGTAAAGTCAAAGTACCTATCCTTCATTAGCGCTGCAATTGTTTGTTGGGTGTAAAATTATTTTAATATTCTTTATGAATCAGTAAGAATTTTATTTGCTGTGTAAATTGTGCAGTGTCAATGTTTGCTCCAATAAAATGAAATCAACGCTCATAAAGGTTCAGAGCATAGAGTATATGTTGCAGTGAAAATAATGAGCGACTTAAAGAGATGTGTAGGAAGGAACTGCAGATGCTGGTTTACACTGAGGATCGACACAAAATGCTGGAGTAACTCAGCAGGACAGGCAACACCTCTGGAGAGAAGGAATGGGTGACGTTTTGTGTCGAGACCCTTCTTCAGACTGACAGAATTGGTTTAAGATTCAATTACACAGGGCAAGTTTTGGGTTTGATTTCATGATTTAATTAGCTATTTTCTTGCATATAGCAGGTGGCTGTTGAACCTCAGACCCTTTTTGATCCATTTGGCAATAATGAAGATAAACCATAGTAACAGGTGTAATTTGTGCAATGTTACCTTTAACAGACCTAGTTTGTTAACTAATTGCCCACCAGAAAAAAAGGCCATTAACGATGCGCATTCTTGACCTGAAATATCGACAATTGTTTTCCCTGCACAGATGCTGCTTGACCCTCTGAGTTTTTCTGACGGTTTGTTTTTTGGTCCAGATTCCAGTACTTGCAGTCTCTTGCGCCTCTGCCTTTAACTTAGATCCATTTAAAATATCCTTTAAACTAACAAAAGGACAGTAAATCATGCAAGTATTACCATGCTGCTAACTACATTATTGAATATAGAATACAATACAATATATCTTTATTGTCATTGTACAGAGGTACAACGAGATTGGGAATGCGCCTCCCATATGATGCAATAAATTAATTAGCTAGTCGGTATTAATTTAAACAACCCAATGAAACAAATTAGAACAGTTTTAAAACAGAATAAAGTGCAAGTAGATCTGTGCCGGTTCACTGTGCGATGTGACCATTCGGCTCAGCAGGACCGGTTCATAGCAGCTATGGCCCTGGGGATGAAGCTGTTCCTGAGTCTGGAGGTGCGGGCGTAGAAGGCCTTGTATCATTTGCCCGATGGTAGAAGTTCGAACGGACTGTTGCAGGGGTGTGAAGAGTCTTTGTGGATGCTGGTGGCTTTTCTGAGGCATCGTGTGTTGTAGATGCCCTCCAAGGCTTGTAGCTGTGTTCCGATAGTCCTCTGAGCTCTATGGACTACCCTCTGTCGAGCTTTCCTCTCTGCCTCCGTGCAGCTGAGATACCACACAGGGATGCCATGTGTTAGGATGCTCTCTATGGTGCAGCGGTAGAAGGTCGTCAGCAGCTGTTGGGGTAGACCAGACTTTTTCCAGTGTTATTAGGTAGAACAGTCGTTGCTGTGCCTTCTTGACCAGCGCAGCAGTGTTAGTGGACCATATTAGGTGCTCCGAAATGTGAGTTGTCTCCGAATATTACAATTTTATGGAAGAATGCAAGTGAATATACTTGTGGACAGTGATGAAGGCTGTCAAAGTATTCAGCAGGAAATAGATCAGCTACAGAAATGGGCAAAGACATGGCTGATGGAAATTGCTCCACGCAAGTGTGAGGTTTTGCACTTTGGCAGATCGAATGTAAGGGATGAGTATAGTTATGGGCAAAACACATAACAGCATTGATGTACAGAGGGATTTTGAGGCTGAAGTGATAATTCGTGTGGATCGAGTGGTAAATAAGGCCTTGATTGGTATACCACTGAGTATCAGAGTTTGGAAGTTATGTTGCAGCTTTATAGGATGTTGATGAGGCCGCATCTGGGGTATTGTGTGCAGTTCTGGGTCCCCCAATAGAGGAAGGATGTGAAGCTTTGGAGAAGGTGCAGATGAGGTTTACCACAATGCTGCCTGGATGAGAGAGTATTACTTATAAGGGGAGACTCAACAAGTGTGCAGGTAGAGATTAGAGTAACTTGGCATCACG
This sequence comes from Rhinoraja longicauda, assembly GCF_053455715.1. Lineage (NCBI taxonomy): Eukaryota > Metazoa > Chordata > Chondrichthyes > Rajiformes > Arhynchobatidae > Rhinoraja > Rhinoraja longicauda. The sequence goes on from NC_135954.1 coordinate 16,953,752, forward strand.
AGCTAAAAGGCCAGTTCCTATGCTGCACTGTTTTATGTTCCAAGATACTGATATATTACCCTTTTAAGGATGTCAAATAACGCACATCCATTTCCAGATGGGGAAAATCTAAACCAAATATTTATTGAATATCTGTCAAATTCTTGACATTTGAGGACAAACCCTTTTTCTGACATCTCGTGATTTTGGACTGGACTTTCTTCTTGCATAAAACTCATCGTTAAAGAGACATATATTGGATAATTGGCACACTTTCAACAGTCTTCTGGTTTCAATTTTGAATACTTTGTTGTGAAAGTTTATTATAATCACAGTTTTTAGTTATAAGCGGTTGATTTTGGCTAGAAATGCATGTTGCAAATTTTCCCTGACCATTTCACAAGAGTGTGCCAAGATCTTCGGGTTTCCTTTGTAGTCATAGAATCATAGTCAATGGCTCATCAAAATGTCCCACCTGCCTGCGTTTGGGTCATATCCTTCTAAACCTATCTTATCCATGTACCTATCCAAATGTTTATTGAACATATGTTTATATAATATATGTTTATATAATGTTTCTTAACAATGAGGAATACACTTCAAACCTAATCCATAGGCTACAAAGCACTTTAAGATCCTTGAAGTGGTACATAAAGGGCTCTTTGCTCTGCATTTATATTTTCTGCGGGAAGAGAAAATTATTTCAGATAGTCTCAGAGACTGAGTTTGGTTATTGGATCGAAAGCCTAAAAATTGATTGCTTGATTTCTTGCCAGGCATAAATGATGCCTGGCAAGAAATCAGGCGGCATGGTGGCACAGCGGTAGAGTTGCTGCCTTACAGCGAATGCAGCGCCGGAGACTCGGGTTCGATCCTGACTACGGGTGATGTACTATACGGAGTTTGTATGTCTCCCCGTGACCTGCCTGGGTTTTCTCCGAGATTTTCGGTTTCCTCCCACACTCCAAAGACGTACAGGTTTGTAGGTTAATTGGCTGGGCAAATGTAAAAATTGTCCCTAGTGGGTGTAGGATAGTGTTAATGTGCGGGGATCGCTGGGCGGCGCGGACCCGCTGGGCCTGTTTCTGCGCTGTATCTCTAAATAAATCTAAATGGCTATCACAGTGATTGATTAATGGAAAACTGTAGGATTTTCTCTCAAAGTAGTAAGAGAAAGGATTAATCTCCCATATTGCAGTTATTTATCGGTTCGAAACCAACCCATCTCTAACTGACTGTATGCAGAGCAAAGCAGCAAGCTATTCGGCTCCATGAGATCCATCCATTGCAGAGAACAACCATAGTCTAGGTGACCTGTTTGCTGATCACTCGCACTGTGTCCATCAACGCCTGCTGCCGCTCTTGGTTGCTGACCGTTTTAACTCCCCTTCCCATTCCCATATCGACCTTCCCATCATTGGCTTCCACCGTTGCCAGTCTGAGGCCACATGCAAACTGGAAGAACAACATCTGGTATTCCGCTTGGATAGCTTGCAACCCAATGGTGTGAACACTGAAATCTCCAATTTCAAGTAATACTCCCCCTACCCTCCTCCCATTACCGTACCAGCTCCACCCCTCCAACCCCCTCCCAAATTTCCCTTTTATACCCCGTATTCCCCACCCTTGTCCTGTTCCCATCATATCTGTAATGAAGTGATCATACCAACGCTGTAACACAACACATGGCTTTTAATGCAACACTTACATCACAGGAGGTGCAGTACATTCCAGCTCCGAGCTGCTGCACCTACTGACTGACGCAGGCAAGTTCTTAATATATACAGCACATAATGGGCGGGACTACTACTAACAAACACTACGATTGGCTATCATGCAATAGCCCATCTACATCACTACTAACAAACACTACGATTGGCTAGCATGCAATAGCCCATCTACAATATCCCTCCATCCAGGCTTTGAATTTCACTACTTTCATTATTTAACTGTTTTATCTCATTATCTCTGGAACTCTGGGACATAGTCATTAGTTGCAGGGATTTGCTGGTTTTAAGGCCTAACATTTTCTCAAGCTCTGCCCTTCGTAACATGAATCACTTTAACTTCTACATCAGAACAACAAGGAAGACATGTGGAAGCATCTGCAAACTCCACACAGACAGCACGAGATCTGGATAAAACCTGTGTAGCAACAGTTCTACTGGTAGCATTACTCTGCTGTCCTTTACAGTATTCCAACAGATATATATTTATATTTATATGTGCTGAATAAAAATAAACAATAATAGTGCAAAGACAAAAACAACACCCCTACGTCTATGTAGTTTGGTGCTTATTCAGAGGTTTTAATAACCTGATGGTTGTTGGGAAGAAGCTGCTCCAGAGACTGGAGTTGTCAGGCTCCCATACCTTCTACCTGTTTGACTAACCTTGCTTCCCTGACCACGCATCGAGAAGCTACTGAACATCTGATAGCTGATGATCCCGGAATGGCGGGACTGTCATATGTTGAAAGACTGGAGCGACTAGGCTTGTATACACTGGAATTTAGAAGGATGAGAGGGGATCTTATCGAAACGTATAAGATTATTAAGGGGTTGGACACATTAGAGGCAGGAAACATGTTCCCAATGTTGGGGGAGTCCAGAACCAGGGGCCACAGTTTAAGAATAAGGGGTAGGCCATTTAGAACAGAGATGAGGAAAAACTTTTTCAGTCAGAGAGTTGTGAATCTGTGGAATTCTCTGCCTCAGAGGGCAGTGGATGCCAATTCTCCGAATACATTCAAGAGAGAGCTAGATAGAGCTCTTAAGGATAGCGGAGTCAGGGGTTATGGGGAGAAAGCAGGAACGGGGTACTGATTGAGAATGATCAGCCATGATCACATTGAATGGTGGTGCTGGCTCGAAGGGCCAAATGGCCTACTCCTGCACCTATTGTCTATTGTCTATTGACTTGTGTAGAACATCAGGCATCTCTGTGTTGCCACTGTGAACTGCCATTGTGGCTCTGGATGCAGATGTTCATATAGACTGTGACTGTACTGGACAATCCAAGCAATCAGTTAGCTGAGAGAAGTTGCATCTGGGAGAGGGGGAGTAAGACCTGGCTGGACCCTCTGAGGCTGATAGCATTCACGATCTCTCCAGTGCCAGTCCATCAGAGCTCCCATTCTTGCTTGCAAGACCTGACTGGCTGATACTCATGGAAGGGTGATGCAGTAAAATTCCTGAGCTGCTCAGATGCAGAGCTGCTCATTGTCTTCTTTTAGGACTGGCAATTTGTTTAATGAGAGTCGGCAGCCTTCCACCATCCTTGTCCACGGATCATCAGGACAGACAAAGCACATGAAACATGGCTAGCGAGGGGATGAACAAAGATGATTATATAGCCTGCAATTATTGGCATGGATTTATCTTGTTAAAGAACATCGATCATAGAACAATACAGCGCAGGAACAGTTCCTTCGGTCCACAATGTATGTCTGAACATAATGCCAAGTTAAACTGATCTCATCTGCCTGTACATGATCCATATCCCTCCATTCCCTGCACTTCCATGTACCTATCCAAAGGCCTCTTAAACATCACTATCTTAACTACCTCCACCAACACCATCAATGCTTTCCAGCCCCCCCCCCCCCCACTACTCTCTGTTACAACACTTATCCCGCACATCTCCGTTTTACTCTCCCCCTTTCATCTTAAACCTATGCCCTCTAGAGTTGGACATTTCCAACTGTAAATGCCAGAACATTTTTGACTTCTAAATGTCAGAAGCCCAAATGGATTATGTAGCTGAGAAACCAGGTAAATACCATAAAATATTCATCCAAATAAGAAATGTACTCACTTTCTCATGGCAGATAAAGAACTGTAATTTTGCAAATATATTAAAGAAGTAAGAAACAAAGTATGAATGTAGGGGGGGGGGGGGGGGAGTTGAAGAGCCAGAGGCGAGAAAAGACCAGGACAAATCAGGACCAGCCACAAATGACCTCAGGCAGGGCAATGCCTAGTAGGCCCATTGTTGGCTTGGGAAGGTGTGATCTCAAGAGAGAAACAATGTAGAGAACTGGGGAACTGGTAAAACAACTAGGGAGCAGGAAGGGGGCGAGGGAGGAGGGGGGAGTGTAAGTAGAAGTTACTTAAAATTAGAGAATTCAATGTTCATACCCTTGGGTTGTAAGCTACCTAAGCAAAATATGAGGTGCTGTTCCTCCAATTTGTGCTGGGCCTCTCTCTCACAATGGAGGGTGACACAGGCCAGAAAGGTCGGAATGGGAAGGGGAGTTGAAATGGTTGGTAGCTGGGAGATCCCATAGGCCTTGGCAGGCTGAGTGTAAGCTTTCAGAGAAACGGTCTCGCCGATATACAGGAGCCCACATCGGGAACACCGGATGCAGTAGATGGGGTTAGAAGAGGTACATGTCTGTGGTTACAGAGAGTGGTGAGTCTGTGGAATTCTCTGCCACAGAAGGTAGTTGAGGCCAGTTCATTGGCTATATTTAAGAGGGAGTTAGATGTGGCACTTGTGGCTAAAGGGATCAGGGGGTATGGAGAGAAGGCAGGTACAGGTTACCGAGCTGGAAGATCAGCCATGATCATATTGAATGGCGGTGCAGGCTCGAAGGACCGAATGGCCTACTCCTGCACCTATTTTCTATGTTTCTATGTCTTTCTAACCCTAAAGGACTGCCGGGGTCCCTGGATGGAGTTGAGGGAGGAGGTATAGGGACAGGTGTTGCATCTCATACGGTTGCAGGGGAAAGTACCTGGGGAGGGGGAGATTATGGTGGGAAGTGATGAGTGAACCAAGGAGTTGCAGAGGGAGCGGTCCCTGTAGAATGTGTAAAGAGGTGGAGATAGGGAAATGTGATTGCAGGTGGGATCCCTTAGGAGGTGCCGAAATGTTGGAGGGCAAAGTGTTGGATGAACGGTGAGGACCAGGGAAACTCTGTCCTTGTTGCATCTGGGGGGAGGGGGAGGGAGAGCAGAACTACAGGACACAGAGGAGACACGTGTAAGAGCCTCATTTATCACACAAAAAGGAGAACCGATGTTCCCTGAAGAATGAGGGGTATGATGTCCTAGTAAGGAATATTTCATCTTGGGAGCAGATACGGTGTAGTCGGAGGAATTGGGTAGAGGGAACAGCATCTTTGCAAGAGGCAGGGTGGGAAGGACTATAGTCCAGATAGCTGAGGGAGATGGTAGGTTTCCAATGGATGTCTGTCGATAGTCTGTCTCCTGTGATGAAGAAAGTGAGATCAAGAAAGGGTGGGGGCGAGGTGTCTGAGTTAGAGTTTTTGGGAAGGGTGAAAGTCAGATGTAAAGTCCATGAGTTCTGCATGGGTGCAGGAGGCCACTTATCCAGGAGGTTCCCCTCCCCCTCCCCATCCCTTATTTGCAGTATGAAGAAGGGTCTCAATCCAAAATATCACCCATCCTTTTTCTCCAGAGACGCTACCCAACCCGTCGAGTTAGTCCAGCACTTTATGTCTATCTTTAGTATAAACCCACATCTGCAGTTCTTTGCTTCTATGTTAAATAAGTGACATTGCAATCTGATGAATATCACAGGCAGGATGAACATTTTCAAACTGCACTGGAAATCCTTTTTTTATTGTGATGTTGAGAATTACATTTCACATTATAACTCGTATTAGTCTATTTGTGAATGCCTGCATTTGTCTGAAGTGTTGGCACACTGTAGTGAAGGCACAATTTTGATTTCTGTTCCGTTTTATAGGATTTGCAGATTGCTTCATAGACATTGCAGTGGGATTTGATCTCCCTGGATGGGCTGGATCAGAGAACATATTTGCTGGACAACAGAAATTAAAACTAAAGCTAGCCGAAATCCTTCAAGGAATTACATCCGTGACTGGTGTCAGTTGTCTTTCTAGCTCACAGCCAACAATAAGCATGGCAATTTACATGCAAAGTAAAACTGGCCAGATTATCTTTGAATCAAAATTCGCAAATTATACTGCTGAAACAATTAGTAACCTCATGGCAATCCAAACTGCAGAAAAAATTGATTTGACTGTTGAAAATTTGGAGTCACTTGGAAAGAAGCTTGGAGAAAGAACTTCAAAAGCAAAGGTAATTTTTTTCTACCTACGCTGCACTCCCTCAATATCAAGAATGTCCTTCTTCAAATTTGGAGACCAAAACTGCACACAATACTCCAGGTGTGGTCTCACCAGAGCCCTGTACAACTGCAGAAATACATCTTTGCCCCTATACTCAACTCCTCTTATTATGAAGGCCAACATACCATTAGCTTTCTTCACTGTCTGCTGTACCTGCATACTTACTTTCAGTGACTGATGTACAAGGACACCCAGATCTCATTGTACTTCCCCTTTTCCTAACTTAACACCATTCAGATAATAAACAGCCTCTCTGTTCTTGCCACCAAAGTGGATACCCTCACATTTATCCACATTTATAAACTGCATCTGCCAAGCATCTGCCCGCTCACCCAACCTGTCCAAGTCACCCTGCATCCTCATAACATCCTTCTCACACTTCACACTGCCACCCAGCTTTGTGTCATCTGCAAATTTGCTAATGTTACTTTTAAACCCTTCATCTAAATTATTAATGTATATTGTAAATAGCTGCGGTCCCAGCACCGAGCCTTGCAGTACCCCACTAGTCACTGCCTGCCATTCTGAAAGGGACCCATTTATCCCTACTCTTTGTTTCCTGTCTGCTAACCATGTCAGTACCCTACCCCCAATACCATGTGCTCTAAATTTGCCCACTATTCTCCTATATGGGACCTTATCAAAGGCTTTCTGAAAGTCCAGGTACATTACATCCACTGGCTCTCCCTTGTCCATTTTCCTAGTTTCATCCTCAAAAAATTCCAGATTAGTCGAGCATGATTTCTCTTTTCATAAATCCATGCTGACTCGGACCAATCCTGTTACTGCTATCCAAATGTGCCTCTATTTCTTCTTTTATAATTGAGTCCAGCATCTTCCCCACCACCGATGTCAGGCTAATTGGTCTATAATTCCCTATTTTCTCTCTCCCTCCTTTCTTAAAAAGTGGGATAACATTAGGTACCCTCCAATCCACAGGAACTGATCCTGAATCTATAGAACATTAGAAAATGATCATCAATGCGTCCACGATTTCTAGAGCCACCTCCTTAAGTACCCTGGGATGCAGACCATCAGGCCCTGGGGATTTATCAGCCTTCAGTCTCATCAGTCTACCCAACACCATTTCTTGCCTAATGTGAATTTCCTTGTTTCTCCGTCATCCTAGGTCCTCTGGCCACTAGTACACCTGGGAGATTTGTTTGTGTCTTCCTCAGTGAAGACAGGGCCAAAGTACCTGTTCACCTCATCTGCCATTTTCTTGTTCCCCATAATAAATTTACCTGTTTCTGTCTTCAAGGGACCTACATTTGTCTTAACTATTTTTTTCCTCTTCACATACCTAAAGAAGCTTTTACTATCCTCCTTTATATTCTTGGCTAGCTTACCTTCGTACCTCATCTTTTCTCCACGTATTGCCTTTTTTTTAACCTTCTGTTGCTCTTTAAAAGTTTCCCAATCCTCTGGCTTCCCGCCCATTTTTGCTATGTCATAATACTTTTCTTTTATTTTTTTACTACCCTTGACTTCCCTTGTCAGCCTCTTACTCCCCTTAGACTCTTTCTTCCTCTTTGGAATGATAAGATCCTGCATCTTCCAGATTATTCCGAGAGATTCCTGCCATTGCTGTTCCACCATTGCTGTTCATCCCTGCTATGGTACCTTTCCAGTCAACTTTGATCAGCTCCTCCCTCATGCCTCCATAGTCCCCTTTGCTCAACTGCAACACTGACACTTACGATTTTCCCTTCTCACTCTCAAATTGTAGATTAAAACATCATATTATGGTCACTACCTCCTAATGGTTCCTTTACCTTGAGTTCCCTTATCAAATCTGGTTCATTAAACAACACTAAATCCAGAATTGCCTTCTCCCTGGTAGGCTCCAGTACAAGCTGCTCTATAGTTCCCACTATTCTGCTTTGCTCCCTTCTTGTGCAGCGAGGTGATATTGGCTATTTTCCAATCATCTGGGACCACTCCTGACTCTAGTGATTCCTGAAATATCATTGTCAATGGCTCCACAATCTCTAAAGCCACCTCTTTCAGAACCCTAGAGTGCAGTCCATCTGGTCCAGGTGACATCCACCTTCAGCCCTTTCAGCTTCCCAAGCACCTTCTCCCTAGTATTAGCCACTCCACTAACTTCCACCCCCTGACTCTCTTGAATTTCAGGTATGTTGCCGGTGTCTTCCAATGTGAAGACTGATGCAAAAAGTTATTCAACCGCTCTGCCATTTCTTTATTCCCCATTGTCACTTTTACATCATTCTCCAGCTTCCTTGTTCTTTATTGAAAAACTATTGCTATCCTCTTTTATATTATTGGCTAGCTTACCTTTGTATTCATCTTTTGTCCCCGTATTTTCTTTATAGTTACCCACTGTTGTTCTTTAAAAGCTTCCCAGTCCTCTGGCTTCTGACTAATCTTTGCTATGTTATACACCTTCTCTTCTAGCTTTATACTGTTCTTGACTTCCATTGTCAGCCATGGTCACCTCCTTCTCCCCCTAGAATCTTTCTCCCTCTTTAGAATGAAAAGATCCTGCATCTTCCAGATTATTCCCAGAAATTCCTGCCATTGCTGTTCCACCGTCATCCCTGCTATGGTACCTTTCCAGTCAACTTTGGCCAGCTCCTCCCTCATGCCTCTGCAATACCGACACATCCAATTTCACCTTCTCCCTCTCAAATTGCAAATTAAAACTTATCATGTTGTGGTCGCTACCTCCAAGTGGTTCCTTTCCCTTGAGTTCCTTTATCAACACTCGTTCATTACATAACACTAAACGCAAAATTGCCTTTTCCCTAGTAAGCTCCACTACAAGCTGCTCTAAGAATCCATCTCAGAGGCACTCTACAAATTCCCTTTCTTGGGATCCAGTACCAACCTGATTTTCCCAGTCTACTCTCAATGGCCCTTCCAAATCGGCTGAAGGTAGTGTTGCCCATTTGCACCTCAAAATTTATACCATCATGTTCCTGCCCAAAAATAATAGAGCAGAGCAAGACCCTAAAAATCGTAATATGTCATGGCGCCATTTTAGTAGGCAGAAACTTGCAGAAACATTTTAAAAGAAAAATAACAAAAATCTGTGAATTGATAGATGAGATATATTCTGCATTTTTATGGTATCATCACACATACTGTTCCCCCAAAACACTGATTACACTGTGAGAGGCATAATGGACGGCAGGTTTTGCCTACTAAAATGGGTCCTTTGTGTCCTACGCTTCAGTATAGGTGATTTCGATGGAGTGGTCTATCTCTATTATCTTTGAGCCTGCCATCCAATTTGGAAGTTCATTGACCGCTTTTGTAAAACGCTGGTCTTTTTGGGGAGAGGTGGGAGTGGGGTAGGACAGGAGTCTCTTGATGATAAGCCTCTATTGCAGCCAGCAATAATTGAGGCCAATTGGATTCGACCTTGTTTTGTTCCATACTTTGGAAATTATCAGCATCAATATCTCTTGGCAACTTACACTTTAAATCTGCGTTTTCTCACTAACTTTGTTGATTGTGGAATAAACAGTTCATAGTAACTATGCTTCAACACCATCTCTTTACAGGTGATGCTAATATTTACAGATGGCTTGGATGACACCAAAGATGTGCTTGAAAAAACATCCAAAAGTCTGAGAGAAAAAGGTAAAGATCTGACTTGTAGGCGAGTTACTTGGTGTGCAGTCAAATTCAGTAACTCAGCTCAGAATGGGTGCAGGGCAATTAGAATTGCTACATGTCCACCTTTTGGTAATCAAACAGTTAACTTGCTGTAAACATCAGAGCATGAGGCGTCTTTCCCTCTTTTATCAGGCTTCTGAATGGTCCTTCCATAAGTTAGCGTACTGTCTGATTTACCTCTATTTCATTGTGGACATTAGACTTGTTTATGGAACTGACTCCAATTCGGAGAACGATATTCTTCGCTCTTCCCCTTTGCTCTATCTACAGTACTTGAGTTTGGCTTGATTTTATTTACTGATGGTATTATCTGATTGCATAGCGTGCAAACAAAGCTTGTCACTGCGGAACAGGCGACAATTATAAACCTAAACCTAAAGTAGCGGAGAGGAGGAAAAGTGATCTGCAACATTCTCGTGGATAAATAATTTGTTTAATGGGCCCAGAGCCCCACAAATAGGTACAGGCCCAGAGACATCAAACACTCACCATACATTAAGCCGATCATCTCTGGGATTGCAGGATGTGGTGGAGGCATGCTGAATCTTGCTTCCAACCCAGGTGACTATTTGCTTGTTAGCCACAGAAACAGATCTACAGTCACATATTACGATCGCTTCACACACTCAAATCTCTACTCCCACAGCAACATTTCTAACTTTAACAATGATCTTCTTGACCTAACTTGCACTAAACGTGATTCCTTTATCATGTATCATCTATACACTGTAAATGGCTCGATTGTAATCATGTATTGTCTTTCTGCCAACTGGATAGCACGTAACAAAAGCTTTTCACTTTCGCTCCATGCGCGTGACAATAAACTAAATTAAAACTAAACTGGAGAAAGAGTGATGGTGAGAGGGAACATGGAAGTGGGAACTCAGTACGAATGTGCTTCCAGCTTTTATCTCTTTCCCTACAGAGTGGTGAATATGTGGAATTCTCTGCCACAGAGGGTAGTTGAGGCCAGTTCATTGGCTATATTTAAGAGGGAGTTAGATGTGGCCCTTGTGGCTAAAGGGATCAGGGGGTATGGAGAGAAGGCAGGTACAGGATACTGAGTTGGATGATCAGCCATGATCATATTGAATGGCGGTGCAGGCTCGAAGGGCCGAATGGCCTACTCCTGCACCTATTTTCTATGTTTCTATGTTACACCCTCTCCCTGCTCCTGACACATGTTGAGATCCAGCTGCTGTCTTGTGCTCTATTAGTTTCAAGCAGAGAGCACACCATCCAAGGAGATCTTAACAGGATAGAACTAGAATCAAGTCATCCGGGTTGTACCTTTGCTGGACACATGGGAGTTTCGCCCAACTTGAATGCCAGTAAAGGGACGACTGAGGATTTGTAGTTGAATAGGCTCTGCATATGGGTATTGTAAATCTTTGCTTTTTTACTTGAAGCCCATAAAAATATCACTATTTCCCTGCCCCTCCCAATCCTGGGTGCTGGCCAACAAGGAGAGGCCTTTTAAATTGTCTGGTGATGAATGGGAAAACATGAGTCCTGCTCCAGTTATTTAATATCACAGCTTGTTCATTAATCCTCAAGACCACTTTCCAGCCAACCCCCGCGTTATTTTATTCCCCCCGTGCGCCTCAGTCTTGGCCTTCAGTTTCTGAGCATCCCTAGTCCTTTGTCCAAGGGAATTCCAAAGGTTTACAACCCACTGAAAAAAAATAACTTGCATTCTCAGCTCCAAATGAAAGATTCGATATCCTGCTCCTTCACCACCTAGCCTGAGAAGTCAACCCAGACAAGGGCCTTTCAGAATTTCACATAAACCCCAATCAGACCTCCCCCCCCCTCCTCCACATACTCATATCGCAGACATTAATCTGGTAATATTTCCACCTCAGAATTAGCTTGAATTTATTAGAGATAGCGACCAGGCCAGAAAAAAAATCGGATTTATCGTAGACCAAATATAACATGTTTTCTCATTTATTGACTGCAGTACTCCAACGATAACTCATGATTAACAGGATTACTGACTCATTCTCTTCCTTTACTCTTGCTCTAGTGACACATGCACAGTTCTGGCTCCAAAAGACACCAGCTGCATTAGAGGATCTGGCCCAAGTGACTATCTGTCTTATGTCAGCTAGGCAGTGAGCTCAGATGGTTATTATTTATTAATGCCATACAATTCCTTTCTTTTAAAATTAATTTCTGCGGAACTTTTGCCGACTACCTCAAAAAGTCCGTCAACATTTAGAAAGTTCTGAAATTAAACAGATGTTTGCAGTGCAAATACTCTGACTGCAAACTAAAATCGATTTATGGTCTTTGTGTTCTCTGTAAATTTGTCTTGACTTTCATTCTATTTTAGGGAAACTTAGCAAAAGATCAATAGACAATAGGTGCAGGAGTAGGCCATTCGGCCCTTCGAGCCAGCACCGCCATTCAATGTGATCATGGCTGATCATTCTCAATCAGTACCCCGTTCCTGCTTTCTCCCCATACCGCCTGACTCCGCTATCCATAAGAGCTCTATCTAGCTCTCCCTTGAATGCATTCAGAGAATTGGCCTCCACTGCCTTCTGAGGCAGAGAATTCCACAGATTCACAACTCTCTGACTGAAAAAGTTTTTCCTCGTCTCAGTTCTAAATGGCCTACCCCTTATTCTTAACCTGTGGCCCCTTGTTCTGGACTCCCCCAACATTGGGAACATGTTTCCTGCCTCTAACGTGTCCAACCCCTTAATAATCTTATACGTTTCGATAAGATCTCCTCTCATCCTTCTAAATTCCAGTGTATACAAGCCTAGTCTCTCCAGTCTTTCAACATATGACAGTCCCGCCATTCCGGGAATTAACCTAGTATACCTACGCTGCACGCCCTCAATAGCAAGATCACTGCATAACTACTCTTTTAAAAAGAAAATGCATTCCTTAAATTTGAAAAGTAGCCAAATATGCAATGAAAATGTATCTGCTCGATAATTAATGAATCGTGATTTTATTATTGTAGGAGTCCATGCACTCATCACTGTGGCTCTACAAGGTCCCCAGCATCTTGGTGACTTACTTTCTATTGAATTCGGAAGAGGCTTTGGATACAAGCAAGGATTATCTATTGAAATGGAGGATATTGCAACTGTTTTGCAAAGACAAATAGTAAGTAAAACCAAGTAAAGTTACAGTAATTTTTAATTTCTATTTTTCAATGTTGCTCAGCTAATTTTTTTCAAGAGAAAGGATTGATTTGGTTACGGAAATAGCATTTTCACTTCTATATTTATCAAACCAGAATTTTCTGCTCTTTGCAATAGAAAAAAAACATCGCCTGGTGCATGCAAAAGTCGACTAATTTATTGCAGCCATGGTGAATTTACAGTCTGGTGAAAAAAGTTGCTATTCTTTGAAAGAAGCTTTTTACCAATGCCAATTATTGCAGAGATATTTTTGTTTAATGAGATTTTTAGTCCAACCAAAAAGCAGAAAACTTCAGATGCTAGACTTCAAAAGTAGAAAGCATAAAATGGTGTAAAAACTCAACAGGCATGGTAGAATCTGTGGAGAGGGAAAGAGAGTTAGTGTTTCATGCTGGTGATCTTTCATTCAGAGCTGTCACTGATGGTTTATTAGGAAGGTTCACCAGAAATATGAAGTATCATCAATCTGAAACATGAACTCTGCTTCCCTCTCCATATATTTTCCTGACCTCCTGTGTTTCCACCATCTTCATCTTTTATTTCAGATGCTAATATCTACGGATTTTATGCTTTATTTACTTTGTAATTCCATGTTAATCTTTTTCTATCCGAACCCTCTCTTAATAAATTCTGCTCCACTTTTCAATGGGAGTTCCAATAGTTTCTTATACCTCATCAGTGTCCATGGTTTCAGTTTCCCCTTTGTGTTTTTGATAAGAAACCTGTGCACAGCTGATTCCATGTCCATGCAAATGCTACCATTTAGCTGGTCTGTAACCCATGGAGACATTTAATGGGGTAACACCACATCCTAAAGATCCTGACCCTCTTCAACCTTTATTTAATATTAGACGATTTCAATGGAGTAGACTTTGCTTTAATTGAAAAGTTGCAGCTTTGAGGTTTGAACCATGCAGGATTAACAAACGTACATGTTTATTCCAGAATGCCGTTGCGGAAAAAGAATGCTGCAGTTGTCTCTGTAAATGCCTGGGAAAAACAGGTGCCCAGGGGGCACGGGGAAAAAAAGGCTTACTGGTAAGTCCCTCTGCAAACAGTGTACAACCCAGCTGATTTTCAGCTTGGTGAAAGTCTAGTGGCCTAAGGTTAGGGTTTTCCTGGCCTGCAAGATGGGATTGAAGAATTGAAGAAATTTACACCTCAAGCATGATGCAGCCACATTTCCGTGCACAATGTGGTTCACTCTGAAGTCTGCACCTGCAGTACGTCTATCTGTTTTACATAAATGGAGTTTAATGAGAGCACTTAGCATTGACTATTTCCACAATTACTGTCACGATTCACTTGGTGTACATTTAAAATGGAAATGTATTAATTATATTCATAAAGGTTAATCAGCCATAGATTGCTTTGAACTGCTCAGGGACTTGTGAGAGAAGTGGTACATTTGCCTCCTACGTTATAACCATATAACCATATAACCATATAACAATTACAGCACGGAAACAGGCCCGTTCGGCCCTACCAGTCCACGCCGACCACTTTCTCTGACCTAGTCTCATCTACCTGCTCTCAGACCATAACCCTCCAATCCCCTCCCATCATATACCTATCCAATTTACTCTTAAATAATAAAATCGAGCCTGCCTCCACCACTTCCACCGGAAGCCCATTCCACACAGCCACCACCCTCTGAGTAAAGAAGTTACCCCTCATGTTACCCCTAAACTTTTGTCCCTTAATTCTTAAGTTATGTCCCCTTGTTGGAATCTTCCCCACTCTCAAAGGGAAAAGCCTACCCACGTCAACTCTGTCCATCCCTCTTAAAATTTTAAAAACCTCTATCAAGTCCCCCCTCAACTTTCTACGCTCCAAAGAATAAAGACCCAACCTGTTCAACCTCTCTCTGTAGCTTAAGTGCTGAAACCCAGGCAACATTCTAGTAAATCTCCTCTGTACCCTCTCCATTTTGTCGACATCCTTCCTATAATTTGGCGACCAGAACTGCACACCATACTCCAGATTCGGCCTCACCAATGCCCTGTACAATTTCAACATTACATCCCAACTTCTATATTCGATGCTCTGATTTATAAAGGCAAGCATACCAAACGCCTTCTTCACCACCCTATCCACATGAGATTCCACCTTCAGGGAACAATGCACAGTTATTCCCAGATCCCTCTGTTCCACTGCATTCCTCAATTCCCTACCATTTACCCTGTACGTCCTATTTTGATTTGTCCTACGTTAGGAAGAGCAACATGAAATGAGGACAGTACGCCACAGGAGATCCTTCTTCCCTGCGGCTATCAAACTGTAAACTCCTCCCCCTTCTGTCGTGGGGTAGACTGAGACTGACCCCCCCCCCCCCCAATCTTTACACATCCCCAATCCTTTCCACTCGTCACTTTAATTTCATGTTTCATGTATTTTGTGTTTTTATGATTGTTGGCAGATCAATTTCCCTCCTGGGATAAGTAAAGTTCAATCGGATCATGTCGTATCGTCTCATAAATTCCCAATGAAAGTCCTTTTCTGAAATTATATTGGATGAGCCAAGCAACAAAAAAAAGCACATGGCTTTCACAATGTTATGTTTATTCTCCCAACCATAAGTGGTAAACTGTGAACACAATTCACAGGATCGAGGTGACCCTCCTGTGATATCAGTGTGGATCTGTTATCAGAATAAACTTAATCAAGGAAACAATAAGGGAGTGCATGCCAGGATCTGTATAAAGTCCCACAGCTACATTCATTTGGCTGAACAGTGCTGACAAATTGCATCAACAATCTCTTAAGAACAGTTTTGAGATGGATTAGATTGAGTGAAATGTCCCCATCTGTTTCATGATTTCTACTTTTACCAGCACTAATAGTTTTTTCTAAAATCTACCATCAGCTACATTATTGCTTCAAATAAAGGTCACTTTGTTTTGGAACACCACATTGCATTGGGAGTCTGGCATTTTGAAGATTGTCAAAGAATCTGAAGTTGTAACAGGACATAAACTTGAATTACGACATGGATGTGCAAAAGGCACCACATTCTAATATTGAATGCATGTTTCTGGAGTGTGTTTGACATTCACATTTTATAGCTGACTCATGTTTGAAAACATATCCATTGTTGGACAGTTAAACAACTAGTTTGTCCAAATCTGTTGTCATTTGGTAAATGTGTTGATGTTTTTTTCAGGGAAACCAAGGTGCAAAAGGATTTCAAGGACATTCTGGAGAAGAAGGAGAACCAGTAAGTTGACACTTGAATGTTTCTTTTGCAAATGGAAGTATGATTTTATCTTGTTTCCAGATCTAATTGGCTTGGAGCCCTGCTGCGTGTGGGCTCTGTTCTGTTTAAGCTGCATTAAATTGGAGGTTTCAGGGCCAAGTACAGAAACGTGCAAGGATGTCAGATAAATAATGAAGAAAACATTTTTATTCGAAAACTTTTAACCGGCTTAAATGTACTTGGAATGGAATGGAATACTTTATTATCACATGTGACAAGGCACAGTGAAATTCTTTGCTTGCATATCCAATGTATACAAATAACAGCCACCTACGGCGCTGACAAGGTTACAAAGCACGCCGGCTCCTCCTTTTGCCCCCCCCCCCCCACATCGGGTCCCCACTGTCTTTCCCCCCCCCCCCCACCTCTCTCACGGAGGACCCCGTATGCTGGGTCGGTCTTCCATTGTTCTTCCCCTCTCTCCTCACGGCGGTCTCCCTACGCCGGGTCCTCCATTGTTGTTCCCTTCCCCCCCTCACGGCGGTCCTTCATGCTCTCATCGACCGTCGACTGCAGGTCGACCTGCGAGGCATCGCCGCTGCCGAGGCCCATCGTCGCGAGGCTTCACCGCTGCCGCCACTTCAAGTATCCAAGTACTTCCAAGTATCTCCAGGTTTTTGCACACAGCCCCTAGAGCTCTATCTAACTCTTTTAAATTCATCCAGTGAATTGGCCTCCACTGTCTTCCGTGGCAGAGAATTCCACAAATTCGCAACCCTCCGGGTGAAAACGTTTTTTCTCACCTCAGTTTTAAATGGCCTCCCCTTTATTCTTAGACTGTAGCCCCTGGTTCTGGACTCGCCCAACATTAGGAACATTTTATGTGTAGTATCATATGATCTGATTGGATAGCATGCAAAACAAAACTTTTTACTGTACCTTGGTACACGTGACAAATATAAAAATAAAAACTAAAGGGTTCATTAAGCTGATTCCCAGAAAGGCAGTACTGATGTATGATGTGGCCTTGGATTGACTAAATTCCATGCAAATCTGGATTAGAGGGCATTAGTTATAGGGACATATAACTTACATTATTTTCTCTGAAGCATCAGAGGCTGTTGGAAGACCTGATGGAAGTACATAAAATTATATGTGATTTGCTTTATCAAGACCGAGGCATAGATAGAGTGGACAGACAGAACCTATTTTTGCAGACTCGGAATGTGCAATACTAGAGGGCATATCTTTGAGGTGAGAGGGGGGAAATTTAAAGGAGATGTGCAAGGCAAGTTTTTTTAACCAGAGAGTGGTGTGCGACCTGAACGAGTTGCAAGGTGTGGTGGTGGAGATGGATATCGTGGTGGCTTTTAAGTGGCTTTGTGATAGACACATGAACATGTAGGTAATTAATAGATTCGAATCGTGCAGACAGAACGGATTAGTTAAATTTGGCATCATGTTTGGCACAGGCTTCAATGTAGAAGGGCCTGTCCCAGTGCTGTATGTTCTATATTTTGGACTCCAAGGGAATGCCTATGTAGAAATGGTGACATCTGGTGATGGCCATTGCAAGATGTCTGGTGGGAAATAACTAGTCCGAGTAGAGAGTATTTCCCTTATTTGGGTGTAGTATACTTTATAATTCTTGTCCAAAATGCTATCTGATTGTTTATCTATCTGAATTTCACTGCGTTTGACTGTTTTCGAAGAGTTAATAATATTATTATTTGTTATGATCCATCTTTGATACATGTAGAACATGAATTTATGTCCCAATCAGGATGATGACGATTCCTACATTTTTCCCTGGCGAAACAGCTGCTTTGCTTTTAATTTGACAAAGCACAGCTGGTTTATCACTTTAAAATATTCCATTAGGCTCAAACTTTACAAGATACTATCTTTTCTGAAAGACCCCTGAGGAGTTATATTGTTATAAAATTGCATTATGAAAAGCAAAATTCAAAAAATACTTCCAACCCAATCCCATTATTTGAAACCAGTGCACACTTGTCAGTAAGTACATTTCAGCATTTGTCCATGCATGTGCGAACTGAAACTTAATGCTCTCTTTGTAAAGAGAACATAGAACATAGGACAGTACATTCAGGAACAGGCCCTTTGGCCCACAATGTTCGTATCTCGTAAATTTCTTACTCTATGAAATCTTTATTCTCCATTTGAATATTGAGAATGTATTAAATCAACTGAGATTCTTATAAAATAAAACTGCAATAATCATTTTAATGGTGTATTTAGGAAACAACTGACAATCAAAAAAAAACACTAACCATTGTATGTGAAAACTTCCAATTTTAGCTGTAGGCCAAAAGACTAAAAGGCTGAAAGACTTGGATAGAGTGGATATAGAGGGGGTGTTTCCACTAATGGGAGACTCTAGGACCAGAGGTCAGGGCCTCAGAATAGAAGGACGTTCCTTTAGGAAGAAAATGAGGATGAATTTCTTTGTCAGTGGGTGGTGAATCTGTGGAATTGCCATTGAAGGCTGTGGAAGTCAAGTCAATGGATATTTTTAAGGCAGAGATAGATAGAGTCTTAATTTGTACAGGTGTCAGAGGTAATGGGGAGAAGGCAGGAGAATGGGGTTGATAGATCAGCCATGATTGAATGGCGGAGTAGACGATGGGCCGAATGACCTAACTCTGCTCCTATCACTTATGAATTTATGAACTTATTGTTATTGAGATGCTCAAGCGACACCTTTAATTGTTTCTAGGGTGAAAGAGGCCCAGCCGGTCCAAATGGAACTCGAGGGATTGAAGGATGTCTTGGTTTCAGAGGCCATAAGGTAAGAATCTCTCCCTTATTAAATATAAGTATATCTTAACGTTGTAGTTTTGTACATGTAGTCTGATGAATGAGACTTTGTTTTTCAGGGAAACTTGGGATATCCTGGAGAAAAGGTAAATATGGAATGTCGGTTCTAAATTAGAAGTTAATTATTCATCAAGAAAAACCTACCCGTGTCCCTTTTAAAAGCAGCGTTCTAAAACATTGTCTTTGTAACAGGGTATAGGTGGAATCGAGGGCATCAATGGAATAACTGGAGAACAGGTAATAATTTCCCAAATCAGATTTACACTCAAAGGTCATTTCTCGATTTGTTATAAGCATTCATAGAATATTCTGTTCCCATAGGGAGACTATGGAGTTGCTGGATCATCTGGTGAAAAAGGTGCCCCTGGAAATCCGGTACTGTCATCCTCTAATAATTAGAATGAGCATGCCTGTTAACATGCTGCACATCATCAGAATGTCTTTTGTTCTCATGAAATATAATCTATATTTAGCACTTATAGAACATTGAATTGTATGTTTTAGTGCACACTTGGTATGAAAAAAGCAATTTGTCAGCAGGTGGAATTGGGCTGAAACATAATTTATACCAGTTTTTCACAGACAAGACTATTCATTTGTAAATCTGTTCAGAGATATAAATTCAATGAAGTTCCATTGCTTTCTGGCAAAGTCATATATTTAATTTTACATAATATATAATATATAACTAATGTATATTAAATTTTGGTACAATTCCTGCTTCTTCTCTTTCAAGATTAAAAAGTGTATGGCAAAAGATTACTTAGTTTAATTTAATATAAATATACAGCGTGGAAGCAGGCCCTTTAGCCCACTGAGCCTGTGCCGACCAGTGATTGCCACACACTAACATACATACACTAGGGACAATTTACAATTTTACCAAGCCAATTAATCTACAAAGCTGTATGTCTTTGGACTGTGGGAGGAAACCAGAGATCCCAGAGCAAACCCACAAGTTAACAGGAAGAACGTACAAACTCCGTACAGACAACACCCGTAGTCAGGATCGAACCCGGGACTCTGGCGCTGCAAGCAAAACTATATATCATTTAATAAAACAATACTCATCATACAAATATTTAAAAATAATGCTTACCCCAGTATAAGATTTATAATATTGCAACGTCTAAAAGCACAATTTACTAAATAATTGTAAATTAAGGAAAGTTTTGCCACTTAAATGGCAAGGTCTCATTGAGTTTTGCAAATGATTCTAATCTGACCTTCCAAGGCTCAGGCATTTGAACAATCACCTAATCCCCCTTAAAGAAATCAGTGCCACACACTTAAATTAAAATGCATTTGCTTGGTACAAATTCAGTTTTGATGTCTATGAAAGATTTCAAACATTTGTTTAAAATTGCACCTTTGTTTGTTAACATAATTGTTCCTAAATAACAGAAATCCCTTGTAATTGACCTGTGATAGCAACTGGTGTTGGAGAAGTGTAGTTCATTGCATTGAACTCACTGAATCTTTTTGGTTTGGTTCCAAAAGGTTAGTGGCAAGTAGAGTTGCTTTGCCACTGACCACAAGATCTCAGTTTGCATGCGATCAAGAAAGGTAATCAGCAAAACTATAATTGGCTACATTTAACACCAATAATAATCCAAGACAGCCAGTGTAGCTCAATATCTGGACCCAACTTTGGAAAAGAGAATTGCAAAACACAACAAGTGTTTGTTACTAATTTAAATTAAAAAGCAAATGGTAATTCCAGTTGTTGGAAGAATGCAAAAAGATTGCCACAAAATAAATATGTTTTTATTTAAATTGTCAGCTTGGAATAAGACATTGGCAGAATCAATGTGAAAGTAATCCCATCTCATTTGTACAGAAGTGGGCTATTTCTAAACCATTTTTAAAGCATACGAATGAGTCATAGTTCAGCTCATTTACAGATCCTATTCTTGGTCACATCTGGTCTAGGTAACAAATGTCTACAATCACTGCTAATACATTGCCACATCACCCATAATATTAGACATGTGCTACTTGGAAACTGGAGAAATGCAGTTGAAAATCTATTTGACTCATTTTGAAAGAACATCAAAAAAATTACCTTGTGAGAGTCACGAATTTTTAAGTCTTAAGCTAAAAACTCAAAAACAAATCTCCAATTCGTGGGAATGTTGAATTAATCAAGAAGCAGAAAATATTAAAGACTAAATTAAACACAAACAAGGTTCAATGGTTCAGTTGTACTTTATTATCACGTGTACCGAGGTACAATGAAATTCCTTTTTTGCATAAGCATGAGCTTTGTTCAGTACAAGTGTATAGGGTATACAAGTGTACACCGAGACAGTATGCATGAGTTGCCTGGTTTTGGTGCCATTTTTCATGATTCAAGTCCCAATTGTTACGAAAGTAGAGTTCTTAATTTGGCCTTTATGGCTTGTAGGGGTCATCCTGGCCAACCGAAGCTACGTGTGTCCTCCACTGCTCCACTGCACTGTGCTGTTGCAGGCCGTGTCCGATCTGTGTGTTCAGCATCCTGGAGTGGTGTCCAATCCAGTCGAGTCCCAGGGAACCATGCAACAAGAATGATGCATTTTTTAATTACCACAGCGTGAAACTAGATGGCTTTGTGATTTACATGCATTCACATTATTCCTAGCTCTGCCTCATTGTATACAATGAAACTCCAGCCTCTAAAACAATTCTGAACCTGTAAGGACTTTCTCCAAGGAATTCACTGACCTTCATCACACATCCACTACTTTTTGCCAATGATGGTTTATCAAAGAAGCATGAACAATTACATAGGAAATAATGATTACTACCTTTTTTATAGATCATCAAGTTAGAGAACATAGAACGTAGAACAGTGCAGCACAGGACAGCGGAGTCAGGGGATATGGGGAGAAGGCAGGAACGGGGTACTGATTGTGCATGATCAGCCATGATCACGGTGAATGGCGGTGCTGGCTCGAAGGGCCGAATGGCCTTCTCCTGCATCTATTGTTTATTGTCTATTGAACAGACCCTTCAGCTCACAATGTTTGTGCTGAACATGATGGCCAGCTGAACTGATCACCTCTGCATGTACATGATCCCCATCCCTCTATTCCCTGCACTTTCATGTGCCTATCTTTTAGATAGACCTCTGCAATAATGCAGGCAGGCTGTTAGTTTGATAAGTTTGTTAGATTTAACCTATGAGTAAATTATATATGAATGTCTGCTACCAAAATACTTCTGGAGTCCTCTGACATTTAATTAATGGTTCATGACTTGTAGGGCAAGAAAGGCCAAAAAGGAGACCATGGTGAAGTTGGAAAAGCAGGCTTACCTGGAGACCATGTAAGTAAAACCACACCTTCCATCTCTCAATGAGATGTTTATTCATTTAATATTTTGGTATCTGGAGTTTTGAGAGAGTGGATATCATGTTAATGTGGGATGTCTAGAACCAGATGTCACAGTGCAAAAATAAGGGGTCAGACATTCGGTATTGATATGAGAAGAAATTTCTTCATCCAGAAAAGTATGAATCTTTGGGATTCTCTTGCACAAACGGGCTTTGGGTAGGCAGTAGTTGACCTTTTCCATATTAAGGAACTGAGGGATATAAGATTAGTGCAAGATACCACTGATTTAAAAGATCTGTCATAATTTCATTGAATGGCGAAGGAGGCAAGAAGGCTCACTTGTTTAGTTTAGTTTAGTTTAGTTTAGAGATACAACGCAGAAACAGGCCCTTCGACCCACCGTCCGCATCAACCAGTGATTAACACTATCCTACACACACTAGGGATGATTTTTACATTTACCAAGCCATTTAACCTACAAACCTGTGGAGTGTGGGAGGAAACCGAAGATCCCAGAGAAATCGCATGCGGTCACGGGGAGAATGTACAATCTCCGCACAGACAGCCCCGTAGTAGGGATGGAACCTGGTCTCTGGCGCTGTAAGCGCTGTAAGGCAGCAACTCTACCGCTGCGCCACCGTGCCGCACTTTGTGTTTCTATTTCTTATGCTCAGGGAATAATTTGTGCAAATTTAATATAAAAGTACATCCCCAAATTTAATGTTCAGCAATATGTAGCTGAATTTGATGGAAAAATTCAGCAAAAAAATTAAAATAGAAAACCCTTCAGTTTTGGGTTCAATTTGGGTCTGCATTACTGAGTACATGCAAAGCATAAACATGGCTCCCATCCATTGAAGTTATGTTGTTTTTTTTCTCTTTGGAGATTACTAGAAATATTGGAATGGCATTAACATCGTGACAATCTCCAACTTAACACAAAAATAAAAGTCAAAGCTCTCTGGCTGCAGGAACACCCATATAAAATAAACAGATTGTTAGATAGTCTGAGCTTCATAGGTTTCTGTGGACAGAAGGGGAAACAAGAGTCATAAAGTCAAACAGAAACAGGCCCTTTAGTCCAACTTGTCCATGCTGACCAGGATGCCCCAAATAAGCTATTCCCATTTGCTCACATTTGGCCCATATCCCTCTAAACCTTTCTTATCCAGATGTCCTTTATGGCTAATATGGCATGGGGATGGGAACCAGTGCAGGGAGACAGAGGGCTGTAAAAATGAGGGAAGAAGCAAAAGGTAAAAGGGAGAAAAGTAAAAGTGGAAGGCAGAGAGATCAGTGGCAAAAATCAAAAATGCCCACATTACATCATGATTCTTTTAGGGCTAAGAATGTTAAAAAAAAAACCTGTAAGCTTTGTGCCTTAATGCGAGGAACATTCGTAATAAGGTGGATGAATTGAACGTGTAGTTAGTTGTTAATGGATATGATAAAGTTGGGATTACGGAGACATGGCTCCAGGGTGACCAAGGCTGGGAGCTCAATGTTCAGGGGTATTCAATATTCAGGAAGGATAGACAGAAAGGAAGAGGAGGTGGGGTGGCATTGCTGGTTAAAGAGGAGATTAATGCAATGGTAAGGAGAGACATTAGCTTGGGCTCTCTGTGTCTTTATCCATAACTATTTTAAAGCCAATGGAACAATGGCCACTAGTCCCAAAAGGCTTGATCACTGACACTTCAGTCACCTCCCTTGCCAATTTCATGAGACTAGATCAAGCTTTTCCCTCTCCCTTATAGGGCTATCTATATATTGCTGAAGGAAAGTTTCCTGAACACATTTGACAAATTCCATCCCATCCAAGCCATCAGCATTATGACAGTACCAGTCCAAATTGGGAAAGTTAAAATCCCCTACTATGACAACCCTATTAATCTTGTAGCTGTCTGCAATCTCCTGGCATAGTCTTCTAATACCCGCAGAGTAATTGGAGACTTACAGTACACCTCCAACAAGATGATCCGGTGTCAGAGATTATGGAGAGAAGGCAGGAGAATGGGGTTAGGAGGGAAAGATAGATCAGCCATGATTGAATGGTAGAGTAGACTTGATGTGCCTGAATGGCCTAGTTCTACTATATCTTATGATCTCCTTTTTATTTCTCAGCTTCACCCATATAACCTCGCTGGATGAACCATCAATAATGTAATCTTCGACCTTTGCCGTGGAACATTAAGTCCTGTCCATTTCTTAGCCGGGTGTCCGTAATAACTACAATTTTTCAGTTACACGTACCTATCCATGCCCTGAGTTCATCCACCTTAGCCGTCAGGCATCTCGCATTAACATAAATGCAATTCAATCCAACTGAACGTCCTTGCACCCCGCTGTGCTCTTGCCTATCCTCTCCATTGAACGTTCTCTCATCACCTTCCATAATGACTTTCAGCCTCTCACCTGCCCCAGTCCAGCATTGGAGCCCATACCTCTGACTATCTAGTTTCAACCCACCCGAGTAGCAAACGTATTTATATTGTGAAGGTAGACACAAAAAGCTGGAGTAACTCAACGGATCAAGCAGCATCTCTGGAGAAAAGGAATAGGGGATGTTTCGGGGTCGAGACCCTTCTTCAGACTGAGAGTCAGGGAAAAGGGAAACGAGGGATATGGATGGTGATATGGAGAGATGTAGAACAAATGAATGAAAGATATGCAAAAAAAGGTCTGTGGTAGCGAGTCTGGGTTAAAACGTGGTCATAGAGTCGGAGAGCAAGAGGAATTGCAAAGGGGAGCAGCGAGAGAGGATGTTGCTGAACTCTCATTATTATTTATGTTGTGCGCAGAATTCATCCAAGTGAATTCCTATCATTATTGTTTCATAGAAAATGCATGTTTCAGTGCTGAATGCTTTTGAAAACCATGTTCCTTGCTTTGGTGAATTAATGGATCTTATTTCAATTTCGTAGGGTGAATTTGGCAACAACAATAAAATTCGAGGTCTAAAAGGTCAGAAAGGTGACATGGGATTTTCGGTAAGTTGTGTTTATGTTTTGGCGTGTCTATATTTGTCTACTAATTATCGCATGCTGAAAAAAAAGGTAATATCCGATTGCCATTGTTAATCTGCAAATCAACCAGCCATTTGCTGCCAGGTGGGAAAATCTGAAGAATGCAAATGCAGGAAATCTGAAGGTAAAAATAAAAGTAGGGAATGCTGGAAGCTGTCAGAAGAAAATGGGAGAAACTGTGGAAAGAAAAGTAGGTAATGAATCCGGCCCAGAACCCTTTGTCAGAACTGGGAAAGAGAGAAGAACGAATTAATTTTCACGAGCAGAAAAGATGAGGGAGGAAAGGGTTAAAAAATATGAGTATCTCTTAGAGAGTGTGACCATATGGTTTAACGCATGCACTTACAAGCCAATTATATTTCTTTCTCTGATGCGGATTCCCCAGAGATGGCCATTTACTGTTACTCCATCATTAGCTTTTCAAAACATGATTTGGGGCTTCATCTGTTAGCGATTTTCAAATTGATGCTGAATCTGCATGTTAATTATGCTGTAGATCTATATTGGAAATATCCATGTTAATTATTAGCACTAGTACTCTTTAAATGATAATTAGCATTAGTCGAGAATGCAAACAACCAAAAATGCATGTCTTATTCGGGAGCAATTTAAGAAGTGGCACTTTGGATTTTAACATCATGTCCTGTGCATTTGAAAACAATTCCTGGTTTTGGAAGATTTTTTTTAACTTAAATTAAAAATATGTTTTTTATTACTTTTCCTTCTCTGATCTTTAAAATCAATAGACAGCATTGAAACAGGCCCTTTGGCCCAATTTGTTCATCCTGACCAAGATGCCCCATCAGAGCTAAAGCTATTTGTCTGCCTTTGATCCATATTCCTCTAAACCTCTCCGAACCATGGTGTAGCTGTCCAAATGTCTGTTAAATGTTTAAAAAAGACACGGTGTTGGACTAACTCAGCATCTCTGGAGAACATGGATATGGGATGTAGGCAAGGGTCCCATCCCAAAACATCACCTATCCATGTTCTCCATAATGTTCTATTCACAAAATGCTGGACTAACTCAGCAGGTCAGGCAGCATCTCGGGAGAGATGTTCTGTTCTATTAACCAGTCCATGCCTGCACACAGCAAGATCTAAACAACTTTCAGGCCTGGGCTGAGAAGTGGCAAGTAACATTACCATTGCATATATTCAAGTCAATGACCATCTCCAAGAGCGAATTAAACCATGTGCTCTTGGTATTCAATTTCATTACCACTGCCACCATCAGTATCCTGGAGGATCATCATTGACCAGAACCTCAGTTAGACCAGTCACATTAATGTTGCCCATGGCAGCAAGGGCAAGTCAGAGGCTAGAAATTCCATGATGGGTGATTGACCAACTGACACCCCAAAACCTTTTTACCATCATCAGGACATGATGGAACACTCTCCACTTGCATGAATGAGTATGTGCCAACAATTCTCAAGAAGCTCAATACCATCTAGGACAACACAGCCCATTTATTGGCACCCAGTCAACCACAGCTTTGTTTGGGAATAGCCCTGCACAATACTGCAATATAAATTGTAAAGAGTTGTAGATGTAGCCCCGTCCATCACACAGACCAGACTCCCCGCTGTTGACTCAATGTACACTTCCCGCTGCCTTAGAAAAGCAGCCAACAAACCAAACTTTATCCCACCCTGCTCATTCCTTCTTCTCCCTGCCCCCTGTTGGGCAGAAGGTACAACGGCTTTAAAGCACACACAAAACAGACTCAAGAACAGCTTCTTTCCCTCTGTTAATAGGCTTCTGAACACTCCTTCCATGGGATACTGTCCACTTCACCTGTATCTAATTGCAGACATTGTCTATGGAACTGATGTGTTACAATGCTGAGAACTGAGATTTTGCACTCTGTATCTTTCCCTGTGCTCTACCTATTGTACTTCAGTTTAACTTTATGGCATTTCGGTTTGGTATTATCTGATCTGATTGGATAGCATGCACAACAAAAGAAATTTGAAACTGGTCTTGTGCACCTCGGGGGAATATTGATAATAATAAGAACATATTTAACTTAAAAACAACATGCCTGTTTCTTCCAAAATTCTAGCATCAATTCGAACGTTCCATAGTTTACAGTTATATATTCAGTCTATCCAGAATGCACTGGAGTAACATTATACCATGGGATCCATGGATGCTCCAGTGAAGTTAAGGTCTTAAGTAATAAGTCATGTGATAGGAACATTTGGCCCAACAAGACTACTCTGCCATTTAATCATGGCTGATCTATCTCTCCCTCCAAACCCCATTCTTCTGCCTGATAACCCCTGATACCCGTACGAATCATGAATCTATCTATCTCTGCCTTAAAAATATCCATTGACTTGGCCTCCACAACCTTCTGTGGCAAAGAATTCCACAGATGTAATTTCTGTGTAATTGTTACGAATACATTCGTCAAAATTTCAACTAGCTTGCAATTTTTATTTTACAATGGATCTGCAGTAGCAAACTGAACTAACAGTAAACTTTTTTTTCAACAGGGTGATCCAGGAGAGAATGGTGATCCAGGAAAACGTGGTAGGGCAGGACGTCCTGTAAGAAAGTTTCTTTGTTTTTAATCAGAATGATTACAATTTAATACAATACAAACATAACCCCATCATTGCTGTTGACTTCGCACCAGATTTTTGAGCTACTTAACATTACTCATGGATGGAGGGCCGGGGATGGTTTAGTAGAGTGCAGGGTTGTCAGTGAAAGGTAAATTTAACTATGTGCAATTTGGGCAATATCAATTTTCCCCATTACACATCAACAAAAAAATTATACATGTGGCAGAGATGTGGCGTGCTGCTGAAGATATCCTGCCTGCAGTCAAAATTATTTATCTGATAAATTGAGGTAACATCAACCACTTAATCTTTGGTAGCTTATTGTGATGTGGAAAATGTTATGGATGTAAGTATCATACAGTTGTAGTTCAGACCCAAGTCATTTGGCCCAATAGGTTCATGCCAGCTTCTTGTGGTGTCCCATTCCTCTGTTCTTTCCCCCTAACGTAGATAATTTCCCTTCAAATGCCAATCCAATTCCCTTTCTGAGGCCTACTCTGATGTTGTCTACAGCACTATTAGAGGGAGAGCGTTCCAGGTTATAACTACTCTCTGGTCTTTCTTATCACTTTGAATCTGTCTCTCCTGATGGTCATAAGGTCATAAGGAATAGGAGTAGAATTAGACCATTCAGCCCATAAAGTCTATTGTGCTATTCAATCATGGCTGATCTATCTCTCCCTCCTAACCCCATGACACCTCCTGCCTTCTCCCCATGACACCTGTACTAATCAAGAATCTATCTATCTCTGCCTTAAAAACAGCCACTGACTTGGCCTCCACAGCCTTCTGTGGCCATTCACTACCCTCTGACTAAAGAAATTTCTCCTCATCTACTTCCCAAAAGAATGTCCTTTAATTCTGAGGCTATGACCTCTAGTTCTAGACTCTCCCACTGATGTACGAACTGCTGAGTTTACCCTATCTACAACTGCCATCGTCCATTGCCATCCTTTGTTCCAAGAAGTATAAGCCCAGCTTGTCACTTCCAACTTGGTGGGATTCAGTATCACTGGAAGAAACAGGTTTGAGATCCATCAGACGGTCCAATGAGTTGGTGATGAACTTAAAAGGTAGAACTTCAAATATAGTGATCACTGGATGACCCCCCCCCCCCCCCCCCCCCCATGTACTCATGAGATCAGGAATAGTAAGATAAATCAGGCTAACATGTGACTGAATAAATATTACAGTACAGGGTGTTTTCCAATTTAAGACCATCAGAGCCAGATCTAGGACAAAATATCCCTGAAGAGTCGGGATCACAAGAAAGCTACCTAATACTGCAGGGGAGTTGACAGAAGGGTGGAACACGATAAACATTCTGGAAGGAGAAACATGATGCAGAATCGATGGAGATGAATGTACCACTAGTGTGAAAGATGGGTCGCAAGTAAAAGGGCTCTGACATAATGCAAACTGAAATAATCATAAGATCATAAGGGATAGGAGAAGAATGAGGCCATTCGGCCCATCAAGTGTACTCCGCCATTCAATCATGGCTGATCTATCTCTCCCTCCTAACCCCATTCTTCTGCCTTCTCCCCATAGTCTCCGACACCTGTACTAATCGAGAATTTATCTCTGCCTTAAAAGTATCCATTGACATATCCTTGAATAATGGTTGTATCCCAGTTTGAATAATGCTTTCACTGCTGAACACCACACCTCAGAACGGATGTTCAGATATTGAGAAAGTGCAGAAAAGATTGACTAAAATGGCAACAGGGACTTTTTAAGGGGAGACTGGAGAAAATGGCATTCTTCTCCTTAAAGTAGATGGTATGTGGTGTATCAAGTTGTGAACTAGGAATAACTATCCATTGAGGTTAAGGATAATAATCTCTCAATAAACATTTTATCTGCCAGACAAAGCTGATGCAGGCTGCTCCAGAGTGGTAACTTGGAACACATGTTCCTGAAATGAATGGGTGGCCTGGATTGTTGATCTGGATCGTGACATGATGTTCTGGCATTCTCGTTTTGTTTCCTTGCAGCATCCCATGGTCTCCTAGGAGGTGGTGTCCAATTTGCACTTCATCACACTTGCCGAGGCAATGTTCTCGAACATGACCTTTTCATGTATCAGACTTCCTTATGACATTGAAGGAGGCCATTTGGCCCATTGAGACTGTGCCAACTCGCACTCTAGCTCATTCAGTTGCTTGATAACAGCTATATAGATATTCAGAACCACAGGATGATCTTTTGGTATCTTCCTGCCAGGAACATTTAGCTTTAACCCTAGCATGTTATTTTGCATAAAGAACAAGTTAGCATTGTTCTTCCAAACCTTTCCAGGTCTCTCTCTCTCGGTGGATGGATTCTTCAATTGTCTTATTGCAGATTTCTGTCAGTCAGTAGCAACACTCCCCAGTAGTTTGAAGAGTGGTGCTTTGATTGCAATCTATCCCTTTAAGAGCCGTGTACAAGCTTGTACATCCATCTCACTGCTGAGAATTATGAACCACCAGGCTCCACCAATACCCATTTCCTACACAAGAAGTTATTTGCTTCATTCAAGCCCTAAAAAGGGTGAATCTGAGTGGAATACTAAACATTAATATAAAACTCTTTATCACTAAGACTTCCATGACAGGAGAGCAGAAAAATTGTCCAAAGATATTATTGCAGGCAACCCACGGTCTAGATTTATCAAGTGATATAATTTCAAAGTGTAATATTTTGTTTGTTTTAGGGTCTCCCTGGTCACAGAGGCAAAGCTGGGAAAGATGTGAGTTTGATCATTTTTTAAATTCATTCAATTTATTATCACTGCATTGTATTGTAGTAGTCAAGAGTCATGAGTGTTTTATTGTCATGCGT
Source organism: Rhinoraja longicauda (assembly GCF_053455715.1). Taxonomy (NCBI): domain Eukaryota; kingdom Metazoa; phylum Chordata; class Chondrichthyes; order Rajiformes; family Arhynchobatidae; genus Rhinoraja; species Rhinoraja longicauda. Next base: position 16,984,443 of record NC_135954.1, read on the forward strand.
CCCAGAGAGAACAATTAAATTCTTACTTGCAGCAGCACAACAGATACTGTATAATCGTATATGTATATAATTAGTCCATAACCAAAAAAAACTTTTTCAGTCAGAGAGTTGTGAATTTGTGGAATTCTCTGCCTCAGAAGGCAGTGGAGGCCAATTCTCTGAATGCATTCGAGAGAGAGCTAGATAGAGCTCTTAAGGATAGCGGAGTCAGGGGGTATGGGGAGAAGGCAGGAATGGGGTACTGATTGAGAATGATCAGCAATGATCGCATTGAATGGCGGTGCTGGCTCGAAGGGCTGAATGGCCCACTCCTGCACCTATTGTCTATTGTCTATTATCATGCAATCTTTATAAGTGGGATTTTTGTGCAACAAGTGTATCTTATTGAAACATATAAGATTATTACGGGATTGGACACGCTATGGGCAGGAAACATGTTCCTAATGTTGGGGGAGTCCCGAACCAGGGGCCACAGTTTAAGAATAAGGGGTAGGCCATTTAGAACGGAGATGAGAAAAAACTTTTTCACTTTCCGAGTTGTGAAGCTGTGAAATTCTCTGCCTCAGAAGGCAGTGGAGGCCAATTCCTTGGATGGTTTCAAGAGAGAGTTAGATAGAGCTCTTAATGATGTTGGAGTCAAGGAATATAGGGAGAAGCAGGAATGGGGGGACTGATTGTGGATGATCAGCCATGATCACGGTGAATGGCGGTGCTGGCTCGAAGGGCCGAATGGCCTACTGCATCTATTGTCTATAAGTGTAGGTCTGGTCACCCTATCATAGAAAACACGTGGAGGCTTTGGAAAGGGTACAAAGGAGGTTAACCAGATTTCTGACTGGATTAGAGAGTTTCAGCTGCAGGGTAAGGTTGGATAGACTTGGGTTTTCCTCTGGAACATCGGAGGTTGAGGGGAGACCTGATAAAAATATGAAAAACTATGAAAGGCATACAGTCGATAGGGTAGACAGCCAGCGTGGAAATGTCCAACTATAAGGTGAGAGGGGGAAAGTTTAATGGAGATGTGCGGGGCAAGTTTGTTTAGAGGGGGCCTGGATCGCATTGCCAGGGGTGGTGGTGGGGGCAGATACAATAGTGGCCTTTAAGAAGCTTTTTAGGAAGTGCAGGGAATACAGGGATATGGATCATGTATAGGCAGGTGAAATCAATTTAACTTGACATCATGTTCGGCACAAACATTGTGTTTTAAATTCTAATTCAGATGGGTAGCAGTCAGCTTTTCCAATCCAATACGTTCCTATCTCCTGATGTAATCAACATAACTAATGGGAGTGTGCCTGCAGATAAAAAAAGAACGAAATACGAAGTTGTAACCCACACACATATGCTTTTTATATTCACTTTGTCAATTTTGTCCCATTACTCAGCTGCTACATCTGTGCCTGATAGCATCATGGCAATGCTTACTCAACTAGCTAGCTGCCGACTAAATTGGATCTGTTTGTAACTAAGCATGTTCATATTTATTTTGACAGGCTAAAGCTGGCAAAGCCAGCAGTCAATGTCTAAATATAATTGCTTCCTTAATCTGAGTAGCCTAATTCAGAAGAGGGTTAAATATCAACAATCTGGATTGGATGCAGAAAGAGGATAGGTTTCCATCCCTGTAGGATATTTGGGAAGCAGATGTGTTGTTTCTCCAACAAACCTGTATCAAGGTTACCATTATTGATACTAGTTTGGTATTTCAGATTTATTAAACCAAATTTAAATACCCTTGTTGCCATAGTGGGATTCAGATTCAAGCTCACTAATCAATTGTTCAGGTCTCTGTTAATCCAGTAATAAATGTTACTTTATACAGAATCAAGGGATATGGGGAGAAAGCAGGAACGAGGTACTGAATTTGGATGATCAGCCATGATCATATTGAATGGTGGTGTAGGCTCGAAGGGCCAAATGGCCTACTCCTGCACCTATTTTCTATGTTTCTATGTTTGTATTTGTGAAGATCACAAATTTGGTTAAACATTTCAAGGAAGGATTTTGGAAGATTCATGAGAGTAGGGCAAGAGACTTTGTCTATATGAACTATATTAAGATATTTTGCAAGGTCCTGCATGGCAGTCTACTCTAGGTTAAGGCGCAAGGAAACAAAGTGAATAGGCTCACTGTATCCAAACTCGGCTTGGTGAGAGCAGATAGAACGCTTTACTGATTGAAAATCTGTGATGAGTGGTACACCTCGGTTGGCTGTGCTGGGACTTGTTGTTTGTGATATATATAATAACAACTTGGATTGAATGTATGAGGTACGATTTGTCAGTTTGCATATAACAAAATGTTTGGTAGTGTCATGGATAGTGAGGAATCAGTTTCAGGCCACAGCAGGACATACGTCAGATGGAAAGTTGGACTGAGAGTTGGCAGATGGAATTTAATCCCAATAAATGTAAGGAGGTGATTTTGGGAAGTCAAATAGGTCTAAGACATGTACACAAAAGGTAAGGTGCCAAGGAATGTTGATGCATAGAGGAACCTTAGGGTTCAAATCCATAGTTCTCTAAAGGTGGCCATAAAAGCACGGTCAAATTACATTCCAAAATTAGAGATCATTAGCATCAAATAATGCTTGAAGGTAGACACAAAATGTTGGAGTAACTCAGCGGGAGAGGCAGCATCTCTGGAGAGAAGGAATGGGTGACGCTTTGGGTCGAGACCCTTCATCCCGCTGAGTTACTCCAGCATCTTGTATCTACCTTCGATTTAAACCAGCATCTGCAGTTCTTTCCTATCAAATAATGCTTGTCTATTTCTATATAGGGTCAGAATGGAAAGCCTGGCAAAAGAGGTTATAATGGAAACCGAGGATTCCAAGGCACACAGGTAATCATGAGTAACAAAGAGCATTTAATTACAACTTGACTGATATGGAAGTTAACGGTTCAACTGCTGTAATTAGCATTCATTCATTTTACTATTTTGTTTACAGCATGTTTATCCTGCCTTACAGCTCTTCTCCCTTCAAGAGTTTGCTTCCACGTTTGGCAAAATTCTGTTTCTTCACTCGAGTAACCAATTCGACCATCCAGATTGTTGTTGTCCAACTTAATCCTGGTCCTTTTCCAATTCCACAAAGGGCGCTGTTAGAGATTTTGGGCAGCAGGGCAAACACTTGGAAACCAGTCAAAAGCTCCACACTTTGCAGTGGAAAAGAAGTTTGGGCAGGATACACTAACATCCATTTATCACCACTCTCCACTTTCAATGACAAGCTCATTATTCTCATTCAAAATAAGAGGAACAAACCTCAGAGTCTAATGGCACAATCTCATTCCGTTCGGTTTAGTTTATTGTCACGTGTACCGAAGTACAGTGAAAAGCTTTTGTTGCGTGCCAACCAGCAGAAATACAATACGTGATTACAATCGAGCCACTCACAGTGTACAGATACATAATAAGGGAATAGAAATGTTGCTGTAGGAGTAGAGATTTAAAAATGTGGAGTGACTGTAACATGTGATTGTAGATCTGCTTCTGTGGGTAGCACACAAATAGTCACCTGGGTTGGGCGCCATCTTGGAAGACTCTCCTTTTCAACAGATCATTACCTAAATCCTCTATTCTGCTGGAACTATGCTAGCTTACAGAGTAACGTACACCACCTGATGAACTCTCCCTCATTAAAAGGCCAGCTGCATACCGTTTTTGATTGTGTCACTTGAGCGTTGTTACAGAGTCTTTACTTTAAATATTCTTTTGACATTTTTTTGCTGACCTGCACTGAGATTTTATTCAACAGTTCAAAAATGTCTTTCCTGAATTCGCTGTATATTCAGAGAAGCTTGATTTTAATTTAACTTGATCGTTAAATAATGACATAATTAACAGATTAGAAATGATTTTGTATGTATATGAAGGAACTTAAACAAGGAACAATTATATATGTAGCCAGAACATTTTGGGTTAAATTCCTTTTTGTAATGCATAATGCTTAATGTGTGAGTCATGCAGAAGGCAACATTTGGTCAGGGACCTCTGAATTCATGCTGCACTTATGCTCAGAAAAATCTGGAACTGCTTTCAAATGGAGTCATAGAGTGATACACTGTGGAAACAGGCCCTTCAGCCCAACTTGCCCACACCGGCCAACATGTACCAGCTACACTAGTCCCACCTGCATGCGCTTGGTTCATATCTCTCCAAACCTGTCCTATCCATGTACCTGTCTAACTGTTTCTTAAATGGTGGGATAGTCCCAGCCTCAACTACCTCCTCTGGCAGCTTGTTCCATACATCCACCACCCGTTGTGTGAAAAAGTTACCCCTTGGATTCCTATTAAATATTTTCCCCTGCACCTCTGACCTATGTCCTCTGGTCCTCAATTTACCTACTCTGGGCAAGATACTCTGTGCATCTACCCAATCTATTCCTCTCATGATTTTGTACACCTCTATAAGATCACCCCTCATCCTCCTGCGTTCCAAGGAATAGAGACCCAGCCTACTCAACCTCTCCCGTTAGCTCACACCCTCTGGTCCTGGCAACATCCTCGTAAATCTTTTCTGAACCCTTTCAAGCTTGACAATATCTTTCCTATAACATGGTGCCCAGAACTGAACACAATATTCTAAATGCGGTCTCACCAACGTCTTCTCCAACTGCAACATGACCTCCCAACTTCTATCCTCAATACTCTGACTGATGAAGGCCAATGTGCCAAAAGCGACTCGACCTTCAAGAAACCATGCATCTGCCCTCCTACATCCCTCTGCTCCCCAACACTCCCCAGAGGCCTACCATTTACTGTGTTGGGCCTGTCTTTGTTAGATGTCCCAAAATGACTTCCCAGCATGTGGACTGTTCCTCACATGAAGTTAATTTGCACAGGAAATGTAAACTGATCAAGAAGGCCAGCTCTGTCCTGGGTTGCCCCCTCGACTCAGTGCAGGCGGTGGGAGAGAGGAGGATGATGACAAAGCTATCGTCACTGCTGGACAACGACTCCCACCCCATGCAGGACACTGTCACTGCACTGAGTAGCTCCTTCAGTGACAGACTTCTTCACCTCAAGTGTGTGAAGGAGAGATATCGAAGGTCCTTCCTTCCTGCTGCCGTCAGACTGCACAACCAGCACTGCTCCCAGCAGATCAGTGTATAAAGATAATTACCGTTATTTTATTTTTTAATGAATGCTTATTTATTTTTGCTATCCACTTTGCTGCTGTAACCCTGCAAATTTCACCATTCTGGGATGAATAAAGGATTATTATTATTATTATTATTATTATTAAGTAGTCCAGTGAACAGTGCAAGCCAATCTTCAGAAACAGACCTTCACAGAGCAGGTGTGGCCTAAACATGGACTTCTGAATGGCCCTCGAGTTTATCTGATCTGGGGAGAAAGTATCTACTGTCCACAAAAGAATGGTGAAGATTTTATTTTGACATCTACAGATTAACAATAAAGGAGTCAGTTATTATTAGTTACAATGTGATCTTGGCCCGTGCTCAAAAATATCAGTTCCTGATAAGTGCCCTTTTTCTTTACAGGGGATACCAGGTTCCACTGGGCCACAAGGGCTGAATGGAAGCCAAGGAGCTCGAGGCCAGCAGGTTTGTAGTAAAACTAAATGTTGGTGTATCTACGCGGTAGAGTCATAGGTCGGGTTTGTAATGCATTGAGGTTTATTTGCAGGGGAGATTACAGGTCACATTAGCACCAGCATCGTTGTGAATGTTGCTCTATTGCATATGCCAGCTGAAAGTATCCAACTGCCTTGGGATGGAGAGTTATCACATAGATTCGTAGAGTTGTACAGGACATAAGCAGATCCTTTCACCCAGCACATCCATGCCAACAATTTTGGCCATAGGAATAGGAATCTGAGGGGTAACCTTTTTCATACAAAGGGTGGTGGGTGTATGGAACGAGCTGCTAGAAGATGGGACCATCGCAATGTTTAAAAACAGTTAGACTGGTACATGGATCAGACAGGATTGGAGGGATATGGGCCAAACAGAGGCAGGTGGGACTATGAGCATGTTGGGCTGAAGGGCCTGTTTCCTCGCTCTATGACTCTATGACACTGATTCTATCTACGCTAATCGCATTAGGAACATTTGCTTCTCTGCCTTGCCTATTCAAGGGCCTGTCTAAATGCCCCTTAAAAGTAGTGATCGTATCTGTTCTACCACCTCCTCTGGCAGCACATTCAACATATCAAAAACTCTGTAAATAACTTACCCCTCAGGACCCCTGAAAAATTCCTTCCTCTCACCTTAAACCTAAGTCCTCTTGTTTTTGATACTTCCTCCACGGGGAAAAGATTTGACCCACCCTACCTGTGCCATTCATTATCTTCTATCTGGGAACCCCCAGCCCAGCCTATCCAATCTCTCCGGTTAACTAAAGTCCTACAAACCAGTCAATATCCAAGTGAATCTCTTAACGGCACTCTCTCCAACACAACAGCATCCTTCCTATAACATGCACAAACATCTTTCAACTCAAAATCCTCCAATCTTATTGTGCATCTTGCCCACAGATTCAATGGTGGTTCCTCCATGAAGTCATATTGGTTCTACCAACCATCAAGCACCTATTAATCCCATTGTGTAGGAGGCAACTGCAGATGCTGGTTTAGATAGACACAAAATGGAAGATAGATACAAAATGCAGGAGTAACTCAGCAGAATCCCATTGTGTTAGTCCCACAGTTCCACCAGCTCCCCCCCCAGATTCACCAACACATTACTCTTAAAGTATAGTGTTCAATTAACCCATCAACTCGCAAATCTTTGTGATATGGGAGGAAACCGGATCACCCAGAAGAAATCTAAACAGTCAAGGGCCTGTCCCACAGGCGATTTTTTTAGGCGACTGCCGGTGACTGTCATAGTCGTAGCAGGTCGCCGAAAAAACGGCGACTGGACCGCCCCTACGACAATGTCTACGACAAGCTACAACAACCTACCACCTAGTCGACGTCAAGCTATGGCAAGCTACCGGCGACCCAATCGTCGCGAATAGGACGTCCACCTACGACCGCACCTACGACAACCTATGACGACACATACGACAACCTACGACCACAGAGGCGACAACCTACGACAACCAGTCAACCTATGTCCACCCGCGACAAGCTACGACCCTGAAGACTGAAGACAATTCACGTTTCACCCAGTTTCCCTATAAAAGGGGGTGTACGGTAGGGTTTCCAATCATTCTGCATCATGACTATTTGAAAGTGATGCCATGAGAAACTATTCTGAAATACAAATTCATACATCAATTTTCCGTCAAAATGTCAAGAATTTCCTTTATTGATATTGAAACAAACACATTTTTTAAAAAGGTTGATAAGAACATACAACAGTGCATACAAAAATATTGTAATAAATTTCAATAAACTTCAAACTTCAAACATTAAAATTCAAACTTTAAACAGAATACAAGTGCAAAAACATACAAAACGTAACAGCATTTATGGACACATTACACTGATGGGTGATCAGATTAAGTCCACACTTGGAATTCACCGAAGTCACCACCGGCGACAACCTACGTCACCTGGCGACAACCTACGACATCACATACGTCAGGATATATCAAACTACGCTCATTGGCGTCAAACTCACTATCGCCGAAAAGTTTCAAAATTCTGAAAATCCAGTGGCGACCAGAAAGACTCTACGACTCTTTGGAGACTATTCACGACCGTACAGGTGACACCCCGGCGACCGTGTGGCAATAGCCGAGTCGCCTGTAGTCGCCTAAAAAATCGCCTAAGTGCGACAGGCCCTTCACAGTGGGAATGTACAAACTGCACATTGGCAGCACCCGAGAATAGGATTGAACCTGAATCTCTGGGGTTGTAAAGTGGCAGCTCTGTTAACTATCCCACTGTTCCATCCCTATTAAGTTGCATTCGGTAAATATCTCTTATTCGGTTTCATTAGCTGGACTTCCACAGCTCGCTTAGTAAATTATGCTCTGTAATCCACCAAATAATGTCATCTATGTTTTTTAAAATAATTTCTCAGGATTCTTTTAATTCAACTTGCTAATTTCCCAAACTGTAAGAAAGGCTGAGGCAAGAGGTTTGTTCTTATGCTTTAATGAATTAAAATGTATGAATAATGAGTCGAGCTGCTGCCTCACAAGGCCAGAGGCCCGGGTTCAATCCTGACCTGGGGTGCTGTCATGTTTTCCCTATGACCGTGTGGGGTTCCTTTGAGTGCTCCGGTTTCCTACCACATTCCAAAGACTTGCAGCTTTGGAAGTTAATTGGCCTCTGTAAAATTGACGCTATGGTGCATAGAGTTGGTGAGAAAGTGGGACCATATTGAATTAGTGTGAACGGGTGAACAGTGATCAGTGGTCGGTGTGAAGTTGGTGGGCCGAAGGGCCTGTTTCCATGCTGTATCTCTAATCTAAAACTAAACTAATATCAATCATGCTACAGGGCCTGCCTGGAATCCCAGGTGAGCAAGGAATTGAGGGGGTCCAAGGATATAAAGGACAAAACGTAAGTAGCATTTTCTGTTGTTTATCATTACATCAACATAATAGTATTGTACACAGAACATAGAACAGTACAGCAGAGGAACGGGCCCACAATGTTTGTGCTGAGCATGATGCCTAGATGAACTGATCTCATCTGCCTGCACATGATCCTTATCCCTCTAATTCCTACATTTCCATGTGCCTATCCAAAAGCCTCTGAAATGCCATTATCATATCTACCACCAACACCGCTGGCAAAGTATTCCAGGGCCCCACCACCCTCTGTGTATAAAACTTGCCCCGAACATCTCCATTAAACTTTCATCCTCACACCTTATCGCTATGTCCACTAGTGTTGGACATTTCTCTCCATGGTGGGTAGTCCCGTGATGGACCACACTGATTTCAGCAACTGTGCTGATGCGTTTTCACATATCAGTTATCTACCCAACTGACCAACACCTATTCGAATTGAAGGCTCTTTGCATTATTGGCTGTGGCTCAGTGATATCACATTTGAGTTAGGGGGTTCTGTATTTTAAATCGAATCCAGGAACTTCAGTACAATATCTAAACCACCATTCCTTTGATGTCCTGATGGAGTTCTGTGTTACTAGAGTTGCCGCGTTATAAATGGAGGAGACATTGGGCTTCTATACCTAGGTTATCCATTCAATAATGTCATGGCTGAGCTTTTACCTCAGCACTACTTTCCTGCACTAACAGCATCTCTCTGATTTTCAAAAACGACAAAAATCTCTGTCGAATATACGCAGTGACTAAATTGTTCCAGTCATCTTGGGTAGAGAATTCCAAAGATTCATTCCCTCTGCGTGAAGTGATTTCTTCTCATTTCAGTCCTGAATGACTGATCAACTATTCTGAGGCAACGACCCTTAATTCCAGTTGTGGAAACATCTTCCCTGTAGCTATCCTGTCAAGATTGTAAGAATTTTGCATGTTTCAATGAGATATCCTTCATTCTCTTCAAATATTGGACAGTATACACTCAGTCTGCTCAATCTTTTCTCATATACCAAACCTAATATCTCATCTCAGGATCAATCTGGTGAAACTTCTTTGCAGTCTCTCTATTTTCAGTAGACGCCGTCTTAGGTAGGGAGATCAAATGTACCTAAAATTCCAGAAGCTGTCTCGCCAACAGTACATGTTTGCCGGTGTGGGCTAGTTGGGCTGAAGGGCCTGTTTCCACACGGTATCACTCAATGACTCTCTGACTCTAGTACGAGATTGTTACTCCTACAATTGAAAATCAAAAAATATGATGCTGATGCAAATCTGGAAGAAAATATTTGGCCCTTGTACTCAAATCCTCTAGCAATGAGGTTCATCATATCTTTAGTCTTTCTAGTTGCACGTCAATTTTCAATGATGTGTGTGCAAACAAACTGTCATCCTAATAACACCTTTCAGTCTCCCATCACTTAAAAATACTCTGCCTTGTAGGTAGACGCAACATATCTCTAATGTTTCCCCATCCCAATGCCCAAAATTATTATCCCTCACCAATTGTTCAGCCTGCAACACATTGCTGTTAATGGGTAGGTGGTGGGTGCAATTTAGCTCTTGTATTGTAGATCAACCACATTTATCTCTGTCAATATGACCTTCACCACATATCTTATGCATGATACACATTCCACCAGGTACTCCAGTCCGGGATTTGAATAGGACTGCAGTCACTGATAACATCCTGCTCGTCCCTTTAGTTTGGTAGTCTGTCTGTAAGCTGATACCAGGTGTGCAACATTATGTATTGTTCACTCAGCATGGGTTTCAATAAATGCTTTGTGGTTCACCTAATACGTTTGTAATGGATTGATTACAAACCATGTATGTTATTAATTAACCAGAGAGTATTATTTAATAGGGTGAACCTGGAAATCTTGGGGCGAAAGGTGTAATTGGACCACTTGGACGTCGTGGCTCAATGGTAAGTTTGGTCTTTTTAAAAAATATGTATTTATTGTCTAATGAACAAACAAGTTGGAGGAATAAAAGTGACAGAATTTCTTTCCATTCAATCCTGGCACTTCCACAGCAGTTATCCTGAAATGATTCTGTAACTTCAGCAGAAGCTATAAATTGCAATTTGCATCGTCTTTCAGAATGGCCATCAGATTTATAGTAAGATCCATTCATCGCCACTATCACCTGCATTTCTTAGCAAATCAACTACCTTTCATGATGAGAGACGACACAAGTAGCTGAATCACAGGCTCACAATTCACACCAAGGCATTATGCTATGAATATAAGGTTACAAATCTATAGGTTTTTTACAAGGTACATTGTTTCCCCTCTTCCCTCCACACTCCAAGATGTTGGTGTAGGGAGACATAGTTCTGCAGATGATTATCAATCTTTCATATGTCATACAGATTCAAGAGATTCAAGATTCAAGATAGCTTTATTTGTCATCCAAATTGGACGAAATTCAGTCACCCACAGTCCAACAACAAAAGCATTAAAATAGGCATTAAAATTACACAACCCCACAAACACACAAAAAATGAAACATCCATCAAAGAAACATCCATCACAGTGAGTCTCCTCCAGCCCTCTCCTCACTGTGATGGAAGGCCACAATGTATTTTCCCTTCTCCTGCCGTCTTCACCCGCGGTCAGGTTGTTGTGGTTGCAGGCCGCGCCGGACGGTCCGAAGCGGGCCAAGCCTAAGGCGAGTCGCAGCCGCTCCCGCAGCTTCCGAAGACGGCCGGCTCCGCTGATGATAAGTCCGATCCGGGGCGGGCGAACACGCTGTCGCTGCCGCTGTTGCTGCACATCGGGGCGGTCGTGGCTCCTGACATTGAAGCCCCCGCCCAGCAGAGAAAAATCCCGCGGCCTATTTTAGGCCGCGCCGGACGGTGAAATGTCCGCGACCCAAGCCCCGCGATCCGGGGTAGGCGAACACGCTGCCGCTGCCGGAGCTCCCGATGTCGGCATCCACGCGGCCCGAGCCGAAGGCGAGTCGCAGCCGCTCCCGCAGCCTCCGAAGATGGCCGGCTCCGCTGATGGTCAGTCCGGTCCGCGGGCTCTGCGAACCAGAGCCCTGGAGGCCGCCAGCTCCAGGAGTTGGGCCGATGGTAGGCCGCAGCAGGAACGGAGACCCGACCCAGAACACAAAGGTTGGCTCTCCGTTCGGAAGGGACACATATTTACAATTTTACAGTTCCCCCCTCCCCCCCCACACCCACACATAGTACACAAACACAAAAACACGACATCACAACGACAATTAAGACACAAAAAAACAACAAAACACAAAGACAAATGGACCGCAGGTAAGCCGCAGCTGCTATGGCAGCGCCGCCATTTTGGTCATTTGGTCATATTCGGATGTGTGAATATATGAAAATTATGGACTGGAAAATACCTGGGGGAAACCCTATATATACCCTATCCAATATATATTACACTAACACAAGATTTAAGTGTCAAGACCTAATCTTCCCTCCAAGCTAGGGTTGCCAACTGTCCCGTATTAGCCGGGACATCCCGTATATTGGGCTAAATTGGTTTGTCCCATACAAGACCACCCTTGTCCTATATTAGGCCTGGGGGGCACTGTAGGCCAGACACTGTAGGCCCGGACACTGTAGGCCCGGACACTGTAGGCCCGGACACTGTAGGCCCGGACACTGTAGGCCCGGACACTGTAGGCCCGGACAGTGTAGGCCCGGACAATGTAGGCCCGGAGGTCCGGGCGCCGCCTAACAGAGGTTGCCTAGCAACCTGCCTCCCAGCCCGGGGGGGCACCATTGGTGGAGCAGGAGCACGTGGACGCTGGCTGGGTGAGGTCATGTGGGGCGTGGGGCGGTGACGTCACCTTGTCCCTTATTTGGGAGTGAGATAGTTGGCACCCCTACTCCAAGCCCCACCATACTTGCAACAACCTGCAACCAGCAGCCCATTAATCCCATTGAAGAGGCAAAAGCCATTGCGTGGTTCTGAGCAGTTTATGTCAACGGTCTCTCAAAAGACACGAGCAAGAGCTTCCACTGATTTTTCTTTTCACACTTTTCACATGAGCAATAATGCTGTGCTAACCACTGATCTGGCTTAAATCAGCTAGCAGAATTAGTAGTTGCCTGGTTACCAACAAACCCAGTCCAGATGACTAATTAATTTAGAGCATCAAAATGTGAGTCTGTTCAGTGTCTCTCACTCACAAGTCTAAACCAATGAACCTGCTCTAAATAGCAAAACTACTTTTTGTACTGCAGGTCTGTGCCTTAAACAATGTGCCTGGTCTGACAGTGTTTATTCAGATACTGTGAGAGTGTTTATCAGATTAATGAATAATGTAGTTACATTATTTGATTAATTTTCAAAGTAACATGTTGAATTACTTTTTTCCTCTATACAAATGATAAAGAGTTTGTAAACAAGATGGAAAAAAACAACCTAAAAAGGATGGTTTGCTGTCTTCTCGTTACCATCAATAGGAATATACTTGCAGAAAATATCCTTTCCCTTCCAGTTTCACATATCTATGCTTGGTTGCCTGCATTTTACTGCATGGGTCTAACTTGCATAATTAAAGATTAGGTGGTGTCACCAACACTTTTGTGGTCCTTTATGACGAGTCTGGAGCCTTGTTCTTTGTTAAAGAAGTTTATTGCGGCAGCAATATTCGATTACAAAGTATAACAAACGAAATTACAGACAACCATTAAATCAAACTGTTCGCTTCGAAGTTCTCTTCCCACTGACTGGTTTTGGGCGCCACAACCACCACCTGACCTTGCTGGCCAATCCGAGGGTTCGACTCTCAGGTCCAATCCCTATGGTCGCTACACCTTTCTCATTCCTACACTTTCAAACAATGTTCTGGCAGTTCATGATGCTCGTGTGCATAGTATTGTATTACATAGAAACATAGAAAATAGGTGCAGGAGTAGGCCATTCGGCCCTTCGAGCCTGCACCGCCATTCAATATGATCATGGCTGATCATCCAACTCAGTATCCCATACCTGCCTTCTCTCCATACCCCCTGATCCCTTTAGCCACAAGGGCCACATCTAACTCCCTCTTAATTATAGCCAATGAACTGGCCTCAACTACCTTCTGTGGCAGAGAATTCCACAGATTCACCACTCTCTGTGTGAAATAAAGCTTTCTCATCTTGGTCTTAAAAGACTTCCCCTTTATCCTTAAACTGTGACCGCTTGTTCTGGACTTCCCCAACATCGGGAACAATCTTCCTGCATCTAGCCTGTCCAACCCCTTAAGAATTTTGTAAGTTTCTATAAGATCCCCCCTCAATCTTCTAAATTCCAGCGAGTACAAGCCGAGTCTATCCAGTCTTTCTTCATATGGAAGCCCTGCCATCCCAGGAATCAATCTGGTGAACCTTCTCTGTACTACCTCTATGGCAAAAATGTATTTCCTCAGATTAGGAGACCAAAACTGTACGCAATACTCCATGTGTGGTCTCACCAATGCCCTGTACAACTGCAGCAGAACCTCCCTGCTCCTATACTCAAATCCCCTCACTATGAATGCCAACATACCATTCGCTTTCTTCACTGCCTGCTGCACCTGCATGCCTACTTTCATTGACTGGTGTACCACGACACCTAGGTCTCGTTGCATCTCCCCTTCTCCTAATCGGCCACCATTCAGGTAATAGTCTGCTTTCCTGTTCTTGCCACCATATCTCAATATATCTCAGATAAACATCTCTGTGTTAAAACTAATCAGAAGCAATACAAATCTGGAGTAGTGACATCCACATCCAATTCTACAGTAAATGAATTTCAAAAACTACAGATTGTGAAAATCAGAATTCAAAGTAGAAAATGCTGGAAACATTCAGCAGGTCAGGCAGCATCTGTGATGAGAAAGATTCATTTTCCAATTAGATAATCTGTGTTAGTGAGCATTGATCACAATGCACAACGGCAGCATTACCAAATTTACAAAGCATGATCGTTTCTTGATGAAGGATTCACATCCTTTGCTAAAACAAATTATTCTAAGAACTCTGATTAAAAAATAAAATTTAGTAGGTGCCAAGCATGAAATGATCCAAGTCAAGTCAAGTTTATTTGTCACATACACATACACGATGTGCAGTGAAATGAAAGTGGCAATGCCTGCGGATTGTGCACAAAAAAGAATTACCGTTACAGAATTGTAGAATTATAGAATTACAGTTACAGAATTGTAGAATTATAGAATTATCAATATTTGTCATATCTTTAAAGCTCAAGCAAAACAAAAAAGAAACAACGGTTTTAGGAGAATAATCTGAAATAGAGTAACTAGAGCTACCATAGGACAATATAAAAGACATTACCAAACAGTTTGTAAATATTCAACATACCTTTCCTTATATAGTACAGGGTGCAGTTGTTTTTAGTCAAGGTATGAAACTTCTAAATTCTTCAAGGTACCTAGATCAATTTTGGTACTGCAAAATGGCATTAACTAAAGACTGAAGTCCTTTTGCAAACCAATGGTCTACACATTACTCATCAAAATGAGGTTTGGAGTATTTTGATATGTTAACACTCCTATCCCATTTATTTACTTGGGTTAAATTCCCCTCTCTAGTCTTTGGCCTCTCTCCTGATGAAAATCAGTTTCTCTCTATTTACCCTATTCATAGCCACCATGATCTAACCTACCTCAGTCAAATCTCCTCTCGTGTCCTTAAGTATTAATCTGCATAATTTGTATTTGTCTCCATAAACAAAAGGCAATATAAAACTGAATTCCACAAGCACCTGAAAATAGACACAAAAGGCTGGAGTAACTCAGTGGGGCAGGCAGCAGCTCTGGAGAGAAGGAACGGATAACTTTTCGGGTCGAGACCCTTCAAGCACTTGGTTCTTTAATGCCTCAGTTGAAAATTCTCAGCATTTTTAAATCTCTCCATGATCTCTTGCCTCCTAATCTTTATATCTAATGCTGGCCCCGTGAGCATTGTTAAATTTAATCTCTTCAGTACTGACAGCTGCATCTTCATTTGTCAAGATCTTAAAGCCTCAATGAAAATACAAAGAAACTGTCAATACAGAAGATACCAAATAAAAACAGAGATGGAGAAAGAAACAGTTCATATTTCACACCCAGAACCCATCGTCAGAACAGGAACATCAGAACTTAATCAGAATTTGGTCGCAAACTCTCTTCATTTTACCCATCACTCAGGACGGCACAGTGGCACAGCGGTAGAGTTGCTGCTTTACAGCGCCAGAGACCCGGGTTCGATCCTGACTAGGGGTGCTTGTCTTTACGGAATTTGTACGTTCTCCCCATGACTTGCGTGGGTGTTCTTCGAGATCTTCGGTTTCCTCCCACACTCCAAAGACGTACAGATTTGTGGGTTAATTGGCTTGGTGTAAAAAAAAACTGGTGTGTGTAGGGTAGTGTTAATGTGCCAGAATCGGTGGTCGGCACGGACTCGGTGGGCTGAAGGGCCCATTTCCACGCTGTATCTCATAGAAACATAGAAACATAGAAACATAGAAAATAGGTGCATGAGTAGACCATTCGGCCCTTCGAGCCTGCACCGCCATTTAATATGATCATGGCTGATCATCCAGCTCAGTAACCTGTACCTGCCTTCTCTCCATACCCCCTGATCCCTTTAGCCACAAGGGCCACATCTAACTCCCTCTTAAATATAGCCAATGAACTGGCCTCAACTACCTTCTGTGGCAGAGAATTCCACAGACTCACCACTCTCTGTGTGAAGAAATGTTTTCTCATCTCGGTCCTAAAAGACTTCCCCCTTATCCTTAAGCTGTGACCCCTGGTTCTGGACTTCCCCAACATCGGGAACAATCTTCCCGCATCTAGCCTCTCCAACCCTTAAGAATTTTATATGTTTCAATAAGATCCCCCCTCAGTCTTCTAAATTCCAGCGAGTATAAGCCTAGTCTATCCAGTCTTTCTTCATATGAAAGTCCTGCCATCCCAGGGCTCAATCTGGTGAACCTTCTCTGTACTAAATCTCTAAACTAAACTAAAGTAAACTAAAGCACTCTACGATTGACGTTTAATTTGCTTTTCTCTTTCCTGATTTTGGCAAAGGGACTTGGGCCTGAAACAATAATTATATATCTCTTGCTGCAGATCGATTAATGTTGACAGCGTTTTCTCAATTTATTCCTAAACTCTGGAATTGCCTCTCCAGACTTCTGCATTGTTTCACCTTCCATTCCTTCATACCTATTCAAAATTTATTCTTTCAGCCATAACTTCTTGTCAAATTTTTGCCAGCAATCATCCTTTGATGTGCCTATGGATGGTTTTTATCTGTGGTAGCAGCACAATATAAATGGGAATAGCTGATATTGTTGATGATTTTGTCGCCATCACTAATCAGCAGTGTGGTACTTGCGGATGTCTCAAAAGATTCATTCTGCTAATGTTAAATTCCTAGAAGAAGCCACAACATGAAGCACAATTGGAATGTGTATGTACAAAGTCTTGTTTACCACACAGGGTCTGGATGGCGGGGATGGATTTGGCCATCAAGGCTCAAAAGGAAGAAAGGTAACAGCATATGCACTGACATAATTTACTCTTGTAACAAGATAAGAAATCTTGCCTTTTATGTCATTGCGCCTCAGATTCTGTAGCTGTAGCTTGTGAATTATTAGTTCAATGGTGCTTTATTGTCACATGTGCAAATGCACAGTGAAATTCTTACATGAATGAATGAATAAATGAATAAGTTTATTGGCCAAGTATGCATATACAAGGAATATGCCTTGGTGATCCGCTCACAAATGACAACACAAACATACGGAGGCGCCAGGTTTGGGTGCCATTTCCAAAGTCCACTCCTTGCTCCAGGTATGATGAGCAGCACTCCATCCAGGCAAGCCCCAGGCTGTTGCAGGGCCTCCAGCCATCACCTTCAATAGACAATAGGTGCAGGAGGAGGCTATTCGGCCCCTCGAGCCAGCACCGCCATTCAATGTGATCATGGCTGATCGTCACTCTCCTTATAGCAGCCCTTAGTTCATCAATTGTAGGAACCTTCTCTTCAAGAAACATTTCTCCACGCTGTTCATCCACATTGGCTACATACTCAACCAACTCCTGACGCCTGTCTGCACCCTCTACTCGCAGTTGAGCAGGAATGTCATCATACCTAATATTCTGCCATCCTCCGGGTCTAATATTCTGCCATTCCTCATCAGTTCATAAGTGATAGGAGCAACATTAGGCTATTCTGCCCCTCGTCTACTCCCCCATTCAATCATGGCTGATCTATCTCCCCCTCCTAACTCCATTCTCCTGCCTTCTCCCCATAACCCTTGACAACCGTACTAATCAAAGTATAATTCCTTGGACGTGTGGATCGACAAACCAAAATCCCGCTCCTCACCTGTCCACCTTTGTGCCTCACGCAGCCGACCTTGAGGGCACTGTAGGTCAGTCCCCAGTCCCTCTATTACTGGCTTTGCTCCTCGCTTTCGTCGTCGCGGCTACATCCTCTCTGGTCTCTAGTCCAAAGGCTTCCCCACTACAGGCCGTGGCCCGCCGGATCTTTGTGCGTCCCGCCATGGGGGGTGAGCAAGGTCCGGCTCGGTGGCTCCGCTCCGACAGGCCACAGCCCATTGGGAGCTTCTGCTGTGTAAGGTCTATTGTCTATTGTACCCTGCTGGGAGCTTTATGACTTCTACCCACTGTACTAGTTCGCACTATCAGTCTCATTATGCCATTTTTCCCATTTAACATATGCAATCATAGTGTAGTGAGGAATGTTAGTATTAACGTTGCAACATTTATAAAAACATGGGTAATAATTAATCTACGTTAAAAATCCACTCACAAAATAATTATGGTAAGAATCACCTAAGTAACAGATTAGTCAAAAAGTATGCATGAGATTAAAGAAAGATCTCCCAGCAACAAACGAATTTCCTTCTCTGGAGAGATTTTATTCATGACCAGAATCATCGAAAATTGGCCAATATATTTTCTTCTTCATCCACTAAAGGAATTGCAAATTTAGTTGTTTAAATATTTGAAGTAACTTGATGATATCCCACTAATTTTAATTGACTACTTCCGATATTTCAATCAGAAAAGTCATGAAAGTCAATCAGAAAGTTTTAACTGTTACAGGATTTTGTTCATGTCTTCATGATCTAAATGGAAAAGTAGGCAGAAACGTCCATTATATTTTACCTTTATTCTGATTTGGGGGCAGCTTCTTTAAGTAGAGAAAATATTATAGACAATAGACAATAGGTGCAGGAGGAGGCCATTCGGCCCTTCGAGCCAGCACCGCCATTCAATGTGATCATGGCTGATCATTCTCAATCAGTACCCCGTTCCTGCCTTCTCCCCATACCCCCTGACTCCACTATCCTTAAGAGCTCTATCCGGCTCTCTCTTGAATGCATTCAGAGAATTGGCCTCCACTGCCTTCTGAGGCAGAGAATTCCACAGATTCACAACTCTCTGACTGAAAAAGTTTTTCCTCATCTAATGCAGTTCCTGTCATCCCACCTTTTCAAGGCGGAGGTGGTTTTAGTTAACTGCCTACCTAATGTCAGGCAACTGTGAATTATGTTGTTGGGCTTCATTAGCATACATCCGATGGACATCCTTGTTGGGAAGTGGGCACGAATGAGGAGCATCAGTTATTCATTTCCATTCAGGTAATTTTCTCATGTTAGGAGTGTGGAAAGGATAAGTCCTGAGGCTTCAAACTGGGAAGTGCACACCTGGATCTTTCAACCCTGCTCTTCATGGTGGCACGAAGGAACTGAGTTTACTTCATGGACTCTTTCAATTTCCACCCCTGCCTCTCTATCTCCTGACTTCTCCAAGGAGATCTGTAGAAGTTACATGTGGGATGACATAATGTCCTTATATACAGATTAGCATCCATGAATCAGAATACACCTCAGATGTCAGTCTGTGGTAGCCCTGGGGGCCACCGGGTAAACTTTCCAAAGGTAAGTAATCCTGAACTATTTTAAACGACCAGACATCAGCTTAGTCCACTTCTCTCCCACTCCCATAGTTAGCTTTAGAGGGACCATATTCTTTGTAACTCATTGCCAATGTAACTAGAGCTAATAAAATCCATTCCAGTATAAGTAAATAAGAATTAACATCAAGATTCCGTACCTGAAAACCTGAAAGCAGAATAAAGGAACTGATGGAACAGCCGCAAAGAAACTGCCTACTTTTCCATTTAGATCATGAAGACATGAACAAAATCCTGTTTTGTTCATTTATGGTTGATCTACTAACAAAGAGTCAAAAATATTTCATTCCATTCTTTAACCCAGTATTGCCTTGTTTCAACACAAAAATATAAATATAACTTCAATTAATTATTTTATTTTCCTGCAGGGAGAGAGAGGGTCCCAAGGAATCATTGGCGTGAAGGTATCTTTGATGTTTAAAGTAGTCTTACTTTCACACCTTTGTTTTGGATAATTTACTGCAGGCGATGAATTGTTCTTTGTGCCACATTTGTTATCATGGTTTTAGGGAGAAGATGGGAAAGCTGCTCAAAATGGAGAACTAGGACCTAAAGGAATGAAAGGGAACAGGGTAGGAAGTTTACTGAAAACATTACATTCTTAAACCATGTTTGAAGGTTTAGTTTATGAATTATTGTTGTGTCTAAAAAGATTTCTATTTATTGTTAATAAACATTTAATGTTAAATTTATTAATTTGTTACAGTTTTGGCATTAACAATGACATTTATGTAAACTAATACACAGGAAATCAATTATGAAAATGATTCATTTTGACTATCCATTCATGACTATTCAGCTCATGGCAAGGCTCTGATTGAAAGACTATCTTATCATCCGTTGGCTCCTCACCTATATAATATTCTTAAGGGATTGGACAGGCTAGATGCAGGAAAAATAATCCAGTATTGGGGCAGTCCAGAACCAGGGGTCACAGTTTAAGAATAAGGGGTAGGTCACTTAGGACTGAGATGAGGAAAAACCTTTTCACACAGAGAGTTGTGAATCTGTGGAATTCTCTGCCACAGAAGGCAGTGGAGGCCAATTCACTGGATGTATTCAAGGGCAAACGGAATCAAGGGATATGGGGAAAAGGCAGGAACAGGGTACTGATTCTGGACGATCAGCCATGATCATATTGAATGGCAATGCTGACTTGAAGGAGCGGATGGTGGTGTTGCATTGTTGAGATTGTGCCTGAGCCATGGGTGTTTGGAGGGGACTTTGGTGCCAGGACAGTTCAGGACAAACTCTGCTCCATGCTCCTGATAGCTCCACCTGAAGCCCTCCAAAGGCAGCAACAGGACGAGAGAGCAAAAGAGGAGCATGTCTGTATTAAAGAGAGACCCCAACTTACCCTTACACCCCTTCAGGATGTGCAGCCAAGATGTTGTCTCAAAGCAGATTCATTTGGAGACGTGGGACTGACATATTGAGTAATGGCAGCAATGATGCCTTGAGTCAAACACAACAATTACCTCTGTTATGCCAAGGATAAATGGTAACTATTGATCGGCCGAAATGATCAACCTCTCAGAATCTAAACCCGCCGAGTTAACTTGCAGTCACCCTGAATTTAGATTATAACCCAATCAACAGAAACCTGTGATAAAATAAGAAAATAGTTTATGTACCAAGCCACTCTCTAATTTTTTTGCTTTACAACATGTGAATTGAGCGCAAGGTCATCTTGTTTGCTGCTTATTTCCCAAGCCAGTAAACACGATAATCTTGCACTCAATCTTCCGGTCATAGAATCCTCTTAATGGATTTTTTTAATGGTACAATAAACTGGCATCTGAAGAAGGGTCCTGACTTAAAATGTCATCTATCCATGTTCTTCAGGGATGATGTCTGACTTGCTGAGTTACTCCAGAACTTTGTGTTCTTTTGAGTACAACCAACTTCATGCTTTGATGAGCCTTATATTGTACACTTTGTGCTCCGTTCCATACCATAAAGGCGTGAAGCATGAAAACTGACCCTTTGGTCCACTGGGTCCGCACTAACCATCAAGCACCTATTGACACTATTCCTATGCCAATTCCATTTTTATTCTCCCCTCATTCCCATCATCACATCCCAGATTTTCCCATTCACCTGCAGGCGTATACAGTGGCCAACTAACCTACCATCCTGAAAATCTTTGGGACGTGGGAGGAAACTAGAATATCCAGAGGATATCCATGTGGCCACAGAGAGAACGGGTAAATGACACGCAGACTGAGGTCAGGGCTGAACCCAGGTCTCTGACTGCATGAAGCAGTGGCTCTTCTAGATGTGGAACTTTGCAGCCCAGAGTTGCACCAATGTTGCACACATTTGGCAGTTCTCTGTAACATTTTATCTGCCACATCTTTGCTGCATAAAAAATGAAAATATATTTATGAGCCACACTTTGCATCAACCACGTGTTAGTACTCTCAGTTCATCCTCTAAGTATCGTCCTTTACAACTCACTAACATTGCTTAGTGAGCATGATCGCCACATCATCTCTGGGCAGAGAGATGCGTGTCCTGCTCCTGCCTCTATTGCCTATGTTCTATTGTCCAAGTCAGGCAAGAAGAATTTTATTAAACACTTCTGAACCGATTTCATTCTACACAGATGATAGGAAAATAACTGCTGGTGCTGGTACAAATCGAAGGTATCACAAAAGTCTGAAGAAGGGTCTCGACCCGAAACGTCACCCGTTCCTTCTCTCCTGAGATGCTGCCTGACCCGCTGAGTTACTCCAGCATTTTGTGATACCTTCGATTTGTACCAGCATCTGCAGTTATTTTCCGACACAACTTGCCGCTCCACTGCGATTTCTCCTCAAGGTATGTCTACGTTCTCCTCCGCCCTTCGACGAGAGTTTAGCAACATGCTCTCTCACTGCTCCCTCTCTGTGATTCCTCCTGCCCTCCGTGTCTGAAGAAGGGTCTCGACCCCGAGACATCACCCATTCCTTCCCTCCTGAGATGCTGCCTGACCCGCTGAGTTACTCCAGCATTTTGTGATACTCAGATGATAGCATAATATAAGAGATGAGTGCCATCTAGTGCTGTCTCGTGATAATACAGACATGAAATATATTTAAAGCTTCAAGCATTTCCAAAGCAGAGGCTGCTCCTGCGATAACAGAACTGAATGTAAATTAATGAGTAATTATAGAATCATACAGCATTGAAACACGCCCAGCTCATTGATGCTGACCTAGATGTCCCAAGCTAACCCATTTGCCTATATTTGGCACATATCCCTTTAAACTTTTGCTATCCATGCACCATGTAGCTTTAGAAAGAGATGAGGAGGAATTTCTATAGTCAGAGGGTGGCAATCCTGTGGAATTCATTGCCACAGATGTCTGTTGAGACCAAGTCAATGGATATTTTCAGGGCAGAGTGACTGGTTCTTGATTAGCGCGGGTGTCAGGGGTTATGGGACAAAGAGAGGAGAATAGGGTTGAGAAGAAAAGATAGGTCATGGCAGAATAGACTTGATGGGCTGAATAGCCGAATTCTGCCCTTAGAACTTATGAAATTATACCTGTCAAGCTGTCTTTTAAATGGTATTATATTATCTCCATTCCAAGGAATAAAATGTTAGCCTGTTCAACCTTTCCCTATAGCTCAGGCTCCTGAGTCCTGGTAACATCCACATAAATCTTCTCTGCACTCTTTCCAGCCTAATTCTGTGATAACATCTCACATCACCCACCAATCGCCTATTGAATGTGGTGAGGATTTCCTTATTTAAAGTAGAACAGCTACTGGAGACAGTAATGCAATATGATGTTTCTGAGCTTGTTACGTGGACTTTGTGTGGTGGCCTGGAACACCAACACTATTTGGAAATGCATCACAGATTGCCAAAGGGGGAGGAAGGTGTACGGTGAGGTTGACAGAGACAGGGATTGGATTCATTCATTCATGATGGGGAGGAGAAATGGATGGTAAGGTTCCGAGTAAAAAAAACAGCAAATATATAAAAGAGTCAAAGAGGATCCCGGGTCAGGTTCCAGCAGCTCTATGAAACATCAATGTTCCGGGAGGGCCCAGCAAAAAGGCATGCTTCACAGCAATGTGACCTAATTACACCAGTAGCTCTCCAGACGAAATATCATTGGATGCTCAAGGGCGATCAGCAACTAAAGACCCCGGTCTATCTTCTGGAACGGCAAGACAATAGACAATAGACAATAGGTGCAGGAGGAGGCCATTCGGCCCTTCAAGCCAGCACCGCCATTCAATGTGATCATGGCTGATCATTCTCAATCAGTACCCCGTTCCTGCCTTCCCCCATACCCCCTGACTCCGCTATCCTTAAGAGCTCTATCCAGCTCTCTCTTGAATGCATTCAGAGAATTGGCCTCCACTGCCTTCTGAGGCAGAGAATTCCACAGATTCACAACTCTCTGACTGAAAAAGTTTGTCCTCATCTCAGTTCTAAATGGCCTACCCCTTATTCTTAAACTGTGGCCCCATGTTCTGGACTCCCCCAACATTAGGAACATGTTTCCTTCCTCTAACGTGTCCAGTCCCTTAATAATCTTATACGTTTCGATAAGATCTCCTCTCATCCGGTCAGAAATAGCTGCAAATACTTTTCACTCTAGAAATAAGCAATTGCACCACAGCACTGTTCTATAGTCTGATTAGCTCTGGGGGGGGGGGGGGGGGGGGGTTGATTTCATTGCCTGGAGGTTTCAGAAGACTAATAGATGGCAGGTCTTGCTGGTCGTGTAGACTTGCTGATAGGGTCCGTTGAGGGCTGGAAGTCAGTTTAGTGCTTTAATCTGAAAGCTCATCATTAGATCGTCAGACCTGAGAGAAGTTTAAAGATGCAAGACTCATATCAGCAGATGCTTCTCATTTTTGTTGCAAATATCAATAACACATGCACGCAAACGCACGCACACACACACACACACACACACACACACCGTATTTAGCAAACTGAGCTTGTTTGAGTGTGCTGTCAGCCCAGAGGATTCCTGCACTTGCCTGCTTCGTCCATTATGGATGGGTGCCTGCTCATCATTCCCCTGATCCATGGAATGCAGCCATCTCCTGAAAAAAGGACATCATGAGCTCCTCAATGAACCCAGCCCCAGCTCAAGCTCACAAACCGTGATACGGACTTTGAGACACTGGATGTACTTTCTTTGTGAATACTTATTCAGATACGAAGTATGAACGTACAGGTAATCATCCATTGATACGGTTTCCTCCAGAATAACGTGATGTGCTTGCACCTCTCAGGGCCACGCTGGTGCTCCTGGTGATGCCGGTGGATCAGGAGAGATGGGAATTCCTGGACAAAAGGTAGGACAATGGGATAGTTGATACATTTTCAATATAAAAGTTTGCATTGGACAGTTTCTCCAACGTTTCGCGCGTGGTAAGTTCTGCAATCAGTTGGTACAAAGCGGCAGGTTGGCACCACAAGGGCAGCAAGTCTAACACAGCAGTAGAGTTGCCGCCTGACAGCACTTGCAGCGCCGGAGAGCAGGTTTTGATCCCGATTACGGGCGCCGTCTGTTCGGAGTTTGTACGTTCGTCCAGTGACCTGCGTGGGTTTTCTCCGAGATCTTTGGTTTCCTCCCACACTCCAAAGACGTACAGGTATGTAGGTTAATTGGCTTGGTGTATGTGTAAACTGTCCCTAGTGTGTGTAGCATAGTGTTAATGTGCGGGGATCACTGGTCGGCGCGGACTCGGTGGGCTGAAGGGCCTGTTTCCACACTGTATCTCTAAAACTAAAATTAAAACTAAGACTAAAGCATCTACTATTTTCCTCAAAGTTTATACAGCAGCTGAATTCCTGCTTAGCAGATACGTGTTTTAAAATGAAATGTAAAATAAGTGGTAAACAGCCAACAATGAATAATTAAATATGAAAATGTGGTGCCTTCAGCCAGCTAGATCCCATTATGCCCATTTCATTTTCTCAATTTGACTACCTTCTTAAGATCTTCCTTAAAACCCGTCACTGTAACAAGCCTTTGGTTGTCCCTCTTCTCAGTTTTGTTTCCATCTTTTCCCAATATCTGTGAAGCACCTTAGCATGTTTTCGTGAAAGTGCATTAATAAGTTGGAGGTACAAAATCTACCGCCAGCAATGGTAATATAAACCCTAGGAACAGAAGTAGGATTGAACGAGGCTTATAATGGTTCACACTGGTATCCAATGATCACGAAGGAAAATATATATAAAGACCTGGATCCCAAGTTCCTCCTCTGCCGTTATGGATCTTGCCATGAACTCTATGCTTTCCCCTTACATTCAACCTCCCAAAGTGCCGCACCTCAGACTTGCTCTAATTAAACTCCATCTGGCCAATTCTCTGCCCATTTCTGCAGCTGATCTATATCCTGCTGCGTACTTTGACAGTCTTCCTCACTGCCCACAACTCTAGCAATTTTGGTGTCATCTTCAAACTTACTAAGCAGCCCATGTACGTGTATGTTTATATAGATACACCACATACAACAGAGGTCCTAACACAGATCCTTGTAGAACCTCACTGGTCACAGACATCCAGCCAAAATTTATACAGAGTTAAAGCACACATATCTATTCATTGGAAAGCCTTGAGCAATCTAAATCTGAGGTAACCTGGACCAATATAGGCTTAAATTATTTAATCATCCCAGAGAAATCTTGGAAATCCTCACGAGCAACAAAGAAAACCACAGAATATCCATTTTCATTTTCGTATTTCCATGGTTGAATTGTAGTTGTTTTCATGTGCGTCATTACCTTGATCGTAAAACTACAAAAGCCCGAGCTTTCTTTAAATCTGCCTAGTTATCTACATTTTTATCTAAGATCAATCCAACTCTTTTAATAGTAATATAAAAAATGATCACCCATAATATGTTTCTCACAGGGACACCTGGGATATGTTCCTAATAAAACAACCCTAATGCCAATACCTTTGCATTTGTTGTCAGGAAGTTCTTTTCACAGATGACTGGTATCAGTTCACAACTCTCAGACACCTCCTCCTACTTATCCTTGGACCATGACCCCACCGACGAGCACCAGACCTTAATCATCAACACCATCACTGCCCTCACCAATTCCGGCACTCTGCCCTCTAAAGCCTCCAAACTTATCATTCCCCAGCCCCGCACAGCCCGATTTTACATTCTACCTAAAATCCATAAACAGAACTGTCCCGGCAGACCCATTGTTTCTGCCTGTTCATGTCCCACCGAACTTATTTCCACCTACCTCGACTCCATCCTATCCCCCCTGGTCAAATCCCTCCCCACTCACGTCCAAGACACCTCACATGCTCTCTGTCTCCTCGATAACTTCCGGTTTCCAGGCCCCCACTCCCTCACTTTTACCATGGATGTCCAGTCACTCTACACTTCCATCCCCCACAAGGATGGTCTCGAAGCCCTCCATTTCTTCCTCGACCGCAGAACCAGCCAATCCCCATCTACCAACACCTTCCTCCGCCTAGCAGAGCTGGTTCTTACCTTTAACAACTTCTCCTTTGAGTCCTCCCACTTCCTCCAAACCACAGGCGTAGCTATGGGCACTCGCATGGGCCCTAGCTATGCCTGCCTCTTTGTCGGGTACGTCGAACAATCCCTGTTCCGGACATACACTGGCTCCATCCCCGAACTCTACCTCCACTACATCGACAACTGCATTGGTGCTACCTCTTGTACCCATGCAGAACTCACTGACTTCATACACTTCACGACCAATTTCCATCCTGCTCTTAAATATACTTGGACTATCTCCAACATCTCCCTACCGTATCTGGACCTCACCATCTCCATCACAGGAGACAGACTAATGACTGACATCTACTATAAACCCACTGACTGGCACAGCTATCTGGACTACACTTCTTCCCACCCTGTCTCCTGCAAAAAGTCTATCCCCTACTCCCAATTCCTCCGTCTACGCCGCATCTGCGCCCGGGATGAGGTGTTTCACACTAGGGCATCAGAGATGTCCTCATTCTTCAGGAAACGGGGCTTCCCCTCCGCCATTATAGATGAGGCTCTCACTAGGACCTCTTCTACATCCCGCAGCTCCATTCTTGCTCCCCCGCCCCCCATTCGTAACAAGGACAGAATCCCCCTCGTTCTCACCTTCCACCCCATCTGCCAGCGTATCCAACAAATCATCCGCCAACATTTCCATCACCTCCAACGGGACCCACTACTGGTCACATCTTCCCATCCCCTCCCCTTTCTGCGTTCTGCAGAGACAGTTCCCTCCGTAAGTCCCTGGTCCACTCGTCCCTTCCTACCCAAACCACCCCATCCCCAGGCACTTTCCCCTGCAACCCCAGGAGATGCTTCACCCCTCAACTCCATCCAAGGACCCAAACAGTCTTTCCAGGTGAGACAGAGGTTCACCTGCACCTCCTCCAACCTCATCTATTGTATCCACTGCTCTAGATGTAGAAACATAGAAACATAGAAAGTAGGTGCAGGAGTAGGCCATTCGGCCCTTCGAGCCTGCACCGCCATTCAATATGATCATGGCTGATCATTCAGCTCAGTAGCCTGTACCTGCCTTCTCTCCATACCCCCTGATCCCTTTAGCAAAAAGGGCCACATCTAACTCCCTCTTAAATATAGCCAATGAACTGGCCTCAACTACCTTCTGTGGCAGAGAATTCCACAGACTCACCACTCTCTGTGTGAAGAAATGTTTTCTCATCTCGGTCCTAAAAGACTTCCCCCTTATCCTTAAGCTGTGACCCCTGGTTCTGGACTCCCCAAACATCGGGAACAAGCTTCCCGCATCTAGCCTCTCCAACCCCTTAAGAATTTTATATGTTTCTATAAGATCCCCCCTCAGTCTTCTAAATTCCAGCGAGTACAAGCCCAGTCTATCCAGTCTTTCCTCATATGTAAGTCCCGCCATCCCAGGGATCAATCTGGTGAACCTTCTCTGTACTCCCTCTAAGGCAAGAACGTCATTCCTCAGGTTAGGAGACCAAAACTGCACACAGTACTCCAGGTGCGGTCTCACCAAGGCCCTGTACAACTGCAGCAGAACCTCCTTGCTCCTAAACTCAAATCCTCTTGCTATGAATGCCAACATACCATTCGCTTTCTTCACTGCCTGCTGCACCTGCATGCTTGCTTTCAATGACTGGTGCACCATGACACCCAGGTCACGTTGCATCTCCCCTTCTCCCAATCGGTCACCATTCAGGTAATACTCTGCTTTCCTGTTCTTGCCGCCAAAGTGGATAACCTCACATTTATCCACATTATATTGCATCTGCCATGCATTTGCCCACTCGCCTAATCTATCCAAGTCACTCTGCAGCCTCCTAGCATCCTCCTCGCAGCTAACACTGCCACCCAGCTTCGTGTCATCCGCAAACTTAGAGATGTTGCATTCAATTCCCTCACCCAAATCATTAATATACACTGTAAATAACTGGGGTCCCAGCACTGAGCCTTGCGGTACCCCACTAGTCACTGCCTGCCATTCCGAAAAGGACCCGTTTATTCCTACTCTTTGCTTCAACTTCATTACATCGGCGAAACCAAACGCAGGCTCGGCGATCGTTTCGCACAACACCTTCGATTAGTCCGCCTTAACCAACCTGATC
Organism: Rhinoraja longicauda; assembly: GCF_053455715.1. Taxonomy (NCBI): domain Eukaryota; kingdom Metazoa; phylum Chordata; class Chondrichthyes; order Rajiformes; family Arhynchobatidae; genus Rhinoraja; species Rhinoraja longicauda. Next base: position 17,013,491 of record NC_135954.1, read on the forward strand.
TCCCGGTGGCTGAGAACTTCAACTCCCCCTCCCATTCCCAATCTGACCTTTCTGTCATGGGCCTCCTCCAGTGCCATAGTGAGGCTCACCGGAAATTGGAGGAACAGCACCTCATATTTCGCTTGGGCAGCTTGCAGTCCAGTGGTATGAACATTGACTTCTCCAACTTTAGATAGTTCCTCTGTCCCTCTTTTCCCCTCCCCCTTCCCAGTTCTCCCTCTATCTTCCTGTCTCCACCTATATCCTTCCTTTGTCCCGCCCCCCTGACATCAGTCTGAAGAAGGGTCTCGACCCGAAACGTCACCCATTCCTTCTCTCCTGAGATGCTGCCTGACCTGCTGAGTTACTCCAGCATTTTGTGAATAAATACCTTCGATTTGTACCAGCATCTGCAGTTATTTTCTTACACTGGTATCAGTTAGATCTCCACCATGTCATTCTGTAAAATTGCCAGTGAATTGTCTGCTGATACACTAAAAGTGTCTCTTTTTTATTCATTCTAGGGTCCGAAGGGACCACCAGGATTAGCAATCACGGTACGTAACCATATATGGAATAGGTTAGCCATGAATTAATATATTTGGTCTAATACTTTTATCGTGCCTTAAATTTAACGATTTCTTTTCCAGCCATGTGATCTCATATCGGCTGTGCGAGAAAGCTGCCGTAAGTATTTTTCTTTTTTTTTTAGTTTAGAGATACAGCATGGAAACAGGCCCTTCGGCCCACCGGGTCCGCGCCGACCAGCGATCCCTGCACATTAACGCTATCGTATATCATATATCATATCATATCATATATATACAGCCGGAAACAGGCCTTTTCGGCCCTCCAAGTCCGTGCCGCCCAGCGATCCCCGCACATTAACACTATCCTACACCCACTAGGGACAATTTTTACATTTACCCAGCCAATTAACCTACATACCTGTACGTCTTTGGAGTACACACACACAGAACAATTTTTACATTTACCAGGCCAATTAACCTATACACCTGTACATAGATTCCTTTCTGTTTGCTCTTGAGTGCTTTAGGCTATCCAATGAACATATTTTGTGAAGTAATGGGGAGATATTCACACGTGAGGGACCTCTGTCAGTTTATCATGCAGACAGATATGGCGTTCACAACTAATACAATGATTTGTACATTCACATCGTGCCAATCATGCTAATTTACACAGTGGCATACAGTCACAGGGAGTGATTTCAGGAGCTCCATGTTCCAGTTGAAAATGACTGCTGGTTGAGGTCAAGCCTGCACTTCCTAAGCGGAGGTGATCTCTGTTTTTTAACCATTGGTTGCAGTGATTTTGGAGCAACCAATGTAACTGTGGTGGGTCAGGTATAGGAATAAATGTGGAAGATAGGCACAAAATGCTGGAGTAACTCAATGGGTCAAACAGCATCTCTGGAGAAAAGGAATCACCACCCTCTGACTAGAGAAATTCCTCCTCATCTCTTTCTAAAGCTACATGGTGCATGGATAGCAAAAGTTTAAAGGGATATGTGCCAAATATAGGCAAATGGGTTAGTTTGGGACATCTAGCGTCAATTAGCTGGGCTGAAGGGTGTGTTTCCATGCTGTATGATTCTATAATTACTCATTAATTTACATTCAGTTCTGTTATCGCAGGAGCAACCTCTGCTTTGGAAATGCTTGAAGCTTGAAATATATTTCATGTCTGTATTATCACGAGCAGCACTAGATGGCACTCATCTCTTATATTATGCTATCATCTGAGTATCCCAAAATGCTGGAGTAACTCAATGGGTCAGACAGCATCTCTGGAGAAAAGGAATAGGTGATGTTTTGGGTCAAGACCCTTCTTCTGAAGAGTCCGTTCAGTCTGAAGAGATCCTTCAGTCTGAAGAAGGGTCACGACACAAAACGTCACCCATTCCTTTTTTCCATAGATGCTGCCTGACACGGTGAGTTACTCCAGCATTTTGTGTCTTTCTTCAGTGTAAACCTGCACACAGGAATAAATGCCCCAGCTCCTCAAAATCACAGAACATAGAGGAGTACAGCAGAGGAACAGGCCATCCACCCACCATGTCTGTGCTGAACATGATGCCATCATAAACTAATCTAACCTATCTGCTGATAATCCATACTGCTCAATTCTTCTGCATATCTGTGTGCCTATCTAAAATCCTCTGCAGAAAGTTCAAAATCAGGAGTCTGGTGCTCTGAAAGGCAAGAAGCCCTTGGTTCTGAAGTTGGGACAATTTCAGTTTCAGTTTAGTTTATTGTCACGTGTACCAAGGTACAGTGAAAAGCTTTTGTTGCGTGCTATCCAGTCAGCAGAAATACAATACATGATTACAATCAAGCCATTACAGTGTACAGATACATGATAAGGGAATAACATTTAGTACAAGGTTAAGACAGCAAAGTCCCATCAAGGATAGTCCGAGGGTCACCAAAGAGGTAGTTCGTAGTTCAGCACTGCTCTGTTGTGGTAAGATGATTCGGTTGCCTGATGACAGCTGAGAAGAAGCTGTCCCTGAATCGGAGGTGTGCAACTGAGCTAACAACTTGCACTGGATGGACTCAGTGCATGAACTCTATGTCCAGTTCATGTCAATATAGAGGACAGGTTGTGGGGCAAGGTTTTGTTGTACATTATTTAAAAACTTCAGATTTTTAAGTATTTTAGAATGATTTAAATCAGTTTGGTTTATAATTTATTTTTATACCTTTAAGAACTTTTATTTGAATGTGGACATGGTGGGCTAAGGATCTGTTTATTTGCTGTAATGGTATGGTGATGTTTTAGGAATTTTCTCAAGCACAAAATCAGTGTCTTCACAGCTTTGAAGGCCAGCTAAAGGAGGGTCATTGCTTCGACAGCTCTTCACGTGTTCTGTGTTTTGCACCATTTTCTTGGGCTTATTTCTATCCCTGTCCACCCCTCCCCTACTCTGTTGTGAGGTTTACATTAGGATGGACAGAGCATGAGCTCATATCTGACTTCAAGTCTTGAGCCAGTGTTCCAAACATGTTTTGCCAAATTTGATAATTCCTGTGAAAAATCACTGTCTGAAGCTAATTAGCTTGGACTACATCAGTGGTGTCCAAACTTTTTTCAAAGAGGGCCAGATTTGATAATGTGAAAATACACAAGGGCCAATGCCCCCCCCCGCAGAACCTTTAACTAATGCGCTCCCCACCCCCCCGGACCGGACCTTTAACTAATGCGCTCCCCTCCCCCCCCCCCGAACCTTTAACTAATGCGCTCCCCCCTCCCGGAACCTTTAACTAATGCGCCCCCCCCCCCGGACCTTTAACTAATGCGCTCCTCCCCGGGTGACGGCGAGTAAGGTGGGCCTAAAATTGTCGCTCTATCGTGTACCGTTTTGGCTGTAGTTCAGGAACAAACAAACGAGAGTTTTAGTATATAGATGTGCAGGATATGCTTTTTACACAGAAGGTGGTGGATCCTTGGAATGGTGGAGGCAGTTGTGGAGTTTAATAGATTTTCAGATAGGTACAGATATACAGGGAATGGAGAAACATGCATTGTTAGCAGTCAGATGAGATCATTCCTGTGAATCCAGTCTTATCTTGGCATCATGTTCGACTCAGACATTGTGGCCGAAGGGCCTGTTCTTGTACAGTTTTTTTTCTATGTTCCATGTTTTATATTAACATGAATAATGTTTAAATACTCAGTGACTTTCAAGTGCAGTTATAACTAATGTACCTGCTTCTGTACAAGTAAAACCAAAAAATTCCAAGGCACAAAACCCATAAAAATGAATAAATATTCAAGCATGTTACTTAATGAGTGAAGATGGATGAGAGTTTAATAATGTGTCTCTTAATTTTGCTTCCAATTTTCTATTAATTTCCGGCATTATTTGTTCCTTCCAGCTTGTTGTTCAAAAAGTAAGTAAGCTTCATTGATTATCACTGCAACTATGGTTTCAGTCCAGTGTTTAAGAGATGTTCTTGTGGTCTAATTGATTGTTAACACTTGCAGAAGGTGGAGCATGTCCAGCCTACCCCACAGAGCTGGCCTTTGCTCTGGACACATCTGCAGATGTCCCTCCTGCTATATTTGAAAGGATGAAGAAAATTGTGATTAATTTCCTGCAGGATATTAACATCGCCGAAAACAACTGCCCCACCGGTGCTCGCGTGGCAGTGCTGACTTACAATAACCAAGCTAAGTCTTTCATTCGCTTTTCGGACTTTAAGAAAAAGCAGTTACTTCTGAAAAAAATAGACGGACTAGGTCATGAACGATCGAGCAAAAGACGAAATATCGGCAACATTATGCAGTTCGTGGTCAGAAATACTTTTAAACGAGTTCGTAATGGTGCCCTCGTGAGGAAAATAGCTGTGTTTCTTGCTAATGGAGGATCCAAAGACACAAATGCCATTAATGCAGCTGCCTCACAATTCAGTGCTTCAGATATCATTCCAGTTATCATTTCCTTCAAAGAAATCCTAGAAGTAGAACGGGCTTTTAAGGTAAGAACATTACTTCATCAATGTAGCTTTCCTTTATAGTGTGTAATAGTGTATAGCACAAGTTTGGAGGGATATGGACCAAACGCAGGCAGGTGGGACAAGTGTAGCTGGGACATTTTGGCCGGTGTGGGCAAGTTGGGCCAAAGGGCCTGTTTCCACACTGTATCACTCTCTGACTCTATGTAGCATGAGTAATTAGTCTTTTTAACAAACGGAATGTAAGAGGACCAATCCTTTCATGTAAACCCAAAGAACTGCAGATGCTGGTTTACAAAAAAAAGACACAGTGCTGGAGTAACACAGTAGTTCAGGCAGCATTTCTGGAGAGCATGCATAGATGGCATTTTGGGTTGGGACTCTTCCAGTTGTGGCCTAACCAAATTCCTATAAAGTTGTGTCATGACATCCTAACTCAATGCCCTGACAAATGAAGGCAATCATGCCATTTGCTTCTTTACCACTCTATCTACTTGTGTTACTAATTTCAGGGAGTTTGGCTTGGACTCCAAGATCTCTCTGTACATCAATGCAGTGGAAGATCATGCCATTAATTGTATATTTTCCCCTTACATTTAACCTCCCAAAGTATAACACCTCATACTTGCTATTGGAAGGATATTCTTGCTATTGAGGGCGTGCAGCGTAGGTTTACTAGGTTAATTCCCGGAATGGCGGGACTGTCATATGTTGAAAGACTGGAGCGACTAGGCTTGTATACATTGGAATTTAGAAGGATGAGAGGGGATCTTATCGAAAATTATAAGATTATTAAGGGGTTGGACATGTTAGAGGCAGGAAACATGTTCCCAATGTTGGGGGAGTCCAGAACCATTTGCCACAGTTTAAGAATAAGGGGTAGGCCATTTAGAACGGAGATAAGGGGAAACTTTTTCAGTCAGAGAGTTGTGAATCTGTGGAATTCTCTGCCTCAGTAGGCAGTGGAGGCCAATTCTCTGAATGTATTCAAGAGAGAGCTAGATAGATCTCTTAAGGATAGCGGAGACAGGGGGTATGGGGAGAAGGCAGGAACGGGGTACTGATTGAGAATGATCAGCCATGATCAAATTGAATGGCGGTGCTGGCTCAAAGGGCCGAATGGCCTACTCCTGCACCTATTGTCTATTGTCCATTCGTCATTTCTCTGCCCACTTCTGTAGCTCAACTATATCCAACTGTATGCCTTGACAGCCTTCCTCATGGGCAGCGACCCCAGCAATTTTGGTATCATCTTCAAACTTACTAGCCAATCCATGTACATTTATGTTCAAGTCATTTATAAATAACAGAGGTCTTGGCACAGATCCCTGCGGAACTCGGGGGCACAGTGGCTCAACGATAAAGTTGCTGCCTCACAGCGCCAAAGACCCGGGCTCGATCCTGATCTAGGATGGTATCTGTGCAGAGTTAGCATGTGCTCCCTCTGACCACGTGGGTTTTCTCCAGGTGCTCCTGTTTCCACACACATCCCAAAGACGTACAGGTTTGTAGTTTTATTGGCTTCAGTAAATTATCCCTAGTGTGTTGGATAGAACTAGTGTATCAGTGATCACAGGTCTGTGTGAACTCAGTGGGCCGAAGTGCCCGTTTCCACGCTGAACCACTAAACAAAACTAAACTAAACTCCACTGGTCACACACTGCCATCCTGAATATTGACCCACCTAAACCCTCTGTCTTCTATTCAATTATTAATTTTAAGCTCAAGGTATATTTTTAATCCCAGATCTTAAAATGCATAAAGTAATGAATGTTTCCAATTACAATAAAACAATTAATCCGACACATTCAGAACAGCATTCTGCTGAACTGACAGATTTTCTGGCGAACTGGATTCTGGCCGACTGGCATGGTGGGGCAGCAGTCGAGTTGCTGCCTTACAGCACCAGAGACCCAGGGACAATCCTGACTACAGGTGCTGTCTATACAGAGTCTGTATGTTCTACCCATGACCTGTGTAGGTTTTCTCCCGGTGCTTCGGTTTCCCCCCACACTCCAAAGACATACAAGTTTCTAAATTGTGCCTCGTGTGTGTAGGATAGTGTTATTATAGTATGGTACCTTATTTGTCACATGTAATTTTGTTCAGTTCTGGAAACCATGTAATAGGAAAGATGTCAAGCTGGAAAGGGTTCAGAGAAGATTTATGAGGATGTTGCCAGGACTACAGGGTCTGAGCAAAAGGGAGAGGTTGAGTAGGCTGGGACTCTATTCCTTGAAGTGCAGGAGGATGAGAGGTGATCTTATAGAGGTATAAGATCATGAGAGGAATAGATCGGGTAGATGCAGAGCCTCTTACCCAGAGTAGGGGAATCGAGGACCAGAGGACATAGGTTTGGATTGGAGGGAAGCTAATGTTATCCCACTTTTTAAGAAAGGAGGGAGAGAGAAAACAGGAAATTATAGACCAGTTAGTCTGACATCGGTGGTGGGGAAGATGCTGGAGTCAATTATAAAAGACAAAATTGCGGAGCATTTGGATAGCAGTAACAGGATCATTCCGAGTCAGCATGGCTTTACGAAGGGGAAATCATGTTTGACTAATCTTCTGGAATTTTTTGAGGATGTAACTAGGAAAATGGACAGGGGAGAGCCGGTGGATGTAGTGTACCTTGACTTTCAGAAAGCCTTCGACCAGGTCCCACATGGGAGATTAGTGGGCAAAATTAGAGCACATTGTATCAGGGATAGGGTACTGACATGGATAAAAAATTGGTTGACAGACAGAATGCAAAGAGTAGGGATAAATGGGTCCCTTTCAGAATGGCAGGCAGTAACTAGTGGGGTACCGCAAGGCTCGGTGCTGGGACCGCAGATATTTACAATATACATTAATGACTTGGATGAAGGGATTAAAAGTAACATTAGCAAATTTGCAGATGACCCAAAGCTGGGTGGCAGTGTGAACTGTGAGGAAGATGCTATGAGGTTGCAGTGTGACTTGGACAGGTTGTGTGAGTGGGCGGATGCATGGCAGATGCAGTTTAATGTGGATAAATGTGAGGTTATCCACTTTGGTGGTAAGGACAGGAAGGCTGATTATTATCTGAATGGTGTCAAGTTAGGAAAAGGGGAAGTACAACGAGATCTGGGTGTCCTCGTGCATCAGTCACTGAAAGGAAGCATGCAGGTACAGCAGGCAGTGAAGAAAGACAATGGAATGTTGGCCTTCATAACAAGGGGCGTTGAGTATAAGAGCAAAGAGGTCCTTCTGCAGTTGTACAGGGCCCTAGTGAGACCGCACCTGGAGTATTGTGTGCAGTTTTGGTCTCCAAACTTAAGGAAGGACATTCTTGCTATTGAAGGAGTGCAGCGTAGGTTCATGAGGTTAATTCCCGGAATGGCGGGACTGTCGTACGTTGAAAGACTGCAGCGACTGGGCTTGTATACCCTGGAATTTAGAAGGATGAGAGGGAATCTTATTGAAACAATAAGATCATTAAGGGATTGTACACGCTAGAGGTAGGAAACATGTTTCTGGTGTTGGAGGAGTCCCGAACCAGGGGCCACAGTTTAAGAATAAGGAGAAGGCCATTTAGAACGGAGATGAGGAAGAACTTTTTCACTCAGAATTGTGAAGTTGTGGAATTCTCTGCCTCAGAAGGCACTGGAGGCCAATTCTCTGAATGCTTTCGAGAGTTAGATAGAGCTCTTAATGATAGCGGAGTCAGGGGATATGGGGAGAAGGCGGGAACGGGTTACTGATCAGCCATGATCACGATGAAGGGCGGTGCTTGCTCGAAGGGCCGAATGGCCTACTCCTGCACCTATTGTCTATTGTTTATGGTGAAGGGGAAAAGATTTAATAGGAATCTGAGGGGTAACCTTTTCACACAAAGGGGGTGGGTGTATGGAACAAGCTGCCGGAGGAGATAGTTGAGGCAGGGACTATCCCAACATTTAAGAAACAGTTAGATGGGTACATGGATAGGGCAGGTTTGGTGTAACATGGACCAAATTCAGGCAGGTGGGACTAGTGTAGCTGGAACATGTTGGCCGATGTAGGCAAGTTGGGTCGAAGGGCCTGCTTAAACACTGGATCATTCTATGACTCTATATACTGAGGTACAGTGAAATTCATTTTTGTGGACAGTTCAGTCGAAGTATCGCTATATATAAGTATATAAGCACTTAGATACATATTAGATAACAACTCGGATGTTGTACAAGAGTCGGGACTACCAGGTGTGTGCTCCATCCACTGCGGGCGAGTCCTCGGTCACCGGCAGGTGAGCTGCACCTTCTGGGCGGGTCATTTGCGGGGCTCGCTGGTCAGCGTGGACTCGGTGGCTGAAGGGCCTGTTTCCGCGCTGCATCTCTAAACTAATCCCTCACTGATCTTTGGTGAAGCCAGTGATTTTCATTGACACTTGTGCACAGACCACTAAAACCGAAACAAGTCTGTGAATCCTACATCTGTGCGATTCAAGTAGGCTGTTTTTTAAAGTAATTCACTTATTGAACTCGTCCTCTGGCTACCTAGCCCCCTTCACCCATCTACCGACATCCCACATTGTAACCGCTTTTCTCAGGCTTGTGAACCTTGCCCTGACACCCCACCCATCACTCTACCAACAATATTCCCGAATCAGCAATCACCCCCTGGCCAACTGTGAACCTCTATTCCTGGATTTGCTTAGTGAACCTCTCGCAACCAGCCTCCTCCATCTTTTCCAACTATTTTCTAATATCATCTCTCCCCTTGAACTCTCAACTTGCCGATCTGTTTTCATGTTTCTCTTGCTGATCTCCACCCTGGCACCCAGCTCTTGGCTTCCATGCCTCACAAACGTCACTGCCATTCCCCATTCCAGTCCCAATCCCTGCCCCATCTCCACAATCCCCTGATTTCCTTTTTGCACACAGCTCTCCGATGAAGGGCACAGCAGGTAAACCTTTGTTGCATTCGTCTGAAGCTGCATTGGGTTTATGATGAGTGACTGATACCCTGACGGTCACTACACAATTTCTTAGCGGGTATTCTTAAGGTCTCTATTCATTGGTCATGGTGGAAATTTTTATGCAGTATTAAAATTCTGCAAGGAATCCATCTTTTTCGTGGAGTACCATCATTGTACAAATATTGTATATTGTATTATTATAAAACTGTTTACTAATCAGTTCATGAAATATTCTGTGTGCTTTACTAATTATTTTAGTTTAGACTGTTATCAACCTGATGTATTAAATAATTATTCACAGCACTTTGGCAATTATGAATTACTAGAGATAGATAGAGCTCTTAGGGCTAATGGAATCAGGGGATATGGGGAGAAAGGGATTGGACAGGCTAGATGCAGGAAAAATGTTCCTGATGTTTGGGAAGTCCAGAATCAGGGGTCATAGTTTATTAAAAAAAGGGGTAGGCCATTTAGGACTGAGATGAGGAAAACGTTTTCAGCCAGAGTTGTGAATCTGTGGAATTCTCTGCCAAAGAAGGCAGTGGAGGCCAATTCACTGGATGTATTCAAGAGAGAGTTAGAAATAGCTCTTAGGGCTAAAGGGATATTGGGAAAAAGCAGGAACGGGCTACTGATTTTGGATGATCAGCCATGATCATATTGAATAGCGGTGCTGGCTTGAAGGGCCAATGACCTACTCTTGCGCTTATTTTAACATAGAAAATAGTTCTATGAACTTTTACCCTGACATTCTATTAACAGGGAAAATAAAATGTGCTTGTTTATATTAATGTCAAGTTGGTGATTATTGTTATTTCTGTTGCATTTCTTTCAATTCATTTATCTAAGGTCAATAATGAAGCATCAGCTAAAGTGATTGTATTGCCAAGACAGCAACAAGAATCCAAGAAATTGTTACACAGACTCTTTCAGTGCACACTTTGCTTTGGTAAGATTTTAAAATGTCTTGGGGGATTTGAGATAATTTTCATTCAAAACTTGGAATTAATTTAAAAGCAAATAAAGGGAAACTACCATTGTTTGAATTGTGAAGGATAAGTCGTTTGTTTCCATTAACATCTGTAATGATTAAGATTTGATTAAATTTTTGGGACTATAATCTCACATTACACTGAAATCAACATAATTTTCATTGGTATTAGAAACATAGAAACATAGAAAATAGGTGCAGGAAGAGGCCATTTGGTCCTTCGAGCCATGGCTGATCATCCACAATCGGTAACCTGTGCCTGCCTTCTCCCCATATCCCTAAATTCCACTAGCCCCTAGAGCTCTATATAACTCTCTTTTAAATTCATCCAGTGAATTGGCCTCTACTGCCTTCTGTGGCTGAGAATTCCACAAATTCACAACTCTCTGGGAGAAAATGTCTTTCCTCACCTCAGTTTTAAATGGCCTTCCCTTTATTCTTAGACTGTGGCCCTTGGTTTGGGACTCCCCCAAACATTGGGAACATTTATCCTGCATCTAGCTTGTCCAGTCCTTTTATAATTTTGTATGTTTCTATAAGATCCCCTCTCATCCATCTAAATTCCAGTGAATACAAGCCCAGTCTTTCCAATCTTTCCTCATATGACAGTCCCGCCATCCCCGGGGTTAACCTCATGAACCTACGCTGCACTGCCTCAATAGCAAGGATGTCCTTCCTCAAATTAGGAGACCAAAACTGCACACAATATTCCAGATGTGGTCTCAAAAGGGCCCTGTATAACTGCAGAATTACCTCTTTACTCCGAAACTCAAATCCTCTCGTTATGAAGGCCATCATGCCATGAATTTTGTTCACTGCCTGCTGTACCTGCATGTTTACCTTCAGTGGCTGGTGCACAAGGACACCTAGGTCTCGTTGCACTTCCTTTTTTCCTAATCTGACACCGTTGAGATAATAATCTGCCTCCTTGTTCTTGCCACCAAAGTGGATAACCTCACATTTATCTACATTATACTGCATCCGCCATGCATCTGCCCACTCATTCAACCTGTCCAAGTCACCTTGCAACCTCCTAGCATCCTCTTCACAGTTCACACTGCCACCCAGCTTTGTGTCATCTGCAAATTTGCTAGTGTTACTTTTAATTCCATCATCTAAATCATTAATATATATTGTAAATAGTTGCGGCCCCAGCATCAAGCCTTGAGGCATTCCACTCGCCACTGCCTGCCATTCTGACAGGGACCCGTTTGTTCCTACTCTGTTTCAATGGACAATAGACAATAGACAATAGGTGCAGGAGTGGGCCATTCGGCCCTTCGAGCCAGCACCGCCATTCAATGTGATCATGGCTGATCATTCTCAATCAGTACCCCGTTCCTGCTTTCTCCCCATACCCCCTGACTCCGCTATCCTTAAGAGCTCTATCTAGCTCTCTCTTGAATGTATTCAGAGAATTGGCCTCCACTGCCCTCTGAGGCAGAGAATTCCACAGATTCACAACTCTGACTAAAAAGGTTTTTCCTCATCTCTGTTCTAAATGGCCTACCCCTTATTCTTAAACTGTGGCCCCTGGTTCTGGACTCCCCCAACATTGGGAACATGTTTCCTGCCTCTAACATGTCCAACCCCTTAATAATCTTATACGTTTCGATAAGATCCCCTCTCATCCTTCTAAATTCCAGTGTATACAAACCTAGTCGCTCTAGTCCTTCAACATATGACAGTCCCGCCATTCCGGGAATTAACCTAGTAAACCTACGCTGCACGCCCTCCTGTCTGCCAACCAATTCTCTATCCATGTCAATACCCGACCCCCAATACCATGTGCTCTAATTTTGCTCACCAACCTCCCGTGTGGTACCTTTCTGAAAATTCAGATACACTACATCCACTGGCTCTCCTTCATCCATTTTACTTGTCAAATCCTCAAAAAAAATTGAGAAAATTAGTCAAGCAGGATTTCCCCTTCATAAATCCATGCAGACTTGGACCAATCTTTTTACTGCTATCCAAATGCACCATTATTATTTCTTTAATAATTGACTCCAGCATCTTCCCCACCACCGATGTCAGGTTAATTGGACTATTATTCCCTGTTTTCTCTCTCACTCCTTTCTTGACATTAGCTACCCTCCAATCCACAGGAACTGATCCTGAATCTATAGAACATTGGAAAATGATCACCAATGTGTCCATGATTTCTAGAGCCACCTCCTTGAGTACCCTAGGATGCAGACCATCAGGCCCTAGGGATTTATCAGCCTTCAGTCCCATCAGTCTACACAATACTACTTCTCGCCTAATGCAAATTTCTCTCAGTTCCTCTGTCTCCCTAGATCCTCTGTCCACTAGTACATCTGGGAGATGGTTTGGGTCTTCCTTAGTGAAGACAGAACCAAAGTACCTGTTCAACTCTTCTGCCATTTCCTTGTTCCCCTTAATAATGCCTTCAAGGGACCCACATTTGTCTTTACTAATATTTTTCTCTTAACAAACCTAAAGAAGCTTTCACTATATTCTTCTTCATATTCTTGGCAACCTTACCCTTATACTTCATCTTTTCACCCCGTACTGCTCTTTTTGTTACCTTCTGTTGTTCTTTGAAAGTTTTCCAATCCTCTGGCTTCCCACTACTCTTTGCTATGTTATACATCTTTTCTTTTAGTTTTATTCCATCCATAACTTCCCTTGTCATCCACGGTTGCCTTTCTTCCTCTTTGGAATGAAATGATCCTGCATCTTCTGGATTATGCCCGGAAATTCCTGCCATTGCTGTTCCACCATCATTCGTTCTAGGATCCTTTTCCAGTCGACCTTGGCCAGCTCCTCTCTCATGCCTTCATAGTCCCCTTTGTTCAACTGCAACACTGACACTTTTGATTGAACCTTTTCCCCCTCAAATTGCAGATTAAAACTTATCATATTATGGTCACTACCACCTAGCGGTTCCTTTGCTTTGAGTTCCCTTATTAAATCTAGTTCATTAGACAACACTAAATCTAGAATTGCCTTCTCTCTGGTTGGCTCCAGTACAAGCTGCTCTCAGAATCCATCTCAGAGGCACTTTACAAACTCCTTTTCTTGGGGTCCAGAACCAACCTGATTTTCCCAGTCTACCTGCATATTGAAATCTCCCATAACCACAGTGGCATTACCTTTGTTACATGCCAATTTTAACTCGTGCTGCAACTTGCACCCTATATCCAGGCTATTGTTTGGGGGCCTGTAGATAAATCCCAATAGTGTCTTTACAATTCCTCAATTCTATCCACAGCGACTCCACATCGTCAGTCCCTTTGTCACCCCTCGCAAGGGACTGAATTTCATCCCTCATGGACAGAGCTACCCCACCTCCTCTGCCCACCTGCCTCTCCTTTCTATAGGACATATAACCCTCAATATTCAGTTCCCAGTCCTCCTGCAGCCATGTCTCTGTAATCCCCACAATGTCATATCTACCAATCTCTAACTGAACCTCAAACTCATCCACTTTACTTCTTATACTTCGCACATTCATATATAATACTTTTAATCCATTACTCACCTCACCTTTCACATCGATTCCTATTACACTTGGCCATACTCTCCTATCTCTTCATGAGCTTTCTGTCCCGTTAATTCTGGGGTCTTTCTTAACTTTTCCTATACATTCTTTCCCTTTAACTCCATCCTTGTATATCCAATTTGTCTCCCCCCCCCCCCCCACTATTTAGTTTAAACCCACCCGTGTAGCAGTGGCAAACCTGCCTGCTAGAACGCTGGTCCCCCGCCTGTTAAGGTGCAACTCGTCTCTTTTGTACAATTCACCCTTACCCCAAAACAGATCCCAGTGGTCTAAGAGTGGTGAGTCTGTGGAATTCTCTGCCACAGAAGGTAGTTGAGGCCAGTTCATTGGCTATATTTAAGAGGGAGTTAGATGTGGCCCTTGTGGCTAAAGGGATCAGGGGGTATGGAGAGAAGGCAGGTACAGGTTACTGAGTTGGATGATCAGCCATGATCATATTGAATGGCGGTGCAGGCTCGAAGGGCCGAATGGCCTACTCCTGCACCTATTTTCTATGTTTCTATGTCTAAATCCTTGCCCCCTGCACCAGCTCCTCAGCCACACATTCAGATGCCCTATCTCCCTGTTCCTGCCCTCACCAGAACGAGGAACTGGAAGCAAACCGGAGATAACCACCCTGGAGGCCCTGCTTTTCAGCCTTATTCCGAGCTCTCTAAAGTCACGCTGCAGAATCTCTTTTCTCTTTTTCTCGACGTCATTTGTACTGACACGCACTACCACTTCCGGCTGCTCACCTTCACCCTTGAGGATGCCCTGCAATCGGTCCGTGACGTCCTGGATCTTGGCACCAGGGAGGCAACACACCATCCTTGAATCCCGCTTGTTGCCGCAGAAACCCCTGTCTGTACCTCTCACGATGAAGTCCCCTCCTACCACGGCTCTGCCTCATGTCTACCTATTCGGCTTTGCCTCAGCGCCACGTTTTGACTCGTGGACCTGCCCGCCGCTCAGACTGCAATGTCTTCTGTCCTGACGGCTTCCAAAAGGGTGAACCTGCTTTCAAGAGGTACATCCCTCGGTGTCTCATGTACTCCAAGCTTCCTTCCCTTCCTCATCATCACCCACTTTTTCTCTTCCGGTATCTTCGGTGTGACGATCTCGCTGTAGGTCCTGTCCCGGCATCTCTCGTTTTCCCGGATGATCCTGAGGTCATCCAGTTGCCTCTCCAGTGCCCCAACACGGTCCTTCAGGAGCTGAACCTGGACACACTTTCCACATTTGTAGCAGCAAGTGGCACCAGCAGGATCCCTGACCTCCCACATCCTGCAAGCATCGCACTGCATCAGCTTACCTGTCATTTCTTCACTGCGTCTCACCCTCTCCAACTTTTAGTGTAGTCTCCTCCCTCAGCCTCCTTGCCGAAGGCTCTCGAGCCAAAGACTCGCACTTTTCTCACAGAAGGATCTCGAGCCAAAGACTCGCACTTTTCTCACAAGGCACTTCCCTCGACAAGGCCGCTCCCCGACAGGCCGCTCCCCGACAGGCCGCTCCCCTTCTCAGCCAATCTGCCACTCCTCTGCCGACCTTGAAGGTATGTGTTACAGGCTGGCCCCGGCCAGTTTTTAAATCACCCATTCCTGAAAAAACACTGGAAAAACTCCCTGAGATTACTTTCTAAGCCAATCCCCGCACTCACTCCTTCACCTGCTGCTCCTCTGCCAACCTTGAATATTTTTTCTGTTTTCCTCCACTGCCCAAAACTCTGTCCAATAATAGGAATTTATTGCAATATTCATTGCAGTGAGGCTCCCTTAAATGGTACACAAGTCTGCTTTCGATGGCTCACTTAGAAATAATTTTGGACAAGCAATCTGAATGATTTCCTCCTCCCTATTCAATCAGCACTTGGATCAGCTGTGGTAACACGACCACTACAGAGGTTAAAATCAACTTATTCACCAATTTGTGGAATCTCTTCGCTTTAATGGTTCAGTTATTGACCAGCTTTAATTGTGCTATCTACCAATATAATTAGACACTAAAAGGAGGCCAATGTTACAATGGTGCACTGAGGACAGCACCACAAATTTGGAGGTGCTGATCTTCAGAAATGAAGTTAAATAGAAATACAATCCTCCTCTGTAAATGAGTATTAGAAATAGACAATAGACAATAGGTGCAGGAGTAGACCATTCGGCCCTTCGAGCTAGCACCGCCATTCAATGTGATCATGGCTGATCATTCTCAATCAGTACCCTGTTCCTGCCTTCTCCCCATACCCCCTGACTCCGCTATCCTTAAGAGCTCTATCTAGCTCTCTCTTGAATGCATTCTGAGAATTGGCCTCCACTGCCTTCTGAGGCAGAGAATTCCAGATTCACAACTCTGACTGAAAAAGTTTTCCCTCATCTCCGTTCTAAATGGCCTACTCCTTATTCTTAAAATGATGCCATATACAAATTGTGGAACCATGAGTAATTAAAGTACCCGACTTGTTTTTAATTCAGCGTGCACCCCTAATGTTGATGCGAAGTAGATTGTTTTGCATAACACTGGGAAACTGAGAGTCAACGGCCAACTTGATTCCAGAGTGAAGAAGCGCGTTATTTTTTTCTTCCCCAGAGATTTATCTTATGCCAGAGGTGAATTTCAGCCACGAATCAACATTTACATCCCAATATAAATAAAGCAAAATTATTTGAAATGTTTCAGCAAAATCAATTAAATATCTGCAAAATAAAAGGAGTGGAACGGAACTGATAGTTTTATTTTTCTTTGGCAGATATGTGCGAACCAAACGTTTTGTGCCTGGGAGATACACGGATATCTCCTCTGCCTGTGAACCTGGACTTAGCATTTATTGTCGATGATCCCGAACAGATGGAATCCATGCATGGAGAAGCCATGAAGCATTTCTTAAATTCCATGCTGAATACATTTCTAAGCTCCGCAGAACCAAAGGCCGCTGAATTTCATCCCAGAGTAGCTATTGTTCAGCACTCCCCAAACCACAGGCTGCAATATGGGAATGATCCATTCGAGCTTGAATTTGGGATTTTGGATTACACGACAAAAACACTGAAGAAGAGGCATGTCCACGACTCAGCCAGTCAGCCAGAGCACTCCACTGGCATCGGCAACACTATTGAATGGACCCTGAAGAATTACTTTTCAAATCTCACCGACCAGCAGACGCACAAGGTTATCTTTACAATACTTTCAGGGGAAACGAACATGAATGACGACGAGTTACTGGAGATATCACACAAAGCCAAGTGTAAAGGCTTTGCAATATTTACCCTGGTCCTTGGAAAGGTATCCAACACGACAATTCTGGAGGAGTTTGTCAGTTTTCCCTTTGATCAACATTTAGTTTACCTGGACAAAGTTCTGGAGACTGAAGTGGAACATGCACAAAGGTTTGCAGTGACTTTTCTGAAAAACCTGGCAGGTAAGTAAGGTGGCAGCTTTGGAGGATGTTTGCTGGAAAAAAAACCTAAAACAAAATATTTTAGGATGTTTGTACTTTCTATCAACTGAGTACGAATACAAGAGCTGACCCAGTTTTGTTTCATCTTAATGTTAAAAGAATACAAATACATTATCTGCAGTTATTACAGGGCAAATATATCAAACTAAACAAGCAGCCAAAGTCAACAAGAAAATGCAATGACTTTGGTTTTTGCTCCTAGCCTGAAGTAGGTCTAATATATTAGTTAAAATGTAGCTTTGTTTTGAAGTGTGAAGCATTTTAATTAGTTTATTAAGGTCACTGCAAATTTCATAAGGGAACACAAAAATGTTTGAGTGAAGCAGGAGCTAGTTATTTTAAACCAAAATTAGCCCTGACACATCAGATAATTGTCAAGACTTTTCACTCAGGCAGAATAAGTGCAATGGACATTCCTTCTTAATTTGTGGAACAATCACGATTTGAGGAGATGAAAACAGGAAGATAGAATGCAGAGACTACTCCAAAAGCAATCTATTAAAGTAAATGGTAGTCTGGTTAGTGAGTTTGCAGACAACACCAAGATTGCTGGAATTGCAGACAGTGAGGAAGGCTGTCCAAGTATGCAGCAGGATAGAGGTCGGCTTCAGAAATCGGCAGAGAAATAGCAGGCGGAGTTCAATCCGAGCAAGTATGACCTGTTGCACTTTGGGAGGTCCAATAGAAGAGGAAAGTATACAGTTAATGGCATGACCCTTGACATCATTGATGTACAGAGAAATCTTAGGGTCCGGGTCCATAGCTCACTCAAAGTAGCAACACAAGTTTCTAACTAGAGTTAGTTGTAAACAAAGCGTATAGTATCCTTGCCTTCATTGGTTGGAGCATTGAACAGGAAGTCATGATGCAGCTCTTTGAGACTTTGATTGGGTTACATCTGGAGTATTGTGTGCAACTCCAGTCACCCCATTACAGGAAAGAAGATGTGGAAGCTTTGAAGAGGGTGCAGAAGAGGTTTGCCAGAATGCTGCCTGGATTAGATGGCATTACTTACAAGGAGAGGTTTGACAGACTTGCATTGTTTTTTTCTGGAGTGCCGGAGGTTGAGGGGAGACTTGATAGATGTATATAAAGTTATGAGAGGCATAGATAGGGTAGACCATCAAATCATTGTGGCAATGTCAAAGAATAGCGGGCATGGCTTTAAATTGAAAGGGGAAAAGTTTAAAGGAAATGTGTGGGGGGACATTTTTTAGTAGAGGGTGGTGGGTGCCTGGAACATGTTGCCAGGGATGGTGCTGGAGGCAGATACGATAGTGGCAATTTTGAGGCTTTTAGATAAGCACGTAAATATGCAGGGAATGGAGGGATATGGATCACGTGCAAAGCAGAGGAGGTTAGTTTATCTTGGCATGATGTTTTCCACAAACATTGTGGGCTGAGGGGCTGTATTTTCATAATAAAAATTAAAAAATGAAAGGTTCACACTGTTGCCTTCATTGAGAATGGGAACATTTGGACTTTGTGGAGATACTTACCTTGATGGTTTAGCTTGTGTGGAATAAAGTGTCTTTAATGTCTTGAAACATTGTGAAATTTAGCTGATGGCTGTTCGATTCCCCCAGAGCAGAATCTATTCAGCAGTTGGCTGAGTGTTGGAGGAAGACATGGTGTATATGGTGATGGAAAATAAAACTAACCTACAATAGCCATTGACCAGACATTCCAGTGCAGGGCTAAGGATCCTACCAAAGTTGGCACAGCCTGGGTACTTGACCCTGGTGTGGGTCACATCCTTGGTTTTGCCCATATCACCTCTAATCCTATCCATGTACCTGTCCAAGTGTTTTTTAAAAGTTGTGATAATGCCTACCTCAACTACCTCCTCTGGCAGCTCGTTTCATATACCTGCCATCCTGAAACTGAAACTAAACACAATACTCCAAATGCGGCCTCACCAATGTCTTGTACAACTATAACATGACCTCCGAACTTCTATACTCAATACACTAAATGGTGAAGGCCGATCTGCCAAAAGCCTTTTTGAACACCCTATCTACCCAATGACACCACTTTCAAGGAAGTATGTACCTGCACTCCTAGATCCCTCTGCTTTACTATACTCCTCAGAGCCCTGCTATTTACTGTGTTGGTCCTGCCCTGGTTAGACTCAACACCACATACTTTCTATATAATAAATTCCATCAACCATTCCTCAGCCCACCCGGCCAACATATCAAGACCCTGCTGTAATTTTGGACAACCATCTTCACAATCTGCCATACCACCCACTCCAGTGTCATCTGCAAACTTACTAATCATGTCTTGTACGTTCTCATCCAAATCATTGACATAGATGAGAAATGGCAATGGGTCCAGCACCGTACCTTCAGCCAACCACGTCATAGGCCTCTAGTCCGAAAAACAACCTTCCACCGTCACCCTCTGATTCCTTCCATGATGTCAATTTTTCCATCCAGTCGGATAAATGGATATCCAGTTACAAATGGATTGAACGTCTGATTAAACCTTGGAGGATGCAATGACAACTTTTCAAAAACAGTTTGTGGGTAATTGATCTGGAGGTTTCTCACTCTCCCAGCTCTGCTCTGTACAAGTAGGAACTGTGGAGAACTGCCATCTTCTTCCAAGATGATGTCAGTGTGTGGGGGAAACAGCCAGCAATATTCCAGCTGTTCTGTTCTTTATCTCAGTGCAGTCTGTTGAAAGTTTTTATTTATTTTGCAGCTGGAATCAACAGCTATCCCCCTCCAGATCTTGTGACGGAATGCAAAGGAATAAAACCTCAGGAGCCAGTCAAGGATGCACCACAAGAGCCGCCTAATAATTTACAACTGTACGTTTCACAGACATGCGCGATGTTAGATATTATTAACAGAAACTATTCTTATTACTAAATCGTTGCCTCTTCATTTACAGGATGGTTGTTGCGGATGACTCTGAGGTGCCCAAAGGTTACACCAACAATTACGGTAGGTGAAGAGAAAGCAAAGTCTGTGTGTAATCAATAGTTCTCAAACGCCAGCACTAAATTATGACTTGGGAGAGGCACACTGTGTACTGAGTGAGCTCTCTGTATACAAATACATTTGCACAGGGCTTCATGTCATACTGGGACCCACTGGGTCCACACTGAGCATAAAGCATATCCCTCTAAATCTTTCATCTCCACATACCTGTCCAAATATCTTTTGAGTGTTGTTATAGTACCTGCCTCAACTACCTCTGAAGCTTGTTCAGTACACCCACCACCCTCCCAGTGAAAAAGGTGACCCTCAGGTTCCTATTTAACCTTTGTGCTCTCACCTTAAACTTAATACGTTAGCATGCATTAAATCATGCGTTAAAATCAGTAAAGAGTTGGAAGAAGGGTCCCAACCTGAAACGTCACCTATCTATGATCTCCGGACAGGCTACCTGACCCATTGAGTTATTACAGCACTTTGTGTCTTTTTTTTGTAAACCTGCATCTGCAATTTCTTCTGTCTCCAAGATGCTCCATTTGATCATCCAAAAATAGCAATTTTTGAAATATTCTTTAAATACGTGCTTGGGAATAAGGGGTTCATTTTAGGTGTAGAAACAGCTAACAGATACTTGTTTACCAAAGAAAGACATGAAAAGCTGGAGTAACTCAGTAACTCATACAGCATCACGAGAGAACATGGATAGGTGACATTTTGTGTTGGGACCCTTCTTCAGACTGATTGCAGAGGTGAGGGGGAAAGAAAGCTAGCATGGTTTTAAGAAAGGAGGGAGAGAGAAAACAGGGAATTGTAGACCAGTTAGCTTTACATCGGTAGTGGGGAAGATGCTTGAGTCAATTATTAAAGATGTTGTAGCAGCGCATTTGGAAAGCAGTGACAGGATCGGTCAAAGTCAGCATGGATTTATGATGGGGAAAATCATGCTTGACTAATCTTTTGGAATTTTTTGAGGATGTAACAAGTACATAAGGGAGAATCAGTGGATGTGGTGTATCTTGTCTTTCAAAAAGCTTTTGACAAGGTCCTACACAAGAGATTAGGATGCAAAATTGGAGCACATGGTATTGGGTGTATGGTATTGACATGGATAGAGAACTGGTTAGCAGACAGGAAGCAAAGAGCAGGAATTAACGGGTCCTTTTCCGAATGGCAGGCAGTGACTAGTGAGGTGCCGCAAGGCTCGGTGCTGGGACCCCAGTTATTTACAATATATATTAACAATTTAGACAAGGGAATTAAATGTGACATCTCCAAGTTTGCAGATGACACAAAGCTGGGCGGCAGTGTGAGCTGAGAGAAGGATGCTATGATGCTGCAGGGTGACTTGGATAGGTTGGGCGAGTGGGCAGATGCATGGCAGGTGCAGTATAATGTGGATAAATGTGATGTTATCTACTTTGGTGGCAAGAACAGGAAGGCAGATTATGATCTGAATGGTGCCAGATTTGGAAAAGGGGAGGTGCAACGAGACCTGGGTGTGCTTTTACATCGCTTCCAGAAAGTAAGCATGCAGGTACAGCAGGCAGTGAAGAAAGCTAATGGCATGTTGGCCTTCATATCGAGAGGATTTGAGTTTAGGAGCAAGGAGGTCTACTGCAGTTGTCCTGGTGAGACTGCACCTGGAGTATTGTGTGCAATTTTGGTCTCCTAATTTGAGGAAAGACATTATTACTATTAAGAGAGTACAGCGTAGATTCACCAGGTTAATTCCCGGAATGGCGTGACTGATATATGATGAAAGAATGGGTCGACTGGGCTTGTATTCACTGGAATTTAGAAGGATGAGAGGGGATCGTATAGAAACATATAAAATTCTTAAAGGATTGGACAGGCTAGATGCAGGAAAAATGTTCCCGATGTTGGGGGAGTCCAGAACCAGGGGTCACAGTTTAAGAATAAGGGGTAGGCCATTTAGGACTGAGTTGAGGAAAAGCTTTTTCACCCAGAGAGTTGTGAATCTATGGAGTTCTCTACCACAGAAGGCAGTGGAGGCCAATTCGCTGGGTGTTTTCAAGAGAGAGTGAAATTTAGCTCTTAGGGCTAACGGACTCAAGAGATATGGGGAAAAAGCTGGAACAGGGTACTGATTTTAGATGATCAGCTAT
This sequence comes from Rhinoraja longicauda, assembly GCF_053455715.1. NCBI lineage: Eukaryota > Metazoa > Chordata > Chondrichthyes > Rajiformes > Arhynchobatidae > Rhinoraja > Rhinoraja longicauda. The sequence continues at coordinate 17,035,896 of NC_135954.1, forward strand.
GATCATATTGAATTGCGGTGCTGGCTCAAAGGGCCGAATGGCCTACTCCTGCACCTATTTTTCCATGTTTCTATGTGGTGGTGGTTCAGGTTAATTTGTTGCTGTACAAATGCTGATAACACAGCGTTAAAGAACTCTGAGGCAGGCATAATGTGTCCGAAGGAACTGCAGATGCTAGTTTAAACAGAAGATAGACACAGAATGCTAGAATAACTCAACGGGACAGGCAGCATCTCTGGAGAGAAGGAATAGGTGACATTTTGGGTCAAGACCCTTTTTCAGACTTTTTTCTCACCCATTCCTTCGCTCCAGAAATACTGCTTTTCCCGCTGAGTTTCTCCAGCATTTCGTGTCTGAGGCAGACATTGCAGCTTTTCCAATTTTCCATGACCTACTTTATCTCTTTGCAGATGTATGTCTATTGAAGCAAGACGAAGGACTCTGTCATAATTACACCATCAAGTGGTCCTATGATGCCAAAAAAGGCTGCGCTCGGTTCTGGTACGGTGGCTGTGGAGGAAATGCAAATAGATTTGACACACAACAGGAATGTAAAACTTCATGTGTACAACCATCCCCCTTGTAAAATGCACCAGAATATATTACGGTGTGTCTGACCATAAGATATGGTGAAACATGGCATCAGATTAATAAAATTATTTTGCGCGGGTTCTTAGTAGAGAAGCATGTTCAGTTGTAACAGACGCTGTTGAATTTGTTTCAGAACCATATTGTTTGCTCGGAATAATTCTGAAAAGGGAATGTCCGTTCTTCCATGTACACATATTTGAACACATGTACATAATTACATAAAGCTGTATAAGAACAAAATTGCGATGCCAAAGCTTTTGACATTAAGGCAAAATCATGATTATTTGCATTGTGACTGTTTACATTGTAGTTGCTAGTTGGTGCAAACACTATCAGATCGTTCTTTCCAAGTTCCACCATCACTTTAACTGCCTGATTGGATTCTGGACTCAATTATCATTAACTTGAAGGCTTTTTGACAAACATTTTTCTCAGGCTAAAGATTCAATTACTTGAAATAAAAGTTGTTTGCATAAGAACATACAAAGTTTAGAACAAATATATAATTGATAGTGGTCTCTGATCTCCTGTCTTTTAAGAGTTTGAGCAATATCTGTTTCACTTGCATCTGCAGAACAACTTCAGTGTGAGGTGCAATAAAGATAATCACAAATCTTAACTCCTAAACAATGCTGTGTAGGAAGGGCAGTGAAAATCCTCAACTAGAGGTATATCGATTTGTGTGAGAAAGTTAATCTGTGTGTCTGCTCAACCCATTGCGGGCATGCCTACAAATCTGTGCTGCTTGCTCAGTGTAACGACTTCAGAGTAAACCAACAACAACAGCACTGTTGTTGCTGCCCTATCGTCCTGAATGGGGCCTGATTTCATAAAAGGTCTCGATCCGAAACGTCACCCATTCCTTCTCCCCGGAGATGCTGCCTGTCCCGCTGAGTTACTCCGGTTTTTTGTGTCTATCTTCAGAATTGATTGAGTCAGTTCAAGTTGGCCTGCACTGACTAAAGTCTGCCTGCAATCTTAAAGGGGAGGTGCATCTTAAAGGGGAGGTGCATCTTGCCTGTATTTCGGGTTTGGTCATTGTGGGGTGATGACCAATGTCTTGACACCTTTGTGGAAGGGAGGAACAGGAGAGGTGGGATGATGACCTCCACAGGGAAATAGAAGACACTCCAAATATTTACTGCCAAGAGACCGGGAGATCAGTGTCAGGAGTCCAGCCTTGTAAGGTACACTGCTGCGAGGTTCAATAACTTTATATCAGCAATCAAGCTCAGTGAATGAGCTTCAAATGCAATGTTGCCACTAAATTTCATAGAATCATGCAGCATGAAAGCAGGCCCTTTGGCCCTGTTTGCCCTTGCCGACCAATGTGCCCTAACTACACAAGTCTGACCTACCCACATTTGCCCCACATCCCTCTAAACCTTTCTTATCCATGTACCTGTCCAAATGCCTTTTAATTGCTGTTATAGTACCTGCCTCAACTACCTCTTCCGGCAGCTCATTCTATATACTCACCACCCTCTGTGTAAAAAAGGCCCCTCAGATTCTTATTAAATCTTTCCCCTCTCACCTTAAACCCATGTCCTCTGGTCCTTAATTCCCCTACTCTGGGTAAAAAAAAACTCTGTACATCTATCCTATCTATTCCCCTCATGATTTTATACACCTCGTCATTCTGCACTCCAAGGAATGAAGTCCTAGCCTCTCCCTCTTCAAGTCCTGGTAATATCCTTATAAATCTTGTCTGCACTCTGTCCAGATTAAAAACATCCTTTTCTAGCAGGGTGACCAAAACTGAACACAATACCCCAACAGCCTCACAATGCCTTGTACAGTTGTAACGTAACATCCCAACTTCTATACTTAATACACTGATTGACGAAGGACAATGTGCCGAAACACTTCATGACAACTTGTATACACTTGACACCACTTTCAAGAAACTCCTAGATCTTCCCGCTCTACAACAATCCCCAGAGCCCTGCCATTTATTGTGAAGGTTCTGTCCTAGTTAGACCTCTCAAAATGTAACACCTCACATTTATCTGCATTAAACTCCATGAACCATTCCTCCGCCGACTCGCCCAATTGATTAAGATCCTTGACTAACTCAGCAGGCCAGGCATCGTTTCTGGAGAGAAAGAATGGGTGACTTTTCAGTTCGAAGCCCTTCTTCAGAGTGAGAGTCAGAGGAGAGGGAGACTAGAGATAGGGAAGGGCATGGTGTGAAAACACTTGCACTTATAACTGGAACTGCAATCCAGCCAGGTAATGGTACAAGAGTCTTTTACATAAATGTACGCAGACACCAATCCAGATACTGACTCTTCAAAGACCATAGAGGTTAATTCAGAGATAGGATCTGCAGAAGGTGACTTGCCAGGTATCAGGATGTGTGCAATCAAGGAAGTCACTTTCTTTGGTCTCAACAACCATCTGCAGTTCCTTGTTTCTACTTACTAATCAAAAACCTGTCAATCTCTGCTTTAAAAATACCGAAAGACTGCTAGTTGGTGCAAGCACTATCAGATCGTTCTTTCCAAGTTCTTTCCATCACTAACTGCCTGATTGGATTATGGATTCAATTATCATTAACCTGAAGGCTTTTTGACAAACATTTTCTACACCAGTCTTTGAGCCATGCGTTCAGCCCTATGCCAATTTACTCATACCTCAAAAGTTATAGGAGTAGATTTAGGCCATTTGGCCCATCAAATCTATTCCGCCCTCCCTTCCCATTGACCATTGTTCTTCTCCCTCCCTCACGGCGGCCCCCCCCACGCCGGGTCCTCCATTGCTCTTCCCCTCCCCCCCCCACTGTGGTCCCCCAAGGCTCTCATCGACTGCCAATCGCAGGTCAACCCGCGAGGCTCATCACCCCCGCCAAAGCTTCACCACCAGCACCGAGGCTTCACCGTTGCTGAGGGCCCATTGCCGCCACGAGGCTTCACCGCTGCTGAGGGCCCATTGCCGCCAGGCTTCACCGCTGCCCGAGACTTCACTGCTGCCACTCCATTCGGCCCAAGCTCACTTCGCCGCCTGGCTTTCCCGCAGCCTCTTGGGAGACCTGTGGGGACGGGTCGGACCTACCGGGCAGGTTCCAGTCCACGGCGCGGTTGTTCAGCGGGTGAGTCGGGTGGGCTTGAGGGCGGCACAGTGGCACAGTGGTAGAGTTGCTGCCTTACAGCGTCAGAAACCTGGGTTCGATCCTGATTACGGGTCCTGTCACTACGGAGTTTGTATGTTCTCCTTGTGGGTTTTCTATGGGTGCTCCAGTTTCCACCCACATTCCAAAGATGTACAGGTTTGTAGGTTAATTGGCTTCAGTAAGATTGTAAATTGTCCCGAGTGTGTAGGATAGTGCTTGTGTATGGGGTGATCACTGGTCGGCGCGGACACGGTCGGCCAAAGAGCCCATGCCTTTCATGCCTTCATAGTTCCCTTTGTTCAACTACACCACTGACATTCCTGGTTTAACCTTCTCCCTCTCAAATTGCAGATTAAAACTAATCATATTATGGTCACTACCTCCAAGCAGTTCCTTTACCTTGAGTTCCCTTATTAAATCTGGTTCATTGGACAACACTAAATCCAGAATTGCCCTCTCTCTGGTAGGCTCCAGTACAAGCTGCTCTAAGAATCCATCTTGGAGGCACTCTACAAACTTCCTTTCTTGGGGTCCAGAACCAACTTGATTTTCCCAGTCTACCTGCATATTGAAATCCCCCATAACCACAGTGGTATTATCTTTGTTACATGCCAATTTTAACTCCTGCGGCAACTTACACCCTATATCCAGGCTACTGTTTGGGGATCTGTAGATAACTCCCATTAGTATAAGAAAATAACTGCAGATGCTGGTACAAATGGATTTATTCACAAAATGCTGGAGTAACTCAGCAGGTCAGGCAGCATCTCAGGAGAGAAGGAATGGGTGATGTTTCGGGTCGAGACCCTTCTTCAGACTCCCATTAGTGTCTTCTTACCTTTACAATTCCTCTACTCTATCCAGAGTGACTCTACCTCATCAGTCCCAAAGTCACCCCTCGCAAGGTACTGAATGTCATCCCTCACCAACAGAGCTACCCCACCTCCTCTGCCCACCTGCCTGTCCTTTCTTTAGGACGTATAACCTGAACCTTGCAAGTAACAATTAATGATGATCAATAAGTGCTAGTCTTTTCAGAAACACCCATTTTCTGAAATATGAATTGAAGAAAATGCAGCCAAGAGTTCATTCTGGGCAGCATAATATTGAAATAATTGGCTCCAATTTCTAACCCTCATATCTCTTCAGCCAAAATTTATGTTTGATTTAAGAGTCAATGTGAGAATCCAGTTCCTCCGTGCAGTTGAACCACCTCAGACCACATCATGGTCAATTCTTCTGTGCCCTCCCCACTGCAATCATGTCCTTACAGTATTGTGTGGACCAGCGGCACGCAGAGTACTCCGGATATGAATTTGTCATTTTAAGGAGTTGTTGGTGACGGTGAAGAATATTAAGGTGAATAAATCTCCAGGCCTGCTGTGATCGAACCCAGATTATTGAGAGGGGCAAGAGAGGAGATTGCCCGGGTTGTGACAGAGTACACAGAGGACGGTGGAATTGTCTCTTTTACCACAAGACGTTGGTCCGCTTTTTAAGGGCAAATTAGGAAATAATTGGCCGGTGAGCCTTGCACCAGTATTCATTAGGTCATAAGTGATAGGAGTAGAATTAGGCCATTCGGCCCATCAATCATGGCTGATCTTTCTCTCCCACTTACCTTCTTCCCATATCCCCTGACACCCGTACTAATCAAGAATCTATCTATCTCTGCCTTAAAAATATCCGCTGACTTGGCCTCCACAGCCTTCTGTGCCAAATAATTCCACAGATTCACCACCCTGACTAAAGAAATTTCTCCTCACCCCCTTCCTAAAAGAATGTCCTTTAATTCTGAGGCTATGACTCTAGTCCTAGACTTTCCCACTAGTAGTTCACCTTGGAGACCATCTACTACCACCAAGATTTGTACCTGCGGTGGCTCCACCCAGGCCCACACCCTACCGTGCTCACCGCAGCGGCCCTCCTACTTGTCGCGGCATAGCCCCCGCGTGCTTGCCTCGCATTACACGCCTGACTTCAAACCAGTGAGCCTGGCTTCTTGCCCATTTAAAGTTTGAGAACTCTCCTTTCCACCAACGACAGCTAGTGCTGTCGGGGAGGATTTAAACTAATGTGGCAGGGGGATGGGAGCATGAGCAGAGAGACAGAGGGGTGTAAAATTAGGGTAGAAGCAATAGGTAGCAAGGTAAAAAGTAAAAGTGGCAGGCAGACAAATCCAGGGCAAAAATCAAAAAGGACCACTTTTCAACATAATTGTATAAGGGGTAAGAGTGTTGTAAAAACAAGCCTGAAGGTTTTGTGTCTCAATGCAAGGAGTATACGTAATAAGGTGGATGAATTAAATGTGGAGATAGTTATTAATGATTATGATATAGTTGGGATTACGGAGACATGGCTCCAGAGTGACCAAGGCTGGGAGCTCAACATCCAGGGATATTCTATATTCAGGCGGGATAAACAGAAAGGAAAAGGAGGTGGGGTAGCGTTGCTGGTTAGAGAGGAGATTAAAGCAGTGGAAAGGAAGGACATTAGCTCGGAGGATGTGGAATCGATATGGGTAGAGCTGCGAAACACTAAGGGGCAGAAAACGCTAGTGGGAGTTGTGTACAGGCCACCTAACAGCAGTAGTGAGGTTGGGGATGGCATCAAACAGGAAATTAGAAATGCGCGCACTAAAGGTGCAGCAGTTATAATGGGTGACTTCAATCTACATATAGATTGGGTGAACCAAATTGGCAGGGGTGCTGAGGAAGAGGATTTCTTGGAATGTTTGCGAGATGGTTTTCTAAACCAACATGTCGAGGAACCAACGAGAGAGCAGGCCATTCTAGACTGGGTATTGAGTAATGAGGAAGGGTTAGTTAGCAGTCTTGTTGTGCGAGGCCCCTTGGGCAAAAGTGACCATCATATGGTGGTTCTTCATTAGGATGGAGAGTGACAAAGTCAATTCAGAAACAAGTGTTCTGAACTTAAAGAAAGGTAACTTTGAGGGTACGAGACGTGAATTGTCCAAGATAGACTGGCAATTTATACTTAAAGGGTTGACGGTGGACGATTGCATGGATGAACTACAACAATTGTTCATCCTAGTTTGGCAAAAGAACAAACCAGGAAAGGTAGTGCATCCGTGGCTAACAAGGGAAATCAAGGATAGTATTAAAACAAAAGATGAAGCATAAAAATTAGCCAGAAAAAGTATCATACCAGAGGACTGGGAGAAATTCAGAGTCCAGCAGAGGACGACAAAGGGCTTAATTAGGAAAGGGAAAATAGATTATGAGAGAAAACTGGCAGGGAACATAAAAACTGACTGCAAAAGTTTTTATAGATATGTTAAGAGAAAAAGACTAGTTAAGACAAATGTAGGTCCCTTGCAGTCAGAAACAGGTGAATTGATCATAGGGAACAAGGAGATGGCAGACCAATTGAACAACTACTTTGGTTCTGTCTTCACTAAGGAAGACAAACAATCTGCCGGAAATAGCAGGGGACCGGGGGTCTAACGAGATGGAGGAACTGAGGGTAATCCAGGTTAGTCGGGAAGTGGTGTTAGGTAAATTAAATGGATTAAAGGCCGATAAATCCCCAGGGCCGGATAGGCTGCATCCCAGAGTGCTTAAGGAAGTAGCCTCAGAAATAGTGGATGCATGTGAGGTTATTCACTTTGGAAGTAAGAATAGAAAGGCAGATTATTATCTGAATGGTGTCAAGTTAGGAAAAGGGGATGTTCAACGAGATGTGGGTGTCCTAGTGCATCAGTCACTGAAAGGAAGCATGCAGGTACAGCAGGCAGTGAAGAAAGCCAATGGAATGTTGGCCTTCGTAACAAGAGGAGGTGAGTATAGGAGCAAAGAGGTCCTTCTACAGTTGTACCGGGCCCTGGTGAGACCGCACCTGGAGTACTGTGTGCAGTTTTGGTCTCCAAATTTGAGGAAGGATATTCTTGCTATTGAGGGCGTGCAGCGTAGGATCACTAGGTTAATTCCCGGAATGGTGGGACTGTCGTATGTTGAAAGGCTGGAGCAATTAGGCTTGTATACACTGGAATTTAGAAGGATGAGGGGGGATCTTATTGAAACATATAAGATAATTAGGGGATTGGACACATTAGAGGCAGGAAACATGTTCCCAATGTTGGGGGAGTCCAGAACAAGGGGCCACAGTTTAAGAATAAGGGGTAGGCCATTTAGAACGGAGATGAGGAAGAACTTTTTCAGTCAGAGAGTGGTGAAGGTGTGGAATTCTCTGCCTCAGAAGGCAGTGGAGGGCAGTTCATTGGATGCTTTCAAGAGAGAGCTGGATAGAGCTCTTAAGGATAGCGGAGTGAGGGGGTATGGGGAGAAGGCAGGAACGGGGTACTGATTGAGAGTGATCAGCCATGATCGCATTGAATGGCGGTGCTGGCTCGAAGGGCTGAATGGCCTACTGTCTATTGTCTATTGTCTATTAGTGATAATTTTTCAAAACTCTTTAGATTCTGGAGTAGTTCCTGAGGATTGGAGGGTAGCTAATGTAACCCCACTTTTTAAAAAGGGAGGGAGAGAGAAAACGGGGAATTATAGACCAGTTAGCCTAACATCGGTAGTGGGAAAAATGCTAGAGTCAGTTATTAAAGATGTGATAGCATCACATTTGGAAAGTGGTGAAATCATCGGACAAAGTCAGCATGGATTTATGAAAGGCAAATCATGCCTGACGAATCTTATAGAATTTTTCGAGGATGTAACTAGTAGAGTGGATAAGGGAGAACCAGTCGATGTGTTATATCTGGACTTTCAGAAGGCCTTCGACAAGGTCCCACATAGGAGATTGGTGTACAAACTTAAAGCACACGGTATTGAGGGTTCAGTGTTGAGGTGGATAGAAAATTGGTTGGCGGACAGGAAGCAAAGAGTAGGAATAAACGGGTCCTTTTCGGAATGGCAGGCAGTGACTAGTGGGGTACCGCAAGGCTCAGTGCTGGGACCCCAGTTATTTACAATATAAATTTTATATTAATGATTTGGACGAGGGAATTGAATGCAATATCTCTAAGTTTGCGGATGACACGAAGCTGGGTGGCAGTGTTAGCTGCGAGGAGGATGCTAGGAGGCTGCAGAGTGACTTGGATAGATTAGGAGAGTGGGCAAATGCATGGCAGATGCAGTATAATGTGGATAAATGTGAGGTTATCCACTTTGGCGGCAAGAACAGGAACGCAGAGTATTACCTGAATGGTGACCGATTAGGAAAAGGGGAGATGCAACGTGACCTGGGTGTCATGGTGCACCAGTCATTGAATGCAAGCGTGCAGGTGCAGCAGGCAGTGAAGAAAGCGAATGGTATGTTAGCATTCATAGCAAGAGGATTTGAGTATAGGAGCAGGGAGGTTCTGCTGCAGTTGTACAGGACCTTGGTGAGACCGCACCTGGAGTATTGTGTACAGTTTTGGTCTCCTAATCTGAGGAAAGACATTCTAGCCTTAGAGGGAGTACAGAGAAGGTTCACCAGATTGATCCCTGGGATGGCAGGACTTTCATATGAAGAAAGACTGGATAGACTGGGCTTATACTCGCTGGAATTTAGAAGACTGAGGGGGGATCTTATTGAAACATATAAAATTCTTAAGGGGTTGGAGAGGCTAGATGCGGGAAGATTGTTCCCGATGTTGGGGAAGTCCAGAACCAGGGGTCACAGCTTAAGGATAAGGGGGAAGTCTTTTAGGACCGAGATGAGAAAACATTTCTTCACACAGAGAGTGGTGAGTCTGTGGAATTCTCTGCCACAGAAGGTAGTCGAGGCCAGTTCATTGGCTATATTTAAGAGGGAGTTAGATGTGGCCCTTGTGGCTAAAGGGATCAGGGGGTATGGAGAGAAGGCAGGTACAGGTTACTGAGCTGGATGATCAGCCATGATCATATTGAATGGCAGTGCAGGCTCGAAGGGCTGAATGGCCTACTCCTGCACCTATTTTCTATGTTTCTATGTTTCTATGACATAAGGCGGAGCGGGACCGAGGGCAGGAGATGAGTCACCAGCTGGCTTGGTCACGGCCAGACCGTGCATGCCGATGGAGGGGGGCGTCCTAGCGTTTGAGCCCCTCTGAGGGGGCGCTGTGAACTTTTTATGTATGTGCTGTTATGTTTGTGTGCCATTGTATGTTCGTTCGTAGTACCTGAGCTGATGTACAGCACGTGGGTTGATTTTAAATGTGCTATACAAATAAAATTGACTCGACTTGACTTGACTTTGCGCTGCTGCTGGTACCACCACTGCTGCTCCTTTCCCTTTACATAATCTGACACCATTGAGATAATAATCTGCCTCCTTGTTTTTGCTGCCAAAGTGGATAACCTCACATTTATGTACATTATACTGCATCTGCCATGCATCTGCCCACTCACTCAACCTGTCCAAGTCACCCTGCAACCTCCTAACATCCTCGTCGCAGTTGACACTGCCACCCAGCCATTCTAATTGCCTTCAAATCATTGCAGCAGCCCAAATGGCAAACTCGTGAACCAAGTGGAAGAATTCATGAACCAAATGGCGAATTCTTCAACCAAGGGAGTTAGGGTTAGGCTTAGGGTTGTGGGCCTGTATCAAGGCTCCCTGAAAGCGTAGACGGGCTCTTCAGGTAGTCTTCGACTCGTCGAACAGCTGGGTCGCTGGGCGCCCCTCGGCCTAGCGCGGTTTCGACAGATTACCCGGCAGCAGCACATTCACGCTGCCGCTCAGCGGCTGACGGGTCGCAGCCCGCACGTTTCACCACCGACTCTTCAGGTGTCTCTGAAAACTGTGCTTCCCCGCCGAGGTTCCGAGCTCGAACTTCCGGGCCTGATTCCCGTCCCACAGGCGGATGGCCCTGGCTGGCCCCATCTAACCCTCGGTCCCCTAACCCAGTACCCCCTAATGTGGTCAAACCCTAATGCGGGGCAGCGCCGATGGTAACACACCGACACCCAGCACTACGCCTGCTGGCAAGGTCTGGGCTCAAGCCCGCCAACCTTGATCGTGATACACCACGGATCACTTACCAGGGGAGAGAGCCGGGCACACGGGGCGCACCGCGGCCACAGGGATATCCATTCACGTGCACTCCCCTGTCTCCTGATCACACGGGTAGATCGCTCACAATCGCCCGGCAAAAGGCCTCCGCCGCCCCGTAGATACAGGCAAATGCATCCGCATGCAAACCACCGATCTCCCGGTCGCCCGGGTTAATTACCCGCAGCTGGCCGGCAGAATGCCCACTGCGCCCCGCTGGCAACGTCGAGGAAGGATATTCTTGCTATTGAGGGCGTGCAGTGTAGGTTTACTAAGTTAATTCCCGGAATGGCAGGACTGTCGTATGTTGAAAGACTGGAGCGACTAGGCTTGTATACACTGGAGTTTAGAAAGACGAGAGGGGATCTTATCGAAACGTATAAGATTATTAAGGGGTTGGACACATTAGAGGCAGGAAACATGTTCCCAATGTTGGGGGAGTCCAGAACCAGCGGCCACAGTTTAAGAATAAGGGGTAGGCCATTTAGAACTGAGATGAGGAAAAACCTTTTCAGTCAGAAAGTTGTAAATCTGTGGAATTCTCTGCCTCAGAAGGCAGTGGAGGCCAATTCTCTGAATGCATTCAAGAGAGAGCTAGATAGAGCTCTTAAGGATAGCGGAGTCAAGGGGCATGGGGAGAAGGCAGGAATGGGGTACTGTTTGAGAATGATCAGCCATGATCACATTGAATGGTGGTGCTGGCTCGAAGGGCCGAATGGCCTCCTCCTGCACCTATTGTCTATTGTCTATAAATCATGTCCCACGCACTCTCCCGGTCTCCCGATCGCACGCGAATTTCACGCGCAGCCGCCCGGCAGGCGACGGCAAATCCAGCCCCGTTGCCCAGCTCATCGCTACCGACACACCGACCAACACCCACAATTTCCCCACAAATGTGCACCTCAAACAGCAGTACTTTAAAATATGCTCCCGTACGTGTGTACATCATGAACCAAATGGACAGAAATCATGAACCAAGTGGTGAAAGTGATGAACCAAGCGTGTTGCTCGTGGGCCAAGTGTCAGAGTGCATGAACCAGGCGTGCAACTCACATCAGGACATCAACCAATTCACGCAACACCCCCAGTGCCAGATGTTTCGTGCACTAAGTCCGTCCGGGGCAATTCGTTAACCGACTCGGCCGTGGCTGGGTGAATAATGAGTCGGCCTGGGTGCTGGACTGCTCACAAAGCCCAGTGCCCTACGTCCACGCCCTGTTGGCACTAGAGAGGGTCCACGCGTTGTCCACGGGCGCCCTGGGGAATTTCCGGGACTGTTGTGCACCGCGTGGGGTGGAAGTCATCCTCGATGGGGATTGTAATGTAGTTATACAGTAGTTTATTTAGTATAAGAAAATAACTGCAGATGCTGGTACAAATCGATTTATTCACAAAATGCTGGAGTAACTCAGCAGGTCAGGCAGCATCTCGGGAGAGAAGGAATGGGTGACGTTTCGGGTCGAGACCCTTCTTCAGACTGATGTCGGGGGTGGGACAAAGGAAGGATATAGGTGGAGACAGGAAGATAGAGGGAGATCTGGGAAGGAGGAGGGGAAGAGAGGGACAGAGGAGCTATCTGAAGTTGGAGAAGTCGACGTTCATACCACAGGGCTGCAAACTGCCCAGGCGAAATATGAGGTGCTGCTCCTCCAATTTCCGGCGGGCCTCACTATGGCACTGGAGGAGGCCCATGACAGAGAGGTCAGACTGGTCAGAATAAGTTGACATTTATATCGTGAAACCAAGCGCAGGCTCGGCGATCGCTTCGCTGAACACCTGCGCTCGGTCCGCATTAACAAAACTGATCTCCCGGTGGCCCAGCACTTTAACTCCCCCTCCCATTCCCAGTCTGACCTCTCTGTCATGGGCCTCCTCCAGTGCCATAGTGAGGCCCGCCGGAAATTGGAGGAGCAGCACCTCAATATTATTGTTAATAATTGATTCGATTATTTTTGGTTAAAAAACCCGAGCCAGCTGAGGAGTTTTGGCCCGGACGTCAAACTTTGCAGACAGCGACATCCAAGCATATGTTACAACTAATAGAATTGTGGCTGCTGAATCCAAAATGCTCACCCATTGATGCTTCAGTCACCTACCCTTCTCAATTCCCCAAGAGTTGTTCAGGCTTTTGTCATCTCCCTTGTAAGGCCCTCTGCATATCGCCTGAGGAAACTTTTCTGAGCAGGCTTGACAAATTCCACCCCATCTACACTCTTGGACACCGTGGCAGTCCCAGGGTATAATGGGAAAGTTAAAATCCCCTTCTATGAAAAGCCTATTAACCTTACAGTTGCCTGCAAGCTCCAAGCATATTTGCTCCTCAAATGCTGGTTGACTATAGGACATTTACAACAAGAATCCCCTTTTTATTGCAATCATGCTTACCCATTCATGTATTCTATTATCTGAACAATTTGGTGCATTCACAATGCTGATGGACTGATTATGCTCACATGCAACTTTTCTTCCAAAACAATGTTGGTGAATGCGCAGAAGATGAAATAGAGAAGGAAATATAATTGCAGGTTACTTTATTTTTAATTCATATCAAATAGCAATATTTTTGCTGATGAAACATATGCATGAACAAACTCCAAGACAAACCATGGCTGTGAATACAGAAAGACAAGAATACTCTACATGATACTACATCAACATATTACAGTTTATAGAACAGATGATGGAAGCATGCAAGAACCACAGGATTGTTGTATTGGGTGACTTTAACTTCCCCAAGATTGACTTGGACTTACTCAGTGCAAAGGGACTAGACGGGGCAGGATTTGTCAGGTGTATCCAAGAAAGTTTCCTTAAACAGTACGGGTACAGTCCGACTCAAAGAGGGACTGTACTGAACCTTACATTGGGAAATAATGTCAGATGATAGGTGTTATGGTGCAAGAGCATTTCAGAGATAGTGATCACAGCATAAATTTTAAGATAGTTTTGAATAGGAATAAATCTGGATGCTAGGGGCAGGTACTTAATTGGGGAAAGCAAATGATAATGTCATTAGGCAGGAGCTAGGTAGGGTTGGTTGGGAGCAGTTGTTATTGGGTAAGTCCACAGCTGACATATGGATGTAATTTAAAAGCCAGTTGACCGAAGTGCAAGATCAGCATGTTCCAGTAAGTAAAGAGGGATAAGTGTAACGGGCTGCAGGTAGACCCAAATGCAGCACACGGAACCAAGGAAATAGGTTTAGAAAGAGCTTTATTTCTACCTGTTCGTGATCGAGGACAGAAGACTGAGGCGTTCACCAGGGCCACGAAGAGCATGCAGGTCGGGAGCAGGCAGGGTCGCCAACGGGAAATCAGTCCAACCAAGAGAATGCTGGAGAGTCTTGCATGAAGGCTAAAGACAATCTGGTAAAGAGTGTGTGTGCAGGAAGGGTTTATATGCTGGCTTGATTGGTGATCTGGAGCAGGTGAGTGAACAGGTGAGGGGAGTTGGCTTAACGTGGTGGGCGTGGCTGGCAGGTGAGTGAACAGGGCAGACTGCGACAGAACCCCCCCCTCAAGGGACGGCTCCTGACGTCCCCAAAAGTCAATAAACAGAAGGTGGGAGGAGGGGCCGTGGAGGTGGGCTAATACTCTTCAGAGACGCCGTCCCATTCCATAGTCGCAACCGGGTGGGAGGCAGGTGAATGGTGGGGGGAATCATCCTCATCAGAGGATGGCCCCTCGAGACTTCCAGCACTAGTGTGTCCGGGACTGGAAATCTCCTCGTCACCAGATGAGTCTTCTTCCTCCGGAGAATCTGGAGCAACAGACGGCGAGGTTATCCGGGGTGCCCCTCTGGAAGATGTAGTGGGCCTAGCCGGTTGGTCGGGGTGTTGAAGAGCCTTGATGAGTCGGGAGTGGAGAATGTGTCGAGCAGGGACCCAGGACCTCTCCTCTGGACCATACCCCTCCCAGTCGACGAGGTACTGCAGCCCCCTCCCTCGGCGGTGGGACTGCAGCGGTCGACGGACCGTGTAGACAAGGCCCCCATCGATGAAGCGTGGAGGTGGCGGTGGTGGAGCTGCTGGCGAAAGGGGACTCTCCCGGACCGGCTTCACCTTGGAGATGTGAAGCGTCAGGTGGACCCTCATGGTCCGAGGAAGCTTCAGTCTCACCGCCGTTGGGTTGATGATCCTCTCAATCTCGAAGGGACCGATGAACCTGGGTGCCAGTTTCTTGGACTCCTCCTGAAGAGGGAGGTCTCGGGTGGACAGCCAAACCTTCTGGCCAATCTGGTAGGTGGGGCCTGGAGAGCAGCGTCTGTTGGCTGCTACCGAGTAGCGGTCCGCCGCACGCATCAGAGAAGCTCGTGCTCGGACCCAGGTTCGATGGCAGCAGCGGATGAAGGACTGGACAGACGGACAGGATACCTCCTCCTCCTGGGCCGGAAAAAGTGGAGGCTGGAAGCCATAGGCGCACTGAAAGGGAGAAAGTTCAGTGGCCGAGCTGGTCAATGTGTTGTGGGCGTACTCCACCCACAGGAGCAGACGGGACCAGGAGGAGGGGTTCTGAGAGACCATGCACCGCAGCGCCGTCTCCATGTCCTGATTCTTTCTCTCCGTCTGGCCGTTGGTCTGGTGGTGAAAGCCGGAGGATAAGCTGACTGTGGCCCCCAGCAGCTTGCAAAACTCCCTCCAGAAAATGGATGTGAACTGGGGCCCCCGGTCGGAAACCACATCAACTGGTAGACCGTGGAGCCGGAACACATGTTGGAGGATGACCATGGCTGTTTCTTTGGCGGATGGCAGCTTTGGGAGAGGGATGAAGTGTGCCATCTTACCAAACCGGTCTACCACCGTCAGGACGGTGGTATTATTGTCTGACGGCGGCAGACCGGTGACAAAGTCCAGGGATATGTGGGACCACGGGCGATGAGGCACAGGCAACGGCTGCAGAAGTCCGGCAGGAGCCTTATGGGATGGCTTGTGCTGGTTGCAAACTGGGCAGGCGTTGACATACCCCCGGACATCCTCATCCAGCGTGGCCCACCAGAAACGTTGTTGGACGACGCCCTTAGTCCTCTGGATGCCGGGATTGCAGGAGAGACGGGAGTCGTGGGCCCACTTGAGGATGTCCCCCCTGAGAGC
Source organism: Rhinoraja longicauda (assembly GCF_053455715.1). Lineage (NCBI taxonomy): Eukaryota > Metazoa > Chordata > Chondrichthyes > Rajiformes > Arhynchobatidae > Rhinoraja > Rhinoraja longicauda. The sequence continues at coordinate 17,051,678 of NC_135954.1, forward strand.
CTGGGGAACAAACAGGCGACCCGGGGGGACAGGTGCTGGGGCCGGGCTGGTCCTCCAGGGCGGCCCTCATTTTCTCCTCGATCTCCCAGGAAACTGCAGCAACCAGGCACGGAGCAGAAAGGATGGAGTCGGACTCTGGGGAAGGCCCCTCTTCATCAGGAAAGCGGCGGGATAGGGCGTCAGGCTTGACGTTACGGGAACCGGGACAATAGGAGAGGGTGAAATTGAACCTGGTGAAGAAGAGTGACCACCTGGCTTGCCTGGAATTGAGTTGTCTGGCTGTGCGGATATACTCCAAGTTCTTATGATCAGTCCACACCAGGAAAGGCAGCTTGGGCCCTTCGAGCCAGTGGCGCCACTCCTCCAAGGCCAACTTGACCGCTAGGAACTCCCGGTTCCCAATGTCGTGGTTCCTCTCTACAGGGGGTGAGTCGAAGAGAGAAGAAAGCGCAGGGGTGAAGCTTTTGGTCGGCTGCAGCACGCTGAGAAAGGACAGCTCCTACCCCCACATTAGAAGCGTCGACTTCCACCACGAACTGACGGTCTGGATCTGGAACCTGAAGAATGGGCGCGGAGGTGAATCTGGCCTTCAGCTCCCTGAAGGTCGTCTCTGCTTCAGAGGACCACCGGAATGGAACCTTGGAAGATGTCAGCGCGGTGAGTGGAGAGACTATGGAGCTGTATCCTTGGATGAACCTCCGGTAAAAATTGGCGAAACCCAGGAACCTTTGGAGCTGCTTACGGTCCTTTGGGGCTGGCCAGGTGGTCACAGCAGAAACCTTTTCCGGGTCCATCTGGACGTGATCCTGGCGGATGATGTAGCCGAGAAATGTGACGGAGGCAGCGTGAAACTTACATTTCTCGGCTTTGAAGAAACAGGGAATTCTCGAGGAGGCGCTGGAGGGCGGTCTGGACATGGTGGACGTGCTCCTCCCGGGAGCGAGAGAAGACGAGGATGTCATCCAGATAGACGAAGACATACTTGTTGAGCATATCTCTCAGCACATCGTTGACCAAGGCCTGAAACACAGCTGGGGCGTTGGTCAACCCGAAAGGCATGACGAGATATTCGTAGTGCCCAGTGTGGGTGTTAAAAGCTGTCTTCCACTCGTCCCCCTCACGGATCCGGACCAAGTGGTAGGCATTGCGTAAATCGAGCGTGGTAAAGATAGTGGCTCCCTGCAACAGTTCAAAGGCGGAGGTGATGAGGGGAAGAGGGTATCGGTTCTTAATTGTAATGTCGTTGAGGCCCCGGTAGTCAATGCAGGGCCTCAGGGACTTGTCCTCCTTATCAACAAAAAAAAAATCGAGCCCCAGCTGGGGATGACGATGGATGAATAATGCCCGCAGCCAAAGAGTCATTGATGTATTTCTCCATGGCTTCCCTCTCAGGTGCAGACAGGGAGAACAGACGCTCCCTGGGAGGGGAAGTGCCAGGTTGTAGGTCGATGGCGCAGTCATAGGGTCTATGGGGTGGAAGAGACGTGGCTTTAGTCTTGCTGAATGCCTCCTGGAAATCATGGTATTCAGCCGGCACTGAGGACAGATCGAGAGCAGGGCTGGAGACCGGCGAAGACTGTGACAAGGAGGCTTGCTTGAGACAGATCTGATGGCATGATGAACCCCACCCCAGGATGGCCCCCGTGGACCAGTCGATGTAGGGGTTATGGCAGCGGAGCCAGGCATACCCCAGAATCAATGGCTGTAGAGGTGATGGCAGGATGTGGAACTGCAGCGTCTCGTGGTGGTTGCCGGACATCGGCAGAAGAACTGGGGTGGTCTGATGGGTGACAGTTCCCAGGGCACTGGCCGGCACAGGCTGAGGCAGAGGAACTCGGCCCAGCTCCAGGTGGGTGATGAGCCTTTCGTCCATGATACTGACATCGGACCCAGAGTCAATGAAGCAAGCGAGGGTGAGAATCCTGCCAGAAAAACAAAACCGAGCGTGGAGCAATGGTCTTTGGATGAGAGAGTTTTTAGTCGGGGTGCGGCTCATCAGGACTCCCCCTGTTGCCGGACAGCTGGTGAGAAAATGGCCGTCCTGGCCACAGTAGAGGCAGAGGTTGTTCCGGTGCCAGTGCTGCCGTTCCTCTGTAGACAGGTGGGAACGACCCAGCTGCATCGGCTCTGCCCCCTCAGGCGGTTGTTCGACTGGTCTGGCTGTGCTGGCTGAGGCAGCGGCTACCCAGGGGCGGCCCCGGGGATGATGTTCTGCGGGCCCCTGACGCCTCTCCCGTCTCCGTGTCTGAATCCGGAGGTCAACCCGGGTGGCGAGCTCAATGACCCCATCGAGCGTGGCAGGTAGTTCATAGGAGACCAGCTCGTCTTTAACATAGTCAGCTAATCCATGCAGGAAAGCGTCACACAAAGCGGAAATGTTCCAGTTACTCCGACGAGCCTGAGTACGGAAATCAATGGAGTAGTCAGCCACGGTCCGAACCCCCTGACACAGGTGAAAAAGGCCTCGACCCGCGTCCGAGCTCTCAGGCCTCAGACAGAAAACCTTGCGAAGCTCCTCAGAGAAAGCCCGAAAGGAAGGACAGGCTGGCATCCCACGATCCCATTCGGCTGTTCCCCACAACCGTGCTCTGCCTGTCAGGTGGGTAATGGCGAAGGCCACCCTCGCCTCCTCCGTGGCGAAGGTACGGGGTTGCAGGGAAAACAGGATCGAACAGTTTGTGAGAAAAGGTCCACAGCCTTCAGGATCTCCGGCATAGCGTTCCGGCAGCCCCACCAGGGGTTCAGGGGAGTTCCTGAGTGGTGAGGGCTCAGGCGCAGGTGGCAGAGGAGCAGGCGTTGAACCTGCAGCTGTCTGCTGCGTTAGCGCCGTGGTCAACTGCTACATCTGGTTGGCTGATGTGGTCATTGTGTGCCCCAAGACAGAAACACTCCAGCGAGTATCAGCGAGAGCGTTGGTAAAACCCTCCTGCTGCTGTTGGAGCGCACTCTCGATCCGCTCAAAGCGATTCAGTGGTGACGCTGTGTGTGCTGGGTCCATGTCTTGGCCAGATTGTAATGTAACGGAACGCAGATAGACCCAAATGCAGCACACGGAACCAAGGAAATAGTTTTAGAAAGAGCTTTATTTCTACCTGCTCGTGGTCGAGGACAGAAGACTGAGGTGTTCTGTTTCCACCTTCCGTAAATCCTTCAAGTGAGTGCTCTTTGTTTATTGGAAGAAGGCAACAGAGGTATTGGGGCCCCACGTTGGGCGCCAATTATGTTAGAAATATTTTCCCAACAAACGACAGTCACAGCAATTTAGATCCAACTGCGCAGCGGTAGAGTTGCTGCTTTACAGCGAATGCAGCGCCGGAGACTCGGGTTCGATCCTGACTACGGGTGCTGCACTGTAAGGAGTTTGTACGTTCTCCCCGTGACCTGCGTGGGTTTTCTCCGAGATCTTCGGTTTCCTCCCACACGCCAAAGACGTACAGGTTTGTAGGTTAATTGGCTGGGTAAATGTAAAAATTGTCCCTAGTGGGTGTAGGATAGTGTTAATGTACGGGGATCGCTGGGCGGCACGGACTTGGAGGGCCGAAAAGGCCTGTTTCCGGCTGTATATATATGATATGATATGATATGATATGATGAGAGAGGATCGCACAGAGTACAGGAGTCTGAACGAGTCTCTCTGCCGCAGCAGTGCCCCACTCATTCCTTTATACAATGGAGTAAACAAGGACGTATCGAACACAACTTAATCTCATCACGCAGGACCACAACTTAATCTCATCACGCAGGTGTGCAAAGTACAAAACCACAGTCAGCACAAAATAGCAGTGAGCAAAGTCTACAAGCAAGCATCTGCTTGCCCATACATTATTCTTAAAGGTACAGTCCCCAATAACTATAGGAATGAATTTTTATATCAATGGAGCAAGCTGAAACAATTTCTACTGATTAATGTGCCCTTGCTGCAGCATATACTTATCCAAAAAGGAAGTGTTACTTTTGCGGGGGTAATATCTCATAATAGAGAGATATGTCCTGCTCGAGAGGCAACTTGTAATAGTTGTGGCAAGAAGGGACATTATTCTAGAGTATGCAAGTCCAAAGCAACTACTAAAAGTGTGACTGCTGCCATGTATATGCCTTCTCTATGTGCAATTACAGCTGCATTTCCTCAGAGCTTGTCTCATGCAGCTACAACGGTATCCATCAATGGCCATACACTTAATGTACTACTTGATTCTAGCAGTTCAGAAAGTTTTATAAATGAACAAGTTGTGTCTCGACTAAATCTAACTTTAATTCCTTTGAATAGAGAAATCTCGATGGCTCTGACATCTCTCAATGCTCAAATTATTGGATCTTGTATTGTAGACTTTATTCTGAACAAAACTAGTTATAAATCCGTATGTCTTGGTATTATGGAAAATTTGTGTAGCGATGTAATTCTAGGTCAGGATTTTCAGAAACAGCACAGATCACTTCAAATAATGTATGAAGGAACTATGCCTGATCTTGTATTATCAAAGCCACCAGTATTGTGTGTTTTTTTCTGCTGCATCTGTTGAATGTCCTTCATTATTCACTAATTTATCCTCTAAGTGCAAGCCAATTGCTACAAAATCAAGGCATTTTAGTAAGGATGACAAAAACTTTATCAGCACAGAAGTAACTAATCTTTTACGAGAAGGGATCATAGAGCCCAGCTCTTCCCCTTGGAGGGCACAAGTTGTCGTGGTTAAGGACCCCTTGGAGAGACATAGAAAGAGACTCTGCATTGATTACTCTCAAACTATAAACCAGTTCATGGAACTTGACGCATATCCATTACCTCGTATAGAAGATATTATCAATACATTAGCTAAGTATAAGGTATTCTCTACTTTTGACCTAAAAAGTGCTTACTACCAAATTCCTTTGAAAGAATCAGAAAAGAAATACACCGCGTTTGAAGCAAATGGAAAATTATACCACTACTGCAGAGTTCCTTTTGGTGTAACTAATGGTGTGGCAGTTTGTCAGAGAGAGATGGACAAACTTGTTGAACAGAAAAACCTTAAAGATACTTTCCCTTATCTTGATAATATAACTATTGCCGGAAAAGACCAAGCTGAACATGACAAAAATGTACAACGGTTTTTAGAAGTTGTACATTCTAAAAATCTAACATTAAATGAGGCTAAGTCAATAATATCAGTGTCATCAATTAATATTCTTGGTTATTGGGTTGGAAATGATATGATCAAGCTTGATCCAGAAAGACTCCGCCCACTCCAAGAGATACCTGTTCCAGCTACATTAAACTCTCTACGAAGGGTTCTTGGCATGTTTGCATATTATGCTAAATGGATACCAAATTTCTCTGACAAAATTCAACCTTTGATTAGAGCAAAATCTTTCCCCCTTGACTCTACAGCAATTGGTGCCTTTACTTCTTTAAAGAAACAATTAGAATCTGCGACATTAGATGCCATCGATGAGGATCTCCCCTTTGTTGTTGAATGTGATGCCTCTGATTTAGTAGTATCAGCAACATTAAATCAAGGAGGACGACCAGTGGCTTTCATGCCTCGTACTCTCCAAGGTAGTGAATTGCATTACCCACCCGTCGAAAAGGAAGCTACAGCAATTATTGAAGCAGTGAGAAAATTGAGTCATTTTCTTGCTCGCCAGCACTTCACTTTGATAACAGATCAGCGTTCAGTAGCTTTTATGCTAGATAATCGGAAGCGAACGAAGATTAAAAACAGTAAAATTCATGAATGGAGGATTGAATTATCTGCATATAGTTATTCAACCGCCCTGGTAAGGATAATGTTGCTCCGGATGCATTAACTCGAGCATTTTGTGCCTCTGTTCATTCTTCTGCACTCACTGATCTTCACAATGGGCTGTGTCATCCTGGAGTCACTCGTATGTTACACTATGTTCGTTCCAAAAACTTGCCTTTCTCTACAGAAGATGTGAAGATGACATGTGCTTCATGTAGAATCTGTGCTGAATTAAAACCAAGGTTCTTCCGTCCTGAAGAAGGAAGATTGATCAAAGCTACTCAACCTATGGAACGTTTGAGTATTGACTTCAAAGGGCCTTTACCATCCCCCTCTCAAAATGTTTATATACTTACCATAGTTGATGAATATTCGAGGTTTCCATTTGCCTTTCCTTGTCCAAATATGTCAGCTGCTACGGTTATCAAATGTTTAGATCAATTGTTTTCATTCTGTGGATTTCCAAGTTACATACATTCTGATTGGGGCACCTCATTCATGTCAAAAGATTTAAAGGACTACCTTTCCAATAGAGGAATTGCAACAAGTAAAACAACACCATATCATCCTATTGGAAATGGTCAGGTTGAGAGGTATAACGGAATCATTTGGAAAGCAGTGAAACTGGCTTTAAAGTCAAATGACATACCAGATCGGCAGTGGGAATGTGTTCTATCAGATGCATTACACTTCATCAGATCTCCACTGTCAACTGCTACCAATACTACGCCACATGAGCGGTTCTTTAACTTCAAAAGGCGTTCTTCTACTGGTACTTCTCTGCCATCATGGCTGACTAGCCCTGGGCCTGTGTTGCTTCGTCGATATGTCCGATCAAATAAGAATGAGCCCTTTGTTGATGAAGTTGAACTGACTGATGTGAACCCTTCTTATGCAACTATCAAGTATCAGGATGGACGTCAGTCAACCGTCTCACTTCGTGACCTTGCACCATGTCCATCTTCTCCATCAGCTCCACCACTCCTTGATAATATTAATCGAGAACTTCCTCCAACACTCCCATCATCCCCTATGAAAACGTCTATAAGTAATTCTAAAATTGAAAATGTCAATAACAATATGAGTGAAGTTGATGACCAAGCAATATATGTCCCACCAGCTGTTGAAACACCATTATCTCCTGATGCTCCAGTGCTGCCACGGTCATCAAGACATACTAAACCCCCTGACCGTCTCAACTTATAAATAGGAGGGGAGAATGTGCGGGACTCTCGGGCGGACGAGGCCTGTGGAATCAGCGATAATTTCCAGACGCTTTGAAGATATGTATTACGGAAATGAGTTGCTTAAAGCTTAAATAAGGTTTAAGTAAATTGGAATTTTTAATTGCCTCACAACACAGGGTAAGACCATTGTGCTCTAGAGTTTACAGATTTTAAAGCAGTCATTTTGTTGCACACAACTGATTAAACATTTTCTACTGTGATTTGACGCAGTAGTCTTCACACTCTTCAAGGGTATTGAATCGATTCTCATTTCCTCCACATCCGCCATACCAGAACTGTTCACAACCCTGCGTGCCTTCATCAAAGTGCCACTTTAAGGCATAATCCTCGCAGTCTCCCATATCCCACTCGAGTAAGCAAATATCTGGAATGAACAAAGAAATAACTTAGAAATTGTTGTGCCAGGCCAAATGCCTATATTTCCGAATTGGTTGGGTATTGCACTAAATAGTGTCAACCGTTCATTATTGAATTGAATTGAATAAATTTTATTAGCCAAGTACGTATACATACAAGGAATTTGCCGTGGTGCTTTGCTCACAAGTAACAACATGACAACCAGTAAACAATTAAGAATAGAACATTATAATTTACACAGGTAACAAATTAAATAAAACACCAGAGCAAAAGGAGGTTACAGACTTTTGGTTGTTGAGTAGAGCTACTGCTCGTGGAAAAAATCTGTTTTTATGTTCGGCTGTGGCGGCTTTGACAGTCCGGAGTCGCCTTCCATAGGGAAGTGCTTCAAAGAGTTTGTGGCCAGGGTGAGAGGGGTCAGAGATGATCTTGCCCGCTTGCTTCCTGGCCCTTGCAGTGTACAGTCCGTCAATGGGGGAAAGGTTGCAACCTTCTTGGCTGATTGAACGATGAGCTGCAGCCTCCGGATGTCATGCTTGGTGGCAGAGCCAAACCAGACCATGTTGGAGAAGGTGTGATAGACTATGATGGCAGTATAAAACTGGACCACCATTGCCTGTGGCAGGTGTATTTTCTCAGGAGCTACAGGAAATACATCCTCTATTGGGCCTTTTTGACTGTGGAGTCGATGGTGACCTCCCATTTATGATCCCTGGAGATGATTGTCCCAAGGAACTTAAATGATTCCACAGATGTGACTGTGCTCTTACTCAATGATTCTTTGTGGACTTTTTCCATTGGAACACAGGGCAATTAGATATCGGGCGGTCACGGTGGTGCAGCGGTAGAGTTGTTGCCTTAGAGCGAATGCAGCACCGGAGACCCGAGTGCGATCCTGACTACGGGTGCTGTCTGTACGGAGTTTGTACGTTCTCCCCGTGATCTGCATGGGTTTTCTCCGAGATCTTCGGTCTCCTCCCACACTCCAAAGCCGTACAGGTTTGTAGGTTACTTGGCTTGGTAAATGTAAAAATTGTGCCCAGTGGGTGTAGGGTAGTGTTAATGTGCAGGGATTTCTGGTCGGTGCTGACCCGGTGGGCTGAAGGGCCTGTTCCCACACTGTATCTCTAAACCTAACTAAATTGCATGTGTGTGAATGTGATCAAACATTTCTGAGCGTGGACCAAGTGTACATTGGAATATTTAATTCAATGCTAAATCATGCACATGAAGTCAAATGAAGAAGGGAATTTTTTTACAAATGGGACTAAGAGAGAAAAAAGACAGAGTAAAACTCATATTTATTTTAACCAACGCAGTTAAAATATGAAGACGTGAGTGTATTCAAATAGCTTAGGTTAAAAAAAGTGCCCATACATCTCATTGAGCTTACCGTGATGTGTGTGTGTTTGTTCCTCAGCTTCTTTCTCCCGTGCATATTCTTCAAAATCTTCCTCATCTTCAAGTAAATTGCAAATAAATATTTTTTTATTGTCAGAGAGGTTGATGGAGAGTAATAAGTTAACAATTGTACCACGAGAAGATCGATTGATTTGGAATGTACCATCTATATACTAAACCTCTCGTTTGTTTGCTCCTGAACTACAGCCAAAACGGTACCCGATTTAGGCCCGTCTTAAGGGCCTGTCTCACTTGAGGCGATTTTCAGGCAACTGCCGGTGACTGTGAAAGTCGTAGCAGATCGCCGAACTTTTCTTTTACCCGTCGACAATGACCACGACAATGCCGAGTCATGTCGAGATTACAGTGTCATCGGAAACATCGCGAAATTCCCACGCTGTCAATGCTTCTCCGGCGTCCTAATTTTCGCTGAAATCACTGACAAGTCGGTAAGTACTTGAGAGTTTTGAACTATAACATCTTGTATGGGTTACTTAAAAACATCACTGTAACAAGGCATAAACTGGATTTACTTCCAGTTACTAATAGCTGTATTAAAAAAAAAAAAAAGTGGTTTAGTGGATTTGTGTGAAAAGTGTGAGGGCATTCTTTGAAAATGTACGGGAGATGCATATCTGGTTTCTGGGTTGCATAATCTGGGTTGGGAGCCCACTTTAAATGTAATGGCTGATGGCCATAAACCTCGCGAAAATTCCCACGCTCACCTGACCGTCAAACTGTCGCCTCCAATCTACCTGCCAAATGTCCTGACGGTAAATAAATTGGTTAAACACAAGCATTTTATGGTATTTTGAAATGACTGTACTTATTTTAATATATTGTGCTTCTAAATGCATCTAAGAGAACCTAGCAAACCTGGGGACAGCAGGCGACAGCGCCCGCAATAAGCAACGATACCTGGCGACATGCCAGCTGTCACCGAGAAATTTCACTCCGGGTGATTTCTCAGCGACGCGCTGAGATCCACTACGATTCTTGGAAGACTCCTCACAATCATGCCCGCGACACCCAGCGAACTGTCAGCGACACCTAGTCGCCGGCAGTCGCCTTAGAATCGCCTAAATTGGGACAGGCCCTTTACTCACCGTCATCCCTTTGGTGCTAATGGAAGAAGTTTCATTGAAATTGGTGTTATATTTTTTAAGTTATTCACTTTTTAGTTTAAATATATCTCCTAGGGAGGGAGGGGGAGGGGGGGGAGGTGGCAGGAGGGAGGATAAGGGGGGTTGTACGGGGAAGGGGAAGGGGGAAGGGGAGGAGAGGTGGAGGGAGGGAGGGGGAGAGGGGGAGAGGGGAGGGAGGGGGAGGGGAGAGGGGGGAGGGAGGGAGGGGAGGGGGAGGGGTGAGGGGAGGAGGGGAGGAGAGGGTGCTGCACCAATGCAGGAGAGGTTTGGGCCCAACGGGTCCACTTGGTCTAGTGTCTACCTAACATTGACTAGTTTCTTTGGCAAGCACTCCATGTGTTCTAATGACAAGTCCTTTGATAATGTACTTGGATAGTCAATCAACTAGAGGAACTGGGAAAGCAACTGGAGCATAAACAAACTGCCGGAGGAATTCAGCGGGTCAGCAGCATCTGTGGAAAAAAATGGACAAGGAAACACAAGAATTGCCCGGCCAGTTGTGTGTTTCCTTCCACAAAAATTTCCTTCCACAAATATTGCCCGGCCAGCTGTGTTTCTGCAGCAGTTTGGTTTTTGCCCAAGGTTCCAACATCTGCAGTCACCATTTGAAAGCAACTTCGCGATTTCTGTATTTGACTCTACATGCGGTCGTTAAGATTGCTCTCTGGTCTGTTCTTGAATTGAGGGGAAAAACATACCTTCATTGTTAATGTTACAGCAAAATTCAGTGAACTGTTTTTAAGAGGCAACAGGGGTTAAATATTTGTTCAAACACAGGGCTGTGTGTTGAGCCCCATCCTTTACTCCCTCTACACTCACGACTGCGCCCCCACCCATCCCACCAACACCATCATCAAGTTCGCGGATGACACGACTGTGGTTGGACTCATCTCAGGAGGAGATGAGACAGCCTACAGGGATGAAATCCAAAGGCTGGCAGCATGGTGTTCAGTGAACAATCTTGTCCTGAACTCCGCCAAAACAAAGGAACTCATAATAGACTTCAGGAAAACCAGTGCAGAATACGACCCACTCTACATCAAAGGGGTCTGTGTGGAAAGGGTAACCGCTTTCAGGTTCCTGGGTACGCACATCGCAGAGGATCTTACCTGGTCTACCAACACCATTACCACAGTGAAGAAGGCACAGCAGAGACTCCACTTCCTGAGGATCCTCAGGAAGACCAACCTGCAGGAGAAGCTCATGATGTCCTTCTATCGCTGCTCCATCGAGAGTGTGCTGGCATACTGTATAACCACATGGTATGCCAGCTGCTCAGAAAAGGACAGGAAGGCCTTTCAGAGGGTCATCACGACGGCCCAGAAGATCATCGGCTGTTCACTGCCCTCACTGGAGCACCTGTTCAGCCTACGCTGCCTCAGTAGAGCAGGCAAAATAATAAAAGATCCATCCCACCCCGGCCACCGTCTGTTTGTTCATCTGCCCTCTGGTCGACGTTTCAGGTCGATCAAATCCCGAACAAACAGACTTAAGAACAGTTTTTACCCCAGGGCCATACGAGAACTGAACACTACCTTCTGCACTCGGCAACACTGTTAAAACTTTTGTACTTAATATAATTGTATTTATTTGTTTTTGCATTTATTGCATATATGTTTTTACGCACCATCAGGATTGGCTATTTTTTAATTTCGTTGTACTCGTTGCAATGACAATAAATGAATATTATTATTATTATTATTATTAATAGCCGTTTGATTAATAGAAAGCATTCTTATAATGCATCTTCAAAGATCTCGGGAGATTCCAAACATTTTACAGCCAGTAATGACCTTTTTGAAGGGCAGGTACTTATAATGTAGGAAGAAGTGATCTCCCTATACACTCTCAGTCCTGATGCAAAGACTCGACCCGAAGCTTCACAGATGTCGTATGACCCACTGACCCACTGGACAACAGTGGCAGAGTGGGATGCCTGCAGGCACTATTTTGACTAAGATCCATGGAGATTTCTGCATAATATTCATCAGGTTATTTAATCTCAGTACCATATGATTCTTGTTGAGCAATTTGGCTGCTATGTTCTTGGCTCCAGCATCTTGTTTTAATGCCATGGTGTTGGAACATAGCAGCCAAATTGCTCAACAAGAATCATATGGTACTGAGATTAAATAACCTGATGAATATTATGCAGAAATCTCCATGGATCTTAGTCAAAATAGTGCCAGCAGGCATCCCACTCTGCCACTGTTGTCCAAAACTGGATGTTATTCCAAAGTCTCATATGCGAGAACAAAACACATAATCTTCTGACTCAGATTTTAACAAATAACTAGAAATCAACTCTGCATTAATTAAGGCCAAGCAGAAAGCAACTACTAGAGGAAAGCTTACAATGCAAACAGACAATTCTATAAGAGTTGGAAACAACTTTTGTGATGGAAACACAAGGACTGCAGACACTGAATTGTAATTGATCCCAGCACAGGTAGATTTCAGGTGGACACAAAATGCTGGAGTAACTCAGCGGGTCAGGCAGCATCTCGGGAGAGGAGGAACGGGTGACGTTTCGGGTCAGGACCCTTCTTCAGACTGAAGAAGGGTCTCGACCCGAAACATCACCCTTTCCTTCTTTCCCGAGATGCTGCCTGACCCGCTGAGTTACTCCAGCATTTTGTGTCTACCTTCGATTTAAACCAGCATCTGCAGTTTTTTTTCCTACACAGGTAGATTTCATCTATCTACTTATCACCCTCTGGCAGCTGCCTCCACCTTTAGCCTCCCCTCCCCTGCATCTGGCTTCATCTACCGTGTATTTTTTTCAACCTACCTACCCCTACCCTCCCCCACCTAGCTCCTCCGGCCTGTCATACTTCACCCCTCCAAGGCTCACCCATCAGCCGCTGGCTCTTGTTTCACCAACTCCCCCTTTCCCCTCACACTGGCTATCTTCCCTCTCTACTCTCAGTCCTGTTGCAGAGCGTCGGCCCAGAGTGTTCACAATTCCTTTCCCCCACCGATGCTGTTCATCCTGCCGACTTCCTCCAGCAGTTTGTTATTTTTTGTGATAACATTTTTCAAGTTGAGGCCAATGTTATTACAACGTTTAAAAAACATTTGGCCAGGGACATGAACAGGATAGGTTTGAAGGATATGGGCTAAACACTGACAGATGTGATTAGTGTAGATGGGACATGGTTCCATGGGCAGACAGCAAAACACTTTGGTGTAATTGTAACATTTGCTGTACCAATGTTTTGCTTTCAACTCTAATGCAGTGTTTCTATAAACTGTGCATATATTGTGTCTTTATATAGACCTGGGAAGAAAAGTGTCCACAGAGGGTCCCATTTCACCTACCATGGCGACCTTTTGCTTCTCTTTCAGCTTCTGATAGCAGGTCATAGTTTTCAAAGTCTTCCTCATATTTGTCTTCTATTTCTGTTTCTTCCATTGGAATTCTGTAAAGTTGATGCATTACAAACTGGTGTAAAATCAAATAAAATGGCAATGAAAATATATTAAAAACATTAGCATTAATCTAAAAGTGCAATGCTTTTGAAAACATACTCGCTTTCATACAAATCCATCTCACTTTCACATTCCTCCTGCAAGTCTGGATGTGGATATTCATTGATTTTAACTGCAAAAGGCAAATTTCATTAAAAGCAGAAAAAAAATAGCGTATCAAAATTCCCAATATTTAATTTTGAGTCAATAAAAACTGAAGCAACCAGTAATGATTTCATGAGCTGATTAAAATTAATTGACTTGTTCTTGAGATTATTTATGAAAATATCAGATTTGATCCCAATCCCAACGCACTGTACTTCCTTTGAGGGGTCCCATTTGCAGTTAAAGATTGCAGAAATAGGCCGAGAACTGAAGCAGTGAAAGGCAGGTGAATAAACAGCCATGGTAAGGGGCAAATAGTGGGAATGGCTTTCCAATGATCGAGGGAATTTTTGTACATATGAAAAAGTCATTATAAAAGATGAAAATGTAAAATCCTGTAACAAGGAACAATGTTTTTTTCTCACCCCTCGAATGGGGCCTCTGAAAGAAAGATTCTAAGGGGAGTAAACCGTGGCTGACAAGGGAAGTTAGGGATGGGATAAAACGATAAGAAAAGGTGTATAACTTAGCAAAAAGTAGCGGGAAGCCAGAGGATTGGGAAACTCTCAAAGGACAACAGAAGGTAGGCAATATGGGGTGAAAAGATGAAGTACGAGGGTAAGCTGGCCAAGAATATAAAGAAGGATAGTAAAAGCTTCTTTAGGTATGTTAGGAGAAAAAGATTAGTAAAGACAAATGTGGGTCTCTTGAAGGCAGAAACTGGTGAAATTACTATGGGGAACATGGAAATGGCAGAAGAGTTGAACAGGTACTTTGGTTCTGTCTTCACTAAGGAAGACACAAACAATTTCCCAGATGTACAAGGGGACAAAGGATCTAGGGAGACAGAGGAACTAAAAGAAATTTGCATTAGGCGAGAAATAGTATTGGGTAGACTGATGGGACTGAAGGCTGATAAATCCCCAGGGCCTGATGGTCTGCATCCCAGGGTACTCAAGGAGGTGGCTCAATAAATCGTGCCGCATTGATGACCATTTTCCAATGTTCTATAGATTCAGGATCAGTTCCTGTATATTGGAGGGTAGCTAATGTTATCCCACTTTTCAAGAAAGGAGTGAGAAAGATAAAGGGGAATTATAGACCAGTTAGCCTGACATCGGTGGTGGGAAAGATGCTTGAATCAATTATTAAAGAGGTAATAATGGAGCATTTGGATAGCAGTAAAAGGATTGGTCCAAGTCAGCTGCAGAAGTGGGTGGAGAAATGGCAGATGGAGTTTAATCTGAGCAAGTGTGAGGTGTTACACTTTGGGAGGTTGAATGCGAGGGGAAAATATACAATTAATGGCATGATCCTTAACAGCATTGATGTACAGAAGGATCTAGGGGTCCAAATCCATAACTTCATGAAAGTGGCAATATATGTAGATAGAAATGAAGAAGGTATCTGGTATGCTTGCTTTCATAGGTTATTGAGTATTAGAATCTGGAAGTCATGACTTAGTTTAGGCTGCACTTGGAGTACTGCATGCCGTTCTGGTCAGAACCTTTTGCCCAAGATGGAAAAATCAAATACCAGAGGGCACAGGTTTGTGAGAGAGGAAAACTTTAAAGGAGATGTACTGGGCAAGTTTTTTTTTTACACAGTGGGTTCGGAGTGCCTGGAATGCACTACCAGGGGGAGATGTTTGCAACTGATATGCTAGTGGCAATTAAGAGACTTTTGGATAGGCAAATTAATATGCAGGGAATGGAAGGATATAGATTAGAGCTGGTCTCGGTTGGAAATCGTTTACATCCGACTAAGGGGGTGGTTTAATGAAACAGAAAACAACCTGGGAATGGAGCACCTCTCAGTACTGCATCACATTGTCAACCTGGAGTATGTGGAAAAGAATCTAGAGGTGGCTTTGAACTCATGATGTGATGGAACAGAAAATGGTGTAAGCACTAAGTATGTCAAGCAACATCACTGGAGAGAAACACAAAACCTTGTTCTATCTTTTATGCAACTTAACAGATTCATTTTTGTCTTGATGAAGTGCCATGACCCAAAGTGTCTGATCTCTTGACTACAGTATTTTCTGTTTATGCTTTGAATATCCTGCATCTGAGGTGTTTTGCTTCAATTCTCTCGAAGCAGTCAACCGGGGGGGGGGGGGGGCTCAGATGGAAGTCAGTGCAGTGATGGGTCCCTTTAACTCCTTTGTCAATTGATGCCTATCGTAGTATTAAAGTAAAGGTGGTCTGAAGTCTCACGATACCAGCATATGGAAACAAAGTTTAAAAATACACGATTAAACAATGTCAAAGCAACAACGTCTCTCTGTAAAGAATGCATTGACATTAAGAACTTAATATAGTTTTTCAGTTTTACCTCAAGCATAACTTACGTGAGAGGCTTTTCAGGAAGGCCCTGGCAAACCTTTTGGCATAACTCATTTCAGAATCAAGCAGCTGGCCAAGGCGAATTACGTGTTGGTCAATAGGAAAACTAACAAGATCCTCCAAGTTGTTTCTGATTGTCTCAAGGGAGAATGCAAAGATCACAAAACCATCACACCTAGCTTTTCGGGACACAGCTTTTAGCTTTTCCATATCAAAGGCACTTGTTTCTCCCGCAAGTATAACAAAGATCACTTTATAACGACGACGTGCTTCAGCATGGCTCATGAAGACATTATTTATGGTCCATTCAATAGCATGGCCAACCCCAGGAGGGCCATTTAACTTATTAAATGAATCCTCAATGTACCTCTTCATCAGGTTCTTGCTGTTATATTTTATGAACCCAAACTCCAAATTGGCTGGCTTCTGACCAGCCCTAGGGAAATAACCTGGCGGTGAGTATTGTACCAATGCTACCCTGGCACGATTATCACGGGTGCGTGGATTTCTTGAGAGCACAAGCATGTCCAGCATTGAGCTGAGGAAACCCTTGATTCTTGCAAAGTCCATCATTTTCATGTTGTGCGAGCCATCGACGACAAAAGCCATGTCCATGTCAACTGAAATGGGAGGTGGGGAGATGACGTGTCCACATTGGGCATTTGGTCTACACATATCTGCGAGGGAAGAGGAAAGTCTAATGTTTAGATCTTGACATATGAACTAATCAAAGAATCCTTGCAGTTCAGGCACACTTAAATTTATGCAGGTTAACTTTTGATTTACTATACAATTAACTGAATACAATTAAAGACATACCAAAACAGAAAGTGCATAATTGGATGCTATGCAATTGTTCCTTCGCTTCTTGCTGATCTCTTGACAAAGAAAGTACTTGAAATGTTTTTGTATCATCAACCTTTTACGGGAAAATAGAATGTACATTCAAATTTAAATTGCAAACATTTTTTAACATTTTTAAACGCGGAAGCCACGGTGGCGCAGCGGTAGAGTTGCTGCCCTATAGCGCTGACAGCGCCAGAGACCTGGGTTCGCTCCTGACTACGGGTGCTGTCTGTACGGAGTTTGTACGTTCTCCCCATGACAGCGTGGGTTTTTTCTGATATCTTTGGTTACCTCCCACACTACAAAGACGTACAGGTATGTAGGTTAATTGGCTTGGTGTATGTCTAAATTGTCCCTGGTGTGTGTAGGATGGTGTTAATGTGTGGGGATCGCTGGTCGGTGCGGACTCGGTGGGCCGATGGGCCTGTTTCCGCACTGTATCTCTAGACTAAACTAAGCCAATGTCAAATATATAAAAAGGAGACTACACCCTTGAAGCCCAACTAGTTCGATTCGAGCCATGGCCACTCAATAGGTCAAGTAATCTTATAGAAATTTAATATCCAAGAGAAGATGTGGACATTTACTGAAGATAATATAGAGGGGAGCACAGTGGCGTAGCGGTGGAGTTGCTGTCTTACAATACCAGGGACCCCTGTTCAATCCTGACAATGGCTGCTCTCTGCACGGAGGTTGTACGTTCACCCTGTGACCATGTGCGTTTTCTCCGGGTGCTCCGGTTTCCGCCCACGCTCCAGGATTGTAGGATAATTGGCTTCGGTAAATAAAATTGTAAAATTATCCCTAATGTGTAGGATACTGCTCGTGTATGGGGTGATCACTGGTTGGCGTGGACTCAGTGGGCCAAAGGGCCTGTCTCCACGCTGATTCTTTGTTGTGGTCGCTGCCGCCTAGTGGTTCCTTTACCTTGAGTTCCCTTATCAAATCCGGTTCATTACGCATTTTTGGCGCGGAGCTGTAAGAAAGAACTGCCACACGTGTTCCTTCTGAGCAGATACTAATTCACCCTATCTATCTATCTCATGATCTCTTACACCTCTATACGGTCAGCCCTCAGCCTCTTACGGTCCATGAAATCAAGTCATAGCCTGTCTAACCTCGTCTTATAGCTCAGGCCCTCAAATCACAGCAACCTCCTTGTAAATCTTCTCTGCACTCTTTCCAGCTTAATCTTCTCTGCACTCTTCAATCTTAATCTCCTTTGCACTCTTTCCCCCTTAAATCTTCTTTGCACCCTTTCCATGTTAGCAAACAGAATGATCAGATGATTATTATATTAGCTTCTCCCCCTCTCTTCCCTGTGCCTCATCTGGATGCAAATCGATTTCTCCCTTTCCCTTCCCCCTGTATTCTTTTCCTCTGGCTTCACATTTCACGCGTCTTCTATCGTTATCTCCTTATCTCGTTTTTTGTCTTTTCATCTCCGGCCTTTGTCCAACCCATCTGACAATCAAACCTCCTCCCCACCACCCCCCACCACCACCACCTGTTTCCACCTATCACTTGCCAGAATTTCCCTAGCTTCCACCTCTTTTCCAGCTTTTTCCCCCTTACTACAGCAAGTCTGGTCATGACCCAAAACATCACCTATCCAAGATATCAAGATACCAGTCAATTCCATACGGCATGATCTGCAGGAGGTTGAGAATATGTGGACTTTAGCTGAAGAAAGGCTTATTAAATGACCTTATTTTTGCATTACTCTAAACAATTGATAAAGCCAGATTGATAACGAAAACTGCCCATGTAAATGTCAACCTTGCAATTAGATCCCCCTACCAATCCATGGTGATGTAGTGTCTCCACTGGTAGGTGGGCTTAATAATAGCATAAGGAATTTGTATTACAAATACAAGCATGGTAACTTGACAAGGTGTATAAATAAATACATTGTTTGCAAAATATCATAGATATCCTACCTGGAAAGGAAGCTGTATTTCAGGGACCCGAGAGAAAGAAATGACAACCGGCGTAATGTCCAGGGCTCTGAACTCCAGGGCTGCCGACACAATTGATGTTTTCTCTTGAGATGGACCATTGGTAATAAATACTGCTACTTTTCTGACACGTAAGCCACCACGTGCATGCTTGAAGACATTTCTTGCAACGAACCTCATTGCTAGTCCGATATTTCGGTTGTTGAATGACCGCTCATAATTCAGCTTCGCCAGCGCTTTCAGAAAAGTCTGTTTTCTCCTAAAATCTGAGAATCGTATATGCATTTTCGGTGTGGAACTGTAGGAAAGAACTGCCACACGCGCTCCCTCTGGGCAGGCACCTTCAGTGACTTTGAGATCCTGCACAAAGTCATTTACTATCTGCCGCATTCTGTTATATATGGATGGCGTGACATCCACAGACATGTCCAATGCAAACACTAGGTCCATTGGGGAAAAAGGGCACTCTAAACTTTCTGAAATGAGAGATCATTCATAAGTATTAAGGTACAGCAATGAAAAATCGCACATTTATGTCGCATATTACATTGCCTCAGGACTGATTTAGAACTAGTTAAATATGTCTAATGAGTAGTCATCACTATATTGAAGGAATTTATTCACAAAATGCTGGAGTAACTCAGCAGGTCAGGCAGCATCTCAGGAGAGAAGGAATGGGTGAGGTTTCGGGTCGAGACCCTTCTTCAGACTCTAGGCAGTCAGTCTAGACTTCAGGCAGTCTGAAGAAGGGTCTCGACCCGAAACGTCACCCATTCCTTCTCTCCTGAGATGCTGCCTGACCTGCTGAGTTACTCCAGCATTTTGTGAATAAATACCTTCGATTTGTACCAGCATCTGCAGTTATTTTCTTATACTATATTGAAGGAAATGTGACAAGCAATTTGCAAGCAAGTTCCCAAAAATAACAAGAATAACAAAAACTTTAGGTGCTGGAAATCTGGCATGAACAAAAAAACAGAAAATGATGGAAACACTCAGCAGGTCAGGATCTGTGGCAGGAAAAAATAGAATTAATGTTTCACATTGAAGCCCCTTTGACCAGAACCAAGGTCTTTCACATGAAATATTAACTGTTTCTCTTTTGAAAATGGTGCCTAACCTGCTGAATGTTTCCAGTATTTTCTGTTTTTATCGCAAGAGCAATGTTGATCTATCCAGATAAGCAGAAGGAGAATATATTGGCCAAGATACCAAGGAAACGATTTATCTCTTTGAAATAGTTTCACAGCAGTGTAAAATCATGTTACAGTGAGTAGCTGGCTATTCAGCCCAATACGTCCATGCTGTCTTCACAGCGAGTAATCTTTTTAGTTCCATTCACATATTTCTTCCTATCATCTGTATACGTGTTTCCCATCAAATGGCTGCACTGCTAAAGTTGTTGCTTCTGCTTCCATCACGCTTGCAATAAATAAATCTCAGATCATAACCACTCTGCATGAAAGTATTTTTCCTTGTCATCTCTCTGACCTTTTCACCCTTTAAATCTGTGCAAACTTATCCTTGAACCATCCAATAATGGAAACTGGCTTGTGCTCTATAAACCCATCTTATAGACAATAGACAATAGGTGCAGGAGGAGGCCATTCGGCCCTTCGAGCCAGCACCGCCATTCAATGTGATCATGGCTGATCATTCTCAATCAGTACCCCGTTCCTGCCTTCTCCCCATACCCCCTGACTCCGCTATCCTTAAGAGCTCTATCTATCTTGATCCTGTAAAGAAGATAGACACAAAACGCTGGAGTAACTCAGCGGGCCAGACAGCATCTCTTAGAAAACGAATACATGATGGTTCGTGTCGAGACCCATCATCCAGTTTGGTGAAAGGTCTCGACCCGAAACATCACCTATTCCTTTTCTCCGGAGGTGCTGCCTGACCTGCAGAGTCACTCCAGTGTAAACCAGCATCTGCAGTTCCATTTTAAACTTGATCTTGTAAACCTCCTTTTAATCTTCTCTCTACCCACTTTTCACCAAGAACAATCCACATTTTCCAACATTGCCTTATAGCTGAGATCTCACCTCCCTAGAACCATGTTAGAAATCTCCGATACACCCTCTCTGGGGTTTCCATACACTTCCGAAACCATAGGAACTAGAATCAAATTCCAGTACCTAGTGTTCTATTACTCAGGATTTTGTGGCTCCGACGGTACATGTCCTCAGCGCTGAACTGGAAGTATTTTGTTGGATTATGCGATTAAATGGGTAACATTATACTAGAATTCCTTTGGACACAGAGGCACTGGGCCATTGCTTTCACGTAGCTATAGAATTATACAGCACTGAAAAAGACCCTTTGGCTCAACTCATCCATTGCACCCAATATGTCTATCTCAGTTTGTCCCATCTACCAGCATTTATTTGGCCCATATCCCTTCAAAAGTTTCTTATCCATGTACCTGTACAAATGGTTTTCAAACATTGTACCTGCCTCCACAGCTTCCTCTGGCAGCTCTTTCCATATATCCACCACCCTCTGTGTGAAAGAGTTTGCCCCTCAGATCCTTTTAAAATCTTTCCCCACTTACCGTAAATCAATGTCAATAGGTTTTGGACATCCCCTGTCCTGGGGGAAATGTGGGGAAATAACAACAGCAATCCTCCAGTCTTCTGATAGTGTTCCTGTTGCTAAAGATGGGACAAATATCTCTGCCAGTGTCCCTGCAATTTCTTCCCCTGTTTCTCACTATTTCGTAGGATATTGTGCCAGGCTCAAAGGGCCGAATGGCCTACTCCTGCACCTATTTTCTATGTTTTTATACACTTGGTCAGGCCCCGAAGATTTATCAACCTTAAAACGCCTTAAGATGCACCAATTGAAAATAAAGCAAGAGCACTTACTTGATGAACAGCAAGCTGGAAGGAGAAAAAAAAGGAAACGTCTAGTTTAGAGGCGATGCATCCCAAGAGTGGTGAACATTAGCAACAAAGATATCTCAAATTCTTAGCTTTTGTCAGAGGATTGTTTGAATTACTGGTCCACAACACACCATGCAGTACATCTCACAAGAACAAAAAGTGCATTAGATTGGTGGGTGCATGAGCCCACAAGCTAATATTTCTTCTGTGTGCCCGATGCAATGAAAAGGTCTAATGGATCTTTCTTCTGTTGTTTCAGATTGCATTTGGGTCCGTGTTCAAAATCCACGAAAACAAGACGTAAATGTGAGAGAGTGGTTACCTGAGAAGGTGGTGAGTTGTTTCCCACAATGTTTTTAAAACTTTACACACAAAACTTTACACACAGTTATCACCAGTAAATATCAAATCTTATCTTTTTAAAGTCTTCACATGAGAATTAATAAAAAAGAAACGGTTCTGGTTTAAACACATTGTGATGTAATGAAGAACTAGGCTACTTACGGCAATGACTACGAATGTATGACAGGAGTTCGCATGGCTGCAATAGAAAAATGGAATGTTCAAGATCTGAAGGATGGCATCAAATTTTGGGAGAAACCACACAGTATGTACAAAGGTGACTTACCTTCAAGGATGCTGGCCCCTTTGGCCCTTTGAAGCCCTGAAACAGCAAGAAAACAAAAGCAGCCTTTAGAGGTTTTGTGTAATGTACGAAGGTGTGACCAATGTGGGGGATGAAGGATTATTATTTTTAAATCCAATGGGTTATTATTTTAAAATTCAATCAGCTATATTGCAGTAGATCTGGAGTTACATGTAGATCAGACTTGAAGATCTTCCTTCAAAGACACGAGTGAATACCAAAGATAGGTACAGAGGCAGGCCATTCGACCCTTCGCGCCATTCAATATAATCATGGCTGATCATCTAAAATCACTACCACGTTCCTCGTTTTTCCCCCATATCCTTTGATTCCATTAGCCCTAAAAGCTTTATCTAACTCTCTCTTGAAAACATCCAGTTAATTGGCCTCCACTGCCTTCTGTGGCAGAGAATTCCACAGATTCACAACTCTCTGGGTGAAAAATTGTTTTCTTTCATCTCAGTCCTAAATGGCCTACAATTATTCTTAAACTGTGACCCCTGGTTCTGGAATATATTAGGTTTCTACAACTATTCAGTAATTTGATGATAGCTGCTCTGCTCGGGGCTTGACAGGTCAGCACTCCTCTCCTCAGCCCTTCTCTCAGAAGCCTCTCGAGGCAAAGCCTCATGTTCTACATTTCCTCAACACGGTGCTGCACCTCAACATGGCGTCTCCCAACAGGCTGATCCGCTGTACCTCACCTTCTATTTATTTGCCACTCTCACTCTAGCTGAGCCAATCGACATCTGCCTCAATCCAATGTCCAGGCCCCACATTTAGCAACAGTGAAAAAAACACTCTTCACCTTTTCCTGCCGATTTTTCAAGGTTTTAAAATCATGCTTTCAGCAAGATGGCTGCTCTCCCACAGTCCAAGTTTTGAAAGTAGAACAAAATCTCTATTTTGTAACCCTAAATTATGTAAAAATAGTAACAAATATGCATTGGACTCCACTTCTGAAATTTGGTTCCATCGAAGACAATATACATGGGTTTGCACGCTAAAATTCAAAGCACCTTCATTACCATTCAGATGTCCGAGAAAACCTGTTTCATAATAAACAAGAAGTTCCAAGAAATTTGTTTTGGCAGTACAGTACAGTATTATTTTTATCCATATAACCATATAACCATATAACAACTACAGCACGGAAACAGGCCCGTTCGGCCCTACCAGTCCACGCCGACCACTCTCTCTGACCTAGTCTCATCTACCTGCTCTCAGACCATAACCCTCTAATCCCCTCTTATCCATATACCTATCCAATTTACTCTTAAATAATAAAATCAAGCCTGCCTCCACCACTTCCACCGGAAGCCCATTCCATACAGCCACCACACTCTGAGTAAAGAAGTTACCCCTCATGTTACCCCTAAACTTTTGTCCCTCAATTCTGAAGCTATGTCCCCTTGTTGGAAAATTCCCCACTCTCAAAGGGAAAAGCCTACCCACGTCAACTCTGTCCATCCCTCTTAAAATTTTAAAAACCTCTATCAAGTCCCCCCTCAACCTTCTACGCTCCAAAGAATAAAGACCCAACCTGTTCAACCTCTCTCTGTAGCTTAAGTGCTGAAACCCTGGCAACATTCTAGTAAATCTCCTCTGTACCCTCTCCATTTTGTCGACATCCTTCCTATAATTTGGCAACCA
This sequence comes from Rhinoraja longicauda, assembly GCF_053455715.1. Classification (NCBI taxonomy): domain Eukaryota; kingdom Metazoa; phylum Chordata; class Chondrichthyes; order Rajiformes; family Arhynchobatidae; genus Rhinoraja; species Rhinoraja longicauda. Next base: position 17,075,463 of record NC_135954.1, read on the forward strand.
GAACTGCACACCATACTCCAGATTCGGCCTCACCAATGCCCTGTACAATTTTAACATTACATCCCAACTTCTATATTCGATGCTCTGATTTATAAAGGCAAGCATACCAAACGCCTTCTTCACCACCCTATCCACATGAGATTCCACCTTCAGGGAACAATGCACAGTTATTCCCAGATCCCTCTGTTCCACTGCATTCCTCAATTCCCTATCATTTACCCTGTATGTCCTATTTTGATTTGTCCTACCAAAATGAGGCACCTCACACTTATCAGCATTAAACTCCATCTGCCATCTTTCAGCCCACCCTTCCAAAAGGCCCAAGTCTCTCTGTAGACTTTGAAACTCTACTTCATTATTAACTACACCACCTATCTTAGTATCATCTGCATATTTACTAATCCAATTTGCCACACCATCATCCAGATCATTAATGTAAATGACAAACAACAGTGGACCCAACACAGATCCTTGGAGTACTCCACTAGACACTGGCCTCCAACCTGACATACAATTGTCAACCATTACCCTCCGGTATCTCCCATTCAGCCATTGTTGAATCCATCTTGCAACCTCACTATTAATACCCAACGATTTAATCTTCTTAATCAACCTTCCATGTGGAACCTTGTCAAATGCCTTACTGAAGTCCATATAGACAACATCCACAGCCTTGCCCTTATCAATTTCCCTGGTAACCTCTTCAAAAAATTCAAGAAGATTAGTCAAACATGACCTTCCAGGCACAAATCCATGTTGACTGTTTCTAATCAGGCCTTGTTTATCCAAATAATTATATATATTGTCCCTAAGTATCTTTTCCATTAATTTTCCCACCACAGACGTCAAACTAACAGGTCTATAATTGCTAGGTTTACTTTTAGAACCTTTTTTAAACAAAGGCACAACATGCGCAATGCGCCAATCTTCCGGCACCATCCCCGTTTCTAATGACGTTTGAAATATTTCCGTCATAGCCCCTGCTATTTCTGCACTAACTTCCCTCAATGTCCTAGGGAATATCCTATCAGGACCTGGAGACTTATCCACTTTTATATTTTTCAAAAGTGTCCGAACCTCCTCTTCTTTAATCCTCATAATTTCCATCACGACTCTACTTGTTTCGCTTACCTCACATAATTCAATATCCTTCTCCTCGGTGAATATCGAAGAAAAGAAATTGTTTAATATCTCCCCCATTTATTCCGGCTCAGCACATAGCTGTCCACTCTGACTCTCTAATGAACCAATTTTATCCCTCGCTATCCTTTTGCTATTGACATATCTGTAGAACCCCTTGGGGTTTACTTTTACATTACTTGCCAAAGCAGCCTCATATCTTTTTTTCGCTTTTCTAATTTCCTTCTTAAGATTCCTTTTACATTCTTTATATTCCTCAAGAACCTCATTTACTCCCTGCCGCTTATATTTATTGTATATCTCCCTCTTTTTCCGAACCAAGTGTCCAATTTCCCTGGAAAACCACGGCTCTTTCAAATTATTATTCTTTCCTTTCCACCGAACAGGGACATAAAGACTCTGTACTCTCAAAATTTCACCTTTAAATATCCTCCATTTCTCTATTATATCCTTTTCATAAAACAAAAAGTTCCATTTCACTCCTTTTAAATCCTTTCTCATCTCCTCAAAATCAGCCTTTCTCCAATCCAAAATCTCAACCCTTGGTCCAGATTTGACCATCTCCATAATTATATTGAAACTAATGGCATTGTGATCACTAGACCCAAAGTGCTCCTCAACACATACCTCCGTCACCTGACCCGTCTCATTTCCCAACAGGAGGTCCAACACTGCCCCTTCTCTGGTAGGTACCTCTACGTATTGCTGCAAAAAACTATCCTGCACACATTTTACAAACTCCAAACCATCCAATCCTTTAACAGAATGTGATTCCCAGTCTATGTACGGAAAATTGAAATCACCCACAATCACTACTCTGTGCTTACTACTAATATCTGCTATCTCCTTACATATTTGCTCTTCCAATTCTCGTTCCCTATTTGGCGGTCTATAATACACCCCTATAAGTGTTGCTAAACCTTTCTCATTTCTGAGTTCCACCCAAACAGCCTCCCTAATCGAGCCTTCTAGTCTGTCCTGCCAAAGCACTGCTGTGATATCCTCCCTGACAAGCAATGCAACACCCCCACCTCTTACCCCTCCGATTCTATCACATCTGAAACAATGAAATCCTGGAATATTTAATTGCCAATCGCAACCCTCCTGCAACCATGTTTCACTGATCGCCACAACATCATACTTCCAGATGTCAATCCAGGCTCTAAGCTCATCCACCTTTCTTACAATGCTCCTAGCATTAAAATATACACATTTAAGGGACCCATCATTTCTTATTCTCAGTTTATTTCTTTTCCCTTCTTTCTCTCCTACATATTGGGTCTGAGTGTTTCCCTTTTCTGCCTCCTGCTTCACACACTGCCTATTAGCTATCTGTGTTTGAGTCCCTCCCCCCAACCGTACTAGTTTAAAGTCTCCGCAATTACCTTAGCAAATCTCCCCGCCAGGATATTGGTTCCTCTCAGGTTCAGATGCAACCCGTCCTTTTTGTACAGGTCATACTTTCCCCTTAGGGATAAAAATAATACTGTACTGTACTGCCAAAACAAATTTCTTGGAACTTCTTGTTTATTATGAAACAGGTTTTCTCGGACATCTGATATGGCTTTAGGGTTTTGTCATTCTTTTACTCCAACTATTATTAGGCAGCCAAGTAAAATATAAATGGAAACTTGGCACAAGCAATCGCAGGAAATAATTTGGCAACAATGCTTCCGTTTTCTACCACCACTCCCCTTCCCCCAAATATGTGTGCACCTCACCCTTGTTCCTGGATATCCGTCTTCGCCTGGACCTCCCAACTCACCAGGTTGGCCTGAGTCCCCCTCAAATAGAAAGAGAAAATCTTATTCAGTTAAAACCAAAAAAAAGAACTCCTACTTGTTATAAACTATCTCCGGTTCGACCAGATTCCAAATGGGATACATTGAATCATTGTTCTTCTCAGAACAATACTCAATATTTCACACGTTCATTTTGTGTTTGGATTACTTTCATGGCATGTAAACTCTTAAGACAGCCAACTCCAAGTAATCATGTTGGCAGTGGCTGGTGACAGTCAGAATGAATTGTAATATTTACCTATTTCAGATCCGCATAAATTCAAATATTAATTTTGCTTATCTTCTCTTATAAAGCACAACACTTTGGTGCAAATGCCACTGGAATGCCATGGGTAAATTACACATATTTTGCCTCAATGTGTACCAACCAGTATGATGTTTTACAAGAAGTGTCAACAGCTCAGCTATCTCTGCATGAGCATGGTTTGTTGGATTGGAAAAGTATGGATGGAAGGTGTATCAAAGCTGTACATTGGTGGACAGCAGTTAAAGGAGCATCAGATGGTTGTGTGGGCAAAATTTGCTTAAAGAGAGATTGTGATGTTAGGAATTGCTATTGGTAATGGTAATTTCATGCGCTGTCTAACATTTCAAGGAGTTTCCAAAATATTTATATTGCCTGATTGGCCGGCTCTCTTAAATGAGTCCATTTGAGAGAGAAATGGTTAAAACAAAATGGTTAACAAGGGTTAAAACATGAGGTGAACAGATTAAATAACATACCCTGCGCCCTCTTGAACCTTTATGTCCCTTAGCACCAGAGGTTCCAGTTCTACCATTTGATCCCTGAAAATTCAGAATGCAACGTGCATGAATAACTGGCTCACATCCTATATAAAAAAAACTGTATATCCTTTTACAAACATAAATGTTTTCAATTCGTACCTGCTGGCCAGGAAAACCGAGGTATCCCTTTGTTCCCTTAAACAATAAGAAAAGAAAAGAAATTAGATTGCACTGTTCAACTGTTTGTACTTTTATCAATGTAAGTGATCCAGTGGCCTTGACATCCACCATCATGAAGTGCTTTGAGAGGCTGGTTATAGAACATATTAAATCTAGTTGACCAAGCAACCTTGACCCACTGCAATTTCACCACCGTCACAACAGGTCCACGTCTGATCTTCAAACACATTGCAGATTAATGTTTTATTTTCACTGACATCTAAAATATACAAGGTAGTATAAGAAAATAACTGCAGATGCTGGTACAATCGAAGGTATTTATTCACAAAATGCTGGAGTAACTCAGCAGGTCAGGCAACATCTCAGGAGAGAAGGAATGGGTGACATTTCGGGTCGAGACCCTTCTTCAGACTGATGTCAGGGGGGTGGGACAAAGGAAGGATATAAGTGGAGACAGGAAGATAGAGGGAGATCTGGGAAGGAGGAGGGGAAGAGAGGGACAGAGGAACTATCTTGTACACATTCAAAGAAGTATTGCTCCACGTTAAAAAAAAATTGAGGGATAGCCAGAGGGAATAATATAGGGCAAACTAATGATGATTTGCTGCTCACTAAAATGAATTGGATAGATTATTAATCACAATTTAATTTGTTGCCAACCCCTTTAGGGTAGTTAAATAACCCAAAGTTCTTTATAGGAGTGGGTATACACAAACACCAAGAATGATGACCAAAGGTATGGTGCAAGAATAACATTTTGGGAAGATAGATGTGTATGTGTGCACATATCACTGAGTCTTGCTTCAGTCTATGCACTGTGCACAGAAGGTAAAAACAATTGGGTTACTGTCACAGCAGTAGATTTGGTTCCTCACCTCTCGCCCTTTAGGTCCAGGGATTCCAATTCCATCAGTTCCATCCATACCCTGTGTATTACCAAAGAAAATACTAGTGAGTCATCTCTAAACTCTTGAGTACACCAGGTTTCATCAGAATCTGAACAAAATTAAACATATATTTTTGGTCATGTGCATTGCAGAAAAATATCACAGTGCAGAAAGCAACAGCAACTCTCAGCATTCAGACTACGGGATGGAAAATTATCTTAAGACTGATCTGTGTGCTAGGTCTTTGCAGTGAAGCACTACTTACCATTGGTTACACAGACTCCAGCGCTTTGTGTCTTTTTTGGTAAATCAGAGTTTGCAGTTCTTTTGTGTCTACATTTTATCGAAACTACATTTTCAGGCGGTGACTAATGGTGTGCCTCAGGGTTCGGTGCTGGGTCCATTGCTGTTTGTCATCAAGAATCAATGATTTGGATGAGAACATACACGGCATGGTTAGCAAGTTTGCAGATGGGTGCATCTGTAGAAGTTGGTGTGAGATGTAGGGTACATGCCAAACTTCCTAAGCCTTCTGTTGCCAGGACTCGAGGGCCTGGGCTAAAGGGAGAGGTTGAGCAGGCGAGGACTCTACTTCTTGGAGCGCAGGAGGATGAATGGTGATCTCTTAGAGGTGTACAAAATCATGAGATGGATAGATCAGATAGACATACAGAGACTCTTGCCCAGAGTAGGGGACTCAAGAACTAGAGAACATAGGTTTAAGGTGAGGGAGGAAAGATTTAATAGGAACCTGAGGGGCAACTTTTTCATGCAAAGGGTGGAGGTAGTTTAGGCATGTTCTATCACAATGTTTAAGAAACATTTAGACATGGATACATGGATAGGACAGGTTTAGAGGGATATGGGCCAAACGCAGGCAGGTGGGACTCATGTAGATGGGACAGGTTGATCAATGTGGGCAAATTGGGCTGAAGGGCCTGTTTCCACATTGTATGACTCTGTGACACTAGGACTCTGTGCCACAAATTAGGGCTCCAGGTTAACGAGAGGCTAGTTCACTTCTTTGGGACACTCTCAGACACCTAAGATGTGCAGACCATCCTCTGGTTGTAACTTTAATCCTTTTTTTCCATGCATCAGTTCTCTTTTTTTATGGAAACCAAAACAATATCTCAGAACCACCCAATGTAACATTGGCAAAGTAAGAACAAACTAACCTGCGGCCCACGAGGTCCAGCTCTTCCAGATTCTCCTTTCGGACGCAGGGATCCAGCTTCACCCTAAGCACAATTTCCATATGAGTTATATGATCATAATTTCTTTCTACGCACTATTACCATCCAGTTTGTACGACTGGGCTATAAAAATCATGGTCACTAAATAAATGAAACCTTCTCTGTGTGAGGGCAAGAACTAGCAATTGCTGGTGTTCAAATTCTCTTCGGTCCATTTTTCAACCCAGTTGTTGGAGATGGCAAACAAAAGCCATCATGAACTGAATTATGTTTGCCCTGTTCCATAGCTGCACCTTATTATGCTTTGCAGTTGATTCATTGGATAAATAATTTTAAACTCCAGTTTGAAATGATATAATAGTAATATTATCCTGGGATAAGGGGAGACAATAGACAATAGGTGCAGGAGGAGGCCATTCGGCCCTTCGAGCCAGCACCGCCATTCAATGTGATCATGGCTGATCATTCTCAATCAGTATCCCGTTCCTGCTTTCTCCCCATAACCCCTGACTCCGCTATCCTTAAGAGCTCTATCTAGCTCTCTCTTGAATGTGTTCAGAGAATTGGCCTCCACTGCCCTCTGAGGCAGAGAATTCCACAGATTCACAACTCTCTGACTGAAAAAGTTTCTCCTCATATCATATCATATCATATATCTACAGCCGGAAACAGGCCTTTTCGGCCCTCCAAGTCCGTGCCGCCCAGTGATCCCCGTACATTAACACTATCCTACACCCACTAGGGACAATTTTTACATTTACCCAGCCAATTAACCTACATACCTGTACGTCTTTGGAGTGTGGGAGGAAACCGAAGATCTCGGAGAAAACCCACGCAGGTCACGGGGAGAACGTACAAACTCCTTACAGTGCAGCACCCGTAGTCAGGATCGAACCTGTGTCTCCGGCGCTGCATTCGCTGTAAAGCAGCAACTCTACCGCTGCGCTACCGTGCCGCCCAATCTCTGTTCTAAATGGCCTACCCCTTAGGTAGGTAGATAAGGTAGTAAGTGGGTGTCAAGGATCTTGGGAAAATCCACGACTGGCCAAAATATACAATCTTTGCAAGATTTAAAAATGCCTGAATATTATTTTACCTAATAATGTCTGCAAATATTATGTACGATCCCAGAAATAGGAACAAGATGTAGCTGATATCATAGCTTGAGAAAGGAATGTCAAAAGAAAAACTTACTCTTCATCAAATAATGGTATTGGATTATTGACATCCATCTAAACAGCAAATGAAATATGAATTTCACTTCTTACCCTCTGTGGACGCACTAAAAATGTACTCATTTGTGAATCTACCACCATCTCGATCAATGTTGCGAACAAAGCAAAAGTTGGCAATTGTCTGTCCACAGATTTCCATTTTTCATTTTAGCAAGTTCTTTTTAATTGAGCAATTATTAAAAGAAGAAACACAGAATAACCTTTCGCCCTCTGAATCCTTCATTCCCTTTGGCACCGATGTAGCCTTCTCGTCCTATTGAGCCCTGAAACACAAAGAATTGATGTTAAAAATAGTGCAAGTACAAGCTATCATTGCAGGTAGGATGGTCACGCCAATCAGCTTCTCTGCACACTTCTGTCTCCACCTCACCTCCATCAACACCCATCTGCTTATCACCCCTCCTGAAAAAGGGTCTCGACCCGAAACGTCACCCATTCCTTCTCTCCAGAGATGCTGCCTGTCCCGCTGAGTTACTCCAGCATTTTGAGGCTTTCTTCGGTGTAAACCGACATCTGCAGTTCCTTCCTATCACCACCTCCTCATCTAAATTCACCTATCACCTCCCAGTTTTAGCCAACTCTACCCCTCATCTCTCTTTACCAGGTTTCCCCCCCCCTCTACTCCACCAGTCTGAAGCGGGGTCCCAACCCAAACATCGCCTGTACGTTTCCCTCCACAGATGCTGCCTGGACTGCCGGGTTAAAAAATAAAATAAAATAATAAAAAATTAAATTAAATTTTAAAATTTAATTTAAAAAATATCTTTTTTGCTTAAGATTTTTAATTGTATTTATTTATTTATTCAATTGTTTACTTTTTTCCAAAAAAATAAAATAAAATAAGTATTTTTGCTCCAGCAACTGCAGTCTTTTCTGTATCCAGCGTACTTCTCTTGGCTAATAAAGGATAATTATTCTGAAAGATCGGGATTAACCGGGATAGAACTGGAAATTATTTATTTGAGCTGTGACTTTATGTGGACTTCACTCAATCAGGAAACATTTGAAACCTCTTTAGACAATGTTCAGTTCTATGAAAATTTTTGAATCTACAACTAAAGTAAACAACTTTGACGTTGATGTGGCAAACAGCCAAATATACTTTACAAGAACATTATCAAATGACCATTTGAGACCGAGCCATTTCAGGAGAATTTTGGGCAGATAGCGAAAAAACAGTCCAACAGCAGACTTCCTGATAAGTGCACAAAGAAGGAAGAAGAAAGATGATTGCAGTGGGGTTCAAGTAGGAAATACAGTTTTTGGGGATTAACAACAGAAGGCATGATGGTAAATTCTCATAAGGTCATAAGATCATAAGTGATAGGAGCAGAATTAGGCCATTCAGCCCATCAAGTCTACTCCACCATTCAATCATGGCTGATCTATTTCCTCCTCCTAACCCCATTCTCCTACCTTCTCCCCACACGATGCCTCAGAAAAGCCACCAGCATCCACAAAGACTCTGCACACCCCTGCAACAGTCTGTTCGAACTCCTTCCATCGGGCAGACGATACAAGGCCTTCTATGCCCGCACTTCCAGACTCAGGAACAGCTTCATCCCCAGGGCCATAGCTGCTATGAACCGTAGGTCACATCGCACAGTGATCCGGCACAGATCTACTTGCACTTTATTCTGTTTTAAAACTGTTACAATTTGTTTCATTGGGTTGTTTAAATGAATACTGACTAGCAAATTAAATTATTGCATCATATGGGAGGCGCATTCCCAATCTCGTTGTAACCCTGTACAATGACAATAAAGATATATTGTATTGTATTGTATTGTAACCCCTGTAAGATTTGAGAAGTTTTCCCTCATTCTGAAATCAACACAAAACCAAAGAGCTGCAGTTTGGACATTTTAAACGGGAGACTGGGGCTGATAGCGGAGAAAGGCTGCAGTCAGTTTACCAAAGGATGTCACAATCTGTGGGTCCTAAAATGGCTGCAGGACCTCGTGACCAGCCACAAAAAAAGGTAAAAACCTTACATCCCAGTCTCTAGGTTTTCTGCAAAGCCATGGCCAGAACAAAGGATGGGTATTGGCCATGCAGAAACCTACGAAACCAGGTCGGAGTCCAGACACTGGGGCGCTGACATCAGCATACTCACAATGCCCCAAGCCGACCTAAACAGTTCATCTCAGTGAGGGGGCACAATAGCCCATAGAAAACTACCTGGTAGGTGATGGGAAACCAGTTAACACCCACCACCTCACAATGAAATCCCAATTTACACCTTCTGGCCATCCCCGGTATCCCCGAACATAAGCGCAGATCAGAAGAAAACCTCATACATATCTTTTTGAACAAAGAGATTCCAAGATCTGGCGGGAGATAGGACGGGTCAGAAACAGTATAACTGGCCACTACTTTTGGGTGAAGAGGTTGAGTTAAGTTAAGTCAACTCGAGAAGAAAACCTGCAGGGAACGCAAGCAGGCAAGAAAACGAATGCAGGAGGAAGAAAAGACAGGCAAGAAGAACGGATGCAAGAGAGAGGAACAGGCACGCAACTCGAGGAGAAATACTGCAAAACGAACAGCCAGTAACCCCAGTAATAGCCCCATGGTGAGCATGCACCCAGATCTGGCATATCCTGGACATAGTTTAGTGTAGAGGGGAGGGTGGTTTGAATAAACGTTGGGTGTGTAAAGAAGTGTGTGTTGGTCAATTTTGCGATGTGTCGTACGTTCCCCATCTTACAGTCGTGTATATGTCTTATAGAACTGTGTGTGTTTTATGATTCATAGTTATAAGTATTCGTGTGATTCGGTATGTGTTTTATAGACATGTATTATAGAACTGTATAAGTATTCATGGACAATAGTCCCAAGTGCTGAAATAAAGCCTTTTCATTTAAACCCTGGTTTTCAAATCTGGTCTGGTTGAATTTTTCTGCACTATAAGAGCTCCTGCATCCAAGTCCAGTGTCTAGAACCGTAAGGGGTGAGTGGGTCGAACCACTCACGGGGAAACCAGTGTGCACGGCCAGGTCAAGGGATCAGAGCAAGGCACGGGGACCTTAGGTCGGGCGGAAACCCCTTACACCCCTGACACCCGTACTAATCAAGAATCTATCTATCTCTGCCTTTAAAAATATCCATTGACGGCCTGTGCAGCTTTCTGGGGCAAAGAATTCCACAGATTCACCACCCTGCCGCAATTAAATGTGTGATTGATGAAGAGGCCAAGATTGGAGGAATGGAGTTTGCAGGAATTGTTCAGGAGTTATAGAATTATTGGATTATTGACATTAATTCGAAACCCCATGGTCCAAAAGATTAACACGTACAGGATTCATGATGGGTTTGGTCGTACAGATTCACAGCTAGATGGTTCATGGAATACAGAGGTTTGTGGTGGAAGGGCATTATTGTGTCTGGAATTCTGTGACCAGAGGAGTTCCACAGAGATCTGTCCTGGGACCTCTGTTGTTGGTGATATACAGTAGGTATAAACAACTAAGATGGAAATGTAGATAGGTTAGTTGGTACGTTTGTAAATGACACCAATATTGCTGGGGTTGCAGGCAGTGAGGAAAGTTATCAAAGTACAGAATGGAATGTAGATCAGCTATAGAAATGGGCGGAGAAATAGCTGATGGAGTTTAATCCAAGCAAGTGTGAGGTGTTTCACTTTGGGAGGTTAAATGTAAGGAGAAAATTGATAGCAAAACCCTGAACAGCAGTGATGTGCAGAGGGATCTTGGGATCTAGGTCCATAACTCCCTGAAAGTGGCAGCACAAGTAGACAGAGGGGTAAAGAAGGTGTATGGTATACTTGCCTTTATTGGCTGGGGCATTGAGAATAAGAATTAGGAAGCCATGATGCGGATTTATCGGACTTTCGGCAGGCTTCATTTGGAGTATTGGGTGCAGTTCTGGTTGCCCCGTTGGAAGAAGGATATGGAGGCTTTAGAGAGGGTGCAGAAGTGGCTTACAAAATGCTGCCTCGATTAGGGGGGTATTAGCTACAAGGAGAGCATGGACAAACGTGGGTTGTTTTCTCTGGAACGCCAGATGCTGAGGGGAGACGTGATAGAGGTTTATAAAATTATGAGAAGCATTGATAGGATAGACAGTCGGAACCTTTCTCCCAGAGTGGTAATGTTAACTACTATGCTTTAAGGTTGAGGATCAAAGTTTGAAGGAAATGTTCTGGGCAAGTTATTTTGATCCATTGTGATATGGAGAATCAGCCCTCACACCAGGGCTGTCTTAAAGCATGGGCCTGATGGGCACTTGCCCGGGGCCCCACGAGCATAGGGGCCCCATGCTGATCTGTGTATGTTAAGTGACTTGCAATAAATAAATACTACTTTAAAAATGTAGGTTCAATAAGTGCTTTTTTCGCAACATTTTCGGTCACTAAGTGCTTCTGTAAGTGCTTTTCGCAACAATGTAGCACCCTAAGTCCATCGCTAAGTGCTTTTCGGTACGTGCTTTACGCCGGCACGACAAGGGGGGGCTGGTACGGAAAGTGGGGTGGGGGAGAGTAACGGTAGGGGCCCCAGTACACTGCTTTGCCCGGGGGCCCATAATGCTGTAAAAACGGCCCTGCCTCACACCACTAATTTTAGGTGTCTAGGTTCTCTGTCCTCTTAAGGACAGAGGTTTTGGGATAGACCCTCCCCAATACTTTCCTCTGCAACTGCAGGAGAACTAATACCTCTCTGATTTCCATCCACAGACCCCAGCAGCCCTTCAAGGTGAGACAGAGTACTTTTAGACCATGCATGTGCGTAACATTATTCCAGCAAAGGTGTTTGAACATTCGGAGAGACTGAGGAAACTGCAGATACTGGAATTTGGTGCTAAACACAAAGTGTTGGAGGAAATTATTAGGTCACACTGCATCTGGGCAGGGAATGGACAGTTACTGTTTCGAGTCGGTACTCTTCTTCAGATTGATAGGAGTAGGGGCGGGGTAGCTGGAAAAGAGATGTGGGGACAGGGCAAATCATGGCAAGTGCTGGGTGAATACAGGTGGGGGGGGGGGGTATTTGAAAGATGGGTGGAGTAAGTGGTTGCCGAGTCAATGCTTGGTCTTGCCAATGGAAGTGAGAGAGGAGGTATAGGAACAGGTGTTAAATCTCCAGTAGTTGCAGGGTAAGGCTTTTCACTGTACACATCACAATAAACTAAACTGAAGACACATGAGGAGTAGGGCAGGTTGGGACCATTCATTCCATTTTCATTTATAGAATCTTACAGTCTGCAAATTTAATACCAAATCTACATTTCACATAGCGTCTCGGCAACAACATGTTTTAGGATGTTCTGGGATTGTGAAAGAGTTGCTACAAATGCCAACCTGTCCCTGCCATCTTTCCTATCTAGATTGGTAAGAACGATTTTGTTAGTCTGGTCAATCCAGACTAATATCCAAAAATATCCAACATTAAAAGTTCATGAAATTTTGCTCTGACTTTCAAATTCAAGCAAGCTTAGTAACTTGCCAGTCACGTGATTCTCACCTGCGTTTCCACTTGCTCTCCACAACCTGAAGAGTCAACTTCTTTGCAAAGGACTCTTGGAAGCCCATATTTTTTTTATTGATTCAATAGGTTATTGGTGCAACTCTGACTCACCTGAACTCCTGTTAATCCTCTCTCTCCTTTTATTCCAGGAGAACCTAAAGTTCCTTTAGACCCCTACAAAAAGCACAAAATTATGGACCTAATATTAGCAATGTGATAAAAAGAAACAATACACATGTTGTGGTTTGGGTGGAACAATTTTAAATATTGTTGTAATCAGAAAATGGGTCGTACATCTTTCCTGATTTTGCTAGTATTCAATCTTGTCCAGCAAACATTCCTACAAAGAATCTATATACTAAAACTCTCGTTTGTTTGTTCGTTTGTTTGTTCCTGAACTACAACCAAAATGGTACACGACAGCACAACAATTATAGGTCCACCTTACTCACCGTCATCCCTTTGGTGCTAATGGAAGAAGTTTCATTGAAATCGGTGTTATATTTTTAAAGTTATTCACATTTTAAAGTTTAAATCTATCTCCGAGGGAGGGAGGGAGGGAGGGAGGGGGTGAGGGGGGGAGGAGGGAGGAGAAAGGGGGGTTGAGGGGGATGGAGTGGGGGAGGGGAGGGCATGGGGACAGAGGGGGAGGGAGGGGGAGGGGAGGAGGGAAGGAGGGAGGAGGGAGGAGGGAGGAAGGAGGAGGGAGGAGGGAGGAGGGAGGAGGGAGGAGGGAGGAGGGAGGAGGGAGGAGGGAGGAGGGAGGAGGGAGGGGAAAGGGGGAGGGGAGGGGAGGGAGAGGGAGGGAGGGAGGGGGGAGGGGAGGAGGGTGTGGGGAGGGGGAGGGGGAGGGGGAGGGTGAGGGGGAGGGGGAGGGGGAGGGGGAGGGGGAGGGGGAGGGGGAGGGGGAGGGGGAGGGGGAGGGGGAGGGGGAGGGGGAGGGGGAGGGGGAGGGGGAGGGGGGGGAGGGGGAGGGGGGAGAGGGGAAGGGGACGGGGGAGGGGAGAGGGGGGAGCGGGGAGGGGGGAGGAGAGAGGGGAGGGGAGAGGGGGGAGGAGAGGATACTGCACCAATGCAGGACAGGTTTGGGCCCAACGGGTCCATTTGGTATAGTTAACATGTAAAATTTTCAATTTGGTTCTTCAGATCTTCAGTTTACAGATAATGTCAAGAAAAGTAATCACAATTTTAATTAAAGAATTTTAAACCAAACTTCAAATAGGAATGAAGAAATAGAAACTAAGATATTTGAACATGCCAGATAGGTTTATGGCATTGTTAAAAAAAATATATGCCGGATCTATGACCTTATAAGTGAAACATAAAGTTAAAAAAAGGATGGAAATTATACTAAACCGTTATAAATTGGTGCTTTGGGCTTAGTAAACTATTGTGTCCTCTTCTAGTCACTTTTGTAGGCATGTCAAGGCATGAGAGAGAGTACATAAGATTTAAGAGTCTACTATTAGATGCAAAGACTAGAGAAATTGATATTATTCAGTTTACGGATTGAGGATTAATGGAAGTTATGGAGGTGCTTAAAATTGTGAGGGCTTTTGAAGGAAAATATGGCAAAATAATAGTAAAATTAATGTCTGACTGTTTTAATTTTTGCAAAGGTGTGATTTTCTGTTTACTAAAACACCAAAAGATGAACAGGAATTCATGTTAAGGAGCAAGCACAATTTTGGCCTGACCCTAAACAATATGGATATAAAGTGATCAACATTCATGTCAATTTTTCATCAGCATTTTATTTGAAAGTACTACTTTGCTATATTCACTGAGCAAATGCAGGACGAGAATTGAACTTGGAACCATTTCATAGAATGTAGACTAATACACCAGAGGAAACAGGCTCTTTGGCCCACAATGTCTGTGCTGAACATGATACCAAGTTAAACTGATCTCATCTGCCTGTATATGATCCATATTCCTCTATTCCTTGCACTTCCATGTGATTATCCAAAAGTCTCTTAAATGCCACTATCGTATCTGCCTCCACCACCATCCCTGGCAGTGCGTTACAGACCCCCAACACTCTCTGTGGGAAAAGATTATGATTGTCTCTGCCTTTCATAATTTTATATACTTCCATCAAGTCTCCTCTCAACCTCGGACATTCCTGAGAAAGCAATCCAAGTCTATCCAACCTCTCCCCATTGCTGAAACCGTCCAATCCAGGCAGCATGCTGATAAACCTCCTCTGCAATCTCTCCGGACTCCACATATTTCCTGTAGTAAAGCGACCACAATACTCCAAAAGCAGCCTAAGCATGTCCCATAGAACTGCATCTTGACTTCCTGGCTCTGATATTCATTGCCCCTAGCAATGAAGACAAATATACCATAAACTTCCTATCCAACCTATTTATTTGTGTTGCCACATTTGTGAGCTATGAACTCTGACACCAAGATCCCTCTGCACATCATTGCTGTTAAGGGTCTTGCAATTAACTGTATACTTTCCTTACATTCAAATACCAAAGTGCAGCACCTTACACTTGCTCGGGTTAAACTCTATCTGCCAATTCCCTGCCCATTTCTGCAGCTGATGTATATCCCGCTGTATCTTCTGACAGCATTCCTCACTATCTACAACTCCTTCAATTTTGGTGTTGTTAGCAAACCCAACCCAATTACATTTATGTCTAGGTCATCAATATATATCACAAACAGCAGAGGTCCCAGCACAGATCCCTTGCAAAACTCCACTGGTCAAAACCTCCAGCCAGAATATCTACCTTCCACCATAACCCTCTGTCTTCTATGAATAAGCCAGTTCTGAATCCATTTAACCAACTCATCGTGAATCCCCTACATCTTCTTGATCAGCCGATCATGAGGGACCTTATCAAAAGCCTTACTAAAAATCATATATACAACACCCACCACCCTACCTTCATCAATCTCCTTTGTCACCTCTTCAAGAGAATTAATCAAGTTAATGGGACAGATGTCAATTTCAATAATAACAGAAACATAAAATTGTTTAAATATTTTCATTTAAAAGTTCCACAGCTATGGCCTTTTGAGGGGTCTAATTTATCAGCAAATAGCATTGTAGTAGGGAGATTAATAGTTAATTTACATAGCTAACTATGTCCCTTATATAGATTTATATTTGTAGGGCATTTACTCAATCTGTTCAAAAAACAAATACTGAGTTTTCAGAAGAAATTACATAAAATATTTGGATTCACCTGCACGCCTTCATATCCAGCGGGCCCAATGGGTCCAGGGACCCCAAATTGGCCCTGGCGACTCTGTAGGAGGAAAGTTTGTATGTTAGTAAAGGGATTGGATTGAAGAAAATGATCAAAAAAGTTGCAAAACATTACAGCATAAGATTTTGCTTCTACATAATATTGCTTGATTTGGGTGACTTCTGAGGTTTGAATTCAACATGCAATTGCCACAAGATAGTTAAATCCATACTCCTTCTAGCCTGAATATTTTGTATCTTATCCCAACAAGGGACAGGAATGGAAAATTTTATAATGAAGAGTCTTTAACCCGATCTGTTTAATATGTCCAGCATTTCTGTATTTGTACATGATTCCCAACATCTGCATTTGTTGTTGTTGTTGTTGTGTAGTAGTTTTGCCCCATTGGCATGTTCTGATTGAAAATTAAGTGCTTTACCTGCCATTAATTACCCAGTTATGTCCTGTTAGCCTCAACTGCAAAATTACAGCATCTATCTGAGAAGTGAGCATTCTTCCAGCACAAAGGTGCACCTCAGTCATGGCATCACAGGTTCCTCTTGAAAGTAGCTGTTACTAAATGTTACTGTCCTAATCCATTCCCTTCGACACTCCACTAACTTGGGGATGAGTGGACTAATTCAACTGATCAGATCAAGTGCTCATTTTACACCACAGTGGAAAATCTCACAGCAGAAAGGCTTTTAAAGAAGATAAAGTTGGTTCTGTAATATATGATTTTGTGGGGCCCCACTATTACATTATTCTGCAGCAGCACACCGCAAATGAAATTTTAATTAGCCTGCTGCAGACCACCCCTTTAACTTGAAGGTATTTATTCACAAAATGCTGGAGTAACTCAGCAGGTCAGGCAGCATATCGGGAGAGAAGGAATGGGTGACGTTTCGGGTCGAGACCCTTCTTCAATCTGAAGAAGGGTCTCGACCCGAAACGTCACCCATTCCCTCTCTCCCGAGATGCTGCCTGACCTGCTGAGTTACTGCTGCATTTTGTGAATAAATACCATCGATTTGTACCAGCATCTGCAGTTATTTTCTTATACCCCTTTAACTTGACTTCACAGATACTGTTTCCAGGCTGTATATATCTTGCTACAAAGGTACTAGCATATCCTAATGAGTGATAACATTTATAATATAATAGTGTTGGAAATATATACTTTCATTCTTTTTATTGGTACTAAAATAACATTTTGACATAAGTGAATGCACTCACCTTACTACCTACAACTCCTCTCCGACCAGGTCGCCCCTTTAAAGATGCAAAATTACATTTGTTTTAGGCATATAAATGGTTTACATCACATCAACCGCGACGACAATGCAAGGTCTACAACATTAAAGTTGATCCGAAGGAAGAATAATAATCAATCTACACAACGCATCTAATTATTTGTTGGCAATCAAATACTGGCCCGATATACTGCCAACCCATGTCCTCCAGAGATGCTGTCTAACTAAGTGCTTATGTATAGTGATACTTGTACTGAACTGTATACAATAATGAATATCACTGTACCTCGGTACATGCGACAAATAAAATACCATACCGTACATGACTCACTGAGTTACATCCGGCATTTTATATTTTGTTCCATCAAGTATATTTGGTTAACAGATAGAAAACCGAGTAACATTAACCCAGATCATGTTTGGGTTGTGAAGCTGTAACTGGTGAGACGGTCCTGGATCCCCAGCTAATCTAAACTCCATCAATGATTTGAATGAAGAAATCAAGAATAATATATCCAGATTTACTGATGATACAAAGCCCCGTGACTATGAGGATTATGAGGTTTAAACTGCCTAAATTAATGGGCAAGAACATGGGAAATGAAATACAATGTGAAAAAACCAAGATCATCCACTTCAGTCGAAAAGATAGAAGCATAGCGTGGTTTTTCTAACAGTGGGATATTGAGAGTATTGGAGTTGAGATGGACCTGGTAGTCCTTGTACTTGAATCACTGAAAGTTAAATTGCTGGTACAGCAGGCAATTAGGAAGGCAAACTGCATGGCATTTTGGTACAAAGATAGGGATATCTTGCTTCTCCCATATGGGGTTCTGAAGAGATTACATTTAGAATATTCTGTTCTCCTACCTGAAGAAAGAGACATTTACAACAGAGGGAATGCAATGAAGGCTCACCAAATTGTTTCCAAAGAAGACAGATTTGTAATATGAATAGTCAGAGCCAAATCTGTCCAGAATTTAGAAGAATGAAACATAATCTTACTGAAACATATAAAACTATCACAGGCTTATCAAGGTAGATGCAAGATGATGTTTCCCTTGACTAGGGTGCCAAGAACCAAAAGTCATAATAAGAGACACAAAGTGCTGGAGTAACTCAGCAGGTAGAAACCCAGAACCTCATTTATCCATGTTTTCCAGGGATGCTGGCTGACCTGCTGCGTTACTCCAGCATTTTATGTCCTTTCATGTCATAGTATAGGGTCAGCTATTCAGTACAAGGATAAACAATTTTCACCCAAATTTCTCTCTCCAATTGGTCACTCAGTCATTTAGACTGATCATTTTCATATTAAAGACGTCAAGAGATATGAAATTAGAGCAGAAAGTGTTGCTGAAGACAAAATAAAATGTAGCCAGTGAATAGCCGAGCAGGCCCCTCCAGTCCCTTTTTCTTCTATTTATATTCTTTAAAATAATAATGTTTGCTCAAACTGCCTTGCAATTGTATAGATTAAAAAGGGGTGAATCTTTTGGTGCAGCACAAGTAAAAGCACTGGAGTCATACCTATGCATGTTTATACGTTTTTAAACTGATCCAAAAGCATGCAAACATGCGCTGACATTCAAAAATAGAAATGCAGTGTTGTATATGAATGGTGATTGGGCCTTGATGCTTCCTTGATGGTTTGACCTGTGGAGCAAAATTGTGGTATTTTGCTGTCAATTAATATAATATATTCTTTGGATGAAATGTACCTGAAGCCAATAACTGCTGCAGTGAGCATGAGAGTTTACAAAATTGTCAGATCCATCAATCCTTACGAAGTCACAGTTTATAGGGTCACGGAGTCACAGTCTTACAGCATGGAAATTGGTCCTTCAGCCTAACGTGCCCACACCGTCCAACATGTCCCATCTACCCTAGTCCCATCTGCCTACATTTGGCCCATGTCCTTTTAAACCTGTCCTATCCATGTACCTGTCTAAATATTTCTTAAACGTTGAGATAGCACCTAACTCAACTGCCTCCTCTGGCAGCTCATTCCACACACCTATCACCCTTTGCATGATAAAGTTACCCCTCCAGTTCCTATTAAATCTTTCCCCCTCATCTTAAACCTATGTCCTCTAGTTCTCAATTCCCCTACTCTGGACAAGAGACTCTGTGCGCTTACCCGATCTATTCCTCTCATGATTTATGTGAAGGAGCAAAAGCCAGAGGGAAATGTCTAAATTTATCTCAGCTGCAGCACCCCTGTAAATCCTCAAGCTTAAGTAAATTATGGGAATAGGAAGGTCCAGGAGTGTCCTTTCCTTTCTTGAGCACTCTGTTTCCTCTCACCACCCTATGGCCTCCCTATGATTGCTGAACTTGTGAGAATAAGATTGCTAACTGCAAATGCTTTTATGTTAAGTATATTATGCACCAATGGAGTGGCAATAATAATTTTGTGGTATGCGGTGCTTTCAACGAGAAATAAAGGCATTCATTCATTCAATAAACAATAATGTCCTTCCTCAAATTAAGAGACCAAAATTGCACACAATGCTCCAGGCACGGTCTCTGTACAACTGCAGTAGGACCTCCTTGCTCCTAAACTTAAATTAGCTTTCTTCACTGCCTGCTCTACCTGCATGCATACTTTCAGTGACTGATGTACAAGCACACCCAGGCCTCCTTGCACTTCCCTTTTTCCTAATCTAACACCATTCAGATAATAATCTGACTTCGTGTTCTTGCCACCAAAGTGGATGACCTCACATTTATCCACATTATACTGCATCTGCCATACATCTGCCCACTTACCCAACCTATCCAAGTCACCCTGCAGCCTCACAGCATCCTCATCGCAGCTCACATTGCCACCCAGCTTTGTGTCATCCGCAAACTTGGAGATGTCACATTTAATTCCGTCGTCTAAATCGTTAATATATATTGTAAATAACTGAGGTCCCAGCACCGAGCCTTGCGGCACCCCACTAGTCACTACCACTAGTATACAGATGTACTGGATACAACATTTGGAGAAAAAGGATGGATGATATTTCAGGTTGGGACCCTTCTTCAGACTTTGGTATCTTTGGAATCTCCACACTTTGGTGTCTATATTTGGGTGTACACCAGCATCTGCAGCTCCTTGTTTCTACTGAGTATTGGTTCTCCCAGATTGTAAACTCTCAACTTTGGCACAGTCTGTACGTGTGAATGAGCATTTGGGAGACCGACAAGATGGATTTGCCAATAGATCAGTACAAATAATATAATAATAATAATAATAATAATAATACATTTAATTTATATAGCGCTTTTCAAGAAACTCAAAGAGGCTTTACAAAGCAAACAAGACATAAAAGCATGGTCATGCATGGTCTGTGTTGCTGACTGGAAGCGGGGAGTATCTTACGTGATTTCCTGCCTTGCCATCTTGACCCGGATAACCTTCTAATCCGACTTCACCCTACAGAAGAAAATGAGAGGAACAAACGTCAATGTCATTCCAGCTGTAATTCTTTCTCAACAGTTCCACACATGGAACGAGACTATAATAAGAAAGCTCATAATTTCAGTGGAGTGCATTTTTTTAAATTCTAAAGATTTGTAAAATGACATTTTCTCTGTTGATGAGTTCGTGACCTTCCTTCAATTATATTATCAAGAATTTTCTTCTTACCAACTTCTTCTAGTTTGCAGTTTACCCTGGGAAAGATAAACAAACACATTAGCTGCTTTTATTAGCAGTTTGAAGCTAAATGGTAATATTTAGATTGGTCTTGCATTCCTGTGAGTATTCAAGATGAAGGATAAACAAAAATAAATTATTTCCTTTGTTCAATGAGATTAGAACAAGAGGCTTGAAATTGGAGTGAAGTTGGTCACGATGATGTAAAGAAGCACTGCATCTCACCAAAGGCAGAGAAAATCCACAACTTCAACGGAAAAAAAGCCGTTTTAAATAGGCTCTGAACTACATAGACATGGGGGCATTAAAACAAAAACATAGAAAATAGGTGCAGGAGGAGGCCATTCGGCCCTTCAAACCAGCACCGCCACTCATTGTGATCATGGCTGATCGTCCACAATTAATAACCCATGCCTGCCTTCTCCCCTTATCCCTTGATTCCACTAGCCCCTAGAGCTCTATCTAACTCTCTCCAAAATCCATCCAGTGATTGGGCCTCCACTGCCCTCTGTGGCAGAGAATTCTACAAATTCACAACTCTCTGGATGAAAATGTTCCTTCTCACCTCAGTTTTAAATGGCCTCCCCTTTATTCTAAGTCTGTGGCCCCTGGTTCTGGACTCGCCCAACATTAGGAACATTTTTCCTGCATCTGGCTTGTCCAGTCCTTATATAATTTTATATGTTTCTATAAGATCCCCTCTCATCCTTCTAAAATCCTGTGAATACAAGCCTAGTCTTTTCAATCTTTCCTCATATGACAGTCCTGCCATCCCAGGGATCAAACTCATGAACCTACGCTGCACTGCCTCAATTACAGGGATGTCCTTCCTCAAATTAGGAGACCAAAACTGTACCAATACTCCAGATGTGGTCTTACC
Source organism: Rhinoraja longicauda (assembly GCF_053455715.1). NCBI lineage: Eukaryota > Metazoa > Chordata > Chondrichthyes > Rajiformes > Arhynchobatidae > Rhinoraja > Rhinoraja longicauda. Next base: position 17,097,097 of record NC_135954.1, read on the forward strand.
AGGGCCCTATACAACTGCAGAAGATCCTCTTTACTCCTATACTGAAATCCTCTCGTTATGAAGGCCAACATGCCATTAACATTCTTCACTGCCTGCTGTACCTGCACGTTAATGTCGTTTTAGACATTAGACAATAGGCAATAGACAATAGGTGTAGGAGTAGGCCATTTGGCCCTTCGAGCCAGCACCGCCATTCAACGTGATCATGACACTATTTTGCACTATTATTGTTTGTTTGTTATTTTTATATATACACACACTACACAGATACACATATATATAAGAAGAAGGGTCTCGACCAGAAATGTCACCCATTCCTTCTCTCCAGAGATGCTGCCTGTCCCGCTGAGTTACTCCAGTATTTTGTGTCTACCTACATATATATAGATACTGAACTTTTTTCCTCGTTTATTATATTGTTTACAGAGTACTATGCTTACATATTCTGTTGTGCTGCTGTGAGTAAGAATTTCATTGTTCTTTCTGGGACATATGACAATAAAATACTCTTGACTCTTCAGCTAGCTCAGTTGAAAAGTTTGAAACTGAGATCATCATACTTCTGTTGGGTGAGGGTGTTAAGGAAAACAGGGATATTGCAGGGAAATGGAGTTTGGACATTGATCAGCCATTAATCAAATGATTGGCAGTGCAGGCTTGAGTCTGCTACTATCACCATGTTCCAAAAAGCTTCAGCCTCAAAATATGAATGGATTAATAAGAGCTCCAAATTTCCATGAAACATACACGCCTAGAGATTCAACTGTGCTAAACACACTGCCTATTAATGGTGGGGCATTGTACACTTGCTCTGAAATCCATTCTGATTAAGTAAAGAATAAAGACTTCACCTGTATTCCCTGTTGTCCTTTATCACCCTTCCTTCCTCGAAAGGAATTGTCTGCACCATGTACACCCTGAAATAAAAAGTATATGCAAGTTACACAAAATGTCTCTGAGAAAGTCTCTGATCCAATTTGTTTCTCTTTTCTCAGATGCTGCGTGGTATGCTGACTGCTTCCATTATTTTCTGTTTTATTCTTCAGTTATGAATGTATTTCCCGGTTTTCATTTTTTTGTGCTTGTTCATGACAATCTCTAAATGCCAAAAGAAAATGACTTTTACCAAGACGCATTTATGATTTCTAAAGGAACCTTGAATTCATCACTGCCAATCAGGCCAAAATGAATGCAAATGAGAATTGATTTCAACTCGAGCTGGAGTCTAAAAATGGCATCAGTCATTCATTATCCATCTGATGCTGCTCCCACATCATCTTGGTTGAATCTGGAGATGGTATGGAGAGTTCCTGCTTCTCTGAGATAGAAAGCTACATCCACACTTTCCCACCACCCCACTCCTCTCCACCTTATCTAAAACAAGTCATTTCACCAGCAGTACTTAAAGAGATTGTGCAAAACTGCACAAAAAACAGGTACCATCTGCTTCACAACTTTCCCTTTATGGATCTCACATTGTGCATCCTAGTGGTGCCGTTGACTTGAGCTGAAATTTGTTCATTTAATGTCTGGCAATAACCCTCAGTTCTGGGATTATGCTCAGGTTTTTACAGTTGATTTGAACACCATCATCCTCATCGTTCATTGCTCCCCTCTTCCAATGGAAAGTTAAAGTGTAGACACAAAATGCTGGAGTAACTCAGCGGGACTGGCAGCATCTTTGGAGAGAAGGAATGGGTGACGTTTTGGGTCGAGACCCTCCCAGAATATAACTCATTCCTTCTCTCCAGAGATACTGCCTGTCCTGCTGAGTTACTCCAGCATTTTGTGTCTACCTTCGATTTAAACCAGCATCTGCAGTTCTTTCCTGCACAAGTATAATTGAGTTTTGTTTTCTGGACACAATCAAGGGGCGATGCACCATGGCTGCCTCGCCGACAGTCTGTCTGTCCTTTTCAAACTCTCTTTGTTATTTTTGATAAGTTTTAAAAGTTTGTGTAAATGTTCTCTGGTTTGTTTTATGTGGGGGGTGGGAGAGGGGGTCGGGGGAAACTTTTTTTCAATCTCTTACCTTGCCGGAGATGCGATTGTTTTCTGGATGGTATCTCCGGTCGCTCTGCGGCCTAACAGCACGGAGCTGGAGGTCTTGCCTGGGACTGACCTTGAGTCCCCGCAGGGGCGTGGACTTATCATCTGAGCCTGCGATCCCTTGCCTGGGATCAACGCTGCAATGCAGCCTGCGGACTTTAACATCTGGAGCTCGCAGTCTTGGGTTGAGACCGGTCGGGAGCTCCAAACGCTGCACGAGGTTCGACTGGTCCCGACCCGGGGTAGATCGCCGGCGCGGGGCAGCTGAGATCCCCCCCCCCAACCCCACCCCCGATGAAGGAGCTTGATCGCCCCGACGAGGAGGGCTCGCCGCCGGCTACGGGAGTCAAGATCATCCCGTCAATGGAAGGTTAGAGCCTCCGGCTGCTGGGGGACAAAGAAGGGAGAGATTCGCCTTCCATCGCAGTGAGGAATGTGGAGGAGTCACTGTGGTGGATGTTCATGTTAAGATGTGTTTTGTGTGTCCTGTGGCTTTTTATTGTTATGACTGTATGGCAAATGAAGTTCCTCGTATGTTGCAAAACATACTTGGCTAATAAAGTTTTATTGTGATTGTGATTGTGTGTGCGTGATTATGATGACGTCAGTTTACATACAGGCGTCCTCCCAGTGTAATTGGAAGCTTCAAATGTCAATAAATGAGTGAAAACTGGACTGAAGAAAATATTGATCCCAAACCAGGAAAACTTTTGGGGAATCCCGCACCAGCACTCCCAAGTCCCTTTACACCTCCAATTTCTGAATTCTCTCCTCATTTAGAAAATAGTCCACACCTTTCTACTTTCTACTACCCTTTGCCTCACAAATGTTTCCTCGCATCATCTGCAACAGTTCTGTGATTCCACGATCAGTGCTGAACAACCTACCATGCATTTTATGCCTCTTTCACTCCTAAATCAGAGGTTATCTCCCACTGAGTTCTTTTGATTCCAAAACGGCACCCGACCCAGGCGACCATATGCGTGCTAACCACAGAAGCAGATCCACAAACACATATTACAATTGCTCCACACTCTTAAATCTCTATTCCAACAGCAACATTTCTTCACTAAACATTATCCCCTTGTATTGTAAATGTCAAGTCAAGTCAAGTCAAGTCAAGTCAATTTTATTTGCATAGCACATTTAAAAACAACCCACGTTGACCAAAGTGCTGTACATTTGATTAGGTTCCAATAGAAAAAAAATGAAAACATACAGTAGCACGCAAACAGTTCACAGCGCCTCCTCAATGAGCCTCAAACGCTAGGGAGTAGAAATATGTTTTGAGCCTGGACTTAAAGGAGTCGATGGAGGGGGCAGTTCTGATGGGGAGAGGGATGCTGTTCCACAGTCTAGGAGCTGCAACCGCAAAAGCGCGGTCACCCCTGAGTTTAAGCCTAGACCGCGGGATAGTGAATAGCCCCAAGTCGGCCGATCTGAGGGACCTGGAGTTAGAGAGGGGGGTTAGAAGATTTTTGATGTGGGGGGGGAGTGTCCATTTAGGGCTTTATACGTGAATAGGAGGAGCTTGAAGTTGATTCTGTACCGTACAGGGAGCCAGTGGAGAGAGGCCTGAATCGGGGTGATGTGGTCCCTTTTACGGGTACCCGTCAGGAGTCTCGCTGCGGCGTTTTGGACCAGTTGCACGCGGGACAGGGAAGATTGGCTGATCCCAGTGTATAGGGAGTTGCAGTAGTCTAGGCGGGAGGAAATGAAAGCGTGAATGATTTTTTCTGTGTCGTCGAATTGGAGGAAAGGTTTGATTTTAGCTATGGTTCGAAGTTGGAAGAAGCTGGCTTTTACCACAGCGTTGACTTGCTTATCAAATTTTAATGCAGAGTCAAATATCATGCCGAGGTTTTTGACATGCGGTTTGACTAGGCAGGATAGGCTTCCAAGACTGCCTGTTATCAATTTGATGGAGTCGGGGGGGCCGAATAGGATGACCTCAGACTTGCTCTCATTTAATTGGAGGAAGTTCTGTGCCATCCAACATTTTATGTCCTCAAGGCAGTGTGAGAGGCTGTTTAAATTTGACTGGTTGTTGAGTTTCAGGGGGAGGTAAAGCTGAGTGTCATCGGCATAGAAGTGGAAAGAAATGCCGTACCTTTGAATGATTTGGCCAAGGGGGAGCATGTATAGAGAGAAGAGAATGGGGCCTAGGATGGAGCCTTGTGGAACTCCGCAGGAGAGGCTAGCTGGAGCAGAGGAATAACTGCCTATGTTGATGGCGAAACTCCTATCTTTGAGGTACGAAGCGAACCAGCTCAGGGCAGTGCCATCAATGCCAACCGCGTACCGGAGACGGTCAATAAGGATGGTGTGGTCCACTGTATCGAACGCTGCGCTGAGGTCGAGAAGGAGCAGGATTGCACAGTCGCCGGTGTCGATGGCGAGAAGCAGGTCGTTGTGTACCTTCAACAAGGCAGACTCTGTGCTGTGGTGGGCTCTGAAACCTGACTGGAAACTTTCCAGGATGGTGTTTTGGTGCAGGTAGGGCACTAATTGGTTTAGGATTGCCTTTTCAAGGACTTTTAACAGGAATGGCAGTTTGGAAATGGGTCTGTAGTTGCTAGGCAAGGTGGGGTCTAGGTTAGGTTTTTTCAGTAGGGGCTGGACCACCGCGTGCTTGAAACTGGTTGGAACAGTGCCAGTGGCCAGAGAACTGTTGATAATAGAGAGGATGCTGGGACCGGCTATTGCAATGACATCCTTCAGAAGGACAGTGGGGGCTGGATCAAGGGGGCAGGTTGCAGGTTTCATAGCGGAGACAAGCTTTGCAATGGAGGATAGTGACGGGTTGGAAGCAGTCCAATTTAGATGAACAGACTAGTGAGACAGCTAGGTCACGGGTGGGAGGGGAAATGTTCATTCTAATATTCTCAACTTTGTTGGTGAAAAATTTAGCGAATTCTTCGCACTTAGCAGGGGACCCAACTAAGCTGGTACTGGGGGCGGGACATATGACAGAGGTAATTGCTCTAAATAGGACCTTGAAGTTATGAGAGTTTTTGGAAATAAGGTCGGAGAACTATTGTGCTCTAGCAGACTTTACTGCTTCCTGGTATTTGAGAAGATTGTTTCTCAGTATGTATTGTAATACACTGTGAATACACTGTAAATACACTGTATGGCTCGATTGTAATCATGTATTGTCTTTCTGCTGACTGGATAGCACTCAACAAAAGCTTTTCACTGTACCTCAGTACACGTGACAATAAACTCAACTGAACTTAATCACTCTAAACACCTCAACTTGATTGCCACTTAAAATACTCTGTTCACCCCTTTCTGAAACCTCCCTTATATTTCAGATTCTCTCTTCACTTTCCACACTCCTTTCCAACATATCCCTTGGCAATGCAGGACCTGCCTAATTGCCTGTATCTATACATTTTAGAGACCATGCACAAAGTTGTCATAATCTCAATAGTTTTCCAAACAACAATATTTCCATCTTACCTTAAACATTTAAAAATCATTTTGAAAAAAGTCTTTCACCTTTTCTCATGAGTCTTTTAATTTACATCTGAATCCATGTGTTTGTTACTTGTGTACATCAGAACACAGCATCTATAGTCTGAGTCTTTTTGATTTTTTTAACTGATAGCACAAAAGTAAATTCAAAGATTCAGGAAATACATAAAACAACAAAGGTCCGTGCTTTTTATAATGAAATCAATGGAAAACTTAATCAGCCAGAGTGCAAAACAGATAGAGTTATCAAATATCTCTTGTTCTTGCCATAGTTGTGTTAAACCAAAGGAATTCCCTCATTCGCCCCGGCATGGTGCCGCAGCGCTCATACTAGCAAACTAGACGCCACCCTCAACGACACCATGCGGATCATCACTGGCTGCCTACGCCCTACTCCGCCGGATCTCCTGCCGGTGCTCGCAGGTATCGCACCCGCCAAGCTTCGCAGAGAGTTCTTCACTCATAGGTTGGTGTGCAAGGCCCCATCGGACGCCAAACATCCTTTGCACAACCTTGCCCAGGATTCACAGCAACTGGGACCTCAACGCCTGTCATCTCGTTGCCCTTTCTCCCGTCATGCAGTGACCCTCTGTGGCTCCGGTTTCAACATACTAGGAGCATGGAGAACCAGCTGGGAACAGACATCGTGACCTCCTCAATTCACTGTCACACCGAACACCACAGCCCCACCCGGCTCGGACATGCCCCGCAAAGAGTGGGTCGCCCTGAACCGGCTCCGCACAGGGGTCGGCCGGTTCAATGCCAACATGCATCATTGGGGGTTGCGTTGCGTTCATGAGCAGCCTGCGTGTGTGGAGCAGACCAGCAAACAGCGCAGCACGTAATTTTCGACTGCACTGTCCTCCGCCCCCATGGTGGAGGGGTAGACCTCACGGCCCTCGACAACAGCACATTGCACTGGCTACAGCGCCTGGAGGGCGTTACATAATTTCTGCTGCCTCAAATGCAAGAAGAAGAATTCCCTCATATAATGCCTCCCCCTCAAGTTTGATAGCACAGCCATTTTAAAAGTGCTTAAAAATATTTAATGTATGATTTAACATATTTAGTTTTGCTCATGTTTAAGTTATTGCACGTTTCAAAGAATCCAAATGTTTCACCAGCAAACTTAATGTGTGGCTGTAACAGCTGGCCCTTTGGTAGAGTTGTGTGATTTGTGAGACATGATATTCCACATACAAAACCATGCTGACTATCCCTAATCAGCCCATCTAAATGCATGTCTATTCTGTATTATCCCTCAGAATACTCTTTATTATTCCTACCACAGATATTAAACTCATTAGCCTGTAGTCCTCATGTTTTTCCCTACAACCCTTATTAAATAGAGGCACAACATTTGCCACCCTCCAGTCTTCCGCCAACTCACCCGTATTTAATAAATCAGATTTATAAATCACAGCCGTGGCACCTGCAATATCTAGCTTCCCACTCTAGCTTCCCACTGTGTCCTCGGATGTATCTGATCAGGCTCGGGAGATATGGTCTACCTTCATATGCGCCAGCACCACCTCGACCATAATACTGATTACCCTCAAGACACTCCCATTGCCTGCCCCACGTTCCTCTGTCCTCATGTATTTCTCCATGGTAAAAACGGAGAAGAAATACTCATTAAGGATCTTGCTCACCTCCTGTGGCTCCACAGAGTTGACCTCTTTGATTCCTGAGGGGCCTCTCTGGTTGCCCTTTTTACTTCAGTGTATTTATAAAATCTCTTAGGATTATCCGTAATATTATCTGCCAGAGCTATCTCCTGTCCCCTTTTTTGTCCTCCTGATTTCCTTTTTTAGGTTGCACCTCAGTTCCCGAAACTGCTCCAGGGATTCGCTTGATCTCAGCTGCTATACCTGCCCTAAGCCTTCTACTCATTCTTGACGAGGGCCTCAATTTCGCTCGTCATTCAAGCTTCCTCATGCCCATCTGCTTTGCCCTTCGCTCTATCAGGAATATGCAGGTCCTGGGCTCTTGTCAGCTGTACACCCAGGGGAAATCCTTGCACCACAGGAAGAATGTGCAAAATCCCTAAAGTTAGCATTCAAGCTCAGGATTGAACTCTGGTTACTCGAGTTATTACACTAACAGTTGCTTTGATTTACAGTTTCCTTGTGTCTGGCTGGGAAGGTAGAGCTTATGGTCGCAGTGTATCTCACTGTTGATCAGGCAACAGTGAGATTCTGATGGAATAAGATATCACACTGGGAAATGTACATTTCTGCTTGCAATTTTTTTTAAATGATTAAGAGAAAGATCAAATTAATCCATCACAGAAACACATTTAAGTGGGTCATGGGAAATAGCAACACCAATGCATGTGAGGTTTGGGCCCAACGGGTCCACTTGTCTAGTACAGCAACTAAACGTGACCATGATGCTTGGTTCATGATCTGATGTGAAGAAGCAGTCATTGGGCGTCAAACTGAATATTCAATTTGCACCTCAATACAAAATTCACTAGGTATAACCAAGTCCTGATTAAAACAGGGATCCAAAATGATATCTTGACATGATCATATAGATAAAACTACAGTTTAAAATAATGTTCAAAGTCTGTGTAATGTCAAATATTGCTTTATCTACTTACAGTGTCCCCTGGTAGACCAGGATCTCCTCGGTCACCCTTGAATCCTTGAGCACCTTTACTTCCCTGAAAAGTTAATGTGACAGGTTAAATTGCCAAATATCAGATGATATTTTCTGAACGTTACTGGCAGCAGATCTTTCCATGGGTTTCTGAATGCACTGTTTATATTGTTTTTAATTATTGAACAGAAATATAAAACTGGACTGATCAATACAGCAGAGACAGAGATTATAATGTTGCAAATAGAATTGTAGGAGACAGAACAGCTGAGAAGGTTATTACAACCAGGGGAATCATCAGCTTTTTAAATGCACTCAGAGTTATAAAAAGCAAGGAAGTTGTGGTCAGGCTTTTTAAGTCACTGTTCATGCCTCCACTGGCCACCGCATTTGTAAAATAAGTGAGAAAGAAGGATGCAGAAATGATTCACCAGAATGGGAGCAGGGATATGGAGTGTAATGATGTGTGAGGAGATTAGAGAAGCTTCTTCAGTCTGAAGAAGGGTCTCGACCCGAAACGTCACCCATTCCTTCTCTCCTGAGATGCTGCCTGACCTGCTGAGTTACTCCAGCATTTTGTGAAATAAGAGAAACTGGTAATGTTCTCCTTACAGTAAGGTGGATTAAGGACAGATTTAATAGAAGTTTGCAATTTTAAAGGTTTTGCTAGATTAGATGAGTTGACACATTTGGAAATTCATCATTGTTTTGATGGTGCTAAATGGGCGGCACGGTAGCGCAGCGGTAGAGTTGCTGCTTTACAGCGAATGCAGCGCCGGAGACTCAGGTTCGATCCTGACTACGGGTGCTGCACTGTAAGGAGTTTGTACGTTCTCCCCGTGACCTGCGTGGGTTTTCTCCGAGATCTTCGGTTTCCTCCCACACTCCAAAGACGTACAGGTATGTAGGTTAATTGGCTGGGTAAATGTAAAAATTGTCCCTAGTGGGTGTAGGATAGTGTTAATGTACGGGGATTGCTGGGCGGCACGGACTTGGAGGGCCGAAAAGGCCTGTTTCCGGCTGTATATATATGATATGATATGATGACTATATAAGAACATCAGTATGTGGTACCCTGCCCTCTAAAATTCATTCTATTGAATTCAAAGAATGAATTTCAGCAGAAGGGTATAACACGCTGGCAACGGTGAACTTTTAGGCAATTATTTAATCTAGCAAAAGGGGGCATTGTCCAAAGAACACTGATTTTGAGATAACTGAAGAGACAAATAAAAGAGGGCCAGATGGAAAGTACATTGCTTTATGCTTCTAACTGTTATGATTTGGAATGCACTGCCTGGAAGGAATAAGGAAACAGATCCGAGACGGGTTTTCATAAAGAAACTGGATATTTTAAAAAAAGACTGTGCTGAGCATGCAGAGAAACACTAAGTGGTTCTCCCAAAGAGTCACCGCAGACATAATGAACTGCATTTCCTCATTCCCAGCTGTTTGATACTTTGATTCAGGATGGGACCATTCATCTTATTATTCTGCACTGTTATCATCCTCTCAACTTCAAGAAATTCCAAAATAGGCATAACTTTGAACTAAGAATAAAGGAATAGAAAACTGTAAATCAAAGGGATTTTGATTGCTTTATATGTTTATAATGATAGAGGATGAAATAATAATTACATTATTTCTTTACTATTGTTTAATTATGGACTGTGTGCTTTGTGTGTACATTTCAAATTCAATAAATATGAGATTAAAAAAAAAGATTTTACAGTGTTTCCTTCGGCCCCTTTTTCTCCACCGAGTCCAGGAGTTCCAGGATTTCCCTGCAATATAATATTTTGGATTCAGTCGTCAAATACATTTAAAACACAAGAAGAGGTAAAAAAAAAAAACAGGAAATGAAATATGTATACGCATACGTGTGTGTGTGTGTGTGTGTGTGTGTGTGTGTGTGTGTGTGTGTGTGTGTGTGTGTGTGTGTGTGTGTGTGTGTGTGTCTGTGTGTGTGTGTGTGTGTGTGTGTGTGTGTGTGTGTGTGTGTCTGTGTGTGTGTGTGTGTGTGTGTGTGTGTGTGTGTGTGTGTGTGTGTATGTGTGTGTGTGTGTGTGTCTGTGTGTCTGTGTGTGTGTGTGTGTGTGTGTGTGTGTGTGTGTGTGTGTGTGTGTGTGTGTGTGTGTGTGTGTGTGTGTGTGTGTGTGTGTGTGTGTGTGTGTGTGTGTGTGTGTGTGTGTGTGTGTGTGTGTGTGAAATCCATGGATTAAGACAACATTGAGGTACCCGCTAAAATCCCTCTGTAGGAGCATTACCTTCCATCATTTCCTATTGAAGTTTTGTCTTGGAACACTCATTTGAAGTGAGAACCCAGAGGATAATTAAAATCAAGAGTTTTGTGCCTAGATCCCTTCAGTGTGGGACAGGCAGAAAAATTGCCGAAAATGGTCTTTGCACCGAGTCAAATGAAAATAATAAAACACATGCATGAAGCCTAAAATGCAAAATATGCTATTTGATATCATTATGTTAAAATGTTCCGATATCTGGAAGGTCTAAAATTATGTAGACAGGACAGACAGTCCAGTTTCAATTTAGTCTTTATATTCTCAGGTCAACACCAACTCTACAAGCACATGCGATACATCTAACTCAGCAGTGAAGAAATGTTAGGAGCACAAGTTACAAACTGAGCTTGATTCCTGATGTACCTCTTCTCCACTTATTCCATCCACACCATTGAGACCACTGGCAGCCTGTCAAGAGAACATTAGACCATTGGTGAACCATTGACCAAAAGATCAGCAGAAACAAGGTATTCTCCATAGTAAAAGCAAAAAAATTGGATGGAGAATTAGTTAAGCTTGAAAACATATTCACCTTCTGTCCTCGATACCCTCTTGATCCCTGAAAAACAATGATTATTGAGTTAATACTGGAAATTTAAACTGAGCTGGAATGTAGGTCCACGGAGTTGAAACACAGACCTGGAAGCCTCTGGGACCTTGGCATCCATCTGCTCCTTGAGTTCCATTAACACCTATACGTCCCCTGTTGCCCTAAGAAAGACAGAACACAATTTCTTGGTGACAGTGAAGTACATAATTGTGTGACATAAACATCATAGTTCTCTCTGACACATTCAGTTTTCAAACCTTGAAGTTTCTTTCTTGTATTTTACCTCAACCATTTACATTTGCCACTCCTACGTGAAAACACAAAGAAAATTTGGGATTAAGAGTGATTCGGTTGTATGGATTCAGAACTGGCTTACTTTTAGATGACAGAGAGTTATGGTGGACGGACAATATTCAGGCTGGAGGTCTGTGACCAGTTATGCAGAAATCTGTGCTGGGACATATAGATGATTTAGATGTAAAGTAGATGGGTTGGTTAGTAAGTTTGCAGATGACACCAAGATTGCTGGGGACAGGGACTGTGAGAAAAGGTTTCAAAGTATACAATGAAATACAGATCAGCTACTGAAATGGGCAGAGAAATGGCAGATGAAGTTTGATCCGAGTAAGTTTGAGGTGTTGCACTTTGGGAGGACGAATGTAAGGGGAAAATATATAATTAATTGCATCATCCTTAACGGCATTGATGTTGAGAGGGATCTTGGAGCCCAAGTCCATAACTCCCTGAAAGTGGCAGCACAAGTGGAAAAATGGTAAAGAAAATAGATGATATGCTTACCATCTTCATAAGTCAGGGCATTGAGTATAAGAGATGGAAGTCATGATGCTGCTTCATAGGACTTTGGTTAGAGTGCATTTGGAGTATTGTGTGCAGTTCGGGTCACCCCAGTACAGGAAGGATGCAGAGGCTTTGGAAAGGGTGCAGAGGAGGTGTACCAGAATGATGCCTGGATCATTAGCTACATAGAGAGGTTGGATAGACTTGGATTGTTTTCTCTGGGATGTTGGAGGTTGTCTGGTGATCTGATAGATGTATATAAAATTTCTGAGAGGCATAGATAAAATAGACAGTCAGAACCTTTTTCTCAGGATGGATAATTCAAATACTAAAGGGCATAGATTTAAGGTGAGAGGGGCAAAGATTAAAGGAAATGTTCAAGGTGAGTTATTTTACACAGAGGGTGACGAGTCCTGGAATGCACTGCTAGTGCTGGTGTTGGAGGCAGATAAAACAAGAGACTTTTGGAAAGGCATATGCATATGCAGGGAATGGAGGGATAGGAATGATATGCAGGCAGACTGGTCTTGGCATCATACTCGGCTGGCCTTTTTCAAATCTATCCAATGGCATTGTGGGAAGCTAGAGAAGAAATTGCCACAGCCATGGCTAAGATATATCAGTCATCATTAGCCATACCCGAGGTATTGAAAGACTGGAGGGTGGCTAATGATGCACCTCTATTTAAGAAAGGCTGCAAAGAGAAACTGGGGGACTGTAGACCAGTAAACCTAACATCTGTGGTAGGAATATTACTGGAGAGGAATAAGAAGATCACGTCTCACACATTTGATTGAGTTTTTTGAAGAAGGAACCATGAAGATTCAGTTTACTGTAGTTTAGTTTATTATTGTCATGCGTAACGAGGTACAGTGGAAAGCTTCTTTGTTGCGTGCTATGCAGTCAGTAGGTTAGATTGCATGGCTAGTGGTATGCCTCTGTGATCGGTGCTGGGTCCATTGGCTGATCTATATTTCCCAATCAAATTCATTCTCCTGCCTTCTCCCCATAACCCCTGACACCCTTATTAATCAAGAACCTGTCAATTGCCACCTTAAAAACATCCATTGGCTTGGTCTCCACAGCCGCCTGTGGCAATAATTTCCACAGATTCACCACCCACTGACTAAAAAATTCCTCCTCATCTCCTTTCAAAAGGTACGTCCTTTTATTTTGAGGTTATGGCCTCTGGTCCTAGACTCTCCCACTAGTGGAAATATCCTCTCCACATCCACTCTATCCAGGCCTTTCACTATTCTGAACGTTTCAATGAGGTCCCCCCTCATCCTTCTAAACTCCAGTGAGTACAGGCTCTGGGCCTTTAAATGCATATCATATGTAAACCCAATCATTCCTATGGACCCTCTCCAAAGCCAGCACATTCTTCCACGGAAATGGGGCCCAAAACTGCTCAAAATATTCCAAATGCATGTGTTCTAGCCCATGCTAGCATTGCATTCGCCCTCCTTACTACCGATTCGACTTGCAAATTAACTTTTTGGGAATCCCGCACCAGTACCCCCAAGTCCCTTTACACCTCCAATTTCTGAATTATCTCCTCATTTAGAAAATAGTCCGTACCTACTACCCTTTGCCTCACAAATGTTTCCTCGCATCATCTGCAACAGTTCTTTGATTCCACGATCAGTGCTGAACAACCTACCATGCATTTTATCCCTCCTTCACCCCTAAATCAGAGGTTATCTCCCACTGAGTTCTTTTGATTCCAAAATGGCACCCAACCCAGGCGACCATATGCGTGCTAACCACAGAAGCAGATCCACAAACACATATTACAATCGCTCCACACTCTTAAATCTCTATTCCAACAGCAACATTTTCTTCACTAAACATTATCCCCTTGTACTGTAAATGTATTGTAATACACTGTGAATACACTGTAAATACACTGTATGGCTCGATTGTAATCATGTATTGTCTTTCTGCTGACTGGATAGCACTCAACAAAAGCTTTTCACTGTACCTCAGTACACGTGACAATAAACTAAACTGAACTTAATCACCCTAAACATCTCAACTTGATTGCCACTTAAAATACTCTGTTCGCCCCTTTCTGAAACCTCCCTTATATTTCAGATTCTCTCTTCACTTTCCACACTCCTTTCCAACATATCCCTTGGCAATGCAGGACCTGCCTAATTGCCTGTTTCTATACATTTTAGAGACCATGCACGGTTGTCATAATCTCAATAGTTTTCCAAACAACAATATTTCCATCTTACCTTAAACATTTAAAAATCGTTTTGAAAAAAGTCTTTCACCTTAACAAACTTACCACAGCCCCTTCTTCTCCTGTATATCCTCTAGTTCCCTTTTGACCTGCGTTCCCCTGAAATAATAAAGGTGCATAAACAGTTATCAAACATGTTCAACTTGGACATTGGAGGTTTCTGCATTTGCTCCAATAATATTTCAGTAAGGCTGTGGATGGGCTGGCACGGTCCTGAGCCCAAAGATCAGGGAAATCGCAAGTTCAAATCCTGATCTGAACCACCTTTTCCTAACAAGTTATCCGATGGAACCTTCACAATTGCTCAAAGACTTCCACGTTGTCAAGTTAAATAAAAGAAGCATTACCTTTCACAGTAGAATTGTTTCAAAGACAAGCGGCCTGCATTTCGGCTCTCTTACACTGGTTTGGTTGTCCCAGAATGCGCCTCAAAAATCTGACATGAATACTCACTTGTAAGAGTCTCTAGATTGTCACGGAAAGATTTCCAAATTATTTTGGAAATAATAAAATGAGGTCCTGTCCAAATTTAGCACCCGAAGATGCTTCTCATGTTGACTCTGATCAAGTAATTTGGATCAGGGAGGAGGATCCTTCATTTAGATGGAAATTGGAACATACTATTAAATGAGATTTGGGACTTTGGCATAGATGGAATTCTATGGCCATTCCCCCACTCCAACATCCATTGTGCAAAGGATCTGATATTGTTCTATATTCAGATGGTCATTTTTAAAAAACATTATTTTCTTTTAGAGATACAGCGCGGAAACAGGCCCTTCGGCCCACCGAGTCCGCGTCGCCCAGCGATCCCTGCACATTAACACTATCCTACACACACTAGGGACAATTTTTACATATTACCCAGTCAATGAACCTACATACCTGTACGTCTTTGGAGTGTGGGAGGAAACCTAAGATCTCAGAGAAAACCCACGCAGGTCATGGGGAGAACGTACAAACTCCGTACAGACGGCGCCCGTAGTCAGGATCGAACCTGAGTCTCCGGCGCTGCATTCGCTGTAAGGCAGCAACTCTACCGCTGCGCCACCGTGCAATGACATAATACAAAACTTCAGATGCGTCCCAAAATGAATTATGTAGCATGTTGATCTTGCCCAACAATCATCCATCCATTTTAGTCCAAGAGCAGAGGAAGACCCAGGCTGCGACCTCGATCCACCCACTGCTGAAGGTCCTTGGTTGTGAGGCTGTACGTACTACAAGATCCTCAGCAAAATCATTGTACGCTCAGACCTGGCATCTTTGGAACTGGGCTTATTGTTAGGTTGAATAGCTGCAATAGTTGAACCCCAGAGTAGCCTATCAGAACATTCTCACCTGGAGATGTGAGGAACTGGAGACGCTGGCACCCTGGAGACTTCAGGAACTGCAGATGTTGGTTTACTAAAAACCCACTAAAAAAGTGCTAGAATAACTCAGCTGAATCTCTGGAGAACAAGGATAGGCAAGGTTCCGGGTCGGGACGTTTCTTCAGACTAATGATAGTTGGGGGAGGGGCTGTGAAGAGGGGGATGAAAGCAGGGAAAGAGGTGGGGTGGGACAAAGCTTGGGAAATAGACGGAAATAGGCGAGGGGGGGTTGATTGGCAGATGGGTGGACAAAGGCTAATCCATGTTGTATCCTTCATTCAAACCTTCATTGGCATTTATCCATTTTTTCCAGTGATGCTACCTGACCCGCTGAGTTACTCCAGAAGGTTTGTCTTTTTACAACATTTTATCAACGGAACTATGGTAAGTGTAAATCAGAAAATTCCCAGCAGACCCAAAGAGAAAACTGAGATTTTCATAAAAGGCAACAAAAAGTAACTGCTGAAATTCTTCCCACTTCCCACTCTTCAAGTATTCAAGACTTGAACTACAGTCTTCAAGTATTCATCAAAACATTCCTGCAAGATGAATTGTTGAGAGTTCATTTAAATGATTCCACAAAAAAAACAGTGGGAATCTATCAGAGCAATTTTACCCATATTAAATAGAAACGTCAGACCATTTTCTGCCAGTAGCAAGCATTTCTATCTGATTCTGATGGGTTACAGCAGTAAAATAACTGACGTTACTGCTCAACTTGTTTTAATACATAACTTATACAAATTCAAAAAACATACAACTGCAGAAATTCACTGCAAGTATTTATTTCCCTAATATGTGCTCCAAATATTAGAACATAAAAATGTAAACCATGCCTTTTAATGAAAGTATCTCTTCTTGCCATTTACTTTGAAAATCTATTCATTGATGATGACTGCATTTATTCCCACTAAAACAATCACATTGAACAATCACATTGTTAAGGATCTGGAGTCACATATAGACCTAAGCAGCCACCAAGTTCCCTTCTTACAAACCTATTAAAGAAATGACAAAACTCTGAACAGACATGGTTATTTTTATTCATTTTTGTACCTCCATAAAAATCTATTTTCAAATAATGATATTTCAGCTCCAGAATTCTGGTCCAACAACATAATGATTAGGGAACATAGCCAATTTAGGAGTCTTGTGTCATTCAGTAAAATCTAAAATTTGGCTTACATAAGATCCTCTTGTTCCTTGAGGTCCTGTTGGTCCAGGCTGCCCTACGCACTTGCAACACATTTTACAGCATTCCCTCTCTGCAATTGTATCCTGCAACATCATACAATGTTAAGAAAGATTAACCACTTGTTCCCGCATTGTTAAGTTAATTTTTTTGCTATTTTGCTTTAAACAGTAGTAGGTGAGGAACAATTAAACTCCATAAGCATTGCAGCGAAGAGGTTGCAGTCAAATTGCAGTAGTTTTTCTTTAGATGGGAGCCAACCGAATAAAATAAAAGACCAAGGATAATTATCACTCTTAATGTATCGATAAATGATTGGTTAAAGATGGATGGTGAGGTGAAGTGAGGTAAGAAGTGTAAGAAGGTAAGAAGTTGGCTGTTAAAAGAGAGGAACACTGCTTTTAGGTCTGGCGATAGGGCTTTATACAGCATGGCCCGAGCTAACCTGAAGAGAGGCATCAGAGAGGCCAAATTAGACTACAGGAGGAAGATAGAGGACCACCTGGACAGTAACAACAGCAGGCAGGTGTGGCAGGGGATCCAGTATCTAACCAACTATAAGACCAACCTTGGAGCTGCTGAAGGTGACGCCTCGTTGGCAGAGGAGCTGAACCTCTTCTTTGCTCGCTTTGAAGTGGAGCCACCCGAGACAGCCATATCACACCACATGGTCCACAGCAGCCTAACCCTCAAGATAGAGGAGCATGAGGTGAGGCGCACGCTGCGGGCCATCAATCCAAGGAAGGCTACTGGACCCGACGGCGTCTCTGGACGCGTGCTGAAGGACTGCGCTGACCAGCTGGCTGGAGTCTGTACGAGGATTTTCAACCAGTCTCTGGCCCAGTCCACTGTTCCATCCTGTCTGAAGTCCGCAATCATAGTCCCCTTGCCCAAAAAACCCCACATTTCCAGCCTCAACGACTACCGGCCAGTCGCACTCACACCAGTGGTGATGAAGTGTTTTGAAAAACTGGTCCGGGGTCATATCACATCACTCCTGCCCCGAAGCTTTGACCCCCACCAGTTTGCGTACAGAGCGAATAGATCCACAGAGGACGCTATAGCCACAGCCCTCCATGCTGCACTGTTCCACCTGGAGCAGCCGGGGAGCTACGTGCGGATGCTCTTTGTGGACTACAGCTCTGCCTTTAATACCATCCTTCCCCATAAACTGGTGGACAAACTGGGGGACTTGGGACTTCCACACTCCACCTGCATGTGGATAAATAGCTTCCTGTCAGCTCGCAGCCAGAGAGTCAGAGTGGGCCATCACACATCCACGGCCCTCAGCCTCAGTACCGGCTCTCCACAGGGCTGCGTGCTGAGCCCCCTGCTCTACACCATCTATACACATGACTGCACCCCCGCCCACCACAGCAACACCATTGTCAAATTTGCGGATGACACTACGGTGGTGGGACTCATCACCGGGGGGGACGAGTACGCCTACCGGGATGAGGCGGAGCAGCTGACAGTGTGGTGTGGAGAAAATAACCTGCTCCTCAACACCTTAAAGACAAAGGAAATAATAATAGACTTCAGAAAGAATAAAACGGACATGGTACCATTAACTATCAGAGGGGACTGTGTGGAGAGGGTGGCGGATTTCCGCTTCCTGGGAATCCATATTGAGGAGGACCTGACGTGGAGCGTGAACACCTCTGCGCTGCTGAAAAAGGTCCAGCAGAGACTGCACTTCCTGAGGGTGCTCAGGAAGAATAACATCACTCAGAGACTGCTGTTGTCCTTTTATCGGTGCTACATTGAGAGCATCCTAACATACTGTGTATGCGTATGGTACGCCAGCTGCACAGCGGCTCAGAGGAAAGCGCTCCAGAGGGCCATTGACAACGCCCAGAGGATTGTCGGCTGCCCTCTACTTACCTTGGAGGACTTACACAGTTCCCGCTGCATCAAAAAATCCCAGAGTATTATAAAGGACATTTCCCACCCCGGACACTCCCTGTTTGAACTGTTACCGTCAGGCAGACGGTACAGATCTACAAGGACAAGGACAAACAGACTTAAAAATAGTTTTTACCCCACTGCTATAAAGGCACTAAATGTAGCCGCCAAGGAACGCAGGGGCGATACATAATAAGAGACTGTGAAATCGACAGAAGGATGTAGGGTTGGGTGTTTATGCGTGCTATTTTCATGATATTTATTTTAGTTGTTTATCTTTTTTAAAATATTTTACCTTGTATGTATCGTTAGCTTTTAGAAATGTTTGAATGGTGCACTGACTGGCTGACATTTTACAATTTCGTTGTACATGGCTCATGTTACAATGACAATAAAGGAACTATTCTATTAAAGGGGAAATTCAGGACAGCTGTAAGCAAATTTGTGAGCGATGGAAAAGAGTCTAGACTTTAAATGAGTGCAGAGTACACAAGAGCACAACTAAATATTGATGTTGGGAGGCTCACCACCATACACAATGCTCTTAAACAAATCAGAAGCTACCTTCGGTTCTTCTTTGGTGCCCATGACATTTGCAAATTTCAGATGCAAAACTGTACTTGGCCCATGTGGTGTCAAAACATTCATGGCATGTACTTTACATCACTACACATCTCTGTCTGTGAATGCATGTCATATACATAATGGACCCAGAGTAAGTTTTGTCATCTGGTGATCCCAAGCATTGCACACAAAAGTTTTATGGAATGCCAAATAATTTCTGGACAACCATATCTTATAAGATATCAATAATATTTATAACCAGGGCATGTCAGAGGATGGACGTAAGCATTTAGATGCTATATCTTGGATAAATGCAATAAACCAGACATTGAACCATTTACATACTCAATGAAGTGCTTTGTCAATAAGCATTGTCAATAAACATTGCAAATTTGTCCATCAGTTCTAAATAAAATTAACTTTTTAAAAGCAAATGATTAAAAGTACAAATTGTTTATTACAGCTATTTTCCAATACTTCTGCTAACCTTTGGTTATCTTACAAAATAACTTACAATTTCTGACAATAAAGCATTTCCAATATCGGGCATATTGATCCTCAGTTTCTTTCTGTATCCAAACCCTCGTCCAAACTCTAGTTCAGTAAAGTTGTCAGTACTTTTAGTTTCCAGGGGAACCACAATCAATGCATTCACACCTGTTACAAAAATAAAACGATTGTCCCCTATTAAAATATTTTTGAACTTTCTTGATTTCTGTCAGAGTGTTTCTCTGCGACATTTACACCTTACTGCATTGCACATTGCTCACAGGTTACCCGTTTTCTTTTTGGTAATTTATAGAAATTACATGGGTAATGCTTTCCATTGTTTCAGCTAATTGCACTGATGATCAGGCAACCCCCCTCTCTCTCTTTAGTTTCCCCTCACTTTGTGTACTTATCCACTGCAGTCTGAAACATCATTACATGCATTAACGGGCACATTTTCTATTTTTTTTGTAAATCACATCCAGATGCACAAATGCAGATGAGTGGGACATAGATGAAAGGGATATAGTCTATCCAGAAAAAGTGCTATCAAAGACTCAAGACTCAAGTAGAAATGCACATGGTTTCTATTTCCTTTTGTTTCTATTTCTTCAGTGGAATCTCTTTCATCCTAATATCTGAAAACATTCTAATGATTAAGATCTCCATATCTAAAATAAACATGTATCAAAATCTAACAGACAAAATAATTGGGAAATTTCTGAATGATTTGTTAAATACCACCACTCTTTGCCAACATTTAGTGCTCATATCTTCAAAACTGCATTGTTTAGTAAGTTACCATCAAGTCGGAGTTTATGTGATACTTCCTTTAGGTTTTCCATACGGTCATCTATTCCATCTGTAAATATTACTATTATCTGTGAAGAGAGAGTTTAAAAAGTACAATCAGAATATGCAGCTCAACCCAAGGAAATAATTACAATAGGTGCTCCAACCATTCTCCTCATTTAAGAGCCAATTCTATCGTCTGTAATTCCCCTTACAATTGTTTTAGACCAAAGGTCCAAATGCATATGGAGCTAGACAAATTTTCCGAGCCTGAATATACATACAGTATCGAAGGACACTGTGGGATGCTGGAGCAGAAACTGTAGGTGCACTGGCTGAGATTTACGAGTCATCATTAAATAAGGGTGAGGTGCCGGAAGACTGGAAGGTGGCAAATGTTGTACCTCTATTTAAGAAGGGCTGCAGGGAAAAAGCCTGGGAACTACAGGCCAGTGAGTCTAACATCTGTGGTCGCAAAATTACCAGAGAGTACTCTGAGGAATAAGATATACATACATTTAGCTGGACAGGGACTGATTAGAGATAGTCAGCATGGACTCATAGAACATAGAAACAGAAAAATAGGTGCAGGAGTAGGCCATTCGGCCCTTTGAGCCAGCACCGCCATTCCCGGCTGATCATCTAAAATCAGAACCCCATTCCTGCTTTTTCCCCATATCCTTTGATTCCTTTAGTCCAAAGAGCTAAATCTAGCTCTTTCTTGAAAACATCCAGTGAATTGGCCTCCACTGCCTTCTATGGCAGAGAATTCCCCAGAATCACAAATCTGGGTGAATTTTGTTTTTCCTCATCTCAGTCCTAAATGGCCTACCCCTCCTGTATATCGGCGAGACCAAACGCAGACTGTGCGATTGAACACCTTGCCTGTGCAATCTCCAAGTTGCCAAACATTTCAACTCCCCTTCCCATTCCTATACTGACCGTTCTGTCCTGGGCTTCCTCCACTGTCAGAGTGAGACCACACACAGATTGGAGGAACAGCACCTCATGTTTCGCTTGGGTAGCTTGTAACCCAACGGTATGAATATTGATTTCTCCAATTTCAAGTAACCCTTGCATTCCCACTCTCGCAGTCCCTCTCCCACCCTAGTCTTGCTAATTTCACTGTTTGTATCCCTTAATTATCACCTCTTCCACAGCCAACACTGGACCATTGCGTCTTGAAACATCACCTATTCCTTTTCTCCAAAGATGACCCGCTGAGTTACTCCTGCATTTTGTGTCTATCTACGGTTTTGTACATAAGAGATCGTGTCTCACAAAATTGATTGAGTTTATTGAAGATGTGACCAAAAAGGTTAATGAGGGCAGAGCTGAAGACATTGTATACATGGATTTCAGCAAAGCAATTGACAAGGTTCTGCATGGTAGACTGCTCTGGAAGGTCAGATTGCATGGGATCCAAGGAGAGCTGGCTGAATGAATAGAAAATTGGCTTCATGGAAGGAATCGGAGGGTGATGGTAGAAGGTGTTTTTTTTGGACCCGAGGCCTGTGACTAGTGTGTGCCTCAGGATTCGGTGCTGGGCCCGTTGCTGTTTTTCATCTATTTCAATTAATACATTTTGCAGGTGACACTAAAGTGGGTGATATTGTAGATAGAGAAGATGGTGATAAAAAATTGCAGTGGGATCTTGATCTGTTGGGCAGATATGCTGAGGAATTGGTGGTGGAGTTTAATATAGAGAAGGGTGAGGTGTTGCATTTTGAGAAGCCTAACCAGGGCAGGACCTACACAGTGAATGACAGAGCTCTGGGGAGTGTCGAAAAGCAGAGGTATTTAGGAGTGCAGGTACATGAGTTCCTTGAAAGTTGCGTCACGGGTAGGTAGGGTGGTCAAGAAGGCTTTCGGCACATTGGCCTTCATAGAAACATAGAAACATAGGTGCAGGAGGAGGCCATTCGGCCCTTTGAGTCAGCACCGCCATTCATTGTGATCATGGCAAATCATCCACAATTAGTAACCTGTGCCCGACTTCTACCCATATCCCTTGATTCCATTAGCCCCCATCCTCAGTCAGAATATTGAGTATAGAAATTGTAAGGTCATGTTACAGTTGTACAAGACATTGGCGAGGCCAACATTTAGAGTATTTTGCTTAGTTTTGGTCACCCAGTTGCAGGAAAGATGTTGTTAAGCTGGAAAGGGTGCAAAGAGGATTGATGAGGATGGTGCCAGGACTTGAGAGCCTGAGCTATATGGAGAGATTGAGCAGTCTATGACTTTATTCCGTGGAGCGCAGGTAGATGAGAGGTGATCTTCATGAGTCAAGGGAGTTAAGAGTCAAGAGTGTTTTATTGTCTTTTATCCTGAAACTGAACAATAGACAGTATATGAAACACAAATAAAGACAAAAACAATGCTCCTAAATCTTAGTTGGAAGCTTATTTGGAGGTTGTAGCATTTAATAGCTGTAGGGAAGAAGCAGTTCCTGAATTTGAACATCACCGTTTTTAGGCTCCTGTACCTTCTTGGATACGGCAGGAGTGAAATATGTAGGTATAAATATTTAGAGATGTATAAGATCATGAGAGGAATAGATTGGGTAAATGCACTATTTTAGTGAAATGAGCAGATAGATAATGAATTTATTCTTTTGAGCCTACATTGCCCAATTCAAATATCTTTTACCTAGTGTAAGGGGATATACGAACTGAGCAGATTATAGAAAGGGACAGACAGGGGGGGGAGAAAAATGAGGCACAGATAAAGGAAATCACATAAACAAGCAGAAACAAAGATCATATACAAATACATCCCTGTAAATCATTGGGACACAATGGATTACAGATTATATTGTGGAGATTTCAGATGGAAGAGATCAATATGATGTGTAGATAGGGGGAACTCCAGAGACATATAGATAGAGGAGATTCCAGCTATATTTGAAAAAAAGCAAATTTTACCAATATAGCAGTTTGTGAAACCATGAATGTTAAATATATTGAGGATTTCAAGTTAACTGTCTGGGCAGTAACTAGTGTTGTGCAGTACTGAACTGGATTTATATTGAATTAGCAATGGGCTGATATAAACAATTGATTTAATCTTTTGAGCCTACACTGCCCAATTCCAATATTTTTTTACCAACACCATAATATCCTGCAGAGAGTAGTGCATTCGGCAGAACGCACCATGGGAACTACACTCGCCCCCCTGCAGGACGTATACATCAGGAGGTGTAGATCGAGAGCAAGCAAGATTGTGAGGGACCCCTGCCACCCCAGCAACGGACTGTTCCAGCTGCTACGGTCAGGCAAACGCCTCCGCTGTCACGCTGTGAAAACGGAGAGGATGAGACGGAGTTTCTTCCCACAGGCCATCAGGACTGTTAACTATTATAACTCCAGGGACTAAATTTTGTCTTCTCTGTATTAACTTTAATTTATATGCTGTAACTGTAATTCTTTTTTTGCACAATCCGCAGGCATTGCCACTTTCATTTCACTGCACATCGTGTGTGTGTATGTGACAAATAAACTTGACTTGACTTGACTTGATATATGAAGTGAATTAACATCAAGGGAATCCCAAGTGAGTTTCAGTGCGGGAACTCTAAAAACGCCACCCAGGGACAGCCTTGAACACTTAACTCTGAGGTCGGAGGAGGAGCGGCAGGACATCCAAACTAATTAATTGAATAGCAAATAAAAGTAAGGCTAGGTGTAGTGGAGCGGCCGTGTTGGGAGAGAAAGTGTGTTGAGGGGAAGTGCTGTGTGGAGGTAAAGTGTGAGTCTTTGGTTCAGCAGTTTTCAACGAGGAGGCTATCAGTAGCAGATCGGGGATAAGGTACAATCAGCTCTGAGAGTGTAAATCTTTATTTAAATATTGATTTGGCAGCAGTGGTAATGGCAGGCAAGTTGTTGCAGTGTGTCTCCTGCAGGATGTGGGAAGTCAGGGAAACTGCTGGTACCCCAGAAGACTACACCTGTGTGAATTGTGTCCAGGTGCAGCTCCTGAAGGACCGCGTTAGGGAACTGGAGCAGCAGCTGGATGATCTCAGGACCATCCGGGAAAACGATAGCTTCCTGGAGAGGACCATCATGTCAAAGGACCAGGAAGAGAGAAGGTGGGTGATCACAAGGAAGGGAATTAAATGTGGTGCAGGTGACCCCAGTAACCGTACCACTTCAAAACAGGTACACCCTCTTGGGAGCTGTCAGGACGGATGATACTTCAAGTTTGAGTAGCAGGCAGGGCTGTGACTTTAACCCTGGGGCTGAGGCTCAACAGGGAAGGGCGACATCAGGCAGAGCCACGGTGGTGGGCGACTCAATAGTTAGGGGTGCAGACAGGAGATTCTGCGGCAGCAGTCGAGACTCCAGGATGGTATGCTGCTCTCCCTGGTGTCAGGGTCCAGGATGTCTTGGAGCGGCTGCGTGACAATCCGCAAGAGGGAGGGGGAGCAGCTGGAAATTATTGTGCATGTGGGCACACGTAATATAGGTAGGAAGAGGAAGAAGGTTCTGCACCATGGTTATAGGGAATTAGGTGAAAGGCTGAAAAGCAGGACCTCCAGGGTAGTTATCTCTGGATTGCTTCGTGCCTCGTGCTAGTGAGGGTAAGAACAGAAAGCTAGGGGAGAGGAATGTGTGGCTGAGGAATCGGTGCAAGGATTTAGATTTCTGGACAGTTGGCATCTTTTCCGAGGCAGAGGTGACCAATACAAGAGGAGTGGGTTACATCTTCACCAGAGGGGGACCAATATCTTGGCAGGCAGGTTCGCTCGTGCAACATGGGTGGGTTTAAACTAGATTGGAAGGGGGATGGGATCTTATACAAGACGAGGCAGGCGAGAGATTAGAAGTTGGGGAGGGAAGGAGGGAGGAATGTCGATTTAAATTGCACGTTTTTAATGTAAAAGGTCTGATGGGCAAGACAGATGAACTTGGGACATGGATAGGGACGATGTAGCCATTACGGAAACCTTGTTAAGAGAGGGGCAGAACTGGGAGCTGAATGTTCCAGGGTACAGGTGCTTCAGGAGAGACTGGGGTGACGGTAAAAGAGGAGGGGGTTCTGGAGGATGCCATGGCAGTGATCAGGGGTGATGTTCTGGACGGTTTGTCTAGTGGGGCTATATAAGGGAGGAGCTGAGGAGCAAGAAGGGGATGATCATCTTGCTGGGGTTGTACTATAGGCCCCCAAATAGTCCACAGGAATTAAAAAGAGCAAATGTGTGGCACCTTCATGCCCACATTGATTTTGCATACAGCCTATCATCGCTGGCGACTTGCCAGCAGCCTCACGAGAAGATCCAGCCACAAGAGCTCAATAACAATCCAAGGTCAGATGCACTAACTGGCCTTATCTGCACACGGGTTATGATTGATGAGAATGTAGGTAAAAGAGGCTTCTGGAATAAACGGGACACAAGGTGTCTGGCTCGGCTAAGTGTCGTTTGTTCTTTGCTTTCTGTCGAGGGATTTAGTTGATCCTACAAATGTGCTAGGAGATTGCAGGCAGCTGCAGGTCTAATCATGATGTCATAGTTGGGGATTTTAATTTTCCCAACATTGACTGGGAATGTCATAGTGTGACAGGTTCAGACGGGGTGGAATTTGTCAAATGTGTTCAGGAAAGATTCCTCTGGCAATATGTTGAGGGCCCTACCTGGGAAAGGGCAACGCTTGATCACGTCTTGGTCAACACCGCATTGAAGGTATTATATTTGAATGCATGTAGCATAAGGAACAAAGTGGATGAGCTTGTAGCACAGTTGGAAATCGGCAGGTTTGATGTTGTAGGCATTACGTAGACGTGGTTACAAGAGGATCGGAACTGGCAGCTCAATATTCAAGGCTACACATCCTATCGCAAGGACAGACAGATGGGCAGAGGGGGTGGGAAGGAATGAAATTCAGTCCTTAGCAAAGGGTGACTTAAGACCAGGAGATGCAGAGTCCGTGTGGGTGGAGCATAAAAAACTGCAAAGGTAAAAAGGTTCTGATGGGAGTTATTTACAGGCTCGCAAACAATAGCCAGGATGTGACAATAGACAATAGACAATAGGTGCAGGAGTAGGCCATTCGGCCCTTCGAGCCAGCACCGCCATTCAATGTGATCATGGCTGATCATTCTCAATCAGTACCCCGTTCCTGCCTTCTCCCCACACCCCCATGGGTTACAAGGTGCATCAGGAAATAAAATCGGAGTGCAGCAAAGGCAATGCTATGGTGGTCATGGGAGATTTCAATATGCAGGTAGACTGGGGGAATCAGGTTGGCACTGGACACCAAGAGAGAGAATTTGCAGAGTGCCTCCAAGAGAGTTTCTTAGAGCAGCTTGAAGTGGAGCCTACCAGGAATAAGGTGATTCTAGATTTAGTGTTGTGCAATGAACTAGATTTAATAATAGAACCTGAGGTAAAGGAACCACTAGGAGGTAGTGACCACAATATGATTAGATTTAATTTGAAAGGGAGAAGGTGAAATTGGATGTGTTGGTATTACAGCTGCGAGCAAAGGGGACTACCAAGGCGTGAGCTGGCAAAGATTGATTGGAAAGGTGCTTTAGTAGGAATGATGGTAGAGCAGGAATGGCAGGAATCTCTGCGGATAATTAGGAAGGTGCAGGATCATTTCATTCCAAGGAGGAAGATTCCAGGGGAGCATAAGACGACCATGGCTGACAAGGGACGTCAAGGACAACATAAAAGCAAAAGAGAAGGCACATAACATTGCAAGGATTAGTGGGAAGTCAGAGGATTGGGAAGTTTTTAAAGATCAACAAAAGGTAACTAAAAGGACAATACAGAGAGAAAAGATGAAACTAGGCAATAATATAAAAGAAGATAGCAATATTCTATGGATATATAAAGAGTAAACAAAGATGCAAGAGTGGACATTGGGTCACTGCAGAATGATGCAGGAGAAGTGATAATGGGAAATCAAGAAATGGCAGAGGAATTGAATAACTTTTTGCATCAGCCTTCACAGTGCAAGACACCAGCAGAGTCAGGGGCTGGGAATTAGTGGAGTGGTGATTATTAAGGAGAAGGTGTTTGGAAAACTGGAAGGTCTGAGGGTGGATAAGTCACCTGGACCAGATGGGCTGCACCGCAGGGTTCAATAGATAATAGACAATAGACAATAGGCGCAGGAGTAGGCCATTCGGCCCTTCGAGCCAGCACCGCCATTCAATGTGATCGTGGCTGATCATTCTCAATCAGTACCCCATTCCTGCCTTCTCCCCATACCCCCTGACTCCGCTATCCTTAAGAGCTCTATCTAGCTCTCTCTTGAATGCATTCAGAGATTTGGCCTCCACTGCCTTCTGAGGCAGAGAATTCCACAGATTCACAACTCTCTGACTGAAAAGGTTTTCCTCATCTCCGTTCTAAATGGCCTACCCCTTATTCTTAAACTGTGGCCACTTGTTCTGGACTCCCCCAACATTGGGAACATGTTTCCTGCCTCTAACATGTCCAACCCCTTAATAATCTTATTCGTTTCGATAAGATCCCCTCTCATCCTTTTAAATTCCAGTGTATACAAGCCTAGTCGCTCCAGTCTTTCAACATATGACAGTTCCGCCATTCCAGGAATTAACCTAATAAACCCACGCTGCACGCCCTCAATAGCAAGAATATCCTTCCTCAAATTTGGAGACCAAAACTGCACACAGTACTCCAGGTGCGGTCTTACTAGGGCCCTGTACAACTGCAGAAGGACCTCTTTGCTCCTATACTCAACTCCTCTTGTTATGAAGGCCAACATCCATTGGTTTTCTTCGCAGCCTGCTGTACCTGCATGCTTCCTTTCAGTGACTGATGCACTAGGACACCCAGATCTCGTTGTACGTCCCCTTTTCCTAACTTGACACTTTTCAGATAATACTCTGCCTTTCTATTCCTACCACCAAAGTGGATAACCTCACACTTATCCACATATGAAGGTTCTGAAGAAGGTGGCCTCAGAGATTGGGGAGGCATTCATTGTGATATTTCAAGAGTCACTAGAGTTAAGAGTGGTTCCTGAAGATTGGAAAAATGCAAATATCACCCCGCTGTACAAGAAGGGAGCAAAGCAGAAGAGCGGAAAATATAGGCCGGTTAGCCTGACTTCGGTGGTTGGTAAGATTTTAGAGTCAATTATAAAGGATGAGGTTACAGCGTACTTAGAAGTTCACGATAAAATAGTCCGGTCGGCATGGTTTTGTGAAGGGAAGATCTTGCCTGACGAATCTGCTAGAGTTCTTTGAGGAAGTTAATAGCTGGTCGGACAGAGGGGAGGCTGTAGATGTTGTTTACCTAGACTTTGAGAAGGCCTTTGATCAGGTCCTGCTAGGGAAGATGAGAGCCCTTGGTATTAAAGGGAAGGTACTAACTTCGATAGTGGGTTGGCTGGAAGGCAGAAGAAAAAGAGTTGCAATAATAGGCGCTTTTCAGGTTGGCTGCCAGTGACTAGTGGAGTTCCGCAAGGGTCGGTGCTGGTGCCACTTCTCTTCACGTTGTATATTAATGATTTGGACGAGGGGACTGAAGGCTTTATGGCCAAGCTTGCAGATGATGCTAAGATAGGTGGTGGGGCAGGCAGTGTAGAGGAAGCAAGGACTCTGCAGAAGGACTTGGACAGGTTAGGAGCGTGAGCAGAGAAATGGCAGATGGAATTCAGCAGAGCAAAGTGTGGAGTCATGCATTTTGGTTATAAGAATAAAGGGGTAGATTATTTTCTAAATGGAGAGAGAATCCAGAAATCAGAGTTACAAAGGGACTTGGGAGTGTCGGTGCAGGACTCCCAAAAAGTTTATTTGCAAATCAAACTAGATGGAGCTCTTAAGGATAGCGGAGTCAGGGGGTATGGGGAGAAGGCAGGAACGGGGTACTGATTGAGAATGATCAGCCACGATCACATTGAATGGCGGTGCTGGCTCGAAGGGCCGAATGCCCTACTCCTGCACCTATTGTATATTGTCTATAAATTGGTAGTAAAGAAGACAAATTCAATGCTAGCATTCATGTCAAGAGGACTGGAGTACAAAAACAGATGAAATGCTGAGGCTCTATAAGGTGGCAGTCAGGTCGCATTTGGGGTATTGTGAGTAAATCTGGACCCCGTATTTGAGGAAGGATGTGCTGGCTCTGGAGAGGGTCCAGAGGATGTTTATAAGAATGATTCCAGGAATGAGTGGGTTAGCATATGATGAGCATTTGACAGCACTGGGTTTTTACTCGCTGGAGTTTAGAAGGTTGAGGGGGAACCTTATTGAAACTTACAAAATAATGAAAGGCAAAGATAGAGTGGATGTGGAAAGGACGTTTCCACTGGTGGGAGAGTCTAGGACCAAAGAAACATAGAAACATAGAAGATAGGTGCAGGAGTAGCCATTCGGCCCTTTGAGCCAGCACCGCCATTCAATATGATCATGGCTGATCATCCAAAATCCGTACCCTATTCCGGCTTTTTCCCCATATCCCTTGATTCACTTAGCCCTAAGAGCTATATCTAACTCTCTCTTGAAAACATCCAGTGAATTGGTCTCCACTACCTTCTGTGGCACATGAATTCCACAGACTCACAACTCTCTGGGTGAAACAGTTTTTCCTCATCTCAGGCCTAAATGGCCTACCCCTTATTCTTAAACTGTGACCCCTGGTTCTGGACTCCCCCAACATCGGGAACATTTTTCCTGCATCTACCCTGCCCAATCCGCTGAGAATTTTATATGTTTCTATAAGATCCCTTCATCCCTACTAAATTCCATCAAAAACAAGCCCAGTCAACCCATTCTTTCTTCAGAAGGCCATAGCCTCAGAATTAAAGGGCGCTCTTTTAGAAAGGAGGTGAGGAGGAACTTCTTTAGTCAGAGGATAGTTAATATGTGGAACTCATTGCCACAGAGGGCTGTGGAGGCCAAGTCAGTGGGTATTTTTAAAGCAGAGAAAGACAAATTCTTAATTAGAATGGGTATCAAGGCTTATGGGGAGAAGGCAGTAAAATGGGATTAAGAGGCAGAGATCAGCCATGATTGAATGGTGATGTAGAGTCGATAGGCCGAATGGCCTAATTCTACTGCTATAACTTGTGAACTTGTGAAATCGGGAGGGGCAATTGGATGAAATGTTCCTGGAGGAACATTTAGGGACCAGGGACCACTGTTCTATTAGGTTTAATATAATTATGGATAATTGGGGCAAGGCCAACTTTGATGGTATGAAACAGGAACATGCTCAAGTAGATTGGAATAGCTATTTTGATGGAAAAGAAACATCAGGAAAGTGGGATGTTTTTAAAAGTGTGCTGACAAGCGATAAGGACATGCACATCCCTATTGGAGTGAAGGGCAAGGCAGGCCAGTGTAAGGAAGCCTGGATGAGGAGGGAAATTGAGGCTTTGATCAAGAGTAAGAAGGTGCATTGGACAGGTATACGCAATTGGGATCAAGTGTATTACTGGAGGAGTTTCAGGAACTAAGCTAAAATAGGAATCCTGAAGGGCAAAATGGGGACAGGAGATAGGTCTGGCAGATGGTATTAAGGATAATCCCAAGCGATTCTATGAGCACATAAAGGAAAAAAGGGTAACGAGAGAGTGAGACCCCTCAGGAATCAAAGCGGTCAACTCAGTGTGGAGTCACATGAAATGGGCAAGGTCCTCAATGAGTATTTCTCCCCTGTTTTTACCGTGGAGAAAGACTGGAGGGAGGGGGATCTTGGGGTAGTCACTGGAAGTGTCCTGAGAGCAATCAGTATTACGGTCACAGATATGCTGGAGGTCCTGATGTGTATGAAGATGGACAAATCTCCCGGGCTTGAGCAGATATATTCGAGGACACTGTGGGAAGCTCAAGAGGAAATTGCAGGAGCCCTTGCTGAGATTCATGACTCGTCATTAAATACAGGCAAGGTACCAGAAGACTGGAGGGAGGCAAATGTTGTGCCTCTATTCATAAAGGGCTATTGGGAAAAGGCTGGGAACTATAGGCCTGTGAGCTTAGCATCTGTGATCGAAACGTTACTAGAGACTATTCTGAGGGATGGAATATACATGCACTTAGATGGACAAGGGCTGATTAGGGATAGTCAACAAGGTTTTGTACATGGGAGATCATGTATCACGAACCTGATTGAGTTTTTTGGAGATGTGACCAAAAAGATCGATGAAGGCAGAGCTGTTGATGTGTATATGGATTTTAGTAAGGCATTTGACAAGGTTCCGCATGGTAGGCTGCTCTGGAAGGTTAGATCCCATGGGATTCAAAGAGAGATAGCTGAAATGGATAGAAAATTGGTTTCATCGAAGGAAGCAGAACGTGAACGTGAATGGCTACTTTTCGGACTGGAGGCCTGTGACTAGTGGTGTGCCTCAGGGTTTGGTGCCAGGCCCGTCGCTGTTTGTCATCTATATAAATGATTTGGATAAGAACATGCATGGCATGGTTAGCAAGATTGCAGATGACACAAAAGTGGGTGGTATTGTAGATAGTGAAGATGGTTGTCAAACATTGCAAGGGGATCGTGATCAGTTGGGCAGGTGGGCTGAGGAATGGTTGATGGAATTTGATACAGAGAAATGTGAGGTGTTGGATTTTGGGGGCATTAAATGGGCAGAACCTACACAGTGAATGGTAGGTCTCTGGGAGTGTTGTAGAGAAGAGGCATCTCGGAGGACAGGAGTATAGTTCATTGAAGGTGGCATCACAGGTAGACAGCGTGGTCAAAAAGGCTTTTGGCACATTGGCATTCATCAGTCAGAGCATTGAATACAGAAGTTGGGAGGTCATGTTCCTGTTGTATAAGACGTTGGTGAGGCTACATTGAGAATATTGTGTTCAGTTGTGGGCACCATGTTATAGGAAAGATGTTGTCAAGCTGGAAAGAGTGCCGAGAAGAATTACGAGGATGTTGCTAGGACTCGAGGGACTGAACTATACGGGGAGGTTGAGTAGGCTGGGACTCTATTCCTTGGAGCGCAAGATGCGGAGTGATCTTATAGAGGTGTATAAGATCATGAGACAAATAGATTGGGTAGACACACAGAGTCTCTTGCCCAGTGTAGGGGAATCATGATTCAGAGGACATAGGTTAAGTGAGGGGGGAAAGATTTAATAAGAATCTGAGGGGTAATTTTTTCAGGTAAAGGGTGGTAGGTGAATGGTATGAGCTGCCAGAGAAAGTGGATGAGGTGGGTACTATCGCAAAGTTTAAGAAACATTTAGACAGGTACATGGAGAGGACAGGTTTAGAGAGATATGGGCCAAATGCAGGCAGGTAGGACTAGTGTAGACAGGACATGTTGGCTGGTGTGGGCAAGTTGGGCTGAAGGGCCTGTTTCCACGGTGTAAGACTCTATGACTCTATGGATTCAGAACAACTTTTTTTCAAAAGAGTAATCCTCAAAGATTATGGCACATAGTCATGTCTCCAGACTTATCAAATGTTACCTTCGAGTGTTTTTCCGAGTAAATCTTAAATTTGTTTAAAAATGACAGCAGATAATCAGCAGTCAATGTAATGTGACTCTGCAATGGCAATTCTCCTCTGGAATCACGGCTTTTAAAGTCGAATGTATCCATGCTGGGGCTGTGAAAGTCAATCCTCATGGTGAGACTGTGACCTCCCTTGCAGCTGATGTTGTGAAGATCCAACATTCTGTCAATGATGCCATTCAGATGCATCTGCAGTTGCAGCTCACTGCCAGGTGTAGTTTGAAATTGTACCTGACTACTGACATCTATTCCAATGGAAATATCAATGATGCAATCTGGAAGAAAGAAGAGGCTGCTCACACACATGGACCAGCACAGTCGGCATTGTTCTTACTCTTGCAATAGCCGCAAATGCTTCTAATATCAAAAGAGAATATTATGATTTGAGGTTTTAAACAATTTATTTGCAATATTGTTTTCTTTTACTCCAGATTTTACCTGAAAATGTATACTCAAACATTTTGAAAAACCAGGGGAGATCAGACTCCCAACTAAGCTATTAGACTCTTTAAACTGACACAAAGTAATATGAAGCTTTGTGGATGAAATATCCATTAAAGTTTAAGATGCAGAACCAAGACTTCATAATGTCTTCGACGGGTTTGTCATTCCTGATCTTTCTGCCAAGTTATTCATTGTTTCAAATACCTATTTATTCATCATTTCTGGAAGCTGCTGGGTATTTAGATACTATTCTTGCATTAATCGTACAGCATAGAAACGGGCCCTTCGGCCCAATTTGTCCACGCCGAGCAAGATTCCCCAAATAAGCCAATTTCCCCACTTTTGGCCAATATCGCTCTAAATCTTTTCTATCCATCTACCTGTCCACGTCTTTTAGATGTTGTAATTGTACCTGCCTCAACTACTTCATCTGGCAGCTCCACCATCCTTTGTATGAAAAAGTTGCCCTTCAGGTTCCAATTAAATCTTTCCACTCTCACCTTAAACCTACATCCTCTAGGTCTTGATTCCCCTAACATGGGAAAAAGATTCTGTGCATTCACCCTAGCTATTCCCCTCATGATTTTATATATCTCTATAAGGAATAAAGTCCTAGCCTGCCCAGCCTCTCGGTTACAACTATAATTACATTGTAGTTGTCAATTTCAAAAACATTGTGTTGAAAAAATAAAGAAATTGTATTTAAGTAATTCTGACAATTAATATACAGTCAGTGATAAACCTTAACCAACTAAATAAAAAGGAAGAACAAGAATCTTTCACTCGCCTTTATTTGGCTCGCAGACACTGCGGATGACTCTTCTTTTAATCTTGTCCAGACCGTCAAATTCTTTAACAAAAAACATGTTTTTACTCGACCCTGAGATTTGTAAAAGTTGGCTCTCACTTGCAGTTCCTGTACCAACAGCAAATATGTTTATATTATCATGTCTAATCTTTTCAGCTGAGGCAACTACTGTATCGGTTGACTTCCCATCCGTGATCACTAACAGGTTTTGGGGAACTCCAGATGATTTCCGACCACCTGCTTCCTTTTTGAACAAGGCAATCGTCTTTTCCAGAGCCATTCCAATATAGGTGCTTCCCATCAGTTGCTTCATTTCTTCAATTTTCCTCAGCAAAGGAATTTTTGTTGCAAAATCGTTTAATTCAATGATTTTTTGGTAACCTGTACTGAACTGTGCCAGACCAAACTGGAATTTATTCGGGCCGATAGGAAAAATATTAGCCACGTATTTCAGAAAAGATTTCATGAGTTCAAAATCTTTAGCATTGATACTCGTTGATCCATCTACGAGGAAAACAGTATCTGCTCCCTGAAGTTTACAATCTATCAAAGAAAATAAAACAATTTTTAGATTTATGGCAGACTGCAATACACTTCCAGCCTTCCCCTATCTACAACCCTCAAGCAAGTTTCTGACTTACATTCCACAAATTATTTCATGGTTTCTGCCACCTTTTGGAAAATAGCTCTAACGATCACTGCAGATAGTGTCAATACAATCTGCCCACTATGCACAATGCATGGTGAAATCAAGAAAACATTCTCAATGCAGAATTGTCATCCTTTATCTCCCATTTCCTAGTCTGACAATGTCCTCCAACCACTGGTAATTTGCAGGTCAGGCGGCATTTATGAAGAGAGAAATAGAAATAATGCTTCAGCATTGGTGATCATTTTCCAATGTTCAATAGGCATTGGTGATCATTTTCCAGTGTTCTCTAGGCATTCTAGGCACCAAGGCACATTCCTTGTATATGCACATACTTGGCCAATAAACCTATCCATTCATTCATTCATTCATTCATTGGTGATCATTTGCCAATGTTCTATAGATTCAGGATCAGTTCCTGTGGATTGGAGGGTAGCTAAGGTTGTATCACTTTTCAAGAAAGGAGCGAGAGGGAAAAGGGGGAATTATAGACCAGTTAGCCTGACATCGGTGTTGGGGAAGATGCTGGAGTCAATTATTAAAGAAGTAATAATGGCGCATTTGGATAGCAGTAAAAGGATTGGTCCAAGTCAGCATGGATTTATGAAGGGGAAATCCTGCTTGACTTATCTTCTGGAATTTTTTGAGGATGTGACAAGTAAAATGGATGAAGGAGAGCTAGTGGATGTAGTGTATCTGGACTTTCAGAAAGTATTTGATAAGGTCCCACACAGGAGATTAGTGGGCAAAATTGGAGCACATGGTATTGGAGGTAGGGTATTGATATGGATCGAGAATTGGTTGGCAGACAGGAAACAAAGAGAAGGAATAAACGGGTCCCTGTCAGAATGGCAGGCAATGTCGAGTGGTGTGCCGGAAGGCTCGGTGCTGGGGCCGCAACTATTTACAATATATATTAATGATTTAGATGATGGAATTAAAAGTAACACTAGCAAATTTGCAGAAGACACAAAGCTGAGTGGCAGTGTGAACTGCGAAGAGGATGCTAGGAGGTTGCACGGTGACTTGGACAGGTTGAATGGGCAGATACATGGCAGGTGCAGTAAAATTAGGTAAATGTGCAGTATAATGTAGGGAAATGTAAATGCCACTTTGGCGGCAAGAACAAGGAGGCAGATTATTATCTCAATGGTGTCAGATTAGGTAAAAGGGAAGTACAACGAGACCTGGGTGTCCTTGTACACCAGTCACTGAAAGTAAGAGTGCAGGCACAGCAGGCGGTGAAGAATGCTAAAGGCATGTTGGCCTTCATAACGAGAGGATTTGAAGATAGGAGTAAAGAGCTCCTTCTGCAGTTGTACAGGGCCATGGTAAGACCACACCCCCTGGAGTATTGTATGCAGTTTTGGACTCCCAATTTGAGGAAGGACATCCTTGCTATTGAGGCAGTGCAGGGTAGGTTCACGAGGTTAATCCCCAGGATGGTGGGACTGTCATATGAGGAAAGATTGGAAAGACCGGGCTTGTATTCACTGGAATTTAGAAGGATGATGGGGATCTTTTAAAAGGATGAGGGATAGAAACATATAACACAACTGGATGCTGGAAATATAAGATAAAAGATTGGAAGGCTGGCATTGTTGTGTTCAATATTGAATGCAGAAAAATGCAATGTACCAGAATAAAAATGAGGTTCTGTTCCTCAAGCTTATATTGAATTTCACAGGAACAGCATAAGGGGCATGGACAGAAAGGCTAACTAGATTGGGAGGAGGGTTGAGATTTAAAATGACAGGAAACTGAAAGTTCAGTTTTCTTGTAGACCAAGTAAAAGGTTCAGCAAGTTATGTTTGATTCTTCCCATGCAGAAGCCACTGCATCTGCCAGTAACAAATGCTATGTGCTAGATTGCTTTGTTTGTGAAGATTGTTTAGGGTGGGATGGGATGAGGTAAATTTTTCAAGATCATTTCCGACCCAGTGTTGGCCAAGGCGATAACCAAGATTACGTTTGGCTAACATTACCACCCTATTTCTAACCCTCAAGTCTCCAGCCCCATTGCACCAAACTCAATATAAAATGCAATGTTTTCTCAGGTCAATAACTATGTTATAATTCACTTATACTGTTAGTTTTGGTTCAACCCAAAGACACAAATATCCGTTTACCTGGCTTAGTTTTGTCACAAATGTGCTGCAGGATCTTGTTCATTATTTGACTCATGGCATCATGATTTTGAAAGCTCCATTTATTTTCATTGGCACCTTCTATTCTCAGGGATGCCTCGTTGCTTCTGGGCATTCTCACGGTGATTACAGTAATGTCATTATTTGTAAAGTCAGCCACCAATTGTTGGACTGATTCTGTCGCTTCTTCATTAGACATCACTATAATGAACTGTGAGGCACCTTGTGCTTTTTGGCCCCCTTTGTCCGTGGCTAAAACCTGTTTTGCCTGATTAAGAGCATGTGCGATGGTGGCAGTTCCTCCTAGTCGCTGCATTTGGAATATGGCTTTGTGGATCTCCCTTTTGTTCCTGAATTGGTTCAGTTGGAATTGGACATCAGCTTTCTCATTGAGCAGTATGGCAGCAAACTGCACATGGTCGGAGGTGACAATTGAAATGTTCACCATTGTCCTCATGAAACTTTTCATATGCTTAAACGCATCTGGTTGTGTGTTGCTTGATCCATCAATCACAAAAACAATATCCATTGCATCCGTTTTCAGGCAGGCTGGAGGGGACAACGAACGACAACTGAACAGTTGTTCAACCTTCACATCATAAAGAATATCCACATTTTGAAACGGAAAAGTTGCTAGGCTCTTTGCAATGGTTTGAACTACATGGTCAGCACCATGAGGCAATGACAGCAGGAAATGGTGAGAATACAAGGCAGGGATTTTGCCCACATCCCAAATCATCCACTCAAGCATATTGCTCCAACAAATTTCCAACAACAGTGTGAGTTGAATCCTCTACCAATTACCCATCCCTTTCTATCCATTTTATAGTGAAAGCATGTCATTGGGAATGGGTTTTGACCACAAATTAATGGATTTGTTGATCTTTCTTTAAAGATCTTGCCTTAGAGGGAGTTCTTGCCTTAGAGGGAGTACAGAGAAGGTTCACCAGATTGATCCCTGGGATGGCGGGACTTTCATATGAGGAAAGACTGGATAGACTGGGCTTGTACTCGCTGGAATTTAGAAGACTGAGGGGGGATCTTATAGAAACATATAAAAAATTTAAGGGGTTGGAGAGGCTAGATGCAGGAAGATTGTTCCCGATGTCGGGGGAGTCCAGAACCAGGGGTCACAGCTTAAGGATAAGGGGGAAGTCTTTTAGGACCGCGATGAGAAAACATTTCTTCACACAGAGAGTGGTGAGTCTGTGGAATTCTCTGCCACAGAAGGTAGTTGAGGCCAGTTCATTGGCTATATTTAAGAGGGAGTTAGATGTGGCCCTTTTTGCTAAAGGGATCAGGGGGTATGGAGAGAAGGCAGGTACAGGCTACTGAGCTGGATGATCAGCCATGATCATATTGAATGGCGGTGCAGGCTCGAAGGGCCGAATGGCCTACTCCTGCACCTATTTTCTATGTTTCTATGTTTCTAAGGAAATCTTCAAGTTAGCTTTTTGTTTGCCTATCTATAAGAATAATTTAAATCGGCTTACCAAACTTATCATCAGGATCAAGACATATCTGCCAGGATATTTGTTCTTCCAGATCTTTCAGCAGGTCAAACTCTTCGATGTAGAAAACCTTATCATTAGCTCCTCCAATTTCCAGAAGTTGAGTAGTGTTGGCATCACGAATACCCACAGCTAACACTGTGACTTGTTTATCCCTGACGTTTTTCGCTGGTATCAGGACCTCATCCCTTGACTCTCCATCAGTGACCACGATGAGATACCGGGAGGAACCAGCCTGACTCACTGTCAATTTAGCAAAGTAGTCTGCTGTAAAGTTCAGGGCTTTGCCAGTGTTAGTGCCACTGGCCAACTGTTTCATTGTATGAATTAGCTTTTGTAATTCATTTGATGAATATTCATTAAGCTCAAACTCTAGTTTAGTCTGCGTGGAAAATTGTATTAGACCTATGCGCACATGGTCAGATCCAGTGGTCATCCTGTCGACAATGTTAACCATAAATGTTTTGATTTTTGTAAAATCATCCTTACGTATGCTATCCGATCCATCAATTAGGAAGATGATGTCAGCGTCGCCCAATTTACTGCAGGCTGGGAGAGAGAAACAATTAAAATTTGGTGACTTCTATTATGCTCATGTTCTACCATCCTAGTAAATGACTGGTACAACAACAGTGCAATGTTGCTAATCAAAAATATCTAGACCAGATTCAGACACAACAAAACTTCCAGTTGAACAGAGCTTTGAGAATCACGAGTTCTTGATGTTAATTTCTGCAATTTCTATATATGGTAAATCAGATAGCATGATCCAATAGACAATAGACAATAGACAATAGGTGCAGGAGTAGGCCATTCAGCCCTTCGAGCCAGCACCGCCATTCAATGCGATCATGGCTGATCACTCAATCAGTACCCCGTTCCTGCCTTCTCCCCATACCCCCTCACTCCGCTATCCTTAAGAGCTCTATCCAACGAACTGGCCTCCACTGCCTTCTGAGGCAGAGAATTCCACACCTTCACCACCCTCTGACTGAAAAAGTTCTTCCTCATCTCCGTTCTAAATGGCCTACCCCTTATTCTCAAACGGTGGCCCCTTGTTCTGGACTCCCCTAACATTGGGAACATGTTATCTGCCTCTAATGTGTCCAATCCCCTAATTATCTTATATGTTTCAATAAGATCCCCCCTCATCCTTCTAAATTCCAGTGTATACAAGCCCAATCGCTCCAGCCTTTCAACATACGACAGTCCCGTCATTCCGGGAATTAACCTAGTGAACCTACGCTGCACGCCCTCCATAGCAAGAATATCCTTCCTCAAATTTGGAGACCAAAACTGCACACAGTACTCCAGGTGCGGTCTCACCAGGGCCCGGTACAACTGTAGAAGGACCTCTTTGCTCCTATACTCAACTCCTCTTGTTACGAAGGCCAACATTCCATTGGCTTTCTTCACTGCCTGCTGTACCTGCATGCTTCCTTTCATTGACTGATGCACTAGGACACCCAGATCTCGTTGAACTCCCCCTCCTCCTAACTTGACACCATTCAGATAATAATCTGCCTTTCTATTCTTACTTCCAAAGTGAATAACCTCACACTTATCTACATTAAACTGCATCTGCCATGTATCCGCCCACTCACACAACCTGTCCAAGTCACCCTGCAGCCTTATTGCATCTTCCTCACAATTCACAATACCCCCCAACTTAGTATCATCTGCAAATTTGCTAATGCCTTATGATTTGATTTATTTTAACAGTTTACAATCCTTGAGCTTGAAGTGGGCAGTGTTGCAATGTGCATCATCGCATGCATCAGCTGTTTCTCGACAGTTGGGAGAGGGGGTAGAGTTTATACACAATTCATTGCCACAGAAGGCTGTGGAGGCCGTCAATTGATATTTTTAAGATTGATAGATTCTTGATTGGTACGGGTGTCAGGGGTCATGGGGGAAAAGCAGGAATATGGGGTTGAGAGGGAAAGATAGATCAGCCATGATTGACTGGCAGAGTAGATTTGATGGGCCGAATGGCCCAACTCTGCTCCTATCACTTATGAACTTATGAACTGTGGAAGACTATGGGTCTCCAGCCTGAAACCAACAATTTACCCTTCCACCTCTCAACTTTTCTCAGCAAAATATAGCCATTCAATAAACATTGATAAGTTAAAATAAACTAACTAGGGTAAGACATTCCTTCCAATGATCTCAATGGAAATAACAACCAAAAGATCATAATGCCAGTGCCAATTTGTTCTTGCTCATTATCTTCTTATGCAATCTTTCAGTGTCAGGGATGACTTGTTTTCTCTACAATTCTGTGGGTTGTGAGGTGTCTGATAAGGTCAGTGAGGGGTCAGGCAAATGTAATGGACTGTATAATAGGTGGGTGGATTGTTTGGGACACTTTACTCCATCCACCCACGTAATATAATTGATTAAAATCAAAACTTTTCCAGGGTCTCAACATTTTCCTTCTTTATTCTGATTTAATTACCTTTACGAAATCATAAAAGAAAAAAATAGAATGCGATTATTAACTATTTGGTCAAAGTAAATATCTAGATCCATACTCAGGTGTTTCAAGACCATTCAAGACCTATTATATATTTGCAAACATCTCATGGTCAATTATAAATACTCATTCTTTACAAAACCCATTTTACATTGTGCCCTCCTAATGAAATTTAACAGCCATGAATTGCTCCCTATTACACATTTCTCACCGTAATAAAATAAAGGAGATACCAGCAATGAACAATGACAGATACATTTTCAAAACCAGTTAATGGTGTTTTGAAATCCATTGCAAAATTTACCTTTCGGTGAGCATATTTGTTGGACCATGTGATTCTTCACAAATTTTAATGCATCAAAGTTATTGGCGTAATAAACTCTTTCTTTGGTTCCACAAATCAGTTGAAGTTCAGATTCAATTGCCCGACCTACTCCAATAGCGTACATAATTATTCCTTGCTGCATTAACTCTCTAGCAGGAATTTCCACCTTATCATCTGACTTTCCATCGGTGATGGTGATCAGAAAGCGTGGCACGGTAGTTCCGCGGCTTTTCGCTGCTTCACTGAAGTGATCTTTCATGCGGCCTAATGCAAGGCCTGTTCCAGTTTTTCCTTTCATTTGCGAAATTTGTTTAATTGCAGTCTCCAGACTAGTTTTATTGGTATATTGAGTGACTCCAAATTCAATTCTTGACGTTGTTGCATACTGGACAACCCCAACACGAACTTGATCTGCACCAATGTTAAATACGTTAACAACATCGATCAGGAATCGTCGCACATCCTCGAATTGCCAAGATTGAATGCTGAATGACCCATCAATGAGAAAAAAAATGTCAGCTTCTTCAGTCTGAATGCAGCCTGGAATAGAAGAATTGTATCAGGTGCTGAAGAACAACGAGGGCACACAGTAGGGTTGGATGCTTACCTGAGGCAATGGGATTAAACACTGGATGTTAAGATAATACTTGTTTCACACATTAGCTTAGCCCTTCAGAACCATGTCCCGTCTTTCAAAGGACATTACACTTCGTCCCACAACTGTATACTTTTCCCAGACACTTGCAATGTTTTTTCTCCTTTCTATTTAGCTGTTTCCCTTTTGGGCAACCATTGAATCTCTATTTACCACCTTATTAGGCCAGTTCATTCCAAACTCTAACCATGCACTGCATAATTATCGTTTTCATATGGTGCATGAATAAATACTTTAAAAAATAGAATTAACTGACACAAGAAAGGGCAAGTATAACCCAATTTATTTAGCTGGAACCTGAACAAGATCAAGGGAACAAAACATACTTTTTACTGGTAGTTTGAGAAATACCCACCAGTGACGTTCTCTTCCATTGTCAGCACATTCCTGACTTGTATGACATGCACTGGAATGCACAAGTCAAGAACATGCTTAACATCAAATATTGGTGCATCTGATCTCTTGGTTGGCCACTTCACAGCGCTAAGAGGGAAGATCCCTTTGGTAATCCTACCCTTCTCATAGAGTTAGAGCACTTTATAGCATGGAAACAGGCCCTTCTGCCCAACTTGTCCATGTTGAACATGTTGCTTAACTGAGCTAGTCTTATTTGGCTGCACATGGTCCATATCCCTCCAAACCTTTCCTATCCATGTGCCTGTCTGTCTTTAACATTTTTATTGTACCCACCTCGGCCATTTCTCTAATAGTTCTTACTTGAAAAAGTTGCCCCTCAGGTCCCTTTAAATCTTTCTCCTCTCACTTTAAACTGATGCACTCTAGTTTTTGACTCACTTATGCTAGGCAAAAGACCATGGTTGTTCAACCTATTTAAGCCCCTAATGATTTTATGTACCTCCATAAAGTCACAATGAAGCCTCCTCTGCTCCAATCAAAAAAAGACCCAACCTATTTGGCCTCTCATTACAGCTCAAACCTTCCAGATCTGGTAACATTTTTGTAAATTTTATTTGCACCTTTTCTCCTTGTTGCTGAATTCAATACAATATCTAGTGTAAGATAGTAGATTACACTGAGGCATTACACAAGAGTCACCACATTTTTAGCGCCATCTTGTACCCTCGAAGATCAGAGTTGTTAAAAATGTTAGAGTCTTAAGTTGGCCATAAAGGCCCATTGTCCTGGTGGTGGCACTGGGTTGGAGTTGCAGGGATTTGAACTCATGCATCTGGAACAATGGTCAAATCCTAGATGCTGCATCACAAGAAACTGCGACACAATTTTTGATTTATTGGAATATTTATCTCTGCTACCATTATTTCCATATATAGGACATGAACAGTTGCTTGCAGTCACCACAAAGTGCCAAGTTAGCCATTGTGCATAAGTAGAAGTTTGCAAGGCTAAAGACCTATTCCAGAGTCTTGTCCACACAAATCTAAGTTGATAATATGTAATTCTTGGGAATCGTTTCTTGGAAATGCAGTCTTTCAGATATTACATGCAGGGTCCATCACTTCTTTTAGATGGATTAAAAGATCCCCAAATATGAATTCAAAGAATATTAGGACCATTTCTGCTAATAAAAAATTGGATTACCTAGACTTTATCATATCACTGTCTGTGGGAGTTTCCTTTACATAATTTTGCTGTGCATTTTCTATCCTACATTCTTCCAACATACATCATTGGATCTTAATCATTTTGAATATTTGAAGATACTCTAAGAACTGTTACTATATGTAGGATCATATGTAGGCTCATTTTTAATGCTGCGGTATTTCATTATGATTTA
Source organism: Rhinoraja longicauda (assembly GCF_053455715.1). Taxonomy (NCBI): domain Eukaryota; kingdom Metazoa; phylum Chordata; class Chondrichthyes; order Rajiformes; family Arhynchobatidae; genus Rhinoraja; species Rhinoraja longicauda. Next base: position 17,140,668 of record NC_135954.1, read on the forward strand.
ATAGCTTTCAAATTTGGCCACCCATGTCACAGGCTGGTACCCTTATCTATGGAAACACCCATATACACTATTTTAACAGAGGCATAAAGGGTTAAAATCAAACTCCAATAATTGGGGCCATGGTAAAGAATACAAAACATAAACATTTTGATCAATTCTAACATAATAACAGGACAGTAGGAATAAAAGATATTTTGAACTATTAACACCTCAACAATATCCTTAAATAATATTTATGTTCAATAAACTGCACAATCATTATGCTTCTTATCAACAACAATATTAAGTAATGTGCTAAAATTTATGGAATATCTAACATCTACAAACCTTGTTTCAGGTCATCTTCTTGTCTCGCTGCCACTGAGATTTGTCTTTCAACCTCACTGCAAATCTTCTTCTGTGCTATCTCCATCATAGATAACAACTGAATGAAGTCTTTCATTCTGGAAACATACGTTTTTGAAGGATATGAAGCGATGTTCTCCAACTCAGTTACGTTAGCATTTCCAATTCCCAAGGCATAAACAACAACACCTTTACGGCGCAGAGAGTCTGCCTGCTCCGCCACCTGATCCTGGGATTCACCGCTTGTGATCAAAATCATAATTTGGGGGATCCCTTTCTTGGCGCGACTGCCAGACTGTAGTGTAAAGCAGTTTCTCCATACAAAGTTGATGGCATTGCCTGTCATTCTGCCTCCTCCCCGGTAGGGCAATAATCTGACATGCTCCAGGATTTCACTCTTCTGGTGATAAGTTCGTAAATAAAACTCTGCTGTCGGTTCTTTGTTGTACTGGACCAAACCAATGCGAACTTTGTCGGCTTTGACGTCCAGGCCAAAGATTACATTTTGGAGGAAAATTCTGAGTAATTGAAAGTTGATTGCCCCAAAGTTATCAGATCCTTCTACCAAGAAGATAATATCAGCGACTGAATCAGACTGGCATGCTGTGGGGAAACAAATGATTCTACAGGTCAAGAGTTGAAGCAAATTAATAACAGTCAGAAATTATTTCCCATGATGGAAATGTCAAATGCTAAAGGGTATAGCTTTAAGGGGAGAGTGATAAAGTTTAAAGGAGATGTGTGGGGCAAGTTTTCTTTACACAGATGATGGTGAGTGCCTGGAATATACTGCTGGGGATAGTGGTGGAGTCAAATACCATAGCGATATTTAAGAGACTTTTGGAAAGGCACATGACTTTGAAGGGAATAGTCGGTCTTGGCATCATGCTCGACACAGACATTGTGGGCCAAAGGGCCTATTCCTGTCCTGTACACTTCTTGGTTCTATGTCAACAATTATTTTGAGACAACCTTCAATTAGTTACTGCACGTACTTTCAGAGGCGACTCATGGGTCACATTGGAGGAAGAAGATACTCCCTCTGGCCCCATAGTCAATATTTATCTCTCAAGCAATGTGACTTTTCTACAATCTGGCCATTAGCTCATCTTTTTTTTTGTGGGAAATTTGTTATGGGCAAAGTGGTTTATGCTTTGCACCAGAGCTGCCACACTTCATTGGCTCTGAGATATCGTAACATTGTGAATAACATAGAAACATAGAAAATAGGTGCAGGAGTAAGCCATTCGGCCCTGCAAGCCAGCACCGCCATTCAATATCATCAAGGCTTATCATCCAAAATCAGTACCCCATTCCTGCTTTCTCCCCATATCCCTTGATTCTGTTAGCCCTAAGCTATATCTAACCCTCTCTTTATATAGAGCTTTACACATTGATGTTCTTTTCTTCAAACAAAATATTAAAATACGAGACTGGAATTTAGAAGATTGAGGGGGGATCTTATAGAAACTTACAAAATTCTTAAGGGGTTGGACAGGCTAGATGCAGGAAGATTGTTCCCGATGTTGGGGAAGTCCAGAACAAGGGGTCACAGTTTAAGGATAAGGGGGAAGTCTTTTAGGACCGAGATGAGAAAGTTTTTTTTCACACAGAGAGTGGTGAATCTGTGGAATTCTCTGCCACAGAAGGTAGTTGAGGCCAGTTCATTGGCTATATTTAAGAGGGAGTTAGATGTGGCCCTTGTGGCTAAAAGGATCAGGGGGTTTGGAGAGAAGACAGGTACGGGATACTGAGTTGGATGATCAGCCATGATCATATTGAATGGCGGTGCAGGCTCGAAGGGCCGAATGGCCTACTCCTGCACCTATTATCTATGTTTCTATGAGACAGGTTGCAGAGTTTATAGAAAAATTCCCTCAACTTCAGAAGATTGTTTCAATGGACACTTAAAATGATTAAAGGAATTGTTGAAATGGTGGAAACATTTTCCTCTCCTACTGGAGTGTAGCAACAAGGAACATTTTCACAGGTGATGTCAAAGCATTTCTTCCAACATCTGAAATGTACCTTCCATGCTAAGATATTAATATTAGGTTAATTGAAAATGAAAATAAAATAATTGATTGAAAGCTTTGTGTTAAATAATATTTTTGTCAACTATGAGATTAAGTTGTGCAAAAAGGAAAAAAGGTATAGATCAGGCACAATATAACTGAATAGAAGAGCGAGCTCATTTATCTGATTGGCATCTGTGTTCAACATTACAATGTTCCAATTCTTCATCAAAACATAAGTTACGCAATTCAGGGCAGCACCGTACCAACTTCACTCTAACTATAATATTCAAGCATTTAGCCTTTAATTAAGTTTCTGAAGACATTATCATCCTGCAGTCAGCCTCAAAAAAGGCGTATTCTGTCACAAGAGCAGAAGTTGTCAATTTAATGATTGTAAATCACCTCCTGTTTTCCTTCAAAATTCCCTGTGTTAAAGTTCGGGGGGTGGGGATGCATAGCTATATGTGACTGTCTACTTGGAAAGGACGATCACACAGGATGCATTCCCATTCTTTAAGTTCTGCCGAGAATCTAGCTCAATGTAATGTCTCTGGTTGAAAATTACTCCTTGACAGGGCATAGACCCTCCTCGATTTAGCCTTTCTCCTTCAACAACTAATAGTGTCGTACAGCATGGAAACAGGCCCTTCAGCCAACTCCATGCTGACCAAGATGCCCCATCTAAGCTTGCCCTATTTCCCATGATTGACCTATATCTCTCTAGACCTTTCGTAGCCATAAAGCCTGCAAATCAAAAATAAAAACAGGTCAGGCTGCATCTGTGGAAAGGAACAAGATTTAACATTTCAAGTTCGAGACTCCGTGTCAGCTTCATAACTTTTAAAAGTTGTTTCTTGCTATCTTCTGTGCAATCTTTCGACTTTGGCAGTTGGCCTCAATTTTAAAATAAAATGCAGAAGCTGGGAACCTGACCAGTTGACAAGCAGCACATCGCATCCTGCGAATTACCCCTTTCTACATTCCCACAGAGGTATCTGGACCTGGTGAACTCAACAAGGAGGTAGAAAATACCAACCCATGAAAGACCAATATACCATTCTACTTCTATATATACAACATCTGCCATGATGTCATAATTAGACAAGATGGGGCCAATTTTTATTTAGAAACATAGAAACATAGAAAATAGGTGCAGGAGGAGGTCATTTGGCCCTTCAAGCCAATACCGCCATTCATTGTGATCATGGCTGATCAGCCACAATCAGTAACCTGTGCCTGCCTTCTCCCCATATCCCTTGATTCCACTAGCCCCTAGAGCTCTATCTAACTCTCTTTTACATCCATGAATTGGCCTCCGCTGCCTTCTGTGGCAGAGAATTACACAAAATCACTACTCTCTAGGTGAAAAAGTTCCTTCTCACCTCAGTTTTAAAAGCCCTCCCCTTTATTCTTGGACTGTGGCCCCTGGTCCTGGACTCCCCCAACATTGGGAACATTTTTAATAATTTTATACATCTTTATAAGATCCCCTCTCATCCTAAACTCCAGTGAATACAAGCACAATCTTTCCAATCTTTCCTCATATGACAGTCCTTCCATCCAAGGGATTAACCTCGTGAACCTACCCTGCACTGCCTCAATACCAAGGATATCCTTCCTCAAATCAGGAGACCAAAACTGCGCACAATACTCCAGGTGCGGTCTCACTAAGGCCCTGTACAACTGCAGAAGGACATCTTTGCTCCTATACTCAAATCCTCTCATTATGAAGGCCAACATGCCATTAGCTTTCTTCACTGCCTGCTGTACCTGCACGCTTACTTTCAGTGACTGGTGTACAAGGACACCAAGGTCTCGTTGCACTTCCCCTTTACCTAATCTGACACTATTGAGATAATAATCTGCCTCCTTGTTTTTGCTGCCAAAGTGGATAACCTCACATTTATCTACATTATACTGCATCTGCCATGCATCTGCCCACTCACTCAACCTGTCCAAGTCACCCTGCAACCTCCTAACATCCTCTTCGCAGTTCACACTGCCACCCAACTTTGAGTCATCTTTAAACTTGTTAGTGTTACTTCTAATTTCATCAGCCAAATCATTCATATATATTGTAAATAGTTGCGGCCCCAACACCGAGCCTTGCGGCATTCCACTCACCACCGCCTGCCATTCTGAAAAGGACCCGTTTATTCCTATTCTTTGCTTTCTGTCTGCCATGTGCTCTAATTTTGCTCACCAACCTCCCGTGTGGTACCTTATCAAAGGCTTTCTGAAAGTCTAGATACACTGCATCCACTGGCTCTCCTTCATCCATTTTCCCTGTCACATCCTCAAAAAAATCCAGAAGATAAGTCAAGCAGGATTTCCCCTTCATAAATCCATGCTGACTTGGACCAATCGTGTTACCGCTATCCAAATGCGCCATCTTTAATAATTGACTCCAGCATCCTCCCCACCACCGATGTCAGGCTAACTGGTCTATAATTCCCTGTTTTCTCTCTCGCTCCTTTCTTAAAAAGTGGGATAACATTAGCTACCCTCCAATCCACAGGAACTGATCCTGAATCTATTAAACATTGGAAAATGATCATCAACGTGTCCACGATTTCTAGAGCCACCTCCTTGAGTACCCTGGGATGCAGACCATCAGGTCCATGGGATTTATCAGCCTTCAGTCCCATCAGTCTACCCAATACTATTTCTCACCTAATGCAATTTTTTTTCAGTTCCTCTGTCTCCCTAGATCCTCTGTCCTCTAGTACACCTGGGAGATAGTTTGTGTCTTCCTTAGTGAAGACAGATCCGAAGTACCTGTTCAACTCTTCTGCCATTTCCTTGTTACCCATAATAATTTCACCCTTTTTCTGCCTTTGAGGAACCCACATTTGTCTTTACTAATCTTTTTCTCTTAACATACCTAAAGAAGCTTTTACTATCCTTCTTTATATTCTTGGCCAGCTTCGCTTCGTACCTCATCTTTTCAGCCCGTATTACCCTTTTTGCTACCTTCCGTTGTCCTTTGAAAGTTGCCCAATCCTCTGACTTCCCACTACTCTTTGCTATGTTATCCATCTTTTCTTCTAGTTTTATTCCATCTCTAACTTCCCTTGTCAGCCACGGTTGCTTCTTACTCCCCTTAGAATCTTTCTTTCTCTTTGGAATGAAATGATACTGCATCTTCTGGATTATGCCCAGAAATTCCTGCCATTGCTGTTCCATCGTCATTCCTGCTAGGATCCTTTTCCATTCGACCTTGGCCAGCTCCTCGCTCATGCCTTCATAGTCGCCTTTGTTCAACTGCAACACTGACATTCCTGGTTTAACCTTCTCCCTCTCAAATTGTAGATTAAAACTAATCATTTTATGGTCACTACCTCCAAGCGGTTACTTTACCTTGAGTTCCCTTATTAAATCTGGTTCATTGGACAACACTAAATCCAGAATTGCCTTCTCTCTGGTAGGCTCCAGTACAAGCTGCTCGAAGAATCCATCTTGGAGGCACTCTACAAACTCCCTTTCTTGCAGTCCAGAACCAACCTGATTTTCCCAGTCTACTTGCATATTGAAATCCCCCATAACCACAGTGGCATTATCTTTGTTACATGCCAGTATTAACTCCTGCTGCAATTTACACCCTATTTTGGCTACTGTTTGGGGGTCTGTAGATAACTCCTATTAGTGTCTTCTTACCTTTACATTTCCCTCAACTTCCATCCACAGTGACTCTACATTGTCAGTCCCTATGTCACACCTCGCAAGGGAGTGAATTTCATCCCTCACCAACAGATCTAACAGACCTCCTCTGCCCATCTGCCTGTCCTTTCAATAGGACGTATAACCCTGAATATTCAGTTCCCAGTCCTAATCTTTCTGCAGCCACGTCTCTGTAATCCCCACAATGTCATATCTACCAATCTCTAACTGAGCCTCAAGCTCATCCACTTTACTTCTTTTACTTCGCGCATTCATATATAGTACTTTTAATCCTTTGCTCATCTCACCTTTCGCATCGATTCCTATTACACTTGGCCATTCTCTCCTATTCCTTTGTGAGCTTTCTTTCCCGTTAATTCTGGGGTCTTTCTTAACTTTTCCTATACTCTCTTTCCCTTTAACTCCATCCTTGTCTATCCCATTTGAAACACCCCCCCACTATTTAGTTTAAAACCACCCGTGTAGCAGTGACAAACCTGCCTGCCAGAATGCTGCTCTGCCGCCTGTTAAGGTGCAACCCATCCCTTTTGTACAATTCCCCCTTACCCCAAAACTGATCCCAGTGGTCTCAGAATCTAAATCCCTGCTCCCTGCACCAGCCCTTCAGCCACACATTCAGATCCCCTATCTCCCTGTTCCTGCCCTCACCAGCACGAGGAGCTGGAAGCAAACCGGAGATACCGGACCTGGATGTCCTGCTTTTCCGCCTACTTCTGAGCTCTCTAAAGTCACACTGGACAGGCAATCGGCAGCATTTTATTACAGTCATAGGTTTCTAATCTGAATATGCTGTCCAAGATAACCAACAGTTTTAGCTGTGCATCTTGGAACTCATCCAAAGTGGCAGAGGTTGTTGCAACACAGAGTTGGGCTTGTGCTCTTTTTAACCTATCTACTGTATTTCCTAAATTCAGCCTTTAGGGAGCAGTAGGAGTAAGTTCAGGAGATGGCAACCATCAACTTTCTAAATCTACAATTGTAGAGAGTAATGGAGAAGAGCAGTGGAGTCAACTAAAAGTTCAGTAAGTAGAATTCACCTGATTGCTCTTTCCACAGGAAAGATGATGTGGCAAGGAGGAATGGATGGTAATGGGTGGCAAGTAACAGAGCACCATTTTCATGTGTACATTCTGTTATTATCGGGCAGTTGGAGTGAGTGAGCACATCACTCACACAATATACATCTTAATGTTAGAATAATATGGAAAGATATTAATACCAGAACTGGATAAACACACAAGGTGAGAATATAATGTCAGACGAATCAAACAATACCTGTTTGTCTACTTGACTCTCTGTACTGAAATTGCTCTTGCACTATCATCTTGATGGTGCTGGGTATTTTTTTGGATAACTGAACAAGTGCATCACCAGCATCAACCTGGAAATAAAATTGATTACTGGGAAAGGCTATATCCTTCAGCTCATCAAGAGAAGAATTCTTCACACCAATGGAGATAACCTTCACCCCTTTGCTTCTTATCTCTCTGGCTGCCGGAATAACATTATCCCTTGAAGATTCCGAAGTAATTATTACAGCAATCTGAGGAAATCCTTGAGCCTGTCGACTTCCAGTGGATGCATTGAAAAATGTCTTGCTCAGGAAGTCAATGGCACTGCCTGTTCTGAGCCCACGGCTCCCCCGGAATGCAGGCCTACGAATATTCCTTATGTAGTTTGTCACCTTTGCAATTGTTTGGAAGTCATTCAGTAAGAAGTCAGAATGGGTGGAGATACCATATTGGGCGAGACCAACTTGGTACTTGTCCACCCCGATCTCAAGTTGAGAAACAGTTTTTAAGATGAAGTTTCGGATCTGATTGAATCCGGGGAGTCCCACGTGCTGAGAACCATCAACTAGAAAAACAACATCAGCATATTGCATAGCAAAGGCTGTAAAATAAATAATAGGATGGATTAGTTCAAGGATCAAAACTGGGGAGCTCTGAAATCCTAATCCTCACAATAGTTCCCCTTGTAAAGGCAATACTTCATGGCAAAGATAATAGCTATTTTGATGTAGGTAGGAGCAGGATAAAGAAAGGTCTACAAGTGAATGGCAGGGGAGAAATAAATGGTGGAATCGTGGAAGCAAGTTAATGGAGAGATGGTGGAAGTGATTTGACAGCATAATGCTGGAAATAAATCTTTGCTGGGAAAAATTGAAATGGGGGGTGATTGGTTAGTGAAGGAGATTGGATGATGGAAGGGTGGAGGAGATGAGAAGTTGAAAGAGAATAGCAAGAAGGAAGAGAGCCTACTGGAGCCCAAAGGAATATTTCTGTCAGATTCAATATCATAGATCAATTTGAAAGTATTCATTTGGGGAATGTTGCATCACATGAGAAAAAAAAAGAGAAAATGTGTACCAAAATTAAAGCATATTATTTTAGAATATTAAAGGTTTGTTTGAGATGGGGCAGGAATCAAAGAGAATTGAAGACTTTAGATGGGCCTCTGAATTAGGTAATGGTAGCTTTGTTAAAGAGGGAACTATGGGAAAAGTACTTGGCCAAAGAGAGATAATTCCAGGACAATAATAGATTGAGATAGAGTCAAGGATGTGATATGTGAGTCTAGTAAAGGAGACGAACTTCATGAGGCCTTGGGGATATAGAAGAAAAAAGAATTAAATAGTATAGGTCAGTTTATCAAAGCTAAAGGTGTGAAGATGTAAAATAAACTGGGAAGGGTGAGTGTGGATGAGGTGGGTTCAGTGTGGTCATCGTGGAAAACCATGACAAGCGCTATAGCTAATAATAAAAAAAGAAACAAAGGCTACAGGGCAAGTGTTCAGGAACGGGATTATATAGATAGGTCCTTGATAGCTGGCACAAAGGCAATGAACAAAAGGGCATGTTTTGCATAATACTATGACAATGACATTTCAGTTGAACCAACCTTGGATATGGTCTACAACTGTCCCACACACTGACTCCAATAATGTTTTTGAAAATTCTGATAGCATGTTAAAACTTTCAACTTTGTGGGTGTATTTCTCAGGTGGTCTGCTGGATATATCATAAAGTCTCCCTGGTGATTTGACTTCAACTCCGACAACATAAATTGTAACACTTTTGCTCCTCAGCTGAGCCGCTACCTCGGCTGCCTTGCTGACAGATCCTCCGTCGGTAATCACAATGGCAATTTGTTTCACGCCTTCATCTGCTCTACTCCCAGCTGCCGGAACAAAATGTTGACTCTGCAGGAATTCCAGAGCATTCGTCAAATTTGTGCTACCCTTCTTCTGGGACATATTCTCCAGATAGTTCAATATGCTGTTCTTCGACGAATATTGATTCAGGAAAAACTCAGTTCTTGGATCACCGCTGTACTGAACTAACCCAATCCTCATTCCGTTTCTTGCAATTTGCAGGCCATTTACAAATGTGTGTAGAAAGTCCTTCACTTTTTTAAAATTCTCGTTATTTATGCTCGATGAACCATCCACCAGAAGGACAATATCAGCGACTTTGGCATCTCTGCAATCTGAGAACACATGAAAGACATTTTCTGTTAAATTGGTCTTTACCAAATGTGAGTGGACAACAGATCTACCAACATACCTTTACGCATCGAAGGTAGACACAAAATGCTGGAGTAAATCAGCGGGTCAGGCAGCATCTCTGGAGAGAAGGTGACGTTTCAGGTCTAGACCCTTCTTCAGACGATGTCAGGGGAGGGGGGGCGAGACAAAGATAGGATGTAGTCGGAGACAGGAAGGCTAGTGGGAGAACTGGGAAGGGGGAGGGGATAGAGAGGAGAAGCAGGGACTACCTGAAGTGGGAGAAGTCAATGTGCATACTGCAGGGGTGTAAACTACCCAAGCGAAATATGAGGCGCTGTTCCTCTTATGCATACCTTTATGCATTTTGCTCTACTGTATGACTCATACTGCCGTAGAATAAAGTGGTGCAAGGTTAATGTTTGGTTCATTGAAAGACAATAGACAATAGATAAAGGCCAATAGGTGCAGGAGGAGGCCATCCGGCCCTTCAAGCCACACCGCCATTCAATGTGATCATGGCTGATCATTCTCAATCAGTACCCCGTTCCTGCCTTCTCCCCATACCCCCTGACTCTGCTATCCTTAAGAGCTCTATCTAGCTCTCTCTTGAATGCATTCAGAGAATTTACCTCCACCGCCTTCTGAATAGATATTTCATGAGTTGGAGCATAGGAGAGAGATCAGTGCTGGCTGCACTCATTTTCCTCCTGCTATCAGGAAGAACGTATAGGAAGAGCCTGAAACATCCAGGTTCATGAGTATATTTTTCCCTACAACCAACTGGATATTAAACACTGGAACCTCCAAATAAGCTCTGAACCACATAAAATCATGTGATTGGAGCAGAATTAGGCCATTCGGCCCATCAAGTCTACTACGCCATTCAAACATAGCTGATCTATCTCTCCCTCCTAACCCCATTCTCCTGCCCTCCCCGTCACCTCTGACGCCTGTACTAATCAAGAACCTCTGCCTTAAATATATCCACTGACTTGGCCTCCACAGGCTTCTGTGGCAAATAATTCCACAGATTCACCACCCTCTGATTAAGGAAATTCCTCCTCATCTTCCTAAAAGAGCGTCCTTTATTTCTGAGGCTATGACCTCTAGTCCAGGACTCTTCCACTATTGGAAACATCCTCTACACATCCACTCTATCCAAACCTTTCACTATTCTGTACGTTTCAATGAGGTCCCCCCTCATTCTTCTAAACTCCAGCGAGTACAGGCCCTGTGCTGTCAAACGCTCATCATATGTTAACCTACTCATTCCTGGGATCATTCTTGTAAACCTCCTCTGGACCCTCACCAGAGCGAGCACATCCTTCGTCAGATATAGTGCCCAAAATTGCTCACAATATTCCAAATGTGGCCTGACCAGCACCTTGTAGAGCCTCAGCATTACATCCCTGTTTTTGCATAACAAGCCCTCTCGAAATAAATGCTAGCATTGCGCTTGTTTTCTTTACTACCGATTCCACTTGCAGATGAACTATTTGGGAATCCTGCACCAACACTCCAAAGTCCCTTTGCACCTTTGATTTCTGGATTCTCTCCCCATTTAGAAAATAATCTACGCCTTTATTCCTACTTCTAAAATACATGACACCACATTTTGTTACACTATATTCCATCTGGCACTTCTCTGCCTACTCCTGCACCTATTGTCTATTGTCTATTGTCTAATACATAATTTCTCTCTAGTAGTGGCAGCAATTGTGCTGTAGTAGAACTGGACTTTGTTGATCCCACGTAAGGGCACAAAAGAAGCATCATGTAGAGTAAATCTGGGACCCAATGCCCTGCATCCAAATGTTTGAAAAGCATGTTAGAATTTCTGAGGCATCTTAAATATTATGTGGCGCTCCTGGTGTGCAGGTGAGCAGCGTAACATCCATTTTAGGTCATTTGGCTGAGATTCAATATCAAAGCAGTTCGTCCTGTTTGACTCAAGGACTTTCATTATCATTGTGTTTCAAGAGCCTTAGGAATACTCCCTGGTCTGGAGTACAACCTGATCCTATACAATCATAATCATTCACCCCCTTCCCGCTCAGGATTTCACCAAGTGAATGGCACACCAAGGCTGGGACACCAGGGTTCAATTAATGTGAGTACTGCTCGAGGGCCAACTTCTAAACACATGGTTTTGGATTCAATCCTTGGCACATTCCCTGTTATTTAACCTGGGACGTTAGTGTCTGTCATCTATTCAGGTGGGAAGATTTGTATAACCTCTCAGCATGTCGTGTTTTATTCGACATTTATTAGAGTAGGTTTGACAAAGTGACAAGAAGTCACTTACTGCTACTCTAGGTCCTGCCTTGGAATGACCGTGATGAACATTACTCCCGAAAACTGTAACAGTAGAGTGGAAGATCTAATCCATTGGCAGCTACTTTAAGTACACAGGTGTGACTTGCATCTTCCTGATGCCAGGGTCAGTTGCTAGATAACAGAACAATGTTAATCCTTCCTCTTTTGTATCTTCTACCTTGATTGCATTGGCCATTGAACAGAGATGGGCCACATGTAAAGATGCACTGTTATCCATCTCCAGACTTCATCCTTCGTCTGTGGGCTATTGATCTTGCAGAGAGTTCTGTGCAGATTTACCGGAATAATAATAGCTTTCGAAAAGTTAAATTGCTTCCTTACTTATTTAGTTCACAGGACGGGAATGTCAATAGTTATTATCCATTCAGAATTGCCCCTGCATTTAGGAGATAGCCACAAGTCAACTACATTGGCCTGGAGTCACATTCAGGCCAAGCCAGGCATGGATGACAGATTTCCTTACCCAAAGAATGGCAGGGAATCAAGTGAGCTTTTCCAATAATTTGGTGATTTCCTCGCCATTGATAAGTGTGATGTGAAAGATACATCTTCTGGATGCGCTGGGAAGCATCCTCGGTGATGTGATCTGGGGTCATCGGGTGATTTGGGTCTCACAACATCAGACACCCTCGCCCAGGCGACCCAGCCAGGGTTGATCAGGCCCCGACTTGCGTCCCAGCAGCAACTGCCCACGGACCAGCCCTCTTAGTCCAAAGTAAGTTATTTTCACAACAACAAAAATCAAAGTTGAGTTAATCTCGTGAATTTAAGCTTTTCAGCTGCTGCCAAGGTATTTAGATTCATGCCTTTTGATTAATGCTCCAAGGTGCTGGGCTCTCAGCCAACCAATTAACCATGATTGTTTCCTTTTTTCCCTGTTAGTACATGACGAATAACTATAGCTCTTGTTCCCCTGAGTGTTGGAAATAACGTTTTGGATCATTAAAGTATTTAATAGCATGTGTAGAAATAAATTATTTCCAGTTGTGGGAAGGGCATGACCTTAAAATTAAAGCAAGCACCAAAATAAAATATTTGGGAAACAGAAAACTTCAAAGGTATCACTGATATGGTATTTTTGTTTCCAGCAAGATACAAAATGCTGGAGTAACTCAGCGGGTCAGACAGCATCTGTGGAAGGAATGGATAGTCGACTCTTCGGGTCAACCTGAAACGTCCCTCTCAATTCTCTCCACCTATACTGCCGGATCCACTGAGTTACTCCAGCACTTAGTATTTTGTTCAATACAATCACTGCTCTCTTTGAGTGGCAGCAGTTGTGCTGTGATTGCACTGGATGTTGTTGATCCCACATAAAGACACAATAGGAGTTTCTCCTTTGTATTTTGCTCAAGATTCCCACATCTGTGGTTCCTCGTGTCTCAGTATTGTTGTTTCAATGTTTGTGGAAGCAAAATGAGTAAATGGCACTAAGATACAGTTCAGCCATGACCCAATCAAATGTCATAAATGATTTGAGATCCTAAATGTCTTTCTTCCGTTCTCATGATCTTTACACCAGGATCAAAGACAAAAAAATTAAACAACCTTTTGGTATTACTTGAGACACAACCACATTCAAGAGACACTGGGAACAAGCTATGCACCCATTAATGTGTGAATGTAGATGTGGGAGGAACAGGAATGATGGCAGGATTATAGCACAGCAAACAGCAAAGGTGATAAGGGAAACATATCAACAAGAGGGGCAGAACAAATTGGGATATTCCAGATAACACACATTTAAACAAAAGGAAAAAACCCAAGAGCCCAAACCAAAACAGAATGTTCTATCTTTGAGTTCCAACCTTGTTGGCTTCCTTGATACAATACCTATGGATGACTTTGCAACCTTAGAAACTTCACGGGATACCTCTTCCACCCGAGTACATACAACCTGGATGACAGCCTGTGAAATTTCCCTCAAAGCAGTAAAGTCGGCCACATTGTACACGTAATCTGAAGATGGCTGACTGGCAATTTCCTTTAGCTCCTCCTCCTTGGCATCCCGGATACCAATGGCGTACACACTGATGCCCTGCTCTTTCAGTGCCTTTGCAGGCAGATCCACATTATCTTGAGACTGCCCGTCTGTGATAACAATGGCCACCTGCGGCACACCCATCAAAGCCCTGCTTCCTGCCGAGGCCACAAAAAGCATGTTCAGCATGAATTTCAAGCCCAGTCCAGTTCTCGTGCCTCCTCCCTTGTAAGGCAGCTGCTGGATCTTCTGCAGGATTTCATTCTTATCATGAAAAGTATTCAAGAAAAACTCTGCTTGAGGATTTTCGCTGTACTGTATGAGGCCTATCCGGACTTTGTCCTCTCCAACGTCAAATCCATTCACCAATGTATAGAGAAACTCTTGAATCCTTTCAAAGTTTTGAGTTCCTATACTCCAGGATCCGTCAACTAGGAAAACAATGTCTGCCGTGGAGACCTCTGTGCAGGCTATTAAAACAGAAAAAGCAATAGTGCGTGATAATAACTTTTCCCACATGAGTTGACACCCACAATTTCTGTAATAATGTGCATTAACAACCGGGTTACATTTGCATTTTCTCAAGAGAGCTTCTGCGGTATAAATTGACACTTAAGCACCAGTCAGGTCATCATGACTTCCTCAGGTTGCAATGAAATCCAGAAAATTAAGGCATAATTACCTGAGAGAGGTTATTAAAAGTGAAATTTAGCTCTAATTGTTGGAATATTATGAATTTAAATAATGTCCTTCAATAGCCCATCAAACTCAAATTCTACATCCTATGAATTTTTCATTCTGTTGATAACATTTTCAAGAGGCCATACGTTTCTTTGTGCTGCCGGGAGAGCACCAATTTAACCTGGGATGTTAATGTCTGTCATCTATTCAGGTGGGAAGATTTTTATAACCTCTCAGCATGTCGTGCTTTATTCGACATTTATTAGAGTAGGTTTGTCAAAGTGACAAGAAGTCACTTACTACTGCTCCAGGTCCTGCCTTGGAATGACCGTGATGAACAGGGTGATTGGTTCCCCAATTTAATGCAGATTCATACCCTCCTGTACTTTGGTAAAGAACCTGTTGAGGCTGGGCACTGCAATGCTGTGAGCTTTGAGTTAAACCCGGATTTGCCTGCCTTGCTGCTGTTGATAACCTGTGTTGTGAGCCCCTGCCCTCTCTCTCCCCCACCCCCCCCCCCCCCCCCACCCCCAACCCCCACCGATTCATTGCACCAATGATTCTCCTCACAGCTCAAACTAGAGAGGCTGCATGTGAGGGCTGGTATTGGGCAGGTCACGGTGGGTGGTACACATACTCAGCACTGAGATGTGGGGCCTCAGGGCTGCATCCTGCCCAGTACTGAATATGGGTCATTGCTTGAGACCAGTAACACCCGCTCCATGTGTTGACAGACTGCCCAGTCTCCCTCATTACCTCCTGCTGCATGTGGCGAAAGCTGCGTTTGCCTGGCAAACATGGTAGTTTCTCTTGCCTACAGATTTCTCGATGGTAACCAACAACCAGGGTTCAGCTTGTTACCATTGAAAGGTTTTTGGGTTGGAGAGAGCTTTGGAACAAAACAAAATGAGGAAGCGGCAGCAACTTCTATCACATCCAAGAGCAGTTGAGGAGAGGAACCATAGGATCCAGGTGGACTTTGAACACATGGAGCACGAGTTGTTGGTCTCCATCAATGGCTCACACTCACGTTGCTGCCCAAGGCACCTCCTTGTGCCCCACATCTCAGCACTGAGCAGATGCATCACTTATCCCAACCTGCTCAACACCAGCCCTCACCAGCGGCATCTCCACATCGAGCTGTAGAGTCGTAAAGCCATACAGTCATAAGGAATAGGAGTGGAATTAGAGTAGGTTTGGCCCATCGAGTCTACTCCGCCATTCAATCATGGCTGATCTATCTCCCCCTCCTAACCCCATTCCCCTGCCTTCTCCCCATAACCTCTGATGCCTGTTCTAATCAAGTGTCACAGTACGGAAACAGGCCCTTGGGCTCAACTTGCCCAGGCTGACCAAGATGCCCCATCTAGCTTAGTCCCAACTGTCCACATTCGGCCCTTAGGCTTCTAAACCTTTTCTATCCACATACCTGTCCAGATGCCTTTTGAATGTTATTGTACCTGCTTCAACTTCCTCCGACCACTCTTTCTATACACCCACCACCATGGATTGCTGTGTTTGCTCAAGGTTCCCAGCATCCATGTTTCTGGCACAGCAGTCAGCCCCAGTGAGTTGGGGTTTGTGCCAAGTCAATGGCACAACAAGATGCACCAGTGGTGAGGGTTAGGCTCCACATCAGGTTACCCACACAGCAGCAAGCAGCAGCATTCAGAGGTTCACCACGGTCCTGGCATGGCAACACACAGCAGTAGGGGGGGGGGGGGCAGAGTTTTGTACCATATTTTCTGACATCGATCATGTATTTCTTTATGTGGTGATATAAGGGCTCCTTCCAATGCTGATTCTGTACATGCTCTCATACCTGAGAATGCATCCCGAGCACAAAGTGAGGTACCAGTATGGACTTTTAGTAAATGTATATATAAACTGTAATCGGTAAACTGCTAGCAAAAATACATTAATAACTTGAAAATACAATGCAAAAATCTAATTATATTATTCAAAAAATTTGAACATGGAACATAATAATCTCTGGAAAAAAAGAATGGGTAACCTTCAGAATCTGATGAAGGGTCTCGACCCGAAGCGTTACCCATTCCTTATCTCCAGAGATGCAGTCTGGCCCGCTGAGTTACTCCAGCTTTTTGTGTCAACCTTAATTGAATTGTTACTGTTTGTATGTAATTGGCACACGATTGTGTATTGTGTATGACTCGTGTGGACATAGAACACAGAGCAGTACAGCACAGGAAAAGGCTCTGCGGCGCCCAACGTCTGTGCCAAACTTGACACCAACTGAAACCAAATGTGGATCGGGGATGTTTTAGGTGTGCAAGTTTTCACAGGCATTCGCACGCCCCGCTGCTGTGGACGGGGAACGCGGCCGGAGGCCTTTATCGAGGGGCCGCAGTCTCAATGCCTCCCAAAATGCTGTGTGGAAGCCCGGGTCGGGGCCCGGCCGGGTCCTCATGGGTTGGAGTCTGGGTCGGCGCCACAGAGGCGTAAAATGGGGTCAGCAGCGGTGAGGCATCGGCGGCGGTGAAGCGGCGGTGAAGCGGCGGCAGCGGTGAAGCCTTGCGATGATGGGGCCTCGGCAGTGGTGAAGCCTCACGGGTCAACCCGTGGTCGACGGTCGAAGAGAGCGTGGAGGATCGCCGTGAGGGTGGAGGGGAAGGACAATGGAGGACCCGGCGTGGGGAAACCGCCGTGAAGGAGGTGTGTGGATCACCCAGCGTGGGGGGACCGCCATGAGGGAGGAGGGGAAGAACAATGGGGACCCGGCATGGGGGGACTGTTGGGGGGGGGGGGTACAAAAGGGGGAGCTGGTGTTTCTTTGTAACTTTGTCAGCACCGTAGGTGGCTGCTATTTGTATACATTGTGTATGCAAGCAAAGAATCTCACTGTGCCTAGTCACATGAGACAATAAAGTATTCCTATTCCTAGTCCTATTCCTATTCTAATAAAAAGAAGTTCTGGACCCGTTCATGCCCTCATGCCTATTCCACCATTAAATAAAATTATAGTTCATCTTTCACCACATGGCCATTTTCCTGCATTATATATCCCACTATTTGCTGAATATTCAAAAGAAAACATCCAGCTCAGTCTTAAATAGTGATAGTGACTGAGCTTCCATTGCCCTCTAGAGCAGAAAATGTCTAGGATTCACTACAATTGAGGTGAAGAAATGTCTTCACATCACAAAACTGATTCTCAATACACTCATCAAGAAAGAAAAAAAACATGTTCCAGCATCTACCTCTCTGAGCACTACTAGAGCTTTACAGTTTTCAATGAGATCCTCTTTAAACTCTGGAGTATAAACCTTATAGATCTTTAAAACCTGCCCCAGAAATCCCAGAAATGATCAATAGATTCACTTAATTCACCTCGTTCGACAATTTCCCTATCCCAGGAATTAACCTGGTGAACCTTCCTTTAGTGCATGTATATCATCCCTTACTTAGGAAGAAAAGAGTACATTTTATTCTAAATGCAGTTTCACCAGTGCTTGACAGAATTGCAGCAGAATATCTTCATTCATGTACTTTAAACCTCTCATAATAAAGATGAACATACCATTTGCCTTCCCAACTGCTTGCTATATTGCCTGCTAACTTTCAATGATTCATATGCAAAATCTATTTAAAACTAGAATCTTTCAATCTCTCACCATATTTTAAAAAACCTCACTTTTCTAGTTTTTTTCCCACCAAAGTGGATAAGCTCGCATTTTTTCCATGTTCCCTTCAATTTAGTTTTACCTTGCCTATTCACTTCGCCTGTCTATATGCTCTTGAAGGTTCTATGCATTATCATTGTGATCCACATACCAGCTATCTTTTGTATTCACAAAAAACCTGAATATGTCTTTTTTGGCCCGCTCATCCAAACTACTGATATCAGATCCCCATCCCATATCCTTTGAATCCAAAAATGACCCAAGAAAAGAAAAATCGTAAAATTATGCAATATTATTTCAAATTCCACTCTTTGAACAATTAGCTCGATTGAGGGAAATTTTCCTCGGTTCATATGTCGTCATTCTCTCATAATATCTCATAAATAAACAAATTCAGTTATAGAACTCAAGAGCCTGGTACCAGTCATTTGAGAGTCAGTAGAAGGTAAATTCATTGCGAAGAGAAGGACGATCAGTGCAGCCTCCAAATGCGCCATTTTGACTGAACTTCTCATAATCTCCCTGCAGAACAAAAAAAAAATACAAGAGTTACAATCTTTCACTCAATGGTAGTACTTTTCCCTAGGTGAAAAACAAAGCTCTTTCTCCACATTACAAATGAACCCATTGATCACCTCGTAATTCCATGCACCTCCCATAGCCCTGGTTCACTCCAGTCAAGTGGGCATGCAATCTGAAATTGATCAATTTTTCAGTAGTACGGTTTTGCCTCTCTATTCCTAAAATAGAATCTTACATAAGAAATGTTTCTTTAAACTCAGCTTTTAAAACCGCTATTTCCACCCTTGCCTCTTCAAAGTAATCATATTTTATATAGCACATACTCGTATTATATAGCATCGTGTTATATAGCACAATGTACAAAATGTTTGTGCATCTTTCAGCTGTTACATAATATCTTGTTAATATAAATATCTCACCATTATTTGGTCAACACCTTCACTTTTGTAATATACCATAGTGATTGTGCAAAAGCCTCAGGAGACAAACACTATGTAAGAAACATGTACACCAAGAAAAGTTTATTTACCACATTTTTATATTGGTTCTGCTGCATCTGTTTTTCACTATCAAGTCTTTGAGACATGCGCAATGTATTATCCCAATTTGGTGAACTGGTGCTAATAGTTCACATTTTACAGCAGGATTGGTATCCCCAATTTGTTTATGAGTTAGTAAGATATGTTAGTGCATGGGCTCACTACCATTTCAAAATAACTTCTTGGTACAGAGTTCACTTAATTGTTGGGATTTTTAATGAAAAATAAATCCTTGTGCTTTACCTGATTCACTGTGAAATATTGGGCACCATGCATAAAATGAATCTTTTACTCCATAGCGTTGCAGGAACATTTCACAAAGGAGCATTGCTGTTCAAAAACATCGCAAACATTTTCTCAAGGGTTCTTGGGGATGGACAGAAAAATCACACCCTTGCCCCTGACACCACATATTATGCCTGGAAAGAATTACGTGCATTTATATGTCACTTTGTAGTTAAAGAACCATGTCCTTTCTTTCTGCTCCTATGTTCCTTTCTCAGTTATTAGAGCCACACTGGTCATGCTGAGTACAAGGATAAAATACAGACTT
Source organism: Rhinoraja longicauda (assembly GCF_053455715.1). NCBI lineage: Eukaryota > Metazoa > Chordata > Chondrichthyes > Rajiformes > Arhynchobatidae > Rhinoraja > Rhinoraja longicauda. Next base: position 17,160,477 of record NC_135954.1, read on the forward strand.
CGCACGCATTTGGATGTAACTTTTCCAACCTAAATTGAAAAATTCCAAAGCTTAGTTAGTGTTTTATTCCAGTTCATACTCTAGATTTTATTCAATCTATTCAGCCATTTCATCTCCAATGTATCAGGTTTAATTATCAGATTTGTATCAGGTTTAATTATCACCCAATAAAAACCAAAAGAGAAAATAAATAATTAAATTTGCCAACAATTTCCACTGATAATATCTGAAATGGAAGGATAGTAACCATTATACAGGAAAGCATTGTTTGAAGAAGAGTCCTCGTCAGACAATCAGTATTGGCTGCAAGCAAAACGTGGAGATGCAAATGGGTTAGGAATAACTGAAGATTTGATGAATCATAAACATATTCAAATATTACAGGCAAATCTATTATGGCTGCAGTCAAATTTTGTAAGATTACTGAGATTTTAATCTACTGAAATACCGATGAAAAGTCAAAAAGTTAACCATGATTATTAATCTTCACAATACTAGAAGAGAGAAGTATTTCTTCATTCCTCGAAGGTAGACACAAAATGCTGGAATAACTCAGCAGGACAGGCAGCATCTCTGGAGAGAAGGAATGGGTGACGTTTCGGGTCGAGACCCTTATTCAAACTGATGAACAGACAATCTGATGAACAGACAGTCTGAAGAAGGGTCTCAACCCGAAACGGCACCCATTCCTTCTCTCCAGAGATGCTGCCTGACCCGCTGAGTTACTCCAGCATTTTGTGTCCACCTTCGATTTAAACCAGCATCTGCAGTTCTTTCCTACACATTTCTTCATTCCTCATTCTGTAACTCATCAACATTCGCTCTCTTTAGGTTTAATATTTAAAAGCTATTAAACTTTTCAATAGCAATAGATTTATCATTGTTCATCTGATGCCAATTCCTTTTTGATCTGGTTCAATTTTGTCTCCTTTTGTTTGGTTCCAAGAGACAAGAGCCACCAATTGACCTGTTTATTTCAGTACAAGTCAAAGTTTAATCCAGTAGCAAGTGAATTTGGATTTAGGAATGAAGTCTTTGTGTCTTCTTCACTTTTCCATTTAATAATGAGCCTAAAGACTAAATTAATCCTGATGGTTTGCTGGAGTCAGGTTATTTAAGTGGCTTGGGTATTGTGTGAAAAAATGGAAATCTGCGTAGTGAAGTCCAGTAAATGTAACACTGCTCATTGATTTCTGACATTAGCTAAACCCTTTGCATTTAACACAAGACCTCTTTGTGACAATGCATGTTATGTAGACAAAGCAACCCCAGCCCCTTTCTTCTGTGAAGGTTGCCAACCATCCATTTGAAGATTCTCAGGACTTGAGAGGAAGTCTTCACAAGGCCACGGCCAACATCCAAAGGATTCCTTTATGTCAAAGTCTTGCCAGAATCTCTTCGGCAAAGCAAACTATTATGGAATACCTGTTGTTTTTGCTCCTCAACAATTGGTACAGATCTTTGAATGGGATTATCAGTTTACCAGTAAACAGGGCATAGTAAATTGGATCAATGGCAATAGCTGGTCTTGTTTTATTGATGACGCCCACATTAATAACAGGTAATGAGGAAAGATTTATGGTGATGGTGGCATGAAGGAAAGAGAGAAAGGAAATGACCGTACAATCAGACTGATGAACAGTTGGGTCAGCAACCCACTGAGATGATCCAACTCAAAAAAGAAAGAAACTTGGTCACATTCATTGTTCATTATAATCAGTTGCAAGATCTTTAATTTGCTGTCAACCTTCCTTATGAACAACTTAGATAAAAATCACTGAGTGCATAGAAGTTACAGCATAAACACCCATTCCACACAATAGATCCAATGCTGAATCTTTTTGCTTCTTGGTTTGTGTGTTCATACAGGTTATAGGAGTAGAATTAAGCCATTCGGCCCATCAAGTCTACTCCACCATTCAATCATGGTTGATCTGTCTTTCCCTCCCAACCCCATTCTCCTGCTTTCTCCCCATAACCCCTGACACCTGCTATGAGCTCACCAAGTTTAAATATTATTTGCCTCAGCTCCTTGTAGTAAATTTCATTTTGTGACTTCACCCTGGGAAATGAAGTTTCTCCTGATTTCCTTGGTGGGTTTAATAGTGATGCATACAGGTATTTTAGCTCGAATATGATAGTTGTATTCCTAAGAAATTTCATGTTGCAGAAAATTTACATTATACAAACAATTGTGTAAATGGGGGAAAGAAGGTTTGGGGGAAAGAGGATTGGGGGAAAAAAAGAGTTTTAGACTTGGAATAACAATGTTATTTTTCCTGCAAGATTTTCAAAACGAAAGTTATTTTCAATAGTTTATTTTCACTACTGAAAGCTCAAAATACTATAAACGTTATATTAGATTGTTCAACAGAGTATCATTGCACAGGTGTCAATCGAAGCAATCATTTATCAACTTCAATAGCTACTTGCAGTTAAAATAGCAGCAGTGCTTTTAAGAAATAATGGTATCTAATTAGTGAACACAGGTTGTTTTTTTCTCGGGATTGTTTTTCGTCTCAGATGGGGTTTTTATCACTTGTCCATATTCAAAGTAACTTTAACTGCTTGCAAAACACAAAGGGCCGGTGGATCAGGTAGCATATGTGGAGGGAAAGGATCAGTGATGTTTTGGGCAGGACCCTTCTTCAGAGCTTTAATTGGTTCTCAAATTCCCAATCAAAATTACATTAAAACCGATTAGGCCCACTTAATGAAAACGGTGTTCCCTAAATCTTCACTCATGTTATATCCAATTTGTGTGATGGAAACACGTGGTCTAGCGGAACTACCTGCATTTATTCCCCGAGTTATGGACTTTCTCAGAGAAGGAAATGCTTTGTCTTCTTCTTTACATCAAAATCGCCTTCTGAAAATATCAAACATCTTCACAGTGTGGAAAATTTCTATTCTACCACACATCATCCTCTCCTTCCCCATGAAAACTAACCTTGCTTTTCCCAGGCTCTGTTAGCTGCCCCTGTTAGCTTTGGATTCTTGGGTCTTCAATGGCGATTCACTTGGTCAGTGCTTTCAAGTATAAATGACAATAACCTAAGAACGATGATCATCGAGCTCAAACATCTGTTTCTCTCCCCGCAGATGTCGCATGACCTTTTTATTTCAGATTGCAGTCTATAGTTTTTGATTAATAATACCATATTGTGATTTGCATGGTATTGTGTAAACTCCGCTCATCATTGAACTATCACTTCCAGCAGGAAATCACCAACATGGTCAATAGCCTTGGCATCACTTCCATGGCACATTTTGTCTACAGAAGATTTTAGAGCAATAATAAATATAATAGTGGTTTGGATTTGGCCCTGACATGAAAGTGATTAAATACTACTGGAGCCATCTTGATCGTGCCATTTGACGTTTGCTAATACTTGGAAATTTGGAGAAGCAGGAAATTCATTCAAGATGGCCCCAAGCTATAATAAACCTTCAAAGAAACCACATTAATGCACAGGCCAATATGACCCCAAATGGTCATATGGTATGATCATATGGTATATCTAGTTTAACTAAATTGGTTAAATAACAAAACTTCTGATATTAATATCAGGAGGGCATGTTTTGTTGAGCACAATCTGAATTCCTTGCAGAGCTCATAGCTAAAGGGCCTGTCCCACTTAGGCGATTTTTTAGGCGACTGCCGGCGACTGTCAAAGTCGTAGCAGATCGCCAAAATTTTCTTTCACCCGATAACAATGACCACGACAATGCCGAGTCAGGTCGAGATTACACCGTCTTCGGAAACATCACAAAATTCCCATGCTTCACCGGCATCCTAAATTTAGCTGAAATCACTGACAAGTCGGTAAAAACTTGAGAGTTTTGAACTATAACATCTTGTATGGGTTAATTAAAAACCAAGCTTCACGGTAACAAGGCATAAACTGGATTTACTTCCAGTTTACTAACGGCAGTATTAAGAAATTTAATTTTAGAAGTGGTTAAATGTATTTTTGTGAAAAATGTGTGGGCATTCTTTGAAAATGTACGGGAGATACATATCTGGTTTCTGGGTTGCAAATCTAGGTTGGGAGCCTACTTTAAATGTGATCGCTGATGGCCATAAACATCGCAAAAATTTCCATGCTTACCTGACCGTCAAACTGTTGCCTCCAATCTACCTGTCAAATGTTCTGATGGTAAATAAATTGGTTAAACACAAGTAATTTATGGTATCTTGAAATGACTTTACTTATTTTAATATTATGTGCTTCTAAATGCATCTAAGAGAAACTAGCAAACCTGGGGCATCTAAGAGAAACTAGCAAACCTGGGGACAGCATGCGACAGTGCCCGCAATAAGCAACGATACCTGGCGACAAGCCAGCTGTCGCCGAGAAATTTCACTCCGGATGATTTCTCAGCGATGCGCTGAGATCCACTACGATTTTTGGAAGACTCCTCACGATCATGCCCGCGACACCCCGGCGAACTGTCGGTGACAACCTAGTCGCCGGCCGTCGCCTTAAAATCGCCTAAGTGGGACAGGCCCTTAATAAAGTTCCTTTGCAAATCTTCAGAGCAGTTACATCCCCATAAAAGCACTTCAAATCTTCAATTAAATCACCAGCAATCTATCCTAATGACAGGTCTCACAACATTCTTCAGAGCAGTTGCTCATGTTATTCCCTTTATCATGAATTTGTACACTGTGAGTGACTCAATTGTAGTCATGTATTGGGAGAAATGGGTGCACGTTGAGTTAGGGCGGCACAGGAAAGATGGAAGGGGAAAAATGGGTGCTATTTAAAATCCAATAATTCTATGTTCGTACCATTGGATTATATGGTACCCAAGTGGAATAAGAGAGACTGTTCCTCCAGTTTGACTCACTTTGGCAATGGAGGAGACACAGGGCAGAAAAGCTAGTAAGGGTATGGGAAGGGGAGTTAAAATGGTTAGCAACCAGGAGATCCAGCAGGCCTTGGCGGACCAAGAACAAGTGTTTGGCGAAACACTCATCTAGCCTATACTTGGTCTCATTGATGTAAAAGAGGCCATATCTTTTACACTTTAGAGATACAATACGGAAAAAAGGCCCTTCAGCCCATGGATTCCATGCCGACCAGCGATCATCCCATACACAAACCCTATCCTACACATTAGAGACAATTTTACAATTTTACCAAAGCCAATTAACCTGCAAACCTGTATTTCTTTGGAGTGTGGGAGGAAGTTAGAGCGCCCATATAAAACACATGCTGTCACAGGGAGAACGTACAAACTCCGTACAGAGTGCACCCGTAGGCAGGATTGAACCCTGGTCACTGGCACTGTAAGGCAGCAACTCCACCGCAGCACCACTGTGCCACCCTATCAGGAGCCATATCGGGAGGACCAAAAGCAGAAGACAAGATGTGAAGAGGTGCAATGTGAACCTCCGTCTCAGGTGGAAAGCTGCTAGTGTCACAGGATGGAGGTGAGGGAGAAGGTGTAATGACATGTATTACATCTCCTGTGCTTTCAGAGGAAAGGATGTTTATAAGTTTCAATCGGATCTTTCATTCTCTCACCATTCAGTACGTTTCCATGAGGTCCCCACTCGTCCATCTGAACTCCAGCAAGTAGAGGCTCAGTGCTGGCAAACACTCATCAGTGGCAACTCCAACAGCCTGACCGCGGGAGAAGACGGCAGGGGAAGAGAGAAAGACATTCTGGCCTTCCATCACAGTGAGGAGGTGACTGGAGGAGACTCACTGTGATGGATGTTTCTTTTTGTTTGGTGTTAGTTTATGATTGTATGTGTTATTGCATTTTTATTGATTATTCTTATTGGTCTTATTGTTGAACTGCGGGTAATTTTTCATTTCACTACACATTTATGTGTATGTGACAAATAAACGACTATTGACTATTGACTTGAACCTGTGACGGGGAACACAGCCAGCAGGAAGGCACTCCACTTTGCCATTCTTCCGTTCTTCCATTCTCTCTAGTGCTGCTGCTGCACTTTTTTTGTTGTTTATTCTGGTGTTTACAGAGTACTATACTCACATATTTGTTGTACTACTGCAAGTAAGAATTTCATTGTTCCATTTCAGGACATACGACAATAAAACATTCTGGACTCTTGATATATTCATGAAATTAAGACTCCCAATTTGGAGCTTGATAAATATTGTATCCACCCTGAGTTAGGAAATCCCCTGTAAAATTTTCCTTGAAATCAACTACTTGCCAATTCTATTACATTCAATTGTTTTTAACTATTGCAGCCAATTACTTTATTCGGAGAATAGACGTTTCCAAGCCGATTCGCCCAATGATGTCTATATCGTGTACAATCCTTTGAAACCCTACTTTCTAAAGTTGTTCAGGTTCTTTACACAAACCAGTTGGTAAGGTTTTCAAGGGTTATATTTATTCTATTGTATAACTCATAGAATTACACAAATGTGGCGCGTCGAAAAAGGCCCGAAATAAAGGCGAGGAGCCGGGTATTTCGGGAGGAATTAATTTAATACGTTTGCTAGACCAGTCAAGTCTGCCAGAGTAAATTCGCGCCCAAAACCTCGTCCTTTATATCTGTAGCACAGGGCCGCCCCCCTGGACCGGTCCATTCCCGTGCCGAGGGGTCGGTAGTGGTATGGCCTGACCCTTGGGAGCCGCCACAGGACCCCCCCCCGAACCGGAGGCACGAATCGCACTGGTGGTCGCACAACCCGACCGGACCGCGTACGAAAATCGGCCGACAGAGGGGCCGGCGGAGGCACAGTTGGAGAAACAGGTGGAGGGACAGGTGGTGGGACCCGCAAAGGGGGGCGACCTCGTGGCCGAGGCTGGGCAACCCGCACCGGTTGGTTGATGTCCAAGTGGGCGGTAGTTCAAGCGGTCAATTGACACGGCCTCCGGCCGGCCCCCCATGTCCAAGACAAAGGTTGTCTGTCCGTGCTCCAGCACCCGGTATGGGCCCTCATAATGCCTCTGGAGCGGCGTCCAGTGGGCGTCACGGCGCAGGAACACATAGGCGCAGTCCCGGAGGGCCGATGGCTTGCCAACTCGCTCTCGAAGGCGCTGTAGGGTGGATGAGGGCGGTTCCTCCCGCCCCGGCAACGATATGTGGTATGGCCCGACCCTTGGGAGCCGCCACACAATATAATAAATTGGATTCTATTTACAATTTATTGTAATCATGTCATTTAATCCCCCCAAAAAGTCTGTCAGCTGACATCCTCCAGAATTGTCTAGGAAGGCACTGCACCAAAGATGCACCAAAGGTCCCTCCGATGGCACGTCTGAGTCCAGTCGCCATCGTGGTAGGTCCGCAGAGAATGTGCATTTTTTAAACTCGTATGTTCATTTTAAATTTATTTTTAAGTACTAACACACTAGCACTAACAACGTACGACCGGAAAACTCTCGTAAAACTAAACCTTACGGTAACCGAAGACTTATTAGACACTGTACTCACCGATCCAGCGTGGCCGACAGAGATCAAGAGAGCGCGCCGCGGCAACAACAATGGGAGCGCGGCTCCGAGAAAAAGTCGGAGAAAACATTGAGGAAAGCGGGGTGGGGGGCGGATTTGGAATAGGCTGAGAGCCCAAGCCTTTCGTCCACCTCTGCCCAGCATCCTTCTGGCGAACGTCCAGTCAACTGGAGAACAAGCTGGATGACCTCAGGGCGAGGATCAGATTCCAGCGGGACATAAGAGACTGCAACATCTTTTGTCTGACCGAGACATGGCTGACCGCGCTGGTGCCGGATCAGGTGGTCAGGATGGGGAAACATACATCTAACCCCCTCACCCTGAACACAGGATCCCCCCAGGATTGCGTCCTTAGCCCCCTACTGTACTCCCTGTACAAACATGACTGTGTGGCCAGGTTCAGCTCCAACTCCATCATCAAGTTTGCTGACGACACTGTGGTGGTGGGCCTGATCTCCGATAACGATGAGAAGGCCTACTGGGAGGAGGTGGCTGATCTGGCACTCTGGTGTCAGGACAACAGCCTCCCCTTGAATGTCACAAAAACTAAGGAGCTGATTGTAGACTTTAGAAGGGCTCAACATCTGAAGGCGTACACGCCACTGGAGATAAATGGGATTACTGTGGATTGGGTGAGCAGCTTTAAATACCTGGGAGTCCACATCACAGAGGATCTGACATGGACAACACACATTGCCGCACTGGTGAGTAAGGCAAGGCAGCGCCTTTACCACCTTAGGCAGCTGAGGAAATTCAGAGTCTCTCTGAGGATCCTTCAGTGCTTCTACTCTGGGGCTGTAGAAAGCATCTTGTCCGGAAACATCACAATCTGGTTTGGGAACAGCTCTGCCCAGGACAGGAAGGCTCTGCGGAGAGTAGTGCATTCGGCTGAACGCATTATGGGAACTACACTCACCCCCCTGCAGGACCTATACATCAGGAGGTGCAGATCCAGAGCCAGCAACATTATGAGGGACCCCTACCACCCCAGCAATGGACTGTTCCAGCTGCTAACGTCAGGCAAACGCCTCCGCAGTCACGCTGTGAAAACAGAGAGAATGAGACAGAGTTTCTTCCCATGGGCCATCAGGACTGTTAACTCTCATATCACCAGGGACTAATTTAATTTACTGTATTCATTTATTTTTTGTGTTAAAAAAAAATTATATTCTGTTTTGTAGTTTTAGCACAATCCGCAGGCGTTGCCACTTTCATTTCACTGTACATCTTGTATATGTATGTGACAAATAAACTTGACTTGACTTGACTTGACTTGGACACAAAATGCTGGAGTAATCAGCAGGACTGAGATGCTGCGTGTCACCCATTCGTCCTTCGTCACCCATCCTTTCTCTCCAGAGATGCTCCCTGTTCCACTGAGTTACTACAGTAATTTGTGTCCATCTACAGAATTGTCTACCGATTGCCATCATTCCACTAATGAAAGTTTATAGTTTCCTAAATCTACCCTTTCCTAAATTTCAATTTATTTCACAGCTCGTTTATAAGTACAGCAAGTTTTGAGTAATTTTAGTACATTAAGTTATGAAGAAGAACACGGAAAGCTCCTCAACTACCTGATTTTAAAAACAATTCCACAGTGTCTTTTAAGCGACCAGCAGATATCAGTAAAATCGAGAATACTTACAACCAGAGGTACACTTATGCAAGGCTGCACAAACTATCCCAAGCCACAAAGCCAGGGAGGTGTTGCTTTTTCGTACCTGGCTGGCTCTACCTTTAGGCCATCCAATCACCACAAATTTTGTCAGTTGGAAATGCAAATAAAATCACTTTAAATTTAATTTATAATCACAGCCGTTCCAATGTGGGATTTCAGTTACTCAGATCACCCACTGTGTATAAAGAAACAGCATAGATAAAAATTTCACTTGCATGATTTAGCCTAGTTTATCGCCATCACCTTATCAGATTGCTTCAAAACATTTGATTATAAATTTGCACAGACGATGTATTACAGGTTTTGTTGTCTCATTGCACGTCGGCCATTCCTTCTCTCCCGAGATGCTGCCTGACCTGCTGAGTTACTCCAGCATTTTGTGAATAAATCAATTTGTACCAGCATCTGCAGTTATTTTCTTATGAGACAGAGTTTCTTCCCATGGGCCATCAGGACTGTTAACTCTCATATCACCAGGGACTAATTTAATTTACTGTATTCATTTATTTTTTGTGTTAAAAAAAAATTATATTCTGTTTTGTATTTTTAGCACAATCCGCAGGCGTTGCCACTTTCATTTCACTGTATATCTTGTATATGTATGTGACAAATAAACTTGACTTGACTTGACTTGGACACAAAATGCTGGAGTAATCAGCAGGACTGAGATGCTGCGTGTCACCCATTCGTCCTTCGTCACCCATTCTTTCTCTCCAGAGATGCTCCCTGTTCCGCTGAGTTACTACAGTAATTTGTGTCCATCTACAGAATTGTCTACCGATTGCCATCATTCCACTAATGAAAGTTTATAGTTTCCTAAATCTACCCTTTCCTAAATTTCAATTTATTTCACAGCTCGTTTATAAGTACAGCAAGTTTTGAGTAATTTTAGTACATTAAGTTATGAAGAAGAACACGGAAAGCTCCTCAACTACCTGATTTTAAAAACAATTCCACAGTGTCTTTTAAGCGACCAGCAGATATCAGTAAAATCGAGAATACTTACAACCAGAGGTACACTTATGCAAGGCTGCACAAACTATCCCAAGCCACAAAGCCAGGGAGGTGTTGCTTTTTCGTACCTGGCTGGCTCTACCTTTAGGCCATCCAATCACCACAAATTTTGTCAGTTGGAAATGCAAATAAAATCACTTTAAATTTAATTTATAATCACAGCCGTTCCAATGTGGGATTTCAGTTACTCAGATCACCCACTGTGTATAAAGAAACAGCATAGATAAAAATTTCACTTGCATGATTTAGCCTAGTTTATCGCCATCACCTTATCAGATTGCTTCAAAACATTTGATTATAAATTTGCACAGACGATGTATTACAGGTTTTGTTGTCTCATTGCACGTCGGGGTTAGGGTACTTACAAACGTCTTAGTCTACGTTCAATGCATTTATTTAAATATCATACAATGTTTTCCAAATTGCAAAAAATAATTTTTTTCTTCCATTTCATAAACATATGAAGACTAGATTAAGCTTTCATTTCTCTTACCTTCCCATTGGATTTGCTAGCATGAGTATGTGAGATGAGAGGTCATTCTCAGTCCATGCCCCTTTAATAGAGACTGGGCAGTAGCGACAAGTTTTGAAAACCCTTTTATATGACAAATAACAGCTGAATGGAAACCACACCTCCCTTCCAGATACCAGATAGAAAATTGGCAAATTACTCAGTTTGAAGCAGGGTCTTGACCTGAAACGACACCCATTCCTTCTCTCCAGAGATGCTGCCTGACCACCTGACTTACTCCAGATTTGGCAAATTACTCAAGTTCTATTAACAAAATAACACCCTTACATTTTTTGAAAACCTGTGCAAAACATCCGAATCTTTTGAAGTATTCAATCAAAATAAAATTAAAAAGCAGTCAAATTATTCCACTGAAAGCAAAAATGCCTTGTATGAAAGAACACCTCAAACTACCGTACGTTGCCCATAAGACACGGTGGCACAGCGGTAGAGTTGCTGCCTTACAGCGAATGCAGCGCCGGAGACCCTGGGTCGATCCCGACTACGGGTGCTGTTTGTATGGAGTTTGTACGTTCTCCCTGTGACCTGCGTGGGTTTTCTCCGAGATCTTCGGTTTCCTCCCACACTCCAAAGACGTACAGGCTTGTAGGTAAATTGGCTTGGTAAATGTAAAAGTTGTCCCTAGTAAGGTGTAGGATGGTGTAGTAATGTGCAGGGATCGCTGGTTGGCGCGGACTCGGTGGGCCAAAGGGACTGTTTCCGTGCTGTATCTCTAAACTAAAAGTCTCAAATATAGCAGCTGCTCTTTTGTGATTGAAAGCATTTTGTTTTCATCTGTTCACTTCAGTCACATCCCAAGAAATAATTCTGCGGTCACATTTTACATGTGAACAAAAAGAACCAACACTTGCATTCCTTAAATCTCTCATATTGAGCATCGGAGCCATTCTCAGAGCACTCTCGTGAACTCACGGAACTCGTGCCGAATGACAATTGTAACGATACGATAACTAATGAAGTACTGAGAGTGAACAATAAATAAAGTAGATTCCTTCACACCTTCCCTTACCTCTCCCCTCTTTATCTACAGGGTTACATGCACAAACCCAAAGTAGAATCACACTGGATGTTTGGGATAAAACAAAGATTTGCCTCTCACTCTAGATGTTTGCCCGCACCTCCAGACTAAGAAACAGCTTTATTCCTAGAGCTATAGCTGCTCTGAATTGGACCAGCTGAGAGCTTGCCTTGATCTGACTCTGCCCCCATGGTCATCTGGCACAACCGACCCAGCATGAACCTTTTTTGCACTTTACCTTGTTTCCTTTCCCCTCCCCCCCTCCCTTTGTTGTTTTTGTCTTCGCCATGATTTATTTATTTTATAGCGTCGATATGGAAGTGGCATTCTTAATTTCGGTGTACTTGTATAAGGACAATAAAGATATTGTATTGTATTGTAGCCCAGACAGACGGTCAAAGGAGATACGAGTTTGCAGATGCTGGAATCTTGAGTAAAAAAACAAACTGCTGGAAGAGGATTTGGCTCAAAGATTTTTTTAAATTATCGCACAGTGAAATGCTATTCTGCAGGCCATTCAACAAATCATGCCAAACATTAGGGTAATAATTCCTCATCTGAAACAGCACACCATAGAAGGCTGTCGCATGCCGCCACCTTCTTGTAACTACCAAGTCTCTGGAACAGCTGATCACCCAGGCGCAAGACCTTTCATAACATCTTTTTAACCCAGTTTATCTTCAAGGATTATTTATCTATCCCCTGGACGACACAGATGAATTCTGTCCATTATGTATAAACTAGAAAATGATTTATTTTCAGAAAGTTTTTGGGCCAGGCAATTCATAATCTGTATCAACAATCACATTTCCAAATTTGCTGTTCATTCAGATGCCGTGCATAACGACTCAGCTCTTAAAGACCACACAGCTAACAAGTGAGCTCCCTGCCACTTCCTAAACAGCATTAAATATTGAAGCCTTGGGAATGTTACAATCATTGAGTTCAAAGCTTCCACTGCAACAAAAATTGTTAAACAAAATAATTGATTTATGTTATTTATAAAAAAAGAAGCGATGAGGATTATTTTAATGCTGTGTAACATTACCACTTACCATCAAAATCCAATCATAATCTTCAAACGGGTGCTTAACTGGGAAGTAAAGTAAGGTTGATTAAAACACTTTTTTCACAGGCAATACAGAATGAGACTCTGTCTATGCCATTTCATTGTGAGGTTCTTTCACATCTGGGTACAAATTTAAATAGGGTCTAGATTCGCTGTTCGCTGGAAAACATTTTAGGCAAGTTACAAGCAACATCTTGCTGAACACACGCCAATAATAATAAACTAAACTGAACTAGAAAGATTGTCAAGAAGGCTTGAGGGACATTGACTTTCATCAGTCAGAGTATTGTGTACAGATGTTGGGACGATGTGTTAGAAAAGTCAGAAAAGTCCAGCAAGGACGACCGTTGGCTGAGAGCGCATAACTCCAAGCTGGTCAGGAAGGCAGCATAGAAGTGAGATTGGTTGATCAATTAAAGCAGACGTTTGGTAAATTGGCCATTTAAGTAATTTAGTGGCTGATATAAGCAAGGCTTGCACAAGGGGTGCAGCCCTGTTGAGGGAAGTGCCCTGTGAGTAAAGTGCGAGTCTTCGGCGAGGAGGCTGAGGTGAGGAGCTTACACTTGTTTTTTGAGCCAGAATTGTTTTTGACACCGAAGTGATGACAGACAAGTTGGTGCAGTGTGTTTCCTGCAGGATGTGGGAAGGTAGAGACACCGCTGGAGCTTCTGGGAGCTACACCTGCAAGAATTGTGTCCAGGTGCAGCTCCTGACTGGACGTGTGGCGGAGTTGGAAAAGCAGCTGGATGACCTCAGGGCCATCCGGGAATGCGAGAGTTTCCTGGACAGGACCTACTGTGAGGCTGTCACGCCAAGGGTCCAGGTCGAGTGAAGGTGGGAGACCGTTTCAGGGGGGAGAAAACTGTCTCCCACCTTGGACAGAAAGGGTAGGTTGGAGATTGGTCTGAAGTTGTTTGGGGTGTCAGGGTTGAGACCAGGTTTTTTCAGAATGGGGGTGACAGCAGCAATTTTGAGGGATGGCGGGACGATGCCAATTGATAGGGAGGAGTTTATTGTTACAGTGATAAGTGGAGAGAGAGCAGGAAGGCAGGCCTTGACAAAGCTGGAGGGGATGGGGTCCAGAGAGCAGGTGGCAGTTTTTATTCCTGTGAAGAGGTCAGAGAGGTCGGTGGTGGAGACTGGGGAGAACTGAGGCAGGGGTTGACAGGATAAGGGGGGGCAGGTGGTTTGAGGGGGAGCAGGTGCGTTGGTGGTTAAGGTGCTGTAGATGCTGTCTATTTTGCTTTGGAAGGATGAAAGGAAAGTGGTGCATTTGTCAACTGTGAATGATTGGGAGATGGTGTCCAGGGGGCTGAGGAGTTTGTTTATTGTAGAGAAGAGTGCTTTTGGGTTTCCGGAGCCAGAGTGAATTATTTGAGAGTAGTAGGTGGAGTGGGCGCGGGAGAGGGCATCTTTGTAGTGCTGCAGGTGGTCTTTGTAGGCTTGGGAGTGAATTGTGAGACCTGTTTTGTTGCGGAGTCTTTCAAGTTGGCGGGCATGAGTTTTCATCATGCGGAGTTCGGGGGTAAACCAGGGAGCAGAGTGGGTGAAGGAAACTGTTTTGGTTTTTATAGGTGCAAGCTGGTCGAGGCAGGAGGAGAGAGTGTGGTTGTAGTAGTCAGTGAGGTCAGAGGGGCTGTGGAGGTCAACGAAGGGAGAGGCGGACATTATTTCAGAGAGGGAGGATGAGAGCGAGGTAGGTGAAACAGAGTTCAGCTTACGGAAGTTGATTTTGTATTTTTGCCTTGGAGCTGGGGTGGGAATGTTGACGGACATGGTGATGGCTAAGTGATCAGAGAGGGTGGGGTCGGAGCCAGAGAGGTGATGTAGATTTAGTCCAGTGGAGCAGACAAGGTCCAGAATGTGCCCACGGTTATGGGTAGGAAAATTGACGTGTTGGTTAAAGCAGTTGAGTATTTCAGTGAAGTCCATATGGATGTTGAAATCACCGAGGAGGAGGATTGAGAGGGAGAGAGAACAGAACTGGGTCAGAAAGTCAGAGAAGTCAGAAAGGAATGATGGGTGTGGTTTGGGAGGGCGGTAGACAACTGCCATGACTAATTGTGTGTGGCCAGAGAGTTTGAAAGCCAGGTGTTCAAATGAAGGAGCAGATGAGATGGAGTTGAGGCTGATCTTGAAGTCCTGTCGGTGAATTACGGCAATCCCACCACCTCGGCCCTCCGAGCGCGGTTTATTGATGTAGGAGTATCCGTTGGGTGTAGTGAGGTTGAGTGGGAGGTAGTCCAGAGGTTGTTGCCAGGTTTCAGTCAGACAGAGGAAGTCCAGTTTATTTTCCAGGATGAAGTCATTCAGAATGTGGCTGTAGTCTTTTGTTTTTCATTAACTATACAATGGCCCCGTAGCAGAGGGGCCACGTCGCGGGGCTGGAAACTGGAAGTGTCCTGAGCTAATTCTGCTACCACCATCATCTATTGTACAAGTTGTGGCTCCCGCTGATTGTTGCCGGAGGCTTGCGCCCTTTTCAGGACGGACGATGACAGTGATGTAACATTTGAAACATGGATGATGGACACGAAAGAAGCAGAGCCATACAATATGGCAATTTGCGTGGTACTTCTATGATCCCACACATATTTGAACATTGGTGTTACCTTCTGTTTCAGCCATTCAATCATGTTCTTAAGCAATTTCTGGAGCATCACTTCAATGGAAAATTCTGCTCTCATCTTTCCCAGTGGAATATTTTAGCACAATAAAAATGGACAAGGCATGGTTTCTATTAGACTCAACAATGAGGGATAAATTATTCTTGCAGGCTTCTGAAACGGTGCCACCTCAACGCATGATAATTGGAAACATGATCATTCTTGGAAATTTGAAGAGGCAGGAAATTTGTTTCTGTTAACCCCAGGCTACATTGAATGTTAAAAGACCACTGATGCATGGGCCAAAAAAGATCCTAAATTGTCCACACTAAGTTAAACTACATCAATTGAGGAAGCAATGTTTTGCTCGAACTTGTGTAGGAAAAAACTGCAGATGCTGGTTTAAATCGGAGTGAGACTCAAAATGCTGGAGTAACTCAGCGGGACAGGCAGCATCTCTGGAGAGAAAGAATGGGTGACATTTCGGGTCGAGACCTGAGCCTAAAGAAGTGTCTCGACCCGAAACGTCACCCATTCCTTCTCTCCAAAGATACTGCTTGTCCCGCTGAGTAGCTCCAGCATTTTGTGTCTACCTTTTGCTCGAACTTGGTGAAATCTGCATCGATTTGTTGACAACATCACCTGAATTCAGTTCAACAACTCTCCACATCACTATTCTGATGTCCGTTTAGCTAAAAATGAAACTTCAAAGCACGAGAATGCATCACAAACTGAAATGTCAGCACGTGTCGTGGAACTATTGCATAAGTTCATAACTTTATAGTTATATGAGCAGAATTAGGCCATTCGGCCCACCAAACCTACTCCGCCATTCAATCATGGCTGATCTATCTTTCGTTTAGTTTTTAGTTTAGTTTTTTAGTTTAGTTTAGAGATACAGCGCGGAAACAGGCCCTTTCGGCCCACCGGGTCCGCGCCGACCAGTGATCCCCGCACACCAACACCATCCCACACACACACTAGGGACAATTTTTTTACATTTCTACCAAGCCTTTGGAGTGCGGGAGGAAAACTGAAGATCTCGGAGAAAAGACACGGTTGAGAACGTTCTCAACCCTATTCTCCTGTCTTTTCCCCACAACCCTTGCTTACTTATACTTAGCAGGAACCTATCAATCTCCACTTTAAAAATATCCATTGAGCATCAATGAGCTATTGCAAAAGCTCTTTAATACCACTAATATAATTCAGAAACAATTAAATTGCTCTTCATGGTAAAAACAATTGTGTGAATGTTGCAACAGAGAGATACTGTATAGTCTTCTGCAAATGAACAGCTCTTGTATTGAACAAATTCATTTATTTCGATGATGTAGGATAAACAGTTAATCTTGATAGCATAAATGTTGGACTGATTGATTAGAACAAGCAGTCTGCATTGGAGACTTACGGTAATGGTCTGGAATTAAGCCAGTTGCCATTACTCAGACCAAGCTGCAGAAGGGTTCATCAACTCAGGATTCCAAGAATAGTGAACATCAAGATTACAACTGTAATTGGAATTATTGTAGGAGAATCGGGACTGGGAACTGAAAATTCAGGTTTATACGTCCTATGGACAGAGAAGGTGGGGTAGCTCTGTTGGTGAGGGATGAAATTCAGTCCCTCGTGAGGGGTGACATAGGGACTGACGATGTAGAGTCGCTGTGGATTGAAATGAGGAATTGTAAAGGTAAAGAAGACACTAATGGGAGTTATCTACCGCCCCCCAAACAGTAGCCTGGATATAGGGTGTAAGTTGCAGCAGGAGCTAAAATTGGTATGTAACAAAGGTAATGCCATTGTGGTTATGGGAAATTTCAATATGCAGGTAGACTGGGAAAATCACGTTGGTTCTGGACCCTCCTGCACCTATTTTTTTATATATTTCTATGTTTCTATGTAATTGTAATTAATTTATTAGCCAAGTATCTAAACACACAAGGAATTTGATTTGCCAACAGTCGTACAAATAAGCAACAAGATACATAACCACATAGAAACATAGAAAATAGGTGCAGGAGTGCCCTTCAAGCACTCCACTCGCCACTGCCAGCCATTCTGAAAAGGACCCGTTTACTCCTACTCTTTGCTTCCTGTCTGCCAACCAATTCTCTATCCATGTCAACACCCTACCCCCAATACCATGTGCTCTAATTTTGCTCACCAATCTCCCATGTGGGACCTTATCAAAAGCTTTCTGAAAGTCTCGATACACTACATCCACTGGCTCCCCTTCATCCATTTTACTTGTCACATCCTCAAGAAATTCCAGAAGATTAGTCAAGCATGATTTCCCTTTCATAAATCCATGCTGACTTGGACTTATCCTTTTACTGCTATCCAACTGCACCGTTATTACCTCTTTAATAATTGACTCCAACATCTCTTTCCCACCACCGATGTCAGGCTAACTAGTCTGTAATTCCCTGTTTTCTCTCTCGCTCCTTTCTTGAAAAGTGGGATAACATTAGCTAAACTCCAATCCACAGGAACTGATCCAGAATCTATTGAACATTGGAAAATGATCACCAATGCGTCCACTATTTCTAGAGCCACATAAAAATTAAACATAGATTAAACAGCCAACACAATGGCGTGAGAATCCCCTGGGCATAAGCGGAGACCCACAGCCATCAGTTCAATGTCCAGGCCACACACACCCTCTTTCACCGTGATGTGACCAGAGTTGTACCGACCGCTGACACTCCTTCTGCAGTCCCTGTCCGCCCGAAGGCATCCACACTCGCACTAGATGCTCATGGAGCCATGTCCCCGCCAAACAGCAAGATCGCTGCACTCACGGCACTCCCTCCGAGTCTTCACCAGTGCAGGCAGCACATCCGTCTTGTTTTTATTGGCGACCTCACATTTCCCCTTGCCCACTGTGATGGAAGGCAAATAACTGTAACCTTCTTTTCTCCCGTGGTCGGGGAAATCGAAATGGAAACTTCCGCAGGCGATCGAAGCTCCCGCAGTCTGCGATCGATGCTCCCGCGGTCGGGGCGTTCGAAGCTCCTGCGGTTGGAGCTCCTGCAGTCGATCCCTAACAAAGGGACTGCCAGCTCCATGATGTTAAAGCCGCAGTGCAGACAGAGATACGATGAAAAAGTCGCATCACCGTCATGGAAAGAGAGAAAAAAAAGTCTCCACCAACCCACCCCCTCCCCCAACCCCACATAATTCAAAACTAAAGGTACACTAAAAACATACAAGTAAACACAGTAAACACAGACCAAAACAGCAAAAGAAGAAAAAGATGAGACAGCCTGTCGGCACGGCTGCCATGTACAATGCCAGAGACGGAAATTCATAGTGTCATTACACTTCTGCAGCTGCAGTTGGGCCATTAATTCACCAAAAGTCAGAAATTCCAATATCTGAGCACATAATCTGTGTGGAGTTTGCACATTCTCCCTGTGACCACAATGCTCTAGTCTCTCCCAGATCCCCAAATGGATAGTGGGTTGGCCAATTAATTGGCCATTTTAAATTGCCCCTATTAAGCAGATGAGAGATAGAAACTAGGATGAAGAAACACGGAGAATAAAATGGGATCAGTGTAGGACTGAGTAAAATGGCCTTTTTGATGGTTGGCACAAACTCAATGTTGTTTGACTATGATTGTATATTAACATAGGTTCTTACCCAGGTTATGAACATCCAACACAATGGACACTCTATACATGCAAATGAACGTTTGGGAGACCAACGAAATGGATGGAATGAATTGCTGGCGACTGTGGGGGCGGAGGCGTCTTCTGCTTGGTAGGAAGGGAGCACCTCAGCAAGCTTTCGCTCATAACTACCCCACCCTCAGGGCCATAAGAGTCGGGGGCTATGTCAAGTTGTGCAGTACCTGGAGCACTGAGCAGATACATTTGCTCATTGAGTCACTGAGGGTGGCTAGTGGCCACTTTCCCTTTTCCCATCACAGTTGTTTGTGTGATCTTCTCCCACAACTTGCTTTCGTTGAATTCTGACTTACAAACTGTTAGGTTAAGAACAGTTCTCAGGAACTGAACTATGTGCCTGGGGACTGTCTGTCTGTAGAATTAACAGCACATTGGCATGTAATTCATACTGCCTAGATCACAACAGTGCCTATGCACCTCTCAAGCCATCTCTCACTTTATCTCACTCGATGAGCATACCTCTTTAATTCATATATCATTGGTTTTTTTTTAATATAATTAGGTTCAATTCAACTGTTAGGTCACATTCCACATTTTAATCACTTTGCGAAGAAAAACAGTCACACATACAAAATGCTGATAATCCAACAGCCAGTAAGTAGCCAGTCGGTCTATGCATTTCCAACATTTGCTTCTTATCTTAAGTACTAAATCCTAAATAGATCCCAACGGAAAAGATTAGTGCAGTAGCTAAACATAATTATGAGACAGATCTCTTGGTTATTTTCCCAGTGCTGTGCCGTGTCTTGATGGATTTCTATGTACTTTATAAGCATTCAGATAAGTCTGAAGAAAGGTCTCGAGCCAAAACGTTGCCCTTTCCTTCTCTCCAGAGATGCTGCCTGTCCTGCTGAGTTACTCCAGCATTTTGAGTCTTTCTTCGATTTAAACCAGCTACATATTTTATAAACAGATCTGTAGCTACTATAAAGTTGGGGTTTTCCTCTTAAATGCAGGAATCAAAATATTCTGGAAGAGGAAATGCAGAAAAGATTAAAAAATAGGAACCAAAGCTGTTTCGGTAAACATCAGCCACTTAAATCTCTGATTAATTGAACTGAATTCCTACTAAATGACCAGCCTGGTGTCAGCTGTAACGTTTCTGTTTTTTCAACCTCCAATGTCTTTTATATGTCTTTCAACCTCCTATGTTCCTTTTATGTCTTCCCTTCCTGTTGAACCTACTGGAGTTAGAAATGCACTGGGGAGAATGGAAAATGATAGTTTTGGACTTGGAGACAGTTAAGAAGTTCAGACAATGCTTATCGTTGATATATTAACAAAATGCTCTTGCCTTTAAAATTAATATCAAGCACTGATTTTGCATTGGTCATAAACTGAAACAGTCTCAAGATATTTTTGTCCAATTATAGCATAAATGTCAGAGCCAACTGATTGCCTTCATTAATGAATGTTGAATCGATTTTACATTTTAATAATATTCTTTTTAGATGATTTACATTGACTACCATTTACGTATGATGAATGGTTCTTTAATTTTTTTATATTGTTTTACATCTATTATTTCTTAAATCTTGTTATTAAATTTAGACCCCCAGTTCTTCTTATCGCTTCCTCAGTTTGCGGCTCTGTTAAATATTGCATTTATCCTAGGTTAGGAAAGACCATGTAAAACTTCCCTTGGACTCAACTAATTTGCATTTCTATGACAATGATTTTTAGCTGCTGCTTTAGTTCCTTTAATAAGATAATTAGTATCCCTCAGCAGAATCACCCACCAGTGCCCTGTTATGTACAGTTTAGAGATGCAGTGCAGAAACAGGCCCTTCAGTCCACTGAGTCCATGCCAGCCAGCGATCCCCGCCCATTAACATTATCCTACACACACAAAGGACAATTTACAATTATACCAAGCCAATTAGCCTACAAACCTGCACGTTTTTGGAATGTGGGAGAAAACCGAAGCACTCGGGGAAAACCCCACGCAGGTCACAGGGAGAATATACAAACTCCATACAAACAAGCACCAGTAGTCAGGAACAAAGCCGGGTCCCTGGAGCTTGATAAAGGGAGGAGTGAAATGTAAACCCAGAGGGAGGGATATAGGTGGAAGGGGACGGAGAGGGGGTGGGATTGCAGGAGAATGGGTGTGCACCTAGGTCAGGAAACCCATCTAAAACTCTTTCCCATGGAATCTCCCTGCTGGACTTTTACCCACTTTAGACGTTTCATTTGGAATGGAATGGAATGGAATACTTTATTGTCACATGTGACAAGGCACAGTGAAATCCTTTGCTTGCATACCCAATGTATACAAATAGCAGCCACCTATGGCGCTGACAAAGTTAGAAAGCCGCCAGCTCCCCCATTGTTCTCCCCCCCCCCCCCCCCCCCCATTGTCCATTGTTCTCCCCCCACCTCCCTCACGGTGGTCCCCCCATGCCGGGTCCTCCCTTGTTCTTCCCCTCCCCCCTCACGGTGTTCCCCCCACGCCTGGTGATCAAAGATAGTCAAAGGGTCTCCAATGAGGTTGATAGTAGTTCAGGACTGCTGTCTAGCTGTTGGTAGGATGTTTCGGTGCCTGATAACAGCTGGGAATTATCAAGAGATAGCTGGGAGAGCTGGATAGTGTAAAGGCAATCATGCAATATTCCTTCTTAGTACTGATGGCTTGCAGCCCAGAATAACTGGGCCAGCTGCCAAGTGGTTTCAGAATGGATACAACAGTGCCAACTTTCCAACCATGTTAGAAATTGCACAGTTATCTCCTGGTCACAAAAAATAAGTCAAGTCGAGTCGAGTTTATGGTATGGTGAGGTAAATGTACAATGAAAAACCTTCCTTGAGGCAGCATCACAGGCATGTAAATCATATACACACACAAAAAAAAGTTATACATTAATTACAGTAAACCCTCATTATAACGGACCATAGTTGGCAATAGTGGCCACGGGGTGGCACAATACGTGGCAGCCTCACCAACAGCCTATCTCGTCCCTTTCTTCTTTTGTTGTTTTTAGTCTGTTTTCACTTGGATGTTTTAGTGTATCTTTAGTTTTTGTATTATGTGGGGGGGAAACATTTTTAATCACTTCCCTCGACGGAGATGCGACTTTTTCCGTATTGTATCTCTGTCCGCACTGCGGCCTTAAGATCGTGGAGCTGGAGGTCCCTTTGTTAGGGATCGACTTCGGGAGCTCCAACCGATTGCAGGAGCCTCCATC
The DNA here is from genome assembly GCF_053455715.1 of Rhinoraja longicauda. Taxonomy (NCBI): domain Eukaryota; kingdom Metazoa; phylum Chordata; class Chondrichthyes; order Rajiformes; family Arhynchobatidae; genus Rhinoraja; species Rhinoraja longicauda. The sequence goes on from NC_135954.1 coordinate 17,182,727, forward strand.
GCCCCGATGCGGGGGCTTCGATTGCCGACAGCAGGAGCTTCAATCGCCCCGACTGCAGATGTTTCGATTGCCCCGACCACAGGAGAAAAGGAGGAAAGAAGATATGTTATTTCCCTTCCATCACAGTGGGGAATGGAAGGTCGCCGAAAAAACAAGATTGGCGTGCGGACTTAGATGGAGTGCCGTGAGTGCAGTGACCTCAGTGTTTGCGGGGACATGGCTCCACGAGGACATCCCGGAGTCTAGTGCGAGTGTGGCCGGCTTTCTGACTGTTCAGGTCGACAGGGACTGCAGAGAGAGTGATAGCGGTCGGTACAACTCTGGTCACATCACGGTGAAGGAGCGTGTTTGTGGCCCAGACATTGAACTGATGGCTGTGGGTCTCCGCTTATGCTGTGTGCCCTGGGGATTCTCACACGCCGCGGTGGTGGCCGTTTAAGTCTATGTTTAATCTTTATGTAGTCATGTATCTTGTTCCTTTTTTTTGTATGACTGTATGGCAAATCAAATTTCAATGTGACAATAAAGTGCCAACAAACTATTGAACCGTTGAACGGTGTCTATAATTGCCAATTGTCCGCTATAACTAGGTAAGGTAATATCATTGTTTAAGTAGTAGAGACAAACGACTGCAGTTAGTAGTTAATACACAAAAGGAAACAAAGTGCTGGAAAACTCAGAAGGTCAGGCAGCAGCTCTGGAGAACATGGATAAACGACGTTTTGGGTCAAGACCCTTCAACAGACTCTCATAAGGTCATCAGGAATAGGAGTCATTCGGCCCATCAAGCCTACTCCGCAATTCAATCATTGTTGATCTACGTCCTAACCCCATTCTCCTGTCTTCTCCCATAACCTCTGACAACTGTACTAATCAAGAATCTATCTCTGCCTTAAAAATATCTACTGACTTGGCCTCCACAGCCTTCTGTGGCAAAGAATTATTCCAAAGAGGTGGAAAGACTCTAAGGGGAGTAAGAGACACCTGTGGTTGACAAGGGAAGTCAGGGACAGCATAAAAATTAAGGAGAGGAAGTATAACATAGCAAAGAAGAGTGGGAAGACAGAGGATTGGGACTCTTTTAAAGAGCAACAAAAGTTAACTAAAAAGGCAATACGGGGAGAAAAGATGAGGTACGAGGGTAAACTAGCCAATAATATAAAGGAGGATAGCAAAAGTTTTTTTAGGTACGTGAAGAGGAAAAAAATAGTCAAGGCAAATGTGGGTCCCTTGAAGACAGAAGCAGGGGAATTTATTATGGGGAACAAAGAAATGGCAGACGAGTTAAACCGTTACTTTGGATCTGTCTTCACTGAGGAAGATACACACAATCTCCCAAATGTTCTAGGGGCCGGAGAACCTAGGGTGATGGAGGAACTGAAGGAAATCCACATTAGGCAGGAAATGGTTTTGGGTAGACTGATGGGACTGAAGGCTGATAAATCCCCAGAGCCTGATGGTCTGCATCCCAGAGTACTTAAGGAGGTGGCTCTAGAAATAGTGGAAGCATTGGAGATCATTTTTCAATGTTCTATAGATTCAGGATCAGTTCCTGTGGATTGGAGGATAGCAAATGTTATCCCACTTTTTAAGAAAGGAGGGAGAGAGAAAACGGGTAATTATAGACCAGTTAGTCTGACATCAGTGGTGGGGAAGATGCTGGAGTCAATTATAAAAGACGAAATTGCTGAGCATTTGGATAGCAGTAACGGGATCATTCCGAGTCAGCATGGATTTACGAAGGGGAAATCATGCTTGACAAATCTACTGGAATTTTTTGAGGATGTAACTAGGAAAATTGACAAGGGAGAGTCAGTGGATGTGGTGTACCTCGACTTTCAGAAAGCCTTCGACAAGGTCCCACATAGGAGATTAGTGGGCAAAATTAGAGCACATGGTATTGGGGGTAGGGTACTGACATGGATAGAAAATTGGTTGACAGACAGAAAGCAAAGAGTGGGGATAAATGGGTCCCTTTCGGAATGGCAGGCAGTGACCAGTGGGGTACCGCAAGGTTCGGTGCTGGGACCCCAGCTATTTACGATATACATTAATGACTTAGACGAAGGGATTAAAAGTACCATTAGCAAATTTGCAGATGATACTAAGTTGGGGGGGAAGTGTGAATTGTGAGGAAGATGCAATAAGGCTGCAGGGTGACTTGGACAGGTTGTGTGAGTGGGCGGATACATGGCAGATGCAGTTTAATGTAGATAAGTGTGAGGTTATTCACTTTGGAAGTAAGAATAGAAAGGCAGATTATTATCTGAATGGTGTCAAGTTAGGAGGAGGGCAGTTCAACGAGATCTGGGTGTCCTAGTGCATCAGTCAATGAAAGGAAGCATGCAGGTACAGCAGGCAGTGAAGAAAGCCAATGGAATGTTGGCCTTCGTAACAAGAGGAGTTGAGTATAGGAGCAAAGAGGTCCTTCTACAGTTGTACCGGGCCCTGGTGAGACCGCACCTGGAGTACTGTGTGCAGTTTTGGTCTCCAAATTTGAGGAAGGATATTCTTGCTATGGAGGGCGTGCAGCGTAGGTTCACTAGGTTAATTCCCGGAATGGCGGGACTGTCGTATGTTGAAAGGTTGGAGCGATTGGGCTTGTATACACTGGAATTTAGAAGGATGAGGGGGGATCTTATTGAAACATATAAGATAATTAGGGGATTGGACACATTAGAGGCAGATAACATGTTCCCAATGTTGGGGGAGTCCAGAACAAGGGGCCACAGTTTAAGAATAAGGGGTAGGCCATTTAGAACGGAGATGAGGAAGAACTTTTTCAGTCAGAGGGTGGTGAAGGTGTGGAATTCTCTGCCTCAGAAGGCAGTGGAGGCCAGTTCGTTGGATGCTTTCAAGAGAGAGCTGGATAGAGCTCTTAAGGATAGCGGAGTGAGGGGGTATGGGGAGAAGGCAGGAACGGGGTACTGATTGAGAGTGATCAGCCATGATCGCATTGAATGGCGGTGCTGGCTCAAAGGGCTGAATGGCCTACTCCTGCACCTATTGTCTATTGTCTATTGTCTATTGTCTAATTCCACAGTTTCACCACCCTTTGACTGAAGAAATTTCTCTTCATCTTCTTCCTAAAACAACATCCTTTAGTTCTGAGGCAATGACCTCTAGTCCTAGATTCTCCCAATAGTGACAATAGACAATAGGTGCAGGAGTAGGCCATTCAGTCCTTTGAGCCAGCACCGCCATTCACTGTGAGCATGGCTGAATATCCTCTCCCCATCCACTCTGTCCAAGCCTTTCACTATTCTGTATGTTTAAATGAGGTTCCCCCTCATTCTTCTAAACTCAAGCGAGTAAAGGCCCAGGGCTAACTCAAGCGAGTAAAGGCCCAGGGCTCATCATAGGTTAACCTACTCATGCCTGTGATCATTGTTATAAACCTCCTCTGGACCCTCTCCAGACCAGCACATTCTTCCTCAAATATGGTGCCCTAAATTGCTCACAATATTTCAAATGCGACCTTATCAGCGCCTTATAGAGCCTCAACATTACATCCTTGTTTTGGTATACAAGCCCTCTTGAAATAATGTGTTTGCTTTCTTTACCACCAATTCGCAGATTAACTTTTTGGGAATTCTGCACCAGCACTCCCAAGTCCCTTTGCACCTCAGATTTCTGGATTTTCATCCCATTTAGAAAATAGTCTATGCCTTTATTTCTACTACCAAAATGCGTGACTCCACACTTTGCTACACTATATTCCACCTGCCACTTCACTGCCCACTCTCCCAAACTGTCCAAGTCCTCCTGCAGAGTCCCTGCTTTCTCTATACTACTTGCCCCTCCACCTATTTTCGTATCATCCACAAACTTTGCCACAAACCTTCAATCCACTCGCCCAAATCATTAATATACAACATGAAGAATAGTGGCCCCAGCACCGACCCTTGCGGAACTTCATTAGTCACTGGCAGCCAACTGGAAAAAGCCCCCTTGATTGCCACTCTTTGTCTTCTGTCATCCAGCCAACCTGCTCTCGGTCCGGAAGTGAGCCTGGAATAAGTTGACAGCATTGGCCTGCTGGTGTCCAGGGGAGAGGTGAGGATCGACAGAGTCAATGGTTGTGGCCTGCGGGCGGCCAGTGCAAGTAAGGGTTGGCAGTGTTGGTGATGGCAGCAGGCTCGTACTGGAAGTGTCAAGGAATCTATGTGGGCCGGCGGTGGCAGAGTAGGTCCGTCCTGGAAGCAGCCAGGGAGGCGATGCAGCCCGCCGTCAGCAGCACGGTCTATATTTTTAATTTAGTTTAGTTTAGAGATACAGCACGGAAACATGCTCTTCGGATCACCAAGATCTCACCGACCAATAATCCCCGCATATTAACACTATTCTACAAACACTAGGGACAATTTTACCAATCTATACCAAGCTAATTAACCTACAAACCTGTACGTCTTTGGAACGTGAGAGGAAACCGAAGATCTCAGAGAAAACCCCCCTTGATTCGGAGGGCGGCATGGTAGCGCAGCGGTAGAGTTGCTACTTTACAGCGAATGCAGCGCCGGAGACTCAGGTTCAGGCAGCATCTAGGAGAGAGGGAATGGGTGACGTTTCGGGTCGAGACCCTTCTTCAGACCTGAAGTGGCGGCGCCTAACGGCTGCGGCTCGCTAGCAGTCTGTTCGTCTTTTCCCTCTTTTTTTTTTGTTGTGTGTCGGTGTTGGGGTGTTTTTTTTTTTTTTTGGTTGTGTATGTGTGGGGGGTGGTGGTGTGGGTGGGTGATGGTGAGGGGGTGGGGGAAACCTTTCTCTTTTAGGTCTCTTCCTCACGGCGCGGGGTGCGGCTCGGCCGTGGGGCCTTCCATCGCCCGGTGCGGCTCGGCCGTTGGACTTAACATCGCCCGGCGCGGCTCGGCCGCTGGACTTAACAGTGCCCGGTGCGGCTTGGCCGCGGGACCTTCCATCGCCCGGTGCGGCTCGGCTGCGTGGCCTAACATCGCTGGTGCGGCTCAGCCGCTGGACTTAACAGTGCCCGGGCCGCGGGGCCTAACATCGCCCGGCGCGTCTCGGCCGCGGGACTTTTCATCGCTGGTGCGGCTCGGCCGCTGGACTTAACATCGCCCGGTGCGGCTTGGCCGCGGGGCCTTCCATCGCCCGGTGCGGCTCGGCCGCGGGGCCTAACATCGCCCGGTGCGGCTCGGCCGCGGGGCTTAACATCGCCCGGTGCGGCTCGGCCGCGGGACTTAGCTGCGCACAGCTCGGTCGCGGTGCCTTCCATCGCCCGGTTCGGCCGCGAGACGTCTCAGCGCCCGGTGCGACTCGGCCGCGGGGACTTCCATCCCCTTGCGGGGACTGTGCGGGTCGGTCGGGGACGAGCTGTCTGTCCGTGGGCGTGGGGAAGAGAGTGGAAGTTTTGTTGCCTCCATCACAGTGAGGGGGTGTTTAGAGTCACTGTGATGGACGTTTGTGTTGGGGTCATGTGTCTTGTGTTCTTTTTTGTGTGTGACTGCTATGTAGTTTTGTTCGGTACCTTGGTACCGAATGACAAATAAAGCTCTGTTGAACTGTTGAACTGTTGAAGAAGGGTCTCGACCTGAAACGTCACCCATTCCCTCTCTCCTAGGTGCTGCCTGACCTGCTGAGTTACTCCAGCATGTTGTGATACCTTCGATTTGTACCAGCATCTGCAGTTATTTGTCCTAAACTCTTAACAAACATCACCCGTAGTCGGGATTGAACCCGGGTCTCTGGCGCTAGGCGCTGTAAGGCAGCAACTCTACCGCTGCGCCACCGTGCCGCCCCTAATGTGGCTGGGGTGGTAGTATGAACCAGAGGTGGCGTAAGCAGCCGGGACTGTAAGTGGCGGGGAAGCGGTATGAGCCAGGGGTAGCATGGGCAGCTGGTCCTGAAAGCAGCTAGGGAGGTTGTGAGGGCCAGGGGTGGCATCAGCAGCCAGCCTTAGAAATGGCTGGGGAGGTGGTGCAAGCCAGGTATGGCGTGGGCAGCCAAGGCTGTTGGCGGCCAGGGATGCTGTGCTAGCCAGGGATGGTTTGGGCAGCCGGGCCTGAAGCGGCTGGGCAGGTGGTGCAAGCCAGGGATGGCGTCTCCAGCCATTGGTAAATCCGTTCGTGATAACCAAAATCTGTTATAAAGTGGTCTGCTATAACATGGGTTTACTGTATCCAAAAAAACATGTCAAATTCCTGAAAGAAAGAAGACCACAAAAAAACATCTGCTCGTGTCAGAGAAAATAAATTCTGTTAAAGGTTTCCCAGAGTGTTTTGATCATCAACTATGAACTTTAACCCTAACGAGGTTACTATGAAGATATTCATCTGGGGGCTTTAATTTCAAACGGAGGAACAGGAAGAAGTTTGTCGGACAATCACCCTTCCGGAAGAGAGAAAAGGAAAATGAAAGGTGCTCTCAGTAGAAAGCCCTATCCGGGGTGCTGTATTGTGAGTTGCTGCCCAAGGTGATATTTATTCTGGAATAAAGGAAAGGCAAATTTTTCTTGGGACCAGGGATCTCGTGCAGGGGTATATCAAGATGATTAGTTTGTGGAGATGAGGAACGCAGAGCCAGATCTGTCTTATTTGTTTGCTTGGGCCACTGGACTTTGCATGGGCTTTGCAACCTTGTGTGCTAGGTTAAAGCATATGCTTGAGGCTCTCTCTCTCTTTCTCTCACCTGCTTGAGGCTACGTAATCACAAAAATGCTGAACTTGCTAAAGCTAGTAGTAATTAGTAGCCCAAACCGCAGAATGTTCCAGCTCGTCTTCAGAGGAGAAAAACACAATGTATAAAGAACACAAACAGTAAACAGACGCCGACTAAACCTTGAACAATAGCATGTTAGGACCTTATAAGGGAAAACTGACTTTGTTCCAACACTCGGCCGTGTGACATCTGTGTCTCAGATGTGTAATAATGAAGCAGACACAATCCTTGGTGATTACATGACTTTGTTTGACTGTTTATTGTTTCTAGGCCTTGCAGCCTTCAGCACACACAGCAAGCACACTCTCCCGCTCTCCGGTCACCTGATACACACATCACGATATTTGCATATCATCATCATGATTCGTCATCATGACATCCCTCCTTTACCAGAATTAAACTTTAAATTACTGTGTTCTTTTGCCCCAATTAAACAATTCTTTACTTATTATGTTATTTTTCCTTAATACAAATATACAAATAATATACAAATAATAACTTGTAAGTTTCTTTTGCCTCTAAACAAATATCATATAATTACTAAACAAAACTATAACTATAGTCTATAACACAAAATCGTCGTATCTTTTGGGAACTCTCTTTTCATGTTGTGGTCTACCAGCTGGCACAAGAACATCAAAGTCTGTTGAATCTGCTAAGGTGTTGTCATCCAGATACTGTCTCTGCTCAACACCTGCATCGCAGTCTGCTGCCTCTGGAACTCTGGTCACCACCTCAGGAATGTCTTCTGGTCCCTCTGAATCAGTAACTCTCGGTGGACTTTGGCCCTCGATTCGACTGTCTCTCGACATGTACTTTTTTACATTCGATACATTCCTCTTGTACATAACACCTTCTGGAGACTTGACTGTTACCCTGCTACCGCTCCTCGATACAACATTGTATGGCTCGCAATGGTAAGGAGTGTCCATCTTACCACCATCATCTCGCCTCACAAGTACGTCATCACCAGGCATTATTTCTGAGTGCCTGGCTCCTCGTTTCAAGTCGGCATACCATTTCGCCGCACCTTTCTTTTCGGCAACACGGTCTCTCAGCTCCTGGTCTTCCGTGATCTCTCGTACTTCTGGCATTTTAGTGCGAATTTTCCTTCCAAACAAGGCTTCTGCTGGGCTTTTCCCTGTTGTTGAGTGAGTGATCGCCCGATATACAGCTACGTATGCTAGCAGCGCCTCCTTCCAATTTTTCCCTTCAGCATGGGCGATTCGTATCCTCTTCTCAATGGACTGATTTATTCTCTCGACTTCTCCATTAGCTTGTGGCCATTTAGGAGTCACTCTATGATGATGAATACCGGTGGTTCTCATGTACTCAGCAAACGTCTCTGACACAAACTGTGGTCCATTGTCGGAGTACAATGTAACAGGCAACCCATGTCTGACAAAAATCTCTGCTAATGCCTGTACAGTCTTTTCTGCCGTAGTTGACTTCATCACCGCATATTCATAGTATCTGCTGTAGTAATCTACCACTACCATAATTGATTCACCTGTTGGAAGTGGTCCTAGAAAGTCAACAGCTACATCGACCCATGGTCCTGTTGGCAACTTCGTACTTCTAATTGGTTCTGGTGGGTTGCTCCTGCTTGTGATTTGGCATCCGTGGCAAGTCCTGACAAATTTTTCGGCATCTCTGTCACAACCTGGCGACCACACTTTGCTCCGCAAATTTTGTTTGGTACCAACGATGCCTAAATGTCCTTCATGAGCTAATGACACGATCCTTGCTCGTAGTGCCTGCGGGATCACTAATCTGTTACCTCTAAGCACACACTGACCAATCACACAAAATTCATCTTTTATGGGAACATATGCTTTGCAAGGGCATTGGTCCCATTGCCCACTATAAATATGCTTTCTGATATCTTTAAGTTCAGGGTCATGTTCTGATTCCCTTTCGACTTCCCTCGTTGTCACGGCTCTTGGCGTTGACTGAATTGCAACGAAGCGCACAAAGTTTTCTGCTTCCATCCCTAGAGTGGATGTTACTCTCAGCTGTTCATCCTTCAACAATCTCGACAGCGGGTCCGCAATATTTGCTTTTCCAGCAATGTGGACTACTTTGTACTTGTACTGTTGGAGTCTCAGCACCCAGCGTTCTATTCTGGCACAGGGCTTGGACCTTGTTGAATAGATCACTTCCAGCGGCTTGTGATCTGTAACAAGTTCAAATTCAATGCCGTACAAGTAAGCATGGAACCTTTCACAGGCCCACACAAGTCCCAGTGCTTCTTTCTCCGTTTGAGAATACCTTCTTTCCACGCTGGTTAAAGATCGACTGGCATATGCTATGATTCTGGGTCCATCAGCATGTGTCTGTACCAGCACAGCTCCCAAACCAACTGGACTAGCATCTGCTATGACTTTTATTGGTGCAGCTAGATCATAATATCCAAGGGTTTCTGCACTCATCAGGCACTGTTTCAAGGCATTGAAAGCCTGTCTCTGTTCATTTCCAAAATGGAACTGTATGTCTTTCCTGGTCAACTTTCTCAGCGGATCTGCCAGTGTAGCAAAATTTGGGATAAACTTTGCACAGTAATTGACCAGTCCTAGAAAGCTACTCATCTCGGTTGCATTCTGAGGTTCACGTGTATCTGCAACATCTATCACTTTAGCCTTTGCCGGGTTCAGCCCTTCACTTGTGAGTCTGTGTCCCATGAAATCCATCTCAGAGACACCAAACTTGCGCTTGTCCTCATTCACAGTGAGACCTGCTTTTTGAAGTCTAGTCAACACTAGCTTCAATCTCCTGTCATGCTCTTCACGAATTGATGCATGGACGATGATGTCATCTGATATGTTTGCTGCTCCAGGTACCCCTTGAATCACTCTGTGGATTTCATACTGATAGATCTCAGGGGCAGCATTGATTCCAAACATCAGTCTTTTGTACCGGTACAATCCGCAGTGAGTGACAAATGTTGTCACCTCTCTTGATTCTGGATGTAATTCCAATTGATGATATCCCCACTTGAGATCAATTTTGGAGAACATTTTACTAGTTGATACCTCTTGTAGAACTTCCTCGATCGTCGGAATTGGGTGTCTTTCTCTGATTATTGCTTCATTGGCTCTCCTCATGTCCTCGCACAGCCTGATATCATTATTGGGTTTTGGCACTATCACTACTGGACTCACCCATGGTGTTGAATGTTCAACTGGCTCAATAATGTCCTGATCAATCAACTCCTTGATTTTAGCTTCTACTTTTCCACAAAGTCCAAATGGCGTTCTCCGCACTGGTTGTGCTATTGGCTTAACAGTTCCATCAACAGCTAACTTCACTTGCCGGCCTTTCAATTTTCCAACTCCTTGGAATCCTGAATGAAATTCCTGCTTCATGTCCTCATATGACTGCACTGAATTGACATGCACTCCGATGTGAAGCACTCCCAGCTCTCGAGCTGTATTTCTGCTGAGCAGGGGTTCTCCTTTCTCCTCTATCACCACGAATTCTGCAACAGCTTTTCTATCTCCGACTTCTACGTCAGCCGTGAAACATCCAATGGTCTGCAACGGTTCAGTTGCGGTGTATGGATATAACTTCCTACTACACCTCCTTGACATGCACTTGATTTTCTGCTGTTTCAAGCATTCCCACAGTGATCTGTCAATTACGTTGCAGTCGCTACCAGAATCTACAATCACTGGCACTGTAATACCTCCAATGGTCACTGCCACTTTTTCCAGATGGCTATCATTCAATGCAAACTGATAATCCCTTTTAATAGCATGCTCACCGTCCTCATCACTTCCGAAATCATCTTCTACGTGACGGACGTGACTCTTCTTTTTCTGCCACAGTCTGTCTAATTTGTCACTGGACTTCGCTTTCTCCCTTGCCTTGGAAGATTCACTTTTGTAATCCCTTGTATTGTCCCTGGCCTTACTTTTACATTTCTTTGCAAAATGATCTTTGCCTCCACATTTCCTACACGTTCTACCTTTTGCTGGACAACATGCATCTTTCCCTACGTGACCCATGTTGCCACACCTGTAACACTCAATCTCACGTTCAGGCTTACTTCTTTGTCTCCCGTGGGACAACCAATTAACTTGCCCAGTCTTGGAATCTTTTAATTTCATGCTGTGAAATTGTCCCTCAACAGCTTCCAGTGCTGCCGCAATCGACAAAGCATCATTTAAGTTTAACTCACCACCTTTTTCTAGCAGCCTTCTCCTGAGCTTGTCTGACCTGCAATGCTGGACAACCTGATCCAATATCTAGTATTCCACATCAGCAGCCACATATTTGCATCCTACAGACACCTGTCTGAGTCTCGTGACAAATTGAGCAACAGTTTCGCCCTCTTCCTGGGTTGTTTTGCGGAATAAATGGCGTTGAAATGTAGCATTCGGTACCACCACATAATGACTGTTTAATGCATCAACGGCTTTCTTATAGTCATCCTTCATACCGGTGTCAGGGAGTGTTTTAAACATTTCTCGAACTGCAGGCCCCGCGGTGAAGAGAAGCAACGCTCTCCGCTGCACCTTCTGCGCCGGCGTACTCTCATCAAGAAAGAGCCCACGACTGTCGGCGTAGGCCTCGAATTCCTCCAGCCAAGCTTTCCATTTCAAGCTGACAGTACTCGCATCACCCGTCGGATCAAAGTGTGGAACTCCGCGAAGTGCTAAGAAATCAGCTCCAGCGACAGCCATAACAACCTTTATCTAACCTTTTTTTTCCAGCAGGTAGTCTCGGATTCAGAATCCAAAATATCCAGAATATCCAGAATATCCTCGTCGCCAATGTCACATCTGTGTCTCAGATGTGTAATAATGAAGCAGACACAATCCTTGGTGATTACATTACTTCGTTTGACTGTTTATTGTTTCCAGGCCTTGCAGCCTTCAGCACACACAGCAAGCACACTCTCCTGCTCTCCGGTCACCTGATACACACATCACCATATTTGCATATCATCATCATGATTGGCTGGGTAAATGTAAAAATTGTCCCTAGTGGGTGTAGGATAGTGTTAATGTATGGGGATCACTGGGCAGCACGGACTTGGTGGGCCGAAAAAGGCCTGTTTCCGGCTGTATATATATGATATGATATGATATGATATGACAGGCCGTATAACGGAAAACTGACTTAATTCCAATATTGATTGGTTGTGATTCTTTGTAAATAACTGTGAATTCTGCGGTTTTGGGGAATAAAGGGGGCTTAATTCTAGGGGCTGGTGAGACATGTTTCCACTGGCCCCGGAACTCTGTGTGTGTTTTTAGAAACCTGTCTACAAGATCTCTAATAAACTACGGATAAGTGAGGTCTGTACCGACTCTGATTATTATCAACCAACTGACCGGGAACGCGAACTCGACATTTTGGTGGCAGCGGTGGGATTCCACAACAAAGATCGATACATAGCGGCTGAGACTTGAGGGCACGAGGATCGAAGAACGGTGGAATTGGCCAGTAGAGTGAGTATCTTATTTGGCCACTATATTTTCCCCGTCTTTGGGACTCCTCTATGACCCGCCGATCACCGCTGATGTGTTAATCTGCGTGACAGAATCTCGGGGGTCGAATTAAAGATACAAGACACATGGCACCCTTTCCTCGTTGATACAGGAGCTGCGGTCTCCTCCGTCCAAAGCCACCTCAACTTACCCAAATCTACATACGTCCAGCGTCTCATCGGGTTTGAGGGACGACCTCAAGATTACCCAGTTTCTGAACCAGTACCTGTTACTCATCGTCAGCTTTCCATCTGCCATCGATTCGTTATTACTAACGGCATTGACTGTAACTTGATGGGCAGGGACTTAATGTGTGCCCTTGCACTAATGATCTCTTGTGAACCGGAGGGAATTGAGGTCTCCATACCAACCCGCCAACTGTATATTTCTACGGTGCCTCAGTGGTGGACTCTGGACTTGAATGACTCTCCAGGGCATCTTACTCTGGCCTATGATAGAAGCGGGTGCAACCAGGACTTGAAAGGTTTCTACGCCCCTCAAGATGGCACGCAGTGGACCATCCAATTAACGGCTCTCGTCACAGGTCCACCTTGGGAGGTCGAGTTTGCCACTGTGCCCCTCAGCTTATGGAAGCAGACGGCCTCCACCGCTCCCCATGTCACTCGAAAGGTGAACATGCCGTACCACGCCAAGGTTCTCGGACCTATGGTATGGGATGCGGTTCGTCAGGGCAATGTAAACTGCCTCACCGTTCAACATCTCCTCGGAGAACTCACTATACAAGAGACAACATTGCACCACCATCAGGGCTGGAGCATGCTTGAGTACGCACACCCACAAGTCTGGGCAGAAGAGGAATCTGCGTGACAGAATTTCGGGGGTCAGTTGGACGGACAGATGTGTAAGGGTTTTTAGGAAGGATCGTTGTCTAAATGGTAAACCAGGGTTAAAGGCCCTGAGGTTTCAATCCTCTAAAGATTTAAAAGGTCTAACGCGTTAGCAGCTAATAAGGTGAACCGTGTCTCACTAGGGGACATAGAACAAAGGTATAATAAGGCTCAACCAATAATGATCCTCGGGTAAATTATAGAGCATAAGTGTGTTGCATGTAAAGAGTTAAAGTTAAAGAGTTGTATATCGGACAAGGGAGTACTTCTCTGCCTAACACCCAGCCTTAGACCGGTTGTTAAGAGGGGAAATCCCCCACGCGAAGGTCAGGACCCTGAAGTGGGCTGCCAAGGCACGAGAGGAAACTCAGGGAATATACAACTTTTTTGTTGATAAGAAAAACACAAACATATTTTAAAATACAAATCGGGAACGTAATAGACACCACCTCGAATGACAGGTCCCCTCTTAACCTTTTATGTGATAAGCTCCCGGAATATGCTAAACAATTCCGACTATTATCGGGGGCCCTCAATAAGAAACTAGGACCTACTGTGTGGCCATTGGGGGGGGGGGGGGGGGGGGTCGTGTGACTTGGAGACTGTTAAGAAGGCACAGGAGCTTATCCGGACCCGAAACCGCAGGAAGGAAGCAAAACTTATGATCCAGATGTGGCGGGAGTTTTGCCAAGAAAAGAGGGATAAGGAGATTTTATCTAGTTGGCAAGACAACGCCGTAAAATTGGGCATCAAGTTGACAGATGGAGGAAGCCCTAAAACTGTTGACATTTTAAAAAAGGAGGTGGGAGAATAAAAACAGAAGCTGGCGACTGTAACTAAACAAACCAAAAATGTAAAATCAAAAGAATTGCGCAATTCAATGGTTGGCATAGGTTTGGGGGGATGACGACTCCATATGGGAAGAGGATCTGTTGTATCCCGCCCTTAATATCCAACCGCCTCACCCACCTAGTATCGGACCACCCGATCCCAACCCGAATAGCGGCTCCCAACCAGGGATTCAGGACCTGGCCCAGAGCCCCAGTGCACCCCCTGATCCCGCCATCAATTGCCCCCCTCCCCCTAAATACACAGACACAATGACATTTCACCGAGGACCATCTGAAAGAACAAAGAGTAAAACTCGTCTACAAAATGCCCTTGATTTGGCCACTGTACTCCCGCATGACCGTCGGGTTAAACATTCAGTATACCTCGGGTCAGGCAGCCACTCTAACATGGGGAAAACGGATATAGACTCGTCTGATGAAGAAAACCTTAATCGACAATTCCCTGTACGTCATGTGCCCAACCCAAGAGCCGGGGTAGTTCCGCCCGCTGACGGTCCGGCAGCACCCGATACCCTTGCGGTTTACATTCCTTGGAAACCGCATGAAATTGTTTCCCTCCTTAATGGTGCTCCGGACAGAAAAAAATCCCCCCAGGCATTGTGCGACTGGCTACGTACTACAATATCGGTGTATCAGGCTGATAGCAGAGATTTATGGTCCACTAGCACAAGTGTGCCCGTTGGGCCCGTCCTCGTAGGGTTTCCATTGTAACCGGGAGGGGAGTGGGGGGGAGGGAAGGAGGAGGGAGGGAGGAGGGGGAGGGAGTGGGGGAGGGGAGGGGAGGGGGGAGGGGAGGGGGAGGGAGGGGGGTAGGGGGGAGGGAGGGGGGTAGGGGGGAGGGGGAGGCAGGGGGAGGGAGGGGGAGGGGGGAGGGAGAGGGGAGGGAGGGAGAGGGGAGGGAGGGGGAGGGAGGGGGGAGGGGAAGGGGGAGGGAGGGGGACCTCCCCTTTTCCCAGTACCCCTCTTTCCCTGTTGGGCCCGTCCTCATAGGGTTTCCATTGTAACCGGGAGGAGGGGAGGGAGGGAAGGGGGAGGCAGGGAGGAGGGAGGTGTGGAGGGAGGAGGGGAGGGGGAGGGAGGGGGGGAAGGGGGGGAGGGGGGAGGGGGGGAGGGGGAGGGAGGAGGGGGGAGGGGGGGAGGGAGGAGGGGGGAGGGGGGAGGGGGAGGGGGGAAGGGGGGAGGGGGAAGGGGGGAGGGAGGGGGACCTCCCCTTTCCCCAGTACCCCTCTTTCCCCGTTGGGCCCGTCCTCGTAAGGTTTCCATTGTTACCGGGAGGAGGGGAGGGAGGGAAGGGAGAGGGAGGGAGGAGGGAGGTGTGGAGGGAGGAGGGGAGGGGGAGGGATGGGGGAGGGGAGGGGGGAAGGGGGGGAGGGGGAGGGAGAAGGGTAGGGGGGGAGGGGGAGGGAGGGGAGGGGAGAGGGATGGAAGGGTGGAGGGAGGAGGGAGGGAGTGGGGGAGGGAGGGATGGAGGGAAGGAGGGAGGGGGGAGTTAGGGGGGGAGGGGTGAGGGAGGTGGGAGGGAGTTGGGGAGGGAGGGGGAGGAGGGGGGCAGGGAGTGGGGATGGAGGTGAAAAGGAGGGGGGAGGAAGGGGTTGAGGGGGGAAGGGGGACCTCCCCTTTTCCCAGTACCGCTCTTTCCCCCACCACCAAGCCCCCTCCGCAACGACCCCTGTTGTCCCCCTCCCCAGTCCCCATTCTCAGACCCCCCCATTCTCTCTCTCCCCCAGACACACTCTAAGTGCTGTTTTCGCAACACTTGCCCCGGTGGCCCCATGCTGATCTGTGTATGTTAAGTGACTTGCAATAAAAAAGACTACTTTAAAACAATCAGTGCTTTTTTTTAAACATTCGTGGTTACTTAGTGCTTCTCACGGCGATCTGTAAGTGCTTTTCGAAACAATGTAGCACCCATCTCACACAAGCATTGTGACGTCACAAGCTGAAGACCTTGAAAAAAAAGGTTAGAAATAAAAAAATGTAAATTTAAAACCTCTGTAAAGAGTAGACACCCAATAGCAGCTGCTTGTCCATTGTGACGTCACAAGCTGAAGACTAAATCCGCACCGCAGCGCCCCCTATAGAACCTTCAATAAATCAGGGGGGGGGCAGCTCTTTAAAACCTCTGTAACTTAAAAAATATACGACCAAATTAAATAAAAATATCATTTTCCAGCAGCTGTCAGCGTGGTGATTAAGGCGGCGCAAGAATCGTGGCGCTACGGTTCACCGTTTTGCCGTAATCAGCGAAATCACAGATATATACATACATTTAACACAAGATCAGACTTTTAATAAGATAGACTAGGGCCCATTCCCACACCCCCCATTCTCTCCTCCCCCAACCCCAATCTTAATCTCCCCACACCCCCCCTTTCCCCACGACCTCCCCTTTTCCCAGTACCCCTATTTCCCCCACCACCAAGCCCCCTCCGGACGACCCCTGTTGTCCCCCTCCCCAGTCCCCATTCTCGTCCAGCCTTTGCATGCACTCGTCCCCAACCCGGCCCACATATTGGCCTCCGTTCCTCCCCTAGCAAAAGTCTTCGCCACTGTTCACAAAAGTCTTCGCCACATGCTTTGCCTGGTTGCACATATTTATTAGCATTTTTTTCAAATTATCTGGTGTTAAATTATGCTGTCTGTCAGACAGAATATGCTTCAGTTGTGAAAAACCTCTTTCTACTCCAGCTGAGGTCACTGGTGCATACCCGAAACAAGCTACAGACTCAATATTCATGTCGATATATTGTGCAGAACAACTACCTTTGAGAACTTTAGCTATGTTTTGTACTTCCTCAAGATCTGTTACCTAAAATCACTCTCTCACATTTTCCTTGACTGTCTTTACCTACATCGCCAGCAACTTTACGAATATCGTCAGTTACTTTGTTGAAAACCTGCAAGTTATTCACTAATATTTCACCACATTTCTCAAGGGAAGTGATAGCTTGTGGGAAGTTTGCAAAATTGGAAGCAATAAGCACAAGATCGCGGTGGAGGGACTTTTTCTGCATGATTTCACTGACGATCCTGACTGCAGCAGGTTCTTCTTCTTCAAAACAGTTGACAATTTATTTTATCTTTACAAAATCTGCACCATAGTAGAGTACAGCAGAGAGCCATGTACCCCACCTAGTCAAAACGGACTGAAGAGGTAGCAGAACCTCCGGTGCCATTTCCTTGAACAACTGCACACGTAACAGTGCTTTGAGGAAGATTTTCTTGACATTGGAAACTAGGCGATCGATATTTGGAAATAAACTACGTATGTGCTCGGCAATTCTATGGAGTCCGTGAGCTAAGCATGTCAAATGCAACATTTTGGGGAATAAAACTTTAAGAGCACAAGCAGCTTTTTTCATATACGTAGTGTGATGTCTTGAGAGGTCGGGAGCTTTTCTCTTGAAGGTTGGGAGGTGTGGGTGCCGGAAATGAAGACAGAAACGTTCTTGTTTTCAAACTTAAATTCTATATATTTAGTCTTTTCCAAAAACAGGTAAACTTAATTGTTTGCAGACAGGTACACAAAACCAAAACAGGTAGTTCAATCAAAACTGTGGCTTGCTGCCTTCTTACAAAATATAACTCAAACACTGCTTCTCTCCCTCTCTGTTCCGGTCGTTGTCTCTCTCCTTAAATATACTGCTTCCCTTCCCTTTTAGCTCTCTCACTGAGGCAATCAGCTCATCTGGTTCAGCTGGGCAGCAATCAGTGTCAGCAGCAATCAGCAGCAATCAGTGTCAGCAGCAATCAGTGTCAGCAGGGCAGGCAGCCTTGCTGACTATGGGTTTTGTAGTCTTTTGCTGGCAGCCATGATGGTTTGTAGTCCTTGTTGCATCCACCGGGAGGAAATGTATCTCCCCTCTATGACTCTACCTCTCATGATATCACAGTAGCTGCATCAGTCACAAACAGAAGAACATTCTTGTGTTTTATACCTTCTGACCAAAGTACAACAAGTGAAGATGTAAACAGCTGAGCAATAGTTGAGCTGTTTGATTTCTCCAATACGTCCGATGTCCACAAATACTCCTTTGATGGTTGACCTGCCTCCAGTGTACCGATGATCACATTGGCAACATATCTCCTCATGGCATTGGTTGTCTCGTCTATTGAGATCCATATTTTGTTGCATGCCACTTCATCTTTAATTTTCTGCACAACAATGTTGAAGTTGCTGTCAACATAATTTTTCCATAATGATGACTCGCTCGGTATATGTTCCTCTGTGTATTTCTCTAAAAAACCTCTGAGAGATTTGTTTTCCAATTTCCACAGTGGAATTCCAGCATCAATGAATGCCTTGCACAGATCACACAAAAACTCAGATTTGCAACTGGAGCCAGCAGTAAATGTAGTGAGGAGGCAAGCTTGCTTATTTCCCGCCTTCAGTTTCTCTGCTGCCGGCTTGTGTTTAGCTGTCTGTACATGCTGGGAGACGAAATATTTCTTCTCATGATTCACTGCTTTCTCACATGCTTTGCAAAACAGCACACAGTTGTCTGTATAGAATATATCACTCCCGTACTCCCACCAAATTGTTCAGTTTTTTACAAGGCATTGACTTTACTTTAGGCATTTTGACGCTTGCAGGGGTAGATCCTACAGGAGCGGGGATGCAGACCTCTACAGGCAGGCCAAGTACAAGCTGAGAACAGGAATCAGAGCTGCCAAGGAAAGGTACTCTAAGAAGTTGAGGAGCAAGTTCTCAGCTAATGACTCCTTAGGAAGGGCTTGCAAGAAATCACAAGCTACAAGAAGAAAACCCCGCTCCTTGGACAATCGTCAGCTGACCAATGACCTGAACGAGTTCTACAGCAGGTTCGATAAACAGAAACTTAACCCTGGTACCCCCTCCCCAACCAACACCACACCTACTCACAGCCTGACTCCAGTTTGAAAAAAACTGGACCCTTCCCCATCCACTCCTCTCCAATCACCACTTAACACCCACTTACAGCCTGACTGCAAAAGACCGGGGCCTCGTCCACTACTCACGAATGAACGGCCGACGGTGGCTCCCCCAGCTTCGCCCCGGTGGTGGAAATTTTCTTGTAAGTTACGTTAACACAGCAAAAAAAAACGCTGATTTAGGCACTTGATCATGAAAAGGGCTTTATATCATATCATATCATATCATATATCTACAGCCGGAAACAGGCCTTTTCGGCCCTCCAAGTCCGTGCCGCCCAGTGATCCCCGTACATTAACACTATCCTACACCCACTAGGGACAATTTTTACATTTACCCAGCCAATTAACCTACATACCTGTACGTCTTTGGAGTGTGGGAGGAAACCGAAGATCTCGGAGAAAACCCACGCAGGTCACGGGGAGAACGTACAAACTCCTTACAGTGCAGCACCCGTAGTCAGGATCGAACCTGTGTCTCCGGCGCTGCATTCGCTGTAAAGCAGCAACTCTACCGCTGCGCTACCGTGCCGCCCATATTGCTCCAAAAACAGAAGGAACAATATCTTCATTAAGAAAAGACCCACCAACCAAAGGCAGTAACTTTATGTCTATCATCTATCATCTATCATCTATATTGGGACTCATTTCAATGTTACTGTATTCATTACCTCTCAATTTTTTTGGTTATACAGTTGCAAAGTTTTTATTTGCCAACTATTATAAATATGCTTTTTATTAGTTTTCGGTTATGTCCCCTGGGTCTTTTCTAGTTTGCTTTGGAACAATACACAGTATTTCGTGACTGCTTCTCCTTATTCTTTGCACATGACATTCCTCGGTTAGAAATCCTGTAATTCCCTTAAAGTATGTAATTTCTCTGTTATATCTGTAACCACACCAACAAACTTCCTTGCATCTTTCCCACATGTGCCTATCACAGACATGAACCTGGTGAACATGTAACATTATTCATTATTCTAGCTCTTAATTATAAAGATTGTCCTTTCTCAATATCTTTAGAACAGGTTACTGATTGTGGATGATCAGCCATGATCACAATGAATGGCAGTGCTGGCTCAAAGGGCCGAATGGCCTCCTCCTGCACCTATTTTCTATGTTTCTATGTAACATAGAACAGTACAACACATGAACAGGAATTTTGGCCCACAATGTCTGCCGAACATGAAGCCAAAACCATCACATATTTACCTTCATGTAACCCACATCTCTCCATTCCCTGTATATCCATATACCTATCCTAAATCTTTTAAAAGCCACTAAGTATCTGCTTCAACCACCACTCCAGGCAGCCCATTCCAGGCACTCACCAAACTGTGTAAAAATCCTGCCCTGCACATCCTCTTTCACCTATGCCCCTCTCATCTTAAACCTATGCTCTTTCATATCTAATTTTTTATCCTGTGAAAAAGATTCTGACTGTCAACCCTACTGTCAGCTCTGATAATTTGATATACTTCTATCAGGTCACTCCACAACCTCTGGCATTCCAGAGGAAATAATCCAAGCCTGCCCAACCTTTCCCTATAGCTAATACCCCTAGTCCAGGCATCATTCCAGTAAACCTCCTCTCCTTCCTGGAACGGGGTGATCAGAACTACACACAAAATTCCAAATGCGGTCTAACCAGAGTCCTTTCAAGCTGCCTCATGACTTCCTGACTCTTATACTCAATGCCCCAACCAGGTATACAATATACCTTCTTTTACCACGCTATTTTCTTGTGCTGTAAATAGAGGGAGCTGTGGACAAGGACCCCAAGACCCCTCCAAACATCAATACTGTTAAGGGTCATGCCATTAATTGCACGTTTTCCCCCTTACATTTGAACTCCCAAAGTGCAACACGTCACACTTGCTCCTATTAAACTCCATCTGCCATTTCTCAAGCAGATCTATATTCCACTGTAGGCTTTGACAGCCTTCCTCACAGTCCGCAACTCGAGCAATCTTAGTGTCATCTGCAAACATACTGGCCACCAGCCTACATTTACGTCCAAGTCATTTGTACATAACACAAACAGCAGAAGCGCCAGAGCAGATCCCTGTGGAACTCCATTGGTCACAGACCTCCAGCCTGAACATTACCTCCCACCACAACCCTTTGTCTTCTATCAGTAAGCCAGTTCTGAATTTATACAACCAAGTCACTATTATTCTTGCGCATCTTAATCTTCTGGATCGGCCTACCATGAGGAAAGCTATCAAATCCCTTACTAAAAGTCATGTAGACAATATCCACTACCCAACCCTCATCAAACACCTTCATCATCTCCTCAAAACATCTGATCAAGTTAGTAACTTGCCCTGTACAATGTCATGCCGACTGTCCTTAATTTATCCATTCCCTTCCAAATGAAAATAAATCCTCCAGGCCCATGAAGCCATCAACACCATACTTTGGCCTCACCCTAGTTGCTGCAGGGAAGTTGCAGTGTTACTTGCAAGTGGGTTGTAGATTGCCTCCCAGAGACACGTACGGTGATCACAGTGGCAGCAGCTCACAGGTTTCTGAAATCCATCTGTTCTTTATTGTCACGTATGCACAGCACAGTGAAATTCTTTTGCACAACCACAAATGCACAGTTGCCACATTTATGGTGCCGTTTAAAGCAAAAACAAAAAGAAAATACCAACATTCCAAAACAAATCCACATGTTGAAAGTCCTGGATCCCCCCCCCCCCAATCTGAAATTGTTGACTTAAAGCTACCAACTAACCTAACACATGTATAATATGTGGTAACGATTCATTCAATTGAATCTGGACAATTGGTGTCTGAACAGCAACATATCTTTAATTTTGCAGTATTAACATAATGGTCTATTAGGCTTGTATTGTTGGGGATTGGGGACGATGTTTCCACTTATGGGAGAGCCTAGGACCAGAGGTCATTGCCTGAGAATAAAAGGATGTTCCTTCAGGAAGGAGATGAAGATGGAATTTCTTTCGTCAGAGGATGGTGAATCTGTGGAATTCATTGCCACAGAAGGCTGTGGAGGCCAAGTCAATGAACATTTTTAAGGCAGAGATAGATAGATTCTTGATTGGTATGGGTGTCAGGGGTTTTGGGGAAAAGGCACGAGAATGGGGTTGAGAGAGGAAGATAGATTAGCCATGATTGAATAGAAACATAGAAAATAGGTGCAGGAGTAGGCCATTCGGCCCTTCGAGCCTGCACCGCCATTCAATATGATCATGGCTGATCATCCAACTCAGTATCCTGTACCTGCCTTCTCTCCATACCCCTTGATCCCTTTAGCCACAAGGGCCACATCTAACTCCCTCTTAAATGTAGCCAATGAACTGGCCTCAACTACCCTCTGTGGCAGAGAATTCCGCAGATTCACCACTCTCTGTGTGAAAAAAACGTTCTCATCTCGGTCCTAAAAGACTTCCCCCTTATCCTTAAACTGTGACCCCCCTTGTTCTGGACTTCCCCAACATCAGGAACAATCTTCCTGCATCTAGCCTGTCCAACCCCTTAAGAATTTTGTAAGTTTCTATAAGATCCCCCCTCAATCTTCTAAATTCCAGCGAGTACAAGCCGAGTCTATCCAGTCTTTCTTCATATGAAAGTCCTGCCATCCCAGGAATCAATCTGGTGAACCTTCTCTATACTCCCTCTATGGCAAGAATGCCTTTCCTCAGATTAGGAGACCAAAACTGTACGCAATACTCCAGGTGTGGTCTCACCAATGCCCTGTACAACTGCAGCAGAACCTCCCTGCTCCTATACTCAAATCCCTTCATGGTGGAGTAGACTTTATAGGCCAAATGGCCTAATTCTGCACCTATCACTTATGAGCTTATGTTCTACTGCTGCACAAAAGTAGCACATTGAATGAGGTTTGGAATTGGAACATCGTTGTCTACCACCAGATATTCATGTTAAATTGTTAAAACTTGTAAGCTCCATTCAGTTTTATTCAGCACTACCTCTGGAAAAAGTATCTTTGCAATATATTGCTTTGTTTTTACTTAAACTGTGTGACTTGTTTAAAGTCCTCTTGACATTCACCACTCGTGAAAGCAGGTATTGAACCCATGGTATTGTTCTGTTTGACTTGTGATACTCATTTAGTACCTCACCTACATCCCCAGACTGCAATTACAAATTCCATCCTTTATCTTTGAGCAATCCCATCTTCCACCTGGTTATCCTTTATCCTGGTTATGCAGCACATAATTAATGACGCAGAGTGTCTGATAGTATTTTTGCCATGGTTGGCATTTGCAAGAATTCCACCTGTTGAGATGCAGGACAGACCGATGGACAGTTGGCTTTGAGCCTCTGGCTTCATAAAGATGCAGGACATCATCAATCATGCAGAAGAGGCAGCCAGGGCTCTCAGAAGAATTTGTAAAGCTCCAGGGCATCCCATCCATGAACATATTTCTGGATTTCCTATTGATGTGGGTGTGCACAGGATTCCCTGGAAGTCGCCAGGATACTAATGTTCTGGAGCAGTTCAAGCTTCTTGTCGTCTTTATGTTTGCATTGTTTGCAACACCTTGCCACAACCGTTCACTTGCTTGATGATGATTAGGAGGAACTGAATCGATAATGGCCAAATAAGAAATGTGCGGGTGGTGGTTACAACACAACTGGAACAAGAAAAGGCCATTCAGTCCCTCTAGACTAGGTTTAGGTTTATTATTGTCTCAGGTAGTGAGGTACAGTTAAAAGCTTTGTTTTGCATGCTATCGATTAGATCAATTCCTTACTATTCTGTATGAGAATGGCAGATCTGTCCAGGGCTTATTTTATCTTCAGCACCAGTTCTCCATCATCTTCAATTGCCAGAGTTTTCAATAAGGTTGTCTGCGTCCTCTTTACAGATCTCCAAAGATCTAGTCGCCACAATTTCCGAAGTAGATTATTCT
This sequence comes from Rhinoraja longicauda, assembly GCF_053455715.1. NCBI lineage: Eukaryota > Metazoa > Chordata > Chondrichthyes > Rajiformes > Arhynchobatidae > Rhinoraja > Rhinoraja longicauda. The sequence continues at coordinate 17,206,411 of NC_135954.1, forward strand.
AGAGATTCACCCATCTATTCTGGTAGGTAAAATAAAGAACTGTAGGAGTCTGGGCATTTGTACAGATGTGGAACCTTGCAAATAAAAGCTCAAATTAACATTGGGAGCTTTGACATACCCTTTGAAATGACCAAAGTCTAGCAATGAAGGAAGTCCTTATTAGAAAGTTGGAAATATTGTAATCAGTTTGTGCACAGCAAGCTCCCACAAATTTCAAAACGATAAATAAATAAATATTCTGTTTTTTTTATTTTTGCAATGATCCCAGGACACCGCTGATCTTTAGAAATGTGTTATTAAATCTTTCAAATTCAATTAAGGCAGGCAGAACTCGTTCTGACACCTGATACAAAATCCCAGATAGAGTGGTGCTCCCTCAGTACAGCTCTTCTGGATCTCTGTAAGGGGTTAAATGGTGGTCCATTGACATGCCATCATCGGTCCTTTGCGAAGACATCCCGGACCCCCATGTTACCCTTGCCTACGATGCCACTGGCATAGACGCTTCCGTTGCTGATTTCTACACGCCATTCTTAGGGGAAGAACACTGGGTAATTGTTTACGGACATGTTGAAGGACCCGCTGGAACGGCTCTTCTAGTAGAAATCCCCTGTATCCTATGGAAACAACCGCCCGGAATATCACCCCACATCACCCTCAGTGTTAATGAAGGATACACAGCAAAGGAGCTTGGTGGACAGGCATTTAAAGCGCAGGTACAAACGGATCAGGCGCTCTACGATGTCTACCAGGAGGTCCCGGACATAGCAGGGATAGTGATGTACTGGAGTCACACCTGCCTTCTCACTGGATGGGTAGCCCATCACCAGGCCCAGGACTGTGAAGTGCCAAAAGGTGATTTTTGGGCGCTCAATGATATTGAAGTTGGCAAGACTATCTGCGATCCTGTGCGGATCCAAATCCTACCAGATGTACGGCTACCCCAGCTACCACAATATCCACTTAAAAAGATAGCGGTGGATGGAATACGGACCCTGGTGACAGCTTTGCTTCAGCAAGGTGTCTTAGTGCCCTGCAGCTCACCATGTAATACCCCTATTTTTCCCGTCCCTAAACCGGGACGGAATACGTGGAGATTAGTTCAAGATCGACGGGCCATTAATGAAATTGTGGTCCCTATGACACCGATGGTATCTAACCCCGCTACTATACTGAGCCTAATTCCGGCCATCTTCACCATCGTGGATCTCCAGCACGCTTTCTTTGCCATACCATTACATTCGGAATCTCAGTACCTATTTGCTTTTACCTATGAGGGACAACAATACACCTGGACTCGATTGCCACAAGGATTTGTCCACTCACCCACCATTTTCTCTCAGGTCTTAGCAAAACAGCTAGCCACGTTACAGTTAACCCAGGGTTCTACTGTGGTACAGTATGTCGATGATTTACTTTTGGCAAGTCCATCCTTGACAGCAAATCAAAAGGACACTAACGCTTTGCTGCAGGCATTACATTCCTGGGGGTATGTAATTCCCAAACGGAAGGTGTCTGAGGGCTGTTAAGTTCCTAGGGATTATGCTTACTGCCCAGGAGCGTGCCCTCACCATAGATCGTACGGCGCCTATTCGTAGCTACGCGACGCCGACTACTCCTAAGCAGATGCGGGCTTTCCTCGGACTTATTAATTTCTGTCGACAATGGATCCCGGATGTCGCTGCCTACACTAAACTCCTGTCCCCACTTTCTTCTGTCAAGGCACCCCAACATTTTGCGCTCATTAAGGAGCAGCTGCAAGCCTTTACATCACTCCGTGAAGCCGTGATAAGTGCCCCAGCACTCGGGAGACCTCTCTACGACCGACCATTTCACCTGTATGTTACTATTATTGACGGGTGTGCCTCTGGGGTTCTCACCCAACACCACGGGACGAGCCATCGCCCCGTTGCCTATTTCTCCTCACCTTTGGACTCGGTGGCTCTCACCTTCCCGCCGTGTTTACAATTATTCCCCGCCATTCATGTCTTGCTGGGAGCATCAGCCAATTTGACATGACACCATCTGGTTGTGGTATAGACCACCCATTCCATTTTACAGCTGCTCAACCAACTGCCGCATAGTCATCTCTCCAGTGCTCGCCAGCAGAAGTATGAACTCGCTCTTCTAGGTAATCCAGCTCTAACTTTCCGCACCTGCACCACCATTAATCCTTCAGCCTTCATCCTTCCGGAGGAGGCACCTCCTCATGATTGTATTGCTCTTACAGATTTGGCCCTACGGCTGACGACCACCATATCGGACATGGCACTATTAAATGCCCGGAACATTTATGTGGATGGCTCCTCTCTGGTAACAGATTATGGACAACGACGTGCTGCTTATGCAGTTGTGGAAGATGGGGCAGCCCTTGAATGTGCTTCTTTTAGTACATCTCATTCTGCCCAGCAAGCCGAATTATTTGCTCTCACGCGGGCCTGCCACCTTTGCGCTGGCCAACGTGCCAATGTTTACACCGACTCACGATATGCTTTTGGGGTTACACATGATTTCGGTGCCCTGTGGCAGCACAGGGGCTTTTTAACTGCAGCAGGCACTCCTATTAAAAATGCCCTGTTTATCCAAAATCTATTAGCGGCTTTAACACTCCCGAAAACCTTGGCTGTCATTAAATGTAATTCGCATACATCTGCCAAGGATCCTATTTCTTTCGGGAATGCATTGGCTGACACATTGGCATGCACAGAGGCCCTGACCCCTACCATTTTAGTTCCTTTAGGTGAACAACAGCAGTTTTCTGCAACTATCGCTATGCCCAGTGTTTCGGAACTCTGCCAACTTCAGGGGGATGCCCCCGAGGCTGAGAGACACCAGTGGAGCCAGGATGGGTGTTTCCCTCACGAATCTGACTCGCTTTGGGTTACTGCATCTGGCAAAGTTTGTGTCCCTAACGCGCTTTTACCTGTTTTGTTGCATTATGTGCACTCTCTTACCCATGCTGGTAAGAGGGGAATGTTGGATGTAATAAATGCTACGTGGTATCACCCCAAAATAAATAAAGGGGTGACGAAAATTACTTCTGAATGTGTGATTTGTGCAAAGAACAACCCCAGCCGTACTGTGCCGACGGAGCCACGAACCACGCCACTATCCTGGCGACCGTTTGAATGTTTACAAATTGATTTTATTGAATTGCCACGTGTACATAGTTATAAGTATTGTTTAGTTATTGTTGATGTGTTTAGCCGATGGATTGAAGTGGTGCCAACGACTAATAATACAGCTACCACCACGGCAGCTGTTTTATTAAGGGAGATAGTACCACGGTTTGGATTACCATGTACATTAAGCTCGGACAATGGACCCCATTTCACAGCTAAAGTTAATGAGGAAATGTCCAAACAGTTGAATATTCGCCAGCAGTTCCACTGCGTATACCATCCACAGGCTGCAGGTATAGTGGAACGTGCAAATGGCACACTAAAAAATAAATTGGCCAAACTCCAAGAGGAGACTAAATTAAATTGGGTCCAAGTCCTGCCGATGGCATTATTCTCTATGCGTATAACCCCCCACTCTACTACAGGTTTAACCCCAGCTGAGGTATTATACGGGAAACCACTCCAAACCCCTTGGGGGGCAGAGGAAAAGGGGTGCATCAACCTCCATGAACTGCACGCCCTGGATGAGCGTTTAATTCAATACATGAAATTATTAACTCAATCTTTATCAACCTTGCATTCTCAGGTTCGAGACGCTCAGAAACCAGGGGACGATTGGCCACCGCATGATTTACAGCCTGGAGACTATGTATGGATCCGTAACTGGAATCGTGAGAAACTAGGAAAAAGGTGGAACGGACCAGTCCAGGTGTTACTAACTACCCCGACGGCTGTGAAGGTGGAAGGAAATCCTCGCTGGATACACTGCTCAGACTGCAAGAGAAATTTGTCCCAGGGAGGAAACCACAGAACAACATGAGGCTGACATGGGGATTGTGTATTATATTAACCCTTGGTAGTCGGGTAGAAGGTCGAACCTCGGGTCTCCGACGAACTAATCATTTTCTTTCTTTATGTCAGACATATGCTTCACAGGCGGAAAGGTCTGCCTGTTGGGTATGTGCTCAGGTTCCAACACATGGTAGAACCATGATGCCTCTTTACCCGGTTTTCTGGGTCGGGTCTCCGTTCCTGCTGCGGCCTACCATCGGCCCAACTAATGGAGCTGGCGGCCTCCAGGGCTCTGGTTCGCAGAGCCCGCCGATCGGACTCACCATCGGCGGAGCCAGCCGTCTTCGGAGGCTGCGGGAGCGGCTGCAACTCACCTTAGGCTCGGGCCGCGTGGATGCCGACATCGGGAGCTCCGGCAGCGGCAGCGTGTTCGCCCGCCCCGGATCGCGGGGCTTGGGTCGCGGACATATCACCGTCCGGCGCGGCCTAAGATAGGCCGCGGGATTTTTCTCTGCTGGGCGGGGGCTTCAATGTCGGGAGCCATGACCGCCCCGACGTGCAGCAACAGCGGCAGCGTGTTCGCCCGCCCCGGATCGGACTTATCATCAGCGGAGCCGGCCGTCTTCGGAGGCTGCGGGAGCGGCTGCGACTCGCCTTAGGCTTGGGCCGCTGCGGACCGTCCGGCGCGGCCTGCAACCACAACAACCTGACCGCGGGAGAGGACGGCAGGAGAAGGGAAAAGACATTGTGGCCTTCCATCACAGTGAGGAGAGGACTGGAGGAGACTCACTGTGATGGATGTTTCTTTGATGGATGTTTCTTTTTTTGTGTGTTTTTGGGGTTGTGTAATTTTAATGCCTATTTTAATGGTTTTGTTGTTGGACTGTGGATGACGGAATTTCGTCCAATTTGGATGACAAATAAAGCTATCTTGAATCTTGAATCTTGAATCTTAACCATCCTTTGATGGTTAAGGGGAACATTTGGCCATATGGACTGCTCTTTGGTCCTGGGAATACCGGGGACATGTAGGTCACACAGGACACGGAGGACATGGGGGTCCTAAAGGGGACATAAACATTTATAGGACATTGTAAAACTTGCCATATAAGGTAGCAACGGAAATGTACTGGCACATGTATTAAGGGTATAAAATGTGTGTAATTGTGAGCATTCGGGGAGAGAGACTACACTAGCTTCCTAAGCGTTTCTGAACGCTTCGGTTTCTAGACTCTCTCCCACCTGGGTGAGTAGAATAAAGAGGTTAAACGGTTTATTCACAAAATGCTGGAGTAACTCAGCAGGTCAGGCAGCATCTCGGGAGAGAAGGAATGGGTGACGTTTCGGGTCGAGACCCTTCTTCAGACTGAAGAAGTCTGAAGAAGGGTCTCGACCCGAAACGTCACCCATTCCTTCTCTCCCGAGATGCTGCCTGACCTGCTGAGTTACTCCAGCATTTTGTGAATAAATCGATTTGTACCAGCATCTGCAGTTATTTTCTTATAATAAAAGAGGTTAAACGGATTCGGTTGTCTGACTATTCTGTTCATAGGGCATGTATTACAACACTCACCGCCTAGATTTTCATTGTACCTGTACCTCATGTACTTGTGCACATGACAATAAACTTGACAACCTGATTTACTGCTCAGTTTTCTGCCATAAGACTTTAAAACCACAGCACGCCGAGCCCACTCGTCTGGCTTCCCGCTACTCTTTGCTATCTTATACATCTTTTCTTTTAGTTTTATTCCATCTTTAACTTCCCTTGTCAGCCACGGTTACCTCTTACTCCCCTTAGAATCTTTCTTCCTCTTTGGAATGAAATGATCCTGTATCTTCTGGATTATGCCCAGAAATTCCTGCTGTTCCACCGTCATTCCTGCTAGGATCCATTTCCAGTCAACCTTGGCCAGCTCCTCTCTCATGCATTCATAGTCCCATTAGTTCAACTGCAACACTGACATTCCTGGTTTAACCTGCTCCCTCTCAAATTGCGGATTAAAGCTAATCATATTATGGTCACTACTTCCAAGAGGTTCCTTTACCTTGAGTTCCCTCAGTGAGAGAGGATGTTGCTGAACTCTCGTCGGAGAGAGGAGAACTTCTTGAAAGTAGACATACCTTGAGGAGATTTTGCAGTGGAACGGACAAAATGTGCAGGAAAGAAGTGCAGATGCTGGTTTAAATCAAAGGCAGACAAAATGCTGGAGTAACTCAGCGGGACGTACGTGTTGCATGTGTGATAAGTGTATGCAGGAAGCTTGCTTGTCTTCCAGAACGCTTGAGTGACTCCGTGCCTTACGCCCTTTGACCTTATGACCTACCGTGCAAGGGCTCCATACAACATTTGGCAATGGTGGTTGTGCCATGCAATCAGTTTATGCACATTTACTGACATCCAAAGCATCTAACCAAGGATAGACACAAAATGCTGTAGTAACTCAGTGGGACAGGCAGCATCTTTTGGGGAAAAAAGGAAAGGGTGATGTTTAGATAGAGTTCTGGGGGCTAGCAGAATCAAGTTAGATAGAGCTCTAGGGGCTAGCGGAATTGTTAGATAGAGTGAGCTAGAGTTCTCGGGGCTAGCGGAATCAAGTTAGATAGAGCGAATTAGATAGAGTTCTCGGGGCTAACGGAATCTAGTTAGATAGAGCTCTGCGGGCTAGTGGAATCAAATTAGATAGTGAGTTAGATAGAGCTGACATGGGGCTAGCGGAATCAAGTTAGATAGAGTGAGTTAGATAGAGCTCTAGGGACTAGCGGAATCAAATTAGACAGAGTGAGTTAGATAGAGCTGACTAGGGGCTAGCGGAATCAAGTTAGATAGAGCTCTTGGAGCTAGCGGAATCAAGGGACATTGGGGAGAAGGCAGGCCCAGGTTACAATGTAGATGGTCAGCCATGATAACAATGAATGGGGGGTGTTGGCTGGAAGGGCCAATTGGCCTCCTCCTGCATCTGTTTTCTATGTTTCTAAATGAATGGCACATGTGCAAAGTTGTCCACTGGAGATTGGTCCCACCGGAAGCGGAATTGGATGGTGCAGGCCGGATGCGGAAGTGTTGCGGCTGTCAGTGGAGAGAGGGGGGGGGCGTCCACTGACGTCGCGTCGCGTCTCTGGGTTCCTCTGCACCATGGACGCAAGCGCCTTGGAGCAGGACGCCGTCAAGTTCGCCCAGATGGCGGTGAGGAACGACCAGAACGGCCGCTTCACCGAGGCCGTCTTCTACTACAAGGTGAAGCTGGGGTCCACCCACCCTGACCTCCTCTTGCTGTGGGTGTAGTGGGGGGTGGGGGCATTGGGCCCCTACACCACCAGCGCCGCACTCACTGTCAGGCACCGTGTCTTTTCCCACCTCGGCTCGGGGATGTCTCCGAGCAGTCTCTTGCCGCTGGCCGGTTTGCTGCTACCTGCTGCAGTGGCAGTGCACAGGCAGCAGCAACAGTGCTGCAGCTTGAATTGATGATGTATAATGTTAGTGCAGCACCGTCCTGACCAAAGCTCAACCATTTATTTCCCTCTGCACAAAAATCGCCTTCATCTCCACCTGGGCGTTCTCAGCCTTCATTATTTATTATTTAAGAGTAAATTGGATAGGTATATGGATGGGAGGGGATTGGAGGGTTATGGTCTGAGAGCAGGTAGATGAGACTAGGGCAGAGAAAGTGGTCGGCGTGGACTGGTAGGGCCGAACGGGCCTGTTTCCGTGCTGTAATTGTTATATGGTTTTATTTCGCATTTTCAGTTTCTGCATCCTTTGGTTTATTTCCTGGCCTTTACGGCTCCGTCAGGTTAAAGACAGGATTGACAGTCAGCCTTTGATCTGCGACGCAGTTCCGTCGAAGGAGGTGTGTGATGTAAATCTTCAGAATCGATAAATAACTATACGTCTATTTTGGACATGGTAAATGCCAACATACTTTACTGTTGGCTGAATTCCTCCATCTGCTGAAAGATCTGCTAGTGGGTTAGTTTTCAATTGATTATTAACATTCAAAGATCTTATTTGCCTCTGCCACACCTCACGTTTTTGAATATATGTAACAATAGAATTACTGATTGCACCTGTCAGCTTCTATCTTGAAAAAGAAATGAGCAGTGAAATGAGCACCACCAATGTAGATGATATCAATGATATTTCTATTCCCACATTTTGACTGAAGCAGCCTTTGATCCTCTGTTCAATGGTCCCTCTCAGAAAGATTGTTCAGTTCCATTTTTAAGCATTTTCAGTTCATAGAGGCATTGATGCCAATTGTCCTATGATGCTTTGCAGTAGTGTTATTGAATTGAATAAATTTTATTAGCCAAGTATGTATACATACAAGGAATTTGCCTTGGTGCTTTGCTTGCAAGGATAACAACATGATATACAGTAGACAATTCAAAACAAAACATAATTTAAACATGTGAAGAATAAAATAATATATCAGAGCAAAAGGTGGCTACAGACATTTGGCTGTTGAGTAGAGCTACTGCTCGTGGAAAAAATATTTTTTATGTCTGGCTGTGGCAGCTTTGACAGTGTGGTGTCGCCTCCCAGAGGGAAGTACTTCAAAGAGTTTGTGACCAGGGTGAGAGGGGTCAGAGATGATCTTCCCCGCTCGCTTCCTGCCCCTTGCAGTGTACATCTTGTCAATGGGGGGAAGGTTGCAGCCAACAACCTTCTTGGCTGATTGAACAATGCGCTGCAGCCTCCAGATGTCATGCTTCGTAGCTGAGCCAAACCAGACCATGATGGAGAAGGTGAGGACAGACGCCATGATGGCAGCATAAAACTGGACCATCATTGCCTGTGGCAGATTGTGTTTTCTCAGCTGCTGCAGGAAGTTCATCCTCTGTTAGGCCTTTTTGGCTGTGGAGTCGATGGTGGCCTCCCTTTTAAGGTCACTGCAGATGATGGTTCCAAGGAACTTAAATGACTTTACAGATTTGACTGTGATGTTGTTGATTGTGAGTGGGGGGGAGGGGAGGGCAAGTGCTCCTGAAGTCTACAATCAATTCCACTGTCTTAAGAGCATTGAGCTCCAGATTGTTGCGATGGCACCAGGACGCCAACTGTGTCACTTCCTGTCTGTAGGCAGATTCCTCCCCATCCTGGATCAGTCTAATCAGGGTTGTGTTATCTGCAAACTTTAGAAACCTGACAGAGGAGTCTGTGGAAGTGCAGTCGTCGGTGTAGAGAGAGTAAAGGAGAGGGGAGAGTACGCAGCCTTGCGGTGCTCCTATGCTGAGGGTCAGCGGGTCTGAGATGTGCTTTCCTAGCCTCACATGCTGCTTCCTGTCTGACAGGAAGTTGGTGATCCACTGACAGAGAGGTTCAGGCACAGTCAACTGGGAGAGTTTGGAGTGTAGTAGCTCTGGCACAATGGTGTTGAATGCAGAGCTAAAATCCGCAAACAAAATCCTTGCAAAGGTCCCCTGGCGGTCTCGGTGCTGGAGGATGAAGTGCAGGCCCATGTTGACTGCATCATCCACTGATCCCCAAATAAATATTTAACAATAACCTACTTTAAAATATTAGGGTGGATAGCAAAGAAGTTTTAGCAAAGATGGAATTTAAATGTTCTAAAGAATGTTAAGAATGAGAGAAGTTGAATTATGTATTCTAGAGCCTAAGGCAATGCAGATAAAAGTTCATCTGCCCCAATCAAATTAAAATTTTGATTCTCTGGTACTGTCTTTGAAGTTTGCATGCTCTCCCTGTGACCTGAAAGGGTTTCCTCCCATGTCCCAAAAAGTGTGAGGTGGTAAATTAACTGACCGCTGTAAATTGTCCACAGTGAACACATTTGTAGAAGAATTTTGAGGGGGGGGGGGGAGGGAAGAGAATTGCCGGGAATGTGGAAAGGGGAGGCACAGTGTTGCAGCGGTAGAGTTGCTGCTTTACAGCGCCAGAGACCCAGGTTTGATCCTGACTATGTGCTGTCTGTACGGAATTTGTACGTTCCCCCTGTGATCGCGTGGGTTTTCTCCGGGTGCTCTGGTTTTCTCCCACATTCCAAAGACGTGCAGGTTTGTAGGTTAGTTGGATTCTGTAAATTGTCCGTTATATGTAAGATAGAACTAGTGTATAGCTGATTCCTGGTTTGTGTGGACTCAGTGAGCCAAAGGGTCTGTTTCCACGCTGCATCTCTAAACTAAATGAAGTAAAATGGATAGATACTAGCAGCTGGAGTAACACAGCGGGTCAGGCTGAAGAAGTGTCCCGACCCGAAACGTCACCTATTCATGTTCTCCAGAGATGTTGCCTGACACACTGAGTTACTCCAGCATTCTGAGTCTATCTTTGGTATAAACCAGTATCTGCAGTTCTTTTTTATTGCATTAAAGAGTAAAATGGGTTAGTCTGGAACTAAGTTAAAATTTGTGCTGGATGGTTGGTACTGACTTAGGCCTGAAAAAGATCTTGTACCTATCTATGACCCAATGAGGTAGAAGTGAGAACGCCAAGAGATTTGAAACCTAGGTTTGCTCTTTTTTAATTAAATCTTGGAGTACAGAAAGGCAATGGTACACATCATGAAACTTTGGGATGATAGGCTTTGTAAATAGAGCCATAGATTAAAAAAGCAAAGAATTTATAAAACAGACACAAACAACTGCAGATGATGGAATCTTGCATTGAACACAAAGCACAAGAGTAACTCAGCGGAGCAGTTTGCATCTCTGGAGGACTTAGATAAGTGTTGTTTTGAGTTGGGACCCTTTAGACTTGTTCTACCATATTGGGTTTTGCTTTTTGTCACTCTTATTCATGAAGCATATAAAGCCTGGGTGCAGAAAATATTTACTAGTATGGTTGCCAGGATTACATAATATATGAAAGATTGGATAAGGTTTGGGATTGTTCAGTTTAAGACGAGAGCATTTGAAAATAAATGTTTCGGTGATAGAGTAATACAGCACAGAAATAGGCCTATTGGCTCTTCCATGTCAACCGTGTAAGCTTGTCTTCATTTGGCCCATACCCAACTAAATCTTTCCTGTCCGCGTACCTGTTCATGTGCCTTTTAAATGCTGATGTTTTACCTGCCACAACTACTTCACCTTTCCACTCTCGCCTTAAACCTAAGCCTTCTAGTTATTGATTCCTTTGCCCATGGTAAAAGACTGAATTCACCTTATCAATTCCCCTTGTGATTTTATATACCTCTGTAAGATCACCCGTCAGCCTAAAGAATAAAGTCCTAGCCTGTCCAATGTCTCTTTCTGGATCAGGCCCTTGGATCCTGACTACTCGTGCAGATGGATCTTGGGATCCAAGTCCATAACTCTCTGAAAGTGGCAACGCAAGTAGATGATGTTAATGAAGACGTATGGGATACTTGTCTTCATTGGGTGGGGCATTTAGGATAAGTGTCACAAAGTCCTGACACTTTATTGGACTTTGGTTAGACTGTATTTGGGCCATCGTGTGCAAATCAAATCACCCCATTACAGGAAGGAGACGGAGGCTTTGGAGAGGGCGTAGAAGAGATTTGCCAGGATGATGCTTGGATTGGGGGGGATTATCTATAAGGACGGACTTTGTATTGTTTTCTCTTGAACACCAGAGGTTAAGAGGAGACTTGGTAGAATTATATAAAATTATGAGTTCATAGATAGGGTAGAAAGGCAGAACCTTTTTCCCAGGGTGGAAATGGCAAAACCGGGGACATAGCTTTTAAGGTGATGGGGCCAAAGTTTAATGGAGATATGTGGGACATTTGTTTTTTCATACAGAAGGTGGTGTATGCCTGAAATGCACTGCCAGAAGTGGTAGTGGAGGCAGGTATGACAGTGGCATTTCAGAAGATTTTGGATGGGTACATGGACATGCAAGGAATAGAGGGATTAGGATCATCTGGAGGCAGATGAGATTAGTTTATCTTGGCATCATGTTTATGTTTATTATTGTCACGTGCACTGAGGTTCAGTGAGAAGTTTTGTTTTTCATGCTATCCAAACAGATCAAATTTACCACAAAATTACCACAATCAAGTCAAACTCAAGTCCAGTAGATAGACGAAGATACAGAGTGCATAATATAGTTCTCAGCATTGCAGTGCATTGTGGTGGGTCAGTTCCATAGACAAAGTCTAATGTCCACAGTGAGGAAGAGGTGAATCGGACAATACCCTAGCTTATGAAAGGTCCTTTCAGAAGCCAGATAGAGGCGAAGAAGCTGTCCCCGAGTCTGGTGGTGTGTGCTTTCAAGCTCCTGTATCTTTTGCAGATGGGAATGACGGGTGGAACAGGTCTTTGATTATGAGAATAGACACAAAATGCCGGAGTAACTCAGGGGGACAGGCAGCATCTCTGGATAGAAGGAATTTAGAAAGTCTTTGACTATGTTGGCTGCTTTTCTGAAGCAGCTTGCAGTGTGGATGAAGTCAATGGTGGGAAGTCTGGTCAGTATGATGGACTGGGCTACATCTACCACTGTGCAATGTCTTGCGGTCTTGGGCAGAGCTGTTCCCAAACCAAGCTAAGATGCAACCCAACAAACTGCTTTCTTTGGCACATCAGTAGAGGTTTGACAATAGACAATAGGTGCAGGAGGAGGCCATTTGGCCCTTCAGCACCACCATTCAATGTGATCATGGCTGATCATTCTCAATCAGTACCCCGTTCCTGCCTTCTCCCCATACCCCCTCACTCCGCTATCCTTAAGAGCTCTATCCAGCTCTCTCTTGAATACATTCAGCGAATTGGCCTTCTGAGGCAGAGAATTCCACAGATTCACAACTCTCTGACTGAAAAAGTTTTTCCTCATCTCAGTTCTAAATGGCCTACACCTTATTCTTAAACTGTGGCCCCTTGTTCTGGACTCCCCCAACATTGGGAACATGTTTCCTGCCTCTAATGTGTCCAACCCCTTAATAATCTTAAATGTTTCGATAAGATCTCCTCTCATCCTTCTAAATTCCAGTGTATACAAGCCTAGTCGCTCCAGTCTTTCTACATATGATAGTCCCGCCATTCCGGGAATTAACCTAGTAAACCTATGCTGCACGCCCTCAATAGCAAGAATATCCTTCCTCAAATTTGGAGACCAAAACTGCTCACAGTACTCCAGGTGCGGTCTCACTAGGGCCCTGTACAACTGCAGAAGGACCTCTTTGCTCCAATACTCAACTCCTCTTGTTATGAAGGCCAACATTCCATTGGCTTTCTTCACTGCCTGCTGTACCTGCATGCTTCCTTTCAGTGACTGATGCACTGGGACACCCAGATCTCGTTGTACGTCCCCTGTTCCTAACTTGACACCATTCAGATAATACTCTACCTTCCTATTCTTACCACCAAAGTGGATAACCTCACACTTATCCACATTAAACTGCATCTGCCATGCATCCGCCCTCTCACACAACCTGTCCAGCTCATCCTGCAACCTCATAGCATCTCCCTCACAGTTCACACTACCACCCAGCTTTGTATCATCTGCAAATTTGCTAATGGAACTTTTAATCCCTTCATCCAAGTCATTAATGTATATTGTAAATAGCTGCATTTGTATGAGACATTGGAGACATGTCAAATTTCCTCAGTCTCCTGAAGAAGTGGAGGTATGTGCCTTCTGGGATATTGCATCAATGAATATGTTCCATGACAGATCATCGGTAATATTAATGCAAAGGAATTTGAAGCTCTCAACCATTTTCACTCTATTCAATGTCAAAGGTGGGGGGGAGGGGTGCTAATTTCGAAATCCAGGAGTTTGGAGATGAGTTTGGATGGGATTATAGTATGGAAGGTGGAGCTATAGTTGATAAATAGGAGTCTAATATCGGAGTGCATGCTGTCTAGGTGTTCCAGAGATGAGTTTAGGACCAGGGAGATGATGTCTGATGAAAACTGCAGTGGTTCAAGACTGGCTGGGAGGCTGGAATTAATATGTGCCAACACCAGTCTCTCAAAACAGTTCATGATGTTGGGGGAGTGGGAAAGAACTGCAGATGCTGGTTTAAATCGAAGGTAGACACAAAATGCTGGAGTAACTCAGCGGGACAGGCAGCATCTCTAGAGAGATGGAATGGGTGACGTTTCGGGTCGAGGTAGGCACACTACCTTACTTTTCTTTGGCACCTGACAGCACGGACATTGTGGCTCAAAGGCTTGTTCCTGAGCTACACTGCTCTATATATATCGTCTCTGCATTTTTTGCAGCTTAATTGCATCTTTCCATTAGTAGAGTGACCGAAACTGAACACGATACTCCAAGTGTGGACTCTACAGCATCTTGTACAATTTTAACGTAGTATCCCAACTTCTAGATTCTGTTCCCTGACTGTTAAAGGCTAGTGTGCCAAAACCCGCCTTCACCACCCTATCTGCAATGCCATTTTCAGGGAACTATGTACTTGTACTCCTTGATCAAAAAAAGTGCAGGAGTAGGCCATTCGGCCCTTCGAGCCAGCACCGCCATTCAATATGATCATGGCTGATCATCCAGAATCAGTACCCTATTCCTGCTTTCTCTCCATATCCCTTGATTCCGTTAGCATCCAGTGAATTGGCCTCCACTGCTATCTGTGGCAGAGAATTTCGCAGATTCACAACTCTCTGGGTGACAGTTTTTCCTCATCTCTGTCCTAAATGGCCTACCCCTTATTCTTAACTGTGACCCCTGGTTCTGGACTCCCCCAACATGGGGAACATTTTTTCCTGCATCTAGCCTGTCCAATCCCATAAGAAATTTATATGCTTCTATAAAATCCCCTCTCATCCTTCTAAATTCCAGTGAATATAAATAAGCCCAGTTGATCCTTCTGCACTATAGACAATAGGTGCAGGAGGAGGCCATACGGCCCTTCGAGCCAGCACCGCCATTCAATGTGATCATGGCTGATCATTCTCAATCAGTACCCCGTTCCTGCCTTCTCCCCATACCCCCTGACTCCGCTATCCTACAAACTGTCCAAAGTTTTACCATCTACTGTGATGGTCCACTCCTGTTTTGACTTCCCAAAATGCACCACATCACGTTTCTCTGCATTAAACTCTATTTCTGAGCCCACTTGCACAGATGATCAAGATCACACTGTAATTCTTGATAATCATATTCAGTGTCTGCAATACCACTTAGTTTTGTGTTGTCTGTAATCTTGCTATTCATGCCTTGAACATTTTCATCCAAATGACAAACAGCAATGGGTGCAGCACCGATCCCTGAGGCACTCCACTAGTCCGAGAAACAATTGTCCACCACTGCCCTCTGCTTCATGTCATAAAGCCAATTCTGTATTTGTTAGCTAGCTCTCCTTGGATCACATGCGATCTAACCATCCAGAGCAGCCTGCCATGCAGATCATTATCAAAGGCTTTGCTGCGGTTCATATACACTACGACGAAGGCCCTGCCCTCATCAACAGTTTTGGTTACTTCTTCCAAAAACTCGTATCAAAGTCATGAGATGTGATCTCCTGCGCACCAAACCATGCTGATTATCCCTAATCAACCCTAGTCTTTCCAAATCAATGTCTGCCTGCATGCTCTGTATCCTCTCCGGTAACTTGCCTACCACAGATGTTGGGCTCATTGGTCTACAGTTCCCAGGTTTTCTTTCAGCCCTTCTTAAATAGAGGCACATATTAGTTACCCTCAGCCTTTCGGCACCTCGCCAAGTCTAATGATAATTTGTACATCTCAGCAATTATTTTTCTAACTTTCCACAGAAACCTTGGATACATCTGATCAGGCCGGGAGATGTATCTGACTTCTAATGTCTTAGGACCGGCACCCATTGATTGTAATACATGCCACCCTCTACACTCTCCCAAGTTCCCTTATCTTCATGTTTCTCCACAGTACAGACAGAAGAGAAATATTTATTCAGGACAGATGGTAGCGTATGACCATTGATAACCTCTACACATAGATTTCGTTTAGATTATTATTGCACATGTTCCGAGATACAGAGAAAAGCTTTTTTGTGCATGCTATCCAGTCAGCAAAAACACTATACATGGTTACAATCAGCCGTCCATAGTGTACAGATACAGGATGATGGGAATAACATTTCGTGCAAGATAAAGCCCATAGATGATATTCAGAATGATATGTTTTAGACAAATATTCTACTTGGTTTAGTTTATTGTCACGTGCACCGAGGTACAGTGAAAAGCTTTTGTTGCATGCTATCCAGTCAGCGGAAAGATAATACATGATTACAATTAAGCCATTTACAATGTATAAATACATGATGTACAGGTGTAGTTGTCAAGATTTAAAGGACAAAGATTTAAGGTGACTGGGGGGAAATAGCCAAAGATGATAGAATTGTAATAAAAATAAAATGTAATAAAAGGGAATTCCAAATGCTGTTTGAAACCAGAGAGAAGATGGGTCCTGACCCAAAATGTCACCTATCCATTTTCTCCAGAGAAGCTGTCTGACCCACTGAGCTATTCCAGCATTTCGTCTATGTTTGTGATAGAATTATATTTGTACACTGAATAATTAACATATGGGATGTGTGTTTGATGGGGTGTTGAAGGCACATTTTATTGTGATTATTAAAAGGGAATTGGATTAATACAGGAAAGCTAAGCCTGCCGACTGTCCGAGGCCCTCGCATCGGGATGATCGAAACTTCGGCGTCGAGGCGGATCGAAACTCTCCGCGGCATGGAGCTCCCGAGTCGACCTCTTCTTACCAGAGACCGCGGGTTTCATGACGTTAAAGTCCACAGGCCCTCACGGTTGGAGCTCTCAACAGTCGATCCTCGGCAAACGATCGCAACTCCACGATGTTAAAGTCGGCGCCGTGCCCGCGGCTTGAAGCGCCAGGCCGGGAAAGGCCGCCAACTCCTCGATGTTAGGCCGGCCTTGTAGAGAAGATTAGAACCCTTCACCTTGGGTCTAGCCCTCATCCGGCATCACTGAAAACAGACTATTTGGTTCCTACCTCATTGTTGATGATAGAGTGTTGCCATGCAGAATTTGTCTACTACATTTCTACGCATTTCAACCATTCTTCATTGCAAAGCATTTGAGGCAACCTGAGGTTGTGCAAGGCACTACAAACGTAACAGCCATTTCCGTCCCTTTGAAAATTTGTCCACCACTAAAACTGGTTATTTATTTTTTAGGAAGCTGCTCAAGCATTGATATGTGCTACAGTCGCAGGATCAAAGTTAGATGCTATACAGGAGAAAATAAGTGAATACCTGGACCGAGTACAGGCTCTTTACTCTGCAGGTTTGTGTGGTTTATGTTGGCAGTAGCTATAATTGTCAACCATCTGGTCAACCAATTGTTGACCAGATGTCAACTTATTTACATCGGCGAAACCAAGCGCAGGTTTGGCGATCGCTTCTCTCAACACCTGCGCTCGGTCTGCGTTGGCCAAACTGGTCTCCCGGTGGCCGAGCTCTTCAACTCCCCTTCCCATTCCCAGTCTGACCTTTCTGTCATGGGCCTCCTCCAGTGCCATAGTGAGGCCCACGGGAAATTGGAGGAACAGCACCTCATATTTCGCCTGGGCAGCTTGCAGCCCAGTGGTATGAACATCGACTTCTCCAACTTTAGATAGTTCCTCTGTCCCTCTCTTCCCCTCCCTCTTTCCCAGATCTCCCTCTATCTTCCTGTCTCCACCTATATCCTTCCTTTGTCCCGCCCCCCCCTGACATCAGTCTGAAGAAGGGTCTCGACCCGAAACGTCACCCATTCCTTCTCTCCTGAGATGCTGCCTGACCTGCTGAGTTACTCCAGCATTTTGTGAATAAATACCTTAGATTTGTACCAGCATCTGCAGTTATTGTCTTATAATTGTAGAGGTCACCAAAATAAATCATCTGAAGAAATGTAGAAACAAGGAACTGCAGATTCTGCCTTACCAAAGAAAATGACACAAAGTGCTGGAGTAACTTAATGTTTTTGGAAAGGATGGATAGGCAACGTTTCGGATCGGCACCCTTCTTCAGAATATAGGGTTTTGGGGGGTGGGAGAAAGCTGGAAAGCCACCTGTTGGAGTTGTTAGGGTTGCAGTAGACTTCAATCAATGGTCTGTCCCCTGTGATGGAGACAGAGAGATCAAGAAAGGGGAGAGGGGTCAGAGATAGTCCAAGTGAATTTGAGTGCAGGGTTGAAGTTAGTGGTAACGTTAATGTAATCAGCCTATGGAATTCCACGGTTATCTGGACTACACTTCCCCTCGCCCTGCCTCTTGCAAAGATGCACCTTCCCATCCTCACTATTTCCTGCCTTCTGCAGGGACCGCTCCCTTTTTCCAGGTGAGACTGGTTCACGAGCACCTTGTCTACCCTCGCCTATTGCATCCTGACGTGGTCTCCTGTACATTGGCGAGATCAAGCATAGACTTAGTGATTGTTTCACCGAACACTTGCACTTGCACCAAACACTTGCACGACCCAACGGCATGAATATTGAATTCTCCAATTTTAGTCAACTACAAAACCCTCCCCCTCTCTCTTCTTCCCTATATACCACCTTCTTCCCCTCCCTTTCCACTTACATTCTTTCCTCTAGCTTCATAATCAGCAGCTCTTCGATCCTTTTGCCTCATACCTTCTGTCTTTTCATTTCTGGAGATTGTCCAACCATCTGCCTGTCAAAAACCCTCCATTAACGTATCATCCTATTACTTGCCCGACTTTGTCCTGCCCCATACCCCTTCAGCTTCTTCTGCCTGCCTGGCCTTCCGCCCCCCACCTACAATCAGTCTGAGGAAGGGTTAAATGTCTGAGGACCTTAAATGTCTCCTGTCAATGTTCACCAGAGATACTGCCTGACATGCAGCGTTATTTGAGCACTTGTTTTTTAAAGTCAGGTGCATATTTCTAATCTACATTTATTTCTTATTTTTTTAATGTACAGATTTTAAAAGTTGGAAATAACTCAGTTCTAACAGGTAATTAATTGATGTGTATGTTCAGTTCAAACACAGAGCAGCAAAGGAGTCCCACTGAAGACAAAGCAGCAGATGGATCTGGAACGTGCTAACTTCCTGGTCACACAAGCGTTTGAAGAAGACGAGAAGGACAATGCTGATGAGGCTGTAGAACTGTACACTGAAGCTGTTGAATTATGTTTGCAAACGGTGAGTAAACCATCGAATCATAAAATAAATTAGTATGGAATGAATTCCAGCCTATAAACATGTTTGTGATTGACCAGATTAATGGATTCAATAAATGTGCAGAAACGAGATTAAGCACTATTTTTCACCCTAGGCAAATGAAACTTCTGATCAAACACTGCAGGCTAATTTAAAACAGTTAGCACGACAAGCACTTAACAGGTGAGTCACTTACTGCCACCTGGCACAGCCATATTTGAAATTTTGTTTGCAGAGGTTTTTTTACCCAGAGGGTGTTGAGTGCCTTGAACGTGCTGCTGGGGGTGGCAGTTGAAGCAGATACATTAGTGGCAATGAAAGAACTTGGATAGGCATATGGATATGGAGGGATATGGGTTATGTGTTGGTAGATAAGTGATGATCTTGGCATCATATTCAGCACAGACATTGTGGGCCAAAAGGCCTGTTCTTGTGTTGGGGAAAAAAAACTGCATGTGCTGGTTTAAATCGAAGGTAGACACAAAATGCTGGAGTAACTCAATGGGTCAGGCAGCATCTCGGGAGAGAAGGAATGGGTGACGTTTTGGGTCGAGACCCGAAAAGTCACCCATTCCAACCCTCCCAAGATGCTGCCTGACCCGCTGAGTTGGCCTGTTCTTGTGCTGTAGTGTTCTATGTTATGACATCTCTTTTCCTGAAAGAATGTGTGAGAAACTTTGCGAAAATTGCACAAAGTCTCGAGTGAGATATAGCTGAAGATCTGCTCCAATGCTGTCACATAGTTAAAGATAAACTACAGTTTCTATCCCAATTGCATCTGAGTGAGGTGTTATTTGATTCTGAATTGGCTGTATTCTGGAACAGAAAACAAGCTGCTGGAGAAACTCCGCCAATTCGAAAGCCTCTAGAGGAATTTGATTCCTACGCAGATGAGTCACCTGTGGCGGCGCCTAACGGCTGTGGCTCGCTGGCAGTCTGTTTGTCCTTTGTCCTTTTTTTGTTTGTGTGTTGGTGTTGGGGTGTTTTGTTCTTGGTTGTGTATGTGTGGGGGGGGGGGGGGTTGGGGAAATCTTTCTTTTTTTAGGTCTCTTCCTCGGGGCGAGGCTTGGCCGCGGGGCTTTCCATCGCCCGATGCGGCTCGGCCACGGGACTGAACAGTGCCCGGTGCGGCTCGGCCGCGGGACTGAACAGTGCCCGGTGCGGCGCGGCCGCAGGACTGAACAGTGCCTGGTGCGGCTCGGCCGCAGGGCCTTCCATCACCCGGTGCAGCGCGGCCGCGGGACTGAACAGTGCCCAGTGCGGTTCGGCCGCGGGGCCTTCCATCGCCCGGTGCGACGCGGCCACGGGACTGAACAGCGCCCGGTGCGGTTCGGCCGCGGGGCCTTCCATCGCTGAGGGCTGCAATTATGGAGTAAATTGGAGAATCAAATCAGGGATCAGGTTGTACAAAGTTGCCGATCAAATGACTTATGACGCAAGTTGTTGGAGAAAGGTGGCACGCTAGCATTTGGAGAAACACTGAAAATTGCCTGTTCATTTGAAGCTGTGGAAACCCAGTTTCAGACCAAAAGATTGGAGAGAGGAAGCCAAGTTATCAAGATGATATTTACTTGCACTCGTAAAGGACATAGACATGGTACGGGTCAGTCCAAAGCTGAAGATGACTGTGTTTTAGATGTGGGAATCTTGGGGCATCTTGCCAAGGATTCATGCTTCCCTGCCAGGGGTCAAATTTGCAGAATGTGTGGGGGAAAAAAGACCATTTTGCAAAGAAGATGTGGAAGTAGACATTATAGGAGACTCGGGAAGTGATAGCAATGTTATTGTTAGAGACTGTAGGGGATCAGACTCGAGACTATCAAATCGAGGAGCCAAGAATGCACGAGTCTGAGGAGGAGACTATGTGAAACCAGAATCAAGATGATGAACTGGTGGAACAGCACACGACACATCAGAAGCCAGTATCAGCACAGAAAGGCAGTGGTCAGACCAAAACGTCAGAGAAGACCACCCAAACGATATGAGGACTATGAGATGTATTGACATGTGAAAATGATGTGTTATCAATAAAACGAACGCTATTTCATAAATAGTGTTGGAATGTTCAGTTTACTGTATGATGATGTGGATATCCTATTGGTTTGATAAGGGAGGGATGTCATGGTAACTAACGCCATATTTAAATGTATCACGTGTTACTATGAGTCAGAAAGGTCAGAGGACATATGTTATTGAGGGCGTGCAGCGTAGGTTCACTAGGTTGATTCCCGGAATTGCGGGACTGTCGTATGTTGAAAGGCTGGAGCAATTAGGCTTGTATACACTGGAATTTAGAAGGATGAGGGGGGATCTTATTGAAACATATAAGATAATTAGGGGATTGGACACATTAGAGGCAGGAAACATGTTCCCAATGTTGGGGGAGTCCAGAACAAGGGGCCACTGTTTAAGAATAAGGGGTAGGCCATTTAGAACGGAGATGAGGAAGTACTTTTTCAGTTAGAGAGTGGTGAAGGTGTGGAATTCTCTGCCTCAGAAGGCAGTAGAGGCCAGTTCGTTGGATGCTTTCAAAAGAGAGCTGGATAGAGCTCTTAAGGATAGCGGAGTGAGGGGGTATGGGGAGAAGGCAGGAACGGGGTACTGATTGAGAGTGATCAGCCATGATCGCATTGAATGGCGGTGCTGGCTCGAAGGGCTGAATGGCCTACTCCTGCACCTATTGTCTATTATTTATTGTTACCAGGATGTAAAGGAATGGCGGACGAATAAACCAAAGCGTTTATGTTCAGTATCCTTGAAGTGTGTTTATTACATTTGGATCTTGGCGAGGATCTGACACTGACCAGGACTGGGATCGGATGCGAGGAGAGATGGCGGCGAGCGGCCCTGGTGAGCCTCCTGGCGAGCCACGGCTTGCTGTCGCGGCAATGAGAACAAGCAAGGAAAAGTTGCAGCCAAGCTCAGCCACAGCTTGCACTGGAGATGAGACCGAGGGCCGATCATCGGATCGGCGGCGTGAAGCAGGGCTGGGCCTTGATGGAGGACGGGGTCACTGGAGGCCCTGCAGCCTGGGACTCGGCCCGATGAGCCAAACACAGGCTCGGTGAGGGTAGGCCACCGAGCCCGGCCCCTGCTCACCCAGAATCAGAGATGGGTGGAAGGTGATGGTGGCAAACGCTGGCCAAAGGTCCCTGTGAGATGAACTCGGGGGTCTTGCCCTCCGCGCCCTCTAGGTCGGCTGAGGGAGGTGCCCTTCCTCCCCGGAGAACGAAGGTTAAAGAGGGCCAGGCATGAAGAGGGATGACGGTTCATGGGACAACCAAAATGGAAGAGGAGACAGCTACAACGGGCCATTGTGGCCAACTGCAGCTGGAACTGTCAGATGGCACCTCTTGCATATGGACCCGTTGGGCTGCTCTGTGCAATAGTCTACCAGCTGAAGCGATTATGCTTATGTACGGAGATAGTCTTGCGGATCTGTAAGAAAAAAATATATTTCACTGTATCTGGCATGTGCTGGTTTAAATCGAAGGTAGACACAAAATGCTGGAGTAACTCAATGGGTCAGGCAGCATCTCGGGAGAGAAGGAATGGGTGACGTTTCGGGTTGAGACCCATCAAAAGTCACCCATTCCTTCCCTCCCAAGATGCTGCCTGACCCGCTGAGTTGGCCTGTTCTTGTGCTGTAGTGTTCTATGTTATTTATGACAGCTCTTTTCCTGAAAGAATGTGTGAGAAACTTTGCGAAAATTGCACAAAGCGTCAAGTGAGATATAGCTGAAGATCTGCTCCAATGCTGTCACATAGTTAAAGATAAACTACAGTTTCTATCCCAATTGCATCTGAGTGAGGTGTTATTTGATTCTGAATCGGCTGTATTCTGGAAAAGAAAACAAGCTGCTGGAGAAACTCCGCCAATTCGAAAGCCTCTAGAGGAATTTGACTCCTACGCAGATGAGTCACGTGGCGACGCCTAACGGCTGTGGCTCGCTGGCAGTCTGTTTGTCCTTTGTTCTTTTTTTGTTTGTGTGTTGGTGTTGGGGTGTTTTGTTTTTGGTTGTGTATGTGTGGGGGGGGGGGTGTATGTGGGGGGGGGGGGTTGGGGAAATCTTTCTTTTTTTAGGTCTCTTCCTCGGGGCGAGGCTTGGCCGCGGGGCTTTCCATCGCCCGATGCGGCTCGGCCACGGGACTGAACAGTGCCCGGTGCGGCTCGGCCATGGGACTGAACAGTGCCCGGTGCGGTGCGGCCGCGGGACCGAACAGTGCCCGGTGCGGCTCAGCCGCAGGGCCTTCCATCGCCCAGTGCGGCGCGGCCGCGGGACTGAACAGTGCCAGGTGCGGCTCGGCCGCGGGGCCTTCCATCGCCCGGTGCGGCTCGGTCGCAGGGCCTTCCATCGCCCGGTGCAGCGCGGCCGCGGGACTGAACGGTGCCCGGTGCGGTTCGGCCGCGGGACCTTCCATCGCCCGGTGCGGCGCGGCCACGGGACTGAACAGCGCCCGGTGCGGCCGCAGGGCCTTCCATCGCCCGGTGCGGTACGGCCACGGGACTGAACAGCGCCCGGCGCGGCTCGGCTGATGGACTTTCCAGCGCGGCACGACCGCGGGACTTTCCATCGCCCGGTGCGGCTCGGCCACGTGCACTTTCCATCTCCTTGCGGGGGCTGTGCGGGTCGGTCGCCTCGGTAGGGGTCGAGTTGTCTGTACGTGGGAGGGGCATGGGGGAAGAGAGAAGGGAAGTTTTGTTGCCTCCATCACAGTGAGGGGGTGTTTGGAGTCACTGTGATGGATGTTTGTGTTGGGGTTGTGTCTTGTGTTTTTTGTACTGCTGGCTAAGTAATCTCGTTCGGAACGAATGA
Source organism: Rhinoraja longicauda (assembly GCF_053455715.1). NCBI lineage: Eukaryota > Metazoa > Chordata > Chondrichthyes > Rajiformes > Arhynchobatidae > Rhinoraja > Rhinoraja longicauda. The sequence continues at coordinate 17,230,209 of NC_135954.1, forward strand.
CAAATAAAGCTATTTTGGATTTTGGAGATAGCTAGGTCTGCTTGTTGAAGGATAACGCAGTTCACATAACGAAGAGCATTTTTATTGTACAGTGCTGGAGTTTCCGTTTGGAAGACTTTCAAAACACTTCCAGAGGCGGGAGGAAAAGCAGATCATGCAATGGTCATTGCTGCTTTGAAGAAGCATTATATGGTGCAAATAAATGCTGCATTTCAACGACATGTATTCCAGCAATCGACACAGAGAGGGGCATTGCTCGGTTTGTCACAAGATTGCGTCAAATTTCTGAGGGCTGCAATTATGGAGTAAATTGGAGAATCAAATCAGGGATCAGGTTGTACAAAGTTGCCAATCAAATGACTTAAGATGCAAGTTGTTGGAGAAAGGTGGCACGCTAGCATTTGGAGAAACACTGAAAATTGCCTGTTAATTTGAAGCTGTGGAAACCCAGTTTCAGACCAAGAGATTGGAGAGAGGAAGCCAAGTTAACAAGATGATATTTACTTGCACCCGTAAAGGACATAGACATAGTACGGGTCAGTCCAAAGCTGAAGATGACTGAGTGTTTTAGATGTGGGAATTTGGGGCATCTTGCCAAGGATTCATGCTTCCCTGCCAGGGGTCAAATTTGCAGAATGTGTGGGGGAAAAAAGACCATTTTGCAAAGAAGATGTGGAAGTAGACATTATAGGAGACTCGGGAAGTGATAGCAATGTTATTGTTAGAGATTGTAGGGGATCAGACTCGAGACTATCAAATCGAGGAGCCAAGAATGCACGAGTCTGAGGAGGACACTATGTGAAACCAGAATCAAGATGATGAACTGGTGGAACAGGACACGACACATCAGAAGCCAGTATCAGCACAGACAGGCAGTGGTCAGACCAAAACGTCAGAGAAGACCACCCAAACGATATGAGGACTATGAGATGTATTGACATGTGAAAATGATGTATTATCAATAAAACGAACGCTATTTCATAAATAGTGTTGGAATGTTCAGTTTACAGTATGATGATGTGGATATCCTATTGGTTTGATAAGGGAGGGATGTCATTGGTAACTAACGCCATATTTAAATGTATCACGTGTTACTATGAGTCAGAAAGGTCAGAGGACATGTGTTACCAGGATGTAAAGGAATGGCGGACGAATAAACCAAAGCGTTTATGTTCAGTATCCTTGAAGTGTGTTTATTACATTTGGATCTTGGCGAGGATCTGACATTGACCAGGACTGGGATTGGATGCGAGGAGAGATGGCGGCGAGCGGCCCTGGTGAGCCTCCTGTCGAGCCACGGCTTGCAGCCGAGGCAATGAGAACAAGCAAGGAGAAATTGCAGCCAAGCTCAGCCACTGCTTGCACTGGAGATGAGGATGACAGACCGAGGGCCGATCATCGGATCGGCGGCGGGAAGCAGGGCTGGGCCTCGATGGAGGACAGGGTCACTGGAGGCCCTGCAGCCTGGGACTCGGCCCGATGAGCCAAACACAGGCTTGGTGAGGGTAGGCCACCGAGCCCGGCCCCTGCTCACCCAGAATCAGAGATGGGTGGAAGGTGATGGTGGCAAACGCTGGCCAAAGGTCCCTGTGAGATGAACTCGGGGGTCTTGCCCTCCGCGCTCTTTAGGTCGGCTGAGGGAGGTGCCCTTCCTCCCCGGAGAATGAAGGTTAAAGAGGGCCAGTCATGAAGAGGGATGACGGTTCATGGGACGACCAAAATGGAGGAGGAGACAGCTACAACGGGCCATTGTGGCCAACTGCAGCTGGAACTGTAAGATGGCACCTCTTGCATATGGACCCGTTGGGCTGCTCTGTGCAATACTCTACCAGCTGAAGCGATTATGCTTATGTACGGGGATAGTCTTGCAGATCTGTATCTGGTACACGTGACAATAAAGAAACCAGTATATAAAAGTGAGGTGGCAAATATAAAGGGGTGAGGGGGTGGAATGAGGCAATGATTGGTGGATCCATGCGAGGATGGGTCGATTTGCAGATGGAATCGGAGGGGGGAGGTGGAGATAGCAACAGAAGCCAAAACATAATCAGTGGAAACAAGGAAGGGTTACAGATGATGGAATCTGATAAAACAGGAAGGTGATAAGTAGAAACAGATAAGTGATGGATGCTGGGGATGTGACTGCAAGTGGATTATGTGTGTGTGATAGGCAGGTGGAAGCAGATTCGGGAGGGGAATAAACCTGGGTAATGGGACTGTGATGGGGTGGAAAGAAGGGGCTGTGCGGTAGGACCTTGATCAGAAGGAGAAAAAAAGGGACATGTAGATTGAAACGTCAGCCAAGAATGCAAACTCCCCCCCTCTACTTCCTCGGGAGAAATTTGGTATATCTCCCATTTTACAAACTTCTACAAACGTACTGACAGGTTGCTTAACAATTTGGTTTGGGAACATTTCCAAGATTGTAAGAAATTTACAGAGTTGTGGATGTAGTCCAGCACATTATACAGACCAGACTCCCCATCATTGACTCCATCTGCACCTGGCGCTGCCTCGGGAAAGTAGCCAACATTATCAGACCTTTCTCTCCACCCTCATTCCTCCTTCCTCTCGTTAATGAAGAATATAGGTCACCTATCTTTCCCTTTCTGAATGATCTGATGTCATTAATTGAGTGTGTCAGGGCTGTGAAGGGAATTGAGTGATATTAGATGATATGAAGCTGTGGATTTGCATATACCTAAAGAAGTGTGACCTAGACATATTGAATTTCTGAACAATCTGCGCAAAAGATGCAAACAAACCATTTATAAACATGTCTTTAAATGAACAGACCCCATGATTGAGCCAAGCACTGAATGAAGCATCTGTCGAAGGTGGCAGAAATGCGTGGTTCCTTACAATAGGAACGAGTATTGAGAATTTACAGATATCAAAGGATTGCATTGCTTCCATATTTTTAAAGAATTAATAACAACTGGGTTAGAAGTGAATTTGGTAATAGGCTCTGGATATGGCAGACCAGAACATAATAAGGCAAATAATGAGGTGTTCTTACAAGAGTCTCTCTCTCTCTCTCGAATTAGCCAGTCAGGTACAGTGGTTGATTGGATAGCACACAATTAAAAGCTTTTCACTGTACCTTGGTACCCGTAACAATAATAAACGTAAACCTAAGGGGTGCAAATTACTTGAAATTGAATGTTCATGCCATTGGGTTGTAGACTATCCAGGCAGAATATGAGATGCTGTTCCTTGTGTTTGTGTTTGGCCTCGCCTTCACAGTGGAAGAGGCTACGTAGGTTGGTCGTTGTGGTAATGGCAAGGGGAGTTAAAATGACTTGCAATCAGGATCTCAACATGGCCATTGCAGACTGAGCTCAGGTGCTCAACAAAGCTATTGCCCAATCTGTGCTAGGTCTCGCCAGTGGAGAGAAGGCCATATTGAGAACTCCAAGTAGAATAGACAAGGTTGGAGCTGGAGAATTAATCTCTGCCAACTAGAAGGGCTATTTCGGTCCCTGGCTGGCAGTGAGGGAGAAGATGCAGGGATTTTGTTTTAGGTAAAACTGCTAGTGTCAATAGTACTTAAAGGATATTGACCTGTAACAACAGCTCTATTATGTGATACCTGCCGTGTCCCTCCAGCATATTTTGTTTTTTATTAACAATGGTACCTTATTTTGCTTTCATATAGACAAAACGTGAAAGTTTGACCTCCTGAGCTCATTCATCATCTCCCTTTTTCCATCCCTCTTATTTCCTCACTCAGGAAAAGATCTTTAGTTCTTTATAGAACATGGAACAGAGAAAATATAGCCCAGGAAAAGGCCCTTAGGCCCAAAATGTCTGTACCAACGATCATGCCAAGCTATACAAATTTCATCTACCTGGAGCTGATCCACACCCCTCCATCCCCTATGTTTCCACAAGCCTATCTAGAAGTCTCGTAAATGCACTGTCATATGTGCCTCCACACCACCAGTGACATCATGTTCCAGGCACCCATCACCGTTATATATTAAAAGAAAATAACTTGCGAGCACATCTCTTTTAAACTTTGCCCCCTTTACCTTAAAGCCATGCCTTCCAGTCTTTGGCATTTCCACCCTGGGGAAAAAGGTTCCAACTCCCCTATCCACGCCTCGCATAAATTTATACACTTCTGTCAGGTCTCCTCAGCCTCTGTCGCTTGAGAGCAAACAATCCGAGTTTGTCCAACCACTCCTTGTAGCTAATACCCATTAATCGAGACAGCATTCAGCTAAACATCTTTTACAACTCTCCAAAATCTACACGTCTTTCTTGTAATGGGGAGACCAGAACTGTATCATTACACCAAATGCGGCCTAACCAAAGTCCTATAAAACTGCATCATGACATCCTGACTTTTATACTCAATGCCCTGACTAATAAAGGCAAGCATATCATACAATAGACAATAGGTGCAGGAGGAGGCCATTCAGCCCTTCGAGCCAGCACCACCATTCAATGTGATCATGGCAGATCATTCTCAATCAGTACTCCGTTCCGGCCTTCTCCCCATACCCCCTGACTCCGCTATCCTTAAGAGCTCTATCTAGCTCTCTCTTGAATGCATTCAGAGAATTGGCCTCCACTGCCTTCTGAGGCAGAGAATTCCACAGATTCACAACTCTCTAACCTAGTAAACCTACGCTGCACGCCCTCAATAGCAAGAATATCCTTCCTCAAATTTGGAGACCAAAACTGTACACCGAGCCTTGCAGTACCCCACTAGTCACGGCCTGCCGTTCTGAAAGGGACCCATTTATCCACACTCTTTGCTTTCTGTCTGTCAACCAATTTTCTATCCATGTCAGTACCCTACCCCCAATACCATGTGCTCTAATTTTGCCCACTAATCTCCTAGGTGGGACCTTGTCGAAGGCTTTCTGAAAGTCGAGGTACACCACATCCACCGGCTCTCCCCTGTCAATTTTCCTAATTACATCCTCAAAAAATTCCAGATGATTAGTCAAGCATGATTTCCCCTTCGTAAATCCATTCTGACTACAATTTCGTCTTTTATAATTGACTCCAGCATCTTCCAGACTTCCAGACAGATGTCAGACTAACTGGTCTATAATTTCCTGTTTTCTCTCTTCCCCCCTTTCTTAAAAAGTGGGATAACATTAGCTACCCTCCAATCCACATGAACTGATCCTTAATCTATAGAACATTGGAAAATGATCACCAATGCGTCCACGATTTCTAGAGCCACCTCCTTAAGTACCCTGGGATGCAGACCATCAGGCCCTGGGGATTTATCAGCCTTCAGTCCCATCAGTCTACCCAACACCATTTCCTGCCTAACGTGAATCTCCTTCAGTTCCTCGGTCACCCTAGGATCTCTGGCCACTAGATTACTACACTTACTACACCACACTTTCTTACCACTCTATCTACTTGTGTTCCCACTTTCAGGGAGCTATGATCTTGGATCCCAAGATCTCTGTATATTAATATTGTTTAGGGTTTCCCATTTACTGTATACTTTCCCCTTGCATTCAACCTCCCAAAGTGCAACACCTCACACTTGCTCGGAGTAAACTCCGTCTTCCATTTCTCCGCCTATTTCTCAGGCTGATCTATATCCCATTGTATGCTTTGTCAACCTTACAGGCCACAACTTCAGCAAACGTAATGCTGTCTGCAAACTTACTAAGCAACACATCTACATTTCTGTCCAAGTAATTTATATAAATGATAAACAGCAGAGGTTGCAGCACAGTTTCTTGTGGAATACCACTCCATCATAGGATCTGCCGAGGGCAGTGGAATTAGTGGGCACAAGTTTAAAGTGGGTTGAGAGAAATTTAAAAATCTGAGAGTTACGTTTATTTACGCAGAGTATGGTGACTGTATGGAATGAACTGCCAGTGGAGGTAATGGAGGCAGTTATCTGCAATTACCTGCCTTATCTAAAATGTTGAACGTTCAAAGGGCATTTGGATAGGTACTTGTATAGGAAAATTGTACAGGGAACAGTGCCTAATGTGAGCAAATAGGATCAATTTACATCAGCATCGCAGTCAGCGAAAGCTAATGGACTAAAGGATGATTGCTGTGTTGTACACTTCTTTGATTCCATGAAAATTTTAGGGATGAATACATATTGCATCTGATGGTTTTCACTAATAAAGCAGTGGGATGGTGTGACAAAATATTCATGCACATCACCTGAGGAAAGCTACATAGTTTGGACATGGTGACTTTTCACTCAACCAGTGTTGCCCTGCAGGGGAAATCTGTCACTGGCAAGTCAAGAATTTACTACCAGTCCTTAATTGCCCTTTAGCCAGCAGTTGACCTCATATTTTGAATTGCTGATACACATGAGTTCCAGATTTTGATTTGATGCCAAAGAACTAACACAACATATGTCTAAGATTGAACTTTCACACGCCCTTCCAGGGAATGAATGCCATGAGTATGAATAACTAACTCTGCTTTCTGTTCTCCATTAGAGCTGAAGCACTGAAGGATTCAATGTCCAAAATTTCTCAAGAGAAGAAGCACGTTGCTGGGAGACCAAATCAGCCCGTTCGAACCTTCCATCCTCTGGGGTCGGATTTTTCTCTGAATGATAAACCACAGTTGTCCAGAGTTCAAGGCACTGATTTGTCAAGCCAGGGCCAGTTTTATTCTGGCGAAGAAATTGAGGTTTTACGGTAAGAATGGCTCCAGTTCCAGACAATATTGAGAAATGCTTCACAAAGATTAAATAGAACAAAAGACCTTTCAGCTTTGGCAACATAAGAACATCCTAAAATGCATTTTCAGCGAAGATAAATGTTGTTAATGTTTAGGCTCTGATGTCTTGTTGGAAATATGACAAATACTATATTTGAGACTGAGGGCCCGACCCAAAACGTTACTGTTGTGTATTCATGCCAATACACAAGCGTTGCAACTCATCGTTTATTTGTACTCAAGCGGAGGTACCAATAGGTGCTATCGTCTTCACAGTCTGATCGCGGTCTGCCTGGAAGGCAGCGACCGGCTGCGTATATAGTCAAGGTGGGGGTGAAGATCCGGACTGGATCGTGTGTGGAATGTGCAGCATGCATAGTGAATGTGACGCTATATATATATTTATATATAGTGAAGGTGAACTAGCATGCACAATCTACATCCTTCCTCTCAAGGAAAGAATACATAATAAAATAAAGATACAGTAGTCGCCGTGGATCTTATAATATATATCACCGCTTATGTGCGACTAACATAAGTACAGGTAAACTGATATCGACAAAGGCAGTCCAAATGTAGCCTGTTGAATGTCACTCAAAGTTCAAGTGTTAGGCCTGGTACTTCACGGTGGGCCGGCAGGCACGACCTGCACGTGTACGGTACAGTCCCGCTGGAGACGAGACCGGTGGAACCGGCCCCAGAGAGTGCGGTGACATTGCTGGCGATGGGACGGGAGACAATGGCGGGAGGTGAGGTGGCGAGGCCACAGGCGAGGCCGGAGGGGCTGACAGACCGGGCAGCGGAGGCACAGACAGGCCGGTGTCTCCAGAGGGGTGCGGGTGGGTTAAACTTGAGTGGTCGGGCAGGAACAGAGGTGGTGCCGGTTCGCACACTGGCAGGATGTGCTGTCGGTTGCGCCTGTAAATTCCGCCGTCGGCTTCGACTAAATACGAGGCTCGGGCGCTGGCCGAGATATCACCCCCAGGCGGTCGTGACCCTTTTCGGTTCATAGGCGGACCATCTGACCGTTAGCCAGTGGTGGCAAAGGCCTGCTCGTCTTGTCGTACCAGCGTTTTTTGATGTCACATTTCCGTTGCAGCTGGGACTGAACATCAGATGGAAAGCGAACTCGTGGCTCCAGTGTATGTTTAGCAATGGGTAAAGTGGTTCTTGTCTGCCTGGACATTAGGCGTTGTGCGGGTGAACCAAGGATCGGATCGCGGGAGATGTTCCACAGGTTTAGTAAGTCGAGGAAAACGTCGGATCCCGCTCTGCGGGAACGTTCCATTACCTGCTTGGCACTCTGGACGGCACGCTCCACTAGCCCGTTCGACTGAGGGTACTCGGGGCTACTAGTGATGTGGCAAAAGTCCCAGCGTGCAGCAAATTCTTTGAGTTGGAGGCTGGAGAATTGGCTGCCGTTGTCGTAGAGTAGGCGATGAGGAGCCCCGTGGACGGAGAAATGGCGTGCAAGCTTCTGGATCACTGCCGCGGAGGTGAGGCTCGGGAGCAGATCGATCTCGAACCAGTACGAGTCGACTATGACTAAGTACCGCTTCCCGTTCCACTCAAAAATGTCAGTTGCCACGATGGACCACGGGAGGTCAGGAACCTGGTGTGCGAGGAGTGGCTGTTTCTGCTGGTGCGGCGCCAGGCTGTTGCACACCGCACAGGACTCTACTTTTTGACGAATATAGTCAGACATTCCAGGCCATAAGAACATGCTCTTAGCTCTCGAGATCGTCGCTTCTGTGCCTGGGTGTCCCCCATGGATGTTGTCGAAGTATTTGCCATGTAAGGAGGCAGGAATCACAGGTTTGTGGCCCTTTGCGACAATACCACCCTGCAGGACGAGCTCGTCGCGGACGGAGAAGAAGGGCCGTAAGGCAGCTGGCAGTCTGTTCTGCTTGATCGGCCACCCGTGTCTTATGACAGAGGATAGTGCTAGGAGGGTGTCGTCGGCGGCAGTCTGGGCTGCCAGGTCCTCCAGGCAGGACGAGGGGACGTAGGAGACCATCATGACGGCAAACCCGTCCTCTGTCGAAGGAGAGCCGCAGGTTGCCCGCGGAGCTCGAGAAAGGGTGTCCGCCAGGTGCATGTCCTTGCCCCGCTTGTAGACTAGAAAGATGTCGTGCCTCTGAAGCTGCAGCATCATCCGCTGGAGCCGCGCAGGGGCGTGTCCAATGTCTGGCTGAGTAGACATAACTTTTCAGCACTCCCGAGAACAAAGCCCTAAACTACCAAAAAAAGACGCACTAAAAGAATTCAAGTACTTTAATTTAAAGTTAAAAGTATAAAGAACGTACTGATGACCCCCAAGAAAGAAAGGAAGGGAGCACTGCTGCCACTGAAGCCAAGAAATCCACCGAGGGAATCAAGAAAGAAAATCGAAGGTAGGCCTACAGCCACGACGGAGCAGGGGCCTGGATTTGAGGAGCTCTCAGCAGGCGCAGAGGCATGGCCCTCTGGTGGCCGAGAGGCTCAAGTTTCGGAATCGAGTGAAGATGAGGGAACAAGCAGTGAAAGTGGAAACAAGCAAGAACGGGATCAAGAAGATTCAGAGATTAAAATTAAAGCGATGTTTGAAGAAATTATTAAAAGCCTCATGAAAATTGAAGGAGCTCACAAAGTGATGGAAAAGGAAGTGAAAGCATTGAGGATAGATAATAAGGAACTGCATAACGATAACAAGGAGCTTCATAAGGACAATATCGAAATATATAAGACTTTGAAAAAAATGGAGGGGGACTTTCAAACAGTGATAAACAGAGGGGATAATATAGAAATGGAGAACGAATTGTTAAAATCCAGAGTGGAAAGAAATGAAGATAGTATTACTGCTGCAACAATTGAAAGCAAAAAGATCGTGGAAAAGTTGGATGCCTTGGAAAACTACAGCAGGAGAAATAATGTTAAAATTGTTGGCTTGCCAGAGGGAGTTGAGGGGGAAGACCCAATCAATTTTTTTCAAGATTGGATAGTGACTAGTCTTGGAATAGATAAACAAGGACCGATGGAAATGTCTTGTTGAGCAGGAAAAAAGAATTTAATAAGGCAAAAAATATTTTATGGAAGAAAGGATATAAGTTCATTTTACTGCATCCTGCTACTTTGAAGATCATGATCAACATTGGAGAAAATAAATTTTTCAAAGACTTTGTCGGAGCACAAGAATTTGCTGAAGAATTGCCATCGAGAATTGGTGAAGAAGATCCGTGAATGAATGATTATTAACAAGATTTGTATACTATAGAGGGGATCAATTGTATTAAGGATAGTTAATTTTTAGAAGTACTTGAAATATCGGGGGGACTGGAGAATATGCATGCTCTACCATAATCATGGGCACAAGTGTGGTGTGGACCACACCTCGTATAATAGAGGGGGGTAATGTTGTTAATTTATTTATTAACAACATTAGAGGGAGGGTTTACTTTTCTTTCTCTTTTTTCTTTTCTGTTTTTGTACCTGGACGATGGAAGGGAGTACACTGAAATACGGCACAACGTAAATATTCGAAGAGGTAACAAGGTAAGGAGGAAGGGGAAAAAAAAAAGATTGAATGGAGAATAAATTAAATTTTTAAAGTTATAATGTGAATGGGTTAAATGGACCGATAAAAAGGAAGAGAATTTTAACACAGATGAAAAAATTGGAAGTGGATATAGCTTTCTTACAAGAAACACATCTAACGGAAAAAGAACATCAAAAGTTAAAGAGAGATTGGGTAGGAAGTTTGGTAGCATCTTCTTTTAATTCAAAAGCAAGAGGGGTTGCGATCCTATTTAAGAAAACGCTACCAATTAAGATACAAAATATTGTAAGTGACCCAGTAGGTAGATTTATAATCGTACATTGTCAAATTTTCTCAGAATTGTGGACTTTAATGAATATATATGCACCAAATACAGATGATGAGAAGTTTGTGCAGGATACTTTTCTAAATCTAGCGGAAGCACATGAAAATATATTGATAGGGGGAGATTTCAATTTTTGTTTAGATCCAGTAATGGATAGATCATCAAGGACAAGGACAAGAGCAGCGAAGACAACCTTGAATTTAATGGAAAGTTTAAATTTAATAGATGTTTGGAGGAAAAGCCATCCCAAGGAAAGAGATTACTCTTTTTATTCCAATAGACATGATACATATTCTAGAATAGATCTATTTTTGATTTCAGCTCAATTAAGCGGTAGAATAATACAAATAGATTACAAGGCTAGATTGTTATCGGATCACTCACCATTATTAATGAAAATTACGATGTCAGATAAAGAACAGGCAGTGTATAGATGGAGACTCAACTCTTTACTATTGAAAAGGCAAGACTTTTGTGATTTTATTCGAGGACAAATTGAATTATATTTGGAGACAAATTTAAATTCAGTGGATGATAAATTTATTGTATGGGATGCAATGAAGGCTTATTTGAGAGGCCAAATTATAAGCTACTCATCTAAGATAAAGAAAGACTATAGGAAGGAATCTGAAAGATTAGAAAAAGAAATCACTGTATTAGAAAAAGACTTACAGAAAACTTCTTCAGATACAAAAAAAACACAACTTGCAAATAAAAAATTTCAATACAATACATTACACACTCACAGAACTGAAAAACTAATATTATGAACTAACCAAAGATATTATGAATTAGGAGAAAGAGCCCACAAGGTATTGGCATGGCAACTGAAAGAAGAACAAATATCAAGAACAATAAATTCAATTAGAACAGATCAGAACATTATTACTTATAAACCTAGAGAAATCAATGAGGTATTTAAGCAATTCTACACTAATCTCTACCATTCTGAATCTGGAAAGGATGAAATTAAGATAAATAATTTTTTATCCAAGATACGATTACCAACAATCTCTAATGAGGAGCAGATGGGACTAAATGCCTCCTTTACTTTGAGAGAGGTGGAGGAAGTACTATATTCTTTACCAAGTAATAAATCTCCAGGGGAAGATGGTTTTCCGCCTGAGTTCTATAAAAAATTTAAAGAGTTGTTGTTACCACTATTTATGGAAGTGATACATCAAGCGGAGAAAACATCTACATTACCAGACTCCTTCTCATTGGCAATTATAACTGTAATTAAAAAAAAAGGGAAAGACCCTTTAAATGCATCTTCTTATAGACCAATATCATTGTTGAATGTAGATTATAAAATAGTTGCTAAACTTTTAGCAAGGAGATTGGCAGAATATTTACCGAAGCTGGTTAAAGAGGACCAAACTGGATTTGTCAAAAAAAGGAAAATATCTGATAATGTAGCAAGATTTATAAGTAATTTACATTTAGCACAGAAAAGAAAGGAATTGAGCGTAGCTGTTGCTTTAGATGCTGAAAAGGCGTTTGACAGGTTAGAATGGGATTTTTTATTTAAAGTATTAGAGAAGTACCGATTAGGAAACAGTTTTATTAACTGGGTAAAAGCTCTTTATAAACAACCTAAAGCCAAAGTGGTGACAAATGGCCAATCTTCTCAATCATTTAATTTGGAAAGATCTAGTAGACAGGGATTTCCCTTGTCACCGGCTTTATTTGTATTGGCCATTGAACCTCTGGCAGAGCTAATAAGATCAGATTTAGATATTAAAGGATTTAAAGTTAACCAGGAAGATTACAAGATTACTTTATTTGCAGATGATGTCTTAATTTGTCTTACTAGACCATTGGAATCCTTAAGAAAACTATATTCTAGACTGGAAGAATATGGGAAAGTATCAGGATATAAAATTAATAAAGATAAAACTGAAATAATGCCTCTTGTTGAAGGCAATTATGATCAATGTAAAAGAGAAAGTCAGTTTAAATGGCAAAAAGAAGGCATTAAGTTTTTAGGAGTTAAAGTAGATAATAAGTTAAATAATTTGTATAAATTAAATTATAAACCACTAATAAAAAAAATAGATGAGGACCTGAAGAAATGGATGAATCTTCCAATTACATTGATAGGGAGAGTTAACTGTATTAAGATGAATATTTTTCCGAGGATACAGTATTTATTTTCAACACTGCCTATACCTTTGCCAAATAAATTTTTCCAAGAATTGAACAAAACTGTGAGGAATTTTCTTTGGAAAGGTAAAATGCCAAGAGTGTCTCTGGAAAAATTAACATGGAAATTTGAATTAGGGGGATTGCAATTACCAAATTTTAAAAATTACTACCTGGCAGCGCAAATGAGTTTTATTTCATCCTTTTATCAAGAGGGTGGAAAAACAGCATGGGTTAAAATGGATAAAATAAAAGAGTCTTGTCCAGAAGAATTTATATATAAATGGGAAGCGAAGATATTAGTTAAGGATAAAGAGTCACCCTTGCTAAAACATTTAATTAATACATGGTTGAAAACAGTTAAAGTTAAGGATAAAAGATTTTTTTTAACAGCTAAAACTCCATTAGTAAAAAATGGATTATTGCCGTTTGCTTGGAATAATCAAATACTACAACTGGGAACAGAAGGGTATTAAAAATATAGGAGATTGCTATGAAGGAATATCTTTTTGACATTTTCTCAATTGAGAAATAAATATCAAATTCCAGGGAATAGTATTTTCTTCTATTATCAATTACAATCTTTTTTAAGGGAAAAGTTAGGAAATTCAATGTCTCTATTTCAGATTAAAGGAATCGAATCCTTGATTCAGGGTAAGGGAATTAAAAAAATTATATCATCAATGTATAAACTACTACAGATAGCTAGTCCAAAGATAGGAATTAATAAAGCAAGACAAAGATGGGAAACAGATCTTAATATTATTATTGATGAACCAAGTTGGGAAAGACTGTGTCTAGATATTATGAAAAATACTATTAATGTGAGGTATAACTTAGTGCAGTATAATTTTTTGCAGCAACTATATTTAACCCCGGAAAAATTAAATAAATTTAAACTAAATTCAACTGAAAGGTGTTTTAGATGCAACCAAGACGTGGGCACTTTTATGCACTCTACTTGGGCATGTCAGAAGGTAACTCCTTTTTGGCAAGACCTATAAAAGTTTTTAGAGCAATTGATGAATAAGATTATACCAATGGATCCAAGGTTGTTTTTGCTAGGAGATACAAAAGGAATAACACCAAAGCTAAGTCTCGATAAACATCAGGAAAGATTTCTCAAAATATCATTAGCAGTAGCCAAAAAATGTGTTGCGGTTACATGGAAAGAACAAAATGAAATAAGATTCGAAAGATGGCATGCAGAAATGCGGAGTTGTATCCCATTAGAAAAAGCAACGTATAATCTGAGAAATGGATACGACTTCTTTTTGAAGGTGTGGAACCCATTCATGGCAAAGTTAGGATTAAGAATAGGAAGTACTTAAATTCAGGATTGCCTTGTTACCTAGCAAGAATTTAAAAAGAAATTACTCGGAAGTGACCCCCTCGGGACTCCAGGTTTCTTTCTTTCTTTCTTTCTTTCTTTCTTTCTTCTTCTTTTTCTTTTTCTTTCTTTTCAACTGAGGGGTGGGGGGGCGGGGGGGTGGGGGGAGGGGAGAAAATACAGAACAATACGTGTATAATCGAAGTTATAGGTTAGTGACTATTGTTTACTATGAAATGTATAATGTATAACGTATGGATGTTGTCGAAGTATTTGCCATGTAAGGAGGCAGGAATCACAGGTTTGTGGCCCTTTGCGACAATACCACCCTGCAGGACGAGCTCGTCGCGGACGGAGAAGAAGGGCCGTAAGGCAGCTGGCAGTCTGTTCTGCTTGATCGGCCACCCGTGTCTTATGACAGAGGATAGTGCTAGGAGGGTGTCGTCGTCGGCAGTCTGGGCTGCCAGGTCCTCCAGGCAGGACGAGGGGACGTAGGAGACCATCATGATGGCAAACCCGTCCTCTGTCGAAGGAGAGCCGCAGGTTGCCCGCGGAGCTCGAGAAAGGGTGTCCGCCAGGTGCATGTCCTTGCCCCGCTTGTAGACTAGAAAGATGTCGTGCCTCTGAAGCTGCAGCATCATCCGCTGGAGCCGCGCAGGGGCGGCGTGTATTGGCTTGCTTACAATGCTAATGAGTGGCTGGTGGTCTGTTTCGATCGAGACCTTCTTGCCGAAGATGAAATCATTGAATTTTCTGCAAGCGAAGACGACCGCTAGCAGCTCTTTTTCGATTTGCGCATATCGTTGTTCGGTGTCTGTCATAGTACGAGAGGCGTAGGCAACCGGTCTGTGGCCGTCACCGCTGTTTTGAAGGCAGACGGCACCCAGTCCATACAGCGAGGCATCGCAGGACAGCGTGAAGGGCAGCTTGACATCGTAGTACGCGAGAGTGGGGGCACAAGACATCTGTTGTTTCAGAGTGTCGAACGCTCTCTGTTGCTGTTCATGCCAGCCCCAAACAGTGTCTTTGTGAGTTAGTAGGCGTAAAGGGGCAGATATTTCACTAAACTTCGGGATGAATTTTCCCAGGTAGTTGACCATTCCGAGAAAGCGTTGCAGACCGGTCACATCGGAGGGTGCTGGCAGTTCGTTGATCGCGATCATTTTAGATGGATCGGGTTTGAGACCGGCGCTCGTGAATATGTGGCCCACGTAGTTGACTTCGCTCACCCGGAATGTGCACTTAAGCGGGTTGAGCTTGAGATTGATCTCTTTGGCGCGGTCGAGGACTTTCTTCAGATTCGCGTCGTGGTCCTCGACATTCTGACTGGCGACGAGGATGTCGTCAACCACAATCGAGCAGGGGTATCCGGCAAATAGCTGTTCCACAGTGCGCTGAAACACCTCGCTAGCTGAGTTTATGCCGAAGGGCATACGTAAAAATTTGAAACGTCCAAACTGTGTACAAAAAGTGGTCAGGTTGGAGGAGTTGTGATCTAGCGGAATCTGCCAGAAGGAGCTTTTTACATCGAGGACGGAGAAAACTGTCGCCTTGCCCAGTTGCGCTGCGACATCTTCCACCGTGTGCATGGGATAGTGTGGCCGTTTAATGGCGGTGTTCAAATCCCTGGGATTAATGCAAATTCGTATCTCCTCCGTTTTTTTTTTTAAGAGGCAACCACCATGGTGAAGACCCAGTCTGACGGGTCCGTGACAGGGGCAATCACTAACAGATCCACCATCCTGTTGAGTTCACTCAGCACGCGGTCCCGCATAGTATGGGGAATCCGGTGGGCGGGACGGACTACCGGTAAGACCTCTGGGTCGGTCGTGATCTTGTACGTGACCGGAAGCTTGCCGAGCTTGTCGTTAAAGAGCTCACCGTACTGCGAGAGGAATCGCTGGGCGGGGGCATGTGCGGAAGCCAGTTGAAGGCAACCAAGCCTAAGTCGATGCAGGCAGCAATGCCTAGCAGGGAAGGAGCGTTTTCCCAGACAACCAAAAAAGACAGTTTGTGAACACGGGACGCTAGCTGGCACTGCAGCTCAACAGTTCCGACGGGCTTGATTGAGCCCCCTCCAAAGGGAAGCAGTGAGGCCATGGTTGGCTTGATGCCCTTGGCATTACGAATCCTGTGGAGCTCTGATAAGGTGATAACGTTGCAGCGAGCCCCTGTGTCGAGCTTTGCAGTAACAGGCACTCCGTTAATGAGGAGGGTGACCATGGGATCGAGATGTTTAGCAGATGGGTCTGATAAGGAATGTATATTGATATTCAGTCCGTTGATAGCAGCTAGGTCATGCTCGTTAAACACAGGAAGTGATGCAGGTGCTGCGTGAGACGGCTCTGGCTGTAGCAGATGTACCGACTGTTTTGTCCCGACTCTGTTCCCACGCGAACGACAGCAGCGGTCAAAATGGTTTCTACGTTTGCAGTAATTACAGACTTTCCCAAATGCAGGGCACTGCTCCCGAATCCCAGCGTGTGAGCCCCCACAGTTACTACAGTTGTTGATGTGACTGGCACAGGATCTGCCGGGCACTTCAGAAAGTGGGCGTTGAGCACGGTAAAATGTGCCGGCAACATTCACATCAAACGCAGAGTGGGGTCCCGGCCCCAAGGATTTAGTGTGTGAGGCAGTTAGCTCAGCAACTCGACAACGATACTCAGCCACCTCTAGGGTGAGGTCAGCATCACGTAGTAGTTCATCACGCACCTTGTCATCAAGGATGCCACAGACTAGTCTGTCCCGAACGAGACTTGTCACACAAATTGTCGAATGCGCACCGGCTGGCAATATATCTCAGGGAGCTAATGTAAGCTTCAACAGGCTCACCTTGCTTCTGGTTGCGAGTAAAAAATCTGTGGCGCTCCATAACGAGATTCGAGCGCAGCTCGCAAAGCTGTCGGAACTTTGTCAGGAGGCAGTCCGGGTCCTCCATAGATTCCGCCGGGACCTGAACGCCCGCGGGAGTTATCCGGGCCGGTGCGTAGTGGAACCGGTGAGCACGGCGAATGGCCTCACTGCCCGCCAGGTTGAGGAGAATTGCAGCACGAGTAGCTGGAGGTGTAGCATGATGTGCTGCCTGAATATAGATCCTGAAATCCTCCTCGAAGATGCGCCAGCGTTCAGCGAGGTCGCCATCAAATACGAGTGGGTCAGGCTTGCGAAACGCTCCAGCCATAGTGAGACAGTAAATCAAAACAAACTAAGCACAAAAAAAAACTGAAGCAGTGGTAGTGGGTCTAGAACTCCTGACACCATGTTGTGTATTCATGCCAATACACAAGAGTTGCAACTCATAGTTTATTTGTACTCAAGCGGAGGTAACAATACGTGCTATCATCTTCACAGTCTGGTCGCGGTCTGCCTGGAAGGCAGCGACCGGCAGCGTATATAGTCAAGGTGGGGGTGAAGATCCGGACTGGATCGTGTGTGAAATGTGCAGCATGCATAGTGAATGTGACGCTATATATATATATATATATATATGTAATGAAGGTGAACTAGCATGCACAATCTACAGTTACCAATCCATTAGAGACGCTGCCTGACCCACTGAGTTACTCCAGCATTTTGTATCCTTTTGTGTAAACCGACATCTGCATGCGATTCCTTGTTTATGCTGAATTTTAACTTGCATTTAAGCTGAAATAAAAATTGAAAATGCCAGAAATTCTCATTACATCAACATCCTAGCAGCAGGAAATAAAATCATTGGGCCCAATCATGCTGGTGATAGCTGGCAGTTCTAAAGAAAACCCTGCAACTGTTTTTGATTTCATTATTCTGTGCAATTTGCCCCTGTGATCTTGTATCATTTAGAGCTTGCTTTGGATCAGAGTCTCTAATTGTTTTAATGTGGATTCATGACGTGGCGATTGGGAAGAAGAGTTCCTCTTTGAGTTCCTCTTTGCTTATTTTTTTTAAAGTTTTTAGTCTTTTACTGTTTCTTTTAAATATTTTCAATTATGCACAATACTTTTAAAATAAACACATAGAAAATGCTGGGATTACTCAGCACTCAGGCTGCATCTGACAGCAGGGAGACAGAGCTAATGTTTCATGTCGAAGACTCTGATGAATGGCCCTGGTCCCTTTTATCCTGTCTGTTTAAAATCTATCGGGGCATTCAAGAGGCATGGCCAAATGTTTCAGCACTTGCTGCTCGAGCCTTTCCACACTTCACCGTCTTATTCTCAAAGCGGAGTGGCAGCTCATTGATCCTTTGATCTGGCCACTTTTAGTGGATCTGGAGGGCTCTTGGGCAACAGGCCGAACGTTGAACTGAATAAACCTTGGTTCAACTCTTTGCTTCAGATGAATGATCTTTCATCAAAACGGCCCTATATAATCTATTAGTATTAAAGACATCCTAGTTTGAATGGGCTACAGACACTCAAACTTAAAACCTAGATATGCACTATTCTGTATTGAATTCTCCTGCTTTTCATACCAAACAGCTTGAGCTCATTTACTGATGCAAAAGTATTTAATTTTGGAAGGTAAGAAGATTTTTTGGATATTGTTGCTCTCTATTTAGTTTTTGGTAATGTGAAATTGGAAAACTTTTAAACATTATCTTTTTATTTCATGACCTTTTCTGCGTTTTTTTCAGCAAAACTTCCAAGATAAATGGAATTGAATATGTACCTTTCATGAGTGTGGATCTCAAGGAACGGTTTGCGTTTCCAATATCATTCTCGTAAGTTGTTTGCGTAAGTGATCTCAAACCAGTGCTAGATACCTGAAATTGTTTAACAGACCAGTCTTTGAACTATTATAGTGTTTTCAATGTGCAAGAGGGCTTTGATGTTAACTGTGGCTGGAATTACGAATTAGCAGGTTAAAGGAAAAATTAGATTATCGAAATATAAGCCTTACATTTTTTGTGATAATTCGCATGCATGGTGCTATAACTACTGCTTGGTGGAGTTGAAATCATTGGCCCATTTACTTTCAAAATGGAGATTAAATATTGAATTTTTGGAATCGATCGCCTTGTGTGGAAGGAATTAAAATCAATTTCGGGAGCACAGTTGCACTGCAGGTAATGACGGTGCCTCACTGATCCAGTGATCTGAGTTTAATTTGACCTTTCTCTGTGTGGAGCTTACATGTTCTCCCGTGACCATGTTGGTTTCCGCCAGAGGCTCTGGTATATTCACAAAGACAATTTATCAATTAATTGGTTACTCCAAATCACCCCAGTTTGTGAGTGGTAGAAGAGTTGAGGTTGACTTAAAAGGCATGCGAGAGAGAAGGGTTATTGGGAAATTAAGTGGGGTAATAGGGTTGAGGCAATTATTCTGACACCAGCCGTAGATTTCAGTGGGCTAAATGGCCTATTTTATATTGGAATATATGTTCCTATATTACATATAGAAAGGTTTCCTAACCCTATATGGAATATAGGAGCATATATTCCAATATATCATGGGCTATTTAGCATATTGTGGTGTCAGAATAATTGCCTCAATCCTATTACCCCACTTATTACCCAATACTGCTTCTCTCTCACTGCCAGTGCAGTTCAATGGCAGTTTCTCGGAGCCCTTTGACATCCACTGTGGCGTCAAACAAGGCTGCGTCCTCGCTCCCACACTCTTTGGGATTTTCTTCGCTCTGCTCCTGAAACATGCCTTTGGCACCGCAACAGAGGGGATCTATCTGCGTATTAGATCAGACGGCAGGCTCTTCAACCTCATCCGCTTCAGAGCCAAGACAAAAATATGTAAAGCTCTCATCAGAGACATGTTGTTTGCTGATGACGTAGCAATTGTGTCCCACACCCAGCAGAACTACAGTCACTGATGGACAGCTTCTATCAGGCTTGCAAGGACTTCGGGCTGACCATCAGCCTGAAGAAGACGAACGTCCTGGGACAGGATACAGATGCACCGCCTGTCATCACAATCGACGACTACGAACTCGATGCCGTCCATCAGTTCACGTACCTCGGCTCCACCATCACCGACAACCTCTCCTTGGACACAGAGATTGGCAAGAGGATCGGGAAGGCAGCTACAACTCTCGCTCGCCTCACAACTCGAGTGTGGACCAATCCAAAGCTGACAGTGAAGACAAAGATAGCAGTCTACAACGCCTGTGTCAACAGCACGCTGCTGTACGGCAGTGAGACGTCGACTACATATGCCAGACTGGAGAGAAGACTCAACACCTTCCACCTGCGAAGCATCCGGCGTATCCTGGGTATATCCTGGCAAGACAGAGTGTCCAACGCCGAGATTCTGTCTCGCGCTGGCCTTCCCAGTATGTACACTCTACTCAGGCAGCGCAGGCTGCGGTGGCTGGGCCATGTCCACCGCATGGAGGATGGTCTGTATTCCAAAAGATATCCTCTATGGAGAGCTGACATCTGGGAGGGGAACCATCGGCCGCCCCCAGCTACGTTTCAAGGATGTCTGCAAGAGAGATTTGCAGGCGCTCGACATCGATGTGGAGTCCTGGGAGAGCCTTGCAGCTGACCGTACAAGGTGGAGAGGTACCCTGAACCAACATCTCAAAACGGGGGAAGAGAAACTGATGAACGCAGTAGCAGAAAAGCGGGCACGCAGAAAGGAGCGCAGCAACTTCAACAGACCAGTGACCACACACAAATGTGACCTTTGCGACAGAGACTGTCACTCCCGCATTGGTCTCTTCAGCCACAAGCGACGCTGCTCTAGCCGAGGTGTGGAGCAAGCAGCCAACTAGGAGGCACCACCCATGGTCAGCCATGACCGAGGGGGCCTAAGAATTTGTGGAAAAGGAAATTTGATTCAAATAGTCACATTTTATTTAAAGCAAGTCCTGTGCTTAATGTTACAGTCCATTCCCTCCAGAGCCCTTGAACATCACATGTTCCTTCTCCAGGGATACTTGTCAATGAGCACATCTGCACAAGATGGTCAGGACAAATGAATTCTTTAAACCCGATGCAACAATATGCGATAACGCTGTTGTAAGGTGGCAAGTGTTTAGTTTATCCTCACTTGAGTTTAGTTTATTGTCACGTGTACTGAGATACAGTGAAAAGCTTTTGTTGGGTGCTAAACAGTCAGTGGAAAGATGTATTTCACTGTATCTCGGCACATGTGACAATAAACTAAACTCAAGCCACCATCTCACAATAGCGTTGGTAAAATCTTGGCTTGATATCAATATGAACCTTTAGTCATGAACCTTTAATACAGTCCACTCAAGAAGATGTGCTGCTTTTAACAGTCCTCTTTTCTTTACCTAGGGACCGTGCTGGCAAATTGGTATTGTCACCAAAACAGGAAGCATTGTTTTCAAGGTGGGTCCGGCCAGATGACCTCTGCAACAACCCTACAATGATCTACACTGTATCTAGTTTAAGTATAAAACAGGTCAGTCTTTTAAGATCAGCTCTGTCTGCTTGTCGTTAAAGCACATCAACTATTAACATTAGGCGTATTTTTCACAGAGCGTATTTTTCAAATTCTCCTTCCAAGTCAATCGGACACCTGAAAGCAGTTTGATAAATTTTTGTTAGACCATGATGTTAAGTAATATGGAACAACAAGCAGATTGTTAATTTAAATATTAATTCAATGGCCAGGCGATGTTAAATGACCGATGGACTTCAGTACAGCAAGTCTGAGAGTTTACCAATATCAGTTTTCAGCTGGTTTTCATGTGCCTGTTGTGCACGGATGATTCCAGTGAAGGTTTATAGTTTTAACGCCAATTCTGGAAGAGCATTTCCCCAAATCCACAAATATAGCATTGACTGCTGCCCCCTACAGCACATGTTTGGGAAAGCATCTAAAAACTGTCTGTGGGAAGGAACTGAGATGCTGGTTTAAACCAAAGATGGACACAAAAAGCTGGAGTAACTCAGTGGGTCAGGTAGCATCTCTGGAGAAAAGGGATAGGTGACTTTTCCCCAGACCCATCTTCAGACCCGACCCGAAACGTCACCTATTCCTGTCTTGTCTGTCTTGATTAAAGTGTTTTGCGCTTCTGCTCGACCACAGCAGCATCTCTTTTATTATTGACCAGTCTAACAAATATTTTAAATGGTCTCTTTTCCAGACCGTGGTATCGGACTGTTCGTTCGTGGCCTCGCTTGCTATTGGTGCTGCATATGAAAGACGTTACAATAAAAAATTAATCACAAGGTTTGGTTAATTTACTTTAAACTTGTATAGATCTCTAGCAAGTGATAGAACAGTACAGCACAGGAGCGGGCCCTTCGGCCCACAATGTTTGTGCCGAACATAATGCCAAGTTAAACTGATCTCGTCTGCTGTAGATGATCCATATTCCTCTATACCCAGCACTTCCATGTGCCTTTCCAAAAGCCTCTTAAATGCCACGATCACATCTGCCTCCACCACTGCCCTGGCAGTGCGTTCCAGGCCCTACCATTCTATATGTGAAAAAAAACAAATGTACGCTGCACACCTCCATTAAGCTCCCTCTCATTAGAGAGCTCTGCTCTGCTCTTTTGTTGGGCATTTCCACCCTGGGGGGAAACAGATCCTGACTGTCTATCCTATCTATGCCTTTCATAATTTTATATATTTCTATCAATTCTTCCCTCAACCTCCGACATTCCAGAGAAAACCGTCCAAGTTTATCTAACCTCTCCCAGTATAGCGGCCAGCTTCTCGTCTATCAAATTAGCTCCCAAGCTGCCATTTGCATAGATCGGGTGAAACAATGCTTTATGACCCAAACAATAACAATAACAGAGACCTTCTCGACGTTTGAGTTAGTTAGACGTTTGTATTTGAAGTTGCAACAAACATATTGGCATATCTCTTGTCATCGACTGGTTATTGATTTGCTAGGTAAAATTCCATATCTTACCACAGTCGATACGATCGATACGAACTGCCAGGTTTAACTTTGCCGGAAATCCGTATTAATCTTCTTGTCAATAAGATCTACAACCGATTACATCTTGGCTAATAAATCTTTTGGCGGAACCTTTGGCTGAACCTCTGTCAGCACCTTCTCGGCTCACACTGCCAGAACGTACCAAACCGCCTTAACTCTAGCTCCGCCCAGCCCATATGTAAGCATCGCATTAACTCTATAGTGTCCAAACTACAGCAGGATATAAGGTAGTAATAATAATAATATGCAAAAATAACTAATAAACGCAAAAATGGCTCCTACACCCGGTAGCTGAAACCCTCTAATCCATGCAGAGTTTTGATAAGCCTCCCCTGCACCCTCTCCAAAGCCTCGACATCTTTCCTGTAATGGGGTGACCAGAACTGCATGCAACACTCCAAATGAGACCTAACCAAAATCTTTTAGAGCTGCACCATGACTTTCAGATGTGTCCCAACATCTACTCTGGCAGCTCGGTGTCATTTTGTATGTTACGGTTACTTTTGAGCATCTTAAGTTTTGTAATGGCTTAAGATCTTTGTATATTTTGTATCATAAATTTTATGTTCATACATTATAGAATGCATATTCCTGAGCACAAAGACGTGATGTCCTTTTTAAGAATTGCCCTTGTGCACAGCAGAGAAAGTTAGAAGGCGTAGAAGTAGCTCTTTTTAATGAACCATTTTTAATGAAGTTTGGTGGCATGATAATATAGTCAATGGTGCTTGACAGACCTATAGTGTACCCTTATACCTGCTGTCCTGCCTTTAGCTGTGGGATTTAATGGATATCAGAAACAGATGTCTTTTAGAGAGACAAATTAACAAGAATTACTCCTGTCGGCTCCCAAATCCCTGATAATTTTAGAGTTGTATTTGCAGAGGTGTTAGTAACAATTAGCCGTGCTCCCCTCGGCTGGGATTTTAAATGGAAAGGAAAAGTGAAAGGAAAAAGGGAAGATTGGGGAGTTGAACATTTGCAAATGTTACATTCCACATTCAGTACATTTTATCTTTATGATTTGATTTGCAGCATTATTTATCCTCAGAATAGAAGAGGAGAACCAGAGTATAATCCTTGTGGGAAATATATGGTAAAACTTCACATCAATGGTGTTCCTAGAAAGGTAAGCCTGTAGCCACATTCTTCATCATTGAAGACATATAGCTTATTCAATAGTCGTTTATTTGTCACATACACATGAATGTGTAGTGAAATGAAACATTACCCAACAATAAGACCAATAAGTTCAACAATAAGACCAATAAGAATAATCAATAAAAATGCAATAACACATACAATCATAAACTAACACCAAATAAAAAGAAACATCCATCACAGTGAGTCTCCTCCAGTCCCTCCTCACTGTGATGGAAGGCCAGAATGTCTTTTTCTCTTCCCTGCCGTCTTCTCCCACGGTCAGGCTGTCGAAGTTGCCACGTCGGGGTGGTCATGGCTCCTGACATTGAAGCCCCCACCGGGTGGTGAAAGGTCCGCGGCCTATTTCAGGCCGCGCCGGACGGTGAAAGGTCCGCGATTCGCGGCGAGCGAAGACGCTGTCGCTGCCGCTGCCTGAGCTTCCGATGTCGGCCCCCACCCAGGGGCCTGCGGGCTTCCGACGTCCAGGCGGCCCGCGCCGAAGCCTCCGGAGACGAGTCGCAGCCGCTCCCGCAGCATCCGAAGGCAGCCACGCCGCAGGTGGTGAGTCCGGGCCGCGGGCTCTTGCAGGCACAACACAGAAACAAAGGTCTCGTCTCCGTTCGGGAGAGAGAATGTTACAGTTCCCGTTCCTCCCACCCCCCCCCCACCCTACACATAACATACAAACACTACACCATATTAAAACTACAATTCATACAAAAACAACAAAAAACACAAAAGACAGACGGACTGTACGGAAGCCGCAGCTGCGAGGGCAGCGCTGGCTCCTAAAACAGAGATGTTTTATCTCTTACGTCTGTCAGTTTTCTTCCACCCCATCCATATTAGTTTAACTTGCCATCATATTTGACATGGTCATTGTGGGTCAAAAAGCCTGTTCCTATGCTGTATTGTTCCATGTCCTTTTCATATTTAGAAGGCCCCACTTGGTGTGCTTAGCATTTTGTCCAATTAGCTGTGTTTTTTTTTACTCAAAGGTAGACTCTGGGTCAAATAACGTACAACACAGGATTTTGGGGTAATGATACAAAATAAGTATAGCTATTCCTACCCCACCCATTCCCAAAACATTCTAAGACATTGATTAAAATCAGCAAACTCGGCCCAGATCGGGTTTATCACCAGTGATGAAAATCAAAATGAATTCTGGAAATCCACATCAGCAGGTTTGGCAGCAAATGTGATTGTATCTCCATCAACTGTCTCCAGTTCGTAACCCCAGTCACTAGGGAGAGGGCGTTCTTCTTATATAGTTGCACATAATGTATCTGTAACAAACACAAGATATATTCTAAATAAAGTTTATAGTTGAGTTTAATTTACAGTTCACGAGAGATTTAAAGCTGTTTATTTTGTGATCAAATTGAACAAATATCAGTTACTCGTAAAGTTAAATAATATTTACATTTGTCTGTTTACGGATTCTTGTGGGAAATACATTTGTTTATAGTTCTGAGTTTAATTTACAGTTCACTAGAGATTTAAAGCCAATTTTATTTTGTGATCAAATTTAACAAATGGCAGTTACACGGAAAATTCAATTATATCTGCATTTGACGAGTTAAGGGTTCTTCTTGAGTTAGAACATGGAAAATAGAACAGCACAGCGCAGGAACAGGCCTTTGGTCAATGATGTCTGTGCTGATCGTGATGCCCATTTAAACTGCACATCTGTCTGCATATGGTCTATATCCTACATTTCCCTACTTGATCATGTGCCTATCTAAATACCTCTTAAAAGTGGCTACCATACTTTTAAGTGGCTACCAAGAGGGGGCTTATCAAAATGCTTTTGCAAATGTCTTGTGTACAACATCCACTGCCTATTTACATCAATCATCTTTGTCACCTTTTCAAAAGAAAACAACCCAATTTGTGAAACATGACATGTACCCAAAACCATGCTGACTCTCCCAAACAAGTGTTTGCTTTTCCAGATGTGAGTAGATCCTATCCCTAAGGATCTTCGATAATTTCCCTACCACTGATGTACCAGCCCACTAATCTTTTATGTCTCGGTTTGTTTATGATTATGTATCAGGAATCGTGTATCTGAATCAATTGTTTGATAATTAAATAACCCAGTTGTAGGCACTTCTATTTAATCATCTAAGTTCAGTGATGAGGGTTATAGTTAGTGCCGAAGATGATGAGTTTAGCTCCTATAGATAATTGTTAACTGGGTGAGACTGTCTGCCATGCATCCACACAAGCAACTGATTTGCATCTCTTCTGTACCTGCTTTCCTTATCAACAGGGCTGTTTTTTATTTATTATTGTTCAGTAGGGGTAGATGAGATGTTATCTTGTGCGCTACTTCCACCTGTGTGTGACCATTGCATGATTTGGTGATTATACTCGCTAGTTTATAACCTTAACACAACAATGTGAATCCAGTCACCTGTTTACAATCGTGGCACATCTTTGTAGTGGTATTGTCCTGTTTACAGTCATTGGGTGACTGCTGTTCATGCTCATCTGTCTGCAACCTTTGCGTCACCTAGTGACGGTTAATGTACGTTTTGAATCCTGGAGCTGCCACAAAGTAGATACTGAAAACCGGTTGTTTCATTATCCCAAATGTGTTTCCACAACAGGTAATCATTGATGACTATTTGCCAGTGGATCATAATGGTGAGCTGCTTTGTTCCTATTCCAACAACAGAAATGAACTTTGGGTCTCTTTGATAGAAAAAGCTTACATGAAAGTTATGGGAGGATACGACTTTCCCGGTTCCAACTCTGTAAGTATTAATCATGACTAATGTCTCATAAGATCATAAGAGATAGGAATAGAATTAGGCCATTTGGACAATCAAGTCTATTCCTCCATTCAATCATGGCTGATCTCCCTCCTAACCCCATTCTCCTGCCTTCTCCCCATAACCTCTGACACCAGTACTAATCAAGAATCTTTCTCTGCCTTAAATATATCCACTGACTGCCTCCACATTCTTCTGTGGCAAAAGTTCCTCCGCGTCACCTTCCTAAAAGAACATTCTTTAATTCTTAGGCTATGACCTCTAGTCCTGGACTCTCCCACTAGTGGAAACATCGTCTTCACATCCACTCCATTTTTATTTCATTCTTCCCAACTACATCTATGGTCCCTGATGATAAACAAAGTTGCTTATTCTTGAACTGATGCAAAATTCCTTGCATACTAATGGAAAATAATTGCATGGTAAATTTTGTACGGTTAGCTTTCTCAACCTTGAGCTGTTTCCTACTGCACACATTTTTTTTCATTTATGTGAAGCACTATTGTTCTGCTTTTTCAGATAAGAGTTTTCATGGCCTTGAGTTATAATTGAGCAGTGTACTAGTTTTGGAGTACAAGTACTATTGTAACGTTGGAAACATGACTTCCTAATTGTGGTGTAAGTTAACAACTGTTTTTAGTTATTTCCATCAGAGATATTTGGATTGAAACTTAATTTTGAAATATTGCCTGTAAATAGTCATGATTGGATTTCTTTTCCGGTTATGGGAGAGTATTTTCATAGTTATCATTACTGCTTTTTATTCCAGAGGCATTTAATTCCTTGGATTTAAATTTAAGACATCCTTTATGTTTCTAGCCATAAAGAAATACTGTAGTTTCGAGTGACCTTAATTTAATCTTAAAGTGAAATAATTCCAGTCATAAATGTGCTTAAACCACATGACTAATCAATCATAATCATAATCATACTTTATTAGCCAAGTATGTTTTGCACCATTCGAGGAATTTAATTTGCCATACAGTCATACCAATAAAATGCAACAGAACCCACAAAATACATTTTAACATGAACATTCACCACAGTGACTCCTCCGCATTCCTCACTGTGATAGAAAGCGGGGAAAAAAGTTCAATCTCTCCCTTCTTTGTCCTCAAACGGTCGGGGGCCTCTAACGGGACGGGACGATCTTGACTCCCGTAGCCGGCGGCAGGCTTTCCACATCGGGGCGATCAAGCTCCTGCATCAGGGGGTAATCTCTGCTCCACCGCGCCGGGCGATCTACCCCGAATCAGGGCTATCAAACCTCGTGCGGCTTTGGAGCTTCCCGACATCGGTCTCAACCGGAGACTGCGAACTTCTTGATGTTAAAGTCTGCAGGCCGGGGTTGGAGCATCGATCCCAGGCAAGGAATCGGCTCCGATGGCAAGTCCATGCCCCGGCGGTGGGGCTCGAAGTCATTCCCGAGCAAGGCCTCCAGCTCCACGTTCTTAGGCTGCAGAGCGACCAGAGATAAGATCCGGAAAACAATCGCATCTCCGGCAAGGTAAGAGATTGAAAAAAAGGTTTCCTCCACCCCCGCCCACCCCCCCACATAAAACAAACACATACCTTCTAAACACACCAAAAATAAGCTTAAACAAACGACGAAAAGGACAGACAGACTGTAGGCGAGGCTGCCATCGCGGTGCCACCTGGTGGAACAAGCTTGAAAGCTTTGAAGGTCACAGGTTGTGTTACCATTGACCACGTGACCTAGTATACAAAATTGTGTTTTTGACACTACAGAACATTGATCTTCATGCCTTGACTGGCTGGATACCAGAGAGAATAGCGATGCACTCAGACAATCAGAAGTTTGATTACGAGGGCACTTTCAAAATGCTTTGTCAAAGGTAAAGAAAACTACTCTTGTCGCACAGTAAACTTCTTTAAATGGTTTAATTCAGCAATTTATACATTGCTTTTGTTCAATATCCGAATCTAATAGGTTTCACAAGGGAGATGTTCTAATTACCACAGCTACTGGTATAATGAGTGAGGAAGAAGGAGAACATTGGGGGCTCGTACCAACACATGCTTATGCTGTTCTAGACATCCGGGACTACAAGGTAACAGCCTATTTTCAGGAGAAGGGTTGTACTATTAGATCCCCAGTGGAAGTTCTAATTGTCTGCCAGTATCAACTGCTCATGTCAATGACTCTTTTTAATGAGACAGATTAACATTTTTAACTAGAACATATCATGGTTCCAGGGATGATTCCACGAGGTTACCCGATGGTTTCAACTATCCATAGGTTTAAGGTGAGAGGGGAAAGATTTAATAAGAACATGAGGGGCAACTTTTTCACACAGTGGGTGGTGAGTATATGGAACGAGTTGCACTAAAACATCATTTAAAAGACATTTGGGTAGGTATATGATTAGGAAAGCCTTGGAGGAATATGAGCCAAACGCGAGCAGATGGAACGCGTGTAGATGGGGCATCTTGGTCAGCATGGACAAGTTGAGCCAGAGGGCCTTTTTTAATGCTGTGATTCGATCTCTCTCTCTGTTTATAATATAAAATGCTGTGAAATGATCATGTATTTCCAAATTAACCGTCCCAACACTACAGGAGGTATTGAACTCGTACTAAATATTGCATGGTGCTCTTTCGTACTCTCTTGTAGGGTCTTAAGTTCCTTCAGCTTAAAAATCCATGGAGCCATTTGCGATGGAAAGGACGGTACAGTGATAAAGATGAGAAGAGCTGGACTCCAGCTCTTCAGAAGTACTTGAGTTTCAATCCCAAAACAGCACAGAAAATTGATAATGGTAAGTTTCATTGATAGACGGAGATGGATACCCTTCATAGATTAGGTTACCCTTCTACTTTCAGACATAGGCTTTATCACGAGAGCTCATCATGTCTTAAAAATATGTTGACTTCTTCTTGCAGTTTCTGACAGTTAAATGTTTCCAAGATGGGGAACGAAAGGGAAGATTGAGAATGGTGGGGGCTGGGAATGCATATTCTAAAGATGCAAATCAAATTTGTTGCCAATTAGCTTCAATAGATTTGAAATCAAAGTAGTGTAGGAAAATAACTGCAGATGCGGGTACAAATCGAAGGTATCACAAAATGCTGGAGTAACTCAGCAGGTCAGGCAGCATCTAGGAGAGAGAGAATGGGTGACGTTTCGGGTCGAGACCCTTCTTCAGTCTGAAGAAGTAGTATTAGTTACAGGCACCCAATCCTTTTCACTCTGTTTTACCAGGTCAGCCTTTCTATCCTTGCACTGGGTCGACATTTTTACCTGTTGACTTTTCTATGTTAAAGGAAGTGAAGCACTGCAAGGTTTCAATAATGCAGTCAAAGTTGATGTTGATTAATGTGTACATTTAAATTGGGGACATTAAAAGTAATGACCAATTGCTGGGCATTCTTTGTTACTCATGCTGGTATTGTGAACTTTTCCTTACTGCAGGAGTTTTCTGGATTAACTGGGAAGACCTATGTCGGCATTATGATGTGATTTATTTGAGCTGGAACCCTAGTCTATTCAAAGAGTCGACTTACATTCACAGGTTAGTCACACGCTTCAGTGCTTGAAATTTTTTGTTTCCTAGAATAATGTGGCGCTTTCAAAGGGTGATGCATTTCCAGAAGATTCAAGAGTATATGAATTATGAGTAGCATTAGGCCACTCGGTCCTTCAAATCAGTTCTGCCACTCAATAAGATCATAGCTGATCTGTTTGTAACCTTGACTTCACATTCCTGTCTATTCATAACCTTTCAACCTCGTGCTTGTCAAGAATCTATCTACCTCTGCCATAAAAATACCCTTTATGGGTATTTTGCTGCCCCTTGATGAAGAGAGTTTCAAATACTAATGACCCACTCTGTAAGAAAGTATTTAAGCTCAGAATATTAGGATGGGATTATGACTCATGGTGGCTTGTTCATTTAGATTCAGAACTGGCTTGCTCATTGAAGACAGGTTGTTTTGGAAGGGTGTTGTATCTGGAGGTCTATGACCAGTGGAGTTTAACACGGCTCTGTGCGGGAAATTCTGTTGTTTGTCATTTATATAAATAACTTTGACATAAATGTAGATGGGTTGGCCTGTTCCCACGTTACACTTTTCTCTGGATGATATCTTATTTTTAGACAGAGTTATACATTGTTCCTCAGGAGGAAACGGCTCTTTTGCATGAATATTTCCATCGTGACCTCTTGATCTTCAAACCTCCAGGAAATACTGTGCCAAAAGGAAAATACATCTGTTTCTTGCATCTCCAGTGGACATTGGAGATCCTATGGCTCTTTCTAAATCAGAGCTAGTTTTCTTCCAGCAACCTAGCCTACATTTATTTCCACTCCACCAAATGGTCATTTATCTGCAGTTGCTGTGCGTGGGAGTTTTTGCCCATTTTTATGGACACTTCTTCAAAATTAATTTAAATGCTTTGAGATATCATATCATATATACACAGCCGGAAACAGGCCTTTTCGGCCCACCAAGTCCGCGCCGCCCAGCGATCCCCGTACATTAACACTATCCTACACCCACTAGGGACAATTTTTACATTTACCCAGCCAATTAACCTACATACCTGTACGTCTTTGGAGTGTGGGAGGAAACCGAAGATCTCGGAGAAAACCCACGCAGGTCACGGGGAGAACGTACAAACTCCTTACAGTGCAGCACCCTTAGTCAGGATCGAACCTGAGTCTCCGGCGCTGCATTCGCTGTAAAGCAGCAACTCTACCGCCGCGCTACCGTGCCGCCCATATATCTTCAGTCTGAAGAAGGGTCTCGACCCGAAACGTCACCCATTCCTTCTCTCCAGAGATGCTGCCTGACCCGCTGAGTTACACCAGCATTTTGTGATACCTCGAGATATGTCTTGATATTTTAATCACTAGAGTCAAATATAGGACAGAACTGAACTTTAAACTCTTAGTTGCACTGGGAACTTTGTGCTTTTATTTTGCTTTGCACTAATATTGGGTTTTTCTTTATTGAACTTTTTTTGTTTTGTTTATCATGTCACTTATTGAGTACTGCTTACAGACCTGTTACACTGCTGCAAATAAGAATCTGATTGTTCCAATTTGGTACACATGATGATTAAACTCTCTTGACCCTTAATGCGTGGAGGTG
Organism: Rhinoraja longicauda; assembly: GCF_053455715.1. Lineage (NCBI taxonomy): Eukaryota > Metazoa > Chordata > Chondrichthyes > Rajiformes > Arhynchobatidae > Rhinoraja > Rhinoraja longicauda. Next base: position 17,262,131 of record NC_135954.1, read on the forward strand.
ATGGTTATTGTCTACTACATTATGTAAATATTACAGCAGTAATTCTACTGAGACTCTAACAAGCAATCTTTTTTAGCCAGATCCTTTTTTTGGTATATTTGTCAAGATGTTGCGTTTTCGCTAATTTCGCTATTGAATTGATTTGTTTCCTTTGTTTTAATTTTGTTTTATTGCATCATGAGATTTGGACATTCCTGGCAATTCTGACATCCACTGTCTGTCCCTAATTTGAGTAGTTTGTCGGTCTCTCAGGTTTGGCAGGTTTCTTACACTAAAGAACATTAGAGAATAAGGTGAATGCTTAAAAATATTTTCATGGTTACCATTGCTGCTACACACCAATCGATCGTGGAACAATTATTTCTTGCTGATTTTTAAAATGATATTGACTATTTTTTAGTTTGTCTTGAGCTAGTGTTCTTTGTCTCCCCTCAATTGGAACTTGGCGTCCAAACTCAATATATTTCATCCTCCACCACCAATTCCCTTTCGCTGTACATCTCACTACTATCCCCAACACAGGAAGCCACAATCGCCTGTTGAAACCAGTCAACAGCTGAGCCTCAAGCAACCAAGTTCCCACTGCATTCTGCTCTCACACAAGAGATCCATTACAAAGAAACTTGTACAGGATGTAGTAGTTGTTCAGATTGATTTAAATGTTTTAATTTGTAAGTTTTTCTTTGCGTTGCTAATAGGCTTAAATATAAATGTTTCTTCTTGGTTCCAGTACCTGGGATGCAAAGCAAGGCCCTGTGAAAGATGCATACAGCCTGGCTAACAACCCTCAGTACAAGCTGGATGTACAGTGCCCACAAGGTGGCGCAGTTGTCTGGGTTCTATTGACCAGGCACATTACTGACAAGGTAAGCTATTAGTAAAAACCTCAAGGCATTGGGTTATTTGTCCTGAGGTAGAATTATTGTTGCCACCTTAATTCAAGTGTTATTTTGAATCCTCCCCCCCCCCTCCAAATATACTTTTGTGGGGTCAATCTGACCATAAAAGCAGTTCCATACACATTTCAATCTGTTTTCTTTATAACTGTAATGTGATGACTGATGTGACAACATTTAAAAGATATTTGGACAGGTGGCGCTGCAACCTTTTCCAATTCTAAATTGAGTGTAACAAACTTCTGCAATAATGTGTGTAAATTGCTTTCAAACTACTTATCCGATGCACAAGAGTGGATAGGGTAGATTTGAGCTTATTTCCTCTCATTGAGGAGATGGAAAAGCTATTCAGGAGACAGAAAAGCCGGAAATCTCCAGGACCGGACAATGTTTCCCCCTCTGCCCTCAAGCTCTGTGCCGAGCAACTGGCACCAGTTTGTGGATTTAAGCTCTGCATTCAACATCATTGTGCCAGAGCTACTACACTCCAAACTCTACCAGTTGACTGTGCCTGAACCCCTCTGTCAGTGCATCACCAACTTCCTGACAGACAGGAAGCAGCATGTGAAGCTGGGAAAGCACATCTCAGACCTGCTGACCCTCAGCAAAGGAGCACTGCAAGGCTGCGTACTCTCCCCTCTCCTTTACTCTCCCTACACCGACGACTGTACTTCCACAGACTCCTCCGTCAAGCTTCTCAAGATTGCGGATGACACAACCCTGATTGGCAGTGGCATAGCCAGGTTCTAAAGTTATGGGGAGCGAGCACATAAAAAAGGCGCCATGACACATACCAAACAATTTTAAACTCATAATATGGCACGTAATGCCACTTTTCAGTGGTCTTCAACAGCAAATCACAACAGTCCATGTCGCCCCCCACTTTCCTCCCCCCCCCACTCCTGACTCCCCCCTATTCGCCTCCACCCTTTCCCCCGAGTCCCGCCCTCCTCCCGACTGCCGCCCCCCCATTCCCGCCTACCCCCTACTTCCCTCTCCCCTTTCATAGAAACATAGAAAATAGGTGCAGGAGTAGGCCATTCAGCCCTTCGAGCCTGCACCGCCATTCAATATGATCATGGCTGATCATCCAACTCAGTATCCCGTACCTGCCTTCTCTCCATACCCCCTGATCCCTTTAGCCACAAGGGCCACATCTATCTCCCTCTTAAATATAGCCAATGAATTGGCCTCAACGGCCTTCTGTGGCAGAGAATTCCACAGATTCACCACTCTCTGTGTGAAAAAAAACTTTCTCATCTCGGTCCTAAAAGACTTCCCCCTTATCCTTAAACTGTGACCCCCTTGTTCTGGACTTCCCCAATATCGGGAACAATCTTCCTACATCTAGCCTGTCCAACCCCTTAAGAATTTTGTAAGTTTCTATAAGATCCCCCCTCAATCTAAATTCCAACGAGTACAAGCCGAGTCTATCCAATCTTTCTTCATATGAAAGTCCTGCCATCCCAGGAATCAATCTGGTGAACGTTCTCTGTACTCCCTCTATGGCAAGAATGTATTTCCTCAGATTAGGAGACCAAAACTGTACGCAATACTCCAGGTGTGGTCTCACCAATGCCCTGTACAACTGCAGCAGAACCTCCCTGCTCCTATACTCAAATCCCCTCGCTATGAATGCCAACATACCATTCACTTTCTTCACTGCCTGCTGCACCTCCATGCCTACTTTCAATGACTGGTGCACCACGACACCCAGGTCTCGTTGCATCTCCCCTTCTCCTAATCGGCCACCATTGAGGTAATAGTCTGCTTTCCTGTTCTTGCCACCAAAGTGGATAACCTCACATTTATCCACATTATACTGCATCTGCCATGCATTTGCCCACTCACCTAACCTATCCAAGTCACGTTGCAGCCTCCTAGCCTCCTCCTCACAGCTAACACTGCCCCCCAGCTTCGTGTCATCCGCAAACTTGGAGATGTTGCGTTCAATTCCCTTGTCCAAATCATTAATATATATTGTAAATAGCTGGGGTCCCAGCACTGAGCCTTGCGGTACCCCACTAGTCACTGCCTGCCATTCTGAAAAGGACCGGTTTATTCCTACTCTTTGCTTCCTGTCTACCAGCCAGTTCTCTATCCACATTAATACTGAACCCACAATACCATGTGCTCTACGTTTGCATACTAATCTCTTATGTGGGACCTTGTCGAAAGCCTTCTGGAAGTCCAGATATAACACATCCACTGGTTCTCCCTTATCCACTCTACTAGTTACATCCTCGAAATTTTTTATAAGATTCATCAGACATGATTTACCTTTCATAAATCCATGCTGACTTTGTCCAATGATTTCACCACTTTCCAAATGTGCTGCTATCCCATCTTTAATAACTGACTCTAGCATTTTCCCCACTACCGATGTTAGACTAACTGGTCTGTAATTCCCCATTTTCTCTCTCCCTCCCTTTTTGAAAAGTGGGGTTACATTAACTACCCTCCAATCCTCAGGAACTACTCCAGAATCTAAAGAGTTTTGAAAAATTATCACTAATGCATCCACTATTTCTGGGGCTACCTCCTTAAGCACTCTGGGATGCAGCCTATCTGGCCCTGGGGATTTATCAGCCTTTAATCCATTCAATTTATCTAACACCACTTCCCGACTAACCTGGATTTCACTCAGTTCCTCCATCTCATTTGACCCCCGGTCTCCTGCTATTTCCGGCAGATTATTTATGTCTTCCTTAGTGAAGACAGAACCAAAGTAGTTATTCAAAAAAAAATTCCCCCCCATTCCCGCCCTCCCCTCCTCACCTTTCCCCCCCACCTCCACTCCCCCTCCCCTCCCCTCCCCTCCTTCCCCTCCCATCCCATTTATTGTCCTGTAGTTGAGTATAATGTAGAAGGTGTTAAACATTTCAAAAGATTTCTGAGATGCCTGTGCACTTTCTTCCCCAGTCAATTTACATTGTTGTGTTTCCGTAGGGAACAGGCTAGATATATTGTGGATTAAATATTGTGAATTGGTTATTTGGGAATGCTGCATCTCAAAAAGATCTATACAGACTTGTTTTGTGACTGAAGAAACATTGATATCAGGATCTATTTATATTGAAGGGTAATCTGGCGAAGGTGAAAGATCCTTTCAATTGGCCATCGATCTAACGCAATCTGATCCATGTTCAGCCTGGGTTGGCAACCAGTGAACAAGATGTGATCATTTTCTCAAATCTTTGCCATTACACTCTCTCAATGGCTGTGATGTTGCTTTATTAGCAGCAATTAAAATGCTAAACAGGAAGTGCAAATTGATAGTAGGATTAGGCAATTCAGTTTCAAAGGGGAGCCCCGTGTTCTTGACACTCTAAGGTACTGTGACGTAAGATGCTAAAAACTGCCTGTGAAATTCTGCTTTCAACAGTAATGTTTGCTGAGGACCTGTGAGTAACAGCGAGAGGCAATAAGGCCGAATCCACCCTTGCCACTCTTGCGTATCTGATAAGTGTTTTGTAGCAATTTATACACATTATTGTAAGTTCTGTTGCACTCAATTTAGAATTGGTGTTAAGGCCATTGGAAAAAGCTGCAGAGCTCTGATAGGGTTATTCAAAATGGAGGGAGCATTTGGTAAACTTAATGGGAGAAAATGTTACTACTTGTCCACAGCTCAATAAGTGGATATTTGGCTTTAAGATCATCAAAAGAATGATGATCATCAAAAGAACCGTTCTGTTGTGAGGGTTTGGAAACCAGTCATAATCATATAGCATGAAAACAGGCAGTTCGGCCCAACTCACCTAGACCAGCCTACATGTCCCACCTACACTAGTCCCACCTGCCGGTGTTTGGCGCATATCCCTCTCCATGTACCTGTCTAAATGCTTCTTAAACGTTGCGATAGTGCCTGCCACAACTACCTCCTCAGGCAGCTCGATCCATACACTCACCACCCTTTGTGTGAAAAAGTTACCCCTCGGGTTCCAATTGAATCTTTTTCCCCCCACCTCACCTTAAACCTATGTCCTCTGGTTCTCGATTTCCCCTACTCTGGACACCTGATTTATTCCTCTGATGGTAATGGAAGCTTTATTCTTCAAAGCTTGGAAAGGGAAATTAAACTAGACTAGACCTCGTCTAGTTCCAGTAGATCTACCATGATTCCACATTGTGCTTTGCACCCTAACCCAAATGTTAAATTTGCATTCTAATTACAGGATGATTTTGCCCACAATCGTGAATTTATTACATTGGTAGTTTACCAGACTGGAGGAAAGAAGGTTTACTACCCGAGTAAGTATGTTGCTTAGAAATTAACATGGAGCTGGAAGAATTTGGAAGTTGAGTTATTGGTTTTTAAATGTCTATGTTTTGCAGGAGACAACGCAATATGTTTATCAATGCAGTGGTTTAAAAAAAAAGAGAAGGGCCCAAGTGGGACCAAAGGACGGCACAGTGGCGCAGCTGGTAGATCTGCTGCACACAGGCCAGAGACCCGGGTTCAATCCTCACCTTGGGTAGTATCTATGTGAAGTTTGTAGTATCTCCCTTCTGACGGCATAGGTTTTCTCTGGGCGCTCCGGTTTCCTCCCATATCCCAAAGACGTGTGGGTTTGTAGGTTAAATGGCCTCTGCAAATTGCCCATAATATGTCGGGAGTGGATGTGAAAGGGGATAACATGGAACTAGCATGAACAGATGATTGATGGTCAGCATGGACTCAGTTAGCTGAAGGGCCTGTATCCATGCTGTATTTTTCAATCACTCAAGGACTCACAATCACAATCATACTTTATTAGCCAAGTATGTTTTTCAACATACGAGGAATTTCATTTGTCATACAGTCATAACAATAAAAAGCAACAAGACACACAAAATACATTTTAACATGAACATCCACCTCAGTGACTCCTCTGCATTCCTCACTGTGGTGAAAGGCGAAAAAGAGTTCAAAGTTAACGGGACGATCTTGACTCCCGTAGTCGTCGGGGCGATCAAGCTCCTGCATCGGGGAGGGGGGGATCTCAGCTCCCCCATGCCGGGCAATCCACCCCGGGTAGGGGCTAGTCAAACCTCGTGCAGCTTCGAGCTCCCGACTTCAGTCTCAACCCGAGACTGCAAGCTCCTTGATGTTAAAATCTGCAGGCTGCGGTTGGAGCTTTGATCCAGGCAAGGAATCGCATGCTCAGATGGTAAATCCATGCCTCGCGGGGGCTCAATGTCTGTCCCAGGCAAGGCCTCCAGCTCCACAATGTTAGGCCGCCGAGCGACCGGAGATACGATCCGGAAACAATCGCATCTCGGCAAGGTAAGAGATTGATAAAAAGTTTCCCCTGACCCCCCACCCCCCACATAAAACAAACCAGAGAACATTAACACATACTTTAAAGCTCACCAAAAATAACTTGAAAAGGGCAGACAGACTGTAGGCGAGGCTGACATTGCGGCGCCACCCGGTGGAGTACTGTTCCATGTATTCACAAAGAGCCAGTTGTAGCTTGGCCCATGCAAGTTCCCATTGCCGGCATCTTTTATTTAGAAAAAGTGAGTGGAGTTGAAGGCAAGGTAGTTTGATGTGAGAATAAGTTCAGCCAGATGAGCAAAGGGTCTTGGTAGAGGGCCATTGTACAGGTGTATGTTCATTAAAGTAGTGAAGTACCCTCAGTTTATCCTACGGTGGGATGGAAGTATGGGAGGATTGGAGCTCATTAGTAAAAAAAAATAACAGTCCAAGGTTCAGTGAGATCCCAGAATGTTTTTATTTGGTAATTTCTTGCCACACGGCACCTGAAGAGCAAAGACCAAGTTTAATCTTCAGGTCAAGTGGGATTTAAAATGATAACGAAAATATCATTGGGCTTGTTTAACTTGAACAGTGAATGTGGAATTAAAGGACATGAATACTAAATTTTAAAAAGCCACAAGCAATGAGATCAAAAATAAATGTAATGAAGTGTGTAATATATTTGCAAAATAGACATTCTGGTAAACCCAGTTTAATGATAAATCACCCACGTATTGAACCATTATTTTTTTCTTCTGTAGAAACAGCCGTGTTGTATTAGGATTTTGCTGCATGATAAGAGTAGGAATGTTGGAGCCGATTATAGTTTTGCAGGAAAATGCAGTAAGCATTTCCCACGCAGTAAGGTAACCCAAAGAGCAATGAGATGATCCATAGTAAATGGTGCTTACAATGTGCTTGGATTCATAAAATGTCCCTCAATTTTGCTGCCAAACAAAAATACTAGGACAAATTTTGCAGAGCTTGCTTGAAGATGCAAGTTTTAATTGAATATCATAAAGGAGGAGAGAGACATGGAAATATTTAAGGAAACAATTTCAAGAATTCAGAGCCGACTTGGCTGAAGATATGTGACTACCAATGGAGCAGGGAAGAAATCTGAGAATGATCAAGGCCAGAATTCAATGAGCACAGAAATGTTGGCGAGTAGAAGGTGAGAAAAGATTAGGGTTGGGATGTGCTTGTTTAAAGGCAGATTCAAATGATGCAGGTTAAAATAGGTACTTAATTCTAAGGGAAGTGCATTTCAAGCCTGCATTGGTGGCTAGTGAAGAGGATGAAGTCAGTGACAGAATGCTTAGGCCTCTACCTCAAACATTATCTCTTGAACCAACGATGGTCAGATGTTTGTGATATCATTTAGTTCATTGCAATTTCCTGAGTGCAATATGTTTTTGCTACTGGTCAGTTTAGTTTATTGTCACATGTACCGAGGTTGTTGCGTGCTATCCAGACAGCAGAAAGACAACACATGATTACAATTGAGCCATTTACAGTGTATAGGTACATGATGAGGGAATAACGTTCAGAGTTCCAAGTTTGGCAATTTCAGATTTTTTTATGGTATTAAAATTTAAGTGTTACATTTTCTGGGCTCACTAAGTAAACTAATAAATTTAGAATTGGGGTTACCTCTTTCCCATTGGTTTTTTCTGATGTTCATTTATCCTTGTTTTCAGGATGACTACCAGAGGCATGTAGGCTTGCATGAGTATTGATGTAATATTAGGGGCAGAGTTTCATTAATGTATGCTTGGCACATATAGCGTGCTATTGATTGAAGATTAAATCTATAAATGCAGTGAGCTACCAGATAGTATAATTCTTAGCTTGCAGTGTGCTGCACTCCAAAGCTAGTCTGATAAATCTATTATAAAATCTCTTGTAGATGAACCGCCTCCATTCATCGATGGTATTCGAATAAACAGCCCTCATTATCTGACCAAGATTAAGCTGAATACTCCGGGGCCAAAGACGTTTACTTTAGTGGTGTCTCAGTACGAGAAGCAGAACACCATCCATTACACACTCAGGGTATGCATATTATGGCTTTGGTACTGTTTACTCTCTGTTATTAGCTGAAATGTAAAAAATTGATTTCTGTAAATTTGAGACTGTTTGATATGTTTAAACATGTTTCTGTGATCTTCACAGCATAACACTTGAAAGACAACACCCTTAACACTGCAGTACCTCTTCAGTGTTGTGGTGTCCGAATTGGCATTTAGATAGTGGCAGTAGTGGCATTTAAAAGTTTTTTTTAGTTAATGCAGCGAATGGAGGAAAATGGATCGCATGCAGGGAGAGATTAGTTTAACGGTATCATTTTCGGCACGAATATTGAGAGGCAAAGGGACTGTTCTTGTGCCATAGTCTTCTATGCTCTATGTTCAGTATAACTTTCATACTCGAGTCACAGGAAAAGGGGACGTACAACGTGATCTGGGTGTCTTAGTGCATCAGCCACTGAAAGGAAGCATGCAGGTACAGCAGGCAGTGAAGAAAGCCAATGGAATGTTGGCATTCATAACAAGAGGAGTTGAGTATAGGAGCAAAGTCCTTCTGCAGTTGTACAGGGCCCTAGTGAGACCGCACCTGGAGTATTGTGTGCAGTTTTGGTCTCCAAATTTGAGGAAGGATATTCTTGCTATTGAGGACGTGCAGCGTAGGTTTACTAGGTTAATTCCCGGAATGGCGGGACTGTCATATGTTGAAAGACTGGAGCGACTAGGTTTGTAGGTCTGCCTCAGAAGGCAGTGGAGGCCAGTTCGTTGGATGCTTTCAAGAGAGAGCTGGATAGAGCTCTTAAGGATAGCGGAGTGAGGGGGTATGGGGAGAAGGCAGGAACGGGGTACTGATTGAGAGTGATCAGCCATGATCGCATTGAATGGCGGTGCTGGCTCGAAGGGCTGAATGGCCTACTCCTGCACCTATTGTCTATTGTATACACTGGAATTTAGAAGGATGAGAGGGGATCTTATCGAAACGTATAAGATTATTAAGGGGTTGGACATGTTAGAGGCAGGAAACATGTTCCCAATGTTGGGGGAGTCCAGAACCAGGGGCACAGTTTAAGAATAAGGGGTAGGCCATTTAGAACAGAGATGAGGAAAAACTTTTTTAGTCAGAGAGTTGCGAATCTGTGGAATTCTCTGCCTCAGAGGGCAGTGGAGGCCAATTCTCTGAATACATTCAAGAGAGAGCTAGATAGAGCTCTTAAGGATAGCGGAGTCAGGGGGTATGGGGAGAAGGCAGGAACGGGGTACTGATTGAGAATGATCAGCCATGATCACATTGAATGGCGGTGCTGGCTCGAAGGGCCGAATGGCCTACTCCTGCACCTATTGTCTATTGTCTATTGTCTAAATACAATAGGTTGAAATAAAATAATCCATCTCAAACACATGAAGCTCTTTGACGTGGGCATGTTACCAGTGAACTACATATGGGAATACCAAGTGGTGCAGCGGTAGAGAGGCTGCCTCACAGTGCCAATCTCCCGGTTCCCTCTCACATTCCACAGACATGCAGGTTTGTAGGTTAATTGGTTTCTGTAAATTGCCCTTCATGTGTAGCATGCAAAACTGGAATAACGTGGAACTAGTGTACCGGTCATCAATGATCAGTGTGGATTCACTGGGCCAGAAGGACCCGTTTCCACGGTGTATCTCTACGCTGAGCTGAGGCAGTACCGAACAAATTAATTGTGATCAGGAATGACACCCATTGGATTCTCATAATTTTGCATGTGTAGTTTTTGAGAAAGTTATACAGGGCTAAAATGGCTACTTACAAAAGACCTGATTGCCAAACATTGATGGAGATCTACTCTTGAGTACCAGGTGACTAAACCTGAAAAAGGTTGATACTTTCAGGAGAGAAACTCATTGAGGAATAAGATGGCAATTTGGGGGGGAGGAAATTAACAAAACTTAACTAAATGGGGAGGGAGGAAAACAAACTACTGGTGGAATTCAGTGGGTCAGGTGGTATCAGTGGAGGCAAAGGACTCTGTCTCATTCCTGATGCAGAGTCTCGACCAGAAACATTGACTGCCCCTCTGCTTCCTCAAATGTCGCCTGACCTGCTGTTCGACCGACAGTTTGTTTTTTGCTCCAGATTACAACATCTGCAGTCTGTTGTCTCCTTAACAAAAAGAAGCTGAATAAATTCCTAACAAATTGTGTTTTATGTTCTTTAGAATACAAAGTATCTCATATTTTACTTCACTTTGGCAACACAAAACTAGTTGCTCAACATGCTGGGTTTTATGTCAATGGCAAAAATTACACTGACCAGTTACAAGAATTTTATTCCTACCTACAGGTATATTCCATGTGCAAGTTTGCGTTTTCTAAGATCCTATTCCCCTACACGCACTATAAGCGGGTGAGTGCTACTGGTGCCAAGCCACAGTAACTTTAAAATTATTTGAAACCCCATAGAAATCATCAGGTATGTTTAAGTATTTTCTCATTTGGCTGGAAATGGTGCACATTGACTTCCAATAAATCTGTTCTTCACTGAAGAATGTCTGCCTATCACTCAAATAAAAAGTTTGAGGTGAGTTTTCAAATTTAAAACATCCAATTAGTGGCGAAAATCTCCAATTCCATTAGATGATTGCGGTCAAAGTTGATGAATGACTTCCAATTAAATTAAACCAGTCACACGGTTCCTGGCCATCTAAAAGGAGCGGCACTGTAAAGAATCAGCACTGAATCTGACCTTTGTGCCAGTGTAGCTCCTTCCAATGAGCTATCTGATTCATCTCATTCCTTCCTGGAATTTTAATTGTTTGCCTCCATCTAAAACAAATGGAAAGGATTGTTTTCTCTCTGCAATTTTTTTGTGTTAGAATTTCCAATTGGCAGTAACCATAAAAAATGTTTTTATTCTGGGTGAATAGTTAGTTTTGTAACACGAGCTTCTTAATCTCCAAAGGTGACTGGATGAATAAACGGAAGATGTGGCTATCATGGGTGACTTTAATCTACATATAGATAGGGCCACTAGAATTGGTAACAACACTGAGGAGGAGGATTTCCTGGAGTATATACGGGATGCGTTTTTAAAGCCAATATGTAGAGGAACCGACCAGAGGGCAGGCCATCCTAGACTGGGTATTGTGTAATGAGGAAGGATTAATTAGCGATCTTATTGTGCGAGGCCCCTTGGGCAACAGTGACCATAATAAGGTGAAATAAGATGGAGAGTGACATGTTTAATTCAGGGATTAGGGTCCTGAACTTGAATAAACTTGAGGAAGGATATTCTTGCTATTGAGGGCGTGCAGCGTAGGTTCACTAGGTTAATTCCCGGAATGGCGGGACTGTCGTATGTTGAAAGGCTGGAGCAATTAGGCTTGTATACACTGGAATTTAGAAGGATGAGGGGGGATCTTATTGAAACATATAAGATAATTAGGGGATTAGACACTTTAGAGGCAGGAAACATGTTCCCAATGTTGGGGGAGTCCAGAACAAGGGGCCACAGTTTAAGAATAAGGGGTAGGCCATTTAGAACGGAGATGAGGAAGAACTTTAAGGTGTGGAATTCTCTGCCTCAGAAGGCAGTGGAGGCCAGTTCGTTGGATGCTTTCAAGAGAGAGCTGGATAGAGCTCTTAAGGATGGCGGAGTGAGGGGGTATGGGGAGAAGGCAGGAACGGAGTACTGATTGAGAGTGATCAGCCATGATCGCATTGAATGGCGGTGCTGGCTCGAAGGGCTGAATGGCCTACTCCTGCACCTATTGTCTATTGTCTAAAGGAGACATTGAAGGTATGAGATGGGAATTGGTTAGGATCAACTGACAAATTATATGTAAAGGGTTGACAGTGGAGATGCAATGGCAAAGATTTAAAGACCGCATGGATGAACTCCAGAAATTTTTCATTCCTGTCTGGCGAAAAAATAAAACTGGGAAGGCGGCTCAAACGTGGCTGACGAGGGAAGTCAGGGATCGTGTTAGATCCAAGGAAGAGGCAGAAGAAGCGGCAAACCAGAGGACTGGGAGAAATTTAGAACTCAACAGAGGAGGTCAAAGGGGTTATGGGCCTGTCCCACTTAGGCGGTTTTAAGGCGACTGCCGGTGACTAGGCTGTCGCTGACGGTTCGCCGGGGTGTCGCGGGCATGATTGTGAGGAGTCTTCCAAGAATCAGAGTGGATCTCAGCGCATCGCTGAGAAATCAACCGGAGTGAAATTTCTCGGCGACAGCTGGCTTGTAGCCAGGTATCGTTGCTTATTGCGGGCGCTGTCGCATGCTGTCCCCAGGTTTTCTAGGTTCTCTTAGATGCATTTAGAAGCACATAATATTAAAATAAGTAAAGTCATTTCAAGATACCATAAAATAGTTGTGTATACCAATTTATTTACCGTCAGGACATTTGACAGGTAGATTGGAGGCGACAGTTTGACGGTCAGGTAAGCGTGGGAATTTTCGCGATGTTTATGGCCATCAGCGATTACATTTAAAGTAGGCTCCCACCCCAGATATGCAACCCAGAAACCAGATATGCATCTCCCCTACATTTTCAAAGAATGCCCGCAATCCGCACAAAAATCCATTTAACCACTTTTAAAATTAAATTTCTTAATACTGCTATTAGTAAACTGGAAGTAAATCCAGTTTATGCCTTGTTACCGTGAAGCTTGGCTTCCAAGTAACCCGGGCAAGATGTTATATTTCTAAACTCTCAAGTACTTACCGACTTGTCAGTGATTTCAGCGAAAATTAGGACGCCAGAGAAGCATTGACAGCCTGGGAATTTTTGCGATGTTTCTGAAGACGGGGTAATCTCGACCTGACTCGGCATTGTCGTGGTCATTGTCGTCGGGTAAAAGAACATTTCGGCGATCTGCTACGACTTTGACAGTCGCCGGCAGTTGCCTAAAAAATCACCTAAGTGGGACATGCCCTTTAATTAAGGAGGGAGGAAAAGAGCATGAAAGAAATCATGCTTGAGTAATCTTTTGAAATTTTTTGAGGATGTAACAAGTAGAATGGATAAGGTTGAACCAGTGGATGTAGTGTATCTGGACTTTCAAAAAACCTCTGACAAGGTCCCACACAAATTAGAGCACATATTGGGGATAGGGTATTGACATGGATAGCGAACTGGTTGGCAGACAGGAAGCAAAGACTAGGAATTAACGGGTCCTTTTCAGAATGGCAGGCAGTGACTAGTGGGGTGCCGCAAGGATCGGTGCTGGGACCCCAGTTGTTTACAATATATATTAAAGATTTAGACGAGGGAATTAAATGTAACATCTCTAAGTTTGTGGATGCCAAAAAGCTTGGTGGCAGTGTGAGCTGCGATGAGGATGCTATGAAGCTGCAGGGTGACTTGGATAGGTTCGGTGAGTGGGCAGAAGCTTGGCAGATGCAGTATTATGAGGATAAATATGAGGTTATCCACTTTGATGGCAAGAATAGGAAGGCAGATTATTATTTGAATGGTGTCAGATTAGGAGAAGGGGAGGTGCAACGAGACCTGGGCGTGCTTGTACATCAATGACTGAAAGTAAGCATGCAGGTACAGCAGGAAATGAAGAAAGCTAATAGCTTGTTGGCCTTCATTGCGAGAGGATTTGAGTTTTGGAGCAAGGAGGTCCTGCTGCAGTTGTACAGGGGCCTGGTGAGACCGCACGTAGAGTATTGTGTGCAATTGTGGTCTCCTAATTTGAGGATGGACATTATTGCTATTGAGGGAATGCAGCGTAGGTTCACCAGATTAATACCCGGGATGGCAGGACTAACATATGATGAAAGATTGGGTCGACTGCTTGTATTCTCTGGAATTTAGAAGGATGAGAGGGGATCTTATAGAAACATAAAACTCTTAGAGAATTGGACAGGGTAGATGCAGGAAAAATGTTCCCGATGTTGGGGGAGTCCAGAGGTCAGGGGTCACAGTTCAAGAATAGGGGGTAGGCAATTTAGGACTGAGATGAGGAAAAACTTTTTCACCCAGAGAGTTGTGAATCTGTGGAATTCTCTTCCACAGAAGGCAGTGGAAGCCAATTCTCTGGATGGTTTCAAGAGAGAGTTAGATTTAGCGCTAAGGGAATCAAGGGATATGGGGGGAAAGCCAGAACGGGGTACAGATTTTGGATGATCAGCCATAATGGTGGTGCTGGCACAAAGGGCCGAATGGCCTGCTCCTGCACCTATTTTCTATGTTTCTAAAATGAAGTGAAAGAAGAATGTAGAATCATTTTGACATTGATTCTGGGAGGACAAAAAGGATGCAGAACTAATTTTCTGCATGAGTTGCGTGAGGGTGAGCTTACACCAGCGTTCATGATTAGATGGTTTAAACATATGTCTGGCATTTTCTGATTTTGTTTTTGGATTTCTAGCATTTGCAAATTTTTTTTTGCTTTTGTGAATTCTGCCAATGTGTGGTTGGGCGAACAATCCATTCCCTTTTGTAGCTTCAATGTCTTCAATATTGAAGCAAATTTGTGAGAATGCCCTTGTCAATTTGGGCTCATGTTAAAATCTGTTTATTCAAAATTTTCTCTGCTCTTATAAATAATTGTCAAAGGTGCTTCTGTCTCTAATGAGTCCTGGCGTTAAAAAAATGATCTTGATATGGCAGAGCAACTGAGATGAAAGCCTTTAATTGAATTGGTTATCGTGATCTGTCAATTAATGTAAAATCTGATAAATCAGAATTGTGTTAACCAAATAACTTAAGGATAACGCTACAAGGAATATCAATACAGTCAAAGATCTTTATAAACGATAGAACAAGCTTGAGCAAATAAATGTCACGTTCCTGATATATGCCTGTCATTGTAACAAATATTATGGTGTCTTGTCTTGAAATTCTGTGACCCGAAGTATTCTGTGACCCGATTATTGTTTTTTTTTACGGTGTGTTTGTGATTTATGGTAGGTTAATGGTCAGTGGAAAGGTCAGTCTGCAGGAGGATGTGGAAACTACAGAGACAGCTACAAAATGAATCCAATTTACCAGATCACTGCAGAAAAAACTGGGCCTTTGCTGATCGAACTACGGGGTCCCAGGTCAGTAAAGAAGAAAAATAACCTTCAGTTCATGATTAACTGTGTTTGGTTTCTTTGTTTGGTTTTCATGACAGAAGGTGGCACTCCCTAGAGTTAAAAGATTAGTACACTCTGGTTTTATTTTCAAGGTTGAAAATTACATCAGATAACAAGCTGGATCTCGCTGGCTATTGCCAGTGGTTCCGAATGGAATCGGCAACCTCTTGCTATGTAAACAGCATTAAGACCCAGACATCTGTAACAACAAAGTCCAACAGCAGATCACAGTCCTACTGAGATTCTCCAGCATTCTGCTCGGAAGGTCTCCTGACTTTAATGGGGGTTGCATGATTGTGAAGTAGCAGCAAAGACATAAATTACATTTATTTCTCATTGGTTATAATTGATTATTTATAGTCTTAGAGTCATACAGCGTGGAGACGGGCCCTTCGGCACAACTTGCTCACCACGACCAACATGTCCCATTTACACTAGTCTCACCTGCTTGCATTTGGCCCATACCACTCTAAACCTGTCCTATCCATGCACCTGTCTAAATGTTATTGATTAATGATAACGGCTATTTAATGTTATTGATTATTTGTAAAATATAACCTTAAAAATAATTTTAAAGCATTTACTTCCAATTTTAAAAGTCTTTAAAAACCTTTAACAAAGACATTTTAAACTTCTGAGTAATTTTAAAGATATTGCATTTAGTTCTCTGCTCCTGTTCTCCTAAAGAACTACATTTTTCAGTCTTTGATAGAGTTTCAAACATATAATAATAAAGAATAACTTTCCTCGGCTCCAAATTTCAGTGGGAATATCCTCTGAGGAGAAAGCACGCTCTCATCACACAATTTTTCCTGCTTATACTTTAATATTTTACTACTTGGGAATGTGAAAAGCTACAAATTGTGTAGAAGTCTGCTTTCCACAGAGCACTAATAAAAACAACTTTTATTTTTGAAGATTAGGCATTGATATATAAATAAAGAAAGCAGAAGAGCATATCCTGTCAGGTTCAAGTTTCCTAAAGATAGACACAAAAAGCAGGAGTAACTCAGCGGGTCAGACAGCATCTCTGGAGATAAGGAATAGGTGCATTTCGGATCGAGACTCTATTTCAGACTGAGTCAGGGGAAAGGTGAAACGAGAGATGTAGATGGTGGTGTAGAGAGATATAGAACAAATTAATGAAAAATATGCCAAAAAGTTCTTAAACCTGTTTCCTAACAAAAGGGTTCTGACCCAAAATGTCGCCTATCCATGTCCTTGAGAGATGCTGACTGACCCTCTGAGTTCCTCCAGCACTTTATGTTTTGGACAAAATTCCAGCATCTGCAGTTCCTTGTCTCCTCTCTACTGGTTGACTTTTTCAACTTTTTTCGCCCACAGCTCTACTTTTACATGACCCTGTCCTGATCAAGTAGTACAAGTAGATAGGGGAACTTATTAGGTTAGAAAGCTGTGCCGAAGTAACTAGTAAATATAATGTACACTTAATGATAAAATGTACCGTGGTACTTCATTGGTGTGGTTTCAGATAAACAATTACATCAAGCATAAAATTGGAGATAAAAATTTGACAGCTGAATATAACCTGATTGAAGGCAAGTTTTAAAGGAGAAGAATGAAGCGGAAAGATAGGATTAGGAAGGGAATCTGAGAGCTTTGGTGCAGACAGCTACTTCCTTAGAAGGTTTAGGAAGTTTGGCATGTCCCCAACAAGTCTCACCAACCTACAGATGCACCGTAGAAAGCATTGTCAATACTATTGGGATTCGGAAGTTTGGCACGTCCCCTACAACTCTCCCCAACTTCTACAGATGCACCATAGAAAGCATTTTGTCAGGATGTATCACAGCTTGGTTTGTGAGCAGCTCCATCCAAGACTGCAAGAAATTGCAAAAAAATTGTGGATGCAGCCCAGACCATCACACAAACCAACCTCCCTTCCATTGACTCCATTTACACTTCACATCACATCGCCTCGGCAAGGCCACCACCCTCTTCTCCCTTTTTGCATCAGGCAAGAGATATGGAAGTGTGAAAGCGCAAACCTCATTGGAGACCCTCAGACTATCTTTAACGATTTGACTACTTTATCCTGCACTAAACACTACTCCCTTTATTATGTATCTGTACACTGTGGTTTGCTTGATTGTAATCATGCACTGTCTTTCCACTGACTGGTTAGCACACGACAAAAAACTTTTCACTGCACCTTGGTACACGTGACAATAAACTAAACTTCAACTTTTAGGACAATTGATAGGTGCACGAAATGCCAGAATGTAAAAGAATGCAGAGATGTTGGAGAACTGTAGGGCCAGAATAGTTTAAAGTTAGGAAAGGGATTGATAATGAAAGGATATGAATACAAATGATGAGAATTTTTAAACTAAACCAGTGATGAATTGAGACCCCATGTAGTTCAACAAGTACAAATGATAACAGGATAAATCGGACAATTCAAGTTAATATGACCTGAACTGAGAGAAGGAACAAACTAAGATTGCAATTATACATTGTATTTTTCTCTCTGTTCATTTTAACTTTCCTTTTTTATAGGCAGTACAGTGTTGCTTTTGAAATGGTACCCGTCTCAACAACAGGAGATAATGAATTCCAAAAAAAGACCAGTGGAGATTATAGGTATGGACGTGTGTGTTTTTTTATACAATGATTGTAGTCATTTCTGTGGTAACTTTAAGCATGTTTATAACTTTCAGTTCCTGAAAAATATTTGAGGTTAAAACATGAATTGATTATTCTTGTGGAGGTTGCTTCACGAGTTACACAAGCTTCCATGTTGTTCCAGCCCTTCCCATACTGGTTGCAGCCATTGGCTTCACTTACTTCAAGGAATTAATTCTTCTGGTCAGTCTTATCTGGCCTTGCCTGATCCCCTCGTAAATGACCCATCTGGCTCTTCTGGTACCAGCTGTTCCCTGGCGTCAACAGTAGCCAGTGTACTCAACCCCAAACTCCGCCACATCAATTCCTCCTGCTTCATATCTCCATTACTCCACTAAAGAGAGAAGTCCCTGTCATGTGAGGATTAGTACAAAAATGCTGCAGTTATCCTTGTGCAGTCCAGCAGCCTTTTCTAATGTGTTACGTCAGTCATTTAGAGCAAATAATGTTGAAAGAGGAATAGGAAAAAAAAATCCAAGACACAGTGCTGGAGGAACTCAGTGGGTCAGGCAGCATCCCTAGAGAACATGGATAGGTGATATTTTGGGTCGGGACCCTTCTTCAGACTGATTGTAGGGGAGAATAAAAGCTGGAAGAAAGGAGGTGCAGGATAAAGTGTGGCAGATAAGAAGTGAACACAGGCAAGGGTGGGGGTTGATAGGCAGATGGATGGCCAAAGGCCACGTGTGAAAAAACAAAGCGTGTGAGATAAACATAGAAAATAGGTGTAGGAGTAGGCCCTTCGAGCCAGCACCGCCATTCAATATGATCATGGCTGATCAACCAAAATCAGTACCCTGTTCCTGCTTTCTCCCCATATCCCTTGATTCTGTTAGCCCTCAGAGCAAAATCGAGAGTTATATAAGGATTGAATTGCAAATTGTGAAGCCAGAGGAAGGAATGTAGAGGGAGGGTAGAAATAGGTGCGAGTCCAGATGTGGGACACGGGGAGTGGGGGGTGTTAGAGGTTATTTTAAATTGTAGAATTCAATATTCATACCGTTGTGTTGTAAGTTACGCTAGCAGAATATGAGGTGTTCTTCCTCCAGTTTGTGTGTGTGGCCTCACTTTGGCAATGGTGGAAGCCCAGGCCAGAAAGGTCAGAATAGGAATGGGAATTAAAATGGTTAGCAATTGTGTTCATTTTTCACAATACCTCGGTACACATGACAATAAACTAAACTAAACTGGGAGATCCAGTAGGCCTTGACGGACTGAGTACGTGTATTTGGCAAAAAAAATCCGACGTACTTTATAATGCCAAGGAAGAACACATCGTGAATGTGACAATGTCTGGAACTGTTTGGGTTTTGCTCATTGAAATGTCTTGAAGAAATTTTGTATTAAGGAGGTGCATTAATGGGGAAGATTCTGTACCTTCTGGTGCACCTACATTAGAATTACCACACTGAGTATACGGCATGGTCAGGAGTCATTAGTACACAAGCCCCTACATTGAATTCAGTGCTGGGCTGCCCACATGTCATGTCTTTAGGATAAGGCAATAAACCAACGCATATCAGATTTCTTAGGATTGTAAGTCATCCAATGACAGTGTGAAAGAGGATGGCAAATACTTATCCCTCAACCAACATCAGTGAAGCAGATAGACACAAAATGCTGGAGTAACTCAGCGGGTCGGGCAGCATCTCAGGAGAGAAGGAATGGGGGACGTTTCGGGTCGAGACCCTTCTTCAGACTCAATGAAGCAGATTATCTAAAGACATTTACATTGCTACTTGAAGAATTTCTATGTCGTAAATTGGCTACTGCCTTTTCTAAACTACAACTTTGGCTGTAAAGCTCATTGGTGCTGAGGCAGAAAATAAATTCATGTCTTGTTTTTGTTGGTTGTCAGTTTGTACAGTCCATGGGAGAGTTAACATGTGCATTTCTTCTGTTGCAGGTGTGGGTTTTCCTATTCAGAAATAGAGCGTGTTCCTGGCGGAGTTTACAACATCATCCCGACCACCTTCCTCCCTGGTCAGGAAGGTCCTTTCTTCTTGGACTTTCACAGTATTGTCCCACTCAAGGTTGCTCACTTACAGTGAGTCCAGAGCCCCTTTGATAACTCTTAAGGAATTGTTGAATTGGGTACATGCCTTAGATTTGTTTCTTAAACAGGAGTCGTTTTCTAGAGGCAACAATTGGAATTTATTAATTTTGCAGAATCTTTCAGAGACACTGCACAATATTTCACTTCTGAAAGTCAAGCAAAGTTAGTGCGGTGGCAAGAAGGATAACAGGTGTTTGGATTTCTTGTATGCTCTTTAAATGAAGGAGATGTGTAAATGTATTATATATCTTTAAATCAAAAATCATTTGATGTACATATTTCTGCTGTGGAGTATAACTGGGATTAATTTATGGCTGGTATTGCATTTGATTAGCTGGGGATAAGATGGTATTGGGTTTTATTCTACAAAATATTTGGTTACAAATTGGGTTGGTTCTACACTGGTGACATGAATGAATTGTTTGAGAGCCTTTAAACTATGTGGAAAAACAGCCATCAATGTTTACTAAAAATTACTTTGCATCCAAGGGGACTGTGCAATGTTTAATAAACCAAAGACCAGTTTATATTCATAATATGTCAATTCTTGTCATTTTAAAAAGGGTGAATACTGACTGGTCTGGCAATTGTGTTTATTTGTATTTCTATTATAGATATATATTTTTATCCATTTAGTTCAGTAGCCAGCTGAATAAGTACTGAAAAGTTAAGTATATTTCCAGATATTGGGTTGAGAAAGCAGAATTTTAAGATTAATTTTTATTTCAAAGCAAAACTGCACAACTGCTTGGATTATGTAGAATAAAATCAATATTTTACCATGAATGATCCGTTGTGTGAAACTTGTTTGAGCCTACTTCGGATTGGTCTGCAGTTAGGGTTGTTGGCCATTGTGGCATAAACATTGCCAGAGGATTGTAGTGGGTACCAATGTGACTTGGCAGAATGGGCGTCCAACCAGATGCTGCCAGCTGTTTTCAAATGATGCATATTGTGTGTTACCACATTGTCAAACATCAATCCATACTCCTCACAGCTAACCAACCTGAGTGCTGTTGCCGTGCAGAGTTACAATCTGTCTCATCCAGAAAGGCATGTGTAGGAAGGAACTGCAGATGCTGGTTTACACTGAAGATAGACGCAAAGTGCTGGAGTACCTCAGCGGGACAGGCAACATCTCTGGACAGGAATAGTTGACATTTCGGGTTGAGACCCTTCTTCAGACTGAGAGTCAGGGAGATGGAAACGAGAGATTTTGAGGGGTGACGTGCAAAAACGAGAGATCAAAGAGGATGAAATCAAGGAAAATGTAGAATGTATCATTGTTAGCTACGGGAAGATGACAACGAAGCATACAAAGTAAAATGTAATCAGGAGGACAGTCAAAATAGTCAGAGAGGGGGGGGGAATGAGAGGGAAAGCCTGGGTTACTTGAAGTCAGAGAAGTCAATATACTTCTCTATAAGCTGCCCAAGTAAAATATGAGCCGTGATTTCTCCAAATTGCATTGGGCCTCACTCTAACAGTGGAGGAGGTCCAGGACAGAAAGGTCCGTATGGGAATTAAAGTGCTTGGCAACCGGGTGATCATGTAGGCCTAGGCGGACTGAGTGAAGGTGTTCAGCAAAATGATCGCTGAGCCTGCGCTTGGTCTCGTCGATATATAGGAGTCCACACTTGGAACAGCGGATACAGTAGACAAGGTTGGAGGAGGTGCAAGTGAACCTCTGCCTCACCTGAAAAGACTATCAGGGTCCTTGGATGGAGTCGAGGGGAGGGGTATAGGGACAGATGTTGCATCTCCTACATTAGCAGGGGAAAGTACCTGGGGAGGGTGTTTAGTTTATTGTCACATGTACCGAGGTAGTGAAAAGCTTTTGTTGGGAAGGGATAAGTTAACCAGGGAGCTGCAGAGGGAACCGTCTCTGCGGAAAGGCATCCACAGTCCTGATTTTGGACCGCAAAAGAGAACTGGATTTATATAGCACTTTTCATGCCTGTGAATTGTCCTTGAATTCTTACTGTCAACTGAACTGTAACATACAATTTACTCATTGCAAAATTCCACAAAGTAACGTCGTAAATGGGTAGATGAGCAGTTGCAGTGGTTGTGATTAAAGAAAAAAAACAAAAGCAGAGAAAACACCCCTGCTCTTTAATTATAAGACCGTCAGCCTTGTACATCCACCCAAGAGGGCAGCCAATGACTAGTTTTAGTGTTCTTTAAAATAGATGTATCAAAAACCACAGCACTCCCTCCATAATGCAAAAGATCCCCAGTCTAGATTATGTTCTGCCAGCATCAGATACAGGCTCAAGTCCAAACTCTTCACTTGGGTGAACATACAACCCTTGACCCAACTATTTTTAAAACCACAGATCCATTAAATGGTCCTTCCTCCTGAACTCTGGGGTTTTTCTGACAGTGATTTTTTCTTTAAATACTTACTCCAGGATACTATTGCACATTCGGAAATAGAAATAAATGTTTCCATTATTAAGAATGAGATTGCACAATTTAAAATTGCACAATTTAAAATTGCACAATTTAAAGAATTATTGTGCTTCCATTATTAAGAATGAGATTGCACAATTTAAAAACAAATCAGCCAAATAAAAATCACAAAATAATGTAATTTGGTAAATGCAGATAAAACTTTTAAAATCTAAAGCCACAGGACTCGAGTCCTGCTGAAAATGGAACAAGGTAATTGTTTAGAAATGAACTGCAGATGCTGGTTTAAATCGAAGCTAGACACAAAATGGTGGAGTAACTCAGCGGGACAGGCAGCATCCCTGGAGCAAAGGAATGGGTGATGTTCCGGGTCAAGACCCTTCTTCAGACTATCCTGCTGACTTAATCCTGCATATTGCATTTACAAAGTAGTTGTTGGTAGATTTGTTCTTCCTTTTTTTACAAACCTAGCCTAGTAACCAGATCCAGTAGGCCTTGGTGGACCTAGTGTAAGTGTTCATCAAAACGGTCACCGCGTCTACGCTTGTTCTCGCCGATGTGGGCTCCTGTACATTGGGAACACCGGATGGAGTTGATGAAGTTAGAGAAGGATCATATGAACCTCTCTCACCTGGAAGGACTTTCTGGGTTCCTGGATGGAGGTGAGGGAGGATATATAAGGGCAGGTGTTGCATCTCCTGCAGTTGCAGGGGAAAATACCTGGAGAGGCAGTGGTTTGGGTGGGATGGGATGAGTGAACCAAGGTGTTAAGGAGGGAGTGGTCTCTGCGGGAAGCAGAAAGGGATGGAGATGGGAAGATGTGACTAGTTGTGAGATCATATCATATATCATATATCATATATATACAGCCGGAAACAGGCCTTTTCGGCCCTCCAAGTCCGTGCCGCCCAGCGATCCCCATACATTAACACTATCCTACACCCACTAGGGACAATTTTTACATTTACCCAGCCAATTAACCTACATACCTGTACGTCTTTGGAGTGTGGGAGGAAACCAAAGATCTCGGAGAAAACCCACGCAGGTCACGGGGAGAACGTACAAACTCCTTACAGTGCAGCACACGTAGTCAGGATCGAACCTGAGTCTCCGGCGCTGCATTCGCTGTAAAGCAGCAACTCTACCGCTGCGCTACCGTGCTGTGTTGATCATGTTGGATGTGAAGGAAATGTTCATCATGTTGGATGTGAAGGAAATGTCGAGAGTGATGTGTTTGATGCGGAGGCTAGTGGGGTGAAAGGTGAGGACCAGGAAAACTCTGTCCTTGTGTGGTGGGGAGCGAGAGCAGGACACAGGAGACATTTGTGAAGGACCCATCTCTGACAAAAGGGTGGATCCCACCTCCCCTAAAGAATGAGGACAACTTTGATGTCCGAGTACATCTTGAGAACAGATGCGGCAGAGATGGAGGAATTGAGAGTAGGGGATAGCATCTCAGTAAGAAGCAGGGTGGGAATAAGTGTGGTCCAGATAACTGGAAGTCAGTAGGTTTGTCGTAGTCATCAGTCGATAGTCTGTCTCTGTGGACAAAGAAATCAAAAAAGAGTAAGAGGTGTCAGAGATAGATTGTCAGAATGTCTTCAGACTAACTGGTCTTTGCCTCTGAAGAGCATAATTCTTCTCCAAATCCATACAGGTACGTGATAGATTAACACAAATCCAGAGATGAGTTGTATATGTGTATTCAGAACGATAAGACATCGTTAAATGACAGAACCTATATTAAACGTTGAAGGGTTATTATACATGACTTAATTTTACAATACTGAAATGTATAAAAAATTAATACTCAAAATAGTATTTAATGATTATTGATCTACCATGTTATGTTTTAAATATAAAGCATGCAAGCTTTCCCGTTGGTTACAAGTGAAAAAGCAAAAGCTTCTCGTCAAAACAGTTTTTTCCCTTGCCACAAGACTCGGGAGCTGTTTTTTAAAACCACAAAGTACTGGAGGAACTCAGGTGGTCAGGCAGCATCTGTGGAGGAAAATGGTCAGATGATGTTTCAGGTGCAGATCCTTTTTCAGACTATCCATGTGATCTGTCCACTTCACTCCTCAGATGCTGCCTGACCCACTGAGTTCCTCCAGCAGCTTGTTTTTTGCTCACGATTCCACCATCTGCAGTCTCTTGTGTCTCCTAGTTTTTACAGTCTTGATTCCCAACACACATCCAAGTCCGTGGCATTTTCCTTTCAACTGTACAGGCAGTCAATTCCCAGCAGCAAAACCTTGTTGATGCCTGTAGTACACTTAGTTTAATGCAAATTGCTGGCCAACAAAGGAACTAAAGTTATCAGTGAAAATGCAGCAATTTCTCAGCCAAACGCCTTTTTCTATCGCAATGGTCAGTTTTCTCCACAATTCTCAATGTCCTCCACTTGGTGGAGGAGATGAAGGAACGATTGACGAAATTCAGTGACTCCAGTCTGCCGTTCCAGATGTTTAACATGTCGGACTGCTCCTGTTAACATACTATCCACAGGAAGTGAAATACCCTTAGCACGTCTCTGCTTTTTTTTTGTTGCAAGTCCTTCTCTCAACAACAGGAAACATGAGAGGTTCCTTCAGGTCTGGTCTTCAACAGTGCGAAACTAAGGCTACTGTAAAGGTGGATTACAGACTCTCAATGTAATAGCACACTCCAACACAAGAATGTAACGGGGCCTGGTGTGAAAAGGGACATAATTAAGTGGCGCATGTGAATATTGCACACAATACAAGTGGAGCAAAGCATGTCGTCTGTTGATTCATGTTCCTTCTCTGTCATATATAAGTAAGTTGTCAACTGGACCATCAAATCAGAGGATCTCCAAATCCGAGTCTCCAGCACAAGTTGGTTGCTACTATTTTGCCTCCAGTCTGAAATCAAATTGCTATCTACATATTTTGCTGGTGTCCATTTGGATTCCTTTTCATCCCAATTACAAATACCAACTATGCTTCAAAGAAACCTTTCAGTCTGCAGTTAGACTGCAATTACAAAGGCCTGAACCATATACGCGAGCGGGGAAGCTGTTGGTTATGTCTTCTGGCATGTTTAAGATGTTGATTCACGTCAATATTTACGAAGCTGAGCCAGCTAAACTGCAGATTTCGATTCCTGAAATTTGCTTCTCCTGTGGCTGGGTGCACTTGACTGAAATTTGAGTTACTCTAATCTTCAGAGCCATCTCATCAATGGTTTGTTGGTTCATCAGTTTGTCTGTACTTTCAACACCTTCAGCCCTGTACCCTGTTCAAATGATAGATAACATTAATTGAAGATTAGTATGTTATATTGTATTTTATCCAATGCCAATGAAACAGATCACTGAACTAACTAGCTTATTTATTTTGGGGTGTAAAAAAAATGACATTGTTCAGTTTTAAAATAAACCTAATGACATTTATTGCAGACACTTTTCAATTAGCAGCACAAATATCAGAGAGTAATCTGTTTCTGCGAAGCAGGAGCAGGAAGGGAGAGAGCGAAGGGGCAGCTAACCAAGCAATGTGGAACTGTAATTGGCCGCAGGGACAGCGGAAGTGGAGCGCGAAATGCGAAGCATTTGTTGCAAAGCTGGAGGTGGTGTAGGGAAGCGAGAGAACCACGTAGGACTCGGGGGTATCAGGCGGTGAGGAGAAGCAACGAGGATCTGGAATGAGTAGGTCTGTCAAGCTGGGAGCGGATGCTTCAGGATGAAGCAGGGTGGAAGCCAAGCGGATCTGAAAAGCTGGTCCAGCGGATCGTGTAGAATGAACCGTGAGCGAAGGGGGACACTAACCAAGGAATGCACGACAGTAATCGGGCCGCATGGTGAGGAGGCGAAGCGAGAGCAATTGGTGCGGGGCACTGCAGTGGAGGCGATGAGGACAAACGCAGAAGCAGCTGGATGATGGGCTCTGGTAATTTGGAGGCAGAGTGAGGTTATAGAGGGCCAAAAATGGACGCGGATGGGTGGAGCCCAAGCGTAAGATGAAGCAGGAGCGAGGGAGTCACTAACCATGGAAAGAGTAATGGTAATCGGCAGTAGGATGATTGGAAATGTGAAGACGTGCAGGGGAACGAGCATAATTACAGAAGATAGACCCAAAATGCTGGAGGCCTATTTTTCTTCCAAGGTAATCCCAAAGCATCACTGACCTCGTTCAGCATCACACTCGGGAGAGGAAGCTCCGCTGCATTCACTGCGAGGCCCCAGAACAGGAGAGCCTGTCGCACAATCAGACAGTGGGCTCAACAGCTCCATGCTGGGGGTGTGAGTTACCAGGGGAAATGGGTTTGGCAGGTCCAAGGGGCTGGTCGGGCAGGAGCCTAAACTGGACTCGCACTGACTCTCCGAATCTTCAGAGACATGGTCGCTGCAATTGTCATCATCAAATATCTCGGATGTCACTGCAAAAGAGAGGGAGTTACGGGATATCAACTGGAATTCATTAAAAATTCAACATCGTGCAACACCAAGCTTCATTGGATTGTCCAACTTAGAACTATCACTTCTGATGAATAAATTAAAAGAGCAGATGAAATGCTAGAGGAGGCCATTCGGCCCTTCGAGCCAGCACCGCCATTCAATGTGATCATGGCTGATCATTCTCAGACCACTGAAGGTCAGGGGATTAGTGGTATCTTCCTCGCCATTTCTGGTTTCAATGTACAAACTTTTTAATTGCAACCTCAAATATCAGATGAACTATTTTATGTGCAAAACAGTTCCTGTGTGGGATTGAATTTGTGGAGAAAATGGAAGTGCAGAACAATACAGTACAGGAACAGGTTCTTCAGCCCACAATGGCCTCACTGAACATGATGATAAATTAAACTAATTCCATCTGCCTTTAATATAGCCCACAATTTCTCAGATCCCTGCCTATTCATTTGCCTAATTGCCTCTTAAAACCACCACCATCACCACTCCTGACAGCACATTCCAGGCACCCACCACTCTTGAGTTTAAAAATAACTTGCCCCACACATCTCCTTTAATCAATCCCTCTCTCAATATAAATCTATTCCCTCTCGTTATTTTTCCATCCTGGGAAAAAGGTTCTGACGGTCTACCCAACCAATGCTGCTCATAATTGTATATACTCGTATCAGGTCTCCTCTCAGCCTCCAAAGCTCCGGAGAAAATAATCCAAGTTTATCCAACCTTCTTGTAGTTAATATACCAAGCCACACTCTTTAGAGCTGTGACGTTTCCCTTTATGTAATATAAAGGAAAGGCATTGAACTGCATCAGGCAGGATCTGGCCTACTGCCATGAATTACATCCGTGGTCCTCACCTGCCTGAACCTTTTCTGGGTTCAAAGAGCCGAATGAGTTAACTCTTTGTGTTCAGGAGGGCCATGAGGCAGAGCAGACAGTTACAGTGCCCTCCATAATGTTTGGGACAAAGACCCATCATTTATTTATTTGCCTCAATTTAAGATTTGTAATAGAAAAAACAACATGCGGTTAAAGTGCACATTGTCAGATTTTAATAAAGGCCATTTTTATACATTTTGGTTTCACCATGTGGAAATTACAGCTGTGTTTATACATAGTCCCCCCCCCCCCCCCCCACCCCCCCCATTTCAGGGCATCATAATGTTTGGGACACATGGCTTCACAGATGTTTGTAATTGCTCAGATGGGTTTAATTGCCTCCTTAATGCAGATATAAGAGAGCTCTCAGCACCAATTCTTTCCTCCAGTCTTTCCTCCAGTCTTTCCATCACCTTTGGAAACTTTTATTGCTGTTTATTAACATGAGGACCAAAGTTGTGTCAATGAAAGTCAAAGCCATTAAGAGACTGGGAAACAAGAATAAAACTATTAGAGGCATCAGCCAAACCTTAGGCTTACCAAAATCAACTGTTTGGAACATCATTAAGAAGAAAGGGAGCACTGGTGAGCTGACTAATCACAATAGGACTGGCAGGCCAAGGAAGACCTCCACAGCTGATGACAGAAGAATTCTCTCTATAATAAAGAAAAATCCCTAAACACGTGTCCGACAGATCAGAAACATTCTTCAGGAGTCAGGTGTGGATTTGTCAATGACCACTGTCTGCAGAAGACTTCATGAACAGAAATACAGAGGTTACACTGCAAGATGCAAACCACTGGATCGTGGTGAATCTGAAATCCTTTGCCATAGAAGGCTGTAGAGGCAGTGGATATTTTAAAGGCAGAGATAGATATATTTTTGATTAGTACAGGTATCAGAGGTTCTGGGGAGAAGGCAGGAGAATGGGGTTAGGATGGAGAGATAGATCAACCATGATTGAATGGCATAGACCTGATGGGCCGACTGGCCTAATTCTACTATCACTTATGACCTTATGAAGAGACGTTGAACATAGAACATAAAACAATACAGTGTTGGAAGGAACTGCAGATGCTGATTTACACCATAGACACAAAATGCTGGAGTAACTCAGCGGGACAGGCAACACCACTGGAGGGAAGGAATGGGTGATGTTTCAGTCTTTCCCTCTCAACCCCATTCACCTGCCTTCTCCCCATAACCTTTGACATCCTTACTAAATCAAGAAACTGCCAAACTCCGCTTTAAAAAACCTTAAAAGATGTGGCCTCCACATGTGGTAATGAATGCCTCCCCGAAAGATGCCTCTTCTGTCAGAGGCTGATGCTGCACTGAACAAGGCAGCTGAGATAACATGTCAGCGGTGGGATGGGAAAGCACAAACTTTTGATTCAGAATGCATGATGACAAAGCACTGCTCCAGATCTGAGACAAAGATCTTCAGAATGACTCCCTTCATTGTTTCCCTGGGGGAAGATTCACACAATATAGCACATTGTTATTAAAAGACCCTCGCTAAGGTCCAAAAATGGGCACAGCAGCTCACAAGAGAATGACGATTGGTGGTATTTAGGCAAATGTGAAGTAAAAGAATGAACAATGACGATTTGTGTGCGTTGTGTTCGCAAGGCTGGATGACAGAAAGTAATTCAAAGTACCACACAATGTGATGCATTTATCAAATGTCACATGAATGAAGCCACAAATGGTCCATCCGATCCAAACATTAAGATTAATGGTACATTATTATTCCTTCAAATTTAATCTGCTTATTGTATCATTTTAGTCACCCCCTACTGATCTCGCCCATTCTCCAAATCCCGTTGGAATGCTTTTCTCCATTAAGACCACGTGTGTAAAAATGAGTCGTTGCATTTGTAACGTGAAGATCAGAAGCACACTCATCGTCCCATGAAACACTGACTCAGAATTGTTTGCAGATCTGCCCTGTGTATTATCTCCAACTCTTTGTTCCCCCTCCATTGTTACAGCGATTGTGTGGCTACAATTAAACAATCAAGCCTTGTGGTCAGATCTGTTCTTTCTATTTCAAAGAGGCATCAAATAGTTAATTGAATCTGAGAGCGACTTGTGAGAAAGTGAGCTCTATGAATTGTGCGAGTGAAAATACGTGGTCTGGTCAGTCAGAGAGTTGTGAATCTGTGGAATTCTCTGCCTCAGAAGGCAGTGGAGGCCAATTCTCTGAATGCATTCAAGAGAGAGCTGGATAGAGCTCTTAAGGATAGCGGAGTCAGGGGGTATGGGGAGATGGCAGGAACAGGGTACTGATTGAGAATGATCAGCCATGATCACATTGAATGGCGGTGCTGGCTAGAAGGGCCGAATGGCCTCCTCCTGCACCTATTGTTTATTGTCTGTTGGGTATCTTTATTTTCCAGTCCACTTGTATTTTAGCCATATTTAACATTTGCTCTGCTTTTTGGACTCCAAATTTATTTTCAAGAATTTTCTCTCTGCACACAAGAGGCCCAGTAGTAGAGTTGCTGTCTTACAGCGCCAGAGACCCGGGTTCGATCCTGACTACGAGTGCTGTCTCTACGGAATTTGTACGTTTTCTCCGTGACTGCGTGGGTTTTCTCCCAGATCTCCGGTTTCCTCTCCAGTACTCCAAAGAAGTAGAGGTTTATTGGTTAATTGGCTTGGTATAATTGTAAATTGTCACTGGTTTGTGTAGGATAGTGCTAAGTGTGCAGGAATCGTTGGTCGGTGCTGACTCGGTGGGCCAAAGGGCCTGTGTCCGACCTCTATCTCAACTAAACTAAATTAAAATGCTAACTTCCCTTGCCTAGAGTCATACAGTATGGAAACAGACCCATTGTCCCAACCTGTCCATGCTGACCACGATGTCCCATCTAAGCTGATCCCATTTGTCTGCATTTGGCCCATATCCCTCCAACCCATTGTCCTGTTAAAATGTCTTTTAAATGTTGTTATAATATCTGCCTCAGCTACTTCCTTTGGCAGCTCATTCCATGTACCCACACCTGTTGCCCCTCAGGTTCCGATTAAATCTTTCCCCTCTCACCTTGCACCTCCCCTCCCCAAAAAGGCAGATTTTTAAATACTGACCATACCCTCGCAGGCGGCACGGCGAGACCCAGATTCGATCCTGACTACGGGTGCTTGTCTGGACAGAGTTTGTACGTCCTCCCCATGACTTGCGTGGGTTTTCTCCGGGATTTACAATTTTCTCCTGACACTCCAAAGACGTACAGATTTGTAGTCTAATTAGCTTCGGTGACATTGTAAATCGTCCCTAGTGGATAACGTTAGTGTGCAGGGATCGCTGGTCGGCGCAGACTCAATGGGCCATAGGGCCTGTTTCCACGCTGTGTTTCTAAAATAAACTACAATCAATTTTAGAATCTTTACTTCCAAGTATTATTGCTTATTTTTATTGCTCTTATTGTTGGACTGTGGGTAACGGAATTTCGTCCAAAAGACTTGTTTTTTTGGATGACATTAAAGGTTATTCTGATTCTGATTATTGGTATTATGTAACCCCACTTTTTAAAAAGGGAGGGAGAGAGAAAACGGGGAATTATAGACCAGTTAGCCTAACATCGGTAGTGGGGAAAATGCTAGAGTCAGTTATTAAAGATGCGATAGCATTACATTTGGAAAGTGGTGAAATCATCGGACAAAGTCAGCATGGATTTACCAAAGGCAAATCATGTCTGACGAATCTTATAGAATTTTTCGAGGATGTAACTAGTAGAGTGGATAAGGGAGAACCAGTCGATGTGTTATATCTGGACTTTCAGAAGGCCTTCGACAAGGTCCCACATAGGAGATTGGTGTACAAACTTAAAGCACACAGTATTGAGGGTTCAGTGTTGAGGTGGATAGAAAATTGGTTGGCGGACAGGAAGCAAAGAGTAGGAATAAACGGGTCCTTTTCGGAATGGCAGGCAGTGACTAGTGGGGTACCGCAAGGCTCAGTGCTGGGACCCCAGTTATTTACAGTGTATATTAATGATTTGGACGAGGGAATTGAATGCAACATCTCTAAGTTTGCGGATGACACGAAGCTGGGTGGCAGTGTTAGCTGCGAGGAGGATGCTAGGAGGCTGCGGAGTGACTTGGATAGATTAGGCGAGTGGGCAAATGCATGGCAGATGCAATATAATGTGGATAAATGTGAGGTTATCCACTTTGGCGGCAAGAACAGGAAAGCAGAGTATTACCTGAATGGTGACCGATTGGGAGAAGGGGAGATGCAACGTGACCTGGGTGTCATGGTGCACCAGTCATTGAAAGCAAGCATGCAGGTGCAGCAGGCAGTGAAGAAAGCGAATGGTATGTTGGCATTCATAGCAAGAGGATTTGAGTTTAGGAGCAGGGAGGTTCTGCTGCAGTTGTACAGGGCCTTGGTGAGACCGCACCTGGAGTACTGTGTGCAGTTTTGGTCTCCTAACCTGAGGAAAGACGTTCTTGCCTTAGAGGGAGTACAGAGAAGGTTCACCAGATTGATCCCTGGGATGGCGGGACTTACATATGAGGAAAGACTAGATAGACTGGGCTTGTACTCGCTGGAATTTAGAAGACTGAGGGGGGATCTTATAGAAACATATAAAATTCTTAAGGGGTTGGAGAGGCTAGATGCGGGAAGCTTGTTCCCGATGTTGGGGAAGTCCAGAACCAGGGGTCACAGCTTAAGGATAAGGGGGAAGTCTTTTAGGACCGAGATGAGAAAACATTTCTTCACACAGAGAGTGGTGAGTCTGTGGAATTCTCTGCCACAGAAGGTAGTTGAGGCCAGTTCATTGGCTATATTTAAGAGGGAGTTAGATGTGGCCCTTTTTGCTAAAGGGATCAGGGGGTATGGAGAGAAGGCAGGTACAGGCTACTGAGCTGAATGATCAGTCATGATCATATTGAATGGCGGTGCAGGCTCGAAGGGCCGAATGGCCTACTCCTGCACCTATTTTCTATGTTTCTATGTTTCTATTTCCAAGTATTTGAGCAAGGAAAGTGTGAAGATTGAAATGGATAGCGCACTATATGCAAAGGTGGTTTCTGCAGCTGGAAGTGCAACCAAAATGGGAAGTGGGTTAGAATTCTACATCCTAGCAACACGAATGTTACTCATAACATAGAGACACATCAATGATTCAGGGGTGTAACCAGACTCACCGGATAACTCATCGGGGTCTGTCTTCAGGCTGGATAGGTCTTCGAGAGAGTTTCCATTTCCCTCAGCACCTACTCCTCGCCCTCTGGGTCCAATAACGTTGGAGCGCCTCCTCTCATGAATCTCATCAGAGATCATCTCCAGGTTCTTCAAGGCAGCTCTATACTCCCCTTTGGCTGAAGACAGCTTGGTCTGCAGTTCATCCACATTCTTCTTCAGTTGCTGTCAAGAGGATTTAAACCGGCAATCAGTTTACACTCAGCGAGAACTTCGGGTAGCCCCGGCATTCCCTCCCTCTCTCTCTATCCCTCCCCCATCCAAGTCGCACTAGCTGCTTGTTTTCACCTAACAGCTAACAATGGCCTGTTTCCTTTACCATCATTACGTTTTTGCATATCTTTCATTCATTGTTCTTTATCTCTCTACATCATCGCCTATATCTCTCTTTTCCCTTATCCCAAACCAGTCTGAAGAAGGGTCTCGACCCGAAACATCACCCATTCCTTCTCTCCAGAGATGCTGCTTGTCCCGTTGATGTACTCCAACTTTTTGTGCCTATCTTCGAGATAAATGGCCTGCTGTACTGTGCTCACTTTCTTAAGATTTTTGGATCTTAAACTCAATCAAATTAAAGGAACTTTTGTTCAAGTTTAGTTGTTTTCACATATACAAGATTGCAAAGAATCTGCAGCAGATTCTCAAAATATTCGGCCCAATATAACTGCAAGCATTCATACTCCCCTCTTGCACTACTGGACTGGAGGTAGGAAATGGCCAGAACAAATCAGGGCCAGCAGCAAATGCCCAAGGGTGGAGCCCGTAATGGCCCATTGTTGGCTGGCAAAGGTGTGATAATGAGGTGCTGGGAAAGAGGTGATAACCAGGGGCTCACCGGCTCTACAGTGGTTCCTACTGCTCCATGGCAATTCCAACTGCTCTCTGTCTCTTCAATCTCTTCTGGTGCATCAGTGTCATCAACTCGGTGAAAGACGCTCTTTGGTCTGCCCGAGCTTTGTTGACCTCCCAGCGGAGCGAGCTGTCCGTCGGGGAATGTTGCTGACTGGCCCGCTGCAGACTGCAGGAGTACGTGCTGAGGGACGCACTGAAGCTCGGTGCAGCCAACGCCAAGGCTCTGTGGGGGAGGACCACAGTCTAGGGTCCTTCCGCTGCTGGACATGGGGGGCAGGGTGTGGTGGAGAGAGACACCCCTCCAAATAAGGGATTCTGTGTAAATTTGGAAATGAATATCTGCATTGAATGTGTAACCTCCGGAAATGTCAGATCGAGTTGTTGAAAAGAAGATGTTTTGTAAATATTTATTACTTGAATAAAGTATTTTTTGATATATTTTAAAAATCAGTGTTATCTGCTTCAATGCATTCCATAAACACATCTACACTGCATCATCGAGGAATTCTCAGTTCCACCTTCTCACTATTATTCCTACTGTTACTGACAATGCGATCTCAATGCATGTAGTCCCACAGACTATACTTGCAAACATATTGTGCACATTTATGATTTAAACATAAAAAATAAATGCATTTCACCCCTTCGCTGTCCCAAGGTCTGTGTGTCTTATATCACCAGATCTACTGCCCCTGAATTCTGGTTAAGTTGCAGAGAGCTTCATGTCAATGCTCACCTCCATCTGCAGGTAGTACTTCGCTTTCAGTTCAAAGTAAGGCCTACACAAGAGACAGAAAATACACATGAGCACCAGTGAAATCATTCTGACCTGGCTTCTGGACTCCTTGAAGTACATGTGGATGTGTTAGGCAGAAAGCAGAGTACTGGGGAGTGGTGAAAGCATTTTGGATTCACAAGGATCGGAGTGGATAGTGGAAGGCTCGGATAGAGTGGATACGGAAAGGATGTGTCCACTAGTGGGAGAGTCTAGGACCAGAGGCCATAGCCTCAGAATTAAAGGACTTTCCTTTAGGAAGGAGATGAGGAGAAATTTCTTTAGTCAGAGGGTGGTGAATCTGTGGAATTCTTGGCCACGGAAGGCCAAGTTAATGGATATTTTTAAGGCAGAGATAGATAGATTCTTGATTAGTACGGGTGTCAGGGGTTATGGGGAGAAGGCAGGAGAATGGGGTTCGGAGGGAGAGATAGATCAGCCATGATTGAATGACAGAGTGAACATGATGGGCCGAATGGCCTAATTCTGCTCCTATGACATGATCTGAAGGTGAGAGAGTAATGCAGAACTCACTTGGATTTATTAATGCTTCGCTTCAGTTTCTTCTCAAGTTGCTTCATCCTGCTCATTGCTGCATTATACTTCATGGCTGTGTCCTTGTGCAGCAGCTCACTCCTCGTCTTGGTCTGTTCTGCTTCCATAACCTACGTGGTGTAGGAAATTAATTGGATGAGTAAACTCCAATTTGCACGATAAAATTAGCCTATTGCAAATAGTTTGCACAAAAAGCCCGTTGTCCCACTTTCGCCCATCGAGTCTGCACTGGCTGTCAACCACCCATTTAAATTAAACCTACATTTATCCCATTCTGTTCTCCCCACATTCTCATCAATTAGGGTGGCACAGCTGGAGGAGGTGATGCCTCACAGCGCCAGAATCCCCGGTTCGATCCCAACCTCGGGCGCCATCTCTGTGGAGTTTGCACGTTCTCCCTGTGACTGCGTGGATTTTCTTTGATGTCCCGGTTTCCTCATACATCCCAAATACGTGTGGGTTTGTAGGTTAATTGGCCGCTGTAAAATTGGCGCAAGTGTGTAGGGAGTGGATGAGAAAGTCAGATAACGAAGAGCTAGTATCAATGGGTGTTTCATGATCGCATGGACTCGGTGGGCTGAAGGGCCTGTTTCCATCCTGTATCTTTAAAATAAACTCTCTCAAGATTCCACCACTCAATTGGCACAATTGTCAGTCGTCAATTAACCATTAACACAGGGAGCAGGAGATGACATGATCAGTTCAGGTCAGAGAAAGATAATCAGGTGTCCTTTCCATGATCCACAGAAGCTACAGTACGTGCTGCCATATCAGAGCTTCGCCTGTTTAAATGTTGTTCTCAGAAGAAACTGCAAGAATCGCACTGCTTTTGATTTCCCTCTGCACTGTGATCTTCCCATCCAACCGCACACAACTTATTGAAAGATACAGCATGGAAACAGGCCCTTCAGCCCACTGAGTCCACGCCGACCATTGATCACCTATTCACACTGGATCGAAGTTATCCTACTGTGCACCCCCTACACACTAGAGGCCATTTACAGAAGCCAACCTATAAATCTACAAACCCACACATATTTGGAATGTGAGAGGAAACCAATGCACCCGCAGGAAGCCCACGCAGTCACAGGGAGAACGTGCAAACTCCACACAGACAACATTTGAGGTCTTGTTCAAACCAGGGTCTCTGGAGCTGTGAGGCAGCAGCTCCACCAGCTGCACCACTCTGCTGCCCTGTATATTTATTTATACATTGAAATTAAAATGTCAGAGCCATTCAGTCACATTCACTTTTCTTTGGTTTTAATGACCTCACAAATGATTAGGAGAATGGGGTTAGGAGGGTGAGATAGATCAGCCTCCTAATGGCGGAGTAGACTTAATGAGTCGAATGGCCTAATTCTGCTCCTATCACTTATGAAAAGTAGATGAAGAAATTCCTCCCAATGACTCAGTAAAAAATGAGGATTTCCTCTTTCTTAGTCACTGGTCCGATAAAGCAAGAAAATGTTATGTTACGTCACTGACATAAATTAAAGAGCTTTACAAAATGTTTAATTACATAGAACTAAATGCCACAGACAAGCAACTAGTATTGACATTGTTCATAAAATTCTTTTTATGCTTTCAATGGCCATATATTTGGATGCCAGTCTCAACTATAAACGGGATGGTTCATTGGAAATTCTAGATATTACTCAGAAGGCAAAGCTTGTACCGAGAAACCCATCAGATTAATTTCCTCCCCAGATTATAGAAGCAGAACACAAGTCATAGAGGGTTAAAAAAGACACGTTTTTGAAGTGCAACTCGGAATAGAACAATACCCACTCCCAGACACAACTGTTGGGAGAAGGAACCCAGCAAATGTGTGCAATGTGATGCACAATATCCTCAGCAAAGACATGGAAATAGTAGAAGAGTGAGGATTGTTCTCCGAGAAGCAGAGAAAGTTCCAAGAAATTCAATAATAGTCACAATTACTTTGATAAGTTAATGCAACCAGGAAGTGATTCATTAACCAAGGACAAAACACAGACGCCGTTTCAGTTCGGACTGAAGAAGGGTCCAACCCCTCTCCCAGATGCTGCCTAACCCACTGAGTTCCTCCAGCACTGTGTTTTTCTTAGGTTTCCAGCACCTGCAGTCACTTGTGTCTCAATTAACCAATTTAAGCAAGTTGAGAAAATAGATTATCCCTGCCTCTCTGCTGACTATGTTATTGCAGTGAGTTGGAACAAATGCATTGCCCAAAAGAGACCTGAAAGCGCAGGAGGGCCAGATCCTGAGGAAGAGCTGCCATGGACTGAATGGCCACCTTCCTTCCACACAAGGAGATTATACGATAAATATTTTTCAACCCTGGGACAAACACCAGATGGTCTGGATCTTGCTGTGCCAGCACGATATTAACGGTGATCTTTCCCTTGAAGTCACTTTTACTCTGATAACAACATTTCTGGAGGAGGTGAGGTCACAAGGACCAGTATCCAATCTTATCCAAAATGCATTCCACTCTACAAATGGAGTAAGAAGGGTCCCATTCTTACTCCACCTGATCTGATTGTAACTGGAATGGTGTGGGATGAGGTGGGACTACCAACACAGTATTTCAAAACTGGGCAATAAAGATTTAAAAGCATTAATTTCCTCTGCCCCCACTTATTATATCCACTGGAGGTAATATCGATAATTTTTTAAAAATCATTATACCACAGGTGACACAGTGGTAGAGTTACCACCAGGGCCGTCTTAACGCATGGGCCTGATGGGCACTTGCCCGGGGGTCCCATGCTGATCTGTGTATGTTAAGTGACTTGCAATAAATAAATACTACTTTAAAAATGTAGGTTCAATAAGTGCTTTTTTCGCAACATTTTCGGTCTCTAAGTGCTTCTCACAGGATCTGTAAGTGCTTTTCGCAACAATGTAGCACCCTAAGTCCATCGCTAAGTGCTTTTCGGTAAGTGCTTTTCGCCGGCACGACAGAGGGGGGCTGGTAGGGAAAGGGGGGTGGGGGAGAGTAACGGTAGGGGCCCCAGTACACTGCTTTGCCCGGGGGCCCATAATGCTGTAAAAACGGCCCTGGTTACCACCTTACAGCGCCAGAGACCTGGGTTTGATCCTAACGATAGGATGTATGTCTGTGTGGAGTTTGTACGTTCTCCCTGTGACTGCATGGGTATCCTCCAGTTTCCTCCCACATTCCAAAGATATGCAGGTTTTCTAAGTTAATTGGCTTCTGTAAATTGTCCGCTGGAATGGGAAGTTGGGCTGAAGGTGCTTGGTTCCGTGCTGTGTAACTCAATGACTCTGTATCAGGCCTTAGATCTGGGCATGGAGGCAGAGTGCGTGCCAGTATGTCCTAGTATGTACTAGCATGTGCATGGAGGCAGGGTATTTACAGGCCACATTAGGGTTTAACTTACCCGCTGTGTTGCGTGGTTAAGCATCTCCTGCCATGCTGAATCAAACTGCCGCTCTTCGTCTTCCAGCAGCCTCTGTTCGGCCAGAGCAATCGTTTCCTTGGCCGCCCGCAGTACCTCTGTGGCTCGTTGAAAATCCTGGGTGGCTTTCTGGGCCTCCAACTGGGCCTGTGGGGGAATTAAAGTCACGGCAAAATCATTCACGTGTGAGATCATGTCAGATCAGGAGTCTTTGGTTCGCAGTTTTATTCAGATACAACTCGAGGATTAGCCATTCCTGTTAACTAGTAAAATATGGATACCATCTGCAGCATAGACTACAGCCCTTCTTAGGCCCCCTCGGTCACGGCCTACCATGGGTGACTACAGCAACTCCTCAGGACCAACGCCGACACATCCTACAAGCGCTTTCCGACCGTGCATCTATAGGCGTTTGTTAGGAGGATTTGGAGACGTTCTGAATCTCTTTAAACTTTTAAGAAAGACTTTGTCCCACCTTTTTTTATGATTATATCTCTGTGCTAGGCTCAGGATAGTTCATCCACGATCTTAATGACCACTAATTTGAAGCTACTAACTTTCTACACTGCCAACCCACCGGAGAAAACTGGCATGTGGTTTAGTTTAGTTTAGAGATACAGTGCGGAAACAGGCCCTTCGGCCCACCGAGTCCGCGCCGACCAGCGATCCCCGCACACTAACACTATCCTACACACACACACTAGGGACAATTTACACATACACCAAGCCAATTAACCTACATACCTGTACGTCTTTAGAGTGTGGGAGGTAACCGATGATCTCAGAGAAAACCCACGAGGTTACGGGGAGAACGTACAAACTCCATACCGACAGCACCCGTAATCGGGATCGAACCCGGGTCTCCAGCACTGCAAGCACTATAAGGCAGCAACTCTACCGCTGCGCCACCATGCCCGCCCTTTCCCTTTCTGAAGTCAACGGTTAGTTGCGTGGTCTGCTCGGTGATGAATGACACATTGTTGTTGCGGAGCCACTCGTCCATGTGTTCCACCTCCTGAACGCTGACGCATCACCACCCATTTAGAAGAATGAGGGGGGACCTCATTGAAACATACAGAATAGTGAAAGGCTTGGAAAGAGTGGATGTGGAGAGGATGTTTCCACTAGTGGGAGAGTTTAGGACCAGAGGTCCTGGCCTCAGAATTAAAGGGCATTCTTTTAGGAATGAGATGAGGAGGAATTTCTTTAGTCAGAGGGTGGTGAATCTGGAATTCCTGAATGCTTTGGAGACCATCAGTGGATATTTTTATGGCAGAGATTGATAGATTCTTGATTAATGCGAGTATCAAGGGTTATGGGGAAAAGGTAGGAGAATGGGGTTAGGAGGGAGAGATAGATCAGCCATGATTGAATGGCGGAGTAGACTTGATGGGCCGAATGGCCTAATTCTGCTCCCATCATGTATGACCATTTGACCTTAGGACATAGGTTTAAGGTGTGGGGGGGAAAGATTTAATAGGAACCAGAGGGGTAAATTTTTAACAAAGGTTGGTGGGGGTATGGAACAAGCTGCTGGAGGAGGTAGTCGAGGTGGGTACTATCGCAACATTTAAGAAACATTTAGACAGGTACATGGATACGACAGGTTTAGAGAGATAAGGAGCTAAGGCAGGCAGGTGGGACTAGTGTAGTGGGACGTGTTGGTCGGCGTGGGCAAGTTGGAAGAAAGGGCCTGCCTGTTTCCATGCTGTTTGACTCTATGACTGTTTCTCTCCACATCTGCCTTAAAAATATATTTTTAAATATTTGCCTCATCTCCATCTTAAATATGCAACGACAGGGAGAAAAACCTCTTATTTTTATACTTATGCTTAGGTCTGGACTATCCCACAAGAAACATCCTTTCCTTATCCAACCGCTCACAACCCCCCCCCCCCACTCAAAACCAAGTATGCTTCAATTAAGTTGGCTCTCTTCAAAATACAACTTGTTCAAACTTTTCTTTCTAACATGTCACCCATTTCAAAACTTCTTTTAACTGTTTCCAATCCAGCAATGTTCTTTCTTAAGTAACGATACCAGAATTATCCACAGTACTCAAGATACATTCTCACCTTTGCCCTATATAACTGAAACAATAGACTCCTTACTTTTCTATTGAATTCCTCCGGCAATTAACAATAACGTTCTTTTAGCTTTCCTAATTATGTGCTCTTCCTGCACGTTAGCCTTTTGAGAATCTTGAGCTTGGATCCAGATCCCACTGTATCCTAGAGCACTGCAACCCCTCGTTATTTAGATAATCTGCTTCTTTATTTTTGCTGCCAGAAACACAAATTCCATCCTTTTACAATGTTGTACTCCATTTGTCAAATCTTTACAAGCTCACTGGACCTATTTATAACCCCATGTGCAAGAAGGAACTGCAGATGCTGGTTTACATCGAACATACACAAAATGCTGGAGTAACTCAGCGGGGCAGGCAGCATCTCTGGAGAGACGAATGGGTGACATTTTGGGTTGAGACCCTTCTTCAGACTTTAGTATCTGACCCGAAACATCACCCATTCCTTCTCTCCAGAGATGTTGCCTGCCCTGCTGAGTTACTCCAGCATTTTGGGTCTATAACCCCATGCAGCCTCCTAACATCCTCTTCACAGCTTATTTTCCGATCGCAAATTTACATCCAAGTCACATATAAACTAGGCAAAGTTGAGGCCCAAGCCTGATCCCTGTGACACATCCCGTGTTACAACTTGCCAAACACAAAAAACAACTTTTTATGCCCACGTTTTGTTTCCTGCTCACCAGACAATCTTTTAGCAACACCAACGTGTTCCCTCCTGCACTGTGAGCTTTTATTTTCTGCAATAGCCTTTACATAGAAACATAGAAAATAGGTGCAGGAGTAGGCCATTCGGCCCTTCGAGCCTGCACCGCCATTCAATATGATCATGGCTGATCATCCAGCTCAGTATCCTGTACCTGCCTTCTCTCCATACCCCCTGATCCCTTTAGCCACAAGGGCCACATCTAACTCCCTCTTAAATATAGCCAATGAACTGGCCTCAACTACCTTCTGTGGCAGAGAATTCCACAGACTCACCACTCTCTGTGTGAAGAAATGTTTTCTCATCTCGGTCCTAAAAGACTTCCCCCTTATCCTTAATATACCAAATGGTATATAAAATTGTGATTGCTATAGATAGAGTAGACAGTCAGAATCTTTTGTTCCTGGGTGGAAATGTACAACACTAGAGGGCATAGCTATAACGTGAGAGGGGGGAGGTTTAAAGAAGATGTTCAGGGCAAGTTTTATTTTACACAGAGAGTAATGGGGGCTTCAAACGCATTGCCACGGGTGGTGGTGGAGACAGATACAATAGCAGCATTTAAGGGGCTTTTAGATAGTCACATGGAAGTGCAGAGAATAGAGGGATATGGATCATGTGTACAGGCAGATGAGATCAGTTAAACTTGCCATCATGTTCGGGCCAAACATTGTGGGTGTAAGGGCCAGTTCCTGTGCTGTACTTATAAGAAAATAACTGCAGATGCTGGTACAAATCGATTTATTCACAAAAAGCTGGAGTAACTCAGCAGGTCAGGTACTGTGCTGTACTTTCTATGTTCTATGTTCTAAATGCTCTCTGAAAATTGAAATATAAACACATCTACTAGTTCCCCCTTCCCCACAGCACTTTACTTCTTCCCAAATTTCTGACAAATTGCTCAATCATAATTTTCTTTTCACAAAATCACATTGACTTTGCCCGATTACCTTATTTTTTTCTAAATAGTTTCCGATAACATATTTCACCATAACCCTTTCAGCGTATTCTCCATGACAGATATTACACTACGTTTCCTGCCGTTTACTGCCTTCCTCTCTGTTTGAATGGAAGAGTTATATTTATTATTTTTCAATTTAATGAGAACTCCCCCCCCAAACTAGCAAATTAAAAAAAGAATCAGAAACCAATGCATCAGTCATCTCACTTGCCAGTCTGTAAGATAAAATGTGTCTTTTATGGAAGCAGGGAACTGCAGATAAGTTCATAAGTCACAGGTGTAGAAGTAGGTCGTTCATCTCATCGAGTCTGCTGCTGATTAATCCACAAAGTCAAAAAGGTTTAGAAGGATATGGGCCAAACTTAGAAGGGACATGTTGGTCGGCGTGGGCAAGTTGGGCATGAGCCTGTTTTCATACTGTATGACTCTATGACTCTAAAAGGACACAAAATGCTGGAGTAACTCAGCAGGTCAGGCA
Source organism: Rhinoraja longicauda (assembly GCF_053455715.1). NCBI lineage: Eukaryota > Metazoa > Chordata > Chondrichthyes > Rajiformes > Arhynchobatidae > Rhinoraja > Rhinoraja longicauda. The sequence goes on from NC_135954.1 coordinate 17,304,832, forward strand.
GCATCTCTGGAGAACATGGAGAGGTATCGTTTTGTGTTGAGACCCATCTTCAGGCTGATTGTAGGGGGGGGGGGGCGGAGACAAAAGATAGAAGGAGAGAAGCAAGACAAATAATGGCAGGTAGTTGCAGACAAGAGTGGGGTGGGGTGTTTAAAGCAGAATTTGCACACTACTCAATACAGGTGCTCACAGACAGTAATGTCTTATGGTAACCAAGGGATCTAGATCTGGTGCTTATTTATTAGAAATGGTGTGAGATTTCACAATAAAGTTGCTTCAAACCTCCCAATAGATAGATGTTTCGTGGTGCAAACAAACCTGGACATTGTTATAAAGACATAATTTGCAGAATCCGGGCCTGTGGGATGCTTACATTGTGCAGGGCAACCTCAACCAAAAGATTCTGCAGCACACTGAGAATCTGCTCTGACCCTCTCCCTAAATGGTCCTCAACCTGTAGATTGACACAAAATGCTGGAGTAACTCAGCGGGTCAGGCAGCATCTCTGGAGAGAAGGAATGGGTGACGTTTCGGGTCAAGACCCTTCTTCAGACTCAGGGGAAAGGCAAACGAGAGATATAGACGATGATATAGAGAGATATAGAACTAATGAATGAAAGATATGCACTAAAGTAACGTTGATCAAGGAAAGGTGGAGCCAACAATGGTGCATTGTTGGCTGTGGGCTAGGTGGTAATGAGTTATACAGACAATGAAACTCAACAGGATGACAGTGAAACTAGTATGAAAACTAGGCTGGGGAAGGAACAGAGAGAGAGGGGATTTAAGGGTTACTTGAAGTTAGAGAAATCAATATTCATACCACTGGGTTGTAAGTTGCCCATGCAAAATAGGAGGTGCTGTTCCTCCAATTTGCTAGATCTCAAGTTCTTCAAAGTGTTCCCAAAGATCTTCTGGTGGAGCATTCATGTTAAATGATTCATGAGGTTAAATCAAGCGAGGCATGGCGCTTGGAACTGCTGGCCATAATCCTCTCACTTCCCTGGGGCCAGACGCTGTCTGACTCTCTCGGACTGAGTTGATCGCGGGCCATGAACGTGGATGGCCACTTAACATGGTGCAAAGGACCCGTCCCTGGCCGAAGGCTGAACTGCGGTGGACAAGTTGGGCATAAGAGCCTGTTTTCATACTGTATGACTCTATGACTCTAAAAGGATACAAAATGCTGGAGTAACTCAGCAGGTCAGGCAACAGCTCTGGAGAACATGGAGAGGTGACGTTTTGTGTTGAGACCCATCTTCAGGCTGATTGTAGGGGGGGGGAGCGGAGAGGAAAGATAGGGGAGAAGCATTGCCAGCGGTGAAAAGTGTCCTTCATTGGAACAGTTTTAACCTGTTCAGTGCCACCCCCGAGTATACTCTGGCCACGGCCAACAGTGGGGGGGAAAAAAAACTTGGCAGTGAACAGGTTAAATATCTGTGACATTAAAAAAATCTGTTAACATTTAAGTAAAACACTGACAACTTTTGGCTGGAGTGCAAGTCTGCATAAGCCTATTGGACTGAGAACCTGTATCTGCTATGTTTTAATAATTCTTGAATTGCTGACATATTAAGGCACAACCAAGGAAAATATATGAAACACAGAGTGTATTTGATGAGGATTTGAGAACAGCTGTGAAATAATGATTCATTATTATGATAAACTACTCATAAATAATTATTGGGATTGGTTTATTATTGTCACATGTATCGTGGGACAGGTGAAAAAAAGCTTTTAAAAGGCAAGTTAAAGACAAACAACTTGTGTATAAAATCATGAGAGGAATAGGACAGGTGGACTCACATAATCTCTTGCCCAGAGTAGGGGAATCGAGAACCAGATGGCATAGGCTTAAGGTGAAGGGGGAAAGATTTTATAGGAATCTGAAGGGTAACTTTTTCACACAAAGGATGGCGGGTGTATGGAACGGGTGCCAGAGGAGGTAGTTGAGGCAGACAACATTGCAAAGTTTAAGAAGATATTAGACCGGTACGTGGATAGGACAGGTTTAGAGGAATATGGGCCACGCGCAGGCAAGTGGGACTAATGTAGATGGGACCTAGTGGTGGGCATGTTGGGCTGGAGGGCCTGTTTCCACACTGCATGTCTCCATGACTTATTTTGCTCTTAGTCTCCTCATAAGCAGACCAACAATCTGCTGGTTAAAAATCAGTGGGAAGCCTCAATAAGACTGGGCCCCAGCATTGAACTCCACAGGGGATTCAACAACGATGACTCATGACAACTCCAGCCTCTGATTTGCCACAGCCAGCACAATTCGACATATTAACACAGCTGTTGCTGAAGGACTGCTTCCTTTCCTCACACCATAGGAATGTATCTGAATAAGAAGATTTGGAACAACAGCAACAAGCAGCTTGTGTAGGAAGGAACCGCAGATGCTGGTTTAAACCGAAGATAGACACAAAACGCTGCAGTAACTCAGCGGCCTTCAGACAGGAGACGGGTCTCGACTGGAAACGTCACCCATTCCTTCTCTCCAGAGATGCTGCCTGACCCGCTGAGTTACTCCAGCATCTTGTGCCCATCTTCAGCAACAAGTAGCTTGCCTGCTCCTTGATCCACACACACACACACACACACACACACACACACTCGCTCACAGGCAGACTGAATGAATGGCTTGAAAAGCTAAAGTCGGCATTTCACCCACGTTATGTCATAATCCTCTGATTGAACCCACAAGCCGTGTGTTGTTGGTGGGTTTAGCAAACTCTGCTCACAATGAGAACAAAGGTGTGTGGAAGGGAGGCCATACATAGCTGGATTCCAGTTACAAATAATAACAGACAGTACACAGCACACCAAACCAGTACGTAAAAAGGAATAATGACCCGTGTTCAAGACTTTGCCCAGACCTATTGTTTCACAGCTAATCTCAAATTCTCATCAAATACACTCTGCATTTCATACATCCCACCAGGATAGAGTGAATGTGGAAAGGATGTTTCCACTAGTGGAAGAGTCTCGGACCAGAGGCCATAGCCTCAGAATAAAAGGATGTACCTTTAGAATGGAGATGAGGAGGAATTTCTTTAGTCAGAGGGTGGTGAACCTGTGGAATTCATTGCCACAGACAACTGTGGAGGGGCCAAGTCAATGGATATTTTTAAGGCAGAGATTGATAAGTTCTTGATTAGAAAGGGTGTCAGGGGGTTATGGGTCAAAGGAAGGAGAATGGGGTTGAGAGGAAGAGATAGATCAGCCAGGATTGAATGGCAGAGTAGACTTGATGGGCTGAATGGCCTAATTCTGCTCCTCGAACATTTTCCTTAGATGTGCCTTCATACGATAGCAGTTCAAGAATTATTATAACATGGAAGATACAGATTTCTCAGTCCAACAGGCTTGTGCAAACTTGCTCTCCAGACAAGCCAGCCCTTGGCTATGCAAGACAAAAGCACACACACAACTCCCACATGTGGGCACGACACACAGAAACAAGACAGACAGAGAATTTTTTTTTTGATGAACTGCCCATGGCTTGCGGCACCCCAAGGTCTGAACTCCTGCCAGTAGGAAGGAGATGTGGTTATATTAGGGAATTTCACACCTTCTTTCACACTTGATAAAGAAACTCTTTCCAAGATTCACAAATGTCGAAGAAGGGACAAATCAATTTGAGTCTAAAATAGGAAACTAACCTAGCAATCCCTTCCTTTCTGAAACTGGGGCTCTCAAACTTAAAACCACCAGCTGTTAAAAATATGGTTCAAGAGTCATACAGCATGGAAACAGGCCTTTCGGCCCAGATTACCCATGCTGACCAAGATGCCCCATCTGCACTACTCCCACCTGCTCACGTTTGGCCCATATCCCTTCAACTTTTCGAATCCATGTATCTATCCAAATGTCTTTTAATGTTGTTAAAGTATCTGCCTCAACTACCTCCTGTGACAGCTTATTTCATATACCCACCACAATCTATGTGAAAAAGTTGCCCCTTAGGTTCTTATTATATTTTTCCTCTCTCACCTTAAACCTATGTCCTCTGGTTCTTGATTCTCCCTTCTCTAGGTAAATGTGTCTGTGCATTCACCCTATCTAGTCCATACAATACGTCATAACAATGTTAATTTAATTTTGGATAAATATCTAAATACAATAGATGTAAATACAAGAGATGTAGAATATTTTACAAGGCAGGGGGGTGGATAAACTATTTCCATAGATTAGTAACTGGAAGCTCTATACATTAAATAGTCCCAAAGATCATAATCCAGCACGTCCCATCGACACTGTAAGCCAAGAGATGATGGGCACCACTTAAGCTGATCCAGGTTTTACTTAGTCTAATTGTTTTGTACTCCATCTTTTTTGCTCATTTTTTTCCTATTACTGTTAGATTAGTTGCATGTGTGAAATTTGCTCACTTTCCTTTATCTTTGTATTTCAATTTATTCAAATTAATTCTTCCTCCCTTATTTCGTTTTTTTTTTTAACTCACATGTTTATCCCACATAAATATCATCCTTAACAAGCTCTTCATTCCATTGACCCACTGACCTAACCCAATTACCATTATTTAACAGGCTTCCCAACATCAAAATACTAAATGGCCAAGTAACGGGCAGGATAGTAAGGAAAGTAATGATAGCGGAGTCAAGGGATATGGGGAGAAGGCAGGAACGGGGTACTGATTGTGGGTGATCAGGGTGAATGGCGGTGCTGGCTCGAAGGGCCGAATGGCCTACTCCTGCACCTATTGTCTATTGACAAGTAGGCAGAGGTCATTTTAATGACAATTGTTTGGAGTGGAGTGATATCAAAACTTTCAAAATATAGTTTTGGAGCAATCTGCCCACATCTAGTTTTAACAGTTCATTCCCAGGCATTCAAACAATTAGCTCCTTCTTTATGTTTTTGATATTATCAGATCATGGAATTAGCGCTGACCTCAAGTAAATGCCAAATATAGTTATTCCCAAGAGAAATTAGAATTGGTAGAAGACTCTTGCTTAAAATAAAGCTTCTGCTATTTAACGAGAGGTTTTGAATATTTGTAAATTCACAAGCAGATTTAATTTGTAACAAGTTCACGGCAAATAGAACTGTAATATGAATCATTACTTGCCCAGATTTCAAATGAAGATACTGCCCAGAATCACAGAGTCAAGTCAAGTCAAGTCAATTTTATTTGTATAGCACATTTAAAAACACCCACGTTGACTAAAGTGCTGTACATCAGTTCAGGTACTAAGAAAAAAACGAACATACAATGGCACACAAACATAACAGCACATACATAAACAGTTCACAGTGCCCCCTCAGAGGGCCTCAAACGCTAGGGAGTAGAAATAGGTTTTGAGCCTGGACTTAAAGGAGTCGCTGGAGGGGCAGTTCTGACGGGGAGAGGGATGCTGTTCCACAGTCGAGGAGCTGCAACCGCAAAAGCGCGGTCACCCCTGAGCTTAAGCCTAGACCGCGGGATAGTGAGTAGCCCCAAGTCGGCCGACCTGAGGGACCTGGAGATAGAGTGGTGGGTTAGAAGATTTTTGATATGGGGGGGGCAAGCCCATTTAGGGCTTTGTATGTGAATAGGAGGAGCTTGAAGTTGATTCTGTACCGTACTGGGAGCCAGTGGAGAGAGGCCAGAATCGGGGTGATGTGGTCCCTTTTATGGGTACCCGTCAGGAGTCTCGCTGCGGCGTTTTGGACCAGAGGGACAAAGCAATGTGTCAAATAGATAACAATATGAACACCTTCTCATCCTGATTCTCAAATTATGAGAACTAATGGAGAATGGGCAAAAAAGTGCAGAAGACTGAAGGAACTGCAGATGCTGGAGGCTTGCTTAGAACACAAAATGCTGGAGGAACTCAGCGGTTTATAGAAACATAGAAAATAGGTGCAGGAGGAGGCCATTTGGCCCTTCGAGCCAGCACCGCCATTCATTGTGATCATGGCTGATCGTCCACAATCAGTAACCTGTGCCTGCCTTCTCCCCATATCCCTTGATTCCACTCGCCCTGAGAGCTCTATTTAACTCTCTTTTAAATTCATCCAGTGAATTGGCCTCCAATGCCTTCTGTGGCAGAGAATTCCACAAATTCACAACTCTCTGGGTGAAAACTTTCTTTCTCACCTCAGTTTTAAATGGCCTCCCCTTAATTCTTAGACTGTGGCCCCTGGTTCTGGGCTCACCCAACATTGGGAACATATGCAGCATCTTTGGACGTAATGGACAGGTAATAGCTGGGCGTTGGAGCAGCAGTAAAATTCTGTCTTAACCCGCAAGAGACCCGTGTTCGATTCTGACTCTGGGTGCTGTTTAGATGGAGTTTATACGTTCTCCCAGTGTGAGTTTTCTCCAGGTGCTCCAGTTTTCTCCCATACTCCAACGACGTACAGGTTTGTTGGCTAATTAGCTTGGTGAAATTGTGAATTGTGAATTGTCTCTTGTGAGTGCAGGATAATGTTAATGTGCCAGGATCGTTGGTCGGCGCGGATTCGGTGGGTTAAAGCGCCCGTTTCCGCGCTGTATCTCTAAACTAAACTAAATAATGTTTCGGATTGGATCCCTTCTTCAGACCGAGACAGACAATGTGCCGGGACGGGACACTTCTTCAGACTGATCATCCACAATCAAGGGTCTCGACCCGAAACATCACCCATTCCTTCTCTCCACAGATGCTGCCTGTCCCGCTGAGTTACTCCAGCCTTCTGTGTCTATCTTTGGTTTAAACCAGCATCTGCAGTGCCTTCTTACACATTGATGAAACTAATGTGGGCACAATCACAAAAAAAGCTTAAAGGCTTCATGGGGTGGCATCAGAAGCCAACAACGATTCGCACCTTGTCATTCATTAAAGTGGCAAGTTGAAAGAACACACTCACAATCTTAAGAAATCTGAGGCTGCAATTCCTAGAACACTAACTTTTGTGTCAAGGATTTGCACAGTGCGCTCACAATCTCAGGCTACTGCAAGTGATTTACAGACAACTAACCTTATCATATATAAACTTATTATCATAGAGAGGCAAGCAATTTCCCCAACCCATCATTGAGATGAAGTTGTAAGAAAATAACTGCAAATGGAGGTACAAATCAAAGGTATTTATTCACAAAATGCTGGAGTAACTCAGCAGGTCAGGCAGCATCTTGGAGAGAAGGAATGGGTGACGTTTCGGGTCGAGACCTTTCTTCAGCACTTAAATTAGATAATATGAAGGTTAAATATCGGCCGGGTTACCCCCGTGAACCCTCTAGTTCCTCCGTAAGATGACCATGGATTTAGGCCTTATGTTACCTGGCTCAAAATGAATTCTTCACTTGAACATGGTCAAATTGATAGATCAAGTTTGAAGAGCTATGGACCAAACGCAGGCAGGTGGGACTAGTGTAGCTGGGACATGTTCCACAGTGTGGGCAAGTTGCACCGAAGGGCTAGTTTCCACACTGTATCACGCTATGACTCTAAATTATTGTTCCTTTCCATAGTGTGAGAAAGCAAATGAAGAAACATACATCCCAACTTGGAAACAGAATGCAAAGTTCATTCCTTTACCTGCCGTGTCACTCTCCGGGCCTCCCAGTATGGCTTGGAATCATCCACCGCTTTTCCGACCTTCTTCCCTACTTCATCGAGCTTAACGGTGGCTTCAACTAAAACCGTTCGAAATTTCTGCCGGCCCTCCTGCAAAACAACAGAGGGACGTGAACAGGGCTCAGAGCGTGTCAGCAGAAAATTATTTCAATGTTTCCAAAGGGAGTCCGACCATAAACAATGAAAGTCAATACACGTCTTGTGAAAAGCAGTCTCAATCTCGTTTCCCCTCTTCTGTCAGAGAGTCCAGATGATTTCCTCAAAGGACAGTAACACCAAACGGATATACCTTTAAATCCTGCAATCGCCACTTCGAGTGATAGAGTGATACGGTGTGGAAACAGGCCCTTCGGCCCAACTTGCCCACACCGGCCAACATGTCCCAGCTACATTTGAACCACTGTCTAGTTTCACTGTCAACAGTTACATTCAAAATCTCATCCTTTAAGCCACCTAGATGTGAAGAATGGTTGGGTGAGGGGGGAGATTAGGTAGCCGTTTAGGAAAAGGGGAGATGCAACGAGACCTGGGTGTCGTGGTACACCAGTCATTGAAAGTCGGCATGCAGGTGCAGCAGGCAGTAAAGAAAGCGAATGGTATGTTGGCATTCATAGCGAGGGGATTTGAGTATAGGAGCAGGGAGGTTCTGCTGCAGTTGTACAGGGCATTGGTGAGACCACACCTGGAGTATTGCGTACAGTTTTGGTCTCCTAATCTGAGGAAAGACATTCTTCCCATAGAGGGAGTACAGAGAAGGTTCACCAGATTGATTCCTGGGATGGCAGGACTTTCATATGAAGAAAGACTGGATAGACTCGGCTTGTACTCGCTGGAATTTAGAAGATTGAGGGGGGATCTTATAGAAACTTACAAAATTCTTAAGGGGTTGGACAGGCTAGATGCAGGAAGATTGTTCCCGATGTTGGGGAAGTCCAGAACAAGGGGTCACAGTTTAAGAATAAGGGGGAAGTCTTTTAGGACCGAGATGAGGAAGTTTTTCTTCACACAGAGTGGTGAATCTGTGGAATTCTCTGCTACAGAAGGTAGTTGAGGCCAGTTCATTGGCTATATTTAAGAGGGAGTTAGATGTGGCCCTTGTGGCTAAAGGGATCAGGGGGTATGGAGAGAATGCAGGTACAGGATACTGAGTTAGATGATCAGCCATGATCATATTGAATGGCGGTGCAGGCTCGAAGGGCCGAACGGCCTACTCCTGCACCTATTTTCTATGTCTATGTTTCTAAGAAATGAAATTGCACTCCTGGAAGTAGGACTGACCCGATGGACCTTATCGTCTCCTTCTGCGTCATTACAATTTAAAAATCAGATAGATGGATTGAGTTTCCCCGAAATCAATGTGGCATGTACTCTGTGAGAACCTATGGAATCATTCAAAACAATTAACATGTTCAATGGGCAGTGATGGAGGCAAGTACGATATGGGCTTTTAAGAGGCTTTTAGATAGGCATGTGGATATGTCGGGGAATGGATCACTTGCAGACACAGAAGACTAGTTTAACCTGGTATCATGTTCAGCACAGACATTATGGGCTGAAGGGCCTGTTCCTGTGCTTCGATGTCCTATGTTATAATGGGCTCTAAGCAGCTCTTTTGTAATTGAATCATACAGTAATAAGGGCAGCACGGTGGCTCAGCGGTAGAGCTGCTGCCTTACAACGCTTACACCGCCAGAGACCCAGGTTCAATCCCGACTACAGGTGCTGTTTGTACCGAGTTTGTACGTTCTCCCCGTGACCACACGGGTTTTCTCCGAGATCTTCGGTTTCCTCCCACACTCCAAAGGCGTACAGGTTTGGAGGTTAATTGGCTTGGTATAAATGTAAATTGTCCCTAGCGTGTGTTGAATGGTGTTAATGTGCGGGGATCGCTGGTCGGTGCAGACTCGGTGGGCCGAAGGGCCTGTCACCATGCAGTATTACAAAAAAGTTATAGCAAATTGTTATTGATTTAGAGAACAGCTTGTAATTCGTGACACATTGTTTGTGTTGGGAATAGTACTTCATCCTGACATCTCACCACAAATTATAAAAGTGTACTCAGTAAAGGAACTGCCTTGTGTAAAACAAAGGAATTTGTCCACCTCTTGCAATAAATTCCCAATGTTAAGCTGCAGAAAGTGCTGACAAGTGTTCATCACCAAAATCCCAGCTAATTCCCAGCTCCCTGAATGGTATTTCTCATTGGAATTGACAGATGGAATTCCCTTGGACAAAGTTCTCACTGTCGAAAAAACGTGCTTGTAAAAAGTATGAAGATGGAGAACAAGGAAACATGTCCCATGGAAACATGGCTGATCATCTGAAATCAGTTCCCCCGATCCTGCTTTCTCCCCATGTCCCCTGATTCCTTTAGCCCCAAGAGCTAAATCTAACTCTCTCTTTGGAAAACATCCAGTGAATTGGCCTCCACTGCCGTCTGTGGCAGAGAATTCCACAGATTCACAACTCCCTGGGTGAAGAAATGTTTCCTCATCTCAGTCCTAAATGGCCTACGCCTTAATCTTAAACTGTGACTTCTATTTCTGGACTCCCCCACAATCGGGAACATTTTTCCTGCATCTAGCCTGTCCAATCCTATAAGAATTTTATATGTTTCTATAAGATCCCCTCTCATCCTTCTAAATTCCAGTGAATACAAGCCCAGTTGAACCATTCTTTCATCATCTGTCAGTCCCGCCATCCCGGGAATTAACCTGGTGAACCTACGCTGCCCTCCCTCAATAGCAATAATGTCCTTCCTTAAATTAGGAGACCAAAATTGCACACAATACTCCAGGTGCGCTCTCACCAGGGCCCTGTGCAACTGCAGTAGGACCTCCTTGCTCCTAAACTCAAATCGTCTCGCAATGATGCCATTAGCTTTCTTCACTGCCTGCTGTACCTGCATGCTTATTTTCAGTGACTGATGTACAAGCACACCCAGGTCTCGTTGCACTTCCCCTTTTCCTAATCTGACACCATTCAAATAATAATCTGCCTTCCTGTTCTTGCCACCAAAGTGGATAACCTCACATTTATCCACATTATACTGCATCTGCCATGCATCTGCCCACTCACCCAACCTATCCAAGTCACCCTGCATCCTCATAGCATCCTCATCGCAGCTCACACTGCCACCCAGCTTGGCGTCATCCGCAAACTTGGAGATGTCACATTTAATTCCCTTGTCTAAATCGTTAATATATATTGTAAATAACTGGGGTCCCAGCACCGAGCCTTGCAGCATCCCACTAGTCACTGCCTGCCATTCTGAAAAGGACCTGTTAATTCCTACTCATTGTTTCCTGTCTGCCAACCCGCTTTCTATCCGTGTCAATACCCAACCCCCATTACCATGTGCTCTAATTTTGCACACTATTCTCTTGTGTGCGACCTTATCACAGGCTTTTTGTAAGTCCAGATATACCACTTCCACTGGCTCTTCCATATCCATTCTACTTGTTACATCCTCATAAAATTCCAGATTAGTCAAGCATGATTTACCCTTCATAAATCCATGCTGCCTTTGAAGTGAATGGCACTTCATGACTTTCGAACCACGGAAATGCTTTGAAGTGTGATCATTGCTGTCATTCCACAAATGGAAATAATGGCCAATTAAATTATGTTGCTGTAAAGGCGATAATAAAGGGGAGTCTTTAGTTTAGAGAAACAGCGTGGAAACAGGCCCTTCGGCCCATCGAGTCCGCGCTAACCAGCGATCACCCCGTACACGAGCACTATCGTACACACTTAGGGACAATTTATAATTTGCAGAAGCCGGAGCTCCCGGAGAAAACCCACATGGTCACGGGGAGAACATACAAACTCCGTACAGACAGCACCCGTAGTCAGGATCGAGCCCAGGTCTCTGGTGCTGTGAGGCAGCAACTCGACCACTGCGCCACCCTGACACCCTTACTGCTTTTCTCAGAAGTGATAGACGATGGGAGAAGGGGATGGGTTCTTGATTTAACATCAGTGCACGAAATCAGGTCTTCCCTCCTTGATCTGCAGAGGTTTCAGCAGATTTATGACAGCCAGCCAGGGACTCCTCTGAATAAATCATGTGAAAGGTTTTTCTATGTAAACAAATAAGTTAGACAGGTACATGGATAGGATAGGTTTGGAGGTTTATGGCCCAAATGCAAGCAGGTGGGACTAGTGTAGATGGGACATTTTGGCCAGTGTGGGCAAATTGGGCTGAAGTGCCTGTTTCCACGATGTGTTGAATCAAGCATTCAAGAGAGAGCTTGATAGAGCTCTTAAGGATAGCGGAGTCAGGGGGTATGGGGAGAAGGCAGGAACGGGGTACTGATTGAGAATGATTAGCCATGATCACATTGAATGGTGGTGCTGGCTCAAAGGGCCGAATGGCCTACTCCTGCACCTATTGTCTATCAGTAAACAATACAGAAGGGTGAAGAGAGATTTGTATGGAGAGCAACTCCACAGATGTTGACAAGGAGCTGGAAGAACTCTGCTCCACATTTATTTTTTCCTGAGAGTTCAGAATGGGGTCAGTTTCATAGTTGAGAGACAGCACCTTGTTTAATGCAAGTTTCTCTTGGTACTATATGACCTAAAAATCCTGGAAAGAGACTTGAACCAATAATGAGTTTCGTGAATGAGATATTTAATCTTGTTTCATACACATCTTCCTACACACACAGGGAGCGATCAATCTTATAGATTTCTAAAATGAAAGTCATGCAATTTACTATAATCCTGATTCCCATCTGTGTTGCCAGCTTTAGTTTGCTAGTAATCCTGACCACAATGTTAACAATTTTTAATGTCCTTGTTAAACATTGGACACTTGTAACCATCTGTGTTTCCCGAAGTATGTTTCATCAGTAACTTTTGTAATTAACCTTCAAAATGTTGTCCTAATTAGGTTATCGGTTCCCATGAAATTGCCTCACTTAAAGGCCTTCCCAAAATAACTCTTGCAAATTGAGAACTGTTCTTTTTTTAAAATATATTCAGTTACAAAGATACAAGAGGACATCCTTGGTTAATTAGCACAACTGCTGCTTTTAGGTTAAAAGTTCAAATGATGAAGTCCTACTCCAGAAGCTGGAGCACAGAATTCAGTCCAACATACTTCGGGACATTCACCGCAATGTCCTGTCAGACATGGGGCCTCCTTGCAATCAGGGTTGCCAACTGTCCCGTATTTTGGGCTAAATTGGTTTGTCACGTAGGGGAATGCCCTTGCCCCATATTAGGCCCTGGGGGCGCTGTAGGCCCAGACACTGTGGGCCCCGACACTCTAGGCCCCGACAGTTTAGCTCCCAACAGTTTAAGTCCCGACAGTTTAGGTCCCGACACTCTAGGTTTCCGACATTTTAGTTCCGGAGAGTCAAGTTCCGGAGGCCCGGGCGCCGCCTAACGGAGGTTGCGTAGCAACCCACCTCCCGGCCCAGGCGGCCGCCATTGGTGGGGCAGGAGCACGTGGCCTCTGGCTGGGTGAGATCACGTGGGGCGCGGGGCGGTGACGTCACCTTGTCCCATATTTGGGAGTGAGATAGTTGGCACCCCTACTTGCAATCCAGGATAAACATCCTATCTAAATATCTGAGAAAGAAAAGGACTTTGCAATAATTGATCCGGTTTGATAAAGTTTGAAGTCATTTCTGTACGTACAACATCAATATTTAGTGATAGTCATCTACAGGGTCAAGTGACCAAGAATCTGTGTTAAACTCGTAGATGATTCAGGGTGGTGAATCTGTGGAATTCTTTGCCGACAGAAGGCTGTAGAGACCGTCAGTGGATATTTTTAAGGCAGAGATAGATTCTTGATTAGTACAGGTGTCAGAGGTTATGGGGAGAAGTCAGGAGAATGGGGTTAGGAGGGAGAGATAGATCAGCCATGATTGAATGGCAGAGTAGACTTAATGGGCCAAATGGCTTAATTCTACTCCTATCACTTATGGCATGAAAATTGGCAGCTCCGGCTGCTCCGGTTTCCTTCCGCTTTCCAAAGACGGGTGGGTTAGAAGCTTAATTGGCCATTGTTAAAAAATAAAACAAGAGCCTCTAATGTAGAGAGTGGATGAGAAATTGGGTTAACATAGAACTGGTGTGAACAGGTGATCGATGGTCAGCGTGGAATCGGTGGGCCGAATGGCTTGCTACCATGCTGTCTCGCTAAAGTAAATACTGGTTCCCTTCCAATGGCACAGTCAGTTCTGCTGCTTCACAGCGTCATGGACCCTTGTTCAATCCTGACCTTGTGTTCTCTCAGGTGAGGGATTTCCCCCAGGCCTTCCCATATCCCCGTAACATGCTGGTTAGTTAACCAGCAACTGTAAAACATCTTTTATGTAGGTTAACGGCAAACAAAAAGTCAAAAGGAGTTGATGGGCATGTGCGGGAGAGAATGAATTTGAGGCCTACAGGGAAATGGGAGAGGTAGGATTGCTCCCCTGGAAAGCAGTATGGGCTTGATGGGCTGCATGGCCTCATTCCATAATATTTTCATGTAAACTTTACCTCTAGTTCAGTTTCCTGACGATTAATAGCCTCTGTCGACTGGTTCAGCTTCTCAAGTTCCCCCTAGAACACAATAAGGAAAATAGTTTAAGACTCAAACTAGGCAAAGTTAAAGACTAAACATTTAGCACAAGGTGCATCTTTAAACTTCTCAAAATCTCCAAGCCGATTGTTGTTACCCCTCTCGTTGACAGAGTCCTAAATGCAAAAAGTACAAAGCCAAAAGGAAGTGTTTGCCCCTGGGAAGTGCTTAAATTTAGCAATACTGTACATAAACATCATTCATATCCTGTTGAACTTAGATAGCTCAAGATGGACAGGCCTTTTTCAAGTCTATCATGCAAGCAAGTATGATGTGCCGAAATGGATCGACTTTATGCAACTCAATTAGCATTTTGAATTAAATTTCCAGCAGCCTCTTGGACAATTTGGAAGAACTGTGGTATTAACTTTCGACAAAAATAGTTACACTCTACCTGGCAGTACTGATGTCATGATCACAAATTCTCTAATATTAGAAATATTGCAAAGCAAGGAGAGAAGAAATGCAAACGGCTTGAAGCTGATCTTTCCAGGTGGTGTAAAAGTGCTTCACAATAAATCATCAACCATTTCACACCATCTTCACATGACAAGGCCCTGGCCCAGCTTCCAACTTTAGCTGGGCAGGAGGTGGAGTAAATAAAACAGTCAGTGTGGTTCGCCCGCACCTAAACAAACATACCTTTGTAACCCCACCTTTGCATCTACCCAGAGCTAATTAAGTTTCATCCGCTTGTGAATGGCAAAATGGTAACATCAAGATGCAACCGATTACACATTGTATTCCATTTTCTTCTCTATTAACTTCAGCTAAAAGAAAATAGCTTTTCTATTTTCAAGCCAACCCCCGTCCATAACAACACTTTGAATCTTACCAGGAAGCAAGGTTGCTATGGTCCACTGGTCTAATATTAGTCAGTGCACAAGTCATAACACCACACGGAACAAAGTCAGCAGAAGCCATCACTGCATCGAAGCGGCAGATGTATCATTCTGCAAACCTCACTCGTAATTGGAAAGTCCATACCCAAACTGTTACTCCTATCAAGATTCGATCAGCAAGAAAGGCCATGAAAAACTTGTAAACTTGTAGAACTGTGTGGACTCTAAATAGACACAAAATGCTGGAGAAACTCAGC
Organism: Rhinoraja longicauda; assembly: GCF_053455715.1. Classification (NCBI taxonomy): domain Eukaryota; kingdom Metazoa; phylum Chordata; class Chondrichthyes; order Rajiformes; family Arhynchobatidae; genus Rhinoraja; species Rhinoraja longicauda. The sequence goes on from NC_135954.1 coordinate 17,320,085, forward strand.
CGGGCAGGCAGCATCTCTGGAGAGAAGGAATGGGTGACGTTTCGGGTCAAGACCCTTCTCTATTTAGAATTCAATAGCTCCATTCAGCTCAAACTATTTTCACTTGTGAAGTCAGTACTTCAAAAGGATGAAATTAATTAAGAAAATGAATTGGCAGGTAACTTGTAACATTTGAATTAATGTGAACCTAATTAACAAAAGTTTGTAACAACATGCAGTGAATGATGGGATCCTGAATCCTGTGGGAGTTACATAACTGGCTGATCAGAAGAGATGGCATAAAAAGTAGGCAAGAAGGAAGGCCCTGCTCTTAATTGGAAAAAAAAACTAGAGGTAGTTTTAGTAACAGCAAAGGGATAAAAACAGCAAGTCATATGTGGAATACTGTTAGCAGTACAGTCCGAATGCATTCTAATCTTCCAGCAAATTATTCCACTGAACTGTCAGGCATTCATTTGAGTGGACTGGATTTCACACAGACTGTTGTGTAGTTTTCAAACAACAAATATGTTTTTCATCAACAAGGAAAATAAATAAATGTGTTTACGTGATATCTCAAGTCTTGAAACATTTTGCATCCAATGAAATACTTTTGAAGGACAATTAGTGTTACCACAGAAGGAACAGCCTGTGTGTATATTATGAGATCCCATAACCCTCAAGGAACCTATGACCAAATAATTTGATTTTGTGTGTTGGCAGTGGATAAATATTAGCCAAGACGCTGGGAAAATTCTCCATTTTCAAATAGTTGCCAATGGAATCAGATAGAAATCATATTAATGTCTCATCCAAAAGACAACAAACAGTGCAAGCTTTTGGCACAATACTGAAACATGAGATTAGATTGTGTGCACAGATTTTTGGAATGGTAATTGAACCCAGCCATTTTGCAATGGCATTAACCCTCATGGTGCCAAATACATGGTTCACTCTCAATTATGGTGCTGGTTGTGTGGTGTTTACCTTGTCTTTCTGCTCCATACCACATATTTTCTACCAACCAATATATATTGTCACCATATGACATGAGGAGCACTGGCTCCTGGAGCTCTTGAGTCCATGGTTCAAAATAAAAGGGAATGAAGTGCTGGAGTAACTCAGTGGGTCAGGCAGCATCTCTGGAGAACATGGATAACTAACGTTTCAGGTCGAGGCCCTTCTTCAGACTTTAAAACAACATCTGCAATTCCTTGTTTTCCTGACCCCCATGGTGCTCTGTTACCAATTGACAAGCAAGGTTATGCCGCACTGCAACTAGTTTTGCTCTGTTGACAGAGTGGCACGGTGGCGCAGTGTTACAGTTGCTGCCTTAGAGTGCCAGAGACCCGGGTTCGATCCTGATTACAGGATTGTCTGTACGGAGTTTGCACATTGTGGGTTTTCTCTGGGATCTCCGGTTTCCTCCCACACTCCAACGACTTACAGATTTGTAAGTGAATTGGCTTCGGTAAAGATAGTAAATTGTCCCCAGTGCGTGTATGATAGTGCAAGTGTACGGGGGGAACGCTGGTCGGCGCAGACTCAGAGGGCCGAAGGGCCTGTTTCTATGCTGTATCTCGAAAATAAAATAAACTAACATAGTGGTTTCTTGTTGGACTCCAGCAGAGGGAAGCAAATGTCACCCCACATTTTCCAAACGTTCTGGCTGACTGCCAGGTGTTAAGGAATGATAATGATAATGAACTGCTGTCTTCAGGTTTGGCAAGAATTCCATATTCTTGACATTTCCCCATTTCCTTGCCAGAATTTATTTTTTATTTTTAATGCTTTACATAAGCAGTGAAGCCCATGTGTTAGCCATGGCATATCCACAATTTAGTGGATCATGGAATGGATTCAAACTCAGTCACAGTCTGTGGTGTTGATCAGCCTTAATTATTAATTCAGCATTCTTTTTCTCTATCAAAATGGGGCATGACATTTTACAGTGCCCATAAAATGAAGTTAAAGTATGTCTGCATAGAGACATGGGTCTGAGCCAATAACATTGTATAGAACAGGAGAGTGAAGAGTCAAGAATGTTCAATTGTTATACGTACTGACAACAGCACAATGAAATTCTAAAGACATCATGAAAAGAGGTGGAAAGAGCTACAGGGAGGGTCAGGCGAGAGTCATGCAAGGAGTGGAGAGATGTCAGTGCACAGAACAAAATCATGTACAAAATCGCACATAAAATCACGAGAGGAATAGATGCACACAGTCTCTAGCCCAGAGTAGGGGAATCGAGGACCAGAGGACATAGTTTCAAGGTGAAGGGGAAAAGATTTAATAGGAGTCTGAGGGGTAACTTTTTCACACAAAGGGTGGTGGGTGTATGGAACAAGCTGCTAGAGGAGGTAGTTGAGGCTGGGACTATCCCAACGTTTAAGAAACAGTTGAACAGGTACATGGATAGGACAGGTTTGGAGGGATATGGACCAAGCGCACGCAGGTGGGACTAGTGTAGCTGGTACATTGCTGGCCGGTGTGGGCAAGTTGGGCCGTTTCCACACTGTATCACTCCATGACTAACATAGTACAGTACAGCACAGGAATAGGCCCTTCGGCCCACAATGTCTGTGCCGAACATGATGCCAGGGCCAGCTCATTGCTTGCACATAATCCATATCCGTCCATTCCCTGCATATCCATGCGTCTATCCAAAAGTCTCTTGTGCCACTATCTTATCTGCCGCCACCACCACCACCCCAGGCAGTCTGTTCCAGGCACCCACCACCCTCTCGGAGTTCAGCAGTTTAGAGAGTTGGGATGATTGGTAGAAGAAAAAGTCTGGCAATTTCAAGCTGGTGGTGGGCCGAAAACGGTGTCAAGAAATATTATAGGTGGCATGGGCATTGATTGTAGGTAGGATCCTGAACCAAATGGTATGATCAGAGGCAGGATTTGAAATCAGGAGTCGGGGTAAAGGGGGCAGCTGGATAGGTATCATCAGTAGATTGGAAGGGAGTGGAAGCTAACATTAAATAAATTACTTAATGGACCACCTACTCAAAATGCAGCAGATGCCTCAAGCTCCTTGATGCCCAACCTGATAAACGCAAACCCTGTAATCAATGGTGAAGGGGTCTCAACCTTTCAGAGAATCCCTTCAGGGGGCTGTGAGAGACGTATGTAATTCATAAGCTTCACATGCACGCAGGATGTGAAAGTAGGGTGGCATGCCATGCGAGCTCGGTACCCAAACTCAGTAGCTTCTCTCTCTCTCTCGAGGACATGGACCAAATCTCTGGAAGCGCAGTGCCCATGCACAACGTACACAAGTTTTTGGGAGGCGTTTTTGATTTTTTTAAATTCAGTCATGTTTCAAATAAATCAATAAATGTTGAACTGTGTTGCCGGAATTCTCAACCTGAAAGTTTCAAACTTGCGAAAAGAAATTGTCAAGGAGATTACAGAACCACTAGCTCCTCATTTTCACCCTCCAAGCAGCTTACAATGCCGTTTCCTTTATCATCATTGGCTTTTTGCATATCTTTCACTCACCGTCTATATCTGAAAGCATGAAAGCATACTGTTGTGTTGCATTGCAGCCTGATATTGGAAGACCGTAAGAAATTGCAGTGAGTTGTAGATGTAGCCCAGCCCACCACACGGGCCAGACGTCCCACTATTGTCTCCATCTACACTTCACGCTGTCTCGGAAAAGCTGCCAACTTAGTTGAAGACTTGTCCCATCCTGGTCATTACTCCTTCTCCCTGCTCCCATCCAGCAGAAGATACAGAAGATTTAAAGTGTGCATCACCAGGGTCACGAACAGCTTCTTCCCATCTGTTATCAGGCTACTGAATGGTCCTTCCACAAGCTAGGTTATTGTCCATATACCTCCCCCCCTCGACTCCATCCAAAGACCCCGACAGTCTTTTCAGGTTGGGCAGATTCACTTGTACCTCAGCGAAACGATCGCCCAGTCTACGTTTGGTCTCGCCGATGTATAAGAGTCCACATCTTGAACAACGGATACAGTAGATAAGGTTGGAGGAGGTGCAAGTGAACCTCTGCCTAACCTGAAAGCATTGTTGGGGTCCCTGGACAGAGTCGAGGGAGGAGGTAAAGGGACAGGTGTCGCATCTTCTGCGGTTGCAGGGGAAGGTACCTGGGGAGGGGGTGGTTGAGGTGGGAAGGGATGAGTTACCCAGGGAGTCGCGGAGGGAACGGTCTCTGCGGAAGGCAGAAAGGGGAGGAGATGGGAAGATGTGACCAGTGTTGGGATCCCGTTGGAGGTGGTGAACATTTCAGAGGATAATGTGTTGTAAGCGACGGCTGATGGGTTGAAAGGTGAGGACGAGGGTGACTCTGTCTCTGTTGTGACTCGGGGGAGGGGGAGCAAGGGCGGAGCTGCAGGGTACCGAGGAGACATGAGTGAGGGCCTCAAGATTGAGACTAAAAGAAAACAAATTCTGGAATGTTCATTATTTTGGATGTGCATTTGGTCGCACAATGCACTGGTTCATTTAATAGACATTACACAACTTCCTAATGCTTCCAAATATAAGTAACCAGAGAAACAAGAAACAACACAATGTGGGTTGTCTCCATTCTGGATGTTCTCTCCTCATTTTCACTGGAGGGAATTGTATTCCTCCCCTTAAAAACAATATAATATAGTTGGTTATAAACAACATATTTCTGTTTAGTTTAGACCCATTTAATTATGCTGCCAGTCAATATCTCTATTTTAACAAATGTTCCAGCCTAGATAATTAAATAATAAACTGATAAAACATTGAATGAAAATGATATCAATTTCTCAACTATAAAAAGGGATGGGTGAATAACTAAACCATTTAATATTCCTTTGAAATCAATGCTTTTTTTTTTAAGATAGCGTAAAGATAGTGGGACAAATCTACATTTCTCAACGGTTAAAACACGATGGTCACTGATGCTTTCCAATGAAGGTGGCGCAAATGGTGCAAAATGGGGTTAGGAGGGAGCGATAGATCAGCCATAATTGAATGGTGGAGTAGACTTGATGGGCTGAATGGCCTCATTCTACTCCTATCCCTTATGACCTTATGACCTAAAATGTTTTAGTTCCATAAATACAAAGGTGGATTATGTTTTGTTGTAGACCATAATAAGTCAAGAAAACTTTGCAATAAAAGCCTACAAGCCTGACTTCCAGGCACCACGCAGTAATCTAACAATGGCACTGTGTTAGTGGGACACAGTGAGCAGCAGCCAAAAACTTAAACAGTGGCTTAAACACATGAGAGGAATAGATCGGGTACACACACACACACACAGAGTCTCTTGCCCAAAGTAGGTGAATCAAGATCCGGAGGACATAGGTTTAAGGTGAGGGGGGGGGAAGATTTAAGGGGTAACTTTTTCACACTGAGGGTGGTGGGTGTATGGAACGAGCTGCTGGAGGAGATAGTTGAGGCAGGTCGTATCGCAACGTTTAAGAAACATTTAGACAGGTACGTGGATAGGATAGGTTTAGACGGATATAGGTCAAACGCATTCAGGTGTAGATGGGACGTGTTGGTTGGTGTGGGCCTGTTTCCACTTTATGTGACAGCAGCTTTGAGATGATAAACCAAAGGGAATATTTTTTTAATATTCAAAAATGAGGATTAACATTGAAATTAAAATTTAAAGTGGTAAAAATATGACTCAATACATGCTAGTTAGTCATGTTTCTTCCACAGATATCTTAAGTTTGGAATTACATTCTGTAATTTCCCCCAAAATTTAGGCCATCAGACATTTGAAGACTGCCAGGCACTAGCTCACTACTACTTTCTTTCACTTGAACCCAGATGGGTCATTTTGGCATGCCTCAGTTAAATATATATATTTTTTTTAAAACATGTGATAATTAATTATTGGCCACAGCATCTGTGCCCACTGCTTTTTCAGTCAGCTCCAAATGTTTTACCATAAATGACAACCGGTTTAAAACTAATCTTGGCCCCAACAGCTTGGAATTTAGTTTTTTGAACATGCTTCCATTTACTTAGTGTCTTTCGCTGTCTTAGAACATCCCAACTATTTCACAAATGCATAAATACTTTAAGGGCGGCCACTGTTGTACTGCAGGGAAAGACAGCTGACAATTTGGCCAATTTCCACAAAACAGCGAAGAGATAGTTGGCCAGAAAATGTGGTTTAGCGAAGCTGGTTGCGGAATAAGTATTGGTCAGGACAGTGGTTAGATCCCTTCCCCCTCTCCCACGGAATGTTTTACAGTCAGCTCGGAAGGCAGATGTGTTTTGATTTACAATCATATCCAAAATAATGGCAGCATCCATCGGTGCTGGCAGTCTAAATTGTGCTTTCAAGCGTCTGTCGTGGACTGTGATGATTAAAAATAAGAACTGATGGAACGTAAAAGGTCCAACATACAGCTTTAATTACTTTGCAACACTAACTCAGATTAACAAAACTGCAAGAATACGAAAAGCAACATGTGTATGAAGAATTACTGAGCACAAGAGGGAAGAAGAAACTAAAAGAAACAGGATCCTTTAGGAGACTACAAAGTATTATTTAAAATACACAGGAACTCATCTCAGTGACGATAACCACATACAACTGAATTGTTATATCAGTATGTTATATAATTTTTATGCTAGGTTGGGGTATTTATTTTTTAAGAACACTCCCCCTAAACTACGTATTGTTCTGAGCTTCCCCAGTATCTTGCCAACCGATGGAATAAATCAAATGCACAAGCATCTGATTTAATGTAACCATTAAATTGAGATATCACCTCAAACGTCTCCAAATTCATTGGGAGAAGAAGCACTGGTACCTTCTCTCAAGCCAACATCCCCAATGCTGAGGCCTGAATGCAATCTGCTTGTTTCATTTAGAAATCACGTCATTGGCATGCCCGACACCAGACTCGAGAAGGAAGGAACAGCAAATGCTGGTTTACACCTAAGATAGACACAAAACGCTGAGTAATTCAGCCGGACAGGCAGCATCTCTGGAGAGAAGGAATGGGTGACATTTCGGGATGAGAAACTTCTTCAGACTGAGAGTCAGGGGAGAGGGAAACTAAAGATTTAGATTTTTTTGATTTAGAGATACAGCGCAGAACCAGGCCCTTCGGCCCACCGGGTCCGTGCCGCCCAGCGATCCCCGCACACTAACACTATCCTACACCCCACTAGGGACAATTTTAACATTTGCCCAGCCAATTAACCTGCATACCTGTACATCTTTGGAGTGTGGGAGGAAACCGAAGATCTCGGGGAAAACCCACGCAGGTCACGGGGAGAACGTACAAACTCCGTACAGACGGCGCCCATAGTCAGGATCGAACCTGAGTCTCCGGCGCTGCATTCGCTGTAAGGCAGCAACTCTACCGCTGCGCCACCGTGCCGCCCTTAAGGTAAGGTGTGAAAATGACAGATCAAAGCACAGGATGATAAAGGAAATGTAGAATGGTTCATTGTTGGCTGAGGCGAAGGTAACAACAAGGCATAGAAAGAGGACGGTGAAACCAGTCTTATGTACTCTCAGTCACGGGAAGAGATTACCAGGAGGAGAGAAGAAAATATTCAAGTATGTACTCAAGGCCTGTTGCACAAGCAGCAAAAAGCAAGAAAAACAACCAATCATCTGTACATGTGCCCGAGGCCCATTGCTGTAATATATTACATTTCTGATCTTAAGTGCAAGATCATTAGAACATACCTATCATAGCAACTTCCAAAAGAGAACCTTTGGAAGGGATATTAAGCTGTCCAGCTTGGAGTTAGGAAGGTGCTTCTCACACCCATAGAACACAGTAGTTAATGCAGAAAGATTACAAATATCTGTGGGCCAAAGGACCTGTTTACAGATTATATTTCTCAGCGACTCTCTGATTTTTGAACTTTGTGATGTGAATAGAATCAGAAGAGAAACTAAATACCGTGGCGGGACATTTCCCACAAACCCATCGAGTGATAAAATAAAAACACCAGAATGGTAACTAAAAAGGCAATACGGGGAGAAAAGATGAAATACGAAAGTAAGCTAGCCAATAATATAAAAGCGGATAAGCAAAGTTTCTTTAGATATGTAAAGAGTAAGAAAGAGCAAAACAGCATAAATAATGGATGACCATCGCAAACTGCGTTGCAGTCTTTTTTACGAGAGCACTATTTTTAAAGTAGGAACATGCAGTCTGAATTCAGAAAACAATCAAAGGCTGCCCCACCCATCCACCTATCATAGAGAATCTCGTGCAAATAAATGGCTCTACTTCACCCAAGCGAAGTCAGAAGTAACATTTTATCCAGCTATATCAATAATCTCTGCAGCAGTCTTCTTCTCGTACAAGTCATAGCAGAGTAGCTTGCAGAAAACGTCCACTTAAAAAGAAATGCAACTTAATCAGAGATAGCAAATTGCCCTCCGCAAGCACAATGGGCAAGGCCTCCGAGAATGACGGGCGCAAGGATCCGCAGATGCTGCTTTACCAAAAAGACACAAAGTGCTGAGTAACTCATCGGGTCGGGCAGTATCTCTGGAGAACATGGATAGGCAACATTTTGGGTCGCGACCGGTCATCAGACTAATTGTAGTCATGGGGTGAAAGCTCATAAAGAGGTGGGGGCACGACAAAGCCATGTACAGCACCCTCCATAATACTTGGGACAAAGACCATCATTTATTTATTTGCCTCTGTACTTCACAATTTGAGATTTGTAACAGGAAAAATCACATGTGGTTAAAGTGCACATTGTCAGATTTTAATAAAGGCCATTTTTATACATTTTGGTTTCACCATGTAGAAATTACAGCTATATTTATACATAGTTCCCCCCATTTCAGGGCACCATAATGTTTGGGACAAATTGCTTCACAGGTGTTTGTAATTGCTCCGGTGTGTTTAATTGCCTCCTTAATGCAGGTATGAGAGAGCTCTCAGCACCTCGTCTTTCCACCACCATTGGAAACTTTTTTTTTGCTGTTTATCAACATGAGGGCCAAAGTTGTGCCAATGAAAGTCAAAGAAGCCATTATGAGACTGAGAAACAAGAATAAAACTGTTAGAGACATCAGCCAAACAAATCTTAGGCTTACCAAAATCAACTGTCTGGAACATCATTAAGAAGAAAGAGAGCACTGGTGAGCTTACTAATCACAAATGGACTGGCAGGCCAAGGAAGACCTCCACAGCTGATGACAGAAGAATTCTCTCTATCAAAAAAGAAAAATCCCCAAACAGGTGTCCGACAGATCAGAAACACTCTTCAGGAGTCAGGTGTGGATTTGTCAATGACCACTGTCCGCAGAAGACTTCATTAACAGAAATACAGAGGCTACACTGCAAGATGCAAACCACTGGTTAGCCGCAAAAATAGGATGGCCAGGTTACAGTTTGCCAAGAGGTACTTAAAAGAGCAACCACAGTTTTGGAAAAAGGTCTTGTGGACAGATGAGATGAAGATTAACTTATATCAGAGTGATGGCAAGAGCAAAGTATGGAGGAGAGAAGGAACTGCCCAAGATCAAAAGCATTACACCTCATCTGTGAAACACGGTGGTTGGCGTGTTATGGCCTGGGCATGTATGGCTGCTGAAGGTACTGGCTCACTTATCTACATTGATGATACAACTGCTGATGGTAGTAGCATAATGAGTTCGGAAGTGTATGGACACATCATATCTGCTCGAGTTCAAACAAATGCCTCAAAACTCATTGGCTGGCGGTTTATTCTACAGCAAGACAATGATCGCAAACATACTGCTAAAGCAACAAAGGAGTTTTTCAAAGCTAAAAAATGATCAATTCTTGAGTGACCAAGTCAGTCACCCGATCTGAACCCAATTGAGCATGTCTTTTATATGCTGAAGAGTAAACTGAAGGGGACTAGCCCCAAAACAAGCTTAAGCTAAAGATGGCTGCAATATAGGCCTGGCAGAGCACCACCAGAGAACACACCCAGCAACTGGTGATGTGCATGAATCACAGACTTCAAGCAGTCATTGCATGCAAAGGATATGCACCAAAATACTAAACATGACTACTTTCATTTACATGACATTACTGTGTCCCAAACATTATGGTGCCCTGAAATGGGGTGAATATGTATAAAGCCCCAATGGCAGGCAGTGACTAGTGGGGTACCGCAAGGCTCGGTGTTGGGACCGCAGCTATTTACAATATACATCAATTACTTGGATGAAGGGATTAAAAGTACCATTAGCAAATTTGCAGATGATACAAAGCTGGGTGGCAGTGTGAACTGTGAGGAAGATGCTATGAGGTTGCAGGGTGACTCGGACAGGTTGTGTGAGTGGGCGGATGCTTGGCAGATGCAGTTTAATGTGGATAAGTGTGAGGTTATCCACTTTGGTGGTAAGAATAGGAAGGCAGATTATTATCTGAATGGTGTCAAGTTAGGAAAAGGGGACGTACAACGTGATCTGGGTGTCCTAGTGCATCAGTCACTGAAAGGAAGCATGCAGGTACAGCAGGCAGTGAAGAAAGCCAATGGAATGTTGGCCTTCATAACAAGAGGAGTTGAGTATAGGAGCAAAGAGGTCCTTCTGCAATTGTACAGGGCCATAGTGAGACCGCACCTGGAGTACTGTGTGCAGTTTTGGTCTCCAAATTTGAGGAAGGATATTCTTGCTATTGAGGGCGTGCAGCGTAGGTTTACTAGGTTAATTCCCGGAATGGCGGGACTGTCATATGGTGAAAGACTGGAGCGACTAGGCTTGTATACACTGGAATTTAGACGGATGAGAGGGGATCTTATCGAAACGTATAAGATTATTAAGGGGTTGGACACGTTAGAGGCAGGAAACATGTTCCCAATGTTGGGGGAGTCCAGAACCAGGGGCCACAGTTTAAGAATAAGGGGTAGGCCATTTAGAACAGAGATGAGGAAAAACTTTTTCGGTCAGAGAGTTGTGAATCTGTGGAATTCTCTGCCTCAGAGGGCAGTGGAGGCCAATTCTCTGAATACATTCAAGAGAGAGCTAGATAGAGCTCTTAAGGATAGGGGGTATGGGGAGAAAGCAGGAACGGGGTACTGATTGAGAATGATCAGCCATGATCACATTGAATGGCGGTGCTGGCTCGAAGGGCCGAATGGCCTACTCCTGCACCTATTGTTAATTGTCTATTGTCTAACACTGCTAAGATTTCTACATGGTGAAACCAAAATGTATAAAAATGGCCTTTATTAAAATCTGACAATGTCCACTTTAACCACATGTGATTTTTTTTTTCTATTACAAATCTCAAATTGTGGAGTACAGAGGCAAATAAAGAAATGATGGGTCTTTATCCCAAACATTATGGAGGGCATGTATTTGATAGATGGATGCAGGTGAGAGGGGTTCTTGAATGGCAGATGGGTGGACAAAGGCAAGAGAGGGGAAGAAGGCAAAAGGCTGTGAGATCAGGGGCATCTCATCGGGAGCACCAAATGCAGTAGATGAAGGGCTGCTGGGGTCCTTGGATGGATGTGAGAGAGGAGGTACAGGGACTGGTGTTACATCTCCTGCTGGTACATGGATAAATGTCTGGGGATGGGATGTTTTGAGGTAGGAATGGATGAATGAATCAAGGAATTGCGGGGGGGGGGGGGGGGGTCGGGGGGGAGCAGTCTCTGCGGAAAGAAGAAAAGGTTGGTAGGGGAAAAAAACTGCAGATGCTAGTTTAACAATCGAAGGTAGAAACAAAATGCTGGAGTAACTCAGCGGGTCAGGCAGCATCTCGGGAGAGAAGGAATGGGTGACGTTTCGAGTCGAGACCCTTCTTCAGACCGAGTAGGGAAAAAAAACTGCAGATGCTAGTTTAACAATCGACGGTAGAAACAAAATGCTAGAGTACCTCAGCGGGTCAGGCAGCATCTAGGGAGAGAAGGAATGGGTGATGTTTCGGGTCGAGACCCTTCTTCAGACTAATAGATAGATAGAAAAGGTTGGGATCTTCAGATAGAAGAATAGGTTGGGATGGGAAGGTGCGACTGATGGAGGGATCATGTTGAAGGTGGGGGAAATGTCAGTGAACGATGTGCTGAATGCAGTGTCTGGAGGGGTGAAGGCAAGGACCAGGTTTACTCTATGTGTAGGAAGGAACTGCAGATGCTGGTTTAAACCGAAGATAGACACAAAGAGCTGGAGTAACTCAGTGGGTCAGACAGTATCCTTGTCTTGTCTGGGGGCAGGGGAGGCGAGAGAAGAACTACGGGTTGCAGAGGAGATGCGGGTGTGGGAAAGACACAGGAGGGAAACATCCTGGATGTCCTAGAGTAGAAAGCCTTATCTTAAGTGCAGATAGACAATAGACAATAGACAATAGGTGCAGGAGTAGGCCATTCGGCCCTTCGAGCCGGCACCGCCATTCAATGTGATCATGGCTGATCATTCTCAATCAGTACCCCGTTCCTGCTTTCTCCCCATACCCCCTGACTCCACTATCCTTAAGAGCTCTATCTAGCTCTCTCTTGAATGTATTCAGAGAATTGGCCTCCACTGCCCTCTGAGGCAGAGAATTCCACAGATTCACAACTCTCTGACTAAAAAAGTTTTTCCTCATCTCTTTTCTAAATGGCCTACCCCTTATTCTTAAACTGTGGCCCCTGGTTCTGGACTCCCCCAACATTGGGAACATGTTTCCTGCCTCTAACGTGTCCAACCCCTTAATAATCTTATACGTTTCGATAAGATCCCCTCTCATCCTTCTAAATTCCAGTGTATACAAACCTAGTCGCTCCAGTCTTTCAACATATGACAGTCCCGCCATTCCGGGAATTAACCTAGTAAACCTACGCTGCACGCCCTCAATAGCAGATGCTACGGGGACGGTGAAATTGAGTGTAAGGGATGGCAAGAAATGAGGTGGGAGGGGTTGTAGTCCAGCTAACTCTGGGAGACAGTGGGTTTATTGTAGACATCAGTCAATAATCTGTTCCGTGTGATGGAATAGAATGGAGAGAAAGGTGTCAGAGTTCAAGTGAATTTGAGGGCAAAGTAGTAGTTAGTGCTCAGGTTAAAGAAATCAATAAGTGCTGCATGGTGCAGGAGGCAATCCCAATGCAGTCATTGACGTAGCAAGTAAAGAAACTATGCAAATATTGTTATCAAACTCACCGATAAGGGAGGTATTGTGTGGCCTGGTGGCTGACCTCTAGTTTTTAGTTTATTTTCACCTGTACCGAGGTACAGTGAAAAACTTTTGTTGTGTGCTAACCAGTCACCGGAAAGACAATAATGATTACAATTGAGGCATCCATTGTGTACAGATACATGATAAAGGGAATAACATGAATAACATTTAGTGCAAGATAAAGCTAGTAGACTCCGATCAAAGATAGTCCGAGGGTCCTCTATGAGGTAGATGGTAGTTCAGGACTGCTCTCTAGTTATTGGTAAGATGGTTCAGTTGCCTGATAAGAGCTGGGAAGAAAATGTCCCTGAATCTACCATGCCAAGGCCAGACAGTCCCCTGACTCTCAGTCTGAAGAAAGGTCTCGACCCGAAACGTCACCTATTGCTTTTCACCAGTGATGCTATCTGGCCCGCTGAGTTACTCCAGCTTTTTGTGTCTACCAACTCTAGGACACCCCCTCATACCTTCCCCTTAACCATGATGCCACAGATAAACACCAGTCCACCACCTCCCAGACTGTTACTGATCTCATCACCTCTGGCGATCTCCTCTCCACAACCTCTTACCTTACACTTCCCCAGCCCCCTACTGCCCGTTTCTATTTCCTTCCAAAAATCCACAAACAGGCAGGACAATATTGTTTCTGCCTTCTCCTGCTTCTCAGAACTCATCTCCAAATACCTTGATTCTAGAAACATAGAAAATAGGTGCAGGAGGAGGCCATTCGGCCCTTCAAGCCAGCACCGCCATTCATTGTGATTCTAGTTTGTCGCACCTTGTCCAGTTCCTTCCAACCTACCTCCGTGACACCTCACGTGCTCTTCGACACTTCAATGACTTTTAATTCTTAGGCCCCCATTGCCACGTATTTGCCACGGACATCCAGTTCCTTTACCCTCTATCCCCCACCAGGGGCCTCTGGCTCTTCCTCGAACAGAGACCCAATCAGCTTCCCTCTACCAACACACTTCTCTGCCTGGCAGAACATGTCCTCATCCTCAACAACTTCTCCTTTGACTCACCCCACTTTCCTCAAGTTAAAGGTATAGCCATAGGCACTCACGTGGGCCCCAGCTATGCCTGCCTTTCTCTTGGTTATGTCAAACAGTCCTTGCTCCAAAGGTACGCTGGCACCATCTTCCAATCCTTTTTCCTCTACATCAACAACTGCGTTGGGGCTGCCTCCTGCTCCCATGGTGAACTTGTAGATTTCATTAAATCATACTGTAACAAGTGACCTGATTATAGACGATAAGAGGGCTTCTATGCAGTAGAGGATTATAATACAGGAGATTTAAAAAAAATACAATTATAGAGGTCATACTTTGAATTATATCACTGGCAAACAATAGATTATAGTGCAAGGTTTATAACAGATAACTTGAAAAACTAATAGCATTGAAATGGAATAACATGATGTTTATTGTAGATTATAACAGGCTTTTGCTGGACAGTAAAAATTAGGTCTTTCTATAAATTATGTAGGAGGACTTTGGATTAGATTAAGATGGTTGTACTAGAGATCATAATACACATGTTATTACTGCAAATTATAGTGTAATGTAATGGCTTTAATGTACATCATAAAGCATAAGATCTTATCATATAACACAAATTGGGTTACTATATGGATTGTTACAGATCTTTTAATACACACAAAAAGCTGGAGAATTCTGAAGAAGGATTTTGACCCAAAACATCACCTATTCCTTTTCTCGAGATGCTGTTTCGGCCTGACCTATTGAGTTACTCCAGCTTTTTGTGTCTATCTTCAGTTTAAATCAGCATCTGTAGTTCCTTCCTACACATTACACATCTTTTGTTGGGTCAAAATACTGTATGTAAATATTAATACAGGGAATTTTATTGTAGGCTGTATTATGGATCACAGTATATAAAATATGAATCCTGTGTGGTATAATATACAGTCAATCATGAGGTGACCTTGTTGCATACAATAAGAGCGTTTCTATGCTGTAGAGGATTCACATTTTCTATTCTCCTTTGCATTGTACCCGAGTGTAATATTGAGGCTTACCGTAAATTATGCAGGGGTCATTGGAGATTACAAGGAATTACCATATGATTACCGTAAGTGTCTTATGGTATATTGAAATACATTAGGGTCTTATTGTAGATTTTAATCAGGGAAACCAATCAGTCTGGGTCTTCCTACACAATATGATGTTTTATAGTAAATAATACATAGATTTTTGCTGTAGATTTTGAGAAGAGGGTTTCTGTGTGAAACAGCATTGGTCTTACCACAGATTATAATGGATTACGATATAACGCAAAAAAAGTTTTTAATATTCAGTTTTCTGAATAATATTATAAGGAAGCTTAATTCGTCTTATATTAAGGAGCATTTATAATATACCATCAGTCTTCTAACAGACTGTAACACAGTGAATCATATGAAAGTCTTGCTATCGATAAGGGGCTCATCATATGGTCCACTGTGGGTCTTACTGTACAGTGTAATAATGGTTAACTACAAATCATAATGTCATTGGGTCATTGTAGATTATAAGGTTATTACAGAATACAAGCATTATTTACTGGAGTTTATAATGTTGGCATGTACTGTGATTAATAACATGACGTTATTTTTCGAATCTGGTACTGGATTTTAATATTCTGAGTTTCAGTAAATTAGCAATATAGAGGTTATTACTAGATTATCAAAAAGGGGTGTCGGGCAGGTCTTCCTGTGGACTCTAATGCTGGGGCTTATAATGATTTTCCTACGCAGTGGGTTGTAATATTGGGTTTAGATCTACACTGATCTACACTGTAGATCAGAGCACTGGGAGAAGGGTTAAAGTGGATTACACAAATAGAAACTAAAACTGTTATTCCAAACCCCTGAACGACCGGAATTTATCATTCGTCTTCCATAAAAAGAGTTCAACCCAGTTTCAACGTTGTTCCACAGAATAAAGCTGAAAGCCATAAATACATAAACAATGGTTTTACAATTTAATCACCTGAATTCTCGGATCCACTTCTTCCTCCTCTGGCACTTCCAACTTCTCATTCCTCTTCGACAACCCGTCCATTTTGTTGCTTGTATTTGTATATTCTTACAGAAGTATATATATATATATATATATATATCTGTTTAATATTCCAAGATGGGATTGATACCCGAGATGGAACAAAAAGGGGAGGGGAGATGGGGCAAACTCAATAGGATGGGCCGAAGGACCGGGCTGAACGGCGGGGTCGCCTTCAGCAACATCTGGTGGACTCTCTCGATCTACAGCAAGCTCCACTCGGAGAGGGAGCAGGTCCACTGACTGCCAGTGGGAAAATGCACAAATCGAGCCAAGAACTGTAAAAAGCGGCCAGAGGGGGAACGCGCCTCCGCCTTTCCAGGTCCTTGCGAGGAGGAGGAAGAGGAGGACAGGCGACTTCTCAATGTATGGTCCGTTTCAGCCTGTGGACTGCGCCAGTCAAGCAGGGCTCCGCTCTGACACAATGGGGAGCGGAGCGTTGCTGAGCGGAGCGTTGCTGCGCTAGGCTGAGTTGAGCTGCCGTTATTGCTGCTGAGGCTGCTCGCTGGAGTTAGCAGCGCCGGGCTGCCGACTCCGCCTCTTCCTCTCCCTCTCCCTCTCCCTTGCCTTACCCTGCTTTGTTACAGCGAGACCACTGACACGAAGCATGCTTGGGCTCTGCAACCCCTCTCCTCTCAGCTCATCCCTTCTTGCAAAGAAATCCTGCCATGTATTCGTGCCTAACTCTGCTTTTAAAACAACCCCCTCATCCATCCATCTTCTTGTGGAGCGATACAATTCAGTCGCATCCTCTTTCCCCGATGCCTTGTCAATTGACCCCTTTAATTTGCTGGTATTATCCACCATTCGTGCAGATAGTGAGTTCCAACTCACCGCCGCGATGTACATCCATTAGGTTTGTACTTTCCATGAGGCCAGATTAGGGGTACATGTCTTTTGAGAAGGGTCCTGGTTTTCTTTAGAAATAACGGGCGGGCATTGCATCGCTGTCTTTGCAGCTGGAATTTGTTTCCTCGTGTTCTGCCAAGTTGAACGCTGATCCAGATGACATGTTTTAAAACAAGCATGTCAATTGTGAGGCAATTTTTTTCCTGTGAAATACCATCTTAACGCTTTGTCTTCCTCGGCATCTCGTTGGCCAATTTCCCTGGATGTAATGAGAAATAGCAAGTGTACTTGATTTGTACTTTTTAATTAAGAGAAATACTTGTAAAAAAAAATAACGGTATTCATTGGATTGACAAGTAAATTATCCACGTGACCCGATATCAGCTTTTATTTTATTTCAAATAAATATTGTTAATCCTGCATGTGTTTTTATGAATAATCAATCCATGACTTTCTTTACATTCAACGTGGCAGCCACTTAATTCAATCTTTTGCAATGCATGTTTCCTTTTTAACTAAACACCCATGAAAGGTTAGAGAGGCTTTGACACAGAATCCAATCCCTTAGTATCCCAGTGGGGGCAGATTAGACTGTGGTCCACCCCTACAAAATCTTTGTGGAGGCGGTGTTGACATTTAGAGTGTCACTAAGCTCATTGAAAGGTAGAAAAATTGGTGCAGGAGTAGGCCATTCGGCTCTTTGAGCCAGCACCGCCATTCAATACGATCATGGCTGATCATCCAAAATCAGTACCCCATTACTGCTTTTCCCCCATATCCATTGATCCCATTAGCCCTAAGAGCTAAATTTTGGAACATGCACCTGCATCTTGGAATGTGCCAGTTGGCAGCTTTCACTTTGGATGTCTTCTCACTCTGGAAAACCAACAACAAGCTTCAGGCAGGACGAAGCACCCAACCTTTCAGCATCAGTTTAATTTTATCTCAGGATGTGTCACTGGGAACAGCCCATGGATCGCAGAGCCCTCTGTTACAAAGCTGCGTTGGTGCCGTCTAGACTGTGGGTCTGGATTCAGGCATCTCTCTTACTGCTCTCTTGAGGTCAGGCAAACAGACACAGGTTCACAATACAACCAGACTGAATGGCTCCAATGAGGTGGTCGATACAACCAATCAATGGTTCATTGGTACTTTACTGTCATATGTGCCTTGGTACAATGATTCAGATTTGTATACAGATCAATAAAAATCTTACTATACATAGGCACAATCATATTTAAGTGCAAGAGTGTCAAAATCATGCATTACACACTGCCACTTTGTAGGATTCAAATCAAAGTTAAAAATGTAGAGCAAGGGCAAATGGATCAGATAAGGTGGTTCTTCTTATCGAGTCCACATCACAAGATTCGAAGTTGTTCAGCCAGAGCTGAACACACATCTCGGCATCTGCGTGTAACTGCGTCTTGTGCGTGGTGGTGGAAAGATCGGTAGAAACAGGGCCGCGACGTGAACGCTCTTTCCTTGACCCCATAAGGTGGTTAATACAACTAGATTGAATGGATCCAATGATGTGGTCAATATAACAAAACTGTATGAATCCAATGAGGTGATCAATACAACTAGACTAAAAGAATGGATCGACTGGGCTAAAGAATGGATCGACTGAGCTTATATTCACTGGAGTTTATAAGGATGAGAGGGGATCTTATAGAAACATATAAAATTCTTAAAGGATTGGACAGCTAGAAGCAGGAAAAATGTTCCGATGTTGGGGGAGTCTGGAACCAGGGGTCACAGTTTAAGAATAAGGGGTAGGTCATTAAGGACTGGGATGAGGAAAAACATTTTCACCCAGAGTTGTGAATCTGTGGAATTCACTGCCACAGAAAGCAGTGGAGGCCAATTCACTGGATGTTTTTAAGAGAGAGTTAGATATAGCTCCTAGGGCTACTGGAATCAAGGGAGAAGGGGAGAAAGCAGGAATAGGGTACTAATTTTGGATGATCAGCCATAATCTTATTGAATGGCGGTGCTGGCTCAAGGGGCCGAATAGACTACTCCTGCACCTATTTTCTAAGTTTCTATGTTTCAGAATGGATCCAATGAGGTGGTCAGTATAACTAAACTATATGAATCCAATGAGGTGACCAATTCAAACAAACTGAATGGTTTCAATGAGATGGTTGGTGGGAGAGTTGGGCAAAGTATTCATCAGTATGAGATCAGAGGATATTAGAGAAACAGCATAGATGAGGCATTCAGACTGGGCAACTCATGAAGTAAAATTACAATCTATATACTAAAACTCTTGTTTGTTTGTTTGTTTGTTCCTGAACTACAGCCAAAACAGTACACAATAGAATGACAATTTTAGGCCCACCTTACTCACAGTTGTCCCGTGGTTTCATTGAAATCGGTGTTATAATTTTTGTTATTCACATTTTAAAGTTTAAATCTATCTCCTAGGGGGGGAGGGGGGAG